>NC_090440.1:18708352-19974310 GCF_031143425.1 Pleurodeles waltl
TTTCTGTATGAAACCAACCCCCTGACGCAGGTTCCTCTTTCTATGTGTGCTGCAGAATGCAGTACACATAGAAAGAGCAAAGAACGAGGTGAAATAAACATATTTATTTTCTATCTCCTTGTTACGCCTCGCCTGGGGAGGCGTAGCAGTTTTGACGCATTCTCAGGTCTACCACTTAAGATAAATTTAGGAATGTGTCAAAATCCATGGGTGTTGCGTGGGAGCACCCATGAACCATCCACGGAACGCCTCCCTGGGAAAGAATCACACCGTGCAGCGATTAGCGTTGCGTTGCATTGCTCTGGATTTATCAAACCACTCTGGGCCAAGCAAGGTGGCCTTACGTGGCTTGATACATTTTTGCACCCTGTTGCATGGTGCAAAAGCAGCGCAAACCTGTAAGATATTTGCCCCACAATCTTTCCAGGCATAGTGCAAGGTAGGTCTCAATAGTGGACATATGTATGGCAGCCACAAGGGCCACTTCATCCACTTTTCACTCCCACTACAGGTTGGATGCTGAGAGTCACTGGACTTTGGCTGCAGAGTTTTGGGGGATCCCATGAACTAGACAGCAAATTCCCCCCTGAAATTTGATAGAGTTCATTAAAATGAATTGTCTATATCGATTTGGGAGTAGTTTTATGACTCAAGTTGTGATGTATTGGTCATTTATGAAGTTGTGCTACGAGAAATGGGTTGAGGAGGTAACGATTTGTCTGCCTGCTGGACGTTATCATTACTGCAAATACCTTTTTCCCTCACCACTACTTAAGGGTGTCCCTCCCTATCTTATCCACAGCTTCACTTCTTTTATGTCTTTGATGTCACAGGAAGTGTGGGGGGCTCCTCACCTCTTCACTGCCCAAGGAATCGAAGGAGCAGAGGAGGGACATGTAAGGCTTGTTTAATTGTCTAAGTAGGTCCCGGGCCCAGCTCTCCCGTATGCTCCATCGCTCTTGCTCCTGTCTTCTCATTGCTTTTTCCCCAGTTTTTTGTGTGCCTTCTCCTTGCTTTTCCCTCGCTCTCACTGCTTTCTCCTGGCTTTTCCCTTGCTCTCACTGCTTTCTCCTGGCTTTTCCCTCGCTCTCACTGCTTTCTCCCTGCTTTTTCTCCAGTATTTTGAGTGGCTTCTCCCTGCTTTTCCTTCCTCTCACTGCTCTCTCCTTGCTTTTCCCTCCTCTCACTGCTTTCTCCTTGCTTTTCCCTCGCTCTACCTGCTTTCTCCCGGCTTTTCCCTCACTCTCACTGCTTTCTCCCAGCTTTTCCCTCACTCTCACTGCTTTCTCCCTGCTTTTCCCTCGCTCTCACTGCTTTCTCCTGGCTTTTCCCTCGCTCTCACTGCTTTCTCCTTGCTTTTCCCTCTCTCTCACTGCTTTCTCCCTGCTTTTTCCTCACTCTCCCTGCTTTCTCCTTGCTTTTCCCTCGCTCTCACTGCTTTCTCCTGGCTTTTCCCTCGCTCTCACTGCTTTCTCCTGGCTTCTCCCTCGCTCTCACTGCTTTCTCCCTGCTTTTCCCTCGCTCTCACTGCTTTCTCCTGGCTTTTCCCTCGCTCTCACTGCTTTCTCCTTGCTTTTCCCCCAGTATTTTGAGTGGCTTCTCCCTGCTTTTCCTTCCTGTCACTCCTCTCTCCTTGCTTTTCCCTCCTCTCACTGCTTTCTCCTTGCTTTTCCCTCGCTCTCACTGCTTTCTCCTGGCTTTTCCCTCACTCTCACTGCTTTCTCCTGGCTTTTCCCTCACTCTCACTGCTTTCTCCTGGCTTTTCCCTCTCTCTCACTGCTTTCTCCCCGCTTTCCCTCGCTCTCCCTGCTTTCTTCTTGCTTTTCCCTCGCTATCACTGCTTTCTCCCTGCTTTTCCCTTGCTCTCACTGCTTTCTCCTGGCTTTTCCCTCGCTCTCACTGCTTTCTCCTTGCTTTTCCCTCGCTCTCACTGCTTTCTCCCTGATTTTCCCTTGCTCTCACTGCTTTCTCCTGGCTTTTCCCTCGCTCTCACTGCTTTCTCCTTGCTTTTCCCTCACTCTCACTGCTTTCTCCCTGCTTTTCCCTCGCTCTCCCTGCTTTCTCCTTGCTTTTCCCTCTCTCTCACTGCTTTCTCCCTGCTTTTCCCTCGCTCTCACTGCTTTCTCCTGGCTTTTCCCTCGCTCTCACTGCTTTCTCCTTGCTTTTCCCTCGCTCTCACTGCTTTTTCCCTGCTTTTCCCTCGCTCTCCCTGCTTTCTCCTGGCTTTTCCCTCGCTCCTACTGCTTTCTCCTTGCTTTTCCCTCGCTCTCACTGCCTTCTCCTGGCTTTACCCCTGTTTATTTGGTGCCTTCTCCGTGTTTTCCCCCCATTTGTGCCTGTGTCTTCTCATTGCTTTTTCCACACCTTGAGCCCCTCCCAGGTGATCTGCCACGCTTTATAAATCCTTGATTGATTGTTCACATGGCACCTGGAGGGGAGGTGAGACACCTCATTTAGTAAGTAATGATACTAGAAAAGTATTTTTGAAGCAAGGATTACCAGTAACTAACCACATCATTATAGAGGCAAGATGTCCCTCAGGCTCACTTTAGAAATCCTGTTGAATGTGAGCTAATCGCGTCATGCGCGTTCCTGGTGCAAGTGGCACATGTCATCAAACCATGTGACACTGCGCGCATCTGTGCATCAGAGCCGCTCATGCGCACTACTGGCAGCATCACTCTGGCTCAGAGGGGGGCCCAGGCTTGCTGGATGAGCACAATCAGTGAGAATTACCTTGTCAGCATTACTCCTGTCCCCGCTGACCCCGGCCCTGCTAGGATGTTATTAACTACATTCATCACTGTCTGCAGAACTACGTAGACCAGAATGCCCTATTACTCTGCCAACTCCTCCCAGATCGTGAGGTCACTCCGCTTGCTCCAGGGCATTATTGGGTGATCAGTCACCATACGTGGGAAAGGGGGGGTGGAAGGACTCAGGTTGTACACCTCTTTTCCTGCCTCTTCCTTGATCATAAGTGCAGCCCTGACAAGTTTCCCTGGTCCATGCGTGTTGCTCCAGTCCAAGGTTTTTCTTTGAATTCTGGGACTTGTGGTCTTCTTTATTGGGCTATAAAAGAAGACTCAAAGTCCCAGAATTCAAAGGGAAAAACAGCACCCGCACATCACCTGGGAAACTTGCAGCTATACAAGTGTGTGTTCTTGCACTCATACCCACAGCTCTGTCCATGCAGACCTGCGCCACCGGACCTCAGACATAGGAGGCACCCACCCTCCTTGGCTAGTTCCCTGCTAAGCGTGATCCCATCTGCCAGAGACACCTTGCAGCTGGTAACTCCCCAGTCCCTATGCCAGCTGCACGTGCCTGTGAGGGATGGCTAAGGTATCAGGTGCCAGCTAATCACTGCTGTTCTTGTGCTTTCAAGGTGCCAGCTGGGTACTTCTTGGCGCTGATTTAAGTGAGAGTGTGCCTGTAAGTTACACACTGGCATTGCAAACCTCACCAGTACTAGGGCCACAGCAGAGACGGCTGCTTTATCGAGTCCAGTGTGAACATCCTACTTAGCAGGTTGGAAGCTATCCCCCGCGATAGCCAGGTGCTGATTTATATACAAGAGAACAACAGAATTAGGCAGATCTTTCGAGAATGAATTATTTTTTCTACAGTAAAATTCTCTGACTCCAAAATGCTAGCTCTCCCTTCATACAATACCATTTTTTATCTCTGGTGAGCCTGACATGTCCACCTTCTGCTGTCTCATTCCACTGGAAGTGCATGCACTAGGTCACTCTAACAAAACCTGGGGTCAGATTAGAGTTTGGAGAACAGGTACCGCATCACAAATAAGGCGGATATCCCGCTCGCCTTAGTCCAAGTGCATTAGGACATAATCAGCGTCACTGAAACTATGCGGCAGGCAAGGACCAAACTGTGTAGGAGGGTTGACTAAATTATGTGACTAGAAAAGCCAAATTATGCTGCATAATGCAGCACATTTTAGGATAGCGTTGCCTCATTTTCCCATTTTTAGGTCGAGCCAAGGCAACAAGCATGCAATGTCTCTCGACAGCTAATCTACCTCTGTGGGCTTTCACCACGCCCATCCCTTTAATTCGTTCCTTGGCCTGCCTTTCAAAACTCCCTTGATTCCATAGGTACATGCTTTACGTTTGTCCTGCCTTGAGGCTGCTTTGTTACCGCCTTGGAGACTGACCCTGTTACATGGATTATTGCACGATCGGCCTTATAACTTAGTGTGGTGCACTGCTCCTTTCTTTTGCCTCGCTGCTTCGTGTGCCTGCATGTTGTTTCCTCCTCTTCTTTTTTTTTAGGCATGTCGCTGTTTCTTTGTGGTGTCTGTGCCCAAAGGCTGCCAGCTAGAGGGAGGGGGGAGTTAATTTTTATTGATTTATTTATTTTAAGTTTCATATAGCGCAAACTCGATCGGAGGAGCACTTTACATGAGTGCCACTTATGTACGTGAAGTTTCATATAGTGTGAACTCGATCAGAGGAGCGCTTTACATGAGTACCACTTACGCATGTGAAGTTTCATATAGTGCGAACTCGATCGGAGTAGCGCTTTACATGAGTACCACTTATGTACGTGAAGTTTCATATAGAGCGAACTCCATCGGAGGAACACTTTACATGAGTACCATTTACGCACGAGAAGTTTCATATAGTGTGAACTTAATCGGAGGAGCGCTTTACATGAGTGCCACTTATGTACGTGAAGTTTCAGATAGTGTGAACTCGATTGGAGGAGCACTTTACATGAGTACCACTTACGCAAGTGAAGTTTCATATAGCGTGAACTCCATCGGAGGAGCGCTTTACACAAGTACCACTTACGTACGTGAAGTTTCATATAGTGTGGACTCGATCAGAGGAGATTGTTACATGAGTACCACTTACGTACAGGTCTAGCAGGATGAAGCATTTTAAACATAAAAAACATAGAAATCCTCAACACGGCTCTCCTGACACAGTGGGATGCCTATACTACAATATTCACTGCACTTGGGAAACTCGCCCCATAATGCTTGGCGGGTCATTTCTTTAACAAAACATTTTGGCCCATAACCCAGCATGTGGTGGTCCTAGGACACTTTAACGTGTTAAAGCAGGCATTAAAAAATGACGCTAGAAAGATGCAGTGAAATCTTGTAGATTTCACTGCACCATTCCTGTGGGCCTCCTAGTGGGGTACGCCTCCTTTACATATATTATAGCTGGCGCAGGTATAATGTGGCACAATGGTTTACAAACTGGTGCAACTGTACCATTGTGCCAGTTTGCAAACATGGCGTGGGGGTGGGGGACTGTTCTGTGCTGCTGTAGCATAAAAAAAATGACAGTGCAAGAGGCTTGTAAATGAGTCCCCATGTTCTTAGAAATGCAATTTGTACTGTGGTGCCCTCTAGGGGCTGTTCTGTGCATTTACAGTCAAGATACTACAATATTCGCTGCACTAGGAAACTCGCCCCATAATGGTTTGCGCGGCATTCTTTTTACAAAACATTTTTGCCCATAACTCACCATGTTGTGATCCTAGGACAATGAGACCACCATCAAAACGTTCAGCACAATGCACTCTTTCTGTCTAGGTCATCTATGCATCCCACATTAGGATGGGGGGGCAAAATAATAATATAATTAAATATAATAAATAACAGCAATATTTTCATTTTTTGTTACAGATAGAGGGAGAAGGTAAATAGAAGTGCTTTAGTTACAGGAAGGACCACTAGAATTATGTGGCAGAGAGGACCAAATTATGTGGCAAGAAAAGTCCAGTTATGTATTTACAACGCCAATAGCTCTAACTCAATCAAATGCGATACTTATTGCATTGCAAATGCTCGTTACACAAGTTAACACTATCTGGGCAAAGGTTTCACCTCTTTAGCACCAGTTTGAAACCCAAATCCAGCAATAAGCAACCGAAAGAGGACCTGTCAACCTTCACGAAGGGCCATTTATTGCACGGAAACGTAGCCACATTTTTAGTGGCTTTTGCTTTATGTGGCACATCCACAATTATGTGGATAACACAGAGCGGTACCTTACCTGAAGCGCTGGGAGATAGTCTACAAGACTGTGTACATTAAGTGGGGTTTACACAAATACATTTTCCACACATTTTTCTCCGTAGGAAGATTAAGTGATTAGCCTAGAATCACACAATGGTGAGTCCAGCATTGGAATTAAACAGGCTGTATCTCCTTCCTTTATGCTGAAGCAAAGCAGCTGTGTTTCCTCATTTCAAGGATTTGAAAAAGAATTGTGAATCTGGAGTTGTCCAGGACAGGAGTTAAAGCAGCTGGTGCTGTACTGAGCTGTCAGCCTGTGGTCACTAATATGTCACATAGCTGAACAATGCTGTCTCCCTCTGTCCCAGTATGTTTAGTCTGACTAACTCTGACGTCATCACCCACAGCCTGCGCTGATCTACCGCAATATATGCAGGTTTGGCCACTCCTTGCACAGGTGCCCGGCACATCCAGCCTTCACCAGTCCACTTTAGGTTGTCCCCCACTCTTGTCTAGCTTGTCTCAGGCTTTCTCCTGCCCCGTCGCCACTGAGAACACAATCTACCCCTTCCAAGCCCTCTTCAAAAAACTATCCAACTACTTCCACGTCAAGATCTCTGACATCCACAGCCCACCAACCTCGTCCCCCCAACACCCCAAACCACTCCACCCTCCCCCACCAGATCACCGAAAGGAAGTAGCTCTACTCTGAAAACACCATCACCATAACGACCTCCATCCACTCGGGATCCCCAGCTGACCCCTGTCTGCACTACCTCTACAACATGGAGCACCCCTCACAGAAACCCTCAACAAATCCATTGTCACAGTCACCTTCCCCAACAACTGGAAACACAACAAGCTCAAACCTCTTCTGAAGAAACCCTCAGAAGACCCCAGCAAACTCAAAAACTACCGCCCCATCTCGGTCCTCCCATTCCACACCAAAGTCTTGGAAAAGGCCATCAACCTCCAGCTCATGGACTGCCTTGAACACAACAACCTGCTCGACCCACCCCAATCTGGCTTCCGGCCAAACCACAGCACCGAGACTGCCCTGATCTCAGCAACAGACAACATCAGATGCCTCCTCGACATCGGGGGAACAGCATCCCTCATCCTCCTCGACCTATCTGCAGGATTTGACACTGTCTCCCACCACACCCTCTTTAACAATATCCGCAGCATTGACATCAAAGACAAGGCTCTCCATTGGACCTCCTCCTTCCTCTCCGGCCGAACACAGAGGATCCCCCTCCCACCCTACCTCTCCTCCCCAAAAAGACATAGGGCCTCATTCTGACCCTGGCGGTTGAAAACCGCCAGGGCAGAGTGCCGCGGAAGCACCGCCAACAGGCTGGCGGTGCTTCATGGGCAATTCTGACCGCAGCAGTAAAGCCGCGGTCAGAAAAGGGCAACCGGCGGTTTCCCGCCGGTTTACCCCTGCCCCAAAGAATCCTCCATGGCGGCGCTGCTCGCAGCACCGCCATGGGGATTCCGACCCCCTTCCCGCCATCCTGGTCCTGGCGGCAAAAACCGCCAGGAACAGGATGGCGGGAACGGGTGTCGTGGGGCCCCCTAACAGGGCCCCATTCAGATTTTCAGTGTCTGCAAAGCAGTGTCTGCCACTGCACCCGTCGCACACCAGCAACTCCGCCGGCTCCATTCGGAGCCGGCTTCATCGTTGCTGGGGCTTTCCCGCTGGGCGGGCGGGTGGCCTTTTGGCGGTCGCCCGCCCGCCCAGCGGGAAAGTCAGAATGACCGCCGCGGTCATTTGACTGCGGTGCGGTCTTCTGGCGGTCTCCGCCCGGCGGGCGGTGCCCGCCGCCCGCCGGGGTCGGAATGACCCCCATAATCTGTGGAGTTCTGCAGGGCTCCTCCCTCAGCCCCACCCTCTTTAATGCCTACATAACCCGTCTAATCAACATTGCACGTACCCGTGGACTCAACATAGATTCCTATGCCAACAGCACCCAGCTTGTCCTCTCCCTCACAGACAACTCCTCCACCACACGGACCATCTTCTAAAACACCATGACCGACATTGCTGCCTGGATGAAGACAAACTGCCTCAAGCTGAACTCCAATAAGCCATCCCACTGGGACGACTCGTGGTGGCCTGCTGCCCTCGGCCCCCCACCCAGCCGCTCCAACCAGGCACGCAACCTTGGGATCATCCTGGACACTCAACTGAACATGAAGCAGCAGATCAACGCCGTCTCCTCCACCTGCTTCCACATCCTCCGCATGCTCCGCAAGAGCTTTCGATAGATACCCATCTCCACCAGGAAAACAGCCAAAGAGACCCTCATCTTAAGCTGACTCGACTATGGCAACGCAGTCTATGCTGGATCCACGAAGCAAGTCCTGAACTACCTCCAAAACATCCAGAACGCTGCAGCAAGGCTCATCCTCAACCTCCCTGGAAGAATCAGCATCACTCCCTGCTTCAGGGCCCTCCACTGTCTCTCCGTCTGCAACAGATGCCTCTTCAAACTCCTCACACATGCCTACAAGGCCCTCCACAACACCGGACCCGCCTATATCAACAACCACCTCATGTTCCACCGACTGACTAGGGAACTACGTTCAGCCACCCTCGCCCAGGCTCATGTCCCCCGCATCCACCGCAAGCACCTTGGAGGGCGCCCCTTCTCCCACATTGCTGCCAAAGCCTGGAGCGACCTCACGCCCCACCTCCGTACCTCCCCTTCCCTGAAGGACTTCAGAAAGCAGCTCAAGACTTAGCTCTTCGACCTCCCGACAGCAGGACAAGGACCGCCACAACCCACCAACACCTGGAGACCCCCGGGGTGAAAAGCGCATGCTCAAGAACTTCCTGATTGATTGATTGATTTCACCCTGTTCTAGTCTGTTCCAGATTGTTCCAGCGTGCATGTTCTTTCTCACTCAGTCTGCTCTGCTCTCTACTGTTCACTTCTAGCCTGTCCCTGGCCTTTCTAGTCGCTATGGCCAGTTCCGGTCTCTGCCAGATTGTTCTAACCTGCCTGTTCTGGCTCACTCAGACTCTTCTGTTTTCCACTGGTCACTTCTAGCCTGTCCTTGGATGTCCTTGTCAGCCAGGTCTAGTCATGTGCCATTCTCTACTGGTCCCTTCTAGCCTGTCCATACGTTTCCTTATCGGCCACCTCTGGTTTACCCTGGCTTGCCCGGTCTCAGTCACTCACCTCTGGCAGGCTGCAGACAGGGGCAGCTGAGAATATTTCACTTATTACTACCCAAGGGGGGCACGGCTGACCTGAGCCGGATTACCATGGTAATCTAGTCCCATAGCAGCGATCGGTGATCAATGCACATGCACAGCTCACACGCCTTGTGTTCACGTCAAATAGAGTTTTACAGGTTTGGTAAACACAGGCTTCGGTTTAATTACAGATGATCCTGAGGGACTGAGGGACCCAAAGGCAGTGAAGATCAGCCAAGCTGACTGACCATAAGACTGACCAGAAGAGGGCCATATTATGTGGCAGGATTGAGTAAATTATGCGGCAAGAAAAGGCAAATTATGTGGCATAATGTGCCACATTTTGCAATAGTATTGTCGTTTTTAAATATGGTAACACTGTCTGGGCATTGGTTGCACCGCATTAGTACCAACTTAACAGACAAATGTAATAACAAGCAACAGAAAAGTGATTAGTTCAGCTTTCAAAGGGCCTTTCGCCACGGGACAACACGCGTTGCTGCATTTTTTTAAACTTTTGAACCGTTTGAGGTCGAAACAACTTTTTGGTCAAAGTCTGCAGATTATGCTGCAGAAAATGGATCATGTGGCAAATGTGGCAAATCTCTAATTTTGGGAAAATTGCCACGGCTGCACAATTGCATAATTCCCCTGGCCCTGCCTATGATTTAAAATCCAAAAATAATCCATTAATTTTACTTTTTTCCAGAGTGACCCTTTTGTTTTTATCACCTCTAACAGCTGAAAGTGAACTCTTGGCAGCCTCCTCTTTCTCCCGCCTCTGGCCCTCGTTGCAGAGTTACACTGTTACTATTACAGTGCATTGTGTGCAGTAACAAAGGGCCTGATTTAGAGTGCGGCGGAGGGGTTATTCTGTCACAACGGTGACAGATCTCCCCCCCACCAAAATATAAGTCCCATAAGATATAATGGAATCGTAATACGGTGGACGGGATATCCGCCAGATTTGTGACAGAGTAAACCCATCCGCCAAACTGTAAATCAGAGCCAAAGTACCAAGAGCGAGTGCCTACCAGTCTTGGGTTGAGAAGAGCGAGTCTTTAGTGGGCTCCACACACTAACCTTGATAGTAAAGTAGAATCAATATCTACATAGAGGAATATAAAACTCAATAAGTTGTAGAACTTTCAGAACTGACTTTCAGAGATACAGTTGTCGCTGGACCTGCTCTTGAACAAAAGTTTGAGGAGGGACAACTGGGGGAGGAGGGCGAAGAGCTTCTTGTCTCTTGGAGCACAGAGACATCAGTATTGGAGGACGAGTTACCCACAGGATGCTGAAGGCCTGCTCATGGCACTTACCTGGCCTAGTGAGGATGGACTATACTCAAGATCTCGCTCAAGGTGTGCTAACTGGCAGCACTAGAGAGACCCTTGTGGCACTCACCTGGCCTAATGAGGCTGAACTAGGCTTCATATACTCAAAGTCTCGCTCAAGGTGCCCTAGCTGTCCGCTATAGGGAGACCCCCGCAGCACTCACCTGCCCTAGACTTGTATATACTCAGGGTCGAGGTGTCCTAGCTGGATGCTTCATGGAGGCCCCCGTGACACTCACCTGGCCTAGTGTGACTGAACTATATTCAAGGTCTTGCTCTAGGTGGCCTTGCTGGATTTTCTAGGGAGACCCCCTAGCACTATTCTGGCCTAGTGAGGCTGACCTAGGTTTTATATACTGAAGGTCTCACTCGAGGTGGCCTAGCTACTGCTCTAGGGAGACCCCTGTGGCACTCACCTGGCCTAGACTTCATATACTCAAGGTCTCGCTCTAAGTGGCCTAGCTGGACACTCTAGGGAGGCTCCTGCCTCACTCACCTGGCCTAGTGAGGTTGATCCAGGCTTCATATACTTGGGGTCTTGCGCTAGGTGTCCTAGTTGGCTGCTCTGGGGAGGTCCCCGTGGTACTCACCTGCCCTAGTCTTCAAATACCCAAGGTCTTGCTAAGTTGCCTAGCTGGCTGCTCTAGGGACCCTGTGGCAGTCACCTGGTCTAGTGATGCCAAATTTGGGCCCAAATTTAAGGAAAGTGACGCTACATTATATGCAATAGCAACTTTCTTGCGCCCATCAGTGCCCCCTAACACCACCATGTGTGCGCCGTACTAAATATACAGTACACCAAGGTGCAGAAATGTGTGACGCTATTGTAGTACATTGCAGGATTAACACAAAAATGTTGGCAGTAATCCTGCTAGGTACATAGGGAGCCTAGGTTTCATATACTCAAGTTCTCTCTATAGGTGCCCTAGCTGGCTGCTCTAGGGATCCCGTGTCAGTCACCTGGGTGGTCATTACAACCTCGGCGGTCTTTTAACAAGACCGCCGAGAGCTGCCGTGCAGAAGACCGCCAGTAGTGGCGGTTTGCCGCTCGGCGTATTATGACCGTTGGCTGCCCTCCGTCGTTTTTCCGATGGAGAGCCGCCAACAGCCATACTTGCAGGCGGCGGGGAAGTGGAGGTTGCTCCACCTCCACCGCCACGCCAACAGAACACCGCCCAGGTAATCACGTCCTGTGATTCTGCGCGTCGGTGTTCTGTTGGCGGTGTGGTGTCGGCCGAGCTGCCCCCATGGCTCCCATACAGAGTGCGTGTATGTCTGTAGGTATGTCTGTGTGGATGTGTGCGTGAATGTGTGAATGTTTGTGTACGTGTCTGACTGTGTGTGTGGATGTTGGCATGTATGTCGGTGTGTGTGCGTGTATGTGTGTTGGTGGTGCCTGCGTGCGTGTCGGGTGTGTATGTGTAAGGTAATGTCGGGGGTTGGGGTGAGGAGGGGGGCCCTGCCACCTTTGGGGGGTCGCAGGGGTGGTGGGGGGTGTAGGGGAGGGAGTTGGGGTGGGGGTGGGGTGTGGGGGAGACCCCTATCAGTGCCAGGGAAGGAATTCCCTGGCACTGATAGTGCTTACCGCCATGGATTTCATGGCGGTTCCTACCCATGGAAATCCACGGCGGTAAGCCGTGTCACAATACCGGCGGCGGTATTGTGACGGCCGCCGGGCTGGAGACCCAGGTCTCTAGCCCAGCGGTCATCTCCGCCCTGGCGGGCGGAACGGAGAAGCGGCGGATGACCATGGCGGTAACCGCCATGATCATAATGCTCACCGCCGCTTTAACACCGTCCGCCAGGGTTGTAATGACCCCCCTGGTCTAGTGAGGCTGAACAAGGCCCCATATACTCAAGGTCTCTTCTCTACAGGTGCCCTAGCTGCCCGTTCTAGGGAGTCCCACTTGGCGCTCACCTGGCCTACTGTGGCCGATCTAGGCTTCATATACTCAAGGTCCAGTAACTCTAGGCTTCGAATACTCAAGGTCTAGTAACACTAAGCTTCATATACTCAAGGTCTAGTAACACTAGGCTTCGAATACTCAAGGTCTAGCAACACTAGGCTTCGAATACTCAAGGTCTAGTAACACTAGGCTTCATATACTCAAGGTCTAGTAACACTAGGCTTCATATACTCAAGGTCTAGTAACACTAGGCTTCGTATACTCAAGGTCTAGTAACACTAGGCTTCGAATACTCAAGGTCTAGCAACACTAGGCTTCGTATACTCAAGGGCTCACTCTAGGTGGCTTAGCTAGCTGCTCTAGGGTTGGGGTGGGTGAAAAATTGCACTCCTCTGGCGGAGCTTGCAGAATTTTGGCCACTCTGCGGTATGCATGTAATACAGAGTTTCAGCCAAATTCCACACTCTGACTTGTGGTGAAGTTTTTTCTCTCACACGGCTCACCAACAATAAGTTGGCAAGCACAAGTCAGTATTGGCGTCTCCTGACGTGATTTTCAGGCGCTAGGCGGGCACCTAGTGAGACCTTCCCAACGCGGTCGCAACAGTTCACATTAGAAAACCTACTCAAACTGCAGCAAAACCGGGCTCTCAAGCTGAGATCCCCCCAATGATCATAAGAGCTTCTGGCACTGTCAGCAGGCAGGCCCCCAACTACACAAGCCCAGTGGTCTGAAGGCCGGGGCTAGGTGCCATGAAGCCATCATCAACAGTATCCCATGTCAGATCCCCCTCCTGACACCAGACACCCATCAGTCATCCACCAGGTTTCGGAACCTGCATCTTCGGACCAAAATCCTCACCCTGTGGAGCCCGCAGAAACCCAGCCTGTGCCATTAACTGATTTCTGCCTTGGGTGAGGAACTGGGTTTCCTGTAGCAGGACAATGTCTGGATTGGGTCCAGCCAGAAACGTCATCACAGTCCCCCATTTCAATCTATTGCCAAGGCCATTAACGATCCATGAAAGCATTGGAAGGGTCACAACTCCTGCTAATTAGAGATTAATAGTGTCCCCCATGGTTGTGACACTCAAGTCTGTTTCCGCCTCCCCCATGGGAACCACTGCCTATGTAAGCCTCAACTTTCAGGTTCCTCGAACAAAATTCCTCCGCCCTACAACCTCGTGCAGCGATTTTAAAACTACCCACTCCCCAATGCCAGAGACATCTGCCCCTTCACCCCATTGTGAGACTTTGTTGAAGAGGGTTGGAACCAAAGAAACTCCCTCCCCAGCGAGGGAGGGCCTCGGTCCCACTGAGGACCAAAAGAGCCACCTGTATGAGAAGGAGAAAGGGTGAGGACAGATGCGCACAGCACCACGCACCCTCGCGTGAGCCTCGGTGGGTCCAGTGCACTCTCCAGGGCCGGGCAGGCTGTTTCACGTCAGATAAGAGTGACCACAGGAAGGGATAGTTCATCCAAGCTCACGGTCTCCCCCCCGTGTTCTTGTCTCTCTCCAATGCCTCCCACTTGTTACCCTTTGCCAAGGCCTGATGCTGCTGTATCTCTGCCCCCCAAGAGCTCAGGATCTCCCCCTCCCCCAGTGTTCTCCTTGTCTCTCTCCAGTGCCCCTGATGCTCAGGCCTGATGCTGCTGTATCTCTGCCCCCCCCCCCAGAGCTCACGGTCTCCCCCAACCCAGTGTTCTACTTGTCTCTCTCCAGTGCCCCTGATGCTCAGGCCTGATGCGGCTGTATCTCTGCACCCCCAGAGCTAACAGGCTCCCCCCAGTGTTCCCCTTGTCTCCCTCCAGTGCCCCTGATGCTCAGGCCTGATGCTGCTGTATCGCTGCCTGTTGGGTTCTCTCTTAGTTCTTATGTCGAGTCTTGTAGGGATTCTGGAACCTGGTCTCGAGACTCGACATAAGACTGGAGGAACGGTTGGGATGGCGACTGTGGCGGAGGTGTTATTTGCTGTTCTGCATTATTGTTTATTCCACTTAAAATAAACAATTACTTACCAGAAACCAAGTCCTTTCATTGGCGACGAGTGACTGCAGGACAGCTGGACCTACGTGTGCACTTCTTGGGGAATTCAACGCGCAGCGCCTTCAACCGTCCTTCAGCGTTTCTGTCCTGCTGGAAGAAATCTTTACGTCTCCGTTCTTCTAAGAGCCTGCAACCTGGTTTTCTATTTTCATTGGATTTTGGGGCGGTTTGACACAGAAAAGCTTCTGCGCACGTTTGATCTCAGCGCACGCGTCCTTCTGTCGTTACTCGCGTGTCCTTTCACGCGTCAGCACCTTGACGCTACGCAACGAAGACGCTGGATACACGTCTTATGAGCTACTTCGTTTCCTGGCAACGGAGACGTAAGGAAACGCATGAACCGGCTAACTCTTCGCTTTTCATTTCAATTGTTGATGTTTCCTAAGTGGAAAGTGCCTTCATTTCTTCAAGTTACTGGTTTCCAAGTATTCCAAGCAGTATAGAAGAGTTAACTTGTTCTCTTTCAACCTGTTGTCAGCGGTGACACGCACACCTTGCGCAGTGTGTCTTGAAAAATTAACGGGATACGCATATCTTTGTGTTCTACACGATTCCTCATTGCTCAATTTTCAGTAACATTATTGTGGTTACATTTAATATGCAGCAATCCATTCTTCCTCCTCCTGTATTCTCTCCGGATCCTGTTTCATCAGAAGCGGATTGGGATTCCTGGAAAGAAGGTTTCGAAGCATATTTAGATGCCATAGACGGTGACTCCTTTACTCAGAGGAAAAAGTTTGCTGTTTTACGTCATTGTTAAGGCCCAGAGGGCCGCAAAATTTTAAAACACTTTCCACAGGTGTCTGTTGCATTAGATGTGGGTGAAGGTGATGGCGGTATTGATGAATATGCTTCTGCCATTAAGTCCCTTGATGATAGATTTAGAGCGTGTAAAAATGTTATTATGGAAAGACACAAATTTTATAAAAGGGTGCAAGTTCCTGGTGAACCAGTAGCTAACTATGTGGGGGCTTTGAGGATGCTAGCGGTTTCCTGTGATTACAAGGCATGTGAGGATGAAATGATTAGAGATCAACTTGTCGAGAAAACTAATAATAAGAAAGTTCAAGAAACACTATTGTCTTCACCAAATTTAACATTAGAAAAGGCCGTGGAGATAGCCACTAGAATCGAGAATACAACAACGTTCATGCAACAGATGAATATTACTAGTCAGAAGGATTCTCATCAGAAAGTTGCTATAGTCAAACAGAAATTTAACAAATCCCAAGCAATTGTCAAAGCTGAAACATCAGTTAGGAAGGAAAATTACAAGAAAAGGGAATGTTTTAGGTGTGGTAGTTCCACCCATTTAAGTAATGCAAGTAATTGCCCTGCTGTAGGTAAAAGATGTTCAAAATGCTCCAAAGTTGGGCATTTTGCCAGAGTGTGCAGGGCCATTAACATATCAAGTTCCAGTTCAAGGGACAAGGTTTTTAAGTTACACAATGACAATTTGGATGGATGTAATTCTTCCTCTAGTGAGGATGACGAAATTCTTACTGATGTATGTTGTTCTAATGAGAGCGATGTTGTTATGCTTAACAACATTAAGAGGCCTACCTGTAAATTGTCAATTAATGGCCGTGAATTAATTGTGGTGGCTGATTCTGGGTCACCTTATACACTTGTGAGTCAAAAGGTGTGGAAGGAAAATTTCAGCCATGTCGGGCTCAGGAAGTCGCGTATCAAGCCTGTGGGATATGGTGGCAAACCAGTGGAAGTTTTGGGGGAGTGTGAAGTCGAGTTGAGTTTCCAAGGTAATATGACTAAGGGAGTAGTGTATGTAGCTAATGATGATACATGTCTTTTAGGTTTGGAAGACCAGAGAAAGTTGCGTATTTTGTTAGATCCCAATAACCCCGAACAAGTTATACTGAGCAAGAATTATAACCAGGTGTTATCTGTTAGTTCTATGTGGGTCGATGCATTTCCAGGTGTTTTTAAAGAAGGAATTGGTATGTTCAGGGGATTTGCACAAGAGATAAAGTTAAAGGAGAATGCACTTCCCAAGGTTCATAAAGTGCGTAGAGTACCTTTAGCGTTGAGAGCAGAGTTGAAAAAGGAGCGAGATAGATTGTGTGATCAACGCATAATTGAGAGGGTGGATGCATCAGATTGGGTGTCCCCCATAGTGATTGCTCGTAAGGCCAATAACTCGAGTCGCATGTGTATTGATTTACATGACCTCAATGCACAAATTTGGGTGGATTGCCATCCATTGCCTAACATTGTTGAAATACTATCTATTCTAGATGAGGCCAGCGTGTTCAGTTTGTTGGACATGACATCGGCTTATCATCAAATTAATCTGCATCCTGAGTCAAGGCATTTGACAGCTTTTGTTACTCCGGAAGGTTTGTTCCAATTTAGACGCATGCCATTTGGTTTAGCTTCAGCTTCTGCGGTATTCCAAAGGGTGGTGGATAGTTTATTTGGAAGTATGGAAGGTGTAATTGCTTTCCAGGATGACATTCTAGTCTTTGGCAAGGATCAAGCACAGCATGATGAAAGAATGGAACTGGTATTATCTTTGTTGAATAAAAAAGGGATTGTTCTAGGGGCAAACAAATGTACATTTGGTGTATCTAGTATTGATTATCTAGGGTATAAAATTTCTAAACGTGGTGTGGAACCAAAGAAAAAGCTGGTTGAAGCTATTGAAGATTTTCAGTCTCCTAGTAATAAAGATCAAATCAGATCCTTCATGGGTCTGATTGAATTTTATTCAAGGTTCGTTCCTAATTGTGCAAGTAAAACACATAAAATCAGATCTCTTTTAAAGAAAAATGTTAAATTTGACTGGTGTCTGGAGTGTGAACAGGAGTTTACAGCCATTAAAAAGGAAGTAGCAATGGCAATTCCGTTGAAGTCTTTTAACACAAGGGACGAAATAGTAATAATGACGGATGCCAGTCAACTTGGATTGGGTGCTGTTTTGATGCAGAAGAAAAATGGTAGGGATGAAGTGGTAGCCTTTGCCTCGCGTAGTCTGAGAGGTGCCGAAGAAACGTACTCAACTATTGAAAGGGAAGCCCTTGCATGTTGGTGGGGCATTGTGCATTTCAAACCGTATTTGTGGGGTGTGCACTTTACAGTCAGGATGGATCACAAACCCTTAGTGCAATTGTTTTCTACCTCTGGTGTGCATCGAGCCACTCCTAGAATAGCTAAGTGGCAGTACAGATTACAAATGTATAACTTTCATGTGGAATATGTTCCGGGTGCAAGGAATACACTTGCTGATTCTCTTTCCCGTCTTCCTTGCAAGAATGAGTCAGATGAGGAGGAACCAGAAGAAGATTATGTCCTGGTATGCTCTATAGAGTTTCAATTGGGTGGTGCGGTGACGGAAGATGAGTGGAGGCAAGCGTGTGGAAGTGATGAACAATTGAAGGAGGTCATGAAGGGTATAGCGCAGGGATGGTCTGTATGCAAGTCCGAACAGTGTGAAGTGTACAAACATGTTTTTGAGGAGTTATCTATTGTAAATAATGTGTTGATGCGAGCGGATGTAATGGTTGTACCTAAGGATTTAAGATACAAAGTATTGTCCTTGGGACATGAAGGACACATAGGTATGCGAGCTATGAAAAGGAGAATAAGAGAGGATTTCTGGTGGCCTGGACTGGACAGAGATGTAGAACTCTTCGTGAGAGATTGTTTGGCCTGTGCTATCAGTGACAAATCTCAAGTTGTCCTGCCATCCCCTGTTGAAGCTATTGAAGTGCCTGGGAAAGCCTGGAGTAAGATTGCAGTGGATTTGATTGGACCTGTCAATTTGCTCAATGGGCAAGTGGAGTATGGTATAGTGTTAATAGACTTTTATAGTCGTTGGCCCGAGTTTAAATTGGTGAAGGTACCTAATTCTCATAAGGTCATTGAACTTTTGGAATCTGTTTTTCTCAGAGAGGGAATTCCTGATGAGATACTTACGGACAACAGTAGTCAGTTCACATCTTCTCAATTTACTGATTTTTTGGTGCTCATGGGCATTAAACATGTTAAGACTTCACTTTATCATCCTAGGAGTAATGGTCTTGTTGAGCGCTTTAACAGAGTGATTAAAGAGAATATGCAGTTGGCCAAAGCTGGAGGGTTAAATTGTAAGGATGAGCTAAGAAAGTTGTTGTGGGCAGTGCGGACCACACCCAATGCTGATACTGGTGTGTCTCCTTTTATATTATTGAAGGGAAGAGCTCCTGGAACTAAGTTGAAAAGGAAGTGGATGGGTGAAAATGGAGTTGATGAGGGATTGATTGAGAAAGTGAATGAAAAAAGGATTTCTGCTCAGAATAAATACAAAGATGATTCTAGAAAAACAATTTGTGTAAAGGTGGGGGATTATGTCAAAATCAAGAGTGCCTGCATTGTTCAGAAAGGTGAATCTAAATTTTCTTATCCTAAGAAAGTCATCAAAATTTGTAAAAATGCTGTTAAATTGGAAGATGGCAATTGGTGGAATAAGGAGAGGTTGTCCTTGGCTCGTGATGTGGAACTTTTGAGCAAATCTTTGAAGGAATCCACCAAAGTAAATCAAGAGGCAAGAAATGACCCACGGAAGGACAAGGATTTGGAAGGTCCTATTAAGAAGGAGTGTGAGACAATGGACATGAAAAGAAGGTCCTCAACTAGGAATAGGAGGCTTCCTAAGAAGTTTCGTGATTTTGTACTTTTAGTTTAACAAAATGTGTTGCGTGTTTTTGTTTATGTTGGGTGTAACTTTGTATGTGTTAAGGGGAAGGATATGTTGGGTTCTCTCTTAGTTCTTATGTCGAGTCTTGTAGGGATTCTGGAACCTGGTCTCGAGACTCGACATAAGACTGGAGGAACGGTTGGGATGGCGACTGTGGCGGAGGTGTTATTTGCTGTTCTGCATTATTGTTTATTCCACTTAAAATAAACAATTACTTACCAGAAACCAAGTCCTTTCACTGCCCCCCCCCAGAGCTCACGGTCTCCCCCCCCAGTGTTCTCCTTGTCTCTCTCCAGTGCCCCCATGGCTCAGGCCTGATGCTCATGTATCTCTGCTCCCCCCAGAGCTCACGGTCTCCCCCTCAGTGTTCTCTTTGTCTCTCTCCAGTACCCCTGATGCTGAGGCCTGATGCTGCTGTATCTCTGCCCCCCCCCCCAGAGCTCACGGTCTCCCCGCCCCCCAGTGTACTCCTTGTCTCTCTCCGGTGCCCCTGTTGCTCAGGCCTGATGCTGCTGTATCTCTGCCCCCCGAGCTCACAGTCTCCCCCCAGTGTTCCCCTTGTCTCTCTCCAGTGCCCCTGATGCTCAGGCCTGATGCTTCTGTATCTCTGCCCCCACCAGAGCTCACGGCCTCCCCCCACCCCAGTGTTCTCCTTGTCTCTCTCCAGTGCCCCTTTGGCTCAGGCCTGATGCTGCTGTATCTCTGTCCCCCAGAGCTCATGGTCTCGCCCCAGTGTTCTCCTTGTCTCTCTCCAGTGCCCCTGATGCCCAGGCTTGATGCTGCTATATCTCTGCCCCCCCCAGAGCTCATGGTCTCCCCCGTGTCCTCCTTGTCTCTCTCCAGTGCCCCTGATACCCAGGCCTGATGCTCTTGTATCTCTCCCCTCCTCAGAGCTCACAGTCTCCACCCCAGTGTTCTCCTTGTCTCTCTCCAGTGCCCCTGTTGCCCAGGCCTGATGCTGATGTATCTCTGCTCCCCCCAGAGCTCACGGTCTCCCCCCCAGTGTTCCCCTTGTCTCTCTCCAGTGCCCCTGATGCTTCTGTATATCTGCCCCCACCAGAGCTCACAGCCTCCCCCCCCCAGTGTTCTCCTACTGTAGTCTCTCTCCAGTGCCCCTTTGGCTCAGGCCTGATGCTGCTGTATCTCTGTCCCCCAGAGCTCACGGTCTCGCCCCAGTGTTCTCCTTATCTCTCTCCAGTGCCCCTGATGCCCAGGCTTGATGCTGCTATATCTCTGCCCCCCCCAGAGCTCATGGTCTCCCCCGTGTCCTCCTTGTCTCTCTCCAGTGCCCCTGATACCCAGGCCTGATGCTCTTGTATCTCTCCCCTCCTCAGAGCTCACAGTCTCCACCCCAGTGTTCTCCTTGTCTCTCTCCAGTGCCCCTGTTGCCCAGGCCTGATGCTGATGTATCTCTGCTCCCCCCAGAGCTCACGGTCTCCCCCCCAGTGTTCCCCTTGTCTCTCTCCAGTGCCCCTGATGCTCAGGCCTGATGCTTCTGTATCTCTGCCCCCACCAGAGCTCACGGCCTCCCCCCCCCCCAGTGTTCTCCTTGTCTCTCTCCAGTGCCCCTTTGGCTCAGGCCTGATGCTGCTGTATCTCTGTCCCCCAGAGCTCATGGTCTCGCCCCAGTGTTCTCCTTGTCTCTCTCCAGTGCCCCTGATGCCCAGGCTTGATGCTGCTATATCTCTGCCCCCCCCCCCCCAGAGCTCATGGTCTCTTCCCAGTGTCCTCCTTGTCTCTCTCCAGTGCCCCTAATACCCAGGCCTGATGCTCTTGTATCTCTCCCCTCCTCAGAGCTCACAGTCTCCACCCCAGTGTTCTCCTTGTCTCTCTCCAGTGCCCCTGTTGCCCAGGCCTGATGCTGATGTATCTCTGCTCCCCCCCAGAGCTCACGGTCTCCCCCCAGTGTTCCCCTTGTCTCTCTCCAGTGCCCCTGATGCTCAGGCCTGATGCTGCTGTATCTCTGTCCCCCAGAGCTCACAGTCTCCCCCCCAGTGTTCTCCTTGTCTCTCTCCAGTGCCCCTGATGCCCAGGCCTGATGCTGCTGTATCTCTGCCCCCCTAGAGCTCACGGTCTCCCCTCCCCATTGTTCTCCTTGTCTCTCTCCAGTGCCCCTGTTGCTCAGGCCTGATGCTGCTGTATCTCTGCCCCCCTAGAGCTTACGGTCTCCCCTCCCCATTGTTCTCCTTGTCTCTCTCCAGTGCCCCTGATGCACAGGCCTGATGCTCTTGTATCTCTGCTCCCCCCAGAGCTCACAGGCTCACGGGCTCCCCCCCAGTGTTCCTCTTGTCTCTCTTCAGTGCCCCTGATGCACAGGCCTGATGCTCTTGTATCTCTGCTCCCCCAGAGCTCACGGTCTCCCCCCCCAGTGTTCTCCTTGTCTCTCTTCAGTGCCCCTGATGCCCAGGCCTGATGCTCTTGTATCTCTCCCCCCCCTCCCCCAGAGCTCACAGTCTCCACCCCAGTGTTCTCCTTGTCTCTCTCCAGTGCCCCTGTTGCCCAGGCCTGATGCTGATGTATCTCTGCTCCCCCCAGAGCTCACGGTCTCCCCCCCAGTGTTCCCCTTGTCTCTCTCCAGTGCCCCTGATGCTCAGGCCTGATGCTGCTGTATCCCTGTCCCTCCAGAGCTCACAGTCTCCACCCCAGTGTTCTTCTTGTCTCTCTCCAGTGCCCCTGTTGCCCAGGCCTGATGCTGATGTATCTCTGCTCCCCCCAGAGCTCACGGTCTCTCCCCCAGTGTTCCCCTTGTCTCTCTCCAGTGCCCCTGATGCTCAGGCCTGATGCTGCTGTATCTCTGTCCCCCAGAGCTCACAGTCTCCCCCCCAGTGTTCCCCTTGTCTCTCTCCAGTGCCCCTGTTGCCCAGGCCTGATGCTGCTGTATCTCTGTCCCCCAGAGCTCACAGTCTCCCCCCCAGTGTTCTTCTTGTCTCTCTCCAGTGCCCCTGATGCCCAGGCCCGATGCTGCTGTATCTCTGCCCCCCTAGAGCTCACGGTCTCCCCTCCCCATTGTTCTCCTTGTCTCTCTCCAGTGCCCCTGATGCACAGGCCTGATGCTGCTGTATCTCTGCGCCCCCCCCCAACATCTCATGGTCTCGCCCCCACCAGTTTTCTCCTTGTCTCTCTCCAGTGCCCCTGTGGCTCAGGCCTGATGCTGCTGTATCTCTGCCCCCAGAGCTCACGGTCTCCCCCCCAGTGTTCTCCTTGTCTCTCTCCACTGCCCCTGATACTCAGGCTTGATGCTGCTGTATCTCTGCCCCCCCAGAGCTTACGGTCTCCCCCCCAGTGTTCTCCTTGTCTCTCTCCAGTGCCCCTGTTGCTCAAGCCTGATGCTGTTGTATCTCTGCCCCCCCCCCCAGGAGCTCACAGTCTCCCCCCCAGTGTTATCCTTGTCTCTCTCCAGTACCCCTGATGCTCAGGCCTGATGCTGCTGTATCCCTGTCCCCCCCAGAGCTCACGGTCTCCCTCCCAGTGTTCTCCTTGTCTCTCTCCAGTGCCCCTGATGCTCAGGCCTGACGCTGCAGTATCTCTGCCCCCCCCCAGAGATCACGGTCTCCCTCCCAGTGTTCTCCTTGTCTCTCTCCAGTGCCCCTGTTGCTCAGGCCTGATGCTGCTGTATCTCTGCCCCCCCTCAGAGCTCACGCCCCCGAGTGTTCTCCTTGTCTCTCTCCAGTGCCCCTGTTGCTCAGGCCTGATGCTTCTGTATCCCTGCCCCCCCCCCCCCCAGAGCTCACGGTCTTCCCCCCCACCCCAGTGTTCTCCTTGTCTCTCTCCAGTGCCCCTGATGCTCAGGCCTGATGCTGCTGTATCTCTGCCCCCCTAGAGCTCACGGTCTCCCCCCAGTGTTCTCCTTGTCTCTCTCCAGTGCCCCTGTTGCTCAGGCCTGATGCTCTTGTATCTCTGCTCCCCCCAGAGCTCACGGTCTCCCCCCCAGTGTTCTGGTCTCTCTCCGGTGGCCCAGTTGCTCAGGCTTGATGCTGCTGTATCTCTGCCCTCCCAGAGCTTACGGTCTCCCCCCCAGTGTTCTCCTTGTCTCTCTTCAGTGCCCCTGATGCTGCTGTATCTCTGCCCCCCCACCCCCAGAGCTCACGGTCTCCCCCCAGTGTTCTCCTTGTCTCTCTCCAGTGCCCCTGATGAATAAAGCATTTCTCATCTTGAGCTGTTTTAAGTGTACGATGAAAGTTTCCCGCTGTGGTACAATCTAGATAAATGTTCACAGATGCTCCTTCCAGTTTCCAGGGGCCATGCATGCACACCACTTGAATGGTGTGTTCTTATTGATTTATTATTTATTTTTGCAATTTTATATAGTGCGGACATGGGCGGAAGGAATCAGAGCGCTTTACAACACACAGGATACAGGGTTACATCGGTTTACAATAATATTAGTTGAGCTCAGGCATTTACATCAGAGAACTTGGACAAGAGATACCACAAGGGACAGTTACAACACTGGGGCAGAGGACATGAACAGCTAAACCAAGCAGATAAGGATGCATTGGAGAAGGTAAACAAGTCTGTTCCAGGGTGAGTCAACCAAGATGTCTATCACATAGAAGGGGCCTGAGGTTCTCTTTGAAGGTTGCTGGGCAGGTGGTTAGATGGAGAGAGGGAGGCAGAGAGTTCCAGATCCTAGCGTCGCTGCCAGAGAAGGACTGATTCATGTACCATTCTCGCCTGGAGGTGGGGGGCTCCAGGATCTGGGACTGGGAATTTCTGGAACCTCTATTTGCTCTGGAGATTTTCAGTTTCTCCTTTAGATAGGAGGGTGAGAAGGAGTGCAGCGCTCTGTTGGTGAGGCAAGCCATTTTGAAATGGGCCCGCGCTTCAATGGGGAGTGATTGGAGGGGTAGCAGGGTTGGGGAAATGTGGTCAAATTTCTGGAGACCTAAGACGAAGCACGCTGCAGCATGTAGTGTTGCTCTCAGGGGGCCTAGGTGAACTTTGGGAATGCCTGAGAGATAGAATAGTCTAGCGAGAATGAGAGACTACACCACTGTTCTGAGGTCTTTTACCGAAATCAGTTGTCTGATGCCCCACAGCTGCCTAAGTTGGTGTTGTGAGGTGTTGGTCATGGCTGCTATGTGGCTGTGAACATTGAGACAATTGTCCAGGGTGAGGCCGAGTGATCTGGCACTCGTGATAATGGGGGAGGGGGCCAGCCTATGAAGGCGGGAAAGTTGTCCATTCAGTCTTGTGCAGGCGTTTTTGCTTTCGGAGGTGAGATCAAAAGAAATTCTGTTTTAGTTGGGTTGACTTTTAAATGGTGGTTGGACATCCAGTTTTGAATGTTTAATACTGTATCATGGAAGTTCAGCAGCCTTGCCACTATGACCTGTGGTGGGGCGGCTAGGGTCTCTCTGGCACTCTGTCAGTATGTTCCACTGTGAACAATTTTGAGGACTTACCTCTCAAGATAGTTGACCCCAGCCATTCCTAGAGGAAAAGCTCCATGATCTGTCCCTCTGCTCTCCCATGAAGCACCAAAAGCTGCACATTATTGCGCCTTAAGGGTCCCTCTGCATCATCGAGTTTGTCGCTTAGGACATTGATCTCCTTTTGAGGGGTTTGCAGGTGGTTGTTCCCATCTATCACCATGGGTTTCATCGGCACCAGTGCGACTCCACCTCCCACTCTCTACCAGTTTCCAGTGGTCCACCCCAAGGATGCCCACATCCTGGGCCGTGGAACCAATCTTGAGCTCGAGTGCTGTTTAGGCCCTCATTATGACATTGGCGGTAAATCCCGCCTACCGCCACGCTGACGGCCACCAACTTACCGCACGGCGGCGGATATCCGTTCACCATATTATGACACACACACACACACACCAATCCATCACTATTCAGCCACAAACACAATTCCGCCACACCAAAGGTCAGTGATATACTGGTGGTATCCAAACCCACACCGCTACGCCAACAGAACAACACCCATCATATTATGACCCACGAATCACCACGGCGTACATTCAATAGCGGTAAACCATTGGCGGTACATACCGCCGCGCTCACAATGGACACCCACAGACAAAACCACACCACATTGGGCACTTCAAACAACACACCTGACACCCATACACACACCACACCCACACCACTATAAAACACACACACACACACATTACCCACAACCCTTTACAATTACAAATCATTGCCACCAGAGAGACACCAAGGGCCAGATGTAGCAAAGTGTTTGCGCCTCGCAAACGGTGAAAATCGCCGTTTGCGAGGCGCAAAAGCCACTTTGCCATTCAGAAATGCATTTTGCGAGTCGGCTCCGACTCGCAAAATGCATTTCCGACTCGCAAATAGGAAGGGGTGTTCCCTTCCTATTTGCGACTCGCAGTGGGATGCAATTCCATTTGCGACCGCGTACGCGGTCGCAAATGGACTCGCAGTTACCATCCACTTCAAGTGGATGGTAACCCACTCGCAAATTGGAAGGGGTCCCCATGGGACCCCTTCCAGTTTGTGACTGGACCCCAAATTATTTTTTCAGGGCAGGGAGTGGTCCAAGGGACCACTCCCTGCCCTGAAAAAAAAAACGAAACTAAAGGTTTCGTTTTTTTTGAAGTGCAGCTCGATTTCCTGTTAGGAAAACGGGCTACACTTCAAAAAAAAAAACTGCTTTATTGAAAAGCAGGTCGCGAACATGGAGGTCTGCTGACGACAGCAGGCCTCCATGTTAGCGAGTGCCTATACTCGCAATGGGGCCGCAATTTGCGACCCACCTCATGAATATTCATGAGGTGGGTCATTGCGACCCCATTGCGAGTCGCAGTCGGTGTCTGAGACACCGTACTGCATAGCAATTTGCGACTTGCAAATTGCGAGTCGCAGGGACTCGCAATTTGCAAGTCACATATTGCCGACTTGCTACATCTGGCCCCAAGACCACTGAGACAACTAGAGCCACACACTACTCACACCTATACACCACTCACGCACTCCACATCACACATCCCAACATATTACTCAACACACCCTCACCAACACACCTCACATAACACCCATGGCACCACAAAGACATCCCCGTTTCACAGAGGAGGAGCTAAGGGTCATGGTGGAGGAAATTCTCAGTGTAGAGCCACAGCCATTTGGAGCACAGGTGCAGCAGACATCCATTGCAAGGAAGATGGAGCTATGGCGGAGGATCGTGCCGTGGGACAGCACCCCAGAACTAGAGATGACATCAGTAAAAGGTGGAACGACCTACGGGGAAGGTACGTTCTATATTAGCAAGACACCAGTTCGCTATCCAGAGGACTGGTGGTGGACCCCCACCTCATCCCCCACAACTCACAGCATAGGATGAGCAGGTACTGGCAATATTGCATCCTGAGGGCCTGGCCCGAGTCGGAGGAGAACTGGACTCTGGTAAGTCAACTCTCTACTACTATCACCCCCCTACCTGCATGCCATCACATACCCCCACCCTCACCCCATCACTCCACTACATCCCACACACCCCACCATCACATCTCACTTATCCCAATGCCAAGCCCTGCATGCTGTACCAATGCATGGACACCCCTCACCGCCCTGCATGGACAATCATCACTAAAGCATGCACAGCATCGAGAACTAACAATCCCACCATACACCAACATACACAAGTAAAAGCTGGCAGGGCAATACCAACCATACAGGGGAAGCCAGGGATATACAATATGGTATACACATCAACCATAACACATCATTTACATCCCCACAGGTACCCCAGCCAATGTCACCGGAGAGAAGGTGCCAGCACTATCCAGTCCCCCAACAGAAGAGGCCTACAGTGATGACAGTAACTCTGGTCTTCAGGATCTGGACGATCTACCTGGCCCATCAGGGACCACTGGACAGCCGGTTACCCAAGCCGACCACCACAGAGCCTCCCCCATCAGGAAACAACACCACAGCACCCACCCAGTGTACCCACACCTCTGTCCCCTTGACACGTCAATCAGCAGTGTGTCCACCTCTACAGGGACCAGAGGCCACACCTTGCACACAAAACAATCAGGGACCTGGGGTCAGTGGCAGTGGCAGTGGGCACACGGTTTTAGGGGACAGAGTCACTGGCCAACAGGGAAACTGGGAGGAGTGCTGTGCGCCAGGGGGAGGACAGGCCCAGGGAACCGACTCTCCAGGAGGCACACTCGAGATCCTGGGAGCCTACCAACATTCCCAGGACACGATGGGCCAGATCCTGGACAACGTGCAGGAGAACAGGCGGCTGCAGGAGGGACAGTACCAGGGGATCAGGGAG
This sequence comes from Pleurodeles waltl, assembly GCF_031143425.1. Classification (NCBI taxonomy): domain Eukaryota; kingdom Metazoa; phylum Chordata; class Amphibia; order Caudata; family Salamandridae; genus Pleurodeles; species Pleurodeles waltl. Next base: position 18,735,799 of record NC_090440.1, read on the forward strand.
GACTTGCAGGCCATCAACTACATGCTGGTCTCCATAGCAGGGGTGCTGGCAGACATGGCCAACATTATGAGGGAGGCAGTCTCATACCAGCTGGCCCCTGCCACTAGCCAGACATCTGAACAGCCTTCCACTTCGGCTGCCGCTAGTAGCCAGGAGGCCCCGCCACAGGACTCACAGGCCACCAGCACCCCTCCCCTTCAGAAGGTGAACCACCCCGCAAACATTCCCTGTGATCCAGACAGAAGCCAGAGACACATGCCAAGGCCCCTGACAGGAAATGAGACTCCCCTGATAGTCCCCCTTGTGTCCCACTCAGTCACCCTGTCTACCTTGAACTGCCATTGCTCCCCTTCCTATGCCCCCTTGGACAATGCACCTGTGATAGCAAGAGACTGGAATAATACCCTGGACTTTCCTCCATCATCACTCCATCCCATTGCACTATTGCACTTTCCCCCTATATGTTAGCACTTCAATAAACACCCTTTGAAGCAAAATCCATTTGGAGTATGTCATGTATATCAAATATGTATTTTTTGGAACAGGTACAAACATTGCAAATGAACTGTACATAGAATGAGCATTGAATTAATGACCTGTAGCTGGGTGCAGTGATCACACCAGGAGTATTTGTCAAATCACCTACATCTGCAAAATGAATTGCCAGAGGGAACAGTAAGTGGGCATATATGTGGGAAATATCAGCATGCCGTTGCCACACAGATTACAACCAAAGTCATTGAAATGTAAAGTTGCACTGTCCTACCTGTGTGTCATTGGAAGTATTGACAGATCACAGATGTTCTGTTGTCCTCATCCTCATCCTCTGCCTCCTCATCCTCACTGTCCACAGGGTCTACTGCTGCCACAGGGGCATCTCCAGTCTCCTCCTCCTGCAGGAATGGGACATGGCATCTGAGGGCCAGGTTGTGCAACATGCAGCATGCCACTACTATCTGGCAGACCTTCTTGGGTGAGTAGCACAGGGATCCACCTGTTAGATGGAGGCACCAGAACCTGGCCTTCAGGAGGCCAAAGGTTCTCTCAATTATCCTTCTGGTTCATCCATGTGCCTCATTATAACGTTCCTCTGCCCTTGTCCTGGCATTCCTCAAAGGGGTCAGCAGCCATGATAGGTTTGGGTAACCAGAGTCACATGCAAATATTGAGGGACAACATTTATCCACACACTCCTATATGGCCAACACCACAGGCATGCACCAAAATATACTGGGTGGGAACCAGGGCTCACCTATTAGACACACCCTGCGCCTCTGTAGTTGGCCCATCACATTTGGGATGCTGCTATTCCTTAGGAAAAAGGCATCATGCACCGACCCAGGATACTTAGCATTGACATGGGAGATGTACTGGTCCGTCAAGCACACCATCTGAACATTCATGGAGTGGAAACTTACGGTTCCTGAACACCTGATCATTCTGCCAGGGGGGCAAATGCAATATGTGTACCGTCAATCGCCCCAATTATGTTGGGGATTTGTCCCATTGCATAAAACTCGGCCTTCACTGTGGCCAAATCCTCAACCTGGGGGAAAGCAATGTAGCTGCACATGTGTTTTATCAGGGCAGACAACACACTTGTCAGCACTATTGAGAACATTGGTTGTCACATTCCTGTTGCCAAGCCCACTGTCACTTGGAAATAACCAGTTGCCAGGAAATGGAGTACAGATAGCACTTTCACAAGAGGGGGGATCCCAGTGGGGTGACGGATAGCAGATATCAGGTCAGGCTCCAATTGGGCACACAGCTCCGTGATTGTGGCCCTGTCAAGTCTATAGGTGAGGATAATGTGCCTGTCCTCCAGTGTAGCCAAGTCCACCAGGGGTCTGGTCACAGGGGTATGTCTCAATCTCCTATTCATCCGCTCGGTAAGTATCTAAGGGACACAAGAGTGAGGAGGCTGTCACAAACTGAACATTGGAGCCACAACAGTAGTTTGCATTCTGTAAACATGTAATGGGTCAGTGTGATTTGTCCAGTATGTGCCTATTTCTCCTGTGACACAGCATGATTCCATAGGGCTGCCCCCCCCATGAAATGGCATCTGCCTGTCCTGTGTGGGGGGACAGGTGGTAGTGAGGTAATTCCGCTGATGTTGTGCAGCGTGGCAGAAGGCGGTCTGGAACCGCCGTGCAATTCCTCATTGGTTATAATTGGGCCCTATGGGTTACAGTGTCCAATAGTGATCTACGCCGGCTGGGACGGTATGCACCACCACGGACGTGACTGACACTTTCTATCTGATTCCTCACTTGCTACCTGACCTTCCATAGGAGAGGACCTACACTGCATGTGCTGCTGTGACCTGTGTCTGGAACCTACCATGGCCCTTCTGACTCGGGAAAGGGCCCCAGCCTTCACTTCGGAGGAGTTGAAGAGACTGGTGGATGGGGTCCTACCCCAGTACGGACTGCTGTATGGGCCTCCAGACCAACAGGTGAGTACACAGTGGGCACAATGCATGTGGCATGAATGCATGGAGTTGTGTGTGTGAAGGCCTTGTGTAAGGGGGTGGGTGGATGTCCTCTTTGCGGTGTACACGTTGTGTGCTGGGCTATGTGTGTGCCAATGGTGATGGAAATGGGTATGTTGGGCCATATGTGTAACTGGCTGGACTGTTTGTCTAGTGGTGTTTTCCTGTGTGTATTGCCTCTGCAGGTCAGTGCCCATCAACAGAAGGGTATATGGCATGCCATCACCAAGGACGTGCGGACCCTGGGGGGCTATGGCAGGCGGAGCACCCACTGCCGCAAATGGTGGGAGGACCTGAGACGCTGGGCACAGAAGACGGCGGAGGCCCAACGAGGAAGGGTTGCCCGTCGGACCCTAACCCCCCTGATGGCCTGCATACTGGCGGTGGCCTAACCAGAGCTGGATGGGCGATTGAGGGCATCACAGCAACCACAAGGGGATGAGTACAGTGGCTATCATTACAACTTAAGGCTGGTGGGGTGGTACCCGGGTGGTGGTTGTGTGTTGGTGGGTGCCCCTATGTCAGGCCAGACATAGCAGCATAGGTCTTCTGGTGGCTAGGGTTCTGAAGGGATAATCCTGCCTACCTAGCTTGTTAGCATCCACAACTGCCCAGGTCTGCGTAGGTCCCAGGTGTGCTGCAGTTGGCGGTGTGTGCCCCTCCTCATGCCTTGGTGGCTAGCAATATCAGTAGTGGTGCAATGCATAGTGCGTAGGCCTGTTCCCTGTGTGTGAGGGTGCTGTGTACGCCAGCGGTGGTGTTGGTACAGCCATTAACCCAGTGTATCCTTTGTCTCTCTCTCCCCCTTTCTTGTTTTGTCATTCTGTCCTTATGTGCATTAGCATCATCTGGCGGAGGAGCAGAGACACCGGCGACGGAGGGACCTGCATCTCACAGGACCCAGGAGGCAGAGTCCACCGATGCTGAGGGCACCAGTGGGACGGAGGGCGAGCACCACGACGGAGACTGGTGGGGACAATTCAGACTCAGATATCTCCTCCGATGGAAGCTCCCTGGTGGTGGCGGACACTTCTGTGACCACCCCAGCTACAGGTACAGCTGCCAACCCTGTACCAGCACCACCCTCCCAGCAGCCCCTCAGCACGTTGCCCGTGCCCGCTCACCCAGGCGGGTGGGCATCTCCTTTGCTCCAGGCACCTCAGGCCCTGCCGCAGTGAGCCCTGCTGCCCTGAGTGAGGAGGCTATTGACCTCCTGAGATCCATCTCTGTAGGGCAGTCAACCATTGTGAATGCCATCCAGGTGCTGGCAGCCCAGATGCAACAATCTAATGCATTCCTGGAGGACATTCACACTGGACTGGCGGCCCAACAGAGATCGATCCAGGCTCTGGCCTCTTCTCTGATGGCAGCCATTGTCCCTGTTTCTACTGTCCCCCCTCCAACTTCCACTTCCCAGTCCCATTCCCCTCAACCCCAACCCATCCCAAGCACACAGGCAGACGAGCATGCACACAGGACAACACCCAAGAGTGTCACAGGCAAACATAAGCACCACACTTCATCCCATAGGCACTCACACAAACACCATCCAGTTGCAGACCCAACAGCATCCACTATTTCCACTGTCTCCCCCTCTTCCTCCTCCTCCACCTCCCACCCAGTTACGTCCACACTCACACCTGCATGCACTACATCATCATCCACTACCTGCAACATCACCATAAGCAGAACAAACCCCTCACTGACAGACACCTCCACAACAGCCATGCACACATCCCCTGTGTCCTCTCCCACTGTCTGCTCCCCTCCTAAAGTACACAAATGAAAGCACTCAGACACCCAACAGCCATCCACCTCACAACAGCATACAGCCCATGCACCTGCACCCAAATCCAGCAGACAGACAACTCCCACAACCACTCCCTCATCCTCCATTCCCATTACTTCTCCCTCTTCCCACCCCAATGTTCCTAAAAGGTTTTTCCTTTCCACCATTGACCTCCCCCCTACCCTCCACCCCTATCCTGCACGTATGGCCAGGGTATCAAGAACCCAGCCAAGCACCTCAGCCACACAGTCCACGAGTCCAGTTCTATCCGCACCTACTCGTGGTGGAAAGGATTCCAGGCCACATATACTGAATATACTGAAGGGGAAGGAGCCTGCACCAGCCAGCCGAAAGGGGAAGGAGCCTGCACCTGCCATCCAAAAGGGGAAGGAGCCTGCACTAGCAGGCAAGAAGGGGAAGGAGCCTGTACCAGCAGGCAAGAAGGAGAAGGAGCCTGCACCAGCAGCTGTCATGGAGCCCCCACCACCAACCGTGGTTGTGCAGCCATCGCAGGGTGCAGGGGCTATGCAGGAGCCTCCCACCACCACCACCAGCACCACCACAGTGCAGCCATTGGATGGTGCAGGGGCGTGGAAGAGCCTCCTACCACCACCACCAGCACCACACCAGTACATCCATCCGAGGGTGCAGGGGATGTGCAGGAGCCTCCCACCACCAGCACCACACAGTGCATCCATCTGAGGGTGCAGGGAATGTGCAGGAGCCTTCCACCACTACCATCAGCACCATCACAGTGCAGCTGTCACCGCCGGCGGACGCAATGTGATCCTGCCTCCATGGGCTGCTGTGCGGCCTGTCTACTCCAGAACCAGTGGGGAAGACACCCACTCGAGAGACTGTGGTCTATCACTCCCTAGGACCAAGCACAGGGCATGTTGCCCCCTCCAGAACCAGTGGGGAAGACGCCCACTCACGAAACTGTGGCCTATCACTCCCCAGGACCAAACACAGGGCATATTGCCCCCTCCAGAACCAGTGGGGAAGACACCCACTTGAGAGACTGTGGCCTATCACTCCCCAGGACCAAGCACGGGGCATGTTGCCCCCTCCAGAACCAGTGGTCTTGTTTCCGCTTCCGGCTGAGGTGCCTCCCCCCCCATCAGAGGGGGGGGGGAGGCACTATTTGCCAACTGATGCCCCTGCAGTGTTCTGTCCGTATTGATGCAGTGGGGCCTTGGATTTTGCTCTGTGGCCATGTGGCCCACGCGAACTGGGGACTGGGCAATGTGCCTTTTTCTGTACATTTGTACATATCTGTAGCATTGGCTAAATTATTATTTTTACTGTGTTGATCTTATTACAAGTACATTCCTGTTGTCCTTGCATTATTCAGCCGATTTAGGGGGATTAGCTTGTTTTCTTGGGCAGCTGGTTGTGTGTATGGTGTGTGTGTGGGGTGTGTATGGTGCGTGTGTGTGTCACTGTCGTTTTCCTCCCCCATCCCTTGTGTGCTAGGCGGCTGTACTCACCGTCGTCGTCTTCGAAGGCGTTGGTGTTCATGGGGGAGCATGACGTAGAATATCATTGGAAATATTTGCAGTTCTGGTTCCATGGCGTTGTGGTTCTTCTCTATACCTCCAATGGTGAGTCCTTTAACTTCTGTGCAGTGTTTCTGCCAGGCTTTTGATGTCATTGGTACCGCCCCGGAAAAGGTGGTGGATTGTCTGGTCATAATATGCTGGCCAGTTCCGCCTGGCTGTAGGCGGCTACCGCAGTGGTGCCTGTTGTTTCCGCACTGGCGGTCGGTGTGGTACATCGGCTGTCTTTCGGAGATCTTTCCGCCATGGTCATAATTTGGTGGTCGTTACTGCCGGCCTGTTGGCGGTATTACTGCCACTTTATCATGGACCGCCAGGGTCGTAATGAGGGCCTAAGGCCCATATTTATACTTTTTGACGCTAAACTGCGCTAACGCAGTTTAGCGTCAAAAAGTTTTGCGCCGTCTAACGCCATTCTGAAGCGCCATGCGGGCGCCGTATTTATGGAATGGCGTTAGACGGCGCAATCAGACCGGCGCTGCCTGGTTTGCGTGGGAAAAAACCACGTAGACCAGACAGCGCCGGCGTAGGGGGAAAATGGCGTATGGGCGTCTTAAAATGGGGCAAGTCAGGTTACGTCGAAAAAATCGTCTTAACCCGACTTGCGCCATTTTTTAACGACGCCCATCCCCCATCAACATGACTCCTATCATTGTAAAGATAGGAGTCATGCCCCCTTGCCCAATGGCCATGCCCAGGGGACTTCTGTCCCCTGGGCATGGTCATTGGGCATAGTGGCATGTAGGGGGGCACAAATCAGGCCCCCCTATGCCAAAAAAAATTATTAAAAAAAAAAATAAAAATACTTACCTGAACTTACCTGAATGTCCCTGGGGTGGGTCCCTCCAGCCTTGGGTGTCCTCCTGGGGTGGGCAAGGGTGGCAGGGGGGGTCCCTGGGGGCAGGGGAGGGCACTCTGGGCTCATTTTGAGCCCACTTGTCCCTTAACGCCATGCCTGACCCAGGCGTTAAAAAGCGGCGCAAATGCGCCGTTTTTGGCCACGCCCACTCCTGGGCGTCTCTTTTGCCCGGGAGTATAAATACCACGTAAAGGCCTGGGAGTCATTTTTTAGACGGGAACGCCTCCCTTGCATATCATTAACGCAAGGAAGGGGTTCACGCTAAAAAATGACGCACATTCCGGGAACTTTGGCGCTATTCGCCTCTAACGCCATAGTATAAATATGGCGTTAGTTGGCGTTAGTTTAGCGTCGAATTTGCGTCGAAAAAAACGACGCAAATTCGGCGCAAACGGAGTATAAATACGGCCCTAAGGCCCATATTTATACTTTTTGACGCTAAACTGCGCTAACGCAGTTTAGCGTCAAAAAGTTTTGCGCCGGCTAACGCCATTCTGAAGCGCCATGCGGGCGCCGTATTTATTGAATGGCGTTAGCCGGCGCAAGCAGACCGGCGCTGCCTGGTGTGCGCGAGAAAAACCACGTACACCAGGCAGCGCCGGCGTAGGGGGAAAATGGCGCATGGGCGTCTTAAAATGGGGCAAGTCAGGTTACGTCGAAAAAATCATCGTAACCCGACTTGCGCCATTTATTTTCGACGCCCATCCCCCATCAACATGACTCCTATCATTGTAAAGATAGGAGTCATGCCCCCTTGCCCAATGGCCATGCCCAGGGGACCTATGTCCCCTGGGCATGGTCATTGGGCATAGTGGCATGTAGGGGGGCACAAATCAGGCCCCCCTATGCCCAAAAAAATTATTAAAAAAAAAAAATAAATACTTACCTGAACTTACCTGAATGTCCCTGGGGTGGGTCCCTCCAGCCTTGGGTGTCCTCCTGGGGTGGGCAAGGGTGGCAGGGGGGGTCCCTGGGGGCAGGGGAGGGCACTCTGGGCTCATTTTGAGCCCACTTGTCCCTTAACGCCATGCCTGACCCAGGCGTTAAAAAGCGGCGCAAATGCGCCGTTTTTGGCCACGCCCACTCCCGGGCGTCTCTTTTGCCCGGGAGTATAAATACCACGTAAAGGCCTGGGAGTCATTTTTTAGACGGGAACGCCTCCCTTGCATATCATTAACGCAAGGAAGGGGTTCACGCTAAAAAATGACGCACATTCCGGGAACTTTGGCGCTATACGCCTCTAACGCCATAGTATAAATATGGCGTTAGTTGGCGTTAGTTTAGCGTCGAATTTGCGTCGAAAAAAACGACGCAAATTCGGCGCAAACGGAGTATAAATACGGCCCTAAGGCCCATATTTATACTTTTTGACGCTAAACTGCGCTAACGCAGTTTAGCGTCAAAAAGTTTTGCGCCGGCTAACGCCATTCTGAAGCGCCATGCGGGCGCCGTATTTATTGAATGGCGTTAGCCGGCGCAAGCAGACCGGCGCTGCCTGGTGTGCGCGAGAAAAACCACGTACACCAGGCAGCGCCGGCGTAGGGGGAAAATGGCGCATGGGCGTCTTAAAATGGGGCAAGTCAGGTTACGTCGAAAAAATCATCGTAACCCGACTTGCGCCATTTATTTTCGACGCCCATCCCCCATCAACATGACTCCTATCATTGTAAAGATAGGAGTCATGCCCCCTTGCCCAATGGCCATGCCCAGGGGACTTATGTCCCCTGGGCATGGTCATTGGGCATAGTGGCATGTAGGGGGGCACAAATCAGGCCCCCCTATGCCCAAAAAAATTATTACAAAAAAAAACAAAATACTTACCTGAACTTACCTGAATGTCCCTGGGGTGGGTCCCTCCAGCCTTGGGTGTCCTCCTGGGGTGGGCAAGGGTGGCAGGGGGGGTCCCTGGGGGCAGGGGAGGGCACTCTGGGCTCATTTTGAGCCCACTTGTCCCTTAACGCCATGCCTGACCCAGGCGTTAAAAAGCGGCGCAAATGCGCCGTTTTTAGCCACGCCCACTCCCGGGCGTCTCTTTTGCCCGGGAGTATAAATACCACGTAAAGGCCTGGGAGTCATTTTTTAGACGGGAACGCCTCCCTTGCATATCATTAACGCAAGGAAGGGGTTCACGCTAAAAAATGACGCACATTCCGGGAACTTTGGCGCTATATGCCTCTAACGCCATAGTATAAATATGGCGTTAGTTGGCGTTAGTTTAGCGTCGAATTTGCGTCGAAAAAAACGACGCAAATTCGGCGCAAACGGAGTATAAATACGGCCCTAAGGCCCATATTTATACTTTTTGACGCTAAACTGCGCTAACGCAGTTTAGCGTCAAAAAGTTTTGCGCCGTCTAACGCCATTCTGAAGCGCCATGCGGGCGCCGTATTTATGGAATGGCGTTAGACGGCGCAATCAGACCGGCGCTGCCTGGTTTGCGTGGGAAAAAACCACGTAGACCAGACAGCGCCGGCGTAGGGGGAAAATGGCGTATGGGCGTCTTAAAATGGGGCAAGTCAGGTTACGTCGAAAAAATCGTCTTAACCCGACTTGCGCCATTTTTTAACGACGCCCATCCCCCATCAACATGACTCCTATCATTGTAAAGATAGGAGTCATGCCCCCTTGCCCAATGGCCATGCCCAGGGGACTTCTGTCCCCTGGGCATGGTCATTGGGCATAGTGGCATGTAGGGGGGCACAAATCAGGCCCCCCTATGCCAAAAAAAATTATTAAAAAAAATACTTACCTGAACTTACCTGAATGTCCCTGGGGTGGGTCCCTCCAGCCTTGGGTGTCCTCCTGGGGTGGGCAAGGGTGGCAGGGGGGGTCCCTGGGGGCAGGGGAGGGCACTCTGGGCTCATTTTGAGCCCACTTGTCCCTTAACGCCATGCCTGACCCAGGCGTTAAAAAGCGGCGCAAATGCGCCGTTTTTGGCCACGCCCACTCCTGGGCGTCTCTTTTGCCCGGGAGTATAAATACCACGTAAAGGCCTGGGAGTCATTTTTTAGACGGGAACGCCTCCCTTGCATATCATTAACGCAAGGAAGGGGTTCACGCTAAAAAATGACGCACATTCCGGGAACTTTGGCGCTATTCGCCTCTAACGCCATAGTATAAATATGGCGTTAGTTGGCGTTAGTTTAGCGTCGAATTTGCGTCGAAAAAAACGACGCAAATTCGGCGCAAACGGAGTATAAATACGGCCCTAAGGCCCATATTTATACTTTTTGACGCTAAACTGCGCTAACGCAGTTTAGCGTCAAAAAGTTTTGCGCCGGCTAACGCCATTCTGAAGCGCCATGCGGGCGCCGTATTTATTGAATGGCGTTAGCCGGCGCAAGCAGACCGGCGCTGCCTGGTGTGCGCGAGAAAAACCACGTACACCAGGCAGCGCCGGCGTAGGGGGAAAATGACGCATGGGCGTCTTAAAATGGGGCAAGTCAGGTTACGTCGAAAAAATCATCGTAACCCGACTTGCGCCATTTATTTTCGACGCCCATCCCCCATCAACATGACTCCTATCATTGTAAAGATAGGAGTCATGCCCCCTTGCCCAATGGCCATGCCCAGGGGACTTATGTCCCCTGGGCATGGTCATTGGGCATAGTGGCATGTAGGGGGGCACAAATCAGGCCCCCCTATGCCCAAAAAAATTATTACAAAAAAAAACAAAATACTTACCTGAACTTACCTGAATGTCCCTGGGGTGGGTCCCTCCAGCCTTGGGTGTCCTCCTGGGGTGGGCAAGGGTGGCAGGGGGGGTCCCTGGGGGCAGGGGAGGGCACTCTGGGCTCATTTTGAGCCCACTTGTCCCTTAACGCCATGCCTGACCCAGGCGTTAAAAAGCGGCGCAAATGCGCCGTTTTTAGCCACGCCCACTCCCGGGCGTCTCTTTTGCCCGGGAGTATAAATACCACGTAAAGGCCTGGGAGTCATTTTTTAGACGGGAACGCCTCCCTTGCATATCATTAACGCAAGGAAGGGGTTCACGCTAAAAAATGACGCACATTCCGGGAACTTTGGCGCTATACGCCTCTAACGCCATAGTATAAATATGGCGTTAGTTGGCGTTAGTTTAGCGTCGAATTTGCGTCGAAAAAAATGACGCAAATTCGGCGCAAACGGAGTATAAATACGGCCCTAAGGCCCATATTTATACTTTTTGACGCTAAACTGCGCTAACGCAGTTTAGCGTCAAAAAGTTTTGCGCCGTCTAACGCCATTCTGAAGCGCCATGCGGGCGCCGTATTTATGGAATGGCGTTAGACGGCGCAATCAGACCGGCGCTGCCTGGTTTGCGTGGGAAAAAACCACGTAGACCAAACAGCGCCGGCGTAGGGGGAAAATGGCGTATGGGCGTCTTAAAATGGGGCAAGTCAGGTTACGTCGAAAAAATCGTCTTAACCCGACTTGCGCCATTTTTTAACGACGCCCATCCCCCATCAACATGACTCCTATCATTGTAAAGATAGGAGTCATGCCCCCTTGCCCAATGGCCATGCCCAGGGGACTTCTGTCCCCTGGGCATGGTCATTGGGCATAGTGGCATGTAGGGGGGCACAAATCAGGCCCCCCTATGCCAAAAAAAATTATTAAAAAAAATAAAAAAAATACTTACCTGAACTTACCTGAATGTCCCTGGGGTGGGTCCCTCCAGCCTTGGGTGTCCTCCTGGGGTGGGCAAGGGTGGCAGGGGGGTCCCTGGGGGCAGGGGAGGGCACTCTGGGCTCATTTTGAGCCCACTTGTCCCTTAACGCCATGCCTGACCCAGGCGTTAAAAAGCGGCGCAAATGCGCCGTTTTTAGCCACGCCCACTCCCGGGCGTCTCTTTTGCCCGGGAGTATAAATACCACGTAAAGGCCTGGGAGTCATTTTTTAGACGGGAACGCCTCCCTTGCATATCATTAACGCAAGGAAGGGGTTCACGCTAAAAAATTACGCACATTCCGGGAACTTTGGCGCTATTCGCCTCTAACGCCATAGTATAAATATGGCGTTAGTTGGCGTTAGTTTAGCGTCGAATTTGCGTCGAAAAAAACGACGCAAATTCGGCGCAAACGGAGTATAAATACGGCCCTAAGTGTCTTGAATGGCCAATCATGGCTGTGTCTTTGGACACTGCAGGCCATAGCCACGGGGGCCCATTGGGGCCCAACCGGGCCTTAATTTGGTCTGGCTCCCCTAATTGAAAGCAAACTTTGAGTTTTTATTATTTAAAAAACATGAGTTTAATTTAATCTCTGAGACTGCACATGATCCCTGTCCTCAGTGCTGCCTGCCTCATTATACTGAAACTGAAAGTACCTGAAGCTGTCTGCAGAAGAAGACAGTAGGGCAGGGAGAGAGGTCGAGGCAAGGGGGCAGGGCCCAGCTAGGCAGTAGATGTATCTGCTCCCCTCACCCCAAATTAAATGCATCAGTTCTGTTGCTTGTTTTTCTTTTTTCTTATTTGGATGTGTGAAAGCATTTTGGGACTATGGAAACACACTTAGTATAATATAACTAGGGTGTGCATTTAAATTGGCAGTCTTGAAGCATCGCTGGGTTATTTGTGGGCTAAGTGGGAGTGGCAGGGCCCATGGACAGGTGCCGCTGATATCCTGCCTCCATGCTCTGAGCGGGAGAAGTCGAGGTGAGTGTGGGGCTCCTCTCACCTATCCAAATAAACATTGTCCAGGTAGATGAGCTGCTACCGAGTTTTGCCAAGAGGTGGGCGAGGAGCTTGACTCCGCTGGCGGAGATAATGGAGTTTTTGGCACTCAAGTTCGCCAAAAACTCCGCTAGCCCCGCCAGCGGAGCGGAGCTCACCTGGTGCGCACTGCAGCCCAGTTATGGCCTACACAGTGCAGACAGCCTGTGCTTGCGCTGTGTAGCTCATAACTGGGGTGCAGTGCACACTGGTGACGGATCCAGGGAGGGTCAGGCCTCCCTCTGCCACCAGTGGAGCAGGGGACAGAGGGAGGCAGAGAGAGAGCCAGGCTGCTGGTGGAAGGTCAACGAGGACCCAGTTAAGTCCTTTTTTGTTGTTGTTGTTTGTGCACACTGGTGCACAAACAAGGACTGAATCAGCAGCTTTCACTGCCTATGGCCATGCCTGAATTCAGGCCAGGGCCATAGGCAGCTAAATCTGCATTTTCAGGCCTCTTGTTCACCGGTCTGTCTTGTGTGCACTGCACATGGGGCAGGCCGGTGAACAAGAGGCCTGGCAGCTTTCTCTGCCTACGGCCCTGGCAGGGCTGAAGGCAGCAAAAGAAAGCTGCCGTTTCAGGCCTCTTGTGCACCTACCTACCCCATGTGCAGTGCACACGGAAAAGGCTGGTGCACAAGAGGCCTGAAACGGCTTCACTGCTTACTCCCCGTTCCTGAACGTGCCTGATCTTGGTAGCGGTAAGCAGGGTAGGGCATGGCTAACCAGGACTGACCCTGATTAGCGCTTCCGAGATCGGGCACATTCAGGACTCCACGGGGCACGGAACTGCACCTCTGCAGAATTCCACAAAGTTTTTAATCAACTCTGTGGAATTCTGCGGAGTCGAACTCTGTGAGCTCCTCCCAGGAGTAGTTTTGCTGCCACAAGCAGCCCGTTACTTGCCCCTGGACGGGCCGGAATGTGTAGAGTCATCTTTTTCTGTTGGATGATGCGGAACTCTCAGCTCAGCCACAGAGACTACAGCAGCAGCTCTTGCAGGTGGAGAGTGAGCCGCATAAGACTTTTCATAGGCCGAGACAGAGGAGCTGTTTATAATCTCTGCAGTGCACCCCAACCAGGGGCGTTGCTATTAGTCTTGCTGCGGATATAGTGGCACAAGGACTAAGAAGCATGAGAGAACTTCTGCATTTCAATTTTGATAGTATAATATTACATAAAGGCGCTACAAATAACTTTCTTTTCTTGTTTATAAATCAATCATCAAATTTATAAAGCGTACTAATCACCGGTGAGGGTATCCAGGCACTGTTGAGCTCTGCCTGTCTCAGTTGAACAGCCACATCTTGAGATATCTTCTGACCTCCTGAATGGAGGGTGATGTTCTTAGGCGGTGGGGGCCTTTGCTGCTAGGTATGAGAAAGAGCGACCACGGTAGGTGCTATGGTGAATTTGATGGGTGATTGCAAGGGAGAGCGAAGGAGTCCAGACGGCTGGTAGAAGTTCATGCAGTGGTTGCGGATAGCTGGAACTAAGTCATGCAGGGATTTGAACGCGAACTTCAGGAGCTTTAATTGGCATCGTTTGTGTACAGAGAGCCAGTGGAGGCTTCTCTGGTGGGGGTATGTGGGTTCATTTCGGGTGGTCTAGGATGAGTCTGGCGGCTGTGTTCTTAATGATTTGTAGTTTTTTGTTAGTGCAATGGTGAGTCCGGCGTAGAGTGTTTGCCATAGTCTAGTTGGTTATGAGGGCTTGTGTGACGGTGCGGCTGGTTTTGTGAGGGAGCCATTTGAAGATCTTTTCCCCACAAGCAGAGGTTGAGGAAACAGGTGGAGGAGATCATGTTGACCTGGCAATTCATGTTGAGTTTGTTGTCTATGATGATTCCTAGGTTTCTGGTGTGGTTCGTGGGGGCGGGAGAGGGTCCCAGCTTGGCTGGCCACCTGGATTCGTCCAAAAGTGAGGCTGTGTTACTGAATAGTAAAACCTCAGTTTTGTTGTTGTTGAGTGATTATATTAGGACACTTTGCAAGATTGATAGTCACTGAGTCAGAACTGGCCCAGGCAGCCTGTGCATACCCTGCAGCACCCGTGCCCCTAGAAGGTCCCACTTTGCTTTACCCTCCAGTTCACCGCTGGGTAATTTAGGACTCCCAATCTTCCTTGCTTCATGTACGTCATAGGGTGGAAGGCAAAGCTCTCCAAGTGAATGGTGATGAGTGAGATTTACAATCAAGTAGTCCAATACTAGGCCTAGGCGGAGTTCAACCTTGCAGAATTCCACAGAGATGAATAAAAACTCAGTGGAATTCCGCTGAGTTGGAACTCCATGCTCCACGGAAAGCACCACATCTCGGAAGCACTAAGCAGGGTCGGGCCTGGTTAGCCAGGCCCGACCCTGCTTAGTGCTTCAGAGATCGGGCACAATAAGGAGAGGGCCGTAGACACCGAAAGCTGCCATTTTAGGCCTCTAGTGCACGACCCTGCTTAGTGCTTCAGAGATCGGGCACAATAAGGAGAGGGCCGTAGACACCGAAAGCTGCCATTTTAGGCCTCTAGTGCACCAGCCTGTCCTGTGGGTAGTGCACATGGGGCAGGCCGGAGCACAAGAGACATGAAACGGCAGCTTTCTTTCACTGCCTATGGCCCTGGCCTGAATTTAGGACAGGGCCATAGGCAGGGAAAGCTGCCCTTTCAGTCCTTGTTTTCAGTCCTTGTTTGTGCACCATTGACAAGGACTTACCTGGGTCCTTCAGGGGGTGCTTCTCTCTCCTCGTCGACGGTCCTCTCCGAGTCCACAGCGGCTGCCCCCCTCTAGTCTCGGCTCTGGTGTGCACTGCAGCCCCGTTGTGTCTACACTTGCGCTGTGCAGCCCATCACTGGGCTGCAGTGCGCACTGGGTGAGCTCTGCTCCACTGGTGGGGTTAGCAGACGTTTTGGATGAATTCTGCGCTCCAAGCAGAAGGCGGAGTTCCAAAAGCTCTGTTAGATGTGCCAGCGGGGCGGAGATCCCCGCACACCCCTATCCAATACTCAGTATTATTGAGCAAATATTCAAACAGGATCTTTAGCCAAAGACAATGTAAATGCCTCCTTAACTGTTTAGCAAACAAAAGTCATATACAAAAGAAGAAACACAACGTTGACGGCTGAAACCAGGACTGTCTAGTGCTAACAGTCTCTCACAAAATTGTGCAACAAAATAGAGAAGGGTGCAGTATATGGTAAAATACTGAGCAATGTCAACTTCAGCAGAAGTTTCATAATCCAGTCGTGGTTCTGTCCAGCTTTCTGTTTGCACCAATACCTTGTGATTATGGGGAGCATGATGAGAAGCATTCTAAATGTGCAATTGTTTAGTTTTTATCACCATATATTCCAGTTACTTGGATTGGATGAATGTGTGCTTTACACTTCTGGTTCAACCCTCTGCATGTTTTCTAAGTTCCCAAAGGAGTAACATGGGAGTCTTGAAGGTGCTGTTCTTTACGCCATTTTGTGGCTCAAACGTCAGGAGCTCACAGCCCAACGTGCAACATATACTCTAGGCATGGAGAGGTGCAGCGCAGAGCACTGAACCTAACCAGCAGCAAATCCAGTCTTCAAACTGCACCTGCACTCACACCTACGCTGGTGAGTGCACTACTGCATATAAAAACTTGCACCAGTAACCTTGCTCACCTAACTCACACCTGGAGTAGCACCAGTGAACCCACCCACAAGTACTCAGTAGCAGCACTCATAGTGGCACTTGCACCAGTAATCTCTGCACTCGTGCTGCTACGTACACCAGTAACTTCACTTGGATTTACAGCAATACTTTGCATCAGTAGCCTCACACACACCAGAAACCATACCTGCTTTGGACCCTGCACTCACACCCACGAAACTCAGATTTCCACAGGCTCTTGCCGTCCAGCACTAGCACCAGTGAAATCACTCACGCTTACACCTGCACTCACACACTAAGGGCACTTGCACCAGTAAATTAATTCACACCCACACAGCTACATGCATCAGCAAATTCACCCCTGCACACTTACACATGTACTGGACCATGCACCAATGCCATCACTCACAGCTAGCTCACAGATGTACTGGCGCTAGTCCCAGTAACTTCAGTTGCACATGTATTCATACCTCCACTGGCATTGCACCCACCCTAGCACTTGCACTCACAGTTTCACTGGTACTTGCACTCACAGTTTCACTGGCACTTGCACTCACACCTAGCTGACAGATGCACTGACACTAGTATCAGTAACTTCAGTTGCACATGTATTCATACCTCCACTGGCATTGCACCCACCCTGGCACTTGCACTCACAGTTTCACTGGCACTTGCACTCACAGTTTCATTGGCACTTGCACTCACAGTTTCACTGGCACTTGCACTCACATCGAGCTGACTGATGCACTGACACTAGTACCAGTAACTTCAGTTGCACGTGTATTCATACCTCCACTGGCCTTTCACCCACCCTGGCACTTGCACTCACAGTTTCATTGGCACTTGCACTCACACCTTTTAGAAATACCTGTATCAGAGCTTGCAGCGGAAGCCTCACGCACAACACATGCATGGGCACTAGTACCAGTAACTTCAGTTGCACATGTGTTCATAACTCCACTGGCTTGCACCCAGCCTAGCACTTGCACTCACAGTTTCACTGGCACTTGCACTCACAGTTTCACTAGCACTTGCACTCACAGTTTCACTAGCACTTGCACTCATAGTTTCACTGGCACTTGTACTCACATCTAGCTGACAGATGCACTGGAGCTAGTACCAGTAACTTCAGTTGCACATGTAGTCATACCTCCACTGGCCTTGCACCCACCCTAGCACTTGCACTCACAGTTTCACTGGCACTTGCACTCAAAGTTTCACTAGCACTTGCACTCACAGTTTCATTGGCACTTGCACTCACAGTTTCACTGGCACTTGCACTCACAGTTTCACTGGCACTTGCACTCACACCTAGCTGACAGATGCACTGGCGCTAGTACCAGTAACTTCAGTTGCACATATATTCATACCTCCACTGGCCTTGCACCCACCCTGGCACTTGCACTCACAGTTTCACTGGCACTTGCACTCACACCTTTTAGAAATACCTGTATCAGAGCTTGCAGCAGAAGCCTCACGCACAACACATGCACTGGCACTAGTACCAGTAACTTCAGTTGCACATGTATTCATACCTCCACTGGCCTTGCACCCACCCTAGCACTTGCACTCACAGTTTCACTGGCACTTGCACTCACAGTTTCACTGGCACTCACAGTTTCACTGGCACTTGCACTCACACCTAGCTGACAGATGCACTGGCGCTAGTACCAGTAACTTCAGTTGCACATATATTCATACCTCCACTGGCCTTGCACCCACCCTGGCACTTGCACTCACAGTTTCACTGGCACTTGCACTCACACCTTTTTAGAAATACCTGTATCAGTGCTTGCAGCAGAAGCCTCACGCACAACACATGCACTGGCACTAGTACCAGTAACTTCAGTTGCACATGTATTCATACCTCCACTGGCCTTGCACCCACCCTGGCACTTGCACTCACAGTTTCACTTGCACTCACAGTTTCATTGGCACTTGCACTCATAGTTTCACTGGCACTTGCACTCACATCGAGCTGACTGATGCACTGACACTAGTACCAGTAACTTCAGTTGCACGTGTATTCATACCTCCACTGGCCTTTCACCCACCCTGGCACTTGCACTCACAGTTTCATTGGCACTTGCACTCACACCTTTTAGAAATACCTGTATCAGAGCTTGCAGCGGAAGCCTCACGCACAACACATGCATGGGCACTAGTACCAGTAACTTCAGTTGCACATGTATTCATACCTCCACTGGCTTGCACCCAGCCTAGCACTTGCACTCACAGTTTCACTGGCACTTGCACTCAAAGTTTCACTAGCACTTGCACTCACAGTTTCATTGGCACTTGCACTCACATCTAGCTGACAGATGCACTGGCGCTAGTACCAGTAACTTCAGTTGCACATGTAGTCATACCTCCACTGGCCTTGCACCCACCCTAGCACTTGCACTCACAGTTTCACTGGCACTTGCACTCAAAGTTTCACTAGCACTTGCACTCACAGTTTCATTGTCACTTGCACTCACAGTTTCACTGGCACTTGCACTCACAGTTTCACTGGCGCTTGCACTCACAGTTTCACTGGCACTTGCACTCACACCTAGCTGACAGATGCACTGGCGCTAGTACCAGTAACTTCAGTTGCACATATATTCATACCTCCACTGGCCTTGCACCCACCCTGGCACTTGC
The DNA here is from genome assembly GCF_031143425.1 of Pleurodeles waltl. Lineage (NCBI taxonomy): Eukaryota > Metazoa > Chordata > Amphibia > Caudata > Salamandridae > Pleurodeles > Pleurodeles waltl. The sequence continues at coordinate 18,754,469 of NC_090440.1, forward strand.
ACTCACAGTTTCACTGGCACTTGCACTCACACCTTTTAGAAATACCTGTATCAGTGCTTGCAGCAGAAGCCTCACGCACAACACATGCACTGGCACTAGTACCAGTAACTTCAGTTGCACATGTACCCATACCTCCACTGGTCTTGCACCTACCCTAGCACTTGCACTCACTGTTTCACTGGCACTTGCACACACAGTTTCACTGGCACTTGCACTCACAGTTTCACTGCCACTTGCACTCACACCTAGCTGACAGATGCGCTGGCGCTAGTACCAGTAACTTCAGTTGCACATGTAGTCATACCTCCACTGGCCTTGCACCCCACCCTAGCACTTGCACTCACAGTTTCACTGGCACTTGCACTCATAGTTTCACTGGCACTTGCACTCACATCTAGCTGACAGATGCACTGGCGCTAGTACCAGTAACTTCAGTTGCACATGTAGTCATACCTCCACTGGCCTTGCACCCACCCTAGCACTTGCATTCACAGTTTCACTGACACTCGCTCTCACAGTTTCACTGGCACTTGCACTCACAGTTTCACTGGCACTTGCACTCACACCTAGCTGACAGATGCACTGGTGCTAGTACCAGTAACTTCAGTTGCACATGTAGTCATACCTCCACTGGCCTTGCACCCACCCTAGCACTTGCACTCACAATTTCACTGGCACTTGCACTCAAAGTTTCACTGGCACTTGCACTCACACCTAGCTGACAGATGCACTGACACTAGTGGAGAAGTGTGGCACAAGGGTTAGAGCAGCAGACCCTGATGCAGAGATATGGCTCGGGTCCAGGGTTCAATTCCCGCCTCGGCGGGTCTTGGGCTCAATTCCCTTGGACCAGATAATTCTCGCCTCGGTGCCCAATCTAATGAATGGGTCCCACTCTGTAACTCTGGGCAATAGCTTGCCTAATCTCCACAACAGCCCTGACAGCGCTTCGATGCCTGGCTTCACCCTGGGGGTTGCCCAGGAGTGGGCTCCTCACAGGGAAAAGCCAGGAAGGGTTCCACAGCGGTATGCGCACAGCGCCATGAGACCCTAACGGGTGAGTAGTGCGCTATACAAGTGCGAAGTTTACAAGTTTTTCACTAGTACCAGTAACTTCAGTTGCACATGTATTCATACCTACACTGGCTTGCACCCACCCTAGCACTTGCACTCACAGTTTCAGTAGCACTTGCACTCACAGTTTCACTGGCACTTGCACTCACACCTTTTATAATAGCTGTATTAGTGCTTGCAGCAGAAGCCTCACGCACAACACATGCACTGGCACACCAAGACTGATAGTTGCACCCGTATCAGTCTTTGTGTTCATTGACTCTTGCACTCACACCTGCACTGAAACTTGCTGCATTGTGGCCAGGGGCGTCACCAACACCCCCGCCCCCTGCTTTAGCAGCTACGGGCGGAGGTGGAGTTATTGAGGGGCATCTTCTGTCCGCAGCTCAGCAGACAAAGGCTCATAAATAACGTGAAGGGAGGGCAGGTGACTGAGTGAGTGAGTGACTGAAAGGATGGATGGCTGTATGAGTGAAACGGTGGATGGATGGGTGAGTGAAAGGGTGGATAAGTAGGATGGATAAACAAATCAGTGAAAGGATGGATGTAAGGCTAGATGAGTGAAAGGGAGGGTGGATGGATGAAAGAATGGGTGGATGGATAATTGAAAGAATGGATGATTGAATGAAAGGGAGGGTGGACAAATGAAAGGGTGGATGGATGATGAGAAAGTATGATTGGATGAGTGACTGAAAATATGGATGGCTGAATGAAAGGATGGATGGCTGGATGATTAAAAGGTGGATGGATGAACGGAGTGAAAGGGTGGATAGATGGACGAGCGAAAGGATGGACGGATGAAAGAAAGGATGGATGGCATGAACCCCTAACTTTAGCAGCTACAGCAAGTTGTAGAGTTCTTAATGGGCCACTTCTGTCTGCAACTTGGCAGACAAAGGCGAGTCAGCGAAAGAGTGGATGGATGGGTGAGTCAAAGGTGGATGAGTAGATGGATGGATGAATGAATGTGTGAAAGGAGGGTGGATGAATGTGTGGATGGATGCGTGAAAGAATGGATCAAGAGTGAAAGGGTGGGTGAATGGATGGATAGATGAGTGAAAGTGTGGATGAGTGAGTGAGTGAGTGAAAGGATGGACGGATGAGTTAAAGGGTAAATGGATGAGTGGATGAGTGGAAAGGTGGATGGATAAGTAGAAAGGATGGATGGATGAGTGAAAGGGCAAATGGATGCATGGATGGAGTAAAAGGGTGGATGGATGAGCAAAAAGATGGATGAATGTATGAAAGGATGGATGATAGATGGATGAATGTAACAGTGTCTGGAAGAATTGATGAGCGAAAGGGTCAATGGACAGATAGATGGATGGATGGGTGGGTTGGGAGATGGAAGGATGGATGGATAGGTTTGGATATGGATGGGTTGATGATGGAGTGGTGAGAAAGGGAATAAAGGATGAAAGAATGAATGGATGACAGGATGTAAAGGTGAAATGGTGGATCTCAGCATGTGGATGAAAGGATGAAAGAATGAATAGATGGATGAAAAGACAAGAGAACTCTTCTGGGGAAAGTCGTGATGGCTTGCTTAGTTTGGTGCCATAAGAGCTTTGGTTCGAAGTGGGTAGTAAATGTTCTGGCTGTTCCCTTGATTGTGGCCTTCAGAAGACAGCCTAGAGCCTTCACATCACATGGTATCATACTATCATATGCATGGCATGATACTGAACCTGCCACAGCACTGATGCCACCTGAGGGCACATAGCACCCTGTGGCACAGTGGGGACAGTTTGTGCTGCAAACCTGTCAAGTAAACAAGAGTGTGAGGCTGAAGGTGGCGGCGGACAGTGGACACCGCCCAGAAAGTGGGCGCTGTTTGACCCAGCACATCACCTCCCATATTTATAGTATATAGTAAAAATACATTTGTGCAGAGTGTCAGATAATCTTCATTGACAGTGTTGTGTGTGGCATTGACTCCTGCGAGATAGTGCCTCAAGGGTGTCATCTTGGCACTCCTCTTCATAAAGAATGGTAATAGCCTATTATTTCCCACGCATTTGCATACATGATTATTGCAGTACTGTTTGCCCTATTTTCATAAACAACAGTATTTAACCTGAATCCGAATGCAATGGGTTGAACCCATGCAATCTGATAAAGTCACACTGAATGGGCTTAGTGGGCATCTGCAGAATTGCCCAGTCCGCCACGCCTCTGTAAAACGCTCTGTGTAAGACACTAAGGCTCTCATTTCGACCTCAGCGGTCTTTTGGCAGGACCGCCGAGGTACCGCCTTGCTGAAGACCGCCAGTGCAGGCGGTTTTCCGCACAGCGTATCATGACTGCTGGCAGCCCTCCGCCCTTTTCCGGATGGAAAGCCGCCATAAGTGGAGGCTGCTCCACCTCCACCGCCAGGTCATCAGAACACCGCCCACCGAATCCCAACCCAGGATTCGGTGTGGCGGTATTCTGGTGGCAGGGAGCTGGCGGTGGAGCAGCCCCCATGGATCCCGTTCCCTACCGGAGGATCACCGGACAAGGTAAGGTGATCGTCCGTTAGGGGAGGGGGGTGGGAGGGTGTTGTGTGTTGTGTGTTGTGTGCGTGCATGGGGGTGCACGTGTGAGTGTGTAGAGGGGGTGTGTGAGTGCGTGTATGCATGCAGGGGTGTGTTGTGTGTATGGGGAATGTGTGCGCATATGTCTGTGTATATGTGTGTATGTCGGTGTGTCTGTGTAGTTGGTGTGTGAGTGCGTGTAGTGGGGTGGGGTGTGTGTGTCAAGTTGGGGGGGTTGGGGAGGGGGGTCCTGCCACCTTTGGGGGTTGGTAGGGGGGTCCTCGGTGTGGGGGAAGGACTCTGGGGAGGGGGAGGGAGGAGGTGGAGACCCCTATCAGTACCAGGGAAGGAATTCCCTGGCACTGATAGTGCCTACCGCCATGGATTTCGTGGCGGTTCCAAATCCTGATACCGTTGGCGGTCTGGTGACAGCCGCTGGGCTGGAGACCGCCCTGGCGGTCAGAGTGAAGTGGCGGTTGACCATGGCGATAACGGCCATGGTCATAATTCCATTTTTTTCCGCCGGCCTGTTGGCAGTATTACCGCCACTTCTCCACCGAGCGCCAGGGTTGTAATGAGGGCCTAAGCATTGATCCCGCCGGTTGGTTACCCCATACTGTGGTGATAACATGGACTTTGACCTTTGCACTTCAGTAATAAATGTATGAATGTTCATTTGTTTGTAGTTTGCTCTATATATTGTGTTACTGGGCCACTTTCATTTTCGCTGATATGGTATATTTTCTGCAGGATCATCCATTATTGGGGTGTCTGTCCCTTGTCTAGCTAGTGCGGGACACCAAATATATATATTTTTTTATTGGAAGTGTAATGCAAGTGCAAAGACTTCTGATTCCATGGACTGATTGTTGATCCCACGGACTGGGATTGATTTGTAATACACTTTACAAACTGAGGTTGTGCAGTATTCTCTCCAGAAGCGTGCCCCGCTTTTAGAATTAGTGTGAAAGGGGTGCAGCTCGGCCAGAGTACCAACTCCTCATCGTACGTGCTCAGTCATCAGAGCAATCTGAGCAGCTTCTCTAAGGGCGAAGGCTTGGGTGTGTGTCACATGGCTCAGGGCACTGACTGCTCTTAAATCACCTCCATAAAATCTGAACTATTAGTCAAGTAATCAAAATGATTCAAATGGACTCTGTGAAATCCCTGAGGCATCTCTAGAGAATTGCTGGGTTGGACAGTAATCACTTCACGTGCTGGATTTCAAGTGAGGATGGACTTACTTGCTTGTTCTGGCATGGTTAATTGATATCAAGGGTGAATAGCACAGAGACCGAGAATAATCACTGAGTTATGGCGTTCACTATCCGGGGACAGTGGTGGTCCAGGTAGCTGTTACCCATCAACAGTCCCCTTTAGCCATAACAGAATAGTAAAACCCTGAACATGTCTGAATGATAACACTGCCAGTCCCTGGTGCCCAATCCCAGTATTGATCATGTCTGGAACTTCTCCCTGAAGGGTGCTAGAGTAGCGAAGGCATTTGCGTAATTCTTTTGGCACTTTTAACGCCGGCTCAGAGCAAGAGTTAAAACGAGGCCTCCATTGGTTACAATGCACCTCTTGGTGCTTTGCAGGATTAGTGTCAACGTTTTTGACACTAATCCTGCAAAGCACCGGACTAGCGTCAAAAGGTTTGATGTTACTCCCCTAACTACCGCCATGGTGCGCCGTATTTTAAATATGGCGCACAGATGGTGGCGTTAGGGGGGCGCTATGGCGTGCAGTGCAATGCCACTTTTCTTGAATATGCCCCAACGTTTTTAATGTTTCACGGACGGATTTCGGTTGCAAAACATTTCTACATCTCATATGAATTTGGTATTTGGAAGGGACCCTGTAGTACGCCTTCCAAATACTGAATCGACGTAGAGTCACACACCTATTCTAGGAGTTGATAACATTTTATCGACTCCTAAAATGGGTTTAGTCCGTAGTAAAAAATATTTTAGCAGTCGAAAACGGCTGTTTGTACAGTCGGTGAACTCAAAAACGTTAAGTTCATCTGGGCCCATGTTTGCACAAGACACACTCTGGTGAAGTGGCAGAACCGGAAGTACATAAAAGATTATGGCCCATATTTATACTTTTTTAGCACCGCATTTGCGTCATTTTTTTATGCAAAAGCGGCACAAACTTGCAAAATACAATTGTATTTTGCAAGTTTGCGCCATTTTTGCGTCAAAATGCGGTGCAAATGCGGTGCTGAAAAAGTATAAATATGGGCCTATATTTTCCCAGGCTCTTGACTGTCCCACTTCTCTACATTTTGTATTTTGCAAGTTTGCACCATTTTTGCGTCAAAACGCGGCACAAATGCGGCACTAAAAAAGTATAAATATGGGCCTCTGTTTTCCCGGGCTCTAGACTTTCCCCCTTTTCTACACTTTGTTGAGTAAACCAAGAGACTGAGTGCAGTCCTCATAGATGTGATATCCCGTGTGTGAGATGGGTTTTAGTCCAGTTTTCTTACCACACAGTACAACAAGCTTTAAGCATTTTTCTAACTTCTTCCTGTCATGCAAAAACATACACCAAAGACAGACAATTAACGATTGTCCAACCTCACACACTTTAGTCACATTCAGAGGCCAGGATTAAAACCAACCCCTCTGGGTTCCGCCATTTCCAACCGCCCACTGGACCACACTTGATGTGGGGATGTTCCTGGTGGCAAGGCGCACAGGAGGCTGTCCCCAGGGAATGTGTTGAGGGACTGGCCAGATTTCAATGCAGCATTTATTATGTGCAAATTTTACTTGAGTGGTAAAGGTTGGGCTAGATGCCACATCTCCCCACCAGTCCATATTAGGATGGTGGTAGTGCAGATGTCTGCCCACCCTAGTGAGTTGTCCACCTTGTTAGCGTTCCTGACAAGTTTTCTTTTAACTGCACTTACAGCCTACACTCAGCTTGTTTTGAACTCATAGGTTGGAGGTGAGGGAACGAAGCAGCAGGAAACAGAGAGGCCCATGGTCTGGTTCCTGGGGCAGTCTGAGGTTACAGGGCAGGATTCTGTGTGCGTACTATACTCTACCACTGGTGTCGTAGGGCCTAGTATACAGTTATACTACTGCAGAATAACCACACCGCTCCCTTTCTACGCTTATCTCACTAGGGGCAGAGAGAGCAAGAAGTTAGGGGTAATCAGTGGCAGAAATGAGTGCACTGAGATACAGAATGATGGCTAATCACTCTCGATAAACTCACTGTCCGGACAGAGCTCGACTTTTATAACTGCGTCGTCTGGGTTCTCTTTGGATGAAGAATGGGATATTCATTTGGCCATTTGGCACAGCATTCATTCAGCATTTCATTCTTCTAAAGTCGATAAAATGGGTACCATTGAGTTATATAACCATAAGCACTAATTATCGACTACTAAGTAACTCCTTAAAGTGAATCTGCACTTTGTAAATGCATAATTATGCTAGAATCTAGGGGCTTGCTTTAAAGACCAGAATTAGATGAAAACTCAAAATCTAGTTCTACTAACACTCATCTCCCCCTCCATGAAAGCATCAGATGCCTCCACTCACAAGGTGACCTGTGAAGCGATAATGGAATGTTGGCCACTTGGTAGCGTTCCCATGTCCACTCCACAGCCCAAATCAATCACACACAAGACTGGACCGTGCACTTGAATTTCCACTCGTTCGGCTTGGATGACCATTCAAGATTCATATTATTCAAGTGACTGGTGCAGCTAAAATAGCTGGGTCACTGCTGATCCTTCCAGGCTGACTAATCATCTTTTTATCATGATTCTGCACTTTTTTTACAGCTCTCATTAGAGCACTCCTAGAAGAACTCTCATTGGAGCACTCCTAGAAGAACTCTCATTGGAGCACTCCTAGAAGAACTCTCATTGGAGCACTCCTAGAAGAACTCTCATTGGAGCACTCCTAGAAGAACTCTCATTGGAGCACTCCTAGAAGAACTCTCATTGGAGCACTCCTAGAAGAAATCTCATTGGAGCACTCCTAATCTCATTGGAGCACTCCTAAAAGAAATCTCATTGGAGCACTCCTAGAAGAAATCTCATTGGAGCACTCCTAGAAGATTGGAGCACTCCAAGAAGAAATCTACTCACTCTCTGTGTGGAAAGGAAGTTATTGTCCATTGTAGGGGAGAACAGAATTGAAAAGATTTATCCGGGGAGAAAACATTTCTGTTCACAGACTGGCAAGAATTCAGCTGGCAGAGAGTCCACCAGTTTCTTCTACAGGCGATGTGGTGAGGGTGTAAAGCTGGTTTTACCAATACTAGCCTAATGAGTCCTACCATACTCATTCGCAGTACCCTGGGGACTGCTCTAACAACCACCTCTGCTTTTGCATAATTGTTTTCAAGTAACATTCACTTTTGATGTTGTTCAAAGTAATGGTTTCCCCCAGAAATACTCAGAGATAATCATTCTATGATCAGTGAACAGCAAAAATGCATCGTGTGTGTTTAAATCTCCGTAAAAATGCATCTTTCCCAACATTTTCCAGATACACAAAATATAACACACCCACTACAGCAGTGGTGTAACAGTGGCCCCCACAGCCTCCGCAGTGCAGGGGAGGGGGGCCTCAGCACACTGACTGGGCTCCTCACTGGGTCCGGAGGGGGGTGGGCCCCTCCGTGTCCTTTACACGGGTGGCCCCTCAAGTTTCGTTGCACCGCTGCACCGTGCCCCCCAACATTTATACTTCTGCTACGGCCCTGCAGGGGCTGCCCCATACGGGGTCACCGCTCCCCCACAAGCACCAGCCCAAGCCTCATCCAACCCACCCAGCTGCCCAGTACCCCCGCGGGGCGGAAACCAGGCAGAGAGAGGCCAGGAGACCCAAGCATGCCCCAACAGGCAGGAGCACCCCAACATCCCTCCGCCACCTCCACACCTGCAGCAATCCCTCCGGGCCCTCAGCAGGCACCAGGGCCCCCTCCCCAGGGCAGCCCGAGTCCTCGACGCCTGTTCTTCTTGGGGGGGGGGGGGGATGTTTAGCTCCCCACAAACCACCGTCACCACCAAGGCGCAGAGGCCTGCTCTGGCCGCCAGGGGCGCAGCTTCAGTGGGGGTGTTCGGTGTTACACCCCCAATAAATGTATTTTGTTGTAAACAGTTGGGTGAGGGGGTTTTAATTCGTATATGCTGCGGTGACTGTCGAATTTCAACAGGAATTTGTACACACACAGACAAAAATACACACACACTCTCTCCCTCTCTTGAAAGTCTTAAAAATATTGGTTATTTTACAAAATATGATCTCCACTCTTACTTAATACTCTCACCAATCCATCCTCCTCTCCCTTCCCACTGCGCCTTTAGCCCCTCACGCGGCCCTGCCGGCCGCATAATGGATTTTAACAAGATTTGCCAGCGTAATTGGTGGAAAATCTCAACCTCACCCTCCAATCTTAGGGCCTCATTTACTATTTTTTGGCGCTGGGCAGCGCTGCGAGGCTTCTTGCTGCATTGCGCTGCGTTGGAAGGAAAGTGCAGGAATGCGCTGTATTAATGACATACAGTCCCTGTCCTTTCTGCCTGCGCCGGAGCACAGCTGCACAAACGCCGGAGCACAGCTGCACAAACTGGTCCCTAGAGCCAACGCAGGCACTCTTGCGCCATGGTACAGGCGTCTCTGTGTTGCTGGCTCGACTGTTTTTGGGCTGGAAGGGACACCTTCCTGCACAAAAACAATCTATGGAGGTATTTTCCTCTTTCTATGTGTGCTGCGTCCTGCAGCACACATAGAAAGAGAACATAAATTGGAGAAATAGAGACGTTACCCCTCATTCTGCCTCCCCTGCGGAGGCGTAAGGGTTTGGCACTTCCTCAGGTTTGCCTGGTCTTGTCAATCTGGGAATGCACCAGAATCCATGCGTGTTGCGTGGAAACACCCACCGCAACGCCCATCTAACACCTCCATGACACGGAGCAAGGCAAGGTATCGATTGTCACTGCTTTGTGTTACTCCATATCTATGAGGCCATGATAAGCCACGCGGGGGGCTTTGTTCCGCCTCGTAGAGGTGCCTGATAGGACTGCGAGGGTCTAAAAAAGTGAGGGCGCAGGCCGCTTGAAAATGAGGCCCTTACTGGCCAAGCTACTCCCTGCTGGCCGCCATCTTGCCAGTCCACGGCCAGGCCCGAGTCCCAACTCTCAGACAGCCCCAGGTCGTCGGGGCGGCCAAAAACCCGCGTTTGAAAAGCAGGGGGAATGCCTCAGAGGCCCGGAGCTCGGAATTATGAGTCCAACTCCAAGTGTCCCATGCCACCCCCTTCCTCCAGTCCCTGGACTCATCCTCTCGGGTTTCTCGAGTTCTCCCTCTCTTTTCCCCTTCTCGCTCTCTCCTTCTCTTTTTACATTCTTCTCATTGCTAGTCTCCCTTCCTGCCTGTCTATTCCTCCTGTTTCTCTTGCGAACTATATTGTGCATTCCTTCTTGTTGACGCTCTCGCCCTGTCCTGTCCCATGACCAGCCTCCTTTTCAATGCTTTTATCTCTAATCTTTCCTTCACTTTCAACTCCACTACTTCTTCCCTCTTTCTTTTCACTCTGTCCCTGCATGTCTTCCTCCACCCCCTCTCTCCCAACTGTCCTCTCCCCGCATGTCTCTCTCTCTTTTCTGCCACATCTTGCTCCTCCGCTCTAAACTTATCTCTCCTTCCTTCTGTCTCCTTTTCTTGTCTCTCCCCTCATCTCCCCTCCACTCCCCTCCCTCTTCCCTTTTCTCCTCCTGTTCTTTCCTTTTTCATCTACTTCACCCCCTTTTCCATTAGCTCATTATGCCCTTCCTCTTCCCTTTCCCTCCCCCTTACTCTCTCTCTTTCTCTGTTTCTGTGTTCTCTCACTTTCTCTATCTCTCTCTCTCTCATTATGATTCGACTCTCTCTCCATTTCTCTCTCACTATCTGTCTCTTTACATGTCTTCCTCTTTGCTTCTGCCTCTCGGTTTCAGTCTGTATTGTCTCTCACCCCACCTCTCTCTGCAGTCTCTGGGTGTGTTCCTCTCTCCCCCCTCACTCGTCCATTCTCTCTCTCTGTTTCTGTACTGACCGCCCTCTCTCTGCCTTTCGCTTCTCCCCCGCCTCCCTTTCTCTCTCTTTGTTGTGCCCTGTCTTTCGCCCCTTTTCCTTCTCCTAGACTCCCCTCTCTCTCCCTGTCTGTTTCTGTCTTTCCTATCTCCTGTCTCTCTCTCTCTCTCTGTTTCTGTCTTTCCTATCTCCTATCTCCTGTCTCTCACTCTGTTTCTGTCTTTCCTATCGCCTGTCTCTCTCTGTTTCTGTCTTTCCTATCTCCTGCCTCTCTCTGTCTGCTTCTGTCTTTCCTATCTCCTGTCTCTCTCTTAGTCTGTTTCTCTCTTTCCTATCTCCTCTCTCTCTCTGTCTGTCTCTCTCTCTCTCTCTGTTTCTGTCTTTTCTATCTCCTGACTCTCTCTGTTTCTGTCTTTCCTATCTCCTGTCTCTCTCTCTCTCTGTCTGTTTCTGTCTTTCCTATCTCCTGTCTCTCTCTACTCTGTTTCTGTCTTTTCTATCGCCTCTCTATCTCTGTCTGTTTCTTCCTTTTCTATCTCCTCTCTCTCCCCCTCTCTATCTTTTTCTGTTTTTGCTCTCTCCTGTCTCTCTCTGTGTCTATCTGTTTCTGTCTTTGCTGTCTCCTGTCTGTTTCTGTGTCTATCTGTTTCTGTCTTTGCTATCTCCTGCCTCTCTCTGTGTCTATCTCTTTCCATCTTTGCTGTCTCCTGTCTCTCTCTCTCTCTGTCTATCTGTTTCTGTCTTTGCTGTCTCCTGTCTCTCTCTGTGTCTATCTCTTTCTGCCTTTGCTGTCTCTCCTCTCTCTCTCTCTCTCTCTCTCTCTCTCTCTCTCTCTCTCTCTCTCTCTCTCTCTCTCTCTCTCTCTCTCTCTCTGTCTCTCTCCCTCTCTCTCTATCTGTTTCTGATTTTGCCATCTCCTGTCTCTCTCTGTGTCCATCTCTTTCTGTCTTTGCTGTCTCCTGCCTCTCTCTGTGTCTATCTCTTTCTGTCTTTGCTGTCTCCTGTCTCTCTCTGTGTCTATCTCTTTCTGTCTTTGCTGTCTCCTGCCTCTTTCTGTGTCTATCTCTTTCTGTCTTTGCTGTCTCCTGTCTCTCTCTGTGTCTATCTCTTTCTGTCTTTGCTGTCTCCTGTCTCTTTCTGTGTCTATCTCTTTCTGTCATTGCTATCTCTTGTCTGTTTCTGTCGTTGCTGTCTCCTGTCTGTTTCTGTATCTATCTGTTTCTGTCTTTGCTGTCTCCTGTTTCTCTCTCTCTCACTCTCTCTCTCTCTCTCTATCTGTTTCTGTCTTTCCCATCTACTGTCTCTCTCTTTGTCTATCTATTTCTGTCTTTGCTGTCTCCTGTCTCTCTGTGTCTATCTGTTTCTGTCTTTGCTGTCTCCTGTCTCTCTGTGTCTATCTGTTTCTGTCTTTGCTAGCCCCTGTCTCTCTTTCTTGGTCTCTTCCCCTCTCTTTGGTTCCTCCAGATCTCTCTTCCTCTTCTTGCCATCTCTCCCCCTTTCCTGCTCGCCCTTCTCCTGTCTCATACATACATAATTTATGGCAGATCTGTAAGAATAAATGTACTCCAATGAATTGTTATTGGAACAAAGTGTGGCAGTAAATCTGGCAAGAGCCCGTTGTGACCTTTTGTGGTGGAGAAGCAGAGACAGCTGTGCAGAGGCAGCCACCGCTGTGTTGTGCCTTCATGGGGATCCTTGAGTGGACACAACCCCTGGGGACCCGGAAGTGCACAATGGCACCCGGGGAGGGCAGTTGTGGTGTCCTACATGTGACTCGTCTCTGGGGGAAGCCCCTCCTGCAACACAGGGGTCAGATTTACAACTATTTTGCCCTGTGACTCAAATCATCACATAAAATGTTTGTTTGATACTGAGGGCCTCATTTACAAAGCTTTGCTGTAGGGCAGCGCGGCCCTAGGCCATGCCAACGGGCAGCAACGTACCGTGTTTTCAAGATACTGTGCATTCCTGTCCTTTCAGCCAGCGATGGCACAATTTGGTGCCCAGAGCCAACGCCTGCACCCTTGCACCATGATGCAAGGGAGTCTAGTTTGTTGGCAGGATTGCTTTTGTGCAGGACACCTTCCAGCACAAAAACATTCCATGCAGGCAGCTCGTGGAGAGGAGACCGCCACAGAGCTGGCGGTCAATCCCTCCCTCTGGCCCTATTACAAGGTTTCCACTGGGCTGACCGGCGGAAACCTCAGAAACCTGAGGTCAGCCCACTGGAAACCATGCATCGGCATTGGTCTTGTTTCCTCCTAGAGCCGAGGTCAATGCCGTCACACAGAGGGTGCAACCAGACCCGCGGAATACACACTGTCTGCCGTAACAGCAAACGCTGGTGGAAAGTGGAGCCGTCATCAGCACAGCAGCGCTAAACTCAGCACCACCGTGGCTGACCGTGACTCCGACCACCACCACCCAGTCGGGAACCGTGTTTCTGGCGGTGGCCAGAACGCCAGGGTAGGAATTTGGCAGTCTCACCCACAGGAGTGCGTCGCTCTGACCGCCAGCACGGCTTTGGCGGTCCTTGAACCACCAAAGTCATAATGAGGGTCTATGTGTGCTGCAGAATGCAGCACACATGGAAAGAGGAAAAACAAGGAGAAATGAAAACATTTCTCCTCCTTGTGCCTGCCCTGGGGAGGCGTAAGGTTTTGGAGCTGCCCCAGGTTTACAGGCTCTTCTAAATCTAGGGCAGCGTCAAAATCCATGGGTGTTGTGTGGGAGCACCCACCACAAAACCCATGGAACGCCTCCTTGACGCAGAGTAAGGCAACACTGCGCTTTGTGCTGCCTCGCCTTACTCCTTATCTACAAGGCCATGCGGAGCCACGCATGATAGCTGTGCGTCACCTCATAGATATGATTGAGAGGCGTGCGCCGCCAGAGCGTCTAAAAAAGTGATGATCCAGTGGCACAGGCCTCCTGTAAATAAGCCCCTGACTTTCCAACAAAAGTTGCCTAAATGTAACAGCAATGCAGCGCAAATCGCTGCTTTGCACTACTTAGAGTCAAGGGGGCGTCCCATGAAAACAGGTGTTAAAGAAGAAATGTTTTCATCTCTCCCTTCTTTTCTTTCTTTACATGTGTGATACGCAGTACAGTACACATACAAGGTAGGAAAACTTTTAAACGATGTCTAGGCGTAGTATTTTGTACTGAAAGGGAACCCTTACAGTACAAAACATATGCTAGACTCACGCACACACACTAGCACTATGGTGCAAAAATGTGTGCGTCTCTGCACCGGCGCTAGGGAGAGGGGAGGAGAGTGCCATGTCTCTGTAGATATGCGCTCTCCTGCTCTCCCTGTCATGCAACGCAGAACAAAATGTTTGCTACTGCTCTGTTTTGGGTGACACTTTGGCCTAGGGTGCGCAGAGGTGCCTGCAAGGACCTACGCTTTCTGTACAAGATGGCAGCGCAAAGCAAGCATCTTACACAACACATCTTTAGAAACACATTTCATTCCCTTTAGAGGAGCTAAAGGAGGATAGTAAACAAATAATCTGAACCATCAGGTGAGCGGCCGAAAAACCACACTAACTCCATGTTGTTAGGATACAATGGACCAGATTTACAAGGCCCTAGCGCCTCTCTGCGCCACACTAACCTCATTTTTTTATGCTAAGGTGGCATTAAGGAGGCCATTCTCCTTTGCCGTATTTACAAAGTAGCGCAATGCTTGCATTGCGTCACTTTGTAACCCCTTGCTGTATGTTATGTCTGCGCCAGACATAATGTATGCAAGGTGGGGTGTCTTCCCAGGCAGGGAGGCCCGTAAGAATAGTGCACTGAAAATTACAACATTTCATTGTGCCATTTTTAGCGTAATTTTTTACACCTGCCTAAGGCAGGCGTTAAAATGACGCACCCATTACTTTTAAAGGGCCTCCCTTTACTTTGCAGGATTAGTGCCACACTTTGTTCCTGCAAAGTACCACAATAGTGTCAAAAATCTTTGTCGTTGTGTCCTAACATGTGCCATGGTGGCGTATTGTAAATACGTTGCACACCTGGTGTCAATGGGATGGGAAGAAAAGTGGCGCATCAAAGCTTTGATGTGCCACTTTCTTGTAAACATGGCCTTATGTTTCGAATCTTTTGCCTTCATTTAACAGTATAATGCATTCTGGGAGCTGTAGTTCTGTTGCTGCCATTGAATCAATTGAACTAACTCACCTAATAGCAGTGAATTGTAAGTGAAAAGACAAGGGATGGAAACATGGTGTCCCAACACCATAGAGTGAAGTGACATATCTATTTACCATTGTCATTTACCTGTCATGATATTCTTGTAAATGTTGATAACTGGAGAAGAGATGCTGTGCATCAGTTAGCATACAATGCGAGATGCAGGGGCACACAAAACCCAGGGTGGTGTAGGAAATATGAGCCGGCAGCTGGGAATTCCTAAGGAATCTGGGGGCCCTGGGTCAACGTATTTTGAGGGCCCCTGTTCAGAACAGCTTTTGAATTTATGATCCAATTTCAGCTCTTTCATGCCCTCTGTAAGGAAACAGGCTTATTGCAGTTTTACCCCCACGTTTGCCCCCATTGTGGCTGCTAGGTACTGGTGTAATGGTTCTGAAATACACTCACTCCTGCTAAACAGGACGCAGTGCATGTGCTCTGACCCTTAAAATGGTCCATATTTAATTGACTTGTCCCCAATTGGCACAGCCTAACTTACCTGTAGGTCCCTAGTGTGAAGAAGGGCCTCTTTTTGCATCTCAGACCGACCTATGTGTAGTCACACTGGTGTGCGCCTCGCCAATGAAATGTACCAGTCCTGCCCAGTTCAATACCCTCCCTCTGATCTCTTCCGTGAGATCTGTCCTGTTCCATGTTTTGGCTCTTATCTCTCTAAGTCCCATGTGAACCAGGACAGAAGCCCTGTGAATTAAAGTCTAGAAGAAGCTGGTAATCTGGGGGATACCCTAGGACCAGGTGACTGCGCTCATGTGTGAAAGCAGTGGTCATCTGCACATGGGCCCTGACACGCCTTCTGTGGTCACTGTCTTTTTTCTGCCCTCTAGTGGCATGAATAGAGCCTTACATTCCTTTCTCTGTCTAGTTCCTGGACTCCCTGCTGGGTATCCCAAGCTTTTTATTGCACCCCCAAAATGTCTGAGATACTAGCACAGCCCTCCATAGGCCTATACCACTTGCTCCCCTGAGGGCAGCCACCCAGGCACTCTAGAGTCAGCCTACCACCCTGAACGCAAAGATCGAGCACAACCCTTGGAGCTGGAAGTCAGACCCTCACCATTCTAGATTTTTGCTGCATAGAACACTGCCATAACTTTGATCATACAAAACAAGTACAGAAAACATGAAGCACTTCACTGTGCTGAAACACAGAGAGCCATTACCAGTGGATGAGATTAATTCAAGCATTCCATCCATCATCTTTTTGTTTTTGTATTCGCCTCCCTATGTGTGCCGGGTATGCCCAGACCTTGGTCCCTTGCTCACTATACCACTGGACTCAAGCTAGCCTGGCTGATGTGGGGTGATACCCCGAAACCGGTCCCAGGATGCTTGTCTTCGGTTTAGGGAGCACCTGGTTTGGCAGTTCAGGCTGGACTGTTCCTATTGGACCAGGGTCAGGGCTGATTAGCATATGGCTGGGTCCAAACTGGGGTGGCGTGGTGTGCAAAAAAAACGATGGATGGGGCTGCGGCCCGAGCGATTGCCAGTCGCTGAGACTAATTGAAGCATTCCATCATCACCTTGCTGTTTTTGAAAAATGGGGAGTGGGCAGCGTAGCAATTTGATTAGATTTGGCTATTTACTGTCACCAGTGACTGACTACTTTAATACTTAAAACATCCTTGCTTGACCAGCTCCAAAGAAAGAATCTTCTGGAACTTAAAATGAAAGATGCCCCTGTCTGCTCCATTGACTGCTCCCTGCATCTGTGGAGCAGATCAGAGGAGAGAAATGTCACCTGATATCATGACCTGGGTCCTAAGCTCCTCTTCTTGGTCTTGGTGGACACCTGAGTTCAATAATCCAAGCTCACTGGTGCTGCCTTCATTTCAGGGAAGGAAAGGCTGGCACCACAGTCCCGGAACTTAGGCGCTTCTCGACGAAGAACTCTCTTTCTGTGGAGTATGCACTACACCACGACCCCTGAATGCAAACATTTCCCATTCGTGCACTGAACTCTTGTGTAGTTTCACAATGGTTCATGATTCAGAGTGTCCTTGCTAGGCAATCATGATACTTTGTTGCTGCATCCAGGACCTTGCTATCCGAGCTTGTGAAAATCTTGGAGATTGTTTGTTCCCTTTTGAAAGTGTGTTTGGAAACTGAAACTCAGTGTGGAGAAGTACTGTAAAGATTTAAGTCATGTTTTGGAAGCAAACAAATATTTTTAAGTAATGATTGTGTGTTTAC
Source organism: Pleurodeles waltl (assembly GCF_031143425.1). NCBI lineage: Eukaryota > Metazoa > Chordata > Amphibia > Caudata > Salamandridae > Pleurodeles > Pleurodeles waltl. The sequence continues at coordinate 18,771,516 of NC_090440.1, forward strand.
CTCGAACGAGTGTGGAAGTATCATTTTTTGCACCTTTTTAAAATGATAAATTACCTGAGGAGACGGAAATGATCTGCTTCAAGGTTAAAGACTGTGGAAACAGTCACAGCACATGTGTTACATTTAAGAGAGTGGTGTGAAGGGAAGCCATGAAATGGCATCTGGGAGAATTATCTAATTCCTGAATAAAAACAATCTCAAGAGGTGTTTCCTCTTTCTATGTAAGCTGCAGAATGCCGCACACTTGAAAAGAGGAAAAAACGAGGAGAAATGAAAATATTTCTCCTTGTTACGCCACCCAAGGGGAGGCGTGAGGTTTTGGCTCTGCACCAGGTTTACGTGATTTTGTAAATGTGGGGCAGCATCAAAATCCATGGGTGTTGCGTGGAAAACCCACCACAGCACCCATGGAACCCCTCCTTGACGCAGAGTGCTTCATATCTATGAGGTCATGCAACGCCACGCAGGGTGGCTTTGTGTCACCCCACGCATATGATTGAGAGGCGTGCGCTGCGGGAGCGTCTAAAAAAGTGATGCTCCGGCGGCACAGACCTCTTGTAAATAAGCCCCAGAGAGTATGAGACATAGAAATCCTCTGCAGGTATATTGTTGAAATAGCAAATCATAGGTGACTTACTGTAGGGAGAATGTGCTAAAGGGATTAATATTGCATTTTGATATTCACCATGACCTCATCAGAGCCTGGAGAAATGATGAGTCAGAACGACGATGCTCAATGTCACTGTTCCTTCGTATCCAATTCCCTTTTCCCAGGTCTACTCTAAGCAACATATTGCTATTGTGTATGGTTGGTGGTGGATATGGAGTTGTGTGAAAACATGCATTGTTCCAGTGGGATCCGAAATCCAAGGATAGTGCATTCTAACGCCTGTCCTTCCTACACCTCTACTTTCAGCATTTTTCTCCAGGACTGATAGATCCAGCTTCTGCTTGTGGCAGGGGAAAGGGGCACCAAGATACTACCAATGTATACGGTTTGTACCCGTGAAACATCGCTCCTGTACCTGAATTTGAAGAGAGATCTGGTGTCTGCCTGGGAGAATTCAATGTGACCAGGTGGTACTGGACTTTTCTGACAGAACAGGTATTCTAAGGCGTTATGTAATGTAAATTAAGAAACAATTACAATTTTTAACTACAATGTCACTTTAACCTTTGTTTTTGTCAGTGAAGTTTAGTTTAGTAACGTAATATTCTATTACAATTAATAATGCCAACCCCACGCCGTGACTCACCTACAGCCATGTGTGAGATTCACCACAGGGACTGGTCTGTGGCCTGGCCCTGCAACCAGATCCCTGCGGATAGCCAACCCCACGCCGTGACTCACCTAGAGCCATGTGTGAGATTCACCGCAGGGACTGGTCTGTGGCCTGGCCCTGCAACCAGATCCCTGCGGATAGCCAACCCCACGCCGTGACTCACCTAGAGCCATGTGTGAGATTCACCGCAGGGCCTGGTCTGTGGCCAGGCCCTGCAACCAGATCCCTGCGGATAGCCAACCCCACGCCGTGACTCACCTACAGCCATGTGTGAGATTCACCGCAGGGCCTGGTCTGTGGCCAGGCCCTGCAACCAGATCCCTGCGGATAGCCAACCCCACGCCGTGACTCACCTACAGCCATGTGTGAGATTCACCGCAGGGCCGGGTCTGTGGCCAGGCCCTGCAACCAGATCCCTGCGGATAGCCAACCCCACGCCGTGACTCACCTACAGCCATGTGTGAGATTCACCGCAGGGCCGGGTCTGTGGCCAGGCCCTGCAACCAGATCCCTGCGGATAGCCAACCCCACGCCGTGTCTCACCTACAGCCATGTGTGAGATTCACCGCAGGGCCTGTGGCCAGGCCCTGCAACCAGATCCCTGCGGATAGCCAACCCCACGCCGTGCACAGCCTTCAGCCATGCACAACAGGGAGCTGGGCGCAGGGCCTGGCACCCAAACTCCCACGTACCCACATGGCTGCATCTAAGGGGTGTCATTTTAAGTAAGGCAGAGCTACTGACTTGTCAAAGGGTCAGAACACTAAACTACAAAAATTGGGCATATCAGCTTTAGGAAGGGGTCAGAAAATTATGATATATAAAGCATGTGTATTGTCTTTGACAGAAAATTACCATTGAAATGTATATATCTTTACTTCATACAGTTCAATGTTTAATAAAAATGATTGCTATTAAAAACCATAAAAAAATTGTAATACATTTTTATTTATAAAGTAATCTGCATGTCTTGAAGTCTTTTTTAACAGTTTCCAGGCTACAATATGCAGCCATAAAACCAGCCACAACAGGGCTCTGGATTCCAGCTGAAGAGCACAAATCTCCAGCTAGGAGTGCCTTGAAAATATAGCAAGGTCTCCTGCGGCCATGGACTTAATGCGCCAGAAGACTTGCTGTTTTTTTTTTTTTTAATGTTGCTAAGGGGCTGCTGCACTCCCTGCGGCTCCCCATGATGTTAAAAGATGCTTGTGCAGCCCCTGTCCTTCTATGGATATCACCAAGCTTCAAAAGCAAGTGTACACAGCCCTCGCAGGGCATTATGGGAAGCTCCTTCTAAGAGCAGTGGATAATAAATGAATGGCTCGTGCCACTCATTTATTATCCACTTTTTTGGTAGTGTTTTTGTGGGTGTCCCAGTGCCAACCTGGGACACCCACATTTTTGGGGCCCCAGGGGAGCTCCAGGATCCCCGTTGCTACAGCTGGCTCCCCAACCAGCTCCCATAGTGGGCACCAGCGGGAGGTACTGGCAGAAGCCGCCATTTCTTTTCATGAGTGGGTGCCATGGTGTCCACCCAGGGCTCCCCAGCTCAAATCTTTTGGTGTGCTGCAGGGGGAGTCTCAGGGCCCCCGCTGGCCCAGTTGGCTCCCACGATGGGAGCAAGCCCTTTTTTTAAATAAGTAGTGGGTGCCCCCGTGCCCACCTAGTGCACCCACTCTGCTGCCACCGGGTTCCCCAGCCAGCACCAGCCCAGGCAGGAGCTGAATTTTTTTACTGCTCCAATTGGGTGGCAACAAAGTTCTATTCCCTGCCCCAGAGAGTGCAGGCAGGGTATAGCCAAACTCTCCTTGGCAGGGAACAGAGTGTCTCGGGGGTGGGCTCCCCAGGACATTGTATTGAACCCAGGGGGATAGGGTCTGCAGGGCCGATACCAGCTCAAAGGAGGTGGGTGTGAGGCCCCGCACTTTTTAGATAAATTCAGCCCTAGGGATAGGGTCCCCATGACCTTTCTAGGCTCGGGAGAAGGGGCCACATGCTCAATGCCTTTTAATAATTATGTCAGGCCCACGGGATAGGGTCTCTGGCACCATAATCAGAACAGGGAGGGGGCTGTATGTGCCCTCTCATTTTGTTACTATGCAAGATGCCAGGTCTGTAATCAGCTCCTGGAGGGGGGGCCATGAGTCACTATCACCTTTACAAAATTTTGTAGGCCTCAGGGATGAGGTCCCTGAGGCCAAAGTTGGATTGGGGCCCCGCTCTATCCTCCCTCCCCAAATACCTAAATATATTTTGGCCCTTGCTCACCCCGGGAGTCAATTTAATTCGAAAAAAACAATGGTAGCCGCCATTTTTTTTGTCCCCTGTGATACTGCAGGAGTACCACAGGATTGTGGCAAAAATATTTTTTTTAAAGCTTGAGCCCTGGAGGAGGGGTCCCTCTGGGAACCTGCCACAAGGGCCAGGGTCAGGGTATCCCTACCCTGCACCCTTATATTGTTTTTTCCTACATTTTCAGGACCGGGGACAAGGTCCCAGGAGTTCTGTAATGGCCACCACGTTTACATTGATGTTGCAACAGAGAAGCAGAGGTCTAGTACTGGCAGGACACTCACTCTGGCGGAAGCGAGGTGGCTCAAGGGAAAAAAGCTGCCTACGACTTAGAATACACTTTTTGAAGTTGCGCTTGTGGGACTCTTGTGAGAGCCCCTCGTACCCAACTGTTCTGATATGCAAATAGTTTTTGACCTTAATTTCCCGAAAACTACTGAACGAATTTACACCAAATCACAAAAAGCATGCTTTTTGAACCAAGATTCCTGCCAGTTTTGTTGTAATTTGTTGGTCAACATATTCCTATGAAAATCGTATGGGGCTTTTGCATTTTATGCCACCCCCTCTTTATCGGCCCCTCCTTGACAAATCACCATGAAACTTTCCAGGAACGAGCTGATTGGTTATTAGCAAACCAAAAATGGCATTTCCTATAGAAACAGCATCCTAACTATAACTACCCAGTGGTGGCTGTATATATATATATATATATTCACTAAACAATCCAAAGGTTACAGGGATGTTAGTTAGGTTCTGAGTTTACTCGTACAAAAACATAGAAGTTCTCCTGCCCTAAGGTAACTATAACTTGTGCCCCCGCCATGCACAGTTTATTTTTTAATAGTTTGAGTTTAATTTATATTTTGAATGATGTTATAGAATTGTCATGAGTGCTGTAATATATGGGGTAATTAGCAGTGCATGACGAGGGCGCGAGTTATAGTTACCTTATGTCGGAAATACATGGGAAAGATAAAAAAAAAGCTATTTTGCTTTGGTGGGGTCCCTCTGGGACCCCAACACCAGAGCTAAGGGGTCTACCCTGGGCACTTGTCTTTTTCTTTTACACTTTTGTAGTGGGACTCAGCTCAAGCTGATTCCCAGGATGGCTGCCAACACTTCCTGGTTTGAAGTGTATATATACACTTTTGAAGGTGATATATATATATATATATATATATATATATATATATTACCTAGTGGTCGCCACTAGGTAGTTATAGTTAGGACCTTGTTTCCATAGAAAAGGTGTTTTTTGACTTGCCTGTATATTTGGCACCATTTGACGAATCTTCACGAAATTTTCCAAAAACAGTGCCCCGTGGATTCTTGTTGCGCATAAAAAGTTTTGGGGTCATCCATCAAGCGAGGCTGAGAAAAAGGGGGGAGGGGTCAAAAAAGTTGAGTCTCCCATGTTAAATCTCATAGGGCCTTTGAAAAAGGCTACAGCCAGCACCACTGGATGGAATTACACCAAATTTGGCAGAAAGCTAGCTGTCAGTATGCAGACTACGCTTTCACTTATCTGGTGTAAATTCGTCCCGTAGTTTAGGAGATATTAAAGGGAAAACAAATTTGCATATCCGAAGTTGCAACATTTCCGCAACGGTCACAAATTATTTGCGAATGCACGCGAAAACAGGGATGCTGTGATTGGCTGCTGGCAACCTGACTAGAAAGTTGCGGCTGCCATTTTAGGGAACGGACTATAGTCCCTGGGGCTGAAATTTGACATGGAAAATGGCATAAGGGGTGAGGGTGGAGTTACCCTGAACCCAGGGCTGTTACATAGGAGACTATGGCAGTGCAATGATGACCTTAAAATCATTCTTTTCATGGCTTGCGATATTCACGACTATGTTGCAATGCTCAGCTTGGCTCCCCATGGAATATCACAATGAACTTGCGACAGCAAAATAAAATTACCCTCATCCAACCACTAATTGATTCAGTTACAGTGGCCGTTAGAAACTAATTCATCCCTTCAAAGAGCCACTCATTCCCTGATGTACCCAGACCTAGGCTGTGTACTCACACACAGACCCACTCACCCCTCATACACAATTCACAGACCCAATCACAACCTCAGACACCCATTCATTGACCCAGTCACACTCTCACGCACACAATCACAGACCCAGTCACACTCTCACGCACCCAATAACAGACCCAGTCACACTCTCATACACCTATTCGTAAACCAAGTCACACTCTCATGCACCACATTACAGACCAAGTCACTCTCCCACACCCATTCGCAGACCCAGTCACACTCTCACGCACACAATCACAGACCCAGTCACACTCTCACGCACCCAATCACAGACCCAGTCACACCCTCACGCACCCATTCGTAGACCAAGTCACACTCTCATGCACCACATTACAGACCAAGTCACACTCTCCCACACCCATTCGCAGACCCAGTCACACTCTCATGCACCCAATCACAGACTCAGTCACACTCTCACACACCCATTCATAGACCCAGTCACACTCTCATGCACCCAATCGCAGACCCAGTCATACTATCATACACCCAATCCCAGACCCAGTCACACTTTCATACACCCATTCACAGATCCAGTCACACTCTCATGCACCCATTCACAGATCCAGTCACACTCTCACGCACCCAATAACAGACCCAGTCACACTCTCATACACCTATTCGTAAACCAAGTCACACTCTCATGCACCACATTACAGACCAAGTCACTCTCCCACACCCATTCGCAGACCCAGTCACACTCTCATGCACCCAATCACAGACTCAGTCACACTCTCACACACCCATTCATAGACCCAGTCACACTCTCATGCACCCAATCGCAGACCCAGTCATACTCTCATACACCCAATCCCAGACCCAGTCACACTCTCATACACCCATTCACAGATCCAGTCACACTCTCACGCACCCAATAAGAGACCCAGTCACACTCTCATACACCTATTCGTAGACCAAGTCACACTCTCATGCACCACATTACAGACCAAGTCACACTCTCATGCACCCAATCACAGAACCAGTCACACTCTCACACACCCATTTATAGACCCAGTCACACTCTCATGCACACAATCACAGACCCAGTCACACTCTCATGCACCCAATCGCAGACCCAGTCATACTCTCCTACACCCAATCACAGACCCAGTCACACTCTCATACACCAATTCACAGATCCAGTCACACTCTCATGCACCCAATAACAGACCGAGCCAAGCCAAGCAGAAATCTCCCGTGGGTTGACAAAATCTTCCCCCTGCTAACGTAGGCACCAAACTTCTGCATCACCGGTCCTCTGGGTCCCCTCTCATCCTGACGAGCGTGGTCCCTGGCACACAGGAGCTGGATCCAAGTGACCCCCACAGTCCAGTGGCCCTTCTGTCCAAATTTGGTGGAGGTAAGTCCTTGCCTCCCCACACCAGACAGTAATCCTGTGTACTGCGTGATCAGCAGCTGCTAGGGCTTCTGTGCACTCTTGCAAGGAATCCTTCATGCACAGCATAGCCCAGGTCCCCAGCACTCCTTCCTGCATTGCTCAACTCACTGAGTTGATCCCCGACTTCATGGGACCCTCTTTTGTTATGTTAAGATGACCACCATGCTCAGATTTCTTGAATGCCTGTTCAAGTGCTTCTGCGGGTGCTGCCTGCTTCTGCATGGGCTCTCTGTACTGCTGAGTGCCCTCTCTGTCTCCTCCTCCAAGGGGCAACCTCCTGGTCCTTCCTGGGCCCGGGCAGCACACATTTTGTTCAACCGCAACTCTTGCCCCTAGCAAGTTTTGTTTGTGGTCTTTCTGCGTGGAAATAACTCTGCATTCTCCAGCACACCATGGGACATCTTCTAGCCAAAGGGGAAAATCCTGGCACCTTCCGTTGTTGGAGAATCTTCAGCTTCTTCCACCCAGAGGCAGCCCTTTTGCACCTTCATCCGGGGTTTAGTGGGCTCCTGCCCCCCCTGGACACTTGCGTGACTCTTGGACTTGGCCCCCTTCCTTTACAGGTCCTCAGGACCAGGAATCCGTCTTCAGTGCTTTGCAGTAAGTTGTTGTCTTTGCAGAATCCCCTATCTCGACTTTACTGTCTTTCTGGGATAGTAGGGTAACTTTACTCCTAATTTTCAGGGTCTTGGGGTGGGGTATCTTGGACACCCTTAGTGTTTTCTTACACTCCCAGCGACCCTCTACACACTACACTAGGCCTGGGGTCCATTTGTGGTTCGCATTCCACTTTTGGAGTATATGGTTTGTGTTCCCCTAGGCCTATTGTCGCCTATTGCATCCTATTGTATTCTACAGTGTTTGCACTACTTTTCTGTTTACTTACCTGATTTTGGTTTGTGTGTATATTTTGTGTATATTACTTACCTCCTAAGGGAGTATATCCTCTGAGATACTTTTGGCATATTGTCACTAAAATAAAGTACCTTTATTTTTAGTAACTCTGAGTATTGTTTCTTATGACATATTGCTATATGATATAAGTGGTATAGTAGGAGCTTTGCATGTCTCCTAGTTCAGCCTAAGCTGCTCTGCTATAGCTACCTCTATCAGCCTAAGCTGCTAGAACACTACTAATCTACTAATAAGGGGTAACTGGACCTGGCACACGGTGTAAGTACCATCAGGTACCCACTATAAGCCAGGCCAGCCTCCTACACACCCATTCACAGATCCAGGCACACTCTCACGCACCTAATCACAGACCTAGTCACACTCTCCTGCACCCATTCGTTGACCCAGTCACACTCTCACACACCCATGACAGACCCAGTCACACTCTCACGCACCCAATCACAGACCCAGTCACACCCTCACACACCCATTCGTAGACCCAGTCACACTCTCATTCACCACATTACAGACCAAATCACACTCTCCCACACCCATTCGCAGACCCAGTCACACTCTCATGCACCCAATCACAGACTCAGTCACACTCTCATGCACCCAATCGCAGACCAAGTCACACTCTCACACATCCAGTCACAGACCCAGTCACACTGTCATGCATCCAATCACAGACCCAGTCACACTCTCATACACCCAGTCACACTCTCACGCACCCAGTCACAGACCCAGTCACACTCTCATGCACCCAATCGCAGATCCAGTCACACTCTCACACACCCATTCACAGATCCCCTCATACCCTGGTGCACCCATGACAGACCCAGTCACACTCTCATGAACCCAATCGCGGACCCAGACACACTCTCATACACCCAATCACAGACCCAGTCACACTCTCATACACCCAGTCACAGACCCAGTCACACTCTCACACACTCAATCACAGACCCAGTCACATTCTCATGCACCCAATTGTAGATCCAGTCACATTCTAATACACCCATTCACAGATTCCCTCACACCCTGATACACCCATTCGCAGACCCAGTAACACTCTCATGCTCCCAATCACATACCCAGTCACACTCTCACGCACCCAAACACAGACCCAGTCACACTCTCATGCACCCAATCGCAGATCCAGTCACACTCTCACACACCCATTCACAGATTCCCTCACACCCTTATGCACCCAATCACAGACCCAGTCACACTCTCATACACCCAGTCACAGGCCCAGTCACACTCTCACACACCCAATCACAGACCCAGTCACACTCTCATGCACCCAATCACAGATCCAGTCACACACTCACACACCCGTTCACAGATCCCCTCACACCCTGATGCACCCATTCGCAGACCCAGTCACACTCTCTTGAGCCCAATCGCGGACCCAGACACACTCTTATACACCCAGTCACAGACCCAGTCACACTCTCATACACTCAGTCACAGACCCAGTGATACTCTCACGCACTCAATCACAGACCCAGTCACATTCTCATGCACCCAATTACAGATCCCCTCACACCCTGATACACCCATTCGCAGACCCAGTCACACTCTCATACTCCCAATCGCATACCCAGTCACACTCTCATACACCCATTCGCAGACCCAGTCACACTCTCATACACCCAATCACAGACCCAGTCACACTCCCACACACCCATTTGCAGACCCAGTCACACTCTCATGCACCCATTCACAGATCCCCTCACACCCTGATGCACCCATTCTCAGACCCAGTCACACTCTCATGCACCCATTCACAGATCCCCTCACACCCTGATGCACCCATTCTAAGACCCAGTCACACTCTCATGCACCAATTCGTTTAGACCCAGTCACACTCTCATGCACCCAACTGCAGACCCAGTCACACTCTCATGCACCCAGTCACAGACCCAGTCACACTCTCACGCACCCAATCACAGACCCAGTCACACTCTCATGCACCCAATTACAGATCCCCTCACACCCTGTTGCACCCATGACAAATCCAGTCACACTCTCACGCATCCAATCACAGACCCATTCACACTCTCACACACCCAGTCACAGACCCAGTCACACTCTCACGCACCCTATCACAGACCCAGTCACACTTTCATGCACCCAATTACAGATCCCCTCACACCCTGGTGCACCCATGACAGACCCAGTCACACTCTCACGCACCCAATTGCGGACCCAGTCACACTCTCATGAGCCCAATCGCAGACCCAGACACACTCTCATACACCCAATCACAGACCCAGTCACACTCTCATACACCCAGTCACAGACCCAGTGATACTCTCACACACTCAATCACAGACCCAGTCACATTCTCATGCACCCAATTACAGATCCCCTCACACCCTGATACACCCATTCGCAGACCCAGTCACACTCTCATGCTCCCAATCGCATACCCAGTCACACTCTCATACACCCATTTGCAGACCCAGTCACACTCTCATACACCCAATCACAGACCGAGTCACACTCTCACGCACCCATTTGCAGACCCAGTCACACTCTCATGCACCCATTCACAGATCCCCTCACACCCTGATGCACCCATTCTCAGACCCAGTCACACTCTCATGCACCAATTCGTTTAGACCCAGTCACACTCTCATGCACCCAACTGCAGACCCAGTCACACTCTCATGCACCCAGTCACAGACCCAGTCACACTCTCACGCACCCAATCACAGACCCAGTCACACTCTCATGCACCCAATTACAGATCCCCTCACACCCTGATGCACCCATGACAGACCCAGTCACACTCTCACGCATCCAATCACAGACCCATTCACACTCTCACACACCCAGTCACAGACCCAGTCACACTCTCACGCACCCTATCACAGACCCAGTCACACTCTCATGCACCCAATTACAGATCCCCTCACACCCTGGTGCACCCATGACAGACCCAGTCACACTCTCACGCACCCAATTGCGGACCCAGTCACACTCTCACGCACCCAATCACAGACCCAGTCACACTCTCATACACCCAGTCACAGACCCAGTCACACTCTCACGCACCCAATCAAAGACCCAGTCACACTCTCATGCACCCAATTACAGATCCCCTCACACCCTGATGCACCCATGACAAATCCAGTCACACTCTCACGCATCCAATCACAGACCCATTCACACTCTCACGCACCCTATCACAGACCCAGTCACACTCTCATGCACCCAATTACAGATCCCCTCACACCCTGATGCACCCATGACAGACCCAGTCACACTCTCACGCACCCAATTGCGGACCCAGTCACACTCTCACGCACCCAATCACAGACCCAGTCACACTCTCATACACCCAGTCACAGACCCAGTCACACTCTCACGCACCCAATCAAAGACCCAGTCACACTCTCATGCACCCAATTACAGATCCCCTCACACCCTGATGCACCCATGACAGACCCAGTCACACTCTCACGCACCCAATTGCGGACCCAGTCACACTCTCACGCACCCAATCAGAGACCCAGTCACACTCTCATACACCTAATCACAGATCCCCTCACACCCTGATGCACCCATTTGCAGACCTTTACAACTGAATTACTCACACCATTAATAGTTTGTACACCACAACAATGAAATACTGATGAGAAAGGTTAGGTACAAAATCTGTTTAAATGTAGTTCCAACTCCCTGAAAACATGCCTAAATCACAAATAATCCTGGGGATTGCTACGAACGTCGACTTCACACTTAAATGAAACAAAAGCAAATAACCTTTCCTTTGACTTACTCAGAAAAGTAATAGTTTCTAAACCTCAACAATAAAGTACTGAGGTCAACGTCGGGTAGGAAGTCAGTTTGCATGTAGTTCCTACTTTCAGAAAATATGCCAAACTAGGAATTAATCACGAGGAACGATTTATATGAAAAGAAACAAACAATGATCTTCAGGATTGAGTTATTCATAGAATTCATTGTTACTACAGCAAAACAATGAAATAGTCCTATGAAAGATTAGGTAGGAAATGTGTTTATATATGCTATGAACGTTCTGAAAACACGCAGAATTTGTGATTAGTTGCGAGGACTGCTACGCTAGTTTAAAATATATTTATATATGTATATTCCAGATAAATCAAAAAAGGTACATACAGTATCAAGTACAACCCTACAAATGATAAACTCTCATCCCTTAAAGTAATATGAATTTCAATTTTCTGGAAGCTTATGGGACCTCTAACAACTACTCACACAACTGAGTATTGCAGACTCAGGAAGAGGCGTCTGCATTATTAGCATTTCTGCTACTGTGACTTATAGTCACATGGAGTAAAACAGCCATGTGCACATTCATGCTGCTCCTAAGGGAACAACTAATATATATTTCAGTGTCACACATGCTCTCTTCTGTATAGACATTGGCTATCTCTGATAGAGTCACTTACTCACCATTACACCACTGGCACACTCACTCACTCATTCATGCAACCACTCACACACCCATGTACATCCTCATACACCCAGCCACTCACTTACTCAGACAACCATTCACACACTTAAATGACACATAGACCTATGAATACTTTCACTAAAACACTTGTACACTCACTGACGGACTCAGTCACACACTCATGTACCCACTCAAAATTCCAGATGGACAATTACATGCCCACTGACTAACTCTTACTAGTCCTCACACTTCCACTCACCTACTAATACAGGCACTCACACAGTCACCGTAAACCGTTTCAGGATGTACTTATACTAAAAAACATTCAGAAAAAATCTTATAAATTCCATGAAACAAAACGTTAATGGGACAAACAGTTAGGAAATACAAACCTTTATACATTCACTGAACAACCAAAGGGTACAGTCCCATTATAGTTAGCAACTACAACTGAAAAAACCTTAGAAATTCACTGAAAAAAAACAAAGGTCACTTACACGTTATAGTTCAGAAATACAATTTAAAAAACCTTATCAATTACCTGAAAAAAACAAAGGTTACAAGGATGTTATAGTTAGGAAATAAAATTTAAAAAACCTTAGAAATTCCCTGAAAAAGAAATGTTGCAGGGATGTTGACATTTCAGACATACAAAGCCACAAAAATTGAGTAGTTATAATAAGCCGACATAACTAAAACGCATGCCCCTGCAATGCACTGCCTATGACCTCACACATTACATCACTCATGACATGATCAGTGACATCACTGAAGACATCTCAAATGACATCACTGATGGCATTATCCTATAACTGTGAGTGTTTTGTAAAATTTAGTACGTTTTCTACGTGTACAGTAAGGTATTTGGTTTGGGAGTGCCTGTGTGGGTGAGTGAGTGGGTGTGTAACTTGTGTATAGAAGAGTGAGTGGGTTTGTGAGATAGTGTATGTATATATATATATATATATATATATTCACTGAAAAAACAAAGGTTACGGAGACGTTATAGTTAGGCTTACATTTCACTTGCCCGAAATCAGTGAATTCATCAGTTATAATTACCTGAGCTAAGTATAACTTCCGCCCCGCAATGCAGTCTTTATGACCTCACATACTACATCACGAACGACATGGTCAGTGACGTCACTGCTGACATCACTGATGACATATCAAATGAAATCCCTGATGACATCATCCATCCAACTATAATGTCCCTGTAACCTTTATTTTTTTCAGTGAACTTCTAAAGGTTTTATTCTATTTTCTAACTAAAACGTCCCTGTAACCTTTGCTTTATTCAGTACATTTCTAAGGCTTTTTTATGTTGTTTCTTAACTGTAACGTCCCTGTAACCTTTGTTGTTTTAAGTACATTTCTAAAGTTTTTTAAATTTTACTTCCTAACTGTAACCTCTAACCTTTGACAGTGAGTGTGTGAGTGAGTGCATAAGTGTCACACTAGGTCTGTGAGTGGGTGTGAGAGTATCTTAGTGGGTCTGTGAGTTGGTGTGTGAGTGTCCGAGTGCGTCTGTGAGTGAGTGAGTGCATGAGTTTCTGAGTGGGTCTGTGAGTGAGTGAGTTCATGAGTCTGAATATGTCTGTGAGTGGGTGCATGAGTGTCTAAGTGGGTCTCTGAGTGGGCCTGTGTTTGAGTACATGAGTCTCTGGGTGGGAATGTGGGTGGGTGCATGAGTGTCTGAGTCAGTGTCTGAGTGCGTCTGTGAGTAGGTGTGTGAGTGTCTGTGTGGGTGTGTGACTCAGCCACAAAAGAACCACACCTGACCGTAAATCCAAGAAGAGTCCACAGTTTTGCACAAAACGTCTACCCACCTGGAGTACTTTCTACTGGTTAGTTAGTAAGTGCTACCTCATTGGGTAAATGTCCAGTGGGTACAGCTCCATAATGGACCACAAGGAAATGTCTCCAGCGGCTATGTGTGCATTTGGCAATGTGATTTTTCTTTCTCTGGAATTCTGTGACAATATGAATCCTCCGATAGAGAGCCCAACGAGACTACAAAGACGTAAATCTCCACCAGACCAGGGTCCTTCTTTTTAACTAAATGACGTAAGTGCTTCTTTCTTTGGTGGGGACATCCTTATATTTCCCAGCATCAAAAACGTGCCACCAAAATCAGTGGGAAATGCACTTTGGTAAGCTGTCCATCTTCCTGGCAAAAGGCGGGAAGACCTTTGCATACTACTAAGGTGAATGGGGTGGGGCCAAGCGGGCGGAGCTTCCAGGTCATTTGCACATTTGCATACTCGTAGCAATTTAAAGGAAGAACTATGGACTCTGCTCTCACTAGGAGAGGACAGAAAGAACCTACTCGTCATAGTCACATGCAGATTGCGCTCCAATAAATGAAAGATGCATTCACCTCCACAAAGGATTTCAGATTGTTTTTCAATATGGAATCGCAGAGTAAACACAGTTGCTTTGCCTTCGCCAAGCCCTGGAGTTAGGATAATTTGTCCTTTCCAGAAGTGGAGCTTCAGCTGGGGTACCTGCTACATTTATATTTGTAAGTGCTTCCTGTTTGAGGTTTAATTTCTGTGGAATGCCCAAAATGGAAACTCACCAGCTCGTTTATCCAGCAAGAGTACACAGTTTTGCACAAAATGTCCATCCAAATGGAGCACTTTCTAATGGTTAGTTACCAAGAGCTACCTTGTTGCGTAAATGGCCAGTGTCCATGAAGGGGGCGGCCCCATTCCCCTTGGTGTTTTTGGGGGGCCAACACTATTAAATGGGGAGGGGGGCCTTGCCCAGGGGACCCTTTCAGGTGGGGTGGGCACCCCGGGACTTAGCAGGAGCCAGCCCTGGGGCCGTGGCGGTTCACAGGGCCATTATTGGCTCCACAAGGGGGGGCCACATGGGGAGGTGGTGGTCCCCAGGGGCTGGGTCTGTGACTGACCCCCTTCATTACTTTTTTTCAGCCCCGGGAAGGTGGCGGTCCCCAGGGGTATGGGGATTTTAGGATTTAGGGGTGGGTATTGGTAAACATCTGCTAGGAGTACATTTTAAAAATGGGGGTATCATTTGAAAAATCTGGTTTCAGCGCATATTTTACATTTGTGTTTCACTAAGTAAAGTGTCTTGATTTGTTTTCATTCTGTTAAAAGCTTTGTTTCCATCACACTTCAGAATTAGAAAAAACACAACATGCCTCATTTCTACTTCTTTTTGCTGCTGAGAAATTCTGAAATATTTTTATAGTTCATTTTAAGCTATTTAAATTTGACATCTGGCAGCCTTTCCTTTCGGGCTCCCTGTACCAAAGAAAGATTGTTACTTGGTTCATGTTACACACTTCCATCACCTTGTGTCACAGTCTCTGCACTTGAAGGAATCAGTAAGGAATTGAAGAACCAGAACCTTATGGGCCTGGCGGCGCAGGGTACGCCTGAAATCTCCTTGGATTCACCTGCCTCAACTAACAGAGACACGGGACACTCTGTCAGGCGTAAAAGATCAGATTTTATTAGCTGCAGCTAGTACAGTTGTCCAAGAAGTACACAAGGTATGTTCTCAGGAGACTGCCACTTTACTTTGTGGCGCACAATCTTATATACCGTATAAAAACCATTTATTAACTACATACACTCCCAGAACACATAGAAAGGAGCCAGTAAGAATAACGTAAAGATAGAACAGAGCCAATAGAAATGTCGGAAAACAAGACAGCACCAATAGAAGGAATTGGAAAACAAAGTATCAAGTGACTTAAGGTTGCCTCCCCTCCAGCTGTGTTTGTCACCCCTCCCTTGAACTAATTCATTAACCGATCCACAACGAAGTTGCATGTGGTGTGATAAGTTTGTGTGCATTTGGAGGACAGTTGTGAAATGAGAGAATACTAGCAAAGGACAGCGAAGGCCAGACGATAAGATAAGATCGGCGGAGAATAGTGTGAGCCTACAGATAGTTGAAACAAGGATTAGAAAACCAGACAGGGATTAGTGTACTCGGTCAGACCTTAATACCAGCCTTGTAAAGATAGAGGCAGAAGGCTGTTTTGAACACCATGTTGCAGAATAAGCAGAAAAGGCAGAATGGACTTCGTTCGCTGTGCTGCCTGAGTGAAGGCAACATAAAATGGCGGCGGGCCACAAAATGGCGGGTCGATACGATCGTATTAAAAATCGAATTTCCTCAGACCCTCCTTTTGCCAGAACTCAGGCAAGATACACAAACTCATGTTAATCTGAGTCGATGTCTATGGCCATGAGGTCATCAAGCTGTTGCTGTACCATCATTTTGATATTCTCTGCTCTTTGTGACTTGGGTTTGGGAATACATGCAGTAGCACATAGGTTGCAGATGGCAGGACCGCAGTGCATACAAAGACAACAAGAGAATAAAAAAGCTAAAATTACTCCAAAGAATGTCAATACCTTCCAACCCCATTTGGACAGTAATCCCCAAAACCACTCTGAAAAGGACCAATCTCCTTCGTCCTGATGAATCGACTCGGAGATTATGTGTAACTTAGAGATAGCTTGGTATACTGTCGGAGCGTCATTAGGTATGAAAATACAGCAACTTGATCCGATCAATTTGCATACTCCACCACGGTCCGCAAAAACAAAGTCTAAGGCAACACGGTTCTGCAAGGTCATAAGACGATCAGCCTGTAGTTCAGCTGTAATGTTACTTAAAGCTCCTACAGTGATGTCTATGGTGGTTTCTACGACACGAACCAATTGCCTTATATTTCTGCTGTTGGCCATTGGACCCCAGAAGGGAAGAAATCCTTTGAGGAAATCTCCTCCCTCTTGTCCTGCTGTGTCTTTCGAATCCACAATCCCTCTGCCATATCTATTTTTATGATGGTTCGCAGGAGCGGTGTATGTAGGGGGAAGAAGAAAGGCTATATAACAAGTACCAGAGAAATCAGCTGGCAACCATGTATAAGCCCTATCGTGGCAAACGAAGTATGTACCTTGAGATGGTACTAACGGCAGTGAATTCAGGGCTGAATAAACATATGTATGGGAACATAAACTTTCTCTTTGTCCGGTGTTTGGAGTTCTACCATTTATTTGCAGACAGAAATTTCCTTGTTGGGGTATGACCAGTATCGGAGGAGATTTTCCTTGCTCAACCTTATCATTGAGGCTGGAAATGTAATTAGTTATGTTCCAATTGGTATATGCTTTTCTTTCATCTATGGAAGCTTCACTTTTTTCCATGATTTTAGCCATAGCTACCATTCCCTTTATCAATAAACTATGACTGAAATCTGAACCAACACTATGTGAACTGACAGGTTGTTTAATTTTACTTTGATATGCATTATTGAAAATGACAAAATAAGCCCAAGCGGAACCTTCATAGGAGAATGGAAGAACTAAATATGGCATTCCTTTTTCTACCGTATGTGGTATGAGTCCACACACCCAACAGTCAGTTGTATTGATCACTAACTGATGTTGATGTAACAACTGGACGAAGGAATTGTTAAAGTATTCAGTTCTTCTGATGAGTTCATGCTGGGGAAGAGTGTGAAATAGGTGCGGAGAGATAGTAGAAGAAGATGTAGAGGTAGGAGAAGAGACAACTTTTTGCTGCAGAGTAATAATGATCCAGTTTACAGATGCCAAAAGAATACACGACAATATAATGACGCATAGAGCAATACTACAACGACTATATATTTCTTTACAATTATTCTTTACATTTTTACTTTCTCTTTTATCTAATGTAGCCTCCATCTTTCTAAGTGGATGCTCACGGCAATCTTCCTCAATCACTGTAGTCACGATTATCTACCGTCCTATGACACTGTGAGGTCCTGCAGGCCTATTGCCACTTACTCAGGTCGTAACTAAGACTCCTACCGTGACCCTGCAACCGGGATAGAGTACTACATAGGAGAGAAATTTACAAGTTCTTTGGTCTTGGTCTCAAATTATAGCGTTCCTGTCCAGAGGCAGTCTGGTTTTGAAACAATGTTCCTGGATTTGTCGTGTTCAAGCGACGATGCGATGGTATTGCTTCTTGAAGGATGTCGTCGTCCTCTTTCTCAGAAAGTGTTCCAATTAGACGCGCATCACTGAATGGTACAAATTGAGGAACTTTCTCACTTTCAGAGTCACTGATGCCTCTACGGACCCACTGATCGAAAGGCAAGGGCAAAGGCACTTTCTTGCAGTGCACGGCATGCACCCAGTTTTTCTTTCCTTCGACTTTAACTGCTGTTCTTGTGGTCAAAAGAACCAGGCGTGGCTCTCTCCATCTGGGCTCCAAATTTCTCTGTCGTTGGAAATTTTTCGTGCAGACCCAGTCACCTGGTCGGATGGAATGACCTGGGTCTGTGGAAGCCTCTGGTAGAGCACTCTGAACCTGTTGATGAAGAACACGCAATTTAGTTGTAAGGTCATGCAAGTAGTCAATCAACATCGGGTATGGCAAGTCTGAGTATTTCTTAGGGCGAGGAACTCCCCATACATTAGCTGGGCGACCAAATATCACTTCGTAAGGGCTAAGCCCCAAACGAGAGTGTACTGCTGTTCTGGTGGACAGAAGAGCCAATGGTAAAGCATCAGGCCAATTAAGTCCTGTGCTAGCTTGCACCTTAGCAATTTTAAGCTTCAAGGTTCCATTGTAGCATTCTACTAAACCAGCCGACTGTGGGTGATTCGCCGCGTGGAACTTCTGTTTTATGCCAAGACCTGCACAAACTTTTTGCATGACTTGACCCACAAATTCGCTCCCATTGTCACTCCAGACAATGCGCGGCAAACCAAACCTAGGGAAGAATTCTTTCAAAAGTATTTTGGCAGTTGATAAAGCAGTATTGTCCTTCAGAGGGTAGGCTTCTACCCATCTAGAAAAAGCACATACTACCACCAGAACATATTTGAGGTTGTTGCATCGTTCCATGTGAATATAATCGATCTGCAACACCTCTAATGGATATGTTGGAGGAGCAAAATGACCTGCTGGAGTTGGGGTTCCCTTTCCCGGATTGTACATCAAGCAAACAATACAATGTTTTACTACATTATTTGCACACTTTGGGATCCCCTCATTTTGCCACACTGGAGCCAGAAGTCTACATATTCCTTTTGCACTTAGGTGAGCTGGACCATGTGCCATAGTAACTACAGGTAGTACATAAGCATCTGGTAACAGCCAACGTTGATGTTCTGATAATTCAACCCAACATCCCATCTCATCTAACATTCCTGTACTTTCCTTCCACTTTCTCAACTCATTCTCCGTAGCCTCTCCTTGAATTGATTTCACACTCTCTACTGTATCTTCACACATTCCCTTTTCTCTTACGCAGTTTGCGGGACCTGCAACATACATTCGACTTGTGTTGTCTCTGGCTGTCTTTTTCGCTACCTCATCTGCAAATGCATTTCCTCGACCAACATCGTCCACAATCTTTTTGTGTGCACTACACTTCACGATCGCTATCTGAGTAGGCATTGTAAGTGACTCAAGAAGTTCAGTCACTAATTGACCATGTTGTATCTTAGTACCATGGGAAGTAAAGAATCCTCTTTCCTTCCATAAACGCCCAAAGTTAAACGCTACACCAAAAGCGTATTGGCTATCAGTGTACACGTTTACTCTTTTTCCTTTGGATAACACACACGCTCTAGTTAAGGCTATCAATTCAGCTGCCTGAGCTGAATTATGTCTAATGCGTGCTGTCTCCACAATCGTATGCAAAGTAGTAATAGCGTAGGCTGAAACTGTATCTCCATTCGGGAGCTTGAAACAAGAACCATCTACCCATAGTGTTCCATCTGGATTCACTAATGGCGTGTCTTTTAGGTCAATTCTACCCTTAGTCTCTTCTTCAGTACGGAGAAAACAATCATGCTGTTCAGAGACATCTCTCTCTTCTGGAAGAGGCAACAAAGTAGCTGGATTCAGGGTATTACATCGTTTGATGTGTATGTGACTAGTCAAAAGCGTCAGCTCATATCCGGACAACCGAGCACTCGTAAGATGCTGCGTTTTTGTCCTATTTAGTAAAGTATCCACTGCATGTGGCACCATAACAATGAGAGTATTATCTAGCACTACTCCAGCAGACTGTCGAATAGAAATTGCTGCTGCCGCTGTCGCCTTAAGACAACTAGGCAATGCTTTAGCTACTGGATCTAACGTAGCTGAGAAATATGCGCATGGTCGCTGTTGATCTCCAAAACGCTGCGTTAAGACTGACAATGCACAACCCTCTCTTTCGTGGACATAGAGCGTAAAGGGCTTACTGTAATCAGGAGTACCCAATACAGGAGCAGAACACAAAGCAATACGCAAATCAGTAAAACTCTTCTGACATTCGTCAGTCCACGGAAGAGGCTGAGGCGTATCTTTTAAAGTTAGCGCCAACAGCGGTTTAGCCAATAAAGAGAAACTCGGAATCCACTGTCTACAATAAGAAGTAATGCCCAAAAAAGCACGTACCTCTCTTTGTGTGGATGGCACTGACATTTGTGCAATTGCCTGAATTCGTTCGGGGGTCAATCGTCGTCCCTCCTTTGACAAGAGATGACCCAAATAAGTCACCTCGCGACAGACATATTGTAATTTAGAAGGAGAAACCTTGTGATTTAGATCAAACAAATGACGCAACAGTGCAACGGTCACGTTTTTGCAAATCTCCTCTGAATCAGCGGCAACTAATAAGTCATCCATGTACTGAATGAGAGCGGCACCGGACGGTAAGGAAAAGGCATCAAGATGACATTTTAGAGCTTGACTGTAAATAGAGGGACTTTCACAATAACCTTGAGGTGCGCGTTTAAACCGGAAGCTTCGGCCTCCGAGGGAAAAACCAAAAATATCTCTACTCTCTTCGGCGATGGGAATACTAAAGAAAGCATTCTTTAGATCAATAACTGAAAACCAAGTCGCTGTAGAAGGTATCATCGTCAACAGAGCAGTGATATCTGGGACTACAGGAAACTGCGGTACGACAATCTTGTTTACCTCCCGAAGATCAATTACAAAACGATAAACAGGAGGCTGAGAAGGATCAGTGCGTTTAAGAACCGGAAGAACAGGACTGTTACATGTATTTCCTCTCGTTTCCTCAACCACACCCTTCTGAATCAAATCATGGACAATTTCCAGAAGTGCTTTCTCACCTTCAGTAGAGATTCTGTATTGCGGAATACGTGGCATTTCAGCATTGGGCTTAAGAGTAACAACATAAGGTGGGATCTCAAGACAACCAACGTCATTCGGACCCGTAGCCCAAAGCGTTTCGGGAAGAGAAAGCAATTCAGGTGGGAATTGATCTTTTGATAAGTACATTGGACTAGTCATTTTCTGTCCTAGAGTGAGGTATACACCAGAAGGTGAACAATATATCGTAGCATGCATTCTTTTTAATAGATCTAAACCCAACAGATTTTCACCACAACCATTCGTCAGAAGAAGCGGAGCTTCTAAATCATAAGGGCCTATTGAAACAGGCAAAGGGCAAGAAACTGGATTGCGAACAGGGGCGCCAGAAAATCCTACAGATACATTCGTTAAGCCAGACAAAGGTGCGCCAGGGAGTTTAGAATGAATGATAGAGCTTCTCATGGCACCAGTATCTAAAAGAAATGGCTCTGAAACACCCATTGTAGTGACATTAACATAAGGTCCATTCTGATCCACTGGAATTGACGTAACCCCCTTACTTTGTCCATGGCTGTCCTATTCAAAATGAAGACTTTCATTCCCTCCTTCAATATACTGATCCTCACTGTAATACTGTGTAGACCTAACATTTTGCTGGTCAAAGTAATTTCCGGAATTTGGAGGAACAAAAGAACGCTGCTCTTGGGTTAACACACCTCGACCTCTACCTCTATTTGCTGACTGAAGACCACCACGACCTCGTGAAGCAGATGTTGCTCCATTACGCTGCAACAATGCCGGACAACTGTTCTTAAAATGACCTTCCTCCCTACAATAAGCACATTGATTGGGACCTAGCAAAGGTCTTGGAATGAATGGTTCAGGCTTTTGATACAACCTCTGAAACTGCGGAGGCTGTTGAAACTGAGGCTGAACATAACGAGGAGGATAAGCCTGTTGCAAGAGAACTTTAGTTTTTAATTCTTTCGTCTTTTTCTCTTGTTTTTCCCTTTCTTCTTTGTCTCTATTTTCATAATATTGTGCAGTAGCCAATATCTGGGCGGAAGAAGAAACTGCCCATGAACTCTCGGAGTCTTTTAGCTTGTGTGATAGTTCAGGAAGCAAGTTATATACGAACTTATCCACAAATAATCGCTGTCCCCCTTCTGTAGCCATATCTTGACCACTGTGATCAATGAATGTCTCCTCGAATCGGGTAAAGAAATCGGAAACACTTTCATCTTTCTTTTGTTTACATACTGCTAACTTATCCCAATTAACTCTCAAAGCAGGCATCATTGTTTTCATTAATGTAATAATCCTACCAGGGAGTTCTGAGATCAAAGCGTCGGGCTTTGCACCACCTACTTGACCTCTATTTGCGGCAATAATAGCGTTCCAATCGCCGCCTAATTCTTGAGCGTGATCCTCTCTACGAATTTTAGCCCATATTGTCTGTGGAACTACATTTCCCATCAACATGTCAATATCTGCTAGATTCATAGTACATGCATCAACTGTTTGCGACAACTCTTTATAGTAACCAGCAGGATTTTTGCGTGGATCTGGTAGTGACTGTTTAAGTGCTAAAACTTCAGACCTTTTCCAGGGGACATGTATCCATATGCGCTGAAAATGCGCAGGAATAGCTGGATTAGCACCTGCTGCTGCAACTTCTTCCTTCCATATTGGAGAAACCTCTCTCATGGGATAGTTTTTCAGTGCTGTCCTAACTGAAGGATCAGAATCAGGAAAAGTCTGTGAGAACAATAGGGATCTGAAAGAAATAAGTGTTCTGACAGCGTTTTCAACCTTAGGACCCACAATAAGTCCTTTGTCAAAGTCAGCCTGAACATCTAACAGATCCTGTGGGACCGAACCCAAATTCATATCCTCCCATTCTTTAGCGAGAGTATCGCACATAACTTTAAAAACATATCTCTGCGTAGGTGCATTCCATTGCAGAAAGGTGGACATAATATCAGACGTACTATATTGGGGACCCTTCTTGATCCATCTACAAGCAAGTGAGTCCAATTTTTCTCGCTCTTCGGAGTCTGGGAATTGACTACGGGACTGTCTTCGAGAAAAAGCTGGAGACACGTTTAAAGCTTCAAAGAAAGGTGATAAGAGACCAGAGACAGTATCGGCAAATCGCTTACGCATAGATGGAGAATTTGACATAAGGATAGGGGACAAGGTATTAGGTGAATTAACTAAAGGAGCATTAGGAATTGCCAAAGGAGCAGAAGGCAAAGGAGTTAAAGGCAAAGCTGGCATAGGCAATACTTGAGGAGGCAAATGTGGAAAAGCTGGAGCAGGCGGAAGCACAACTGGCGGCTGAACAGGCTGTAACATCGGGGGTGCATTAGCACCTTGTACATAGGGCGGAGGCAATTTCAATAAGTGGGACATTAAGGAATCTTCCTCGAAATCTTTTCTCTTATCAAGGGAAGAGATAGGCAACGTCGGATAGCATTTATCTACTGCCATTCGATGCTGTCTGTCTGAAATTTCCATTGCATTATCTATTTCATCATCTTTGAATTGCTGAGCAGCCTGTATAATCGTCATTCCCTGTGTTTTCCTATCTCGTTTCGCTTGTTTAATTTCTCTCTGTTTGGCTTCCTTACGCCAAAGGCGAAAAGAGTCAAACATTGCCGGCCGGGCTTTTCTTTTAAATAACGTTGCTTCTAAATTATCTAGCACATCAGTTTCGAAACTACCATTTTCTGGCCATTTTAAAACACCATCTTTCTTTGTATATCGGGTCCATGTCTTATTAAAGGCAATAGGACCAACACCATGTTTAGAATAGAGCTCATATGTGGGAGTTCCAACCGAAGGAATCGGACAGGAATCCTCAGCTGGGAGTCCCTATTACAACCAAAGCAACAAAGTTTTCCAAACTTAGTCAGACCAGACATCTCACGATTTTTACTGGCTGTTCACAAACATCAAGGGGGTAAAACTTTCAGTTTACACAGCACAAATGCACTTACCCCTCGGCTTTGGCCACTGCAATGGCCAAATCTAAGGACCTAAGGACAAAACAAAGACCAAAATTTGTGGGCGCGACCCACCAAATACTTAACTAAGGATGTCTTCTTACACCAACAGAGGCCCGTCTATCGTCTCGCTTTACCATACATCATCAAAGAAAGGGCCAAGGCAGGGCGGCAGTCAGGGCAGCAGTCGTCAGTAGCCGTCAGGAAGGAGTAACCGCGCTGAAAAAGACCTTCGGACCACTTCGACATACAGGGGTCGCTTGACGTGGCTCGCGATTCCTCCAGAATTTTCTTGCGGGGTTCCTCACGACCTTCAGGCAGAACCGGTACCGCTGAAGCCGCCCCACGTTGGGCGCCAGTTGAAGAACCAGAACCTTATGGGCCTGGCGGCGCAGGGTACGCCTGAAATCTCCTTGGATTCACCTGCCTCAACTAACAGAGACACGGGACACTCTGTCAGGCGTAAAAGATCAGATTTTATTAGCTGCAGCTAGTACAGTTGTCCAAGAAGTACACAAGGTATGTTCTCAGGAGACTGCCACTTTACTTTGTGGCGCACAATCTTATATACCGTATAAAAACCATTTATTAACTACATACACTCCCAGAACACATAGAAAGGAGCCAGTAAGAATAACGTAAAGATAGAACAGAGCCAATAGAAATGTCGGAAAACAAGACAGCACCAATAGAAGGAATTGGAAAACAAAGTATCAAGTGACTTAAGGTTGCCTCCCCTCCAGCTGTGTTTGTCACCCCTCCCTTGAACTAATTCATTAACCGATCCACAACGAAGTTGCATGTGGTGTGATAAGTTTGTGTGCGTTTGGAGGACAGTTGTGAAATGAGAGAATACTAGCAAAGGACAGCGAAGGCCAGACGATAAGATAAGATCGGCGGAGAATAGTGTGAGCCTACAGATAGTTGAAACAAGGATTAGAAAACCAGACAGGGATTAGTGTACTCGGTCAGACCTTAATACCAGCCTTGTAAAGATAGAGGCAGAAGGCTGTTTTGAACACCATGTTGCAGAATAAGCAGAAAAGGCAGAATGGACTTCGTTCGCTGTGCTGCCTGAGTGAAGGCAACATAAAATGGCGGCGGGCCACAAAATGGCGGGTCGATACGATCGTATTAAAAATCGAATTTCCTCAGAATGTAAATGTATTTTATTCTCTCTTCTAAACCCGGCAGAAGTATCACAAGATTAAGGGCCGGATTCAGAGTTTGGCAGAGGGGTTTACTCTGTCACATGACTGATATCCCGTCCCCCGTATTACGAACCCATTGTATCCTATGGGGGTCATAATATGGTGAACGGGATATGCATCACGTTTGTGACAGGGTAACCCGTCTGCCAAAATCTAAATCAGGCCCTAAGTTGTTCTTAGGTTATAACACGCGCTCAGTGATTAGGCTATAACTGTGCCACCAGATCCAAGCTAGCCTGGCTGAAGAGGGGTGATACCCCAAAACCGGTCCCAGGATGCTTGTTTCTGCTCCAGGGAGGACCTGGCCTGGCAGTTCGGGCTGGACTGTTCCCATGGGGAACAGGGTCAAGACTGATTTGCATTTGGCTGGGTCCAAACTGGAATGGCATGGTGAGCAAAAGAGCAAAAAAAACTGATGGATTAAACCCAGATCTGTATCTGGGGGTGAATGTTTGATTTGTTCTGCATTCCGTCCATCGACTGTTCTTTTTGAGTTATAACGCGTGCACAGTGCTTAGGTTGTAACGCATGCACAGTGCTTAGGTTGTAACTCTACACAGTGCTTGAGTGATAACGCGTGCACAGTGCTTAGGTTATAACGCGTGCACAGTGCTTAGGTTATAACTCTACACAGTGCTTGAGTTATAACGCATGCACAGTGCTTAGGTTGTAACGCATGCACAGTGCTTAGGTTGTAACGCATGCACAGCACTTAGGTTATAACCCTACACAGTGCTTGGCTCTAATGTGTGCACAGTGCTTGGCTATAACACGTACATAGTGCTTAGATTATAGCACGCAACCAATACTTAGCTTCTAACACGTGCACAGTGCTTAGCTTATAAGATGTACACAGTGCTCTGTTATAACAAGTACACAGTGCTTGAGGTATGCCATGTACACAGTGCTTGAGGTATGCCATGTACACAGTGCTTGAGGTATGCCATGTACACAGTGCTTAGGTTAGAACATGTGCACACACCACTGCTAAATTCATGCAGTGTACTTCACCCATGCATCCGGTCACAAAAGGCAGGATTCTAATGTATAATGATATCATCGACAAAGTGGTAACTTTATTGAGATGTGTGGTGCATCACTGCATTTAGATTCTGGCAATGCGAAACCCTCCTCCACTGGAGCCCAGCCTTGACACTGATCCTCAAGCAGCTCGGGACATCTGGGCGAAGCTGCTCTCTGAGTCTCTGGACAGTAAGAATAAGGTTCCCAAACACATCCCAGTCTTTACCTTAAAGACAAGTTCAGCTGTGGTAATGGCCACATCCCCGGAAAAAACATGGCCAAGGAGGCCACGTGTTTCCAGACATATGAGAAAACATGTACTGGTTGATAGACTTCTATCTCAATCATGCCAAAGCCTTTATGCCCTGCCAGGAACCCTATCTCTGGCACAAGTTCTGCTCATACCAAGCCATGGTCCCAAGATACGCCAAGAAAAAGTACAAGTTCATGCCTAACCACAGATAACCTCACTCTATGTTGGGCCTGAACAGATGAAAAACTCTTTCTACCAATGCAACACCATGTCTAGGGTTTTCGACAGGATTTGATGCAGGGATGCTAGATTGCATATATTGAACTTTGCGAAGACCTGAGAAGCAATGGGTTCTGGGGTACATGAATTGCTCAAAAGTGCAAGAGATAGAAGAGCCTTCCTTGGCTAGCAACAGTGCTCATTGGAAGCTTCCGAGGAAGCCTACTCTGCTCCAGTGTGGAGTGAGCCTTTCTAATGTTCAGTCACTGGGCCAAAAGTACCTTCAATGTACGGGTCCTATCAGAGGGGAAGAATTTGCTCTACAGACACCACAACTGCCTCCATTCAGGTCACCTCTGCTGCATGATCCCAGGAATATCTGGGGGAGGTTGAGGGATTCCTCCATTCAATAACTACTGAGTTTGGGCCACCTCCAGAAAGTAGACAGAGATATTAGTTCCTTGTAAAGAAACAGGGCAGATGACTGCCACACTTCAGATCTGTTCAGCCTTCATCAGGTACTTACACTGAAGTTCAATATTCTAACTTTGGCTCAGATCCTGGCTGCTGCTCAAACCAACAATTGCATGTGTTTAGAGCATTTGCAAAATGTCCACTTGTATGTTCCTGTCCTAGAGGAACACAGGAAGAATTTATTTTCCACATTGGAAACTAGCATGATTTGTATAGAGTGCTGCCATTTTTGCCTCAATGCAGCCTTCTATGTTTTTCCCAAATTCCTGACATCAGTGTCTGTTTTTCTATTGAGATTTGCAAGTGGATTTTGAAATACTCTTGTACAGCAGCTATACACAATTTTGTTGCAGGACGTGCAATTTGATGCGGAGAACACTTATTTTATTCCATTACAAATACTGACGTGTTATATTTGGTGTCTCTAATTTTATGTTTTGTGGAATTCTGGCCACTCATGATTAATACCTGGTGATTGCCCTGAGGAAGTCATTGATAAGTGCACCACAGCGACGAAACACGAGTTGGCTACCTGGTAAGTCAGAAATAAACTGAAGATCAAGAAGAACGAAAATAAAAGAAACTTTGAATACATGGACTTGTTACAGTGACTTGCACAAGTGTGAGTTGCTCTGGAAGTTGTTTAGAGTTTAACGGAAGCTTGTCGCTTCCCTGTGGAGTGTATGATGGCCCCTTCTCCCCCTTGGAGCAACAGTTGTTGATATAAATATTTTTTATACTGTAGGTACCAACGTGTAGCGCTCATCGAGAGTCTAGCCACCTGTTTGGTTTTCTTATGCTTTTCTACTGCAGCAAGAGGTCTACTCTGATCCCTACTTTGATGATTATCTCATCAGAGCAGTATCAGGAAAGATGATAGACTCTCTAGATGCCCTTAGGGACCCCATAGAATCTTGAGTTCTCCGTGACCTAACCATATCCTCCTTGGTGCCCTCAATGAGGATTCTGTTCTTGGAGCAATCCTGGACTAAAGTCTGGCCAAGGGATTCCCGGTTCCAGTGCTAATTTGTAAAACAGCAGTAAGTGCCCGGGCCCTCATCAAGAGGCCTCTGCAGTAAGAGAGTTTTGGTGCTTCCCTGAAGTCTGAAGCATGACTAGAAGTCACTTTATTTTCCAGATGGGCTTTAATTTGTGTGCTGACTGCTTCTTCTCAGATTTTAATGATAGATCAGAGACCAGAGTTTGTCAGGACATTTAGGTGGAAGGCTGATATCATAAGATGGTGAATGTAGGAAAGTACCCTCTTTTTGTCATGGTTACCGCCACTTTTCACCTGCTGTCAGTGTGTTTTGACTGTGTTCATTGGGATCCTGCTAACCAGGGCCCCAGGGACTGTGCTCTCTCCCTCTAGAGTTGGTTGTTCCTGACTTTGTGCACCCCACAATTGGCATACCGGTGCCCCCATGTAATCTCCTAGTATATGGCACTTAGATACCCAGAACACTGGGGTACCAGGGGTAACCCATGGGCTGCAGCATGTATTGTGCCGCCCATGGGAGCCCATGCAAAGGGTTCTGCAGGCCTTCCACTGCAGCCTGCGTGAAAAAATGCATGCACCCTTTAACTACAGGTCACTGCACCACGTCAGTGGAAGACACCCCTATGGCAGGCCCTCCTAGCCCAAGGGCAGGGTGCAGGTACCTGTGTGTGAGGGCACCCCTGCATGAGCAGAGGTACCCCTACAAACTCCAGCTCCATTTTCCTGGACTTCGTATGTGCAGGGATGCCATTTTACCTGTGTACTGGACACAGGTCACTGCCCGTGTCCAACTACATAATGGTAACTCCGAATCTGGGCATGTTTGGTATCAAACATGTTGTAATCATACCCCAGTACTGTTTCCAGTATTGGTTGCATGATTACATGTACTCTGAGGGCTCCTTAGAGGACCCCCCCCCCTCCAGCTTTGCTCCTACCAGTTTGCAAGGTTTTCCCTGGCAGCCCATGCTGCTGCCATCCTACAGACAGGTTTCTGCCCTCCTGCTGCTCGATCTGATCAAGCCCAGGAAGGCAGAACAAGGATGTCCTTTGGGAGAGGAAGGCAACACCCTCTCCCTTTTGGAAATAGGTGTGACTGGCTTGGGAGGGGTAGCCTCCCCAAGCCACTGGTATGCTTTGAAGGGCACATTTGGTGCCCTCCTTGCATAAACTGGTTTTTACCAGTCCAGGCACCCCGGTCCTGGCTCTGGCCCGAAATTGGACAATGGAAAGGGAAGTAACCACTCCCTTGTCTATCACCACCCCATGGGTGGTGCCCAGAGCTCCTACATGTGGCCACTTGATTCTACTATCTTCAATCCAAGGTCGGCAGAGACCATAGGAGCATCTGTGTGGCCAGGTCAGGCAGATGACGTCACAGCCCCCTCCTGATAGGTGGTCACCCTGCTAGGTGACCAATCCCCCTTTTAGGGCTATATAAGGCCTCCCTCTTGGGTGGGTCCTCAGATTTGATGTGCAAGATTCCAGCAGAACTCCTCTGCATCGTTTACTTCACCTTCTGGCCACTGGAACTGCAACTGGACCCTCCAGGAACTGACGACTCTGCTCTGCAAAATTGTTTCTCCAGCTTCTTCCAGCATCCTCTGAGGGTGACGAGTCTTCAGTCTGCACAAAAAGCAAGAAGGAATCTCCCTTGGAGTGAAGGAGTCACTCCACTGCATCCACAGGCATCAACTGCAATGACGACGGGCTGCGTGGATCTCCTCTCATCCTGAGCTGCGTAGATCGTCAGGGGCATGCGCAGAAGGAAATTTAATCCTCTCTAAATTTTGAATCCCTCTGCCTGCCATGATACATAGGAGCATATTTACAAGCCGCTAGCGCCTCCTTGCGCTACCCTAGTGCCATTTTCTATATGTTAAGGCGGCATCAAGGAGGACGTTTTCCCCATGCCAGATTTAGAAAGTGGCGCAATGCAAGCATTGCACCACTTTGTAACCTCTTGCGCCACATTATGCCTGCACCAGGCATAATGTATGCAAGAGGGGCATCCCCTCTTAGGAGGCCCAGAAAAATGGTGCAGTGAAATTTACAAGATTTCACTGCGCCATTTTCCCATCATTTTTAACGCCTGCCCAAGGCAGGCATTAACGTGACGCTCCCATTGTTTCCAAAGGGTCTCCACATGCATTGCTGGACTAGCACCATAATGTTTGGCGCTAGTCGACCAATGCACCACAATAGCATAAAAAATGTTGACGCTATTGTGCTAACATGTGCCATTGTGCACTGTACTGTAAATATAGCGCTACCATGGTTATGTCAGGGGGTGCAGGGAGGCGCAAGAAAAGTGGTGCATCATAGCTGATGCTTCACTCTCTTGTAAGCGTGACCCTTACTTTTCGGCATGTTAAAACAGGGATATTTAATGTTGCATTTAATTGTTGTTGCCACCGAAAGAGAACAGATAAAGAGAGTTCAAAATAGGGGTACCAGGAGTGGTCTCTTTAAAGCAGAAAAGTGCAAGGGGAGAAATTTTCAAAGAGTGAAATAGGGTGCATCCCTGGACCCAGTGAGGGTGTCATGGACATGAATCTCTATCTGGGGTAGGAATCCAGCACATTCATGTAGGGAGTGATGTTAGAATATGTGTTGGACTTGGCCCTCTCTGCAGGGTCACCCCCAAACCTTTTGCCTCCTCCTCTCTTGTTTTCTGAAATTTGTTTTTGTTGGCATGAGGACTCTGAGCACTTTATTGCTAACCAGTGAAAATGTGTTTGTGCTCTCTCCTTTAAAAATTATCAAATAGGCCTACATCGAACTGGCAGACTTAAAATTACTTACAAGTCCCAGTAAAGTGGTACTACATGTACCCAGGGCCTGTAAATTAAACCCTACTAGTGGGGCTGCAGCACTTATTGTGCCATCCATTTAAGTAGCCCTTTTAAAACATATCCCAGGCCAAACATTGCATCCTGCAGTGGAGTTTTAAACTGTAAATTTCACCTGGCAAAATAAACCTTTTTCCAGGCCTAAATCGTCCTTATTAATACATATATGTCACCCCTATAGTAGGCCCTGTACAGTCTATGGGGAAGGATTAATTGTATTTAAAAGACAGGTCCTGGTGGTGAAAAACTCCCAAATCCGTTGTTCACTACTGTAAGGGCTACCTGCCACATAGGATAACATTGGGTTACCTTATTAAATTGAATAACTTCTAACTTTTGATTGGGAGCACGTAGAAATGTCATGTTTGGTCTCCAATGAAATGAAATTAATAAACCTCTTTATTGATAAAGTCAGACTGTAGATTATAATTTTGAAAATTCAACTTTTAGAAATTTGACATTTTTGTGACCTAAACTTTCTGAGGCCTTTTAGGAGTTTCCAGCTAACTGGGTCTGTTAATTGCTCCCCATCAGGAATGCATTATGCACCGAGACAGTGAACAATAGGACTGGGGTGTACCTGGGAGAGGGCCATCCTGTCCGGATGGAAGGGGCACAGCTGTTCCCTGCCCCACTTACATTTGAAATAGCTGCCTCCAGCGCACTCACAAAGGAATGTAACACAAGCTTATTGCCACCCTAGACCCCTTAGAGCCTGGTTAGGTGAAGAAAGGGGAGGATTGAACTTTCCAGAACCAAATGAAGGAGTGGACCAGAGTACTGCCCTGCTGCTTGAGGCAGGCCTTGTTCCTCAGAGGACTGTCGCGTGGGCTCTCATTATCCTAAATGAGACTACTGGATTTCTAGGCAGCAGGATCGATAACGGTGTGGGGGACTGAGTCTGACCCACGTGTAAGGAACTCTGTCACCCTAAATCCGGTTGTTGCTCCGGCTAACTAGCAGTGCCTCATTTCTCCCACGGGGAAGAAATGATTGGGCAGCCGAGCGAATGACATCTTTGGAACTTCTCAGGGAAGTCGTGGTCACTCAGATCCAAACCAACTCTCTCATTCACTATATGGTCTCATATACAAATGACAAAGACAGTATAAGTTTTATATAATGTTTTAATAAAATGACTGTATTTTAGATATTAAGGCGTGAGCCGCAATAACCAGAACAATACAACATAGTAGGATTGATATAGTAACCAGGAGAGTAAAACATAGAAATAAAGCTATCATAATTCCTAACCGTTTCTA
This sequence comes from Pleurodeles waltl, assembly GCF_031143425.1. Classification (NCBI taxonomy): domain Eukaryota; kingdom Metazoa; phylum Chordata; class Amphibia; order Caudata; family Salamandridae; genus Pleurodeles; species Pleurodeles waltl. The sequence continues at coordinate 18,804,291 of NC_090440.1, forward strand.
CTCTCCCTCTGCTTGTTCTATTTAGAGCACAGCATGTTAAGCTTTCAGCTTGCCTTTCTGTATCACTAGGGAGACGGACACACTCATACCTGAGCAAAGGCCTGTGATCTGGTTCAGCATCTGCAACGAGGCAGTCAGCGTCTAGTTGTGGTTCCCTGGTCGGAATCTCCCTCTCCCATGTATTGGGACAAGGAAGTTATTTTATAACTAACATGTCATCGTGATCACAAAATGTTCCTACGCAGGAATGGCAAGTCTAGACTCCTACCACGTCTATCGGCAATGTACCAGACTGTATCCTTGACTAAAGCACAGAGTGAATATGTTATGAAGAACTCCAGTGCTGAAGTAGGCAAAACAGTGTGATATGAATAAAAAACAACACCGTAGAACTGGCTATTCTGTAAAATAACAGTACGAAGCCTAATAGAAAGCATTTAGAGCAAAGTGCACAGAGGCTCTAAGCTGTTAGCAAATGAATAAAATATATTTAGGGCAAAGTGCACAGAGGCCTAAGGCCTGAAGCTAATGCGCAAAATATACGTAAAACTGACCACACTACAGGACTACCTTGCTGCTTGAGGCCCACCTTATTCTTCAGAGGACTGCCCTGCTGCTTGAAGTGTGCCCTGCTCTCTGAGAAGGAAGACAGGACCTTCTCCCTTCATCCCAGGAGTGACTCCACAGGTGGGTTGGCTGACCTCCTGTTACGAGCTACGGAGACACAACAAGCTCCAGAGGTCTCCCTTTAACTGCCCAGCTCACCTGCTGCAACTGGCCCTGTGTGGACCTGCAATGGCGCCTACTTGGGCCTGAAACTGGACCTGCCTGAGCCCTGCTGGCCTCTGCTGGAGTGAGTTCTGATCCCCAAGAGGTGCTTCCCCAGGTCCTGGAACGTTGGCTTTCATCAGTTCAGCTCCTCTTGTGAAATCCTGAAGCTTTAAATTCTGTGCACCTGACTTTGAGAAGATAACTTTTTCAGTGGGACTAAACTTGCCCCTGTTTCTCACCCACACTCCATTGTGATCATCCTAAACTTGTGACTTTTTACAGTCTAGCATGACCAGATACCCACAAGTAGCTCTTTCTGGTTCTTGGCACTATTTTTACATAAACCTTTAAAATGTCTTATATGCAGGTGTACTAACTGAATTTTTATTGCTGTGGTCCAATTTTATTTATTAAAGTTTACTCTGTTTATCTAAATTGGCGTGGAATATCTCATATTGTGTTTTCACTTTACAACTGTTTGTCTACTGCATTAATGCGTAAGATATGGCCTGTAAGTTAAGGCAAACTGCTTTTGTGCCAAGCTACGAGAGGTTTAAGCATAGTAGGCATTGTTGGAATATTTCATACCGCCCGTGGTATTGGTGGAATTTGGCAACTTCACATTACTCTTGTAACTTGGAGTTCTGGCCAAGGTCCGCCAGAGGCAGAATTTTTTCCTGCGGAAATGCAAGTGTGAGCGAGATAAGGCATAACGTAGCATCACTTTCTAATGCAGGCAGGCATGGGCAGTAGCAGTGAGGGGGCTGTTTCTGGAGTAGATTTGCTGCCGCTCCAGTATATTTTCTAGTCAAACGGCAGCAAAATCAACCTGAACGCCTCACACTCGTGCGCGCAGCATGGTGCCGCTCAAGCGGATTTTTCAGTGCTGCCCGCACAGCTGGTGCTAAATTGCAGCACGAAATGCATGTTTCTGCCCACTGGCGGAAATCCATGAAATCTCGCAGAGTTTTATGTAACTCCGCGGAGTGGTTGGTATCAGGATGTTATGGCATGTTGGCATGTACGGCTGGAGCCGAAGTTACTGATGTGGGTCAACATTCTCCAAGAAGCAACCTTTTCCATGAGAAGTGACACATCTGTAGTTTGCCCTCCCTCCAGGTGGCTTGATGGACTCACCTTCCAACTATTGCACAGGTTGGAGCTCAGGAAGATGTGTGGGGCAGATGGGACCAAGGAGGTGAGAATGTGGGGATCCCTTGTCACTAGCCCTGGGAGGGGTGCGGGGTACAGTCTGGAGCCCCCTGATTTTAGGTTGAGCAGCTGTTCGATTTGTATGACAGAAATCGGCAGCTTGCATCCTTTCACTCTGAGGGTGAGCTACAGGTACCTCAGTAATACTCCAGTAGTACCCCGCCAGGAGAAGCGGGGCTCAGGTACTCTCTCTGCTGGGACAGGAGTCCAGCTGACCCCTTGTAGAGCCCTCAGTGAGAGCAGAAGCCATGACACATGGGACACTGACTGCACATCACACCTTAGGCACACACATGCCACATGACAGACAGGTGTACCAAGCGGTCTGTGTCCCTGGTACCCTCCTGGTGCTTTGTTAGACGTCTGGAATCAGTGTGTCAGGAACTCATCCTTGAAGTTTGTTTCTGGAAGAGTCACTCCATGGGGGTGGTTAAGGATCCTGTGGGATGTGTTGAATATTTACACCCACACTCTGCTCTCAAGGCTTCTGCCCATGTCAGCTCCTTCCCTCTCACAAGCTTCCAGCGTCCTCGCGTCTTCTGTCCAGCTCTCCTCCCCCTCCCATCTCCGCCTCCATGTTCCTCTCCTCTGCCCTCCTCTTCTCATTTTCTGAGCCCTCCATTTCCCTCCCTTTCCCGCTCTTCCAATCCCTCTCGTTTGCCCCTCCTTTTTACCTCTCACTTGCCCGTCTTCCCCTCCTCTTTCTCTCTCCTTTCCGTTCCCTCTCTCTTCCCTTCCCCTAACTACCCTTTTCTCCCCCGCCCCCTTCCCTTCCCTCTCCTCATCCACCCCCTGCTCTTCTCTCTTCCACCCCCTGCCCTTCTCTCTCCTCTCCTCATCCACCCCCTGCCCTTCTCTCTCCTCTCCTCATCCACCCCCTGCCCTTCTCTCTCCCACCCCCTGACCTTCCCTCTCCTCTTCTCATCCACCCCTGCCCTTCTCTCTCCCACCCCCTGCCCTTCCCTCTCCTCTCTTCATCTGCCTCCTGCCCTTCTCTCTCCCGCCCGTTGCCCTTCTTTCCCCCGCCCCCTGCCATTCTCTTCCCCTCCCCCTGCCCTTCCCTCTCCTCATCCGCCCCTGCCCTTCTCTCTTCCACCCCCTGCCCTTCCCTCTCCTCTCTTCATTTGCCCCCTGCCCTTCTCTCTCCCGCCCCTGCCCTTCCCTTCCCTCTCCTCTCCTCATCTGCCCCCTGCCCTTCTCTCTCCCACCCCCTGCCCTTCCCTCTCCTCTCTTCATTTGCCCCCTGCCCTTCTCTCTCCCGCCCCTGCCCTTCCCTCTCCTCTCCTCATCTGCCCCCTGCCCTTCTCTCTCCCACCCCCTGCCCTTCCCTCTCCTCTCTTCATTTGCCCCCTGCCCTTCTCTCTCCCGCCCCTGCCCTTCCCTTCCCTCTCCTCTCCTCATCTGCCCCCTGCCCTTCTCTCTCCCGCCCCCTGCCCTTCTCTCATTGTTAATTCAATCTGACACAAAGGGGGTCATTCTGACCCTGGCGGCGGGTGGCCGCCAGGGCCACCGACCACGGGAGCACCGCCAACAGGCTGGCGGTGCTCCCACGAGCATTCTGACCGCAGTGGTTCAGCCGCGGTCAGAAGCGGAAAGTCGGCGGTCTCCCTCCGACTTTCCGCTGCTCGGGGGAATCCTCCATGGCTGCGGAGCGCGCTCCGCAGCCATGGGGATTCTGACACCCCCTACCGCCATCCTGTTCCTGGCGGGTCTCCCGCCAGGAACAGGATGGCGGTAGGGGGTGCCGCGGGGCCCCAGGGGGCCCCTGCAGTGCCCATGCCCATGGCATGGGCACTGCAGGGGCCCCCGTAAGAGGGCCCCGCAAAGTATTTCAGTGTCTGCCATGCAGACACTGAAATACGCGACGGGTGCAAACTGCACCCGTCGCACCCCTGCAACTACGCCGGCTCAATTCTGAGCCGGCGTCCTCGTTGCAGGGGCATTTCCTCTGGGCCGGCGGGCGCTCTTTGGAGAGCGCCCGCCGGCCCAGAGGAAATGTTAGAATGGCCGCCGCGGTCTTGTGACCGCGGTGCGGTCATTTGGCGGCGGAACCTTGGCGGACGGCCTCCGCCGTCCGCCAAGGTTTAAATCAGGCCCAAATTATGTATAAAATGTCAAAAGGTATTTCCTTGACAAAGTAGAGTTACGTGTCTAAGAAGACCGGTGAGCGCCTTTATGTTAACTCATTGTCCTCCTCTGACAAACAGTAAAGAGGGAGAGAGTCCGCTGAGTGAATGACAGCAATTACACTAATTAGCAAACCCAAGAGGACCCTGGTTCCCTCAGGTCCTCAGTCAGACACATCATTGCCGCTCAGCCCCTCTGCAGACACACAGCATCCCAGCCCCTCGCAGGATGCACACAGCATCCCAGCCCCTCGCAGGATGCCATGCGTTCCCCTGCCCTTCACCTGGGTCCTGCAGACACACGGCATCCCAGCCCCTCGCAGGATGCACGCATCATCCCAGCCCCTCGCAGGATGCCATGCGTTCCCCTGCCCTTCACCTGGGTCCTGCAGACACACAGCATCCCAGCCCCTCGCAGGATGCACACAGCATCCCAGCACCTCGCAGGATGCACACAGCATCCCAGCCCCTCGCAGGATGCACACATCATCCCAGCCCCTCGCAGGATGCCATGCGTTCCCCTGCCCTTCACCTGGGTCCTGCAGACACACGGCATCCCCTGCAGACACACGGCATCCCAGCACCTCGCAGGATGCACACATCATCCCAGCCCCTCGCAGGATGCCATGCGTTCCCCTGCCCTTCACCTGGGTCCTGCAGACACACGGCATCCCAGCACCTCGCAGGATGCCATGCGTTCCCCTGCCCTTCACCTGGGTCCTGCAGACACACGGCATCCCCTGCAGACACACGGCATCCCAGCACCTCGCAGGATGCACACAGCATCCCAGCCCCTCGCAGGATGCACACAGCATCCCTGCCCCTCGCAGGATGCCATGCGTTCCCCTGCCCTTCACCTGGGTCCTGCAGACACACGACATCCCAGCCCCTCGCAGGATGCCATGCGTTCCCCTGCCCTTCACCTGGGTCCTGCAGACACACGGCATCCCCTGCAGACACACAGCATCCCAGCACCTCGCAGGATGCACACAGCATCCCAGCCCCTCGCAGGATGCACACAGCATCCCTGCCCCTCGCAGGATGCCATGCGTTCCCCTGCCCTTCACCTGGGTCCTGCAGACACACGGCATCCCAGCCCCTCGCAGGATGCACACATCATCCCAGCCCCTCGCAGGATGCCATGCGTTCCCCTGCCCTTCACCTGGGTCCTGCAGACACACAGCATCCCAGCCCCTCGCAGGATGCACACAGCATCCCAGCACCTCGCAGGATGCACACAGCATCCCAGCCCCTCGCAGGATGCACACATCATCCCAGCCCCTCGCAGGATGCCATGCGTTCCCCTGCCCTTCACCTGGGTCCTGCAGACACACGGCATCCCCTGCAGACACACGGCATCCCAGCACCTCGCAGGATGCACACATCATCCCAGCCCCTCGCAGGATGCCATGCGTTCCCCTGCCCTTCACCTGGGTCCTGCAGACACACGGCATCCCACCACCTCGCAGGATGCCATGCGTTCCCTTGCCCTTCACCTGGGTCCTGCAGACACACGGCATCCCAGCACCTCGCAGGATGCCATGCGTTCCCCTGCCCTTCACCTGGGTCCTGCAGACACACAGCATCCCCTGCAGACACACAGCATCCCCTGCAGACACACAGCATCCCCTGCAGACACACGGCATCCCAGCACCTCGCAGGATGCCATGCGTTCCCCTGCCCTTCACCTGGGTCCTGCAGACACACGGCATCCCAGCCCCTCGCAGGATGCCATGCGTTCCCCTGCCCTTCACCTGAGTCCTGCAGACACACAGCATCCCCTGCAGACACACGGCATCCCAGCACCTCGCAGGATGCCATGCTTTCCCCTGCCCTTCACCTGAGTCCTGCAGACACACAGCATCCCCTGCAGACACACAGCATCCCAGCACCTCGCAGGATGCCATGCGTCCCCCTGTCCTTCACCTGGGTCCTGCAGACACACGGCATCACAGCACCTCGCAGGATGCCATGCGTCCCCCAGTCCTTCACCTGGGTCCTGCAGACACACGGCATCCCAGCACCTCGCAGGATGCCATGCGTTCCCCTGCCCTTCACCTGGGTCCTGCAGACACACGGCATCCCAGCCCCTCGCAGGATGCCATGCGTTCCCCTGCCCTTCACCTGGGTCCTGCAGACACACGGCATCCCAGCACCTCGCAGGATGCCATGCGTTCCCCTGCCCTTCACCTGGGTCCTGCAGACACACAGCATCCCCTGCAGACACACAGCATCCTCTGCAGACACACAGCATCCCCTGCAGACACACGGCATCCCAGCACCTCGCAGGATGCCATGCGTTCCCCTGTCCTTCACCTGGGTCCTGCAGACACACAGCATCCCCTGCAGACACACAGCATCCTCTGCAGACACACAGCATCCCCTGCAGACACACGGCATCCCAGCACCTCACAGGATGCCATGCGTTCCCCTGCCCTTCACCTGGGTCCTGCAGACACACGGCATCCCAGCCCCTCGCAGGATGCCATGCGTTCCCCTGCCCTTCACCTGGGTCCTGCAGACACATGGCATCCCAGCCCCTCGCAGGATGCCATGCGTTCCCCTGCCCTTCACCTGAGTCCTGCAGACACACAGCATCCCCTGCAGACACACGGCATCCCAGCACCTCGCAGGATGCCATGCGTTCCCCTGCCCTTCACCTGGGTCCTGCAGACACACGGCATCCCAGCACCTCGCAGGATGCCATGCGTTCCCCTGCCCTTCACCTGGGTCCTGCAGACACACGGCATCCCAGCCCCTCGCAGGATGCCATGCATCCCCCTGTCCTTCACCTGGGTCCTTTAAACTACAGGACTGGGGTTAAAAGGTAGTGTGTGGGATGCAGTGCTCAGCTCTGGCTTGGATCTTCAGACCAATGGGACCAGGGCTTGGCCAGATCTTCAGCCTGTTAGATCCAATGGACAACGGCTGGGCCAGGACCAGATCTTCAGCCTGCGAGACCCATGGCCTAAGGCCTGGGCCAGGACCAGATCTTCAGCCGGTCAGACCCGTGGAACAAGGGCTGGGCAGGGACCAAAACTTTAGCCTGTCAAACCCACTGGCAAGGGTTGGGCCAGGACCAGATCTTCAGCCCATCAGACTCACAGGACAAGGGCTGGGCAAGGACCAGATCTTCAGCCTGTCAGACCCATGTGCAAGGGCTGGGCCAGGACCAGATCTTCAGCCCATCAGACTCACAGGACAAGGGCTGGGCAAGGACCAGATCTTCAGCCTGTCAGACCCACGGGCAAGGGCTGCCCCAGGACCAGATCTTCAGCCTGTCAGACCCATGTGCAAGGACTGGGCCAGGACCAGATCATCAGCCCATCAGACTCACAGGACAAGGGCTGGGCAAGGACTAGATCTTCAGCCTGTCAGACCCATGTGCAAGGGCTGGACCAGAGCTTCAGCTTATCAGACACATGGAACAAGGGCTGGGCCAGGAACAAATCTTCAGCATGTCAGACACACAGGACAAGGGATAGGCCAGTACCAGGTCTTCAGTAGTAAAATTAGACTTTTGGTCAAACTTTACTACTTTTCAGTATTCACAAAGGTAAACTTAGACTTTTGGTCAAACTTTACATTGTGAATACTGAAAAGTAGTAAAGTTAGACTTGTAGTCTAAGTAAGACTTTTGGTCTAACTTTACCTTTGTGAATACCGAAAAGTAATAAACTTATACTTGTGGTCTAAGTCAGACTTTTGATCTAACGGTACCTTTATGAATACTGAAAAGTAGCAAAGTTAGACTTTTGGTCTAAGTTGGACTTTTGGTCTAACTTTACCTTCCTGCACAAAAAGAATCCACAGAGGCCTTTAAATGAGGCTTTTTTGCAGAACGCAGCACACATGGAAAGAGGAAACAACGAGGAGAAATACAGCTATTTCTCCTCCCTGCGCCTCCCCAGGAGAGAAGAACAGGTTTGATGCATTCCCAGATTTACAGATTCTTGTAAATATGGAAATGCATCAAACCTCCCGAGTGCTACATGGGTACAACCACTGCAACACCCATGGAACACCCCCCCTGGGACAGAGTAAGGCAACACAGTGACTTGTGCTCCGCTGCGTTGCCTTACACCATATCTGCGAGGCCATGAAAAGCCACGCACCGTGGCTTTGTGTGGTCTTGTAGATATGGGTCTACACTATGGGCCTCTGGTGTGTCACAAAAACGGATGCACCAGAGGTGCGCGGGGCTTGTAAACATGCCCCTAGGTTTTTCAGGTGTGGGAAAAGCATTATGTAGTGACTTTACTTTGGCCTTTACCTGTTCTATGTTTTGGGCCAGTCTGTACTCGAGGAGATGGTGAACTGAAGAGCATCTCCCTCCAGTTTCTGGTTAAGTGATTGTGTCAGAGTCACCTGAGCAGGCCTTCCTCCTCCCCTCACGTTTTGCACAGCCCCTTATGTTTAAGGTCATATACTCTTAAAATTAAGTTTTTATTGGTCACTGCACCTGTGTTCTCATTGGCTCCCAGGGCTAATGTTTCTATTGAACCCAGGGCTTAGTCTTTGTGTTGTGATTGGTTGATGGGGCTAGGTTTCTGGTTGGCTTCCAGGGCTGTGGGTGAAATTGGATCTAGGGCTTATTGTCTAGATCCGGGTTGGTTGATAGAGCTAGGGCTGTGACTGGTTCCTAGGACTAGGGCTTCTATTGGCTCTAGGGTTGAGGGCTAGGGTTCAGACTGGCTAGAGGTAGGGCTAGGGTTCCTATTGGCCCAAGATCACCTGGTCACTAGGGCTATTTAAAAGAAGGCCTCCTGGTACCCTGTCCGGCCATCGAACTAAAGGGCAACAGGTGAAGGGTGTTGCTTGTTTAGGCCTGTTAGGGTCTGCAAAGGGTCTAGGGCTAGAAACCCTGCTACTCCACTGTGAGAATTTCAGGGGAGCAACCATTACTTGCAACATCTCTATCAACTAATAATCCCTAAACTCCATCTATTCTACAACACCACCCTCCTATACAAACACTGAGTACATTTAACTACTAACAACCATTTATCGTTTCCTAAACAAAACAATCACAACACCACACAACCTATAACAAATAATACAATCATTTGTTAACCACAACACAAATAACCTACAGACACAATGCCACTTGCAGAACAAAACAAAAAATCAAGGGAAGACGCAAACCTACAATCACAAGGTTCCCCAATCGAACCTTCCCACCTCAACCTCCCACACTCTACACCAATTACCAGACAACACACAAGTTATAACATCATGACCCACCACAAAAGGCCCACAAAGTATCACAAAGGGTGTTTTCTACACTATGAAAACACTATGGGCCTCATTATGACCCTGGCGGGCGGCGGAGGCCGCCCGCCAGGATCCCGCCCTCCAAATTACCGCGCCGCGGTCAAAAGACCGCGGCGGGTATTACGAGTTTTCCCCTGGGCTGGCGGGCGGTACCAGTTAAACCGCCCGCCAGCCCAGGGGAAAACGACCTTCCCACGAGGATGCCGGCTCGTAATCGAGCCGGCGGAGTGGGAAGGTGCGACGGGTGCTACTGCACCCGTCGCGTATTTCACTGTCTGCAAGGCAGACAGTGAAATACATTTTGGGGCCCTCTTACGGGGGCCCCTGCCGTGCCCATGCCATTGGCATGGGCACGGCAGGGGCCCCCAGGGGCCCCGCGACCCCCCCCTACCGCCATCCTGTTCATGGCGGCTTTCCCGCCATGAACTGGATGGCGGTAGGGGGGGTCAGAATCCTCATGGCTGCGGAGCGCGCTCCGCAGCCATGGAGGATTCCAATGATCAGCGGAAAGTCAGCGGGAGACCGCTGACTTTCCGCTTCTGACCGCGGCTGAACCGCCGCAGTCAGAATGCTCATTGGAGCACCGCCAGCCTGTCGGCGGTGCTCCCGTGGTCGGGCCGCCAGGGTCAGAATGACCCTCTATGTCGCATTTCCCAAACCTTGCAAACCAATGTATAATGCAAGCTACCTCACTTTAGTAATCTCCAAGCTGGACGATGCCAACAGCGTATTCCTTGGTTCACTCGCATTCATTTTGCACAAAATACAACTCACTAACCGTGTCCAAAATGCTGCTGCAAAGCTTCTTTTCTGCCTTCACCCAAGAGAACACATCACTCCAGTCCTGCAATTACTCCACCGGGCACTCATCGCTAGAATGGCAATGTTCAAGGCTCTCTGCATTGTCCACAGAGCCTCCCAAGGAAAAGGACTGCTATACCTACAAGTCAGAGTCAAGCACTGCAAACCAAACAGAACACTGCTCTCCAGGCTTGCAATACTTATCAGCGTACCACCTTACCATAAATAATCCGTAGGAGGCATTGCATTCGCAGTAGAAGCTGCAAGCTCTCAAACCCACTATTAGCCAGCATTAGAAGCACCCAGGCGCATATATCCTTCTGAAGACAGTTGAAAACGTGGCTATTGCCCAGATAAGTGCACCACCTGTATCCTGCCAACAGAGCTTAGAAAACAGTCAAACTCTCAAATGCAGTCCTCAGTGTATAACCCACAAATTGCAAGCAACTCAACCAGCAAATTGCTTTAATTATGCGGGTAAGCAGTTATAATAAAATCATACTACGCAGCAGTCAGCAACAAATTGTAACTTATATTTATGAAATTCATAAAAGACATATCTGCTATGAGGGCTGTCCATCACCAGCACTCTATAGCTATAAAACCAAACATCACCAAATGAACAGGCATGGCATACCAGAGCAGATCTGTCACACATTCCTCTACGATTTTGAATGACTTTAATATAGTCCATTCACTGTAAGTCCCAAATATCCATATAGGGGGTGATTCTGATTCTGGCGGGCGGCGGAGGCCGCCCGCCAGAATTCCGCCCTCCATTATACCGCTCCGCGGTCAGAAGACCGCGGAGGGTATTATGAGTTTTTCCCTGGGCTGGCGGGCGGTCTCCAAAAGACCGTCCGCCAGCCCAGGGAAAAACTCCCTTCCCACGAGGATGCCGGCTCGTAATCGAGCCGGCGGAGTGGGAAGGTGCGACGGGTGCAGTGGCCCCCGTCGCGTATTTCAGTGTCTGCAAGGCAGACACTGAAATACTTTGCGGGGCCCTCTTACGGGGGCCCCTGCCGTGCCCATGCCATTGGCATGGGCACGGCAGGGGCCCCCAGGGGCCCCGCGACCCCCCCTACCGCCATCCTGTTCATGGCGGCTTTCCCGCCATGAACAGGATGGCGGTAGGGGGGGTCAGAATCCCCTCGGCGGCGCAGCGAGCTGCGCCGCCTTGGAGGATTCTTAGGGGCAGCGGAAAACCGGCAGGAGACCGCCGGTTTTCCTGCACTGACCGCGGCCAAAGCGCCGCGGTCAGAATGCCCTGCGGGGCACCGCCGGCCTGTCGGCGGTGCTCCCGCCGACCCTGGCCCCGGCGGTCTAAGACCGCCGGGGTCAGAATCACCCCCATAATCTGATGGCTTCTTTACAACTCACAAAACCACTCAGATATGGTGCGACAATAAAAAATGTCCATCTCAACAGATCTCTCCACTTGTCTCTCCCTCCAGCCATGCCAGCTCAGGACCACAACTACACACAAAATCTCAGATTGGACAACATTGTGCAGAAACCAGCCACGTAGACTATATCATAGGAAGTACCATCAAGGGACCTCCAGAGCTGTTCAAAGCTACCAGTATTCTGAAAACCTTAAAACTGCGCATCTGTTTCTGACTCGTCATCATCCACCACACTGCTACGAGCTGTGTGCCGTAACACGATAACGCACCTGGGTGGTCATCACACATGACATAAAAACACTTCCCACATAGGATCAAAACAAAAACAACATGCTTCCAGCCACACCCCTCACACGGTGTAGCATGCCACTCATGTAGGCGAGCGCGTCAGCTTCCCACATAGGGGGTAGTAAGGGCTATATAAATGATTAAATACAATCCTAAACAAGGCATAGAGTGCATGGGCTGGGGGAGCAGGGGACACGAGCAACAAGGCACAGAAGCCACAAAGGGGCAGGAGGGGAGGAGACAGCAAGTGCAAGGTGCAGTTAAGGGGACAGACACCAGCTGGCATCTAGATCCAGGTGGTATGGAGCAGGTGGTAAGAGGGCGGGGCTCTGGAGATCAGGGGAAGGGCAGGTTTGGTGACAATGTGCAGAGAAGGTCGGGGCGAAGGACGGGGACAAGGAGAAGGGATGTATACAGGGTTACAGGAGCAGGGAAAGGGCCTAAAATGCAGAAGTACAGGGCAGCAGGGTCAGTGCAGCAGAATGGGGGGCATGTAGAGTCCACACAGAGAGACCTAAGGAAGCAGGGGCAAGAAAGCATAGGTGGGACAGATAGAGAGGCGAGAAGTCAGAGAGGTACAGGTGGGGCATGTGAGTAGCGGCACATGGTAGGCATGCAGAAGGAGGCACAGATCCATGGCCAAGTAGGGAATGGAGGAGTAGGGTACAGGCACCAGTAGGGAGACACAGAAAGGGCAAAAGCAGGGTGGCACAGGAGAGTCATGAGGCAGTAGGTACATGGGGCGTGGGCATGGAGACACTGACAGGGTAGTGGGATAGTAACACTGGGGCTTGGGCAAAGAGGTACAGTGGGCACAAACCAAGCAGAGGGTGGCACAGGCAGGTAGCCTTGAGTGAAGAACAGACAGAGGGGCAGAGGTCTCATATGGCACTACTAATCAAGTCAGAGAAGGACTATTTTGGCAGAGCCAAAGCTTAGCCTATTGCAATATGTTTCACCCAATGCCAAAACAATCCACTTAAGATTGGGCACCCCTGGCACACATCCCAGGCTCTTGGTGGTGCCGGGAGCAGGAAAAACATCCAGCCACTTGTGCGGTGCAAATCCAGACACCACCAACTACCTACCCATATATACCCATCACTCCGTATTTAGACACCATCTGCTGCACAAACTACTCATCAGAAATATGCTAGCTACACATCGCCATTCATCTAGTACATACTAGCCACCACCAGCCAGATGTTAACTAGACACACCATTCATCCAGTACATACCAGTACATACCAGCCACCACCAGCCAGATGTTAACTAGACACACCATTCATCCAGTACATACCAGTACATACCAGCCACCACCAGCCAGATGTTAACTAGACACACCATTCATCCAGTACATACCAGTACATACCAGCCACCACCAGACAGATGTTAACTAGACACACCATTCATCCAGTACATACCAGTACATACCAGCCACCACCAGCCAGATGTTAACTAGACACCACGATTCATCCAATGCTTACTAGACACACACCATCCAGATGTTATCTAGATTGTCCTTTTAGCACCTAGATTGGATACCAACATTTTAGCCTTCAGGCCCATAGCCTTTACCTTTAAGACACAAATACATTTTATTTGCTTTTATTCATTTTATTATATTTTAGCACAGCTCGGTTTTAGCTTGTTGTTTTATATTTTATCAGCTGCCTTTCTTAGAAAACATACTTGTTCTTGTTCTACATGTATCTGTTTATTGCACACACTTCACTCTGTGCCCTGTTGAAGGCTGTCACATTTATACACATAGGCTCAAATTTATGAAGGGCCTAGTGCCAACTATCGCCACATTAGCGTCATTTTTTGACGCTAATGTGGCGATAGTGAGGCAAAAACACTGCACCATATTTACAAAGTTGCGCAAAGCTTGCATTGCGCTAATTTGATAACCCTTGCAGCACATTATGCCTGCGCCAGACGTAATGTATGCAAGGGGAGCGTTAGGGGGCCCACAAAAATGGCGCAGTGGAATCTAGTAGATTCCACTGCGCCATTTTTAGCGGCATTTTTAACGCCTGCACAGAACAGACATTAAAAGGAGGCACACCATTATTTATAATGGGCCTCTGTGTACTTTGCTGGATTAGCGCCAACACTTTTAGTGCTAATCCTGCAAAGTACAACAATAGCATCAACAATTATGACGCTATTGTCCCTAATCTGGGCCATGGTGCGCCATATGTAAAATACGGGGCACACATGGTGCCGTTAGGGGGGCACATGTAATGTAGTGCCACTGTTCTGAAATCTGGGCCATAGTTCACTTAGCATTGCCACTCCAAGAGTTACAGAGTCAGACTTCTAACCATAGACATACTGGGGGTCATTTTGACCCTGGCGGTACGGGACCGCCAGGGCTAAAACGACGGAAGCACCGCCAACAGGCTGGCGGTGCTTCCAGGCGTATTACGCACCGCCGGGACCGGCGGTATACCGCCACTTTTGCCCTGGCGGTGATAATCCGCCTGGGCAGCGCTGCTTGCGGAGCTGCCCAGGGGATTACGAGTCCCCGACCGCCAGCCTTTTTCTGGCGGTTTGCACCGCCAGGGAAAGGCTGGCGGAACGGGGAGTCGTGGGGCCCCCTGACAGGGCCCCATGCAGCTTTTCACTGTCTGCTATGCAGACAGGGAAAAGCGCGACGGGTGCAACTGCACCCGTCGCACGGCCGCAACACCGCCGGCTCCATTTGGAGCCGGCTCCTATGTTGCGGCCGTGATCCCCGCCGGCCCAGCGGGGATCTCCAAATGGCCGCGGCTGGGGTGCGGCCGCATTGGCGGCCGCATGGCAGTCAGATCAGCCGCCCGCCAAGGTCGTAATGACCCCCACTATCACATTAGGCCTGTTCTCAGAACACAACATGCTTTGTTATATAAATACCACTTTGGCCTGAGACGGGTAGCGGGCATTCCAGCCAGCTCCATCAAATGCTATGCTCCACTTCGTTGACAGCTTTGCTGATCCTGGCCTTGTCTTTCCAGCCAACCGGGAGGACTGAAGACTGCCAGCCGAACAACAGGCAGACCCTTTCCTTCTTTCAGGTATTGGGTCGGGGCTCCTTCTATAGACTGGGACGGGCAGAAGGGCTTACACTGCTCTGCTCTCATGTTAGAGAATAGGGTGCAGGTAGGAATTCTTAGACTCATGATTATGTCAGGATGTTGGGACTGTTTATATGTTTCACTCTAATGGTCGCAAGCATTAATGTATTATGTTTCATCCTCCTCATTATCACAGCTCATGCGTTTTATCACAGAATGCAGTCATTTCAATAAATACATTGAAACCTACCCTGCATCTCTTTGTTTGCCTTGGCATGTGTGAGACTTTGTGTAACTGAGAGAAAAGGGTAAGATCTGTCATCCGTGACTTCCTTGAGGGGTCAGAGTGTCATATTTCTAGATTGCCACAAATCGCCTTTGCTTTCTAGGTTTGGGTGAGGTGCTGCTAGCTAGCCCGAGAGGTCAGGCAGAAAGCTATCAGACGGTGTGGGACTGATTCAGTCACCCACACACGGTGGTGCTGCCTCCCTGAACCGAGCAGTCTCACCCCCATGGTAAAAGTCCTACGACAAGCCATCATCATTTACTCAGTGTATACAAGCCATCCACCAGCCAGATGTTAACTAAACATCACCATTCATTCAGTACGTACCAGTCACAAGCTCGATATTAACTAGACACAACGTCCATCCACTAAATACCAGCTATCCACCATCCAGATGTTAACTAGACACCTCCATTCTTCCAGTACATAGCAGTCACCTGCCAGCCAGTTGGTAACTAGATACTACCGTTCCGTTCATCCAGTACATACCAGCCACCCACCAGCCAGATGTTTACTAAACATCATCATTCATCCAGTACAAAGCAGCCATCCACCACCCAGATGTTAACTAGACACCACCATTCATCCTGTTCTAAGCAGCCACCCATCAGCCAGATGTTAACAAGAGATCACAATTCATCCACTACATACAAGCCATCCATCATCCAGATGTTAACTAGATATCACATTCATCCAGTACATACCAGCCATCCACCTGCCAGATGTTAACTAAACATCACCATTCATTCAGTACATACCAGTCACAAGCCCGATATTAACTAGACACAACGTCCATCCAGTACATACCAGCTATCCACCATCCAGATGTTAACTAGACACCTCCATTCTTCCAGTACATAGCAGTCACCTGCCAGCCAGTTGGTAACTAGATACTACCGTTCCGTTCATCAAAGTACATACCAGCCACCCACCAGCCAGATGTTAACTAGATCCCACCATACATCCTGTACGTACCAGCCATCCACCAGCCAGATGTTTACTAAACATCATCATTCATCCAGTACAAAGCAGCCATCCACCACCCAGAGATTAACTAGACACCACCATTCATCCTGTTCTTAGCAGCCACCCATCAGCCAGATGTTAACAAGAGATCACAATTCATCCACTACATATAAGCCATCCATCATCCAGATGTTAACTAGATATCACATTCATCCAGTACATACCAGCCATCCACCTGCCAGATGTTAACTAAACATCACCATTCATTCAGTACATACCAGTCACAAGCCCGATATTAACTAGACACAACGTCCATCCAGTACATACCAGCTATTCACCATCCAGTTGTTAACTAGACAGCTCCATTCTTCCAGTACATAGCAGTCACCTGCCAGCCAGTTGGTAACTAGATACTACCGTTCCGTTCATCCAGTACATACCAGCCACCCACCAGCCAGATGTTAACTAGATCCCACCATACATCCTGTACGTACCAGCCATCCACCAGCTAGATGTTTACTAAACATTATCATTCATCCAGTACAAAGCAGCCATCCACCACCCAGATGTTAACTAGACACCACCATTCATCCTGTTCTTAGCAGCCACCTGAAGAACCAGAACCTTATGGGCCTGGCGGCACAGGGTACGCCTGAAATCTCCTTGGATTCACCTGCCTCATCTAACAGAGACACGGGACACTCTGTCAGGCGTAAAAGATCAGATTTTATTAGCTGCAGCTAGTACAGTTGTCCAAGAAGTACACAAGGTATGTTCTCAGGAGACTGCCACTTTACTTTGTGGCGCACAATCTTATATACCGTATAAAAACCATTTATTAACTACATACACTCCCAGAACACATAGAAAGGAGCTAGTAAGAATAATGTAAAGATAGAACAGAGCCAATAGAAATGTCGGAAAACAAGACAGCACCAATAGAAGGAATTGGAAAACAAAGTATCAAGTGACTTAAGGTTGCCTCCCCTCCAGCTGTGTTTGTCACCCCTCCCTTGAACTAATTCATTAACCGATCCACAACGAAGTTGCATGTGGTGCGATAAGTTTGTGTGCGTTTGGAGGACAGTTGTGAAATGAGAGAATACTAGCAAAGGACAGCGAAGGCCAGACGATAAGATAAGATCAGGCGGAGAATAGTGTGAGCCTACAGATAGTTGAAACAAGGATTAGAAAACCAGACAGGGATTAGTGTACTCGGTCAGACCTTAATACCAGCCTTGTAAAGATAGAGGCAGAAGGCTGTTTTGAACACCATGTTGCAGAACAAGCAGAAAAGGCAGAATGGACTTCGTTCGCTGTGCTGCCTGAGTGAAGGCAACATAAAATGGCGGCGGGCCACAAAATGGCGGGTCGATACGATCGTATTAAAAATCGAATTTCCTCAGACCCTCCTTTTGCCAGAACTCAGGCAAGATACACAAACTCATGTTAATCTGAGTCGATGTCTATGGCCATGAGGTCATCAAGCTGTTGCTGTACCATCATTTTGATATTCTCTGCTCTTTGTGACTTGGGTTTGGGAATACATGCAGTAGCACATAGGTTACAGATGGCAGGACCGCAGTGCATACAAAGACAACAAGAGAATATAAAAGCTAAAATTACTCCAAAGAATGTCAATACCTTCCAACCCCATTTGGACAGTAATCCCCAAAACCACTCTGAAAAGGACCAATCTCCTTCGTCCTGATGAATCGACTCGGAGATTATGTGTAACTTAGAGATAGCTTGGTATACTGTCGGAGCGTCATTAGGTATGAAAATACAGCAACTTGATCCGATCAATTTGCATACTCCACCACGGTCCGCAAGAACAAAGTCTAAGGCAACACGGTTCTGCAAGGTCATAAGACGATCAGCCTGTAGTTCAGCTGTAATGTTACTTAAAGCTCCTACAGTGATGTCTATGGTGGTTTCTACGACACGAACCAATTGCCTTATATTTCTGCTGTTGGCCATTGGACCCCAGAAGGGAAGAAATCCTTTGAGGAAATCTCCTCCCTCTTGTCCTGCTGTGTCTTTCGAATCCACAATCCCTCTGCCATATCTATTTTTATGATGGTTCGCAGGAGCGGTGTATGTAGGGGGAAGAAGAAAGGCTATATAACAAGTACCAGAGAAATCAGCTGGCAACCATGTATAAGCCCTATCGTGGCAAACGAAGTATGTACCTTGAGATGGTACTAACGGCAGTGAATTCAGGGCTGAATAAACATATGTATGGGAACATAAACTTTCTCTTTGTCCGGTGTTTGGAGTTCTACCATTTATTTGCAGACAGAAATTTCCTTGTTGGGGTATGACCCGTATCGGAGGAGATTTTCCTTGCTTAACCTTATCATTGAGGCTGGAAATGTAATCAGTTATGTTCCAATTGGTATATGCTTTTCTTTCATCTATGGAAGCTTCACTTTTTTCCATGATTTTAGCCATAGCTACCATTCCCTTTATCAATAAACTATGACTGAAATCTGAACCAACACTATGTGAACTGACAGGTTGTTTAATTTTACTTTGATATGCATTATTGAAAATGACAAAATAAGCCCAAGCGGAACCTTCATAGGAGAATGGAAGAACTAAATATGGCATTCCTTTTTCTACTGTATGTGGTATGAGTCCACACACCCAACAGTCAGTTGTATTGATCACTAACTGATGTTGATGTAACAACTGGACGAAGGAATTGTTAAAGTATTCAGTTCTTCTGATGAGTTCATGCTGGGGAAGAGTGTGAAATAGGTGCGGAGAGATAGTAGAAGAAGATGTAGAGGTAGGAGAAGAGACAACTTTTTGCTGCAGAGTAATAATGATCCAGTTTACAGATGCCAAAAGAATACACGACAATATAATGACGCATAGAGCAATACTACAACGACTATATATTTCTTTACAATTATTCTTTACATTTTTACTTTCTCTTTTATCTAATGTAGCCTCCATCTTTCTAAGTGGATGCTCACGGCAATCTTCCTCAATCACTGTAGTCACGATTATCTACCGTCCTATGACACTGTGAGGTCCTGCAGGCCTATTGCCACTTACTCAGGTCGCAACTAAGACTCCTACCGTGACCCTGCAACCGGGATAGAGTACTACATAGGAGAGAAATTTACAAGTTCTTTGGTCTTGGTCTCAAATTATAGCGTTCCTGTCCAGAGGCAGTCTGGTTTTGAAACAATGTTCCTGGATTTGTCGTGTTCAAGCGACGATGCGATGGTATTGCTTTTTGAAGGATGTCGTCGTCCTCTTTCTCAGAAAGTGTTCCAATTAGACGCGCATCACTGAATGGTACAAATTGCGGAACTTTCTCACTTTCAGAGTCACTGATGCCTCTACGGACCCACTGATCGAAAGGCAAGGGCAAAGGCACTTTCTTGCAGTGCACG
Source organism: Pleurodeles waltl (assembly GCF_031143425.1). Lineage (NCBI taxonomy): Eukaryota > Metazoa > Chordata > Amphibia > Caudata > Salamandridae > Pleurodeles > Pleurodeles waltl. Next base: position 18,823,893 of record NC_090440.1, read on the forward strand.
GCATGCACCCAGTTTTTCTTTCCTTCGACTTTAACTGCTGTTCTTGTGGTCAAAAGAACCAGGCGTGGCTCTCTCCATCTGGGCTCCAAATTTCTCTGTCGTTGGAAATTTTTCGTGCAGACCCAGTCACCTGGTCGGATGGAATGACCTGGGTCTGTGGAAGCCTCTGGTAGAGCACTCTGAACCTGTTGATGAAGAACACGCAATTTAGTTGTAAGGTCATGCAAGTAGTCAATCAACATCGGGTATGGCAAGTCTGAGTATTTCTTAGGGCGAGGAACTCCCCATACATTAGCTGGGCGACCAAATATCACTTCGTAAGGGCTAAGCCCCAAACGAGAGTGTACTGCTGTTCTGGTGGACAGAAGAGCCAATGGTAAAGCATCAGGCCAATTAAGTCCTGTGCTAGCTTGCACCTTAGCAATTTTAAGCTTCAAGGTTCCATTGTAGCATTCTACTAAACCAGCCGACTGTGGGTGATTCGCCGCGTGGAACTTCTGTTTTATGCCAAGACCTGCACAAACTTTTTGCATGACTTGACCCACAAATTCGCTCCCATTGTCACTCCAGACAATGCGCGGCAAACCAAACCTAGGGAAGAATTCTTTCAAAAGTATTTTGGCAGTTGATAAAGCAGTATTGTCCTTCAGAGGGTAGGCTTCTACCCATCTAGAAAAAGCACATACTACCACCAGAACATATTTGAGGTTGTTGCATCGTTCCATGTGAATATAATCGATCTGCAACACCTCAAATGGATATGTTGGAGGAGCAAAATGACCTGCTGGAGTTGGGGTTCCCTTTCCCGGATTGTACATCAAGCAAACAATACAATGTTTTACCACATTATTTGCACACTTTGGGATCCCCTCATTTTGCCACACTGGAGCCAGAAGTTTACATATTCCTTTTGCACTTAGGTGAGCTGGACCATGTGCCATAGTAACTACAGGTAGTACATAAGCATCTGGTAACAGCCAACGTTGATGTTCTGATAATTCAACCCAACATCCCATCTCATCTAACATTCCTGTACTTTCCTTCCACTTTCTCAACTCATTCTCCGTAGCCTCTCCTTGAATTGATTTCACACTCTCTACTGTATCTTCACACATTCCCTTTTCTCTTACGCAGTTTGCGGGACCTGCAACATACATTCGACTTGTGTTGTCTCTGGCTGTCTTTTTCGCTACCTCATCTGCAAATGCATTTCCTCGACCAACATCGTCCACAATCTTTTTGTGTGCACTACACTTCACGATCGCTATCTGAGTAGGCATTGTAAGTGACTCAAGAAGTTCAGTCACTAATGGACCATGTTGTATCTTAGTACCATGGGAAGTAAAGAATCCTCTTTCCTTCCATAAACGCCCAAAGTTAAACGCTACACCAAAAGCGTATTGGCTATCAGTGTACACGTTTACTCTTTTTCCTTTGGATAACACACACGCTCTAGTTAAGGCTATCAATTCAGCTGCCTGAGCTGAATTATGTCTAATGCGTGCTGTCTCCACAATCGTATGCAAAGTAGTAATAGCGTAGGCTGAAACTGTATCTCCATTCGGGAGCTTGAAACAAGAACCATCTACCCATAGTGTTCCATCTGGATTCACTAATGGCGTGTCTTTTAGGTCAATTCTACCCTTAGTCTCTTCTTCAGTACGGAGAAAACAATCATGCTGTTCAGAGACATCTCTCTCTTCTGGAAGAGGCAACAAAGTAGCTGGATTCAGGGTATTACATCGTTTGATGTGTATGTGACTAGCCAAAAGCGTCAGCTCATATCCGGACAACCGAGCACTCGTAAGATGCTGCGTTTTTGTCCTATTTAGTAAAGTATCCACTGCATGTGGCACCATAACAATGAGAGTATTATCTAGAACTACTCCAGCAGACTGTCGAATAGAAATTGCTGCTGCCGCTGTCGCCTTAAGACAACTAGGCAATGCTTTAGCTACTGGATCTAACGTAGCTGAGAAATATGCGCATGGTCGCTGTTGATCTCCAAAACGCTGCGTTAAGACTGACAATGCACAACCCTCTCTTTCGTGGACATAGAGCGTAAAGGGCTTACTGTAATCAGGAGTACCCAATACAGGAGCAGAACACAAAGCAATACGCAAATCAGTAAAACTCTTCTGACATTCGTCAGTCCACGGAAGAGGCTGAGGCGTATCTTTTAAAGTTAGCGCCAACAGCGGTTTAGCCAATAAAGAGAAACTCGGAATCCACTGTCTACAATAAGAAGTAATGCCCAAAAAGGCACGTACCTCTCTTTGTGTGGATGGCACTGACATTTGTGCAATTGCCTGAATTCGTTCGGGGGTCAATCGTCGTCCCTCCTTTGACAAGAGATGACCCAAATAAGTCACCTCGCGACAGACATATTGTAATTTAGAAGGAGAAACCTTGTGATTCAGATCAAACAAATGACGCAACAGTGCAACGGTCACGTTTTTGCAAATCTCCTCTGAATCAGCAGCAACTAATAAGTCATCCATGTACTGAATGAGAGCGGCACCGGACGGTAAGGAAAAGGCATCAAGATGACATTTTAGAGCTTGACTGTAAATAGAGGGACTTTCACAATAACCTTGAGGTGCGCGTTTAAACCGGAAGCTTCGGCCTCCGAGGGAAAAACCAAAAATATCTCTACTCTCTTCGGCGATGGGAATACTAAAGAAAGCATTCTTTAGATCAATAACTGAAAACCAAGTCGCTGTAGAAGGTATCATCGTCAACAGAGCAGTGATATCTGGGACTACAGGAAACTGCGGTACGACAATCTTGTTTACCTCCCGAAGATCAATTACAAAACGATAAACAGGAGGCTGAGAAGGATCAGTGCGTTTAAGAACCGGAAGAACAGGACTGTTACATGTATTTCCTCTCGTTTCCTCAACCACACCCTTCTGAATCAAATCATGGACAATTTCCAGAAGTGCTTTCTCACCTTCAGTAGAGATTCTGTATTGCGGAATACGTGGCATTTCAGCATTGGGCTTAAGAGTAACAACATAAGGTGGGATCTCAAGACAACCAACGTCATTCGGACCCGTAGCCCAAAGCGTTTCGGGAAGAGAAAGCAATTCAGGTGGGAATTGATCTTTTGATAAGTACATTGGACTAGTCATTTTCTGTCCTAGAGTGAGGTATACACCAGAAGGTGAACAATATATCGTAGCATGCATTCTTTTTAATAGATCTAAACCCAACAGATTTTCACCACAACCATTCGTCAGAAGAAGCGGAGCTTCTAAATCATAAGGGCCTATTGAAACAGGCAAAGGGCAAGAAACTGGATTGCGAACAGGGGCGCCAGAAAATCCTACAGATACATTCGTTAAGCCAGACAAAGGTGCGCCAGGTAGTTTAGAATGAATGATAGAGCTTCTCATGGCACCAGTGTCTAAAAGAAATGGCTCTGAAACACCCATTGTAGTGACATTAACATAAGGTCCATTCTGATCCACTGGAATTGACGTAACCCCCTTACTTTGTCCATGGCTGTCCTATTCAAAATGAAGACTTTCATTCCCTCCTTCAATATACTGATCCTCACTGTAATACTGTGTAGACCTAACATTTTGCTGGTCAAAGTAATTTCCGGAATTTGGAGGAACAAAAGAACGCTGCTCTTGGGTTAACACACCTCGACCTCTACCTCTATTTGCTGACTGAAGACCACCACGACCTCGTGAAGCAGATGTTGCTCCATTACGCTGCAACAATGCCGGACAACTGTTCTTAAAATGACCTTCCTCCCTACAATAAGCACATTGATTGGGACCTAGCAAAGGTCTTGGAATGAATGGTTCAGGCTTTTGATACAACCTCTGAAACTGCGGAGGCTGTTGAAACTGAGGCTGAACATAACGAGGAGGATAAGCCTGTTGCAAGAGAACTTTAGTTTTTAATTCTTTCGTCTTTTTCTCTTGTTTTTCCCTTTCTTCTTTGTCTCTATTTTCATAATATTGTGCAGTAGCCAATATCTGGGCGGAAGAAGAAACTGCCCATGAACTCTCGGAGTCTTTTAGCTTGTGTGATAGTTCAGGAAGCAAGTTATATACGAACTTATCCACAAATAATCGCTCTCCCCCTTCTGTAGCCATATCTTGACCACTGTGATCAATGAATGTCTCCTCGAATCGGGTAAAGAAATCGGAAACACTTTCATCTTTCTTTTGTTTACATACTGCTAGCTTATCCCAATTAACTCTCAAAGCAGGCATCATTGTTTTCATTAATGTAATAATCCTACCAGGGAGTTCTGAGATCAAAGCGTCGGGCTTTGCACCACCTACTTGACCTCTATCTGCGGCAATAATAGCGTTCCAATCGCCGCCTAATTCTTGAGCGTGATCCTCTCTACGAATTTTAGCCCATATTGTCTGTGGAACTACATTTCCCATCAACATGTCAATATCTGCTAGATTCATAGTACATGCATCAACTGTTTGCGACAACTCTTTATAGTAACCAGCAGGATTTTTGCGTGGATCTGGTAGTGACTGTTTAAGTGCTAAAACTTCAGACCTTTTCCAGGGGACATGTATCCATATGCGCTGAAAATGCGCAGGAATAGCTGGATTAGCACCTGCTGCTGCAACTTCTTCCTTCCATATTGGAGAAACCTCTCTCATGGGATAGTTTTTCAGTGCTGTCCTAACTGAAGGATCAGAATCAGGAAAAGTCTGTGAGAACAATAGGGATCTGAAAGAAATAAGTGTTCTGACAGCGTTTTCAACCTTAGGACCCACAATAAGTCCTTTGTCAAAGTCAGCCTGAACATCTAACAGATCCTGTGGGACCGAACCCAAATTCATATCCTCCCATTCTTTAGCGAGAGTATCGCACATAACTTTAAAAACATATCTCTGCGTAGGTGCATTCCATTGCAGAAAGGTGGACATAATATCAGACGTACTATATTGGGGACCCTTCTTGATCCATCTACAAGCAAGTGAGTCCAATTTTTCTCGCTCTTCGGAGTCTGGGAATTGACTACGAGACTGTCTTCGAGAAAAAGCTGGAGACACGTTTAAAGCTTCAAAGAAAGGTGATAAGAGACCAGAGACAGTATCTGCAAATCGCTTACGCATAGATGGAGAATTTGACATAAGGATAGGGGACAAGGTATTAGGTGAATTAACTAAAGGAGCATTAGGAATTGCAAAAGGAGCAGAAGGCAAAGGAGTTAAAGGCAAAGCTGGCATAGGCAATACTTGAGGAGGCAAATGTGGAAAAGCTGGAGCAGGCGGAAGCACAACTGGCGGCCGAACAGGCTGTAACATCGGGGGTGCATTAGCACCTTGTACATAGGGCGGAGGCAATTTCAATAAGTGGGACATTAAGGAATCTTCCTCAAAATCTTTTCTCTTATCAAGGGAAGAGATAGGCAACGTCGGATAGCATTTATCTATTGCCATTCGATGCTGTCTGTCTGAAATTTCCATTGCATTATCTATTTCATCATCTTTGAATTGCTGAGCAGCCTGTATAATCGTCATTCCCTGTGTTTTCCTATCTCGTTTCGCTTGTTTAATTTCTCTCTGTTTGGCTTCCTTACGCCAAAGGCGAAAAGAGTCAAACATTGCCGGCCGGGCTTTTCTTTTAAATAACGTTGCTTCTAAATTATCTAGCACATCAGTTTCGAAACTACTATTTTCTGGCCATTTTAAAACACCATCTTTCTTTGTATATCGGGTCCATGTCTTATTAAAGGCAATAGGACCAACACCATGTTTAGAATAGAGCTCATATGTGGGAGTTCCAACCGAAGGAATCGGACAGGAGTCCTCAAGCTGGGAGTCCCTATTACAACCAAAGCAACAAAGTTTTCCAAACTTAGTCAGACCAGACATCTCACGATTTTTACTGGCTGTTCACAAACATCAAGGGGGTAAAACTTTCAGTTTACATAGCACAAATGCACTTACCCCTCGGCTTTGGCCACTGCAATGGCCAAATCTAAGGACCTAAGGACAAAACAAAGACCAAAATTTGTGGGCGCGACCCACCAAATACTTAACTAAGGATGTCTTCTTACACCAACAGAGGCCCGTCTATCGTCTCGCTTTACCATACATCATCAAAGAAAGGGCCAAGGCAGGGCGGCAGTCAGGGCAGCAGTCGTCAGTAGCCGTCAGGAAGGAGTAACCGCGCTGAAAAAGACCTTCGGACCACTTCGACATACAGGGGTCGCTTGACGTGGCTCGCGATTCCTCCAGAATTTTCTTGCGGGGTTCCTCACGACCTTCAGGCAGAACCGGTACCGCTGAAGCCACCCCACGTTGGGCGCCAGTTGAAGAACCAGAACCTTATGGGCCTGGCGGCGCAGGGTACGCCTGAAATCTCCTTGGATTCACCTGCCTCATCTAACAGAGACACGGGACACTCTGTCAGGCGTAAAAGATCAGATTTTATTAGCTGCAGCTAGTACAGTTGTCCAAGAAGTACACAAGGTATGTTCTCAGGAGACTGCCACTTTACTTTGTGGCGCACAATCTTATATACCGTATAAAAACCATTTATTAACTACATACACTCCCAGAACACATAGAAAGGAGCTAGTAAGAATAATGTAAAGATAGAACAGAGCCAATAGAAATGTCGGAAAACAAGACAGCACCAATAGAAGGAATTGGAAAACAAAGTATCAAGTGACTTAAGGTTGCCTCCCCTCCAGCTGTGTTTGTCACCCCTCCCTTGAACTAATTCATTAACCGATCCACAACGAAGTTGCATGTGGTGCGATAAGTTTGTGTGCGTTTGGAGGACAGTTGTGAAATGAGAGAATACTAGCAAAGGACAGCGAAGGCCAGACGATAAGATAAGATCGGCGGAGAATAGTGTGAGCCTACAGATAGTTGAAACAAGGATTAGAAAACCAGACAGGGATTAGTGTACTCGGTCAGACCTTAATACCAGCCTTGTAAAGATAGAGGCAGAAGGCTGTTTTGAACACCATGTTGCAGAACAAGCAGAAAAGGCAGAATGGACTTCGTTCGCTGTGCTGCCTGAGTGAAGGCAACATAAAATGGCGGCGGGCCACAAAATGGCGGGTCGATACGATCGTATTAAAAATCGAATTTCCTCACACCCATCAACCAGATGTTAACAAGAGATCACAATTCATCCACTACATACAAGCCATCCATCATCCAGATGTTAACTAGATATCACATTCATCCAGTACATAGCAGCCACCCACCTGCCAGGTGTTAACTAGACACCACCATACATCAAGTACATACCAGCTACCCGCCTGCCAGATGTTAACTAGATCCCACCATACATCCTGCACGTACCAGCCATCCACCAGCCAGATGTTAAATAAACATCATCATTCATCCAGTACAAAGCAGCCATCCACCACCCAGATGTTAATTGAATATCACCATTCATCCTGTTCTTAGCCGCCACCCAGCAGCCACATGTTAACTAGACACCCCCATTCATCCTGTTCTTAGCAGCCACCCATCAGCCAGATGTTAACTAGAGATCACAATTCATCCACTACATACAAGCCATCCATCATCCAGATGTTAACTAGATATCACATTCATCCAGTACACACCAGCCATCCACCTGCCTGATGTTAAGTAAACACCACCATTCCTCCAGTACATACCAGCCATCCACCAGCCAAATGGTAACTAGACACAACATCCATCCAGTACATACCAGCCATCCACCTGCCAGATGTTAACTAGACACAACCACTCATCCAGTACATACCAGACACCTGTCAGCCAGTTGTTAACTAGACACCACCATTCAGCCATTACATACCAGCCACCCACCATACAGATGTTAACTAGACACCACATTCATCCACTGCATACAAGTCACCTACCAGCCAGATGTTAACTAAATATCAATCAATCAAGGATTTGTAAAGCGCGGCTACTCACCAGTGAGGGTCTCAAGGCGCTGGGGGAGGTAGGGCGGGTGCTGAGGATCAGTCTAAGAGCCAAGTCTTTAGGTCATTCCTGAACTGAGACAGGGTGAGGGACTGCCTGAGGTGGGTGGGGAGGGTGTTCCAGGTCTTGGCGACGATGGGGGAGAAGGATCTTCCACTAGCTGTAGTCTTCCGGATGCGGGGGACGTTGGTGAGGGCCTGGTCGGCGGAGCGGAGTTGTCTGGCGGGAGTGTAGAAGGAGAGTCTGTGGTTGAGGTATGACCATTCATCCACTACATACCAGACACCCACCAGCCAGATGTTAAATAGACATGACCATTCATCCAGTACACACCAGCCATGCACCATCCAGATGTTAACTAGACACCACCATTCATCCTGTTCTTAGCAACCACCCATCAGTCAGATGTTAAATAGACACCACAATTCATCCCGTACATACCAGCCACCCACCAGCCAGATATTAACTAGACACCACCAGTCACCCAGTACGTACCAGCCAGATGCTAACTAGACACCACCAATCATCCAGATACCAGCAACCCACCAGCCAGATATTAAGCAGATACCAACACCCGCCAGTGAGTCGTCGCCAGCAAGCACCAACTAGCCATCACTTGCCACACGCCAGCCAGATGTTTACTAAACATCTCCATTAATCTAGTACATACCAGCCACTCATCAGCCAGATGTTTACTAGACACCACATTCACCCACTGCATTCAAGTCACCCACCAGCCAGATGTTAACTAGACACCACATTCATCCAGTACGTACCAGCCACCCACCAGCCAGATGTTAACTAGACATGACTGTTCATGCAGTACATAGGAGACACCCACCAGACAGATATTAACTAGACACCACCATTCTTACAGTCCATACATGCCACCCACCAGCCAGACGTTTACTAGACACCACCATTCTTTCAGTACATGCCAGATTTTAACCAGATACCAACACCCATCAGTGAGTCGTCTCCAGCAAGCACCAACTACCCATCACTTGCCACACACTAGTCACCCTCGTGCCAGATGTTTGCTAAACATCACCATTCATCTAGTACATACCAGTCACTCACCAGCCAGATGTTTACCAGGCACCACATTCACCCACTGCAGACAAGTCACCCACTAGCCAGATGTTAACTAGACACCACCATTCTTTCAGTATATACCAGATGTTAAGCAGATACCAACACCCACCAGTGAGTCGTCTCCAGCAAGCACCAGCTGCCCATCACTTGCCACACACCAGCCACCCTGGCACCTCATACATGCATCTGCGTCACGCAGGTAAACGGGAAGAAACATCAGAGGAGGACTCGCCCACTGGCACCTCACATTAACTGCAGCAGATTTATCAAAGCAAAAAGGCAAAGAAGCAAAGCAACGTCTGATCTAACATGTCGGATCCCTCTGCTTTGAAGTGAACTGACATCTGTGGAGCTCAGTGTCTAATTAATGGCAAACACTGGTCTTCATCTGTTTGCTTCGGTAATTAAGCGCCATCTCACATCGCCAGCGCCCATGGAAGCTCATACCTCTGCTGCAGGCCCTGAGCCAGGGGCCCATGTAAACAAACAGCTGTGCTGCAGGCCCTGAGCCAGGGGCCCATGTAAACAAACAAACAGCTGTGCTGCAGGCCCTGAGCCAGGGGCCCATGTAAACAAACAAACAGCTGTGCTGCAGGCCCTGAGCCAGGGGCCCTTGTAAACAAACAAACAGCTGAGCTGCAGGCCCTGAGCCAGGGGCCCTTGTAAACAAACAAACAGCTGTGCTGCAGGCCCTGAGCCAGGGGCCCATGTAAAAAACAAACAGCTGTGCTGCAGGCCCTGAGCCAGGGGCCCTTGTAAACAAACAAACAGCTGTGCTGCAGGCCCTGAGCCAGGGGCCCTTGTAAACAAACAAACAGCTGAGCTGCAGGCCCTGAGCCAGGGGCCCTTGTAAACAAACAAACAGCTGTGCTGCAGGCCCTGAGCCAGGGGCCCTTGTAAACAAACAAACAGCTGAGCTGCAGGCCCTGAGCCAGGGGCCCTTGTAAACAAACAAACAGCTGTGCTGCAGGCCCTGAGCCAGGGGCCCATGTAAACAAACAGCTGTGCTGCAGGCCCTGAGCCAGGTGCCCATGTAAACAAACAGCTGTGCTGCAGACCCTGAGCCAGGGGCCCATGTAAACAAACAGCTGTGCTGCAGGCTCTCCCAGTGTGAAACTAGCCGAAATATCCTTCTTTCACCTTGTGTTTTTTCTTTCTTTGTGTGCTGCATTCTGCAGCACACACAGAAAGAAGAAAATTACCCTCATAATTGTTTGTGTCCAGGAAGGTGTCCTTTCTTACACACAAACAGTCCTGCATTGAATGCAGATACCCCTGCACCATGGTGCAAGGGGGCCTCCATTGGCGCTAGGCCGCCAAAAGGGTGCCAGTGCAGGGGGGAAGGACAGGAATGCACAATATGCTATAGGTGCAGTGCATTCCTGCCCTTTCCTTCTCATGCCATGTAGCACAGTAAGAAGGCTTGCAGCGCTGCCCTGTGCCAAAAGCCCATAAATATGGGCCAGAATGTACAGGACATAATCTGAACATATGTAAACAAGAGGACTCACATATCCATAAAGAGAACAGACAATGGCACAGGGCTGACTTTACTGCTGGTAGCGACTGGCCGGCTTTAGTGCTGGTGGTGGCTGGTTCGTCTTTAGAGCTGGTGGCGGCTGGTTCGTCTTTAGTGCTGGTGGCGGCTGGTTCGTCTTTAGTGCTGGTGGCGACAGGCTGGCTTTAGTGCTGGTGGCGGCTGGTTCGGCTTTAGCGCTGGTGGTGGCTGGTTCGTCTTTAGAGCTGGTGGTGGCTGGTTCGTCTTTAGTGCTGGTGGCGACTGGCTGGCTTTAGTGCTGGTGGCGACTGGCTGGCTTTAGTGCTGGTGGTGGCTGCTTCGGCTTTAGTGCTGGTGGCGACTGGCTGGCTTTAGTGCTGGTGGTGGATGGCTCGGCTTTAATGCTGGTGGTGGCTGGTTCAGCTTTAGTGCTGGTGGTGGCTGCTTTACTGCTGGTAGCGACTGGCCGGCTTTAGTGCTGGTGGTGGCTGGTTCGGCTTTACTGCTGGTAGCGACTGGCCGGCTTTAGTGCTGGTGGCGACTGGCTGGCTTTAGTGCTGGTGGCGACTGGCTGGCTTTAGTGCTGGTGGTGGCTGGTTCGGCTTTAGTGCTGGTGGTGGCTGGTTCGGCTTTAGTGCTGGTGGCGACTGGCTGGCTTTAGCGCTGGTGGTGGCTGGTTCGGCTTTAGCGCTGGTGGCAGCTGGTTCGGCTTTAGTGCTGGTGGCGACTGGACGGCTTTAGCGCTGGTGGTGGCTGGTTCGGCTTTAGTGCTGGTGGTGGCTGGTTCGGCTTTAGTGCTGGTGGTGGCTGGTTCGGCTTTAGTGGTGGTGGCGACTGGCTGGGTTTTAGTGCTGGTGGCGGCTGGTTTGGCTTTAGTGCTGGTGGCAGCTGGTTCGGCTTTAGTGCTGGTGGCGACTGGCCGGCTTTAGTGCTGGTGGTGGATGGTTCGGCTTTAGCGCTGGTGGTGGCTGGTTCGGCTTTAGTGCTGGTGGCGACTGGCCGGCTTTAGTGCTGGTGGCGACTGGCCGGCTTTAGTGCTGATGGTGGCTGGTTCGGCTTTAGCCTGGTGGCGGCTGGTGTGGCAGTCTTTTTGGGTGCCTCCCGCATGACCTCCTACTCAGATTCCTTTACTACCACCCTTCACCAGTGCCCCTCATCTCTTCACAGCCCCTCTCTGACAGACATTTCATTTGTTGAACAGCAGTACTCATACTTTACATTATTCAGAGACACTGAACCGTATGTGTGTAAATTATTCTATAGGAAATATTACATACGACAATGAGGATTTCAAGGCGTAGGAATCACGTCATCCATACTAGCAGGCAGTATTGTTTAAGAGTGTTTGGTGGGGGGAGCACAAACTCAGGTTTTAAGAGGTATCACAGAAGTTGGAGTTGGCTTTACTATTAAGAATGTATTTTTACCCAAATTAACCCTTTTTAGCAACATTAGGATAAAGAAAGACTGGGGAAAACATAAAGTTCTAACGTGCAGCAGGCTTCTCTTTGCTGGCCATCGATAGGTCACTGTGCTGTATGAGCATTGTAACTTATAACTGCAAGTAACAAAAAGATCTCTTTGAAAAAGCAGTAACCCACTGAGCTATCCACATACACAACGTGCTGTGATCTGCATAGAACACGTTCTTTGCAGCAGGCACATTAACCCTCTTTATGATGAGTCAAAACTGCCACTAGACAAAATATCTCTCTTCAGCAAGAACGTTAATCACCAGAGTTATCGTGACATTTTTGTAGTTGCCTGAAAATTTCTGGCTACACAAATAACTGCAGCAGGTGCTTTGAACCCCATAAGTGATTTCTAAACACAGCACCCCTCGAGCTCAGCGCCAGGTGCGGCTGCACCGGTCACACCGCCCTAAAGCCGGCCTTGCAATCGCATCATTTCTCAGCTTGACCCGGGAGTTCAATATAAATTATAGGTGTAATGAGACACTTATATCCACAGTGCCTGAATTCAGATTGCAAAACTGTTATCTTTCCACATAATCCTGGTTCGATTTTATCCAAAGAGGCGGCTGAACATTTTGTGCTTGCTGTTGTGTTAGGATGGCAGCAGTGTGTGCTTGGTGTTGTGTTAGGGTGGCAGAAGTGTGTGCTTGCTGTTGTGTTAGGATTGCAACAGTGTGCGCTTGCTGTTGTGTTGTGGTGTGTGCTTGCTGTTGTGTCAGGATGGCAGCAGTGTGTGCTTGCTGTTGTGTTAGAGTGGCGGCAGTGTGTGCTTGCTGTTGAGTTAGGATGGTAGCAGTATGTGCTTGCTGTTGTGTTGTAGTGTGTGGTTGCTGTTGTGTCAGGATGGCAGCAGTGTGTGATTGTTGTTGTGTTAGGGTGGCAGCAGTGCGTGCTTGCTGTTGTGTTAGGGCGTCAGCAGTGCATGGTTGCTGTTCTGTTAGGGTGTCAGCATTTTGTGCTTGCTGTTGTGTTAGGGTGGCAGCAGTTTGTGGTTGCTGTTGTGTTAGGGTGGCAGCATTTTGAGCTTGCTGTTGTGTTATGGTGGCAGCAGTTTGTGGTTGCTGTTGTGTTTGGATGGCAGCAGTTTGGGCTTGCTGTTGTGTTAGGGTGGCAGAAGTGTGTGCTTGATGTTGTGTTAGGGTGGCAGCAGTGTGTGCTTGCTGTTGTGTTAGGGTGGCAGCAGTGTATGCTTCCTGTTGAGTTAGGATGGCAGCAACTTGTGCTTGCTGTTGTGTTAGGGTGGCAGAAGTGTGTGCTTGCTGTTGTGTTAGGGTGGCAGCAGTGTGTGCTTGCTGTTGTGTTAGTGTGGCGGCAGTGTGTGCTTGCTATTGTGTTAGGATAGCAGCAGTTTGTGCTTGCTGTTTTGTTAGGGTGGCAGCAGTTTGTGGTTGGTTTTATGTTAGGATGGCAGCAGTGTGTGCTCGCTGTTGTGTAGCAGTGTGTGGTTGCTATTCTGTTAGGATGGCAGCAGTGTGTGCGTGTTGTTGGGCACCAGTGTGTGCTCGTGGTTATGTTAGGATGGTAGCAGTGTGTGCTTGCTGTTGTGTAGCAGTGTGTGCTTGCTGTTGTGTCAGAATGGCAGCAGTTTGTGGTTGCTGTTTTGTTAGGATGGCAGCAGTTTGTGGTTGGTGTTGTGTTAGGATGGCAGCAGTTTGTGGTTGGTGTTGTGTTGGGATGGCAGCAGTTTGTGGTTGCTGTTGTGTTAGGGTGGCAGCAGTTTGCAGTTGCTGTTGAGTTAGAACGGCAGCAGTGTGTGGTGCTTGCTGTTGTGTAGCAGTGTGTGCTTGCTGTTGTGTAGCAGTGTGTACTTGCTGTTGTGTTAGGATGGCAGTAGCATGTGGTGCTTGCTGTTGTGTAGCAGTGTGTGCTTGCTGTTGTTTTAGGACGGCAGCAGTGTGTGGTGTTTGTTGTTGTGCAGTAGTATGTGCGTGCTGTTGTGTAGCAGTGTGTACTTGCTGTTGTGTTAGGGTGGCAGCAGTGTATGCTTGCTGTTGTGTTAGGATGGCAGCAGTGTGTGCTTGATGTTGTCTATTAGTGTGTGCCTGCTGTTTTGTAGCAGCGTGTGCTTGCTGTTGTGTGAGGATGGCAGCAGTGTGTGCTTGCTGTCGTGTAGCAGTGTGTGCTTGCTGTTTTGTAGCAGTGTGTGCTTGCTGTTGTGTCAGGATGGCAGTAGTGTGTGCTTGCTGTTGTGTAGCAGTGTGTGCTTGCTGTTGTGTTAGGATGGCAGCAGTGTGTGCTTGCTGTTGTGTAGCAGTGCGTGCTTAATGTTTTGTAGCAGTGTGTGCTTGCTCTTGTGTGAGGATGGTAGCAGTGTGTGGTGCTTGCTGTTGTGTAGCAGTGTGTGCTTGCTGTTGTGTCAGGGTGGCAGCAGTGTGTGCTTGCTGTTCTGTAGCAGTGTGTGCTTGCTGTTGTGTCAGGATGGCAGCAGTATGTGCTTGCTGTTGTGTAGCAGTGTGTGCTTGCAGTTTTGTAGCAGCGTATGCTTCCGGTTATGTTAGGATGTCAGCAGTGTGTGCTTGCTGTTGTGTGAGGATGGCAGCAGTGTGTGCTTGCTGTTGTGTGAGGATGGCAGCAGTGTGTGGTGCTTGCTGTTGTGTAGCAGTGTGTGCTTGCTGTTGTGTCAGGATGGCAGCAGTGTGTGCTTGCTGTTGTGTAGCAGTGTGTGCTTGCTGTTGTGTAACAGTGTGTGCTTGCTGTTGTGTTAGGATGGCAGCAGCGTGTGCTTGATGTAGTGTAGCAGTGTGTGCTTGCTGTTGTTTTAGGATGGCAGCAGTGTGTGCTTGCTGTTGTGTTGCAGTGTGTGCTTGCTTTTGTGTCATGATGGCAGCAGTGTGTACTTGCTGCTGTGTTGCACTGTGTGTTTGCTGTTGTGTCAGGGTGTCAGCAGTGTGCTTGCTGTTGTGTTGCAGTGTGTGCTTGCTGTTGTGTTGGAGTTTGTGCTTGCTGTTGTGTGAGGATGGCAGCAGTGATTGCTTGCTGTTGTGTTACAGTGTGTGCTTGCTGTTGTCTCAGGACTGCAGCAATGGGTGCTTGCTGTTGTGTTGCAGTGTGTGCTTGCTGTTGGGTTGCAGTGTATGCTTGCTGTTGTGTCAGGATGGTAGCAGTGCGTGCTTGCTGTTGTGTTGCAGTCTGTGCTTGCTGTTGTGTTGCATTGTGTGCTTGCTGTTCTGTTGCATTGTGTGTTTGCTGTTGTGTCATGATGGCAGCAGTGTGTGCTTGCTGTTGTGTTGCAGTGTGTGCTTGTTGTTGTGTCAGGATGGCAGCAGTGTGTGCTTGCTATTGTGTCAGGATGGCAGTAGTGTGTGCTTGCTGTCGTGTTGCAGTGTGGGCTTGCTGTTGTGTTGCAGTGTGCGCTTGCTGTTGTGTTGCAGTGTGCGCTTGTTGTGTTGCAGTATATACTTGCTGTTGTGTTGCAGTGTGCCCTTGTTGTTGTGTTGCAGTGTGCGCTTGCTGTTGTGTTGCAGTGTGTGCTTGCTGTTGTGTTGCAGTGTGTGCTTGCTGTTGTGTTGCAGTGTGCACTTGCTGTTGTGTAGCAGTGTGTGCTTGCTGTTGTGTCAGGATTGCAGCAGTGTGTGCTTGCTGTTGTGTTGCAGTGTGTGTTTGCTATTGTTTTGCAGTGTGTGCTTGCTGTTGTGTCAGGATGGCAGCAGTGTGTGCTTCCTGTTGTGTTGCAGTGTGTGCTTGCTGTTGTGTTGCAGTGTGTGTTTGCTATTGTGTTGCAGTGTGTGCTTGCTGTTGTGTCAGGAGGGCAGTAGTGTGTGCCTGCTGTCGTGTTGCAGTGTGTGCTTGCTGTCGTGTTGCAGTGTGCGCTTGCTGTTGTGTTGCAGTGTGCGCTTGCTGTTGTGTTGCAGTGTGTGTTTGCTGTTGTGTTGCAGTGTGCGCTTGCTGTTGTGTTGTAGTGTGTGCTTGCTCCCACTATCTGCCCCAGCATGTCTGCAGCATCCTGGTCCTCACCTGGAGATCACTCGAATCCTTAGGATGTGCTGGGGGGTGGCCCGGGAATGCTGAGAGCAGGTTGTGGTCTCTGTATTTACTGTTTCGGATGCACAGCAGGGGGCATTATCCCATCATTTAAAATGCTCCATTGGTTCTACTTGTGTCACCATCAAGGTACTTGGGCAGCCCGACTGTGTACTCTTCACACATACAGGAGCACAGCGTTATGTGGCCATCTGGGTAGGTCTGGTGACCCACAGCACGTGCAGCCGTAACATCCCTTATACACACACTACACTCAAACCAACTCATGTATCCACGCACACACCCACAAACACACATCCACCCAGAGAGACACCTGCACACATGTACACACACACATATGACACAATACACACACACATGTGGAACCACACACATGCACGCACACATGTACACACACACATGAAACCACACATGCATCCACAGGAGACACCCGCACACATGCACACACACACAAATGACACCACACACGTGCACACACACAGACACACACACATGCACCCACAGACACCCGCACACATGCACACACATAGATGACACCACACACGTGCACACATAGATGACACCACACTCGTGCATGCACACATAGACACACAATCATGAAACCACACACATGCAGCCACAGACACCCGCACACACACACAGAGGACACCAAACACTTGCACGCACACACAGACACACACACACATGAAACCACACACATGCACCCACTGAGACACCCGGACACATGCACACATGTACACACACATATGACACCACACACATCTACATGAAACTACACACATGCACGCACACATGTGCACACACACACACACACGAAACAACACACATGCACCCACAGAGACACCCGAACACTTGCACACATGTATACACATATATGAAACCACACACATGTATGTGAAACCACACGCATGCACACTTGTTCACACACACACACACACATGAAACCACACACATGCACCCACAGAGACACACGCACACATGCACACACACACATTTGACACCACACACATGCACGCACATATAGACACACACAGACTATCCAACTTACATCAACACAGGTACCCAGACTTTGCTCCCAACAGCTTTTGCCACCGAGGTGCACTGCACACAAACATTCATCAGAGCGCATCAGACACAACAACTCACATTCTTCAATGCAGCTCAAACATGCTAACATGCAGCAACACATGACCTAGACTGCCTCTCACTGGCATGCAGAGGGCACCTACTGCCCTAGAAGAGGTCTAAGCAGCTGCTGAGAGCTCCAGCAAACCTTTCCAGCAGCAAAACCACAGACTAACAAGTCACTGAACATGACCTGCGACCAGGCCTCAGACACACTGAATATTGCTGGGTTGAATTATGGGTGGAAAGGGACCTGTACTCGGACACTGGTTAGTCAGAGGGTGGCCCCCCTACCAAGACTGGAGAGTAGCTGACTGCTTTAGGCTGTAGTCAGACAGTGACACGTCGGGCATACATATGAGCCCCTTGCACCACGGTTGTGTCACTGTTAGGCCCTGCAAAGCCACGTTCCGTGGCTTTGAATGGCCTCATAGATATGGATTAGGACAAGGCAGCGCATGGAGGTGTTCCATGGGCGCTGCGGTGGGTGTTCCCACGCAACACCTCTGAGCTTTGACGCATTCCCTGAGTTACAAGAATCTGTAAACCTGGGAATGTTTCACAAGTATGCGCCTCCCCAGGCTGGCGTCACGAGGCACACACAAAGAAAGAGGAAAACACTTCCTTAGATTGTTTTTGTGCAGGGAGGTGCCCCCGGAGACCCCCAGAGGCTGGTCCTAGGCTTTCACCAGGGCTATCTGCTGATGTCAGTCGTAGTCACCGTTGCTTCACGTGCTGCACTTACCACACTGGGTCATCCCACGGGCCGATGGAGCCCATTTCTTGGTTAAGGGGACACCTGTGTTTTATTAAGGCCTGTTTTGTGCCCTCTAGGGTAAAAGGATGAATGGATGACTAAAAGAGCTTGTGTGACTGTTCTGACACACAACACACACGTGTCCTCCATGTCACAGCCTTCGAGGGTACAGTGCATGCATGGCCTTCACTGGTCTTCATTAGTGCATTGAATGTGCATGGGTTTTATAACATAGAGCGCTCACATGTCCTTGTGAGCGCTAGCATGTTCACATGTGCTCTTGTGGTATAAACACTGACGAGTCCATTAAGGTACAAAGCAGTCACGTGGACTCTGTGTCATTGAAAAGGTGCAGTCCTTTGTAGCCTAGAACATTCATGTGAACATTGAGGGATCGGCACTCATGTGGCCCATAGAATGCTCACGTGGTCTTTACAGCACCAAATGCTGATTTCCTCTATGGCACAGAACAGTCATGTGGTCTATATAGTATTAAATGCTGACGTGTCCTTTATGGCACAGAACACTCACGTGGTCTTTATAGTGTTAAATTCTGACATGTCCTTTATGGCCCAGAACACTCACATGGTCCTTATAGTATCGATGCTGACATGTCCTTTATGGCCCAGAACACTCACATGGTCCTTATAGTATCGATGCTGTCATGTTCCTTATGGCACAGAACACTCACATGGTCCTTATAGTATCGATGCTGTCATGTTCCTTGTGGCACAGAACACTCACATGGTCCTTATAGTATCGATGCTGACATGTCCTTTATGGCCCAGAACATTCACATGGTCCTTACAGTATCGATGCTGTCATGTTCCTTATGGCACAGAACACTCACATCGTCCTTATAGTATCGATGCTGTCATGTCCTTTATGGCCCAGAACACTCACATGGTCCTTATAGTATCGATGCTGTCATGTTCCTTATGGCACAGAACACTCACATGGTTTTTATAGTATTAAATGCTGACATGTCCTTTATGGCCCAGAACACTCACATGGTCCTTATAGTATCGATGCTGTCATGTTCCTTATGGCACAGAACACTCACATCGTCCTTATAGTATCGATGCTGTCATGTCCTTTATGGCACAGAACACTCACATGGTTTTTATAGTATTAAATGCTGACATGTCCTTTATGGCACAGAGTACTCACATGGTTTTTATAGTGTTAAATTCTGACATGTCCTTTATGGCACAGAACACTCACATGGTCCTTATATATAGATGCTGACACGTCCTTTATGGTAAAGAACTATCATATGGTCCTTATAGTATCGATGCTGACACGTTCCTTATGGCGCAGCACACTCACATGGTCCTTATAGTGTCGAATGCTGACATGCTCTTTATGGCACAGAACACTCACGGGGTCCTTATAGTGTTGGATGCTGACACGTCCTTTATGGCACAGGACGCTCACGGGGTCCTTTTAGTATCAAATGGTGAGAGGCCTATTACAGGGCAGATCTCTCTAACGGTCTTTATACCATAGATGGCTGAAATGGCCTTTACAGCATATGGCACTTGCATAAAACACGTACATACGTCCTTCATGCTATAGAGTGCTCTGATGGCCAGTATGGTATTATAAATTACTGATATGGCCTTCATAGGATAGAACGCTCACACAGTTTTACATAACATTACAAGCAGACGCCTGGCTTTTGCGAGGAGAGTTTCATGGCTCGACTAAAGTTTCCAGAATTATTAAAACAATATTTTTGAAAGTCTGTACTGTGCGTGTCCTGGATAATGACTCTATTCATCTTTAAACGCTATTAATGGTGCCTTGGATTTTCTTACTTCAGGCGTCATCCTCGACATTAGTTTCTTGACGTATTTTAGGGTCTGCTGCAGACCATGTTCCCTTGTGGGCAAGAGGGCCAGGGCACTGAGGGGCAGCAGCTGCCCCTGGACTCCCTGCTAGGTCCTTTGTGGGTGGGTTAGACACAAGTGTGCTGGGGGGTCCTGTTCTTCATCCTCACATTGCAGTCACCCTCCCCTGCACAGCTCAGGGGGAGTTTGGAAATGTCCTGTGCAGCCAGGGTCAGGTGCCTTCATGTAACTCGAAGGAACATGCACACTGCCCATGTCTGACCCCTGACTTAGGGTGCCCAGCACCCTCTGCTCAGTAGACTTGGAGGCTGAAAAAGTTTATCAACAGATATTCAACAGAGCCCAACCCCTGGCACCGCGTGAGCGCAACCACATCAGTGCAGAACACACATGTATATGTTCATACACACAGAGCACATGGAGAACACGTGACGAAGCTGCCCGGTGTTAAGATTGTCTCAAAAATATCGTCAGACACACATATCGTCCAAAAATATTGTGGCTTCAGGAATCTTGTGCTTTCAGTAATGTCGTCAGTTATGTCATTTGAGATCCCATCAGTAATGCCATACATGATGTCACAGAACATGTCATGAATGATGTCACAGAACATGGCATGAATGATGTCATACAACATGTCATGAATGGTGTCATACAACATGTCATGAATGGTGTCACATTTGGAGTCATAAGCAGTGCACAGTGGGGCGCGAGTTATGGATGCTAACCATAACTAGTGAATTTTTGTTTTTTTTTAGTTCAAAACCTTAAGGCTGTCAGTTAACCTTTGTTTTTTCAGTAATATATATATATATATATATATATATATATATATATATATTGATCAAAGCACTTTATGCGGTATGAATATTATCAACCATACAAATAAATAAACAACACATCACAATAGCACTGTCAAAAATCACTACCAAAATTTCAATAGTGCAGCTATCCTACCCAACAAATACTTTTAGACAAAATTGAAAAAAGAAATTAATTAACCCAATTTGTTCAACACCTCATGGCCTACTAATCATTTTATCACATAAAAAAATACATTACATTCCAAATTTCATTGCACAGATAATATTTCAATAAGGATAAAAAATGTAAATCATTTAAAAATAATGTAAATTGTTCTGCCAAGGGCAATAATGTAATAAGTTATAGCTCCCTTAAGAAAAGATCCCACCCCTGCCACACCAGCGCATCAGAAGCCATACGCAACCACAAAAAAGCTGGACGATATTGCACAAATCCCCTGGACCTCAAAAGGGGGAGTAAGTAACGTCGCCTAAAGGGAGCATAAAATCACAGAACAAAGTAAAATGAATTAAAGTCTGCGGAGACACTTCATCACAAGGGCATGGTTTTATAGATTTTTCATCAAACTGGCCTAACGGAAAACACAGATTACTTCTGATAACCCCCAAACGGAATCGCGAAATGAGAGTCCTTTCCCTAACATTTCTCATCTCCAAGAGATAAGCCTCTGGCCCCACCACCATCTTTAACATCATAAAATCCCTTACAGATTTTTCCCTTAGTTCCTCCTCCACCCTCTTGGCCTCTAAGATTTTAGAGAAATTCTCCTTTGCCCAATGTTTGTCAGAGCTAGTTAAACCCTCTGGTGCCTCAAATGTATCTGGCCGCCCAAGTGCAAAGGCTACTTTTCTTATGTACATCAGCCAGGGAATATCCTTCGCATGACCACATAACATGCAATCCTGCAGGATCTCTCTGTTGAAGGAGGCAAACTCATTAGTTCAAATAGAGATCCACAACATGAAAGGAGCAATCTTGATGGTATCTTCTATGAAGTCTAGATCCAATTCAGCATCCAAACAAAAGCCAGAGGTATTCTGACCAACTCCTAGCAACCTTCTGCAGAAGCGATTTTCCTCTATCGCAGGGGCCCTGTTTTCCGTGTAGCCCCAGAGTGTAGCCCCATACAACAGCACTGGGAGACATCTGCACCTATAGACTTCAAGCAAGGGCTTAATAGGTTTATTACCCACCCTTGCAGCAAACTCAAACGTGGCACCAACTGTGGCATTAAAAAGCACCCCTCTCCCAGAGGTACAAGATTTCCAGGTGCCCTTATAATCAAAATTAACCCCTAAATAAGGGAATTCCTGAACCTTACTAATTACTTGCTCATTTATCTTCACCCCTTCCACCCTACTCAATGGTTTACCATACACCATAAAATGTGATTTACTACGGTTTATCTCTAGGTCTAAAGCTGACATAAAAATTTCATAGGCTTTGACCGCCTCGCGAAGACCATTCATGGTGCGGGCCATAAGCACTGCATCGTCCGCATAGATCAATACCGGGATACTCTTACCATTAATATTAGGAGCTTCCTTACATCGTTCAACTAAAGAGTCACACAGGCCATTTGTATACAGAAGGAATAGGGTAGGCGCCAGGACACACCACTGGCGTACACCCTTGTTAAGCTCAAACGAATCCGAGCATTCCCCATTTGGCCCAACCCTCACGTTTGCTTTAGTTTCTAAGTGGAGATAACGAAGCAGCTCCACAATTTGGGGATCCATACCTAACCGGGTTAGCCTCTCCCACAGCTTACTCCGATTAACCTTATCAAAGGCACAACTAAGATCCATGAATGCAAGAAACAAAGTGCCCCTCTTGGCTTGCGTGTATTTTCCAATCACCATCAGCAGATTTAAGCACTGTTGCTGGGTACCAAGCCCTTCCCTAAAACCATATTACACCCTGCTCAGAATTGCATTTTCATCCATCCAATCCTCAATGCGTCTTAAGATAATCCGTCCCACAATTTTAGCCGAAGAATCAAGGAGAGAGATTGGGCGATATGACTTGAGATCATTTCAGTCACCCTTTTTATACACAGGAATAATACATGCCGATCTCCAAGTGGCAAGGATTCCCACGCAAACTGCTGCATTGAGGACATTGAGCAGAATATGCGCCCACAGCTGAGGACAAGATTTATAGAGATCCATGGGGATTGGATCCGGGCCGGGGCTTTATTACTAGCGCTGCCATGAAGCGCCTCCCTTATCTCTTGGAGTGTAAACCTAATAGCTAAATTGGGGGGATCATCATATTGTTTACCCAATTTCTCTCCTAGGGGACTTCCCTGAAAAATCCTACAAAAAGGACTCACCCAAGCCTCAGGGCAATATTATAGCCCAGGCCCTCAGATGTTTCTGTCTTAATGAATCCCCTATTTACAACCTTCCAAAACAGGCCTGGGTTCTTACGGTCTACTGCACGTTCCTATTTCTCCTAGGCTGGCTCCTTGAGCTTTAACTTTCTTGCCCTCAGGGCAGTTTTATACTGAGCCCTCGCATCTCCAACGTGGGCCTTATCTCTTAGGTGCTCATTTAAGGCCTTCCTCAAAGATTTATTTGTCTCATAACAAGGCTTACTAAACCATCCACCCTTATACTTACGGGAGGACTGAGCAGCTACAATCAAACAATCTTTAAAAGTTATGTTTACTCTAAGCAAAGCATCCATAACTTCCCCTGAACTAGGTGTTTCTGACAGAAGTATACCTGCAATCAAATTTAGGTTGTCACCCACCAACCTTTCTACTACTTGCTGGATGTTTACCTGTCTCCAACCCTGCTCTTTTGTCCTCACCAAAACTGGCCCTCCCCACCCTGGTTTGCGTAGAACCTCTGGGAAATTAAAGAAGATTGTGAGGGGGTTATGGTCACTAAAGTGCTTCTCCACCACCTCACCATGCATAACCAAATTTTTTAAAGATGGGGACACAAAAATATAATCAATTGTTGTTCCAGCCCCTCTTCCAACAAAAGTTGGGACCTCATGTGTACACACAACTTACATGTCGCAAATGTTCAAAAGACCCAAACTCCGTAGGCCCTTAATCAAGTCCCTGCCACTTGGGTCTTGTGATCCCTCAGCTATATATACCTCGTGATCCAACTCAAAAGGATTCACCACTGTAGTATACCGCCATATTTTGGCATTAAGGGGGTCATTACAACCCTGGCGGACGGTGTTAAAGGTGCGGTAATACCGCAAATAGGCCGGCGGACAAAAAAAGGGAATCATGACCCTGGCGGAAACCGCCCAACAAAGACAGCCACTTTAACACACCGCCCGCCACGGCGGTACAGACAAGCAGCGCGGCGGTCACCGCCAACAGACAGGTGAAAGACAATGTACCGCCCACAGTATCACAACCCGCCAATCCGCCACCTTTTCCGGGGCGGATTCACCATGGATAAAAACATGGCGGAAACAGTCTCTGCAATGGGAAAACGCTCACCTGAACACATCCCACGAGGAAGGAGGACTCCATGGAGCCGGAATTACAAATCCTACCGGCCCTTGCATTCCTACTCATCTACGAAGAGCAACGCCGGACCATTCTGGGGAGTGCAAAGCCACAGTCTCTCAAGTCTCTTCAGTGGGTGGGTTGCCCACTGTACCATCCTGGGGAGTGCAAAGCCACAGTCTTTCAAGTCTCTACAGTGGGTGGGTTGGCCACTGTACCATCCTGGGGAGTGCAAAGCCACAGTCTCCCAAGTCTCTACAGTGGGTGGGTTGGCCACTGTACCATCCTGGGGAGTGCAAAGCCACAGTCTCTCAAGTCTCTACAGTGGGTGGTTTGCCCACTATTCCATCCTGGGGAGTGCAAAGCCACAGTCTCTCAAGTCTCTACAGTGGGTGGGTTGCCCACTGTACCATCCTGGGGAGTGCAAAGCCACAGTCTCTCAAGTCTCTACAGTGGGTGGGTTGCCCACTGCCAAATCCTGGGGAGTGCAAAGCCACAGTCTCTCAAGTCTCTACAGTGGGTGGGTTGGCCACTGGACCATCCTGGGGATTGCAAAGCCACAGTTTCGCAAGTAGACAACAGGCTCCACTGGTTCTGGAGGGGGACTGGTGCCCAGACTGGATTAGTCTCCCCGTGACAGTTCCTGTCCCGTCACTGTCCCAGCTGCACATGGGATAACGATGCTTGATGTGGCGGCCTTTTCATTCTTCCCCAGTGCATGCCCTGTTCAGCGGTGCTTTGCCATGGCGGTCTCTGGACTGTTCAGCGGTGCTTTGCCATGGCGGTTCTGGACTGTTCAGCAGTGCTTTGCCATGGCGGTCTCTGGACTGTTCAGCGGTGCTTTGCCATGGCGGTTCTGGACAGTTCAGCGGTGCTTTGCCATGGCGGTCCTGGACTGTTCAGCGTGCTTTGCCATGGCGGTTCTGGACCAGGCATTGGTGTGTGGCATGACGTTCTCTGGACTGGGCATTGGTGTGTGGCATGACGTTCCCTTATTGCCCAGCGGGGCTGTGGCAGCCGGGGCCCTCCTGGGCACTGACTCCGGTGGTGGTCTCCGGACCAGTGGCGATACTTGGGCCCTCCTGGGCACTGACTCTGTTGGTGGTCTCCGGACCAGTGATGATACTTGGGCCCTCCTGGGCAATGACTCTGGCGGTGGCGGTGGTCTCCGGACCAGTGACGATACTTGGGCCCTCCTGGGCACTGACTCTGGCGGTGGTTTCCGGACCAGTGACGATACTTGGGCCCTCCTGGGCAATGACTCTGGCGGTGGTCTCCGGACCAGTGACGATACTTGGGCCCTCCTGAGCACTGACTCTGGCGGTGGTCTCCGGACCAGTGACGATACTTGGGCCCTCCTGGGCAATGACTCTGGCGGTGGTCTCCGGACCAGTGACGATACTTGGGCCCTCCTGGGCACTGACTCTGGCGGTGGTCTCCGGACCAGTGACGATACTTGGGCCCTCCTGGGCACTGACTTTGGCGGTGGTCTCCGGACCAGTGACGATACTTGGGCCCTCCTGGGCAATGGCTCTGGTCTCCGGACCAGTGACGATACTTGGGCCCTCCTGGGCACTGACTCTGGCGGTGGTCTCCGGACCAGTGATGATACTTGGGCCCTCCTGGGCACTGACTCTGGCGGTGGTCTCCTGACCAGTGACGATACTTGGGCCCTCCTGGGCACTGACTCTGGCGGTGGTCTCCGGACCTGTGACGACAGTGCTGGCGGTGGCGTCCCGACCGCCGGGAAGGATGCCGCCCTTCTCCGCCGTGATGCTCACACCAGGCTGTGCAGACTTCCTCTGGCCCTTCACCACCTTTGGAGGAGTCACAGCTGACTCTGCAATCCCCCTGGGACCCCTGTAATTGTTTTGCCTCCAGGAGTCTTCACAGGGTCCCGTCGGCCACTTTCCAATTTCAGAGCCTTTACAGGGGGTGGGCTGCCAGTGCCTTGGCTCTGGGTCACACTGCCTGCCCTGGTGGCCGGTGCACTCCACACACCTTGAACAGGCACCACTGGTACTGGAGGCTTTTTGGCTGAGGCGCTACAACGTGACTGATGAATTAGAGGGGGGGGGCAAAAAGGTCAACTTTGCAGAGGGACAGTTTCTGACGAACACTGGGATGGGTAGTTGGAGGGGGTCTGGGAGTGGAGGAAGAGGAGGCGGTTGTAGGAGGTGTCACTTTAGGTGTTTTGGGTGCGGGTGCAGGTACTGGAGGCTGTCGTGAGGTGGATGGATGTTGGGTGTGTGGGTGCCTGTGTTTGTGTACTTTGGGATGGGGCGTCACAGACACACTGGGAGAGGACACAGGGGACGTGTAAATGGAAGTGGAGGTGGTGAGTGCAGGTGAGCGGGGTGTGGTACTGGGTGTTCTGGTGCGACTCCTGGTTCCTGTAGATGTAGTGCATGCAGGTGAGAGTGTAGACGAGACTGGGAGGGAGGAGGGAGACGACGAGGAGGGGGACACAGTGTAGGCAGTGAATGTTGCTGTGTCTGCATGTGGGTGATGCTTGTGTGTGTGCCTGTGGGTTGTGTGGTGCCTATGTTTGCCAGAGCTTCCCTTGTGTGTTGACGTGTGTGCATGCTGGTCTGTAGGTGTGCTTGGGATGGGCTGGGGTACAGGGGATTGGGTCTGGGTGGAGGAGGTTGGAGGGGGGAGGCTAGACACAGGGACAATGGCTGCCATCAGTGCTGAGGCCAGAGATTGCAGGGTTCGCTGAAGGACAGCCTGACCAGAATGAAAGCCCTCCAGGAATGCATTACCGTGTTGCAACTCCCTTTCTACACCCTGGATGGCATTCACAATGGTAGACTGCCCAACAGTGAGTGACCTAAGGAGGTCAATGGCCTCCTCACTGAGGGCAGCAGGGGTGACAGGGGCAGGGCCTGAGGTGCCTGGGGCGAAGGTGATGCCCACCCTCCTGGGTGAGCGGGCACGGGGCGAACGCTGAGGGGCTGCTGGGAGGGCGGTGCTGGTAGGGGAGGTGGCGGCTGTACCTGTAGAAGTGGGGCGCACAGATGGTGCCGCCACCACAAGGGAGCTCCCATCGGCGGACGAGTCCGTGTCGCTGGTTGGTGATCCGGTGGTTGACGTGAAGCTCCCCTCGCCCTCCGTCCCACTGGTGCATTCTGAGTCCGTGGTGTGGCCCTCCATGGCCATGCGGGATGCAGCTCCCTCGTGCTCCGGTGCCACTGTACCTCCGCCTGATGATGCTGATGCACAAAAGAAAAGGGAGAGCACAAAAAGGGGGGGGAAGACAGAAGAAAGACAGGTTGAGTGCATGGCATACCGCTACCGTTGGCGGACAATACAGACACAGCAGCCCCCTGCACTACGCCGTGCGCCTGGCCTCTGCAGATGCAATTTCTGGGATCTGGCCTACATGGCTATGGTGGACATATGCACACATGGATGCCACAGGGGCATCTATACCTGTACTTGGCACTCTACTGCGGTGGGGTAGAGTGCCACATGGCCTGCATTACGGAGGGGCCTAGTCTACGTATTTCTGCCTGGTCTAGGTACACCCACAGGCCTCCTCCCCCACCCAGACCCCTCCCTCCACTGCGCGCAAAGTCCGCAGAATGAGAGAGTACTCACCCCCTTGTGTCTGCTGTGATGCCCTCAAGCGCCCATCCAACTCAGGGTAGGCCACCGCCAGGATCCGGAACATCAGGGGGGTCATTGGGCGACGGGCACCCCTCCCACGTTGGGAGGCCATCCCCAGCTGAGCCGCCGCCGTCTTCTTGCTCCAGCGGCGAATGTCCTCCCATCTTTTCCGGCAGTGGGTGCCCCGTCTCTGGTGGACCCCCAGGTTCCGGACGTCCTTGGCGATGGCACGCCAAATGTCCTTCTTCTGGTGGGCGCTGACCTACATGACATGCACAAGGGAAGAAGCAAAGTCATTACCAACTGCACCGTCGATGTGAGTGGCCCCCCTCGCTACCCTAACCATGTGGCACATTCATTCACACGCATTCATGTTCCCTGAACTCTGCCCCCTTCCCTCTTCCACCCAGCCCTCTCCACCCAGGCCTAGCCCATACAACGTGCTACCTGTGTACTAACCTGTTTGTCTGGAGGACCGTAGAGTAGCGTGTACTGGGGGAGGACCCTGTCTACCAGTTTCTCCAACTCCTGAGCTGTGAAGGCAGGGGCCCTTTCCCCAGACTCAGCAGCCATCGTCGCTTCCAGACTGAGGTCACAGCAGCACTTGCAGTGTAGGTCCTCTCCTGTCGAAGATCAGGTATCTAGTGATTGAACAGATAGAAAATGGCGGTGACATCCGCGGCGGTGCGTATCATCACCGCCGGCGCACTTGTTCATTGGCTCCTGGGACCCATAGGGTCCAATGTTAACCAATGCAGCATTGCGCCGGGGTCTACGACCGCCTACCGCAACGGTATGCAACGGCAACGCAGTTACCCCACAATCCCATTGTCCCAGTTTAGAGGTCAGGCAGCCGCCATTTCAGGGGCCCACATGGCTTCATTTACTCCTGTGTCACACATAGCTAGGCCTACACTCAACACACATACAGGAAGGGTTTTGTGTTTGGTGTCATTCTGTGTAACTGTGGGTACATACCTGGAAAATAATTGACTCGGTCGTCGCTGTTGTCATTCCTAGGCGCCGTCATCTGGGACATTTGAGAAGATGGCGGAATCCTCCGGTGTACTGACCGCTGGTGGACCTGTTGACAATGGAGGAGAGACATTTAATCGTCACCTACAGGTTTGACCGTGCCACAATCCAAGAACTATGTACCCAGTTGGAGCCAGATCTGATGTCACCAATCCGCCATCCCACTGGAATCCCCCCTGACGTGCAGGTACTGTCAGTGCTCCATTTCCTTGCAAGTGGGTCTTTTCAGACAACAGTGGCCATGGCATCAGGGATGTCCCAGCCTATGTTTTCCAACATGCTGTCCAGAGTGTTGTCTGCCCTGCTGAAACACGTAAGGAGATACATCATTTTCCCTGAGGTGGAAGATTTGGCTACAGTGAAAGGTGACTTCTATGCCCTTGGACATATCCCCAACATCATAGGTGCTATTGATGGGACCCATGTAGCTCTGGTCCCCCCCCACAGGAGTGAACAGGTGTACAGGAACAGGAAGAGTTATCATTCGATGAATGTACAGATGGTATGTTTGGCAGACCAGTACATCTCCCAGGTTAATGCTATGTTCCCTGGCTCAGTGCATGACGCCTACATCCTGTGGAATAGCAGCATCCCTGATATGATGGGTCAACTCGAGAGGCACCGGGTGTGGCTATTAGGAGACTCTGGTTACCCCAACCTGTCCTGGCTATTGACCCCAGTGAGGAATGCCAGGACCAGGGCAGAGGAACGCTACAATGAGGCCCATGGGCGGACTAGGAGGGTGACCGAATGCACATTCGGCCTCCTTAAGGCCAGGTTCAGGTGCCTCCATATGACAGGTGGTTCCCTATTCTACTCACCGAAGAAGGTGTGCCAGATCATCATCGCCTGCTCGATGCTTCACAATCTTGCTTTGCGACGCCAGGTGCCTTTTCTGCAGGAGGATGGTCCAGATGACGGTGTTGTGGCAGCTGTGG
This sequence comes from Pleurodeles waltl, assembly GCF_031143425.1. Taxonomy (NCBI): domain Eukaryota; kingdom Metazoa; phylum Chordata; class Amphibia; order Caudata; family Salamandridae; genus Pleurodeles; species Pleurodeles waltl. Next base: position 18,853,493 of record NC_090440.1, read on the forward strand.
AGCCTGTGGAGCCTGTGGACAGTGATGAGGAGGAAGCTGAGGAAGAAGACAACGACAACAGGGAGTCAGTCATACAGCAATATTTCCAGTGACACACAGGTGAGAACATTTTCATTTTTACCATTACATTCACTGTCACACGTCTTCCTCTATCCTGTGTGTAATTTAATGGGATTATTTGGTAACTGAGTTGTTCCTTTCCATTACGGTTTCACAGGTGTGGTTACCAACGTGTGTCATCTGCATGCATCCTTCAAGGACTTGTGATGTATGACATAGGTATGTTGCCTTTACAACTAGAAACGCATTTTGACACTGTCATTGATAATACATTTTACCAAATCATAGACTGACTCAACATTGTTTTGTGGTTCAAGGGTGTTTATTTAAGTGCTCAAAAATGGAGTGGGGTTGTAAAATGGTGAGGGGTGATGGTGGAGGAATGTCGATGGCAGAGTCCAGTCTATTAGTCTCACAGGTGCACTGCCCATATGGGCATAGGAAGTGGAGCTGGGGCAGTTTAAGTATGGACAGGGTAACAAAGTGGGACAGTGGGAGGACAATCAGGGTGGTCTCATTTCCTGGTGGGGGTCTTGCCATCTTGCTCTGTCCTGTTCCTGGATCTCAGGGACCGCTTGTGGGGTGGTTGTCCGTCTGCAGGGGGAGGGGTGCTGGTGTGGTTGTCCTGTGGCGGGGCGTCCTGTCCACTAGCGCCGGCGGAGGTGGTGGGCAGTTCATCGTCCATGCTAGTGTCAGGGGCCCCTTGGAGTGCCACGGTGTCCCTCATGGTCTTTTGTATGTCCTTAAGCACCCCTACGATGGTGCCCAAGGCGGAGCTGATGGTCCTGAGCTCCTGCCTGAACCCCAAATACTGTTCCTCCTGCAGGCGCTGGGTCTCCTGAAACTTGACCAGGACCGTCGCCCTCGTCTCCTGGGAGTGGTGGTATGCTCCCATGATGGAGGAGAGGGCCTCGTGGAGAGTGGGTTCCCTTGGCCTGTCCACCCCCTGTCGCACAGCAGCCCTCCCAGTTCCCCTGTGTTCCTGTGCCTCCGTCCCCTGGACCGTGTGCCCACTGCCCCCAGGTCCCTGTTGTTGTTGGGGTGGTGGGTTATCCTGGGTTCCCTGTAGTGGTGGACACACAGCTGATTGACCTGACCTGTCCTGGGTACGGAGGTTTGGGCCCGCTGGGTGGGTGCTGTACTGGTGTTACCAGAAGGTGGAAGGTCAGTGTTGGGCTGTGCCTGTGCAAGGGGAACCGACTGTCCCGAGGCCCACGATGGTCCGGGCTGGTCATCAGGCTCCAGTAGGGCAGAGCTGCTATTGTCACTGTGGGCCTCTTCTGTGGGTGTAGTGGAGATGTCTGGACCCTCCGGTGTGGTGACGGTCCTTCGTGATCCTGCAGGGGCATAAGAGCATGATTATTGCATGTGTGTGTGTGATGGTGTGCAATGGGTGGGTGTGCGTGTACCCCAGTGCAAGCATTCCTGTGTGGGGGCTTGTGTGATGATGGTTAGGGGGTTGTTTTGGGTATGTGCAGTGGGCATGCTTTCGGGATGGGTGTCCATGCTTAGTTGTGTCATGCAGAGCTTGGTGTTGGGATGGGTGGTTTGTGTTATTAGTACATTAGTGAGGAGTTGTAGTGATAGGGGAGCGGGTGAGGGTGGGGGTCTGTGATAGCATGCAGGTAGGGTGGGGGATCTGATAGTTAAGATTTGACTTACCAGTGTCCATTCCTCCACCGACTCCTCCGAGGCCCTCAGGATGCATGATGGTCAAGACTTGCTCCTCCCATGTTGTTAGTTGTGGGGGAGGAGGTGGGGGTCCGGCGCCAGTCCGCTGCACCGCGATGTTGTGCCTGGAGACCGTTGAACGCACCCCGTAGGTCGTTCCACCACTATTCTGCGCCATAGCTCCATCTTCCTGGCCATGGATGTGTGCTGCACCTGTGAGCCAAATAGCTGTGGCTCTACCCGTATGATTTCCTCCACCATGACCCTGAGCTCCTCCTCGGAAAAGCGGGGGTGTCTTTGGCGTGACATGGGGTGGTGTGTGTGATGTGTGGGGTGGTGTATGTGGTGATGAGTGTGGTGATGTGTAGTGGTGTGTGGTGTTTTGTGCGTGGATGTTGTGTGGGTGATGGTGTTGTGTGCCTCTGTGTGGTGGGATTGTCTAATCTGTGCTGTCTCTCTGACCTTCGTGACTAATTTTTTGTCGCAGGGGTTTGTGGGTGATGTGGGTGTGAGTTTTATATTGTGTTGGGTGTGTGGGAGCGTTGTTTGTATGTGTATCAGGTGTGTGTATTTGGAATTGTCCAATGTGGTGGTGTTTTGGAGATGTGTGTGTATTTTGAGCGCGGCGGTGTGTACCGCCAATGGAATACTGCGGTTGAAAGACCACCGCGTGGATTCGTGTGTCGTAATAGCATGGGCGTGTTTCTGTTGACGTGGAGGTGGAGGATTTGTTTTCGCCAGTTTAACACTGACCTTTGGTGTGGCGGAGTTGTGTGGGTGTCTGAATCTCGGCGGATTCCGAAATGTGTGTCCTAATAGCTGTGGCGGAATTCCGCGGCTGCGGCGGTGTATTGGCGGTCTTCTGCATGGCGGTAAGTGGCTTTTACCGCCAATGTTGTAATGACCCCCTAAATCTCCTGACACCACAGCACAAAATTCCAAACCAGCCCCCTCCAGTCTGCACTTCAGAATCTGGAGAACTGAGAAAAGGACCCTAGTTTGACATCCAGAGCCCCAAACAGCATTGTAAAAATTTACCAAAAGGACATTAAGGGGGTCATTCTGACCTCGGCGGTAAAAGTCACTTACCGCCGGCCAGAAGGTCGCCATAACACCGCCGCGGCCGCGGTAAACCGCCACGGTCATTCTGACCCGCAACTGGCAAACCGCCAAAAACCCGACATCCACAAAAGTCCGCCACACCAAAGGTCAGCGGGAAACTGGCGATGACCAAACCTCCACCGTCACGCCAACAGAAATACGCCCATACCATTCCGACCCACAAATCCCTGCAGCGGTCTTTCAACCGCGGTATTCCATTGGCGGTACACACCGCCGCGGTCAAAATACACACACCTTTACAAAACACAACCACATTGGATAATTCAAAATACACACACCTGAGACACATACACACACCACTCCCACACACCCAATTAAATATAAAACACCCACCCACATCACCCACAAACCCTTACGACCACAATTGCGAGTGAAGGACAGAGAGAGAGAGCACAGCATAGAGTAGACCATCACACAGAGGCAAATCACAACATCACCCACACAATTTCCACGCACAAAACACCATACACCACCACACTCACCACACTCTACAACACATACACCACCCCTCACCTCATCCACACCACCCCATGGCACCCCAAAGACACCCCAAGTTCTCTGACGCAGAACTCAGGGTCATGGTGGAGGAAATAGTTCATGTAGAGCCCCAGCTCTTCGGGGCACAGGTGCAGCACACCACCATTGCCAGGAAGATGGAGCTATGGAGCAGAATAGTGGACAGGGTCAACGCAGTGGGACAGCATCCACGCAATCGGGACGACATCAGGAAGCGGTGGAACGACCTACGGGGGAAGGTGCGTTCCATGGTATCAAGGCACAACATTGCGGTGCAGAAGACTGGCGGCGGACCCCCACCTACTCCCCCAGAATTCACAGCATGGGAGGAGGAAGTCTTGCACATCCTGCATCCTGAGGGCCTCGCGGGAGTAGGCGGAGGAATGGACTCTGGTAAGTCAAATCTTCACTACTCCATTCCCCCCACCCCACCTGCATTGCAAATCATACCCCCACCCTCACCCCCACCCCCATCACACCAACTCCTTGCAAATGGCTCACCATCACATCCCACCCATCCCAAAACCTAGCCCTGCGTGCGTCCCTAAAGCATGGACACTGTAGGAGGCTGGACTGGCTTGTAGTGAGTACCTAGGAGTACTTGCACCTTGCACCAGGCCCAGTTATCCCTTATTAGTGTATAGGGTGTCTAGCAGCATAGGCTTATAGATAATGGTAGCTTAGCAGAGCAGCTTAGGCTGAACTAGGAGATGAGTGAAGCTCCTACAGTACTACTTAGGGGGTCATTCTAAGTCTGGCGGGCGGCGGAGGCCGCCCTCCAGACTTCCCCCACCAAAATACCGCTCCGCGGTCGAAAGACCGCTGAGGGTATTTTGGGATTTGCCCTGGGCTGGCGGGCGACCGCCAAAAGGCCGCCCGCCAGCCCAGGGCAAATCAACCTTCCCACGAGGCACACTGGAGGAGCTCTGGGCACCTCCCAGGGGAGGTACAGGTCAGGGGAGTGGTCACTCCCCTTTCCTTTGTCAAGTTTCGCGCCAGAGCAGGGCTAAGGGGTCCCTGAACCGGTGTAGACTGGCTTATGCAGAAATGGGCACCAAATGTGCCCATGAAAGCATTTCCAGAGGCTGGGGGAGGCTACTCCTCCCCTGCCTTCACACCATTTTCCAAAGGGAGAGGGTGTAACACCCTCTCTCAGAGGAAGTCCTTTGTTCTGCCATCCTGGGCCAGGCCTGGCTGGACCCCAGGAGGGCAGATGCCTGTCTGAGGGGTTGGCAGCAGCAGCAGCTGCAGTGAAACCCCGGGAAAGGCAGTTTGGCAGTACCAGAGTCTGTGCTACAGACCACTGGGATCATGGGATTGTGCCAACTATGCCAGGATGGTATAGAGGGGGCAATTCCATGATCATAGACATATTACATGGCCATATTCGGAGTTACCATTGTGAAGCTACATATAGGTAGTGACCTATATGTAGTGCACGCGTGTAATGGTGACCCCGCACTCACAAAGTCCGGGGAATTGGCCCTGAACAATGTGGGGGAACCTTGGCTAGTGCCAGGGTGCCCACACACTAAGTAACTTAGCACCCAACCTTTACCAGGTAAAGGTTAGACATATAGGTGACTTATAAGTTACTTAAGTGCAGTGTAAAATGGCTGTGAAATAACGTGGACGTTATTTCACTCAGGCTGCGGTGGCAGGCCTGTGTAAGAATTGTCAGAGCTCCCTATGGGTGGCAAAAGAAATGCTGCAGCCCATAGGGATCTCCTGGAACCCCAATACCCTGGGTACCTTAGTACCATATACTAGGGGATTATAAGGGTGTTCCAGTAAGCCAATGTAAATTGGTGAAATTGGTCACTAGCCTGTTAGTGACAATTTGGAAAGAAATGAGAGAGCATAACCACTGAGGTTCTGATTAGCAGAGCCTCAGTGAGACAGTTAGTCACTACACAGGTAACACATTCAGGCACACTTATGAGCACTGGGGCCCTGGATTACAGGGTCCCAGTGACACATACAACTAAAACAACATATATACAGTGAAAAATGGGGGTAACATGCCAGGCAAGATGATACTTTCCTACACAACCCCCCCCCCCCCCAAACGAAGGACAATAAGACTAGCCATGACCTGATGAGTCTTCATTGTCTAAGTGGAAATATCTGGAGAGTCCATCTGCATTGGAGTGGCTACTCCCAGGTCTATGTTCCACTGTATAGTCCATTCCCTGTAGGGATATGGACCACCTCAACAATTTAGGATTTTCACCTTTCATTTGTTTTAGCCAAAGTAGAGGTTTGTGGTCTGTCTGAACAATGAAGTGAGTGCCAAACAGGTATGGCCTCAACTTCTTCAGAGCCCAGACCACAGCAAAGGCCTCCCTCTCTATGGCAGACCAACGCTTTTCTCTAGGGGTCAACCTCCTACTAATAAAAGCAACAGGTTGATCCTGGCCCTCAGAATTAAGTTGTGATAGGACTGCCCCTACTCCTAATTCAGATGCATCAGTTTGGACATAGAATGTTTTAGAGTAACAAGGGCTTTTCAGGACAGGTGCAGAGCACATGGCCTGCTTCAGCTCCTCAAAAGCTTTCTGACAGTTTGCTGTCCATAATACCTTTTTAGGCATTTTCTTGGATGTGAGGTCATTAAGAGGGGCTGCAATGGAGCCATAGTTCTTAATGAACCTCCTGTAATACCCAGTGAGGCCTAGGAAGGCTCTCACCTGAGTCTGAGTGGTAGGGGGAACCCAATCAATAATTGTTTGGATTTTCCCCTGAAGTGGTGCAATCTGTTCCCCACCAACAAGGTGTCCCAGATAAACCACCTTCCCCTGCCCTATCTGGCACTTTGAAGCCTTGATAGTGAGGCCTGCCTTTTGCAGGGCCTCTAAAACTTTCCATAGGTGGACCAGGTGATCATCCCAACTGGAGCTAAAGACAGCTATATCGTCCAAATATGCTGCACTGAAAGCTTCCAGCCCTTGCAGGACTGTGTTCACCAACCTCTGAAAAGTGGCAGGTGCATTTTTCAATCCAAAAGGCATTACAGTGAACTGGTAATGTCCTCCAATGGTTGAAAATGCTGTTTTAGGTTTAGCATCTTCTGATAATTTGATCTGCCAATACCCTGCAGTCAAATCAAAAGTGCTTAGATACTTGGCAGATGCCAGTGTATCTATGAGCTCATCTGCCCTGGGTATAGGGTGAGCATCAGTTTTGGTTACCTGGTTGAGACCTCTATAATCTACACAAAACCGCATTTCCTTCTTTCCATCTTTGGAATGGGGTTTTGGTACAAGTACCACAGGAGAAGCCCATGGACTTTCAGAGTGCTCAACCACTCCCAGTTCTAGCATTTTCTGCACCTCTTGCTTTATGCAGTCCCTGACATGGTCAGGCTGCCTATAGATCTTACTTTTGACAGGTAAACTGTCTCCAGTATCTATAGTGTGCTCACACCAAGAAGTGGTACCTGGCACAGTAGAGAAGAGTTCAGAAAACTGACCCAGGAGATTTATGCAATGGTCTTTCTGCTCAGCAGTAAGACAATCAGCCAAAACTACACCTTCCACAAGAGCATCTTGTTCTGTGGAAGAGAAGAGATCAGGTAGAGGATCACTGTCTTCTTCCTGTCCCTCATCAGTTGCCCTGAGCAGGGTGAGATCAGCCCTGTCATAGTAGGGTTTCAGGCGATTGACATGGAGCACCCTAAGGGGACTCCTGGCAGTGCCTAAGTCAACTAAATAGGTGACTTCACCCTTTTTCTCAACAATTGTGTGGGGTCCACTCCATTTATCTTGGAGTGCTCTTGGGGCCACAGGCTCCAAGACCCACTCTTTCTGCCCTGGTTTGTACTGAACCAAAACAGCCTTCTGATCATGCCATTGCTTCTGGAGCTCTTGGCTGGCCTGAAGGTTTTTACTGGCCTTTTTCATATACTCAGCCATCCTTGATCTGAGGCCAAGTACATAATCCACAATATCTTGTTTTGGAGCTTTTAAAGGTTGTTCCCAACCCTCCTTGACAAGTGTTAGTGGACCCCTAACAGGGTGTCCAAAGAGGAGTTCAAAGGGGCTGAAGCCCACTCCTTTCTGGGGTACCTCCCTGTAGGCAAAAAGGAGGCATGGTAACAGGATATCCCATCTCCTGCGGAGTTTTTCAGGGAGACCCATAATCATGCCTTTGAGAGTTTTGTTAAATCTCTCCACCAGTCCATTTGTTTGTGGATGATAGGGTGTAGTGAACTTATAAGTCACACCACACTCCTTCCACATGGCCTTTAAGTATGCAGACATGAAATTGCTTCCCCTGTCTGATACTACTTCCTTTGTGAAGCCCACCCTGGAAAATATTCCCAGGAGGGCCTTTGCCACTGCAGGTGCTGTAGTGGTCCTTAAAGGAATTGCTTCAGGATATCTTGTGGCATGGTCCACTACCACCAAGATAAACCTATTGCCTGAAGCAGTAGGAGGGTCAAGGGGGCCAACTATGTCAACCCCTACCCTTTCAAAGGGAACCCCAACCACAGGTAGTGGAATAAGTGGTGCCTTTGGAGTGCCACCTGTTTTGCCACTGGCTTGACAGGTTTCACAGGACTTACAAAATTCCTTTGTGTCCTCATACATCCTAGGCCAATGAAACAGGGGAACAAGCCTGTCCCAAGTTTTCATTTGCCCCAGATGTCCAGCTAGGGGAATGTCGTGGGCTAGAGTTAGGAGGAACTTTCTGTACTCCTGAGGAATCACTAACCTCCTGGCAGTTCCAGGTTTAGGAGCCCTTGCTTCAGTGTACAAGAGGTTGTCCTCCCAGTAAACTCTGTGAGAGTCACTGACATCCCCATTAGCCTGTTTGACAGCTTGCTGTCCTAGACCCTCTAGTGTGGGACAGGTTTGCTGTGCCACACTCAGCTCCTCCCTGGCAGGCCCCCCTTCACCCAAAAGCTCAGCAGTGTCTGCTTCCAGCTCCTCTGGTGTAGGTTCTGCACAGGGTGGAAATTCTTCTTCCTCAGAAGTTGAATCCACTGTAGAGGGAGGGATAGTAGGAAGTGCTTTACTTCTACTAACCCTAACTTTAGGGAGCACTTGGTCCATTGTTCCAGGATCCAAGCTTCCCTGTCCTTTTTGCTTTTTGGCCTGAGCCCTGGTTAAAGCAAAAATATGCCCTGGGATGCCCAGCATTGCTGCATGGGCCTCCAACTCCACATCTGACCAAGCTGATGTCTCCAAATCATTCCCTAATAGACAGTCTACAGGTAAATCTGAAGCTACCACAACTTTCTTTGGACCAGTAACCCCCCCCCAGTTGAGATTTACAACAGCCATGGGGTGGCTAAGTGTGTTGTTGTGAGCATCGGTTACTTGGTACTGGTGACCAAGTAGGTGTTGTTCAGGGTGGACCAGTTTCTCTATTACCATAGTTACACTGGCTCCAGTGTCCCTGTAGGCCTGAACCTCAACACCATTTATTAGGGGTAGTTGCTTGTACTTATCCATGTTAAGGGGACAAGCAACCAAGGTGGCTAAATCAATAGCCCCCTCAGAGACTAACACAGCCTCTGTGGTCTCCCTAATCAGACCAACCCCAACTAAGTTACCAAAAGTGAGCCCAGCTACTCCCTTGGATTGGCTATTAGTAGGTTTGCTCCCACCACCACTGCTATTAGTAGGGACACTAGGTGTAGCAGTAGGGGTTGTAGTGGTAGGAAGCTTGGTGCTTTTCTTTGGACAACTGGGATCTGTTGTCCAATGGCCTTTTATTTTACATAAATAGCACCATGGTTTCTTTTCTTTGTTTTGATTTGAAGAGGATTTGGGCCCACCACCCCCACCAGAGTGTTTTTGTGGGCCTGATGAAGACTCATTTTTAGATTTGTCCCCACCCTTATCAGAAGACTTACCATCCTTCTTCTTGTTGCCATCTTTGTCACCCCCTGTATGAACGTTTCTGTTCACCCTTGTTCTGACCCATTTGTCTGCCTTCTTTCCCAATTCTTGGGGAGAGGTCAGATCAGAGTCCACCAAGTACTGGTGCAACAAATCAGACACACAATTATTAAGAATATGCTCTCTCAGGATCAAGTTATACAGGCTGTCATAATCAGTAACTTTACTGCCATGTAACCACCCCTCCAAGGCCTTCACTGAATGGTCAATGAAATCAACCCAGTCTTGTGAAGACTCCTTTTTGGTCTCTCTGAACTTTATCCTGTATTGTTCAGTGGTTAAGCCATAACCATCCAGGAGTGCATTCTTAAGAACTGTAAAATTATTGGCATCACTTTCTTTCACATTAAGGAGCCTATCCCTACCCTTTCCACTAAATGATAGCCATAGGATAGCAGCCCACTGCCTTTGAGGGACATCCTGTACAACACAGGCCCTCTCAAGTGCAGCAAACCACTTGTTAATGTCATCCCCCTCCTTATAAGGGGGAACTATCTTGTGCAGATTCCTAGAATCATGCTCTTTTGCAGGATGACTATTGGGAATACTGCTGCTGCCACCATGGGTTTCTAAACCCAGTTTCTGTCTCTCCTTCTCTACTTCTAAGGACTGTCTATCCAAATCCAGCTGTTGCTTCTTCAGCTTCAGTCTGGTTTGTTCCACTCTCAATCTATTGAGCTCCCTTTCTAACAATCTGTCATCAGGGTGGGTGGGAGGGACATTTCTAGATACAGAGGTATGATGGGAATGAACAGAAGGAGACCTGTCCCTTACAGAGGGCACCCTAACAGCTTGGCTGACAGTGTAATGTGAGAGCACACCATCTGTATGATGTGACTCCACCTCAGTACCAACTATGCTAGACTGTCTAGTAATGGGCAGGCTAAGAAGTTTCTTTCCTGAATCTTTTCCTGTGGGAGTCCCTGGATCAGATTGGGAACCATTAGCTACTTTTTCAACAGATGGGGCACTTTTAGCCTTATCTTGTTCTCTAAGCATGTTAAGTAACAATTCCAAGGAAGGATTCTTCCCTACACTCAAACCTCTCTCTATGCAGAGTCTCCTTGCTCCTTTCCAGCTAAGGTGATCATATGCAAGTTTGGACAGATCAACATTTTGGCCTGTGCCAGACATTTTTAGAGAGAGTTAAAGTGATAGAAAAAGAGAAAAACGTTTGTCAGAGCTTTTAGAAAGACAGAGAAAAAAAACGTTTACAACTTTTTAAAACTTTTTGAAAGTTTAGAAGTACTTTTCAGCACTTTAGAAAAGAGTGAAAAGAGGAAATGCAAAACTTTTTAGTTATGTGTACACACACTGAACTTGTTTTGTATATTTTTCTCTTATGAAAAGTACAATGACAAGAGTGGTAAGTAGTCTCAAAGCACTTATCCCACCGCTGCACAACCAATGTAGGAGGCTAGACTGGCTTGTAGTGAGTACCTAGGGGTACTTGCACCTTGCACCAGGCCCAGTTATCCCTTATTAGTGTATAGGGTGTCTAGCAGCATAGGCTGATAGATAATGGTAGCTTAGCAGAGCAGCTTAGGCTGAACTAGGAGACGAGTGAAGCTCCTACAGTACCACTTAGTGTCATATGCACAATATCATAAGAAAACACAATACACAGATATACTAAAAATAAAGGTACTTTATTTTTATGACAATATGCCAAAAGTATCTCAGTGAGTACCCTCAGTATGAGGATAGCAAATATACACAAGATATATGTACACAATACCAAAATATGCAGTAATAGTATTAGAAAACAGTGCAAACAATGTATAGTTACAATAGGATGCAATGGAGACACATAGGGATAGGGGCAACACAAACCATATACTCCAGAAGTGGAATGCGAACCACGAATGGACCCCAAACCTATGTGATCTTGTAGAGGGTCGCTGGGACTATTAGAAAATAGTAAGGGTTAGAAAAATAGCCCACCCCAAGACCCTGAAAAGTGAGTGCAAAGTGCACTAAAGTTCCCCAAAGGACATAGAAGTCGTGATAGGGGAATTCTGCAGGAAAGACACAAACCAATAATGCAACAACGATGGATTTCCAGTCGAGGGTACCTGTGGAACAAGGGGACCAAGTCCAAAAGTCACAAGCAAGTCGGAGATGGGCAGATGCCCAGGAAATGCCAGCTGTAGGTGCAAAGAGGCTGCTACTGGACAGTAGAAGCATAGGTTTCTGCAAGAACGACAAGGGCTAGAGACTTCCCCTTTGGAGGACGGATCCCCCACGCCGTGGAGAGTCGTGCAGAAGTGTTTTCCCGCCGAAAGAACGCAAACAAGCCTTGCTAGCTGCAAATCGTGCAGTTAGCGTTTTTGGATGCTGCTGTAGCCCAGGAGGGACCAGGATGTCGCAAATTGCGTCAGGACACAGAGGGGACGTCGAGCAAGACAAGGAGCCCTCTCAGCAGCAGGTAGCACCCAGAAAAGTGCCAGAAACAGGCACTACAAGGATGTGTGAAACGGTGCTCACCCGAAGTCGCACAAAGGAGTCCCACGTCGACGGAGACCAACTTAGAAAGTCGTGCAATGCAGGTTAGAGTGCTGTGGACCCAGGCTTGGTTGTGCACAAAGGATTTCCGCCGGAAGAGCACAGAGGCCGGAATAGCTGCAAAAGTCGCGGTTCCCAGCAATGCAGTGTGGCGTGGGGAGGCAAGGACTTACCACCACCAAACTTGGACTGAAGAGTCACTGGACTGTGGGGGTCACTTGGACACAGTTGCTGGATTCGAGGGACCTCGCTCGTCGTGCTGAGAGGAGACCCAAGGGACCGGTAATGCAGCTTTTTGGTGCCTGGGGTTGCAGGGGGACGATTCCGTCGACCCACGGGAGATTTCTTCGGAGCTTCTAGTGCAGAGAGGAGGCAGACTACCCCCACAGCATGCACCACCAGGAAAACAGTCGAGAAGGCGGCAGGATCAGCGTTACAGAGTTGCAGTAGTCGTCTTTGCTACTATGTTGCAGTTTTGCAGGCTTCCAGCGCGGTCAGCAGTCGATTCCTTGGCAGAAGGTGAAGAGAGAGATGCAGAGGAACTCGGATGAGCTCTTGCATTCGTTATCTACAGTTTCCCCAGAGACAGAGACCCTAAATAGCCAGAAAAGAGGGTTTGGCTACCTAGGAGAGAGGATAGGCTAGCAACACCTGAAGGAGCCTATCAGAAGGAGTCTCTGACGTCACCTGGTGGCACTGGCCACTCAGAGCAGTCCAGTGTGCCAGCAGCACCTCTGTTTCCAAGATGGCAGAGGTCTGGAGCACACTGGAGGAGCTCTGGACACCTCCCAGGGGAGGTGCAGGTCAGGGGAGTGGTCACTCCCCTTTCCTTTGTCCAGTTTCGCGCCAGAGCAGGGCTAAGGGGTCCCTGAACCGGTGTAGACTGGCTTATGCAGAAATGGGCACCAAATGTGCCCATGAAAGCATTTCCAGAGGCTGGGGGAGGCTACTCCTCCCCTGCCTTCACACCATTTTCCAAAGGGAGAGGGTGTAAAACCCTCTCTCAGAGGAAGTCCTTTGTTCTGCCATCCTGGGCCAGGCCTGCCTGGACCCCAGGAGGGCAGAAGCCTGTCTGAGGGGTTGGCAGCAGCAGCAGCTGCAGTGAAACCCCAGGAAAGGCAGTTTGGCAGTACCAGGGTCTGTGCTACAGACCACTGGGATCATGGGATTGTGCCAACTATGCCAGGATGGCATAGAGGGGGCAATTCCATGATCATAGACATGTTACATGGCCATATTCGGAGTTACCATTGTGAAGCTACATATAGGTAGTGACCTATATGTAGTGCACGCGTGTAATGGTGTCCCCGCACTCACAAAGTCCGGGGAATTGGCCCTGAACAAAGTGGGGGCACCTTGGCTAGTTCCAGGGTGCCCTCACACTAAGTAACTTCGCACCTAACCTTTACCAGGTAAAGGTTAGACATATAGGTGACTTATAAGTTACTTAAGTGCAGTGTAAAATGGCTGTGAAATAACGTGGACGTTATTTCACTCAGGCTGCAGTGGCAGGCCTGTGTAAGAATTGTCAGAGCTCCTTATGGGTGGCAAAAGAAATGCTGCAGCCCATAGGGATCTCCTGGAACCCCAATACCCTGGGTACCTCTCAGTACCATATACTAGGGAATTATAAGGGTGTTCCAGTAAGCCAATGTAAATTGGTAAAATTGGTCACTAGCCTGTTAGTGACAATTTGGAAAGAAATGAGAGAGCATAACCACTGAGGTTCTGATTAGCAGAGCCTCAGTGAGACAGTTAGTCACTACACAGGTAACACATTCAGGCACACTTATGAGCACTGGGGCCCTGGATGACAGGGTCCCAGTGACACATACAACTAAAACAACATATATACAGTGAAAAATGGGGGTAACATGCTATGCAAGATGGTACTTTCCTACACCTACTGTCCCACTTTGTCACCCTGTCCATACTTAAACTCCCCCAGCTCCACTTCCTATGCCCATATGGGCAATGCACCTGTGAGACTAATAGACTGGACTCTGCCATGGACATTCCTCTGCCATCACCCCTCACCATTTTACTACCCCCTCCAATATTGAGCACTTAAATAAACACACCTAAAGCACAAAACAATCTGGAGTCTGTCTGTGATTTCGAAATAGTGTATTAGCAATTACAGTGACAAAATGCTCGTTCAATTGTAATGTCAACATACCTATGTCACACAGGTCTAGTCCAATCTAAGCAGATGTCACACAGTGGGACCCACATCTGTGAAATCGTAAGGGAAAGTGACAACTCAGTGACCATACACTGGGTGAAAACGACAGACAGTAGAGAGGTAGTAGTGTTAAAGTACATGTAGTAGGCAGGTATGTACTCTTACCTGTGTCTCACTGGAAATATTGCTGGATCACTGAGTCCCTGTTGTTCATGTCTTCTTCCTCTGCTTCCTCGTCTTCACTGTCCACAGGCTCCACAGCTGCCACAACACCGCCATCTGGACCATCCTCCTGCAGAAAAGGCATCTGTCATCGCAAAGCCAAGTTGTGAAGCATACAGCAGGCCACGATGATCTGGCACACCTTCTTTGGTGAGTAGAATAGGGATCCACCTGTCAAATGGAGGCACCGGAACCTGGCCTTCAGGAGGCCGAAGGTCCGCTCGATCACCCTCCTAGTTCGCCCATGGGCCTCATTGTAGCGTTCCTCTGCCCTTGTCCTGGGATTCCTCACTGGGGTCAGTAGCCATGACAGGTTGGGGTAGCCAGAGTCACCTGCAAATGGCGAGGGACAACTGTTAGACACACACTAACCTGTAGGGATATCCCCAGACCCAGACAACCATTCCCACTGTATTGCTTCCATGTGCTCACCTAATAGCCACACAGGGTGCCTCTGGAGTTGACCCATCACATAAGGGATGCTACTATTCTGCAGGATGTAGGAGTCATGCACTGAGCCAGGGAACATGGCATTCACATGGGAGATGTACTGGTCTGCCAAACATACCATCTGTACATTCATTGAATGATAACTCTTCCGGTTTCTGCACACCTATTCACTCCTTTGGGGGGGTACCAAAGCCACATGGGTCCCATCAATGGCACCTATGATGTTGGGGATGTGTCCCCGGGCATAGAAATCACCTTTCACTGTAGGCAAATCCTCCACCCGAGGGAAAATGATGTAGCTCCGCATGTGTTTCAGAAGGGCAGACAACACTCTGGACAATATGTTGGAAAACATAGGCTGGGACATCCCTGATGCTATGGCCACTGTTGTTTGAAAAGACCCACTTGCAAGGAAATGGAGCACTGACAGCACCTGCACTAGAGGGGGGATTCCTGTGGGATGGCGGATTGCTGACATCAGGTCTGGCTCCAACTGGGTACACAGTTAATGGATTGTGGCACGGTCAAGCCTGTATGTGATTATCAAATGTCGCTCCTCCATTGTCGACAGGTTCACCAATGGTCGGTACACCGGAGGATGCCGCCATCTCCTCACATGTCCCAGCGGACGGTGCCTATGAAGGACAACAGCGAGCACAGAGTCAAACAACTCAGAGGTACGTACCCACAGTTTACACAGAACACCAATCATACACAAAAGGTGGCCTGTATGTGTGTTGAGTCTTGGGCTAGGTATGTGTGACGCAGTTGGAAATGAAGCCATGTGGGCCCCTGAAATGGCGGCTGCCTGACCTGTAAAGTGGGACAATGGGATGTGAGGTAACTGCGCTGGCATTGTACACCGTTGCGGTAGGTGGTCGAAGACCGCGGCGCAATGCTGCATTGGTCAGCATTGGACCCTATGGGTCCCAGGAGCCAATGCCGATGTACGCCGGCGGTGACGGTACGCACCGCCACGGACGTGACCGCCATTTTCTATCTGTTCAATCACTCGATACCTGATCTTTGACAAGAGAGGACCTACACTGCAAGTGCTGCTGTGACCTCGGTCTGGAAGAGACAATGGCTCAAGTGTCTGGGGAAAGGGCCCCTGCCTTCACATCGGAGGAGTTGGAGAAACTCGTGGATGGGGTCCTCCCCCAGTACACGCTGCTCTACGGTCCTCCAGACAAACAGGTAAGTACACAGGGAGCATGTTGTATGGGCTATGCCTGTGTGGAGAGGGCTGGATGTAAGAAGGAAGGGGGGAGAGTGCGGCGTGCATGAAACGACGGTGAATGCATGTGCCACATGGTAAGGGTGGGGATGAGGGCCAATCACTTTGACGGTGCAGTTGGTAATTACTTACTCTTCCCCCCTGTACATTTCATGTAGGTCAGCGCCCACCAGAAAAAACATATTTGGCGTGCCATCGCCAAGGACGTCCGGACCCTGGGGGTCTACCACAGACAGAGCACCCACTGCCGGAAAAGATGGGAGGACATCCGCCGCTGGAACAAGAAGACGGCGGAGGCTCAGCTGGGGATGGTCTCCCAACGTGGGAGGGGTGCCCGTCGCACCATGACCCCCCTAATGTTCAGGATCCTGGCGGTGGCCTACCCGGAGTTGGATGGGCACTTGAGGGCATCACAGTAGCCACAAGGGGGTGAGTACACTCGCATTCTGCTGATTTTGCACGCAGTGGAGGGGTCTGGGTGGGGGAGGTGGGCTGTGGGTTTCCCTAGGACAGGGCGAGTTCCGTAGGCAAGGTCCCTCCGTAAGGCAGGCCAAGTGGCACCCCACCCCACCTCTGTAGAGTGCCAAGTACACCTAGTCATACCCCTGTGTCATCTATGTGTACAGATGTCGTCCATAGCCTTGTAGGGCATTTCCCAGGAATTGAACAGTGGAGCCCAAGAGCGCGGCGTAGTGCAGGGGGCTTCTTTGTCTGTCGTGTACGCCAACGGTAGCGGTAATGCATGCACTCAACATGTCTTTCTTCTGTCGTCGTCCCCCCTTTTTGTGGTCTTCCTGTTCTTGTGTGCATTAGCATCATCAGGCGGAGGAGCAGTGGCACCGGAGCACCAGGGGGCTGCATCCCACATGGCCATGGAGGGCCACACTACGGACTCGGACTTCACCAGTGGGACGGAGGGCGAGGGGAGCTCCACGGCGGGGACAGGAGCTGAGACCAATGACACAGACTCGTCCTCTGATGGGAGCTCCCTTGTGGTGGCGGCAACATCTGTGCCACCCCCATCTACAGGTACAGTCACCACCCCCCCTTCCAGCACTGCCCTCCCAGCAGCCCCTCAGCCTTCGCCCCGTGCCCGCTCACCCGGGAGGGTGGGCATCATCTTCGCCCCAGGCACCTCAGGCCCTGCCCCAGTCACCCCTGCTGCCCTCAGTGAGGAGGCCATTGACCTCCTCAGGTCCCTCACTGTTGGGCAGTCTACCATTTTGAATACCATCCAGGGTGTAGAAAGGCAGTTGCAACAAACAAATGCATTCCTGGAGGGCATTCATTCTGGTCAGGCGGCCCTTCAGCGAGCTTTTCAGACTCTGGCCTCAGCACTGATGGCAGCCATTGTCCCCGTCTCTAGCCTCCCCCCTCCAACTTCCTCCACCCCCACCCAATCCCCTGTACCTCAGCCTATCCCAAGCACACCTACAGACCAGCATGCACACATGTCAACACACAAGGGAAGCTCAGGCAAACATAAGCACCACACATCCCACAGGCACTCACGCAAGCATCACAGATATGCAGATACACCAACATTCACTGCCTCCACTACGCATGCACCTTCACCCAAAGTCAGCAAACGTACACCTCCTACAACCACCACCTCTTCCTCCACTCCCAAACGCCCTCCAGCTACCCGGCCCAGTGTGTCCAAAACACTTTTCCTGTCCAACCTTGACCTCTTTCCCACACCTCCCCCACCCCGTCTGTCTCCTAGGTCCCGAACTAGCACCTAAGCCACAACATCTCCGGGACCAGTGGTGCCTGCAGTCACCGGAATCTGGAGTGCACCGGCCACCAAGGCAGCCAGTGTGGCACGGAGCCACAGCACAGACAGTCCCCCACCTGTGAAGCATCAGAAGTTGGCCAGTGCCCGGCGGGAGAGGGGGAAGACTCCAGCCACCAAAGCCGCTCCCAGGGGTCCCGGTGGGAGTGTGGAGTCAGCTGTGACACCTTCCAAGGTGGGAAAGGGCCACAAGAAACCCGGCAAGTCTGGGAAGAGCAGCACGGCGGAGAAGACCGCCATCATCCCCGCTGCCCAGGAGGCCACCGCCAGCACCAGCCCTGCTGCCCAGGACAGGACCGCCAGCACAAGCCCAGCTGCCCAGAACAGGACCGCCAGCACAAACCCAGCTGCCCAGGACAGGACCGCCAGCACAAGCCCAGCTGCCCAGGAGGGGCCCGCAAGCAACAGCCCACCTGCCCAGGACAGGCCCGCCAGCACAAGCCCAGCTGCCCAGGAGGGGCCCGCAAGCACCAGCCCACTTGCCCAGGAGGCCACTGCCAGCACAAGCCCTGCTAGGCCATGAAGGACTGCCAGCAGCTGAATCCCTGCACCGCCGTCTCAAGCACCATTGAACAGGGCACCACTGTCTCAAGCACCGCTGACAGGGCACCGCTGTCTCAAGCACCGCTGAAGAGAGCACCGCCATCTCAAACACCGCTGAACAGGGCACCGCCATCTCAAATACCGCTGAACAGGGCACCGCTGTCTCAAGCACCGCTGGCCCATGAGCGGCAAGGACACTGACGCAACTGAGTCCGTCACGGGGTGAATGATGCACTCTTGGCACAAAGCCCCCTCCAGAACCAGTGGAGACTGTCATCCACTACCTCTGTCCTTGGCAGGATGAAGCACTCTGGGCACCAAGCCCCCTCCAAAACCAGTGGAGAGATCCATCCACTACTTCTGTCCTTAGCAGGATGAAGCACTCTGGGCACCAGTCCCCTCCAGAACCAGTGGAGATTGTCATCCACTTGAGAGACTGTGGCTTTGCACTCCCCAGGATGGAACAGTGGGCAAACCACCCACTGTAGAGACATGTGAGACTGTGGCTTTGCACTCCCCAGGATGGAACAGTGGGCAAACCACCCACTGTAGAGACTTGTGAGACTGTGGCTTTGCACTCCCTAGGATGGAACAGTGGGCAACCCACCCACTGTATAGACTTGTGAGTCTGTGGCTTTGCACTCCCCAGGATTGAACAGTGGGCATGTGGCCCCCTCGTGGATTTGGCGTCGTGCACTCATCCAGATGAGGTGCCCCCCCTTTCCCTCCCCCTGCGGTGCCTGTTTAGTTGCTCTCTGATGCCCCTGCAGTGTTCTCTCCGTCATGGTCGGGGATCTTGTGTGGGCCTCTCTCATACCGTGTGGTCCCAATGTTCCACGGACTTTATTAGAGCACTACCTGAACTACTATGCGTGGTATATATTTTGTACATGGTGTATATATATATATATATATTTCTGCCTACTTGCTTTTAATATATTACAATGGTTACACTCATTTTCTTTTGTCTTTGCATTCTTCTGAGGGGTTTGGGGGGTGTAACTGTGATGTATTGATTTGCATTAGTGTGTGTGTTGTAGTGGGTGAGGGTGGGGGTGTTGCGTGTGTATGTCCCTTTTTTTTCCCTCCCCCCTCCCCTGTGTCATAGGTGCAGTACTCACCGTGGTCTTCGCCGCCAGCTTTCGTGCTCCTAGTAGCGGAGCAGGAAGACTATTGCAGGTAGAATTTGGAGTTCCGGATCCATGGCGTCCTCGTTCCTCGCGGGGTGTGTAGAGGTGAGAGTTTTTCCTTCGGGATTCCTGTTTCCGCCGTGTTTTTATCCACGGTGAATCCGCCCCGGAAAAGGTGGCGGATTGGCCTGTCATAATAGTGTGGGCGGTACTTTGTCTCCCGTCTGTCTGTTGGCGGTGACAGCCGCGCTGTTTGTTTGTACCGCCATGGCAGTCGGAGTGTTAAAGTGGCTGTCTTTGTTGACGGTTTCCGCCACGGTCGTAATTGCAATTTTTTTACTGCCGGCCTGTTGGCGGTCTTACCGCCGCTTTAACACCGTCCGCCAGGGTTGTAATGACCACCTATATGTCTTGTAAAAAGCCACACTTTATCACCTAGTTGGTACTGAGGTCCTTCACAATGTTTCTTGTCGTAATGCTTTTTGTATTTTTGTTTAGCTTTTTCTAAATGCTGTTGAATCAGTTTCTGGGTTTGGTGGAGGTGTTGAATCGTTTCCGACACAGCTGGTGTAAGAGAACTTTCTTGAGGAATCATGATGGGCAAGTTGTCAGGATGATAGCCAAACAAACCAAAAAGGGTGTAACACCTGTGGAGGTGTGAAATGAGTTATTGTAGGCTAACTCAGCTACCAGAGCATTGATGTCCAGGAATGAAGTGCTTTCTCAGCGTAAGCACGCAGATATTGCTTCAATGTCTGATTTAGTCTCTCAGTTTGACCATCTGTTTGAGGATGATGGCTAGTAGATAGTGTGGATGTGACTTGAGGCGTTTTGCACCACGTTTTCCAGAAATTGGAGGCAAATTGTGACCCTCGATTGGACAGAATCATTTTCGGCAGCCTGTGATAACGGACCACTCTATTCAGTAAGATGGTTGCCAGTTCACTGGAGGTGGGCAATTTCTTACAGGCAATGAAATGTCCATATTTCGTGAGACTATCTACCACCACAAGGATTACTGAGTGTTGTTGAACCACTGGTAGTCCTGTAATGAAGTCTAAAGAGATGTGTTCCCAAGGTCGACATGGAGTTGGGAGCGGATGCAACAAACCTTTCGGTTTTGAATGGTTTGTCTTGATGCGTGCACAGACATCGCAGTTATTTACCATTGTTTTGATGTCTTTTGTCAGAGTAGGCCACCAAAAGTAGCGTTGGATTAATTCAAGAGCTTTAGGAGTACCTGGATGACCTGCCATAGGTATAACATGCAACCAATGAAATACTAACTTGAGAAGCTTGGTAGTGAGCACGAACAAACCAGCATCATGGAAAGGTAGTCCTTGCTTGATTGATCTTTTGTGATCTGCTTGAGCCCACGCCTGCCATTTCTCAATGGTGAAGGAATTACGGATGTCTTCAAATAAATCTTCAGTTTTTATGATGCATAGGACTTTGTCTGGAGCAATGATAGCTTTGGAAGGTTGGACTGTAGGCAACGTGGTAGACTCTTGGCGGGATAAGGCGTCTGCTTTGCGATTGTCTTTACCAGGATGAAAAGTTACCACAAAATCGAATTCGGCAAAAAACAACATCCAGCGTAATTGCAGAGGAGTCAAAAGTCTGGCTGAACTCATAAATTGGAGATTGTGATGATCAGTATATACTGTGACAGTGTACTTGGCACCCAACAAATGATTTCTCCATTCTTTAAAGGCATCACGGATCGCCAGAAGCTCTTTTTCAGCAATGACATAGTTCTGTTCGGCTTTGTTCAGCTTTCGAGACATGTAGGCTACAGGATGAAGTTGGCCAGTGTCTTTACTTCGTTGTGAGCAGACTGCTCCAATTGCCACATCTAAGGCATCGGCTTCCACTATGAATGGACGATCCACCTCAGGGTGAGTCAAGACTGGGGCAGTGGAAAAAGCGTCTTTCAAAGTTGAAAAGGCTTGGTCAGCTTCTGGAGACCACACACATTTTTCTTTCTTTCTCAATAACTTGGTGATTGGGCCCACTGTTTGAGAGAAATGGTTTATAAACCTGCGATAAAAATGTGCAAACCCCAGGAAACATTGTACATCTTGAACAGTGTTTGGAGTGGGCCAATCAGATACACCTTGTACTTTCTTTTCTGCCATGACCATACCTTGAGGGGTAAGGATAACCCCTAAAAGCTCAACTGTGGTAACATGAAACTCACACTTGGTTAGTTTGCAATATAAATTATGCTTTCGGAGAGCTGTGAGAATTTTCTTGACATGTTGCACATGTTCGGTTTCATTGTCAGAGTAGATCAAAATGCCATTGATATAGACTATTGCAAATATGTCGAGATACTCTCTAAGAACGTCATTCCGGAAAAAATGAAATGTTGCTGGAGCATTGCACAGGCCAAAAGGCATGACGGTGTATTCAAAGAGACCATATCTTGTCTTGAACGCAGTTTTCCATTCGTCGCCTTCTCTCATTCTGACTAAATGGTAAGCACGTCGTAGATCGAGTTTAGTGTAGATTTTAGCTTTTTTTACTTGTTCCAGCAAGAGAGGAATCTTTGTTCTTGATTTTGACCTTATTCAAACCCCTATAGTCAATACAGGTTTGAAGGTCCCCATTCACCTTAGGGACAAAAAAACAAAGGAGAGGCTGCAGGAGACTTGGAAGGGCGGATGAAACCATTCTCTAAGAATTAATCTAGATACTTTCGTAAATGTTGATTTTCATGTTCTGACAAGGCGTATACACAACAGCTGGGGAGTATCGCACCTGGTGTTAGATCAATTTGACAGTCATAAGGTCTATGAGGAGGCAAGGTTTCTGCTTCTTTTTCATCGAATGCATCTTCATAGGACGAATACTGTCTGGGCAACTTTACTTCTTTCTCCGCTGCAGTGGCTATGTAAGAGTTTCAATTTTTGGTTACTTGAGACGGCTGGAAGCATTTTTTATTACATAGGGCTGAAGAGAACACGACTTTCCGTTCTGCCCAGTTAATCTCAGGATTGTGATGAGTTAACCAGGGAAAGCCAAGGATAATTCCATACTGTGGAGCATGGATCACGTCAAATATGAGTTTCTCTCTATGTTTGGTTCTTTGATTTCCCCCCTCACAGATCACCGACAAGGGGGCAGTCTGAAGTGTTACTGGGCCTCCAGTCAAGAGTTTTCCATCTACTGCTTGTATTATTTCTGGAGTCTTTTTCTCAGTGCATGGGATCTCCCATGCGCGAACTAATTGGGCGAACTAATTGTTAATTGGGCATCAACAAATTTCCCGGTTGCCCCAGAATCTACGAGGGCCTTCTTGAAATAGTTCTTTTTCTTTACTTGAACTTTTATGCCCAGCTTGAGATGTCTAGACTGTGAAGGGTCCACGTGACACCCAAGAGCAACCCTTCTTTACATCTTGGGTGATTTAGTTTTCCAGCTCGACTTGTGCATTGGCTGCAAGTTTCTGGACAGGACCTTGTTTACTCTTTGGTTTGATTGGACACTCTTTGGCGAAATGACACTTTCACCTGCAACAAAGACATTGTCCATTCTTTCTACGTAGGTCCTTTTCGTCTTTGTTCAAAGGCCTCCTGATTGTTCCGATTTCCATAGGTTCTGGAGTTCTTTCTTTCTGGGCTCTTGATTCTCTATTATCATGAACACGCCAGGAATATTTCTCAGTCTTTTTGCATGTTCCCCTTCGTTCTGCTAAATGATGATCCAGTCTCAAAATGAGATTTATTAGATCTCAACAATCTGTAGGCTGCAGGTCTATTTGAGCAAGGATGTTCTTTAACTCATCCTTGAGACCTTTGTAAAACAAGGCCGCTTGCTTTTCTTCAGGCCAGGATGTCTCGGCTACCAGCCGATTAAAGTTAGCTAAGTAAGACACTAGATCCTGGTTACCTTGTTGCAAGTCTAATAGTTCACGATCTGCCGACAATGTCACAGTTCTACGATCAAACACTTGTTCAAACTCACGAACAAAATTTCTCAAATTGTAAAGCAGGGGACTGTCTTTACGCACAAGAGGAATTGCCCAGGTTGCTGCGTCCCCCGTCAGGTATGATAGCAAGAAGGCCACCCTGGATTGGGCATCAGGGAAAGTGTGTGGTCGGCAGGTAAAATGTAATTCCACTTGAACCAGAAAAGATTGCGCTTTCAGGGGATCGCCTGAGAAACGTTCTGGAGGAGCTAGGGGAATGGCTAAAGGAACGTTGAGGGAAATGTTCGTAGGAGGATTACCTCCAGAAGCTTGAGAAGGAGGACCAGGCCAAGACACACCCAAAGGACTTTGTTCCTTCTTTTCTACTCTTTCCTGCAACTGACTCACTCTCTCAGCTAGGCTGGCTGCTATATCCTTTGATGACACTACCTCTGCTTGGAGCTGCGTGATGACCTTGACTGGCACGTCCAATGTGGTCATGCTGAGAACACACGCAAACCAGGATGATAATTAATTTGTGGGCTCACTATTCTGTCAGGGAGACCAGATCCTCGGGGCCTGCGTACACTCCCAACACGTCCACCACTAGACAGCTCCAAAACTCTGATAAAAATATCACAGAGCCTGAGAGAGTCCATGCGGGGGAAAAGGGGATTAGGATGGAAACAGCTGGGAAGAAGACCTGTAGGAAGCAAAACGTTAAACAACACAATATCGAGATATTATCACATTGATTTTTACTAGACTATGATTCTAAGCAGTGTCATACTGTAACCATGAATAACTTAAGAAAGGACTATAACTAGACCTCAAGATGTCTGGGTACCTGGGAAGGAATCAAGAATGGTTAATACAATGTTTCATATGAACTGTTCATGAAATGTCACATACTGTCTAGGAATATAAGAACCTTCTAGTATTATGTTTCAGAACAAACATTGCCTCTTTACATGAGGACAAAAGGTAATCTAAACATTCCCTGGAAAACAATGGGAATTGTACCAAGGACTTAACATGCACATAGAATGTAACATCTTGAACTTAACACCTTTGCAGAAAATTAAAAAGGCCCTGGATAATCGTGTGCACTTCAGGAAACACTACATATCAAAGTTTTAATTGCCATGAAATGATCGCTCACACTGTAAGCGATCTGAACATCAAGGTTTAAATGCGGGAAATGAATTGCGCACACTGCAGATTCCAACAAGTACATGCAAATGCCATGAAATGATCGCACACACTGTGAGCGATCTGAACACCTAGATTTAAATGCGGGAAATGAATCGCGCACACTGCCGATTCCAACAAGTATATGCAAATGCCATGAAATGATTGCGCACTCTGTAAGCGATCTGAACATCAAAGTTTAAAATGCAGGAATGAATCGCGCACACTGCCAATCTCAACAAGAATATGCAAATGCCATGAAATGATCGCGCACTGTGTAAGCGATCTGAACATCAAGGTTTAAATGCG
This sequence comes from Pleurodeles waltl, assembly GCF_031143425.1. Classification (NCBI taxonomy): domain Eukaryota; kingdom Metazoa; phylum Chordata; class Amphibia; order Caudata; family Salamandridae; genus Pleurodeles; species Pleurodeles waltl. The sequence continues at coordinate 18,878,251 of NC_090440.1, forward strand.
GGAATGAATCGCGCACACAGCCGATCTCAACAAGAATATGCAAATGCCATGAAATGATCGCGCACTCTGTAAGCGATCTGAACATCAAGGTTTTAAATGCGGGAACGACTCGCGCACACTGCCAATAAGAATATGCAAATGCCATGAAATGATCGCGCAAGCCTTTGCCGATCCGAACAACAAGATCTGAATCAGAGCAATGATTCGCCTACTCTGAAAGTTTTACGAGTAGGCCCCAAAACTCAAGAGTCTCTTAGAACGGGGTTGGGGGCCCAGCCTGACCTCCGTCTTACCACCCTGCTCAAGGATCACCAAAAGAATGCGCAGCAGGCCTGGAACGCCAAGGTAGGCCTCCGGAACAGGAGCTCAAGAAAATGCTGCTGCTCTGCACTGGGACCTCTGAATAGTGAGCATGTGGAGCTGGGCTAGCTCCTTTATATAGAGTCTGGCCCAGCCCACAACCACACCCAGTCATGCTGCAGAGAAAGCTTCTAGAAGGCCCTGGAAAGGGACCTCACCCTGACACACTCAGTAAGTCTGCAGCAATACCTTGCAAAAGAACAGTTATTGCAAACATCATTAATAGTGGTTTTCAAGGTTAAACTCTGCAATGCAAAAGGTTAACAAACTGCATATAAACACAATGCATGAATTATGCTCTTGCATAAAGGTTGGGTTTTTGCATTTTAGTTGCCCGTAGAACGCGCACTGCCCTGATGTTGACACCCTCCCAATGGGTTTCTCATACACCCATAGTAAAAACATCAGCAATTAATTTTTGTTTTTTCTTATTTTTTTAGCAACATTTTTAATTGTATTTTTATTATTTAAATTTTTTTTATTATCATTTGTTAAATGTTTTTTTAATTTAAAATTTTAAATTTTTTTCTTTCTTTTTTTTTGTGCATTTTGCCTCCATCAATCAACCCCCTTACTGTTACAGTCATACATCCGCACAACAGCATAATTTTGTTTTATTTATTATTCCATTTCCCGCACACAGCCTTCATTTTTTAAGAATTATTCAGTTTTCCCATACACCTCTCTGACTGCCACAGGTGTTTCCCTTAGGATACATAAGGCATTAAGCAAAGAGTTACATCTGTATGTTGTTATCCTGATTGAAAATGAAATTTTATATTACAGTGGCGTGGTTTGACTTTACAATGGTCGGATATATTGTTGTTAATTATTTAGGTTAATACCTTAAGTAACCAACCACACTAAGTTATATTGTCTTTGTCTGTACTAATTCAAACTGCAACAATGCCATGTTTTACTAAATGTTTTTTTTCTTGTTTGCTTTTAGGTGCACAAGAGAAGAGATCCACCCACAGTACTGCCAGACAGAAGGCCTGTACAAAGACACGTGACCACACAATACGTAACGTCAGTCTTACGGCCTCGAGAGGGCTCACCCTCTCAGCCCAGTGGTGTCAAACCCGCCCACAAAGGACCTAGCAGGGAGTCCAGGGGCAGCTGCTGCCCCTCAGTGCCCTGGCCCTCTTGCCCACAAGGGAACATGGTCTGCAGCAGACCCTAAAATACTTCAAAAAACTAATATCGAGGATGGTGCCTGAAAATAAGAAAAAACAAGACCAAGGCACCATTAATAGCATTTAAAGACGAATGGAGTCATTATCCAGGCCACAAACAGTACAGACTTTGAAAAATATTGTTTTAATAATTCTGGAAACATGCAACTCTCCTTGCAAAAGCCAGGGAACTGTTTGCAATGTTATATAAAACTGTGTGAGCGTTCTATCATATAAAACCCATATCAGTGATGTATAACACCATGATGGCCATCAGAGCACTCTACAGCATGAAGCACATATGTGTCATTGAAGTGCCCCATGCAGTAAAGGCCATTTAGCCTATGTGCAGCCATAGAAGTACTCCTTGAATGGATACCGATGTACTACTTTTTAGAGCTGGCACACATTGGCAGCCATTGGCTTGGAAAGCTATGCCAGTCTCGGGTTTCCTGGCATCCCACTCACAATCAAACACCCAAACGCTGATGGGATGAATGGTTGGAGAAATCTAAGCCCTGGCAATCCCTCAAGCAGCATCCAAACCACTGATCTTCACCCATTGCGCCACTCTAGACAGAGGGACTAACTTAGGATTGTGCAGACGGAGTAAAGGCAGACAGGGAGGACTTTACTGCCCTTACTCTGCCTGCCAAATCTAGAGATACCGTATTTATCGGCGTATAACACGCACTTTTTCTCCCTGAAAATAGGGGGCAAATGATGTGTGCGTGTTATACGCCGATAAATACGGGTATCCACCAGCCTGGCAGACTTCTCCATACACTTGCAGGAACCACTGTCATGACAGATCCTCACAAAGTAGGAAGAATTTACCAGAGAGCTCCATCAAGCATCAGTGGCTGTCAAACTTTTTCAAAGTTTTTTTATGTTTCAATAAAAGACTCTAAAAGCATCAGTTTATTTAAATAATTAAAACACTTTTTTATTCCCGACACCAGTTTCATCCCATAGTGTAGGGGTAATGTCTTTTTTTCTTGCTAGAATATTTTTGCCGGTGATGGACAGTAAAAATAGGAAGCCATCTGACGTCCACTCTAGACAGGGCAGGCAGATGGTGGACTTCCGATGGCGTCTGCTCTGTTGGGCCATCGATGGACGTTTTACACTCACAGAGCACATTTCACTCGTCGGTGAACACTTGCAGGCCGCGCAACTCAAAGTCAAGCGGGTGGGCCTTGTGTTTGACGGACCCGGTACTCAGTCACTGTTGCAACAGAGTATCTGGCCACCAAAGTCTTAAGTCAAACACCCACCAAGAATAAGTCAGTGCTGGCCCTGCTCCTCATAGGAACCGTGGTCACCTCACACATTCACCCTGGGAGCCTCTGTGCTTTCAGTTGGGAAATTTGAGATTCACACCCCTGAATCTCACTGACTGAGCTACGCCCCTGAATATCTGCTGAGTGCAGGTGAGCCATCCAAGGAGGAGAACTAGGACATTGCCTCGGGCGGCAGGCTAAGGGGGGCCCTCAATTTGAGAAAAAAAATCAAATAAAAAAATGACAATCCTAAAAAGCGTGGTTGGCTTAGGGCGCCAGTTGGTGTGAGCTGGTGTAGGGTGTCCCTGCTCTGACCTTCCTTTCTCCCGCTCTCTTTCTGAGGTGCGCTTTCGCTGTTTCTCTTCCCTTTTCACCTTCTCCCTCTCTCTCCTCTTCTGGTTGTCTTTCCTTCCTCTCGTTTTTCACCACCCTACTCTCTACTTGTAGGAAAGTACCATCTTGCCTGGCATGTTACCCCCATTTTTCACTGTATATATGTTGTTTTAATTGTATGTGTCACTGGGACCCTGGTAACCCAGGGCCCCAGTGCTCATAAGTGTGCCTGAATGTGTTACCTGTGTAGTGACTAACTGTCTCACTGAGGCTCTGCTAATCAGAACCTCAGTGGTTATGCTCTCTCATTTCTTTCCAAATTGTCACTGACAGGCTAGTGACCATTTTTACCAATTTACATTGGCTTACTGGAACACCCTTATAATTCCCTAGTATATGGTACTGAGGTACCCAGGGTATTGGGGTTCCAGGAGATCCCTATGGGCTGCAGCATTTCTTTTGCCACCCATAGGGAGCTCTGACAATTCTTACACAGGCCTGCCACTGCAGCCTGAGTGAAATAATGTCCACGTTATTTCACAGCCATTTTACACTGCACTTAAGTAACTTATAAGTCACCTATATGTCTAACCTTTACCTGGTAAAGGTTAGGTGCAAAGTTACTTAGTGTGAGGGCACCCTGGCACTAGCCAAGGTGCCCCCACATTGTTCAGAGCCAATTCACTGAACTTTGTGAGTGCGGGGACACCATTACACGCGTGCACTACATATAGGTCACTACCTATATGTAGCTTCACCATGGTAACTCCGAATATGGCCATGTAACATGTCTATGATCATGGAATTGCCCCCTCTATGCCATCCTGGCATTGTTGGTACAATTCCATGATCCCAGTGGTCTGTAGCACAGACCCTGGTACTGCCAGACTGCCCTTCCTGGGGTTTCACTGCAGCTGCTGCTGCTGCCAACCCCTCAGACAGGCAGCTGCCCTCCTGGGGTCCAGCCAGGCCTGGCCCAGGATGGCAGAACAAAGAACTTCCTCTGAGAGAGGGTGTGACACCCTCTCCCTTTGGAAAATGGTGTGAAGGCAGGGGAGGAGTAGCCTCCCCCAGCCTCTGGAAATGCTTTGTTGGGCACAGATGTGCCCAATTCTGCATAAGCCAGTCTACACCGGTTCAGGGACCCCTTAGCCCCTGCTCTGGCGCGAAACTGGACAAAGGAAAGGGGAGTGACCACTCCCCTGACCTGCACCTCCCCTGGGAGGTGTCCAGAGCTCCTCCAGTGTGCTCCAGACCTCTGCCATCTTGGAAACAGAGGTGCTGCTGGCACACTGGACTGCTCTGAGTGGCCAGTGCCACCAGGTGACGTCAGAGACTCCTTGTGATAGGCTCCTTCAGGTGTTAGTAGCCTTTCCTCTCTCCTAGGTAGCCAAACCCTCTTTTCTGGCTATTTAGGGTCTCTGTCTCTGGGGAAACTTTAGATAACGAATGCATGAGCTCAGCCGAGTTCCTCTGCATCTCCCTCTTCACCTTCTGATAAGGAATCGACCGCTGACCGCGCTGGAAGCCTGCAAACCTGCAACATAGTAGCAAAGACGACTACTGCAACTCTGTAACGCTGATCCTGCCGCCTTCTTGACTGTTTTCCTGCTTGTGCATGCTGTGGGGGTAGTCTGCCTCCTCTCTGCACCAGAAGCTCCGAAGAAATCTCCCGTGGGTCGACGGAATCTTCCCCCTGCAACCGCAGGCACCAAAAAGCTGCATTACCGGTCCCTTGGGTCTCCTCTCAGCACGACGAGCGAGGTCCCTCGAATCCAGCGACACTGTCCAAGTGACCCCCACAGTCCAGTGACTCTTCAGCCCAAGTTTGGTGGAGGTAAGTCCTTGCCTCACCTCGCTGGGCTGCATTGCTGGGAACCGCGACTTTGCAGCTACTCCGGCCCCTGTGCACTTCCGGCGGAAATCCTTTGTGCACAGCCAAGCCTGGATCCACGGCACTCTAACCTGCATTGCACGACTTTCTAAGTTGGTCTCCGGCGACGTGGGACTCCTTTGTGCAACTTCGGCGAGCACCATTTTACGCATCCTTGTAGTGCCTGTTTCTGGCACTTCTCCGGGTGCTACCTGCTTCAGTGAGGGCTCTTTGTCTTGCTCGACGTCCCCTCTCTCTGCAGGTCCAATTTACGACCTCCTGGTCCCTCCTGGGCCCCAGCAGCGTCCAAAAACGCCAAACGCACGATTTGCGTGTAGCAAGGCTTGTTGGCGTCCTTTCGGCGGGAAAACACTTCTGCACGACTCTACAAGGCGAGAGGGATCCGTCCACCAAAGGGGAAGTCCCTAACCCTTTTCGTTCCTGCAGAAACCTCAGCTTCTTCTGTCCAGTCGAAGCTTCTTTGCACCCGCAGCTGGCATTTCCTGGGCATCTGCCCATCTCCGACTTGCTTGTGACTTTTGGACTTGGTCCCCTTGTTCCACAGGTACCCTAGATTGGAAATCCACAGTTGTTGCATTGCTGGTTTGTGTCTTTCCTGCATTATTCCTCTAACACGACTCTTTTGTCCTTAGGGGAACTTTAGTGCACTTTGCACTCACTTTTCAGGGTCTTGGGGAGGGTTATTTTTCTAACTCTCACTATTTTCTAATAGTCCCAGTGACCCTCTACAAGGTCACATAGGTTTGGGGTCCATTCGTGGTTCGCATTCCACTTCTGGAGTATATGGTTTGTGTTGCCCCTATCCCTATGTTTCCCCATTGCATCCTATTGTAACTATACATTGTTTGCACTGTTTTCTAAGACTATACTGCATATTTTTGCTATTGTGTATATATATCTTGTGTATATTTCCTATCCTCTCACTGAGGGTACACTCTAAGATACTTTGGCATATTGTCATAAAAATAAAGTACCTTTATTTTTAGTATAACTGTGTATTGTGTTTTCTTATGATATTGTGCATATGACACTAAGTGGTACTGTAGTAGCTTCACACGTCTCCTAGTTCAGCCTAAGCTGCTCTGCTAAGCTACCATTATCTATCAGCCTAAGCTGCTAGACACCCTATACACTAATAAGGGATAACTGGGCCTGGTGCAAGGTGCAAGGTGCAAGTACCCCTTGGTACTCACTACAAGCCAGTCCAGCCTCCTACATTGGTTGTGCAGTGGTGGGATAAGTGCTTGAGACTACTTACCACTCTTGTCATTGTACTTTTCATAAGAGAAAAATATACAAAACAAGGTCAGTGTATATACACATAGCCAAAAAGTTTTGCATTTCCTCTTTTCACTCTTTTCTAAGTGCTGAAAAGTACTCCTAAACTTTCAAAAAGTTCTTAAAAGTTTAAAAAGTTTTTTTCTGTCTTTCCAAAAAGTTCTGAAAACTTTTTTTTCACTTTTTCTATCACTTTAACTCTCTCTAAAAAAATGTCTGGCACAGGAAAAAATGTTGAACTGTCCAAACTTGCATATGATCACCTTAGCTGGAAAGGAGCAAGGAGTCTCTGCATAGAGAGAGGTTTGAGTGTAGGGAAGAATCCTTCCTTAGAACTGTTAATTAATATGCTTAGAGTACAGGATAAGGCCATAAGTGCCCAATCTGTAGAAAAAGTAGCTAATGGTTCTCAATCTGATCCAGGGACTCCCCCAGGAAAAGGTTCAGGAAAGAAACTTCTCAGCCTGCCCATTACTAGACAGTCTAGCATAGTTGGTACAGAGGTTGAATCACACCATACCAATGGTGTGCTCTCACAATATGCTGGTAGCCAAGCTGTTAGGGTGCCATCTGTAAGGGACAGGTCTCCTTCTGTTCATTCCCATCATACCTCTGTATCTAGAAATGTCCCTCCCACCCACCCTGATGACAGATTGTTAGAAAGGGAGCTCAATAGATTGAGAGTGGAACAAACCAGACTGAAGCTCAAGAAGCAACAGCTGGATTTGGATAGACAGTCTTTAGAAATAGAGAGGGAAAGACAGAAGTTGGGTTTAGAAACCCATGGTGGCAGCAGCAGTATTCCCCATAGTCATCCTGCAAAAGAGCATGATTCTAGGAATCTGCACAAGATAGTTCCCCCTTATAAGGAGGGGGATGACATTAACAAGTGGTTTGCTGCACTTGAGAGGGCCTGTGCTGTACAGGATGTCCCTCAAAAGCAGTGGGCTGCTATCCTATGGCTATCATTTAGTGGAAAAGGTAGGGATAGGCTCCTTACAGTGAAAGAAAATGATGCCAATAATTTCCAAGTTCTTAAGAATGCACTCCTGGATGGTAATGGCTTAACCACTGAAAAGTACAGGATAAAGTTCAGAGAGACCAAAAAGGAGTCTTCACAAGACTGGGTTGATTTCATTGACCAGGCAGTGAAGGCCTTGGAGGGGTGGTTACATGGCAGTAAAGTTACTGATTATGACAGCCTGTATAACTTAATCCTGAGAGAGCATATTCTTCAAATCAAATCAAATCAAATCATTAACATTTATAAAGCGCGCTACTCACCCGTGCGGGTCTCAAGGCGCTAGGGGGGAAAGGGGGGGTTATCGCTGCTCGAACAGCCAAGTCTTTAGGAGTCTCCGGAAAGCGGAGTGGTCCTGGGTGGTCCTGAGGCTGGTGGGGAGGGAGTTCCAGGTCTTGGCCGCCAGGAAGGAGAAAGATCTCCCACCCGCCGTGGAGCGGCGGGTGCGAGGGACGGCAGCAAGTGCGAGGCCAGCGGAGCGGAGGGGGCGGGTGGGGACGTAGAAGCTGAGGCGTCTGTTGAGGTATTCCGGTCCCTTGTTGTGGAGGGCTTTGTGTGCGTGGGTGAGAAGACGGAAGGTGATCCTTTTGCTGACTGGGAGCCAATGCAGGTGTCTCAGGTGTGCGGAGATGTGGCTGTTGCGGGGTACGTCGAGGATGAGGCGGGCTGAGGCGTTTTGGATGCGTTGCAGGCGGTTTTGGAGTTTGGCTGTGGTCCCGGCGTAGAGGGTGTTGCCGTAGTCCAGGCGGCTCGTGACGAGGGCGTGGGTCACGGTTTTTCTGGTGTCGGCGGGGATCCAGCGGAAGATCTTACGGAGCATGCGGAGAGTGAGGAAGCAGGCGGAGGACACGGCGTTGACTTGCTTGGTCATGGTGAGAAGAGGGTCCAAGATGAAGCCGAGGTTGCGGGCGTGGTCTGCGGGGGTCGGTGCGGTGCCGAGGGCCGTGGGCCACCAGGAGTCGTCCCAGGCGGACGGGGTGTTGCCGAGGATGAGGACTTCCGTTTTTTCAGAGTTCAGCTTTAGGCGGCTGAGCCTCATCCAATCTGCGACGTCCTTCATACCCTCTTGTAGGGATTCTTAATAATTGTGTGTCTGATTTGTTGCACCAGTACTTGGTGGACTCTGATCTGACCTCTCCCCAAGAATTGGGAAAGAAGGCAGACAAATGGGTCAGAACAAGAGTGAACAGAAAAGTTCATACAGGGGGTGACAAAGATGGCAACAAAAAGAAGGATGGTAAGTCTTCTGACAAGGGTGGGGACAAATCTAAAAATGAGTCTTCATCAGGCCCACAAAAACACTCTGGTGGGGGTGGTGGGTCCAAATCCTCCTTTAATCAGAACAAGGAAAAGAAACCATGGTGCTATTTATGTAAAATAAAAGGCCATTGGACAACAGATCCCAGTTGTCCAAAGAAAGGCACCACAGCTCCTACCACTACAAGCCCTACTGCTACACCTAGTGTCCCTACTAATAGCAGTGGTGGTGGGAGCAAACCTACTAATAGCCAATCCAAGGGAGTAGCTGGGCTCACTTTTGGTAATTTAGTTGGGGTTGGTCTAATTAGGGAGACCACAGAGGCTACTTTAGTCTCTGAAGGGGCTATTGATTTAGCCACTTTGGTTGCTTGCCCCCATAACTTGGAGAAGTACAAGCAACTAACCCTAATAAATGGTGTTGAGGTCCAGGCCTACAGGGACACGGGTGCCAGTGTCACAATGGTGATTGAGAAACTGGTGCACCCTGAACAACACATACTTGGACACCAGTACCAAGTAACCGATGCTCACAACATAACACAAAGCCACCCCATGGCTGTTGTAAATCTCAACTGGGGGGGGGGTAACTGGTCCAAAGAAAGTTGTGGTAGCTTCAGATTTACCTGTAGACTGTCTATTAGGGAATGATTTGGAGACATCAGCTTGGTCAGATGTGGAGTTGGAGGCCCATGCAGCAATGCTGGGCATCTCAGGGCATATTTTTGCTTTGACAAGGGCTCAGGCCAAAAAGCAAAAAGGACAGGGAAGCTTGGATCCTGGAACAATGGACCAAGTGCTCCCTAAAGCTAGGGCTAGTAGAAGCAAACCACTTCCTACTATCCCTCCCTCTACAGTGGATTCAACTTCTGAGGAAGAAGAATTCCCTCCCTGTGCAGAACCTACACCAGAGGAGCTGGAAGCAGACACTGCTGAGCTTTTGGGTGAAGGGGGCCCTGCCAGAGAGGAGCTGAGTGTGGCACAGCAAACCTGTCCCACATTAGAGGGTCTCAGACAGCAAGCTGTCAAACAGGCTAATGGGGATGTCAGTGACTCTCACAGAGTTTACTGGGAGGACAACCTCTTGTACACTGAGCATAGGGATCCTAAACCTGGAGCTGCCAGGAGATTAGTGATTCCTCAGGAGTACAGAAAGTTCCTCCTAACACTGGCACATGACATTCCCTTAGCTGGGCATCTAGGACAAATGAAAACTTGGGACAGGCTTGTTCCCCTGTTTCATTGGCCTAGGATGTCTGAGGACACAAAGGAATTTTGTAAGTCCTGTGAAACCTGTCAAGCCAGTGGCAAGACAGGTGGCACTCCAAAGGCACCCTTTATCCCACTGCCTGTGGTTGGGGTTCCCTTTGAAAGGGTAGGGGTTGACATAGTTGGCCCCCTTGACCCTCCTACTGCTTCAGGCAATAGGTTTATCTTAGTGGTAGTGGACCATGCCACAAGATATCCTGAAGCTATTCCTTTAAGGACCACTACAGCTCCTGCAGTGGCAAAGGCCCTCCTGGGAATATTTTCCAGGGTGGGCTTCCCAAAGGAAGTAGTATCAGACAGAGGAAGCAATTTCATGTCTGCATACTTAAAGGCCATGTGGAAGGAGTGTGGTGTAACGTACAAGTTCACAACACCCTATCATCCACAAACAAATGGACTGGTGGAGAGATTTAATAAAACTCTCAAAGGCATGATTATGGGACTCCCTGAAAAACTCCGCAGGAGATGGGATATCCTTCTACCATGCCTCCTTTTTGCCTACAGGGAGGTACCCCAGAAAGGAGTGGGCTTCAGCCCCTTTGAACTTCTTTTTGGACACCCTGTCAGGGGTCCACTCACACTTGTAAAGGAGGGTTGGGAACAACCTTTAAAAGCTCCTAAGCAAGATATTGTGGATTATGTACTTGGCCTCAGATCAAGGATGGCTGAGTACATGAAAAAGGCCAGTAAAAACCTTCAGGCCAGCCAAGAGCTCCAGAAGCAATGGCATGATCAGAAGGCTGTTTTGGTTCAGTACCAACCAGGGCAGAAAGTGTGGGTCTTGGAGCCTGTGGCCCCAAGAGCACTCCAAGATAAATGGAGTGGACCCCACACAATTGTTGAAAAGAAGGGTGAAGTCACCTACTTGGTTGACTTAGGCACTGCCAGGAGTCCCCTTAGGGTGCTCCATGTCAACCGCCTAAAACCCTACTATGACAGGGCTGATCTCACCCTGCTCATGGCAACAGATGAGGGACAGGAAGAAGACAGTGATCCTCTACCTGATCTCTTCTCTTCCACAGAACAAGATGCTCTTGTGGAAGGTGTAGTTTTGGCTGATTGTCTTACTGCTGAGCAGAAAGATAATTGCATAAATCTCCTAGGACAATTTTCAGAACTCTTCTCTACTGTGCCAGGCACCACTTCTTGGTGTGAGCACACTATAGATACTGGAGACAGTTTACCTGTCAAAAGTAAGATCTATAGGCAGCCTGACCATGTCAGGGACTGCATAAAGCAAGAAGTTCAAAAAATGCTGGAACTAGGAGTGGTTGAGCACTCTGACAGTCCATGGGCTTCTCCTGTGGTACTGGTACCAAAACCCAATTCTAAAGATGGAAAGAAAGAAATGCGGTTTTGTGTAGACTATAGAGGTCTCAACTTGGTAACCAAAACTGATGCTCACCCTATACCCAGGGCAGATGAGCTCATAGATACACTGGCATCTGCCAAGTATCTAAGCACTTTTGATTTGACTGCAGGGTATTGGCAGATCAAATTGTCAGAAGATGCTAAACCTAAGACTGCATTTTCTACCATTGGAGGACATTACCAGTTTACTGTAATGCCTTTTGGTTTGAAAAATGCACCTGCCACTTTTCAGAGGTTGGTGAACACAGTCCTGCAAGGGCTGGAAGCTTTCAGTGCAGCATATTTGGACGATATAGCTGTCTTTAGCTCCAGCTGGGATGATCACCTGGTCCACCTTTGGAAAGTTTTGGAGGCCCTGCAAAAGGCAGGCCTCACTATCAAGGCTTCAAAGTGCCAGATAGGGCAGGGTAAGGTGGTTTATCTGGGACACCTTGTTGGTGGGGAACAGATTGCACCACTTCAGGGGAAAATCCAAACAATTATTGATTGGGTTCCCCCTACCACTCAGACTCAAGTGAGAGCCTTCCTAGGCCTCACTGGGTATTACAGGAGGTTCATTAAGAACTATGGCTCCATTGCAGCCCCTCTTAATGACCTCACTTCCAAAAAAATGCCTAAAAAGGTATTATGGACAGCAAGCTGTCAGAAAGCTTTTGAGGAGCTGAAGCAGGCCATGTGCTCTGCACCTGTCCTGAAAAGCCCTTGTTACTCTAAAAAATTCTATGTCCAAACTGATGCATCTGAATTAGGAGTAGGGGCAGTCCTATCACAACTTAATTCTGAGGGCCAGGATCAACCTGTTGCTTTTATTAATAGGAGGTTGGCCCCTAGAGAAAAGCGTTGGTCTGCCATTGAGAGGGAGGCCTTTGCTGTGGTCTGGGCTCTGAAGAAGTTGAGGCCATACCTGTTTGGCACTCACTTCATTGTTCAGACAGACCACAAACCTCTACTTTGGCTAAAACAAATGAAAGGTGAAAATCCTAAATTGTTGGGGTGGTCCATATCCCTACAGGGAATGGACTATACAGTGGAACATAGACCTGGGAGTAGCCACTCCAATGCAGATGGACTCTCCAGATATTTCCACTTAGACAATGAAGACTCATCAGGTAATGGCTAGTCTTATTGTCCTTCGTTTGGGGGGGGGTTGTGTAGGAAAGTACCATCTTGCCTGGCATGTTACCCCCATTTTTCACTGTATATATGTTGTTTTAGTTGTATGTGTCACTGGGACCCTGGTAACCAGGGCCCCAGTGCTCATAAGTGTGCCTGAATGTGTTACCTGTGTAGTGACTAACTGTCTCACTGAGGCTCTGCTAATCAGAACCTCAGTGGTTATGCTCTCTCATTTCTTTCCAAATTGTCACTGACAGGCTAGTGACCATTTTTACCAATTTACATTGGCTTACTGGAACAGCCTTATAATTCCCTAGTATATGGTACTGAGGTACCCAGGGTATTGGGGTTCCAGGAGATCCCTATGGGCTGCAGCATTTCTTTTGCCACCCATAGGGAGCTCTGACAATTCTTACACAGGCCTGCCACTGCAGCCTGAGTGAAATAACGTCCACGTTATTTCACAGCCATTTTACACTGCACTTAAGTAACTTATAAGTCACCTATATGTCTAACCTTTACCTGGTAAAGGTTAGGTGCAAAGTTACTTAGTGTGAGGGCACCCTGGCACTAGCCAAGGTGCCCCCACATTGTTCAGAGCCAATTCACTGAACTTTGTGAGTGCGGGGACACCATTACACGCGTGCACTACATATAGGTCACTACCTATATGTAGCTTCACCATGGTAACTCCGAATATGGCCATGTAACATGTCTATGATCATGGAATTGCCCCCTCTATGCCATCCTGGCATTGTTGGTACAATTCCATGATCCCAGTGGTCTGTAGCACAGACCCTGGTACTGCCAGACTGCCCTTCCTGGGGTTTCACTGCAGCTGCTGCTGCTGCCAACCCCTCAGACAGGCAGCTGCCCTCCTGGGGTCCAGCCAGGCCTGGCCCAGGATGGCAGAACAAAGAACTTCCTCTGAGAGAGTGTGTGACACCCTCTCCCTTTGGAAAATGGTGTGAAGGCAGGGGAGGAGTAGCCTCCCCCAGCCTCTGGAAATGCTTTGTTGGGCACAGATGTGCCCAATTCTGCATAAGCCAGTCTACACCGGTTCAGGGACCCCTTAGCCCCTGCTCTGGCGCGAAACTGGACAAAGGAAAGGGGAGTGACCACTCCCCTGACCTGCACCTCCCCTGGGAGGTGTCCAGAGCTCCTCCAGTGTGCTCCAGACCTCTGCCATCTTGGAAACAGAGGTGCTGCTGGCACACTGGACTGCTCTGAGTGGCCAGTGCCACCAGGTGACGTCAGAGACTCCTTGTGATAGGCTCCTTCAGGTGTTAGTAGCCTTTCCTCTCTCCTAGGTAGCCAAACCCTCTTTTCTGGCTATTTAGGGTCTCTGTCTCTGGGGAAACTTTAGATAACGAATGCATGAGCTCAGCCGAGTTCCTCTGCATCTCCCTCTTCACCTTCTGATAAGGAATCGACCGCTGACCGCGCTGGAAGCCTGCAAACCTGCAACATAGTAGCAAAGACGACTACTGCAACTCTGTAACGCTGATCCTGCCGCCTTCTCGACTGTTTTCCTGCTTGTGCATGCTGTGGGGGTAGTCTGCCTCCTCTCTGCACCAGAAGCTCCGAAGAAATCTCCCGTGGGTCGACGGAATCTTCCCCCTGCAACCGCAGGCACCAAAAAGCTGCATTACCGGTCCCTTGGGTCTCCTCTCAGCACGACGAGCGAGGTCCCTCGAATCCAGCGACGCTGTCCAAGTGACCCCCACAGTCCAGTGACTCTTCAGCCCAAGTTTGGTGGAGGTAAGTCCTTGCCTCACCTCGCTGGGCTGCATTGCTGGGAACCGCGACTTTGCAGCTACTCCGGCCCCTGTGCACTTCCGGCGGAAATCCTTTGTGCACAGCCAAGCCTGGGTCCACGGCACTCTAACCTGCATTGCACGACTTTCTAAGTTGGTCTCCGGCGACGTGGGACTCCTTTGTGCAACTTCGGTGAGCACTGTTTCACACATCCTCGTAGCGCCTGTTTCTGGCACTTCTCCGGGTGCTACCTGCTTCAGTGAGGGCTCTTTGTCTTGCTCGACGTCCCCTCTCTCTGCAGGTCCAATTTGCGACCTCCTGGTCCCTCCTGGGCCCCAGCAGCATCCAAAAACGCTAAACGCACGATTTGCGTGTAACAAGGCTTGTTGGCGTCCTTTTGGCGGGAAAACACTTCTGCACGACTCTCCTATGCGAGAGGGATCCGTCCACCAAAGGGGAAGTCCCTAGCCCTTTTCGTTCCTGCAGAAACCTCAGCTTCTTCTGTCCAGTCGAAGCTTCTTTGCACCCGCAGCTGGCATTTCCTGGGCATCTGCCCATCTCCGACTTGCTTGTGACTTTTGGACTTGGTCCCCTTGTTCCACAGGTACCCTAGATTGGAAATCCACAGTTGTTGCATTGCTGGTTTGTGTCTTTCCTGCATTATTCCTCTAACACGACTCTTTTGTCCTTAGGGGAACTTTAGTGCACTTTGCACTCACTTTTCAGGGTCTTGGGGAGGGTTATTTTTCTAACTCTCACTATTTTCTAATAGTCCCAGTGACCCTCTACAAGGTCACATAGGTTTGGGGTCCATTCGTGGTTCGCATTCCACTTCTGGAGTATATGGTTTGTGTTGCCCCTATCCCTATGTTTCCCCATTGCATCCTATTGTAACTATACATTGTTTGCACTGTTTTCTAAGACTATACTGCATATTTTTGCTATTGTGTATATATATCTTGTGTATATTTCCTATCCTCTCACTGAGGGTACACTCTAAGATACTTTGGCATATTGTCATAAAAATAAAGTACCTTTATTTTTAGTATAACTGTGTATTGTGTTTTCTTATGATATTGTGCATATGACACTAAGTGGTACTGTAGTAGCTTCACACGTCTCCTAGTTCAGCCTAAGCTGCTCTGCTAAGCTACCATTATCTATCAGCCTAAGCTGCTAGACACCCTATACACTAATAAGGGATAACTGGGCTTGGTGCAAGGTGCAAGTACCCCTTGGTACTCACTACAAGCCAGTCCAGCCTCCTACACTACTGTTCTCTATCTTCACCCTTCTCTGTCTCTCCTTTCTCTGTTGATCTCGGTGCCCCTCCACCTGGCTCTGCCTGTTTCTCTCTTCTCTTCCACTACCTTTCCACTGTTGATATCTCAGAACCTCTCTGTCTCTCTCCCTCATTTCCTGCCTCTCCTCTGTCCTTCTGTGCCTCGCTCCTCTGTCCTTTTGTGCCTCGATCCTCTGTCCTTCCGTGCCTCGCTCCTCTGTCCTTCTCCGCCTTCCTGTGTCTCGCTCCACTGTCCTTCCATGCCTCACTCCTCTGTGCCTCACTCCTCTGTCCTTCCGTGCCTCGCTTCTCTGTCTTTCCGTGCCTCGCTCCTCTGTCCTTCCGTGCCTCGCTCCTCTGCCCATCTGTGCCTCGCTCCTCTGTCCTTCTGTGCCTTCCTCCTCTTCCGTGCCTCGCTCCTCTGTCCTTCCGTGCCTCGCTTCTTTCTCCTTCTGTACCTTCCTCCTCGTCTGTGTCTCGCTCCTCTGTCCTTCCATGCCTCACTCCTCTGTCCTTCCGTGCCTCGCTCCTCTGTCCTTCCGTGCCTTCTTCCTCTTCTGTGTCTCGCTCCTCTGTCCTTCCATGCCTCACTCCTCTGTGCCTCACTCCTCTGTCCTTCTGTGCCTTGCTCCTCTGCCCTTCTGTGCCTTGTTCCTCTGTCCTTCCGTGCCTACCTCCTCTGTCCTTATGTCCCTCGCTCCACTTCCGTACCTTGCGCCTCCGTCCTTCTGTGCCTCGCCCCTTTGTCCTTCAGTGCCTCGCTACTCTGTCCTTACATGCTTCACTCCTCTTTCCTTCCATGCCTTGCTCCTCTGTCCTTCCGTGCCTCGCTTCTCTGTCTTTCCGTGCCTCGCTCCTCTGTCCTTCCGTGCCTCGCTCCTCTGCCCATCTATGCCTCGCTCCTCTGTCCTTCTGTGCCTTCCTCCTCTTCCGTGCCTCGCTCCTCTGTCCTTCCGTGCCTCGCTTCTTTGTCCTTCTGTACCTTCCTCCTCGTCTGTGTCTCGCTCCTCTGTCCTTCCACGCCTCACTCCTCTGTCCTTCTGTGCCTTGCTCCTCTGTCCTTCCGTGCCTCGCTCCTCTGTCCTTCCGTGCCTTCCTCCTCTTCTGTGTCTCGCTCCTCTGTCCTTCCATGCCTCACTCCTCTGTGCCTCACTGCTCTGTCCTTCTGTGCCTTGCTCCTCTGCCCTTCTGTGCCTTGTTCCTCTGTCCTTCCGTGCCTACCTCCTCTGTCCTTATGTCCCTCGCTCCACTTCCGTACCTTGCGCCTCCGTCCTTTTGTGCCTCGCCCCTTTGTCCTTCAGTGCCTCGCTACTCTGTCCTTACATGCTTCACTCCTCTTTCCTTCCATGCCTTGCTCCTCTGTCCTTCTGTGCCTCGCTCTTTTGCCCTTCCTCTGTCCTTCTGTGCTCTTCCCTTTGTCCTTCCGTGCTTCGCTCCTCTGTCCTTTCTCTGTCCTTCCGTGCCTCACTCCTCTGTCCTTCCTCTGTCGTTCTGTACCTCGCTCCTCTGTCCTTCCTCTGTCCTTCCGTACCTCACTCCTCTTCCTCCAATATTTGTGTTCTTTCTCCCACCAGCCTCTCTTCTCCCTCCTTCTGTGCTCTCACCTCGACCCCAGCCGCGCTCCCCTCTTTCTCTCCATCCCTTGGAGACACTTCAGGGTCAGCCTCCCACTCACCTGTTTAATTAGAAAAGGGAATATTCTCTGAGCCTCAAGGAGGAGTAACGTGTTAAATAAAGCGCTTTTTCTTCTAGACACCACGCGTCATGGGAGAGATGGGGTCACGGAAGGTCGGGGAGCCAGAGATGAGAGTGAGCATCATGCAAAGGCCCTTGGGGCCCCTTCACCAGGATGCATCTGTGACCAGGTCTGACTTAATTGCACCCGTAAATTGTAAATGTATTTCTATAGCGCTTAGACCCCTGAGCATTAGCACTTCCAGGTTAGTAGTTGTGTTCCCTTGTGCATTAGTTGTGTTAGGTTTGTGCTCTGGAGTTCTTGTGTCTTTAGTAGTTTGGAGTGGGGACAGAATGACGCCAATGGGTGGGAGACCTGGGGCCCAGCCAGCTGAGGCCGTCTGGGGTACTGGGGTGTCCCCGAATGGGGTGCATTTGGGGAGGGGATTCACTGTTGGTTGTCCTAGGAGGTCCATAGTGCACCCAGACAGCAACAAGCATTGGCAACACCAGCGGGTCTTCTGTTTACGCTGTACAGCATCAGCAAGAACAGCAGGCGCAAAAAGGGGAAAAGAGTAGAGGGACGCGGCTGCGTCATAGTACAGGCATGATATGCGTCATGACACATGCATGTGTTGCGCCGTTTGTCACGGATCCTGCTAATCTGTCTCTCATTTGCTTACCCCATGCGCGCCCAGGGCTCGGACCGGGGGCGCTGTGCTCCCCGATGGCGCCCGCCTCTAGCCTGATCGATCCTCCGCCTTAGAATAAAGCTGTATCGTCCTCAGTGAGAATGACAGACGCGAGAGAAAGTTTGAAAGTTCACTTAAAGATTATAAGAACAGATAAAAAAAGCTGGACCATCAGTCAGATTGGTATATAAGCAAATAAATCTTTAAAAAACTCAGTAAAGTGCAATAGAACTAGTGGGCCACACAACAGTGAAAGGCAGGTCATTTTATAGGACTTTAGACAAAGGATTTGGGGCTAGATTTAAAGAAAAGTGGCACAGCGTGGTGCTGCGCCAAAATTGGCAGCGCCGCGCTGCGTCACTTTAGAAACGCAGGGATACGCCATATTTAAGGGAAAACTGCGCACCCCTGCATTTCCCCCTCCCCTGGCACTAAATTAAGCCACCATCGTGCAAGAATGTCTGCGTTGAGGGGTGTGATTGTTTATGTGCATGAAGGGGTCCCTTCCTGCACATAGACAATCACTAATGGCGCTTTGGCACTTCTGTGTGTGCTGCAGAATGCAGCACACACAGAAGTGCCAAAGCGTCATGTCCAAATGAGTGTTTATGTCCAGAAAGGGACACCTTCCCGCACATAAACAATAATTTCTGGCATTTTGCTTTTTCTATGCGTGCGGCATTATGCAGCGCGCATGTAAAACACAAAAAATGAGGAGGAATAAAAGTATTAGATTTTGGCGCTGCGTCAGGTTTATGTAATTTCATAAATCTGAGGTAGCGTCAAAATGCAATGGGTGTTACTGTGACACGACCACAGCAACACCCATTGCACGCACAGTGCTGCGTGAGAAGTGGCCGTATTTACAAGGTGGCATTAAGCCACAAAAGGTGGCTTAACGCCACCTTCTAAATACGGTGCTGTGCTTAGTGCCACAGGAGCACCACAAAAAGTGACGCTCCTGTGGCGCTAGGGGCCTATAAATACGTCCCTTCATACGCTCACTACACAAGAATATGGTTCCCGGGTGTGCACCAATGGGGAAGAAGCAAAACGAAACATTTTGCCACAGAACACCTTCGGAGACTCTCTCATAGGACGATTGCATTAGATTCAGGTGTTCTCAGAGTCTATTCAGGTAACATGAGTTGACATATTGCATGCGACACACTCTGGGGCGTCCAGGTTGTCTTTGGTCAGGTACATCATGTTCAGCGTGACTGGGATGGTTTCACTCTTACAACGTACAACCTCACAATTCTTTATTAAACCCCCACAGTGGTGATGACGCGGTGTACTACGACGTCACATTCAAAATGGAAGGAAGCATGAAACTGGCGTATGCTAGCAGAGGCTCAATTTCGAATACATTAAACACTACAATAAAAAAAAAAGTTTCCACAAGCCCAGATTGATTGGTGGATCGTTAAATAAATAAAATATGGGAATTAAGTAGAGTGAAACTGCTTTTATTTATAAAACGAACATTGAAAAAAACTGAATAGAACCTATTGGAATTTAAACAGCGCCACTGGAATTATGCGATTGTGTAGCTGTGGCATTTTTGCATAATGATCCGCAGATTTTAACAAAAAAACCTTTGTTTCTAGCTCAAACGGCTCAAACTTTACTGAAAATACAGCGACCCATGTTGCTGCATAGTGAAAGGTCCTTTGGAAAGCTTGAGTGGTCCCACTTCTGTTGCTCATTGCTATATTTGAGTGTTAATGAGGTGCAAACTATGCCCTGAGGAAGTTAACAACTTAAAAAATTTCAAAGTAATGAAGTACTACCATCACAAAATGTTCCACACCATGCCATGTAATATTGCTTTTCTTGCCACATAATTTACTCAATCTGCCGCTAATTTGTCCCTCCGCTGCCGCATAATTGCAGTTGCCTTGGATATAAGGGGTAAGGCAGTGAAGTAGGAGTGGGTCATGTAGACGTTGGGGGGCTAGAAGGAGTGGTGAGGGAGGGAACAACCAGGACAGGGAGAGATGCAGACGAGGGAGAGAACAACAGGCACCAGTTTTATAATTCAACTAATAAACATCGTTAGATCAACAATTCAATGAAAGTCCCCCCTGATCACACGGAGCCGCAGTGCTGTGAAGTAACAGACTTACACAGCGCACACGTGGGCAGCATACATCTTTTCTGGGCTGACATCTCTGAAACATGGAAGGGATGTCTCCGAGTAGCAGTCCTTTCAGTCTATGGGTCTGAACTGGATCTCGGCGGAGGGGTTATTCCGTCACAAACGTGACGAGGCCGTATGACAACCTTCATAGGATATAATGGGATCATAATATGGCGGACGGTATATCCGTCATGTTTGCGATGTAGTATTCTCCTGCACTAAGATCTTTCAGCTTCCTAGAAGGTGTGCCCGACCCCAGCCCGACCCCAGCCACTGCTGCCGGCAGCGGCTGCCTTACGAACACAAACCTGCCACATTTGTGTCAAAGCACACACAACATGGACAGCTTTGTGTCTGCCTTGGATTTGTGACAATGGTGGAACAACCAGCAACAAAAACAAACTAAACTTCAAACTAAAGCAACAAATATATTAAAGCAATTTAAGCAACCCCAAGAATAAATCAGGGGGGTCAAGAAGTGCCAAGGTGGGCAACAGAAACTCCTCTTGTCTACTGCAAGGACTGTTGCACTAGGCGCTATACGAAGCTATGGTCCTCCAAGGTAGCACGCTTACGCCAAGAAAGAGAGAGTGCTGTAACACGGCCTAGCTGATACCTCTGTCTAGCCTGGATGTCTCAATTCACATTTCACCTGTTTGACTCAGGGCTTCATCTTTGTGAGACGATAGAGTGGTGTGGAGTGGCATAGAGTGGAGTAACGTGGCATGGAGCAGCATAGAGTGGAGAAGGGTGTCCTAGAAGAGAGTGGAGTAACGTGGCGTGGACTGGCACAGAGTGGAGTAGTGTGCCATAGAACAGAGTGGAGTAACGTGGCATGGACTGGAACTGAGTGGAGTAGTG
This sequence comes from Pleurodeles waltl, assembly GCF_031143425.1. NCBI lineage: Eukaryota > Metazoa > Chordata > Amphibia > Caudata > Salamandridae > Pleurodeles > Pleurodeles waltl. Next base: position 18,899,018 of record NC_090440.1, read on the forward strand.
TGCCATAGAACAGAGTGGAGTAATGTGGCATGGAGTGGCATAAAGTGGAGTAGTGTGTCACATAACAGAGTGGAGTAATGTGGCATGGAGCAGCATAAAGTGGAGTAGTGTGTCATAGATTAGAGTAGAGTAACGTGGCATGGAGTGGCATAAAGTGGAGTAGTGTGTCACATAACAGAGTGGAGTAATTTGGCATGAAGCAGCATACAGTGGAGTAGTGTGCTGTAGAATAGAGTCAAGTAATGTGGCATGGTGCAGCATAGAGTGAAGTAGTGTGTCATAGACTAGGGTGGAGTAACGTGGCATGGAGGGGCATAGACTGGACTACTGCACCATAGAACAGAGTGGAGTAACGTGGCATGGAGCGGCATAAAGTGGAGTAGTGTGTCGTAGAACAGAGTGTAGTAACGTGGCATGGAGCACCATAGAGTGGAGTAGTGTGTTGTAGAATAGAGTGGAGTAACGTGGCATGGAGTAGCATAGAGTGGAGTAGTGTGTCATAGAAAAGAGTAGAGTAATGTGGCATGGAGCGGCATAAAGTGGAGTAGTGTGTCATAGACTAGGGTGGAGTAACGTGGCATGGAGGAGCATAGACTGGAGTAGTGTGCTGTAGAATAGAGTGGAGATAACATGGGTAGAGTGGAATAGAGTGGAGTAGTGTGTCGTAGAACAGAGTGTAGCAACATGGCATGAAGCGATATAGAGTGGAGTAGTTTGGCATAGAATAGAGTGTAGTAACATGGCATGGTGCGACAGAGTGGAGTAGTCTGTTATAGAATGGAGTGGTGTCATGTGGCATGGAGTGACATACAGTGGAGTAGTGTGTCACAGAATCGAGTGAAGTAACGTGGCATGGAGCGGCATAGAGTGGAGCAGTGTGTTGTGTAATGGAGTGGAATAACAGCGCATGGAGCAGCATAGAGTAGAGTAGTGTGTCCTAGAACAGTGTGGAGTTACCGTGGCATGGAATGGTGCAGAGTGGAGTAGTGCGTCATAGAATAGAGTGGAGTAATGTGGCATGGACTGCCGCAGAGTGCAGTAGTGTGTCGTAGAATAAAGAGGATATGCATGGCATGGAGCGGCATAGAGTGGAACAGTGTGCAGTAGAACAGAGTGAATTAATGTGACATGGAGTGGCATAGAGTGGAGTAGTGTGTCCTAGAACAGTTTGGAGTAACGTGGCATGAAATGGTGCAGAGTGGAGTAGTGCGTCATAGAATAGAGTGGAGTAATGTGGCATGGACTGCCGCAGAGTGCAGTAGTGTGTTGTAGAATAGAGAGGATATGCGTGGCATGGAATGGCATAGGGTAGAGTAGTGTGCAGTAGAACAGAGTGAAGTAATGTGGCATAGAGTGGAGTAGTGTATCGTATAATAGAGTGGAGTAATGTGACATGGACTGACATACAGTGGAGTATTATTTCCTAGAATAGAATTGAGTAACATGGCATGGATTGGCATAGAGTTGAGCAGTGTGTCATAGAATAGAGTTGAGTAATGTGGCATGGAGTGGAGCAGTGTGTTGTAGAATAGAGTGGAGTAACATGGAAAGGAGTGGATTAGAGGGAGTTGTATAGAGCATTGTAGAGGGGAGTAGTGTTGTATAGTGGCATTGAGTGGAGTAGTGTGTGGTAGAATACAGTGGAGTAACGTGGCATGGAGTGGCATAGAGGGAGTTGGGCAGAGCGTTGTAGAGTGGAGTAGTGTTGTAGAGTGGCATAGAGTGGAATAGAGTGTTGTGTAGGAAAGTACCCTCTTTTTGGCATGGTTACCCCCACTTTTTGCCTGCTATGAGTGTGCTCTGGCTGTTTCCACTGGGATCCTGTTAACCAACACCCCAGTGATTGTGCTGTCTCCCTCCAAATGTTGTTACCTTGGCCAGTCCCCCTGGCCCACGCGCCCCCCATGCCACCAGATGTTGCTACAGGGCCAACAAACTCCATGCCCTCAAACCAGGCCATTCCCACCGCCTGCGTCCAAGCCACCCCAAGGCACACCAATGGACCCTTCTCCTGTCGGATCTGCAGCTTCACCTGCCCCCAAGCCGCCAAGCACCACGACAGTACCACACACAACCACCTCAGCTGCATCCTCCTCAACACCCGCTCCGTCCACAAGCACGCCGTCGAGCTTTGGGACCTACTCACCTCATCCTCCCCAAACGTCGCCTTCCTCACCGAAACCTGGATGAATCCCTCGTCGGAAGCCGACATTGCCATAGCCATCCATGAAGGCTATAAGATTGCCCGCAGAGACCGCACCAACAAACCAGGAGGAGGAATCGCCATAGTCCACAAGAACACCATCAGGATCTCAACCAACATCAATGACACCATCAGTGCCGCCGAACACTTACATTTCCAGATTCACATCAATGCCAACACCACTCTCAAAGGGACCCTTGTCTACAGGCCTCCAACCACAGTTCAGCGACGCCATTGCCTGCACAATCAGCACCCAGGCCCTCGCCTCTACGAACTACATTCTCCTCGGTGACTTGAATTTTCACCTAGAGAATGCCAACGACTGCAACTCCACTGCTCTGATCGACAACCTCACCAACCTTGGTCTCAAACAACTTGTCACGACGCCCACCCACTTAGCCGGCTACACGCTCTACCCCGTCTTCTCCGCTAGCAGCCACGTCACCTTCAGCCATACCACCGAACTCCACTGGACCGACCACTGCTGTGTCCACTTCACCTTCCAGAAACCCACCGCTCACCACCACCCACAACAGATCCCCCGCCGCAGCTGGAACAAGATCTCGGAAGACCAGCTGATCTCCACCCTCGCCAGTGCCCCACCACCTAGCACCATTGACCCCAACACAGCTGCTCTCAACCTCAAACAGTGGATAGACAACTGCGCAAACACCCTCGCGCCCCTCAGGAAACCCTCCAACAACTGCACCAGCACTAAACCAATCTGGTTCACTGCCGACCTTCAGGCCTCTAAGCGGAAGTGCCGGAAAATCGAGAAGAAGTGACGCCACGAACAAACAGTGAGCAACCACGCCACCCTCAAGACAGCCATCCGCAAGCACCACCAGCTCATATGGACCACCAAAAGATCCTTCTACAAAGATCGCATCGACAACAACGCGCGCGACAGCAAAGAGCTCTTCAGCATCGTCAAAGAACTTGCCAACTCCAAGTCCTGCTACATCGACCCCCCTCCTTCGAAAGACCTCTGCGACTCCCTCGCCACCTTTTTTCATTGCATGATAGCGGACATCCACGGCAGCTTCAACTCCTCGACACCCCCAACAACCGCATCCACCACTTACCCCAGCGCACCCAGCCACACCAACCTCTTGCTCACCTGGACCAACGACGAGGACACCATCAATACCATGAGCACCATCCACTCCGGATCACCCTCCGACCCCTGCCCCCACCATGTCTTCAACAAAACAAGCCACACCATCGCCCTCCAACTCTGTATGATCATCAACAGCTCCTTCGAGACTGCCACCTTCCCATGGAGTTGGAAACACGCCGAAGTCAACCCCCTGCTAAAGAAACCTAAAGCAGATCCTGGAGACCTCGAGAACTACCGGCCCATTTCCCTCTTTCCCTTCCCAGAGAAGGTCATCGAGAAGATCGTCAACGGCCAACTGACCCGCTTCCTGGAGGACAACAACATGCTAGACATCTCCCAATACGGATTCAGTAAGAACCACAGCACTGCACTCATCGCCGCAACCGACAACATCAGGACCATGCTCAACAAAGGCGAAACCGCTGCCCTCATCCTCCTAGACCTCTTGGCCGCCTTTGACACCGTCTGTCACCACACCCTCTGCACACGCCTCTACGATGCTGGGATCCGCCACAAGGCCCTGGACTGGATCACATCCTTCCTCTCCGGTAGAACTCAGAGAGTCCACCTCCCTCCTTTCCTGTTCGAAGCCACCAAGACCATCTGTGGCGTTCCCCAAGGATCCTCTCTCAGCCCAACTCTTTTTGACATCTACATGGCTCCGCTCGCCAACATCGTCCGATCTCACAACCTCAACATCGTCTCCTACGCAGACGACACCCAGCTGATCCTATCACTCACCAAGGACCCCGCCACCGCTAAGACCAACCTCCACGACGGACTGCATGCCATCGCCAACTGGATGGAGAAGAGCCGCCTCAAACTGAACTCGGACAAGACTGAGATCCGTATCCTCGGCTCCAACCGCTCCTCATGGGATGACTCCTAGTGGCCAGCCACCCTAGGAACCTCACCAACTCCCACCACGCACCCACGCAAACTAGGATTCAACCTAGACTCATCGCTTACCATGACCCAGTAAGTCAATGCCGTCTCATCTTGTTGCTTCAACACCCTCTGCATGCTTCGCAAGACCCTCATGTGGATCCCCACCGAAACCAGAAGGACAGTCACCCACGCCCTTGTCAGCAGCAGACTGGACTACGGCAACGCGCTCTACGCGGGAACAATGGCCAAGCTCCAGAAGAAACTGCAACGTATACAGAACGCCTCTGCATGCCTCATCCTCAACATCCCATGCCACTACCACATCTCAGCCCACCTCAGAGACCTACACTGGCTTCCCGTCAACAAGAGGATCACCTTCAAACTCCTCATCCACGCCCACAAAGCTCTCCACAACGCAGGCCCTTCCTACCTCAACGAGCGACTCACCTTCCACGCTCCCATCGCCAACTCTGCTCCACCAACCTCGCCCTCGCCACTGTTCCCCGCATCCATATAACTACAGCCGGCGGAAGATCCTTTTCCCGCCTCGCCGCCAAGACCTGGAACTCCCTCCCCGTCCACCTACCACAGACCCAGGACCTCCTGACCTTCAGGAAACGCCTCAAGACCTGGTTATTCAAGCAGTAGCAACCCTTCCCCCCCCAGCGCCTTGAGACCCTAATGGGTGAGTAGCACGCTTTAGAAGTGATTGATTGACTGACTGACCTTAGTGCACTCCACAATTAGCACACTGGTGTCCCATTTTAAGACCCTAGTATACAGTACTTAGGTACCCAGGGCATTGCAACACCAGCCCCCCTCCCATGTATTATGCCACCCATGGGACCCCGTGCAAAGGGTTCTGCAGGCCTGCCATTGAAGCCTGTGTGTAAAGGTGCATGCACCCTTTCACCACGGGTCACTACACCCGGTCACTGTATGTCACCCCTATGGTAGGCCCTTCTAGCCCATAAGGCGTCGTGGAGGTCCTGTGTGTGAGGGCACCCCTGCATGAGCAGAGGTGCCCCTACAAACTCCAGTTCCAATGCACTGGACTTCATAAGTGCAGGGAAGCCATTTTAGCCGTGTACTGGACATAGGTTACTACCTGTGGTCCAGCTACATAATGGTAACTCTGATTCTGGGCATGTTTGCTATCAAACATGTCAGAATCATACCCCAATACTGTTGCTAGTATTGGTTGCATGATTCCGTGCACTCTGGGGCTTCTTAGAGGACCCCCTAGTATCGGTCTTACCAGCATTCCAGGGTTTTGAGGGCAGCCCACACCGCTGAAGCCCCCCAGACTGATTTCTGTCCTCCTGCTGCATGACCAGCTCAGGCAGGGGAAGGCAGAACAAAGGATTTCCTGTGGGAGAGGGAAAGGAACACCCTCTTCCTTTGAAATAGGTGTTACAAGGCTTGGGAGGGGTAGCCTCTCCAAGCCACCGGTTTGCTTTGAATGGCACATTTGGTGCCCTCCTTGTATTAAACCGGTTTGCACCAGTCCAGGGACCCCTGGTCCCTTCTCTGGCACGAAGCAGGACAAAGGAAAGGGGAGTGCCCACTGACCTGTCCATTACCACCCCAGGGGTGGTGCCCAGAGCTGCTCCAGGTAACCACTTGATTCTGCTATCTTGAAAACAAGATGTACAGAGGCCCCTGGGAGCATCTGGGTGGCCAGGTCAGACAGGTGACATCAGTGACCCCCTCTGATAGGTGGTCTCCGTGCAAGGTGACCAAACCCCCGTTCAGGGCTATTTAGGGACTCCCTTGTGGGTGGGTTCCTAGATTCGGTGTTCAAGACTCCACCAGGACTTCTCTGCATTATCTACTTCTGCTCTGGGGTCGTCAAGGCTTCAGCTACACTAGGAAGCGAGAAGGAGTCACTCCCCTGCATCTGCAGGCACCTACAGCAACAACTACCGGCTACGTGGATCTGCTCTGCTCTGGAACCGCATGGATCCTGCTACACAGGTGGTAGTCTGGAGTGGTCCCCTTGGTCCTCTCTGCCTCCTGTCCATTTTGGGAGCCGGTGAGCCCTTGCACCTCCTTGCAGGACAGTATCCCTGTGCACTGTGACTCTTGCAGCAGCCAAGGCTTGTTGTCTCCTGCTGCAAGGGATCTTCAGGCTCTGAGTAGCCCCAGCCCCCAGTACTTCATCCTTGCAAGGACAGTCTGTCCTCTGCTGCTCCAGCGACGTGGGCCTCCTCTCCAGGTGTGCTTATTGGGCCTCACTGCAACTTACTGTGCCTGCTGCCAGTGGGTTGTCTGCGGGGGCTGCGACTGCTTCTGCTAGTTCGCTTGACTGCTGAAGGTCAGCCCAAATGTCCCTCCAAGGGTCAAGTCGTCTGGACCTTGCTAGCCCTCTTCAGCCGTGCAACTCTTTTTATGCTCTAACTTGCATTTGCCAAGACTTATTGGTGGTTCTCCTGACCACTGACCAATCGCAACCCAGCAACCGACGTGCAACACCATCTGCATGGCTCTAAGGACTTCTCTGCAGCTCATGGGCTCCACAGCTGATTTTCTTCTTCCTCCGTCGACCCGGAACTTCATCCACAGAGGGGTGGGTAGTGGCTCCTGCCCCGACTGGACACTCCATCGTAGAATGGACTCTGTCCCCTTCTCTTGCAGTTCCTCTTCTTCCAGAATCCACCTTTGGTTTCCTCTGGTCTGGTCCTGTTCTTGCGCAATCCATTTTCTAAGTCCTCTTGTTAGTCCTTGGGGAGACCAGGCTCTTACTTCTGCTCTCCTGGTCGCTGGGGGTCACTTAGTTTCTCACCTCTTTGGGTCCTGTGTTCTCCCAGCTGTCCTCTAATGACTCCATACCCTTGGGTGGGGGACTTCACTTTGCATCCCACCATTTTAGACCTCCCCTTGGGTCCAAGCTATTTTCTATAGTTCTTACCAATGCCTGTTGTTTCCTAGGCTAATTCCTAGTTATTATTGTATATATATATATATATGTATATATATATATATATGTAAATTTCAAAAAGTATTCACTGCACTCCACGAGGTATCAATAGTGCAAATTGAATCCAAATAGCAACCACCAACGCGTTTCAACTCCCTCAGGAGTCTTGTTCACTGTGAGTGAGTGCAGTGAATACTTTTTGAAATTTACATTTTTACGAGACTGGTCCTCTCCGTCACTGGCACCGACAGTGGAGTGCGCCGCTCAACAATTTTCAGACCATACTTGCTTGAGATATATATATATATATATATGTAATGTACTTACCTCCAGTTGGGGGACAGCCCATAACTAATCTAGTTCAGTCCTACTGTAATAAAGTATCTTTACTTTTGTAAGTGTGTGGTTCTTTTCAGGTGTGATAAGTTGCTGTGTGACTGTTGTGTTATTGAAAGTGCTTTACACTCCTCCTAGATAAGCCTTGGCTGCTCGTCCACAGCTACCTCTAGAGAGCCTGGCTTCTAGACACTGTCTACACTTCCCTTATAGGGGTTGCCTGAACCTGGTATAAGGTGTTAACACCATAGGTGCTCACCACACACCAGGCCAGCCTCTTACATGTTTTAAAGCGGAGTGCCATAGAGTGGAATAGAGTGTCCTAGAGTGGAGTAGAATTTAATGGGGTAGAGTGTCATAGGGTGGAGTATCATAGAGTGGAGCGGTGTAGACTGGAGTAGTGTGTGGTAGAAAAGAGTGGAGTAACGTAGCACGGAGAGGCATAGAGTGGAGTACTGTGTTGTAGAATAGGGTGGTTTAACGTGGCATGGACTGGCATAGAGTGGATGTGTCATGGAATAGAGTGTAGTAACGTGGCATGGAGCGGCATAGAGTGAACTAGTGTGTCATGGAACAGAGTGGAGTAACGTGCCATGGAGCGGCATAGAGTGGAGCAGTGCATCATAGAATAGAGTGGAGTAATGTGGCATGGAGTGGCATAGAGTGGAGTAGTGTGTCATGGAATAGAGTGGAGTAAAGTGGCATGTAGTGGAGTAGAGTGTCATAGAATGGAGTAACATGGCATGGAATGGCATAGAGGGAATAGTGTGTGGTATTACAGAGTGCAGCAACATGGCATGCAGTGGGATTGAGTGGACTATTGTATCATAGAATAGAGTGGAGTAACGTGGCATGCAGTGGCATAGAGTGGAGTAGTGTGTCATGGAATAGAGTGGAGTAACTTGGCATAGATTGGCATAGAGTGGAGTAGTGTGTCATAGAACAGAGTGGAGTAACGTGGCATTGAGTGGCATAGAGTGGAGTAGTGTGTCATGGAATAGAGTGGAGTAACATTGTGAGAAAGTAGCCTCTTTCTAGCCTTGTTACCCCCACTTTTGCCCTGTTTGTGAGTGTATGTCAGGGTGGTTTCACTGTCTCACTGGGATCCTGCTAGCCAGGGCCCAGTGCTCATAGTGAAAACCCTATGTTTTCAGTATGTTTGTTATGTGTCACTGGGACCCTGCTAGTCAGGACCCCAGTGCTCATAAGTTTGTGGCCTATATGTATGTGTTCCCTGTGTGGTGCCTAACTGTCTCACTGAGGATCTGCTAACCAGAACCTCAGTGGTTATGCTCTCTCTGTACAAACTGTCACTAACAGGCTAGTGACCAATTTCCCCGGACTTTGTGAGTGCGGGGACACCATTACACGCGTGCACTACACATAGGTCACTACCTATGTCTAGCTTCACAATGGTAACTCCGAATATGGCCATGTAACATGTCTATGATCATGGGGGTCCGGGGAATTGGCCCTGAACAATGTGGGGGCACCTTGGCTAGTGCCAGGGTGCCCACACACTAAGTAACTTAGCACCCAACCTTTACCAGGTAAAGGTTAGACATATAGGTGACTTATAAGTTACTTAAGTGCAGTGTAAAATGGCTGTGAAATAACGTGGACGTTATTTCACTCAGGCTGCAGTGGCAGGCCTGTGTAAGAATTGTCAGAGCTCCCTATGGGTGGCAAAAGAAATGCTGCAGCCCATAGGGATCTCCTGGAACCCCAATACCCTGGGTACCTCAGAACCATATACTAGGGAATTATAAGGGTGTTCCAGTAAGCCAATGTAAATTGGTAAAATTGGTCACTAGCCTGTTAGTGACAATTTGAAAGTAATGAGAGAGCATAACCACTGAGGTTCTGGTTAGCAGAGCCTCAGTGAGACAGTTAGGCATCACACAGGGAACACATACCTATAGGTCACAAACTTATGAGCACTGGGGTCCTGACTAGCAGGGTCCCAGTGACACATAACAAACATACTGAAAACATAGGGTCTTCACTATGAGAACTGGGCCCTGGCTAGCAGGATCCCAGTGAGACAGTGAAAACACCCTGACATACACTCACAAACAGGCCAAAAGTGGGGGTAACAAGGCTAGAAAGAGGCTACTTTCTCACACAATCCCCCCCCCCCCCCAAACGAAGGACAATAAGGCTAACCTTGGCCAGTTGAGACTTTATTGTCTAAGTGGTGATAAGTAGAGAGTAGCTCTGCAATAGACTGGTTACTCCCTTTATCATCCACTATATGGTTACTTCCCTGTGGGGATGTAAACCACCCTGTTTGAAGTTTTTTAGCTAAGCAACAATGTGAAGATGTATTTTCAGAGTTTCTATTAGTAAGTTTTAGTTTAGAGCAGTGGGAATTGTCCACTGAACCTATTTGTAGTGATGGAAATGCCAGACAGGGATGCTGTCTCAGAAAAGCCATAGCTGGACAAAAACTTTGTCCATATGGCTGGAAGAGAGAACAGGGATGCTGTTTCTCTTGGGTTGGAGCAGGGCAGGGATGCTGTCCTATGAGCTCCACACTAGGGCAGGGATGCTGTCCTAAGTGTTGTGAGGCAGTGCAGGGTTTCTGCACTAAAGTTTCTCTGGGAGGGTTGGAGGAATGCTCCATGTTAACTAAAATGGTGCTCTTTTTCTCACCAATGTTAGTTATCCCACAGAGAGGTACTTCTACCTCAGGGAGTACAGCTTTGCCAGCTGATGCTTCCCTTGGAACAGGTGCCACCCCAGGAGAGGTTTCTCCCACCACAGGAATGGTATCCTGAAAGGCAGGGTGGTTAGGGGATACTGTGATACCCTTTTTACCTGTTGATGGAGAGGGATCCTGAGTTTTCAGGCCTTCTCTCCTTTGCTTTTTCATTTCAGTAGAAATGAGAGGGAACAATTCCTCTGGGATGCCCAGCATGGCTGCATGGGCATAAAACTCTACATCAGCCCAACCTGAGGCCTCTAGGTCATTACCTAAGAGACAGTCTACAGGTAAGCTAGGTGATACTACCACCTGCTTAGGGCCAGTAACTCCACCCCAACTAAACTGAATTATAGCTACGGGAAGAAACTTAGTGGAGTTATGGACATCAATAATCTTATACTGTTGTCCAATGATGTGTTGTTCAGGATGCACTAGGTTTTCAGTCACCAAAGTGATACTGGCACCTGTGTCCCTGTAGGCCAAGGCCTCAACACCATTTATTGAAACTGTCTGCCTGTACTTATCCATTGTAAGGGGACAAGCAGCCAGTGTGGCAAGGACAATGCCACTAGGTGTGACAGAAACTGTCTTGGGACTAACTACCCCAGTTTCTATTATGGACCCATAAGTGAACCCAACTACACCCTTAACTTGACTGTTGCCAGCAGTCCCACCACTAGTACCACTACTGCTAGGGGCACTAGAGCTTGATGTATTAGTGGTGGTAGGCTCAGGGGGTTTACCTGGACAGGAGTTATCCCCTGGCCTATGGCCTCTGTTTTTACACACAAAGCACCAAGGCTTTTTAAATTGTGTAGGTTGAGAAGAAGAGGAAGAATTTGTTTTATCCCCACCCTCTGAAGAGTGTTTAAGATTTGAAGTGGGATCTTTGGTTTTACCCTTATCCCCATGCTTATCTTGAGATTTTTCACCATCTTTCTTCTTGCCATCCTTGTCACCACCTGTATGAACTTTTCTGTTCACTCTTGTTCTGACCCATTTGTCTGCCTTCTTTCCCAATTCTTGGGGAGAGGTCAGATCAGAGTCCACCAGGTACTGGTGCAACAAATCAGACACACAGTTATTAAGTATATGCTCTCTCAGGATTAAGTTATACAGGCTTTCATAATCAGTAACTTTACTGCCATGTAACCACCCCTCCAAGGCCTTCACTGAATGGTCAACAAAGTCTACCCAGTCTTGTGAAGACTCCTTTTTGGTTTCTCTGAACTTCATCCTGTACTGTTCAGTGGTTAAGCCATAACCATCTAGGAGTGCATTCTTAAGAACTGCAAAATTATTGGCATCACTTTCTTTCACAGTAAGGAGCCTATCCCTACCCTTTCCACTAAATGATAGCCATAGGATAGCAGCCCACTGCCTTTGAGGGACATCCTGTACAACACAGGCCCTCTCAAGTGCAGCAAACCACTTATTAATGTCATCCCCCTCTTTATAAGGGGGAACTATCTTGTGCAGATTCCTGGAATCATGCTCTTTTGCAGGAGGACTATGGGGAATACTGTTGCTGCCACCATGGGTTTCTAAACCCAATTTCTGTCTTTCCCTTTCCACTTCTAAGGACTGTCTATCCAAATCCAGCTGTTGCTTCTTGAGCTTCAGTCTGGTTTGTTCCACTCTCAATCTATTGAGCTCCCTTTCTAACAATCTGTCATCAGGGTGGGTGGGAGGGACATTCCTTGAAACAGAAGTATGGTGAGAATGTACAGAAGGAGAACCATCCCTTACAGAGGGCATCCTAACAGCTTGGTTAACAGAAACTTCACTTCTACTATGATGTGAAGGAATACTCTTGCTATGATGTGAGACAACACTATCAGTATGGTGTGACTCTACATCAGTACCAACTATGCTAGGCTGTCTTGTAATGGGCAGGCTAGGAAGTTTTTTTCCTGAATCTTTTTCTAGGGGTGTCCCTGGATCAGATTGTGAACCATTAGCTACTTTTTCAACAGATGGGGCACCTCTAGCCTTTTCCTGTTCTATAAGCATGTTAACCAATAGTTCTCTGGGGGGATTCTTCCCTACACTTAAACCTCTTTCTATGCAGAGACTCCTTGCTCCTTTCCAGCTAAGGTGATCATAAGCAAGTTTGGACAGATCAACAGTTTGGCCTGTGCCAGACATTTTAGAAAGTGTTTTAGTGACAGAAAAAGGAAAAAAAAGTTTGTCAGAACTTTTAGAAAGACAGGAAAAAAAACTTTTAAAACTTTTTAAGAACTTTTTGAAAGTTTAGAAGTACTTTTCAGCACTTTAGAAAAGAAGTGAGAAAAGAAATGCAAAACTTTTTGGTTAGGTGTACATACACTGAACTTGTTTTGTATATTTTTCTCTTATGAAAAGTACAATGACAAAAGTGGTAAGTAGTTGCAAAGGGCTTATCCCACCACTGCACAACCAATGTAGGAGGCTGGACTGGCTTGTAGTGAGTACCAAGGGGTACTTACACCTTGCACCAGGCCCAGTTATCCCTTATTAGAGTATAGGGTGTCTAGCAGCTTAGGCTGATAGATAATGGTAGCTTAGCAGAGCAGCTTAGGCTGAACTAGGAGACAAGTGAAGCTCCTACAGTACCACTAGTGTCATATGCAGAATATCCTAAGAAAACACAATACACAGATATACTAAAAATAAAGGTACTTTATTTTTATGACAATATGCCAAAGTATCTCAGAGTGTACCCTCAGTATGAGGATAGCAAATAGACACAAGATATATGTACACCATACCAAAAATATGCAGTATAGTCTTAGAAAACAGTGCAAACAATGTATAGTTACAATAGGATGCAATGGGGACACATAGAGATAGGGGCAACACAAACCATATACTCCAAAAGTGGAATGCGAACCACAAATGGACCCCAAACCTATGTGACCTTGTAGAGGGTCGCTGGGACTATTAGAAAATAGTGAGGGTTAGAAAAATAGCCCACCCCAAGACCCTGAAAAGTGAGTGCAAAGTGCACTAAAGTTCCCCAAAGGACATAGAAGTCATGATAGGGGAATTCTGCAGGAAAGACACAAACCAGCAATGCAACAACAATGGATTTCCAGTCGAGGGTACCTGTGGAACAAGGGGACCAAGTCCAAAAGTCACAAGCAAGTCGGAGATGGGCAGATGCCCAGGAAATGCCAGCTGTGGGTGCAAAGAAGCTGCTACTGGACAGTAGAAGCTGAGGATTCTGCAGGAACGACAAGGGCTAGAGACTTCCCCTTTGGAGGATGGATCCCCCACGCCGTGGAGAGTCGTGCAGAAGTGTTTTCCCGCCGAAAGACCGCCAACAAGCCTTGCTAGATGCAAGTCGTGCAGTTGGCGTTTTTGGATGCTGCTGTGGCCCTGGAGGGACCAGGATGTCGCCAATTGCGTCTGGGGACAGAGGGGGTGTCGAGAAAGACAAGAAGCCCTCACAGAAGCAGGTAGCACCCGCAGAAGTGCCAGAACAGGCACTACGATGAAGAGTGAGACAGTGCTCACCCGAAGTTGCACAAAGCAGTCCCACGTCGCCGTAGACCAACTTAGAAAGTCATGCAATGCAGGTTAGAGTGCCGTGGACCCAGGCTTGGCTGTGCACAAAGGATTTCCACCGGAAGTGTACAGAGGCCGGAGTAGCTGCAAAAGTCGCGGTTCCCAGCAATGCAGTCTGGCGTGGGGAGGCAAGGACTTACCTCCACCAAACTTGGACTGAAGAGTCACTGGACTGTGGAGTCACTTAGACACAGTTGCTGGATTCAAGGGACCTCGCTCGTCGTGCTGAGAGGAGACCCAGGGGACCGGTGATGCAGTTCTTTGGTGCCTGCGGTTGCAGGGGGAAGATTCAGTCGAACCACGGAAGATTTCTTCTGAGCTTCTAGTGCAGAGAGGAGGCAGACTACCCCCACAGCATGCACCACCAGGAAAACAGTCGAGAAGGCGGCAGGATCAGCGTTACAGAGTTGCAGTAGTCGTCTTTGCTACTTTGTTGCAGTTTTGCAGGCTTCCGGCGCGGTCAGCAGTCGATTCCTTGGCAGAAGGTGAAGAGAGAGATGCAGAGGGACTCTGATGAGCTCTTGCATTCGTTATCTAAGGAATCCCCAGAGACAGAGACCCTAAATAGCCAGAAAAGAGGGTTTGGCTACCTAGGAGAGAGGATAGGATAGCAACACCTGAAGGAGCCTATCAGAAGGAGTCTCTGACGTCACCTGGTGGCACTGGCCACTCAGAGCAGTCCAGTGTGCCAGCAGCACCTCTGTTTCCAAGATGGCAGAGGTCTGGAGCACACTGGAGGAGCTCTGGACACCTCCCAGGGGAGGTGCAGGTCAGGGGAGTGGTCACTCCCCTTTCCTTTGTCCAGTTTCGCGCCAGAGCAGGGCTAAGGGGTCCCTGAACCGGTGTAGACTGGCTTATGCAGAAATGGGCACCATGTGTGCCTATGAAAGCATTTCCAGAGGCTGGGGGAGGCTACTCCTCCCCTGCCTTCACACCATTTTCCAAAGGGAGAGGGTGTAACACCCTCTCTCAGAGGAAGTCCTTTGTTCTGCCATCCTGGGCCAAGCCTGGCTGGACCCCAGGAGGGCAGAAACCTGTCTGAGGGGTTGGCAGCAGCAGCAGCTGCAGTGAAACCCCAGGAAAGGCAGTTTGGCAGTACCAGGGTCTGTGCTACAGACCACTGGGATCATGGGATTGTGCCAACTATGCCAGGATGGCAAAGAGGGGGCAATTCCATGATCATAGACATGTTACATGGCCATATTCGGAGTTACCATTGTGAAGCTACATATAGGTAGTGACCTATATGTAGTGTACGCGTGTAATGGTGTCCCGCACTCACAAAGTCGGGGGAATTGGTCCTGAACAATGTGGGGGCACCTTGGCTAGTGCCAGGGTGCCCTCACACTAAGTAACTTTGCACCTAACCTTTACCAGGTAAAGGTTAGACATATAGGTGACTTATAAGTTACTTAAGTGCAGTGTAAAATGGCTGTGAAATAACGTGGACGTTATTTCACTCAGGCTGCAGTGGCAGGCCTGTGTAAGAATTGTCATAGCTCCCTATGGGTGGCAAAAGAAATGCTGCAGCCCATAGGAATCTCCTGGAACCCCAATACCCTGGGTACCTCAGTACCATATACTAGGGAATTATAAGGGTGTTCCAGTAAGCCAATGTAAATTGGTAAAATTGGTCACTAGCCTGTTAGTGACAATTTGGAAAGAAATGAGAGAGCATAACCACTGAGGTTCTGATTAGCAGAGCCTCAGTGAGACAGTTAGTCACTACACAGGTAACACATTCAGGCACACTTATGAGCACTGGGGCCCTGGGTTACCAGGGTCCCAGTGACACATACAACTAAAACAACATATATACAGTGAAAAATGGGGGTAACATGCCAGGCAAGATGGTACTTTCCTACACAACCCCCCCCAAACGAAGGACAATAAGACTAGCCATGACACGATGAGTCTTCATTGTCTAAGTGGAAATATCTGGAGAGTCCATCTGCATTGGAGTGGCTACTCCCAGGTCTACGTTCCACTGTATAGCCCATTCCCTGTAGGGATATGGACCACCTCAACAATTTAGGATGTTCACCTTTCATTTGTTTTAGCCAAAGTAGAGGTTTGTGGTCTGTCTGAACAATGAAGTGCGTGCCAAACAGGTATGGCCTCAACTTCTTCAGTGCCCAGACCACAGCAAAGGCCTCCCTCTCTATGGCAGACCAACGCTTTTCTCTACGGGTCAACCTCCTACTAATAAAAGCAACAGGTTGATCCTGGCCCTCAGAATTAAGTTGTGATAGGACTGCCCCTACTCCTAATTCAGATGCATCAGTTTGGACATAGAATTTTTTAGAGTAACAAGGGCTTTTCAGGACAGGTGCAGAGCACATGGCCTGCTTCAGCTCCTCAAAAGCTTTCTGACAGTTTGCTGTCCATAATACCTTTTTAGGCATTTTCTTGGATGTGAGGTCATTAAGAGGGTCTGCAATGGAGCCATAGTTCTTAATGAACCTCCTGTAATACCCAGTGAGGCCTAGGAAGGCTCTCACCTGAGTCTGAGTAGTAGGGGGAACCCAATCTATAATAGTTTGGATTTTCCCCTGAAGTGGTGCAATCTGTTCCCCACCAACAAGGTGTCCCAGATAAACCACCTTTCCCTGCCCTATCTGGCACTTTGAAGCCTTGATAGTGAGGCCTGCCTTTTGCAGGGCCTCTAAAACTTTCCATAGGTGGACCAGGTGATCATCCCAGCTGGAGCTAAAGACAGCTATATCGTCCAGATATGCTGCACTGAAAGCTTCCAGCCCTTGCAGGACTGTGTTCACCAACCTCTGAAAAGTGTCTGGTGCATTTTTCAATCCAAAAGGCATTACTGTGAATTGGTAATGTCCTCCAATGGTTGAAAATGCAGTTTTAGGTTTAGCATCTTCTGATAATTTGATCTGCCAATACCCTGCAGTCAAATCAAAAGTGCTTAGATACTTGGCAGATGCCAGTGTATCTATGAGCTCATCTGCCCTGGGTATAGGGTGAGCATCAGTTTTGGTTACCTGGTTGAGACCTCTGTAGTCTACACAAAACCGCATTTCCTTCTTTCCATCTTTGGAATGAGGTTTTGGTACAGGTACCACAGGAGAAGCCCATGGACTTTCAGAGTGCTCAACCACTCCCAGTTCTAACATTTTCTGCACCTCTTGCTTTATGCAGTCTCTGACATGGTCAGGCTGCCTATAGATCTTACTTTTGACAGGCAAGCTGTCTCCAGTATCTATAGTGTGCTCACACCAAGAAGTGGTACCTGGCACAGTAGAGAAGAGTTCAGAAAACTGACCCAGGAGATTTATGCAATGGTCTTTCTGCTCAGCAGTAAGACAATCAGCCAAAACTACACCTTCCACTAGAGCATCTTGTTCTGTGGAAGAGAAGAGATCAGGTAGAGGATCACTGTCTTCTTCCTGTCCTTCATCAGTTGCCATGAGCAGGGTGAGATCAGCCCTGTCATAGTAGGGTTTCAGGCGATTGACATGGAGCACCCTAAGGGGACTCCTGGCAGTGCCTAAGTCAACTAAGTAGGTGACTTCACCCTTTTTCTCAATTGTGTGGGGTCCACTCCATTTATCTTGGTGTGCTCTTGGGGCCACAGGCTCCAAGACCCACACTTTCTGCCCTGGTTGGTACTGAACCAAAACAGCCTTCTGGTCATGCCATTGCTTCTGGAGCTCTTGGCTTGCCTGAAGGTTTTTACTGGCCTTTTTCATGTACTCAGCCATCCTTGATCTGAGGCCAAGTACATAATCCACAATATCTTGTTTTGGAGCTTTTAAAGGTTGTTCCCAACCCTCCTTGACAAGTGTTAGTGGACCCCTAACAGGGTGTCCAAAGAGGAGTTCAAAGGGGCTGAAGCCCACTCCTTTCTGGGGTACCTCCCTGTAGGCAAAAAGGAGGCATGGTAACAGGATATCCCATCTCCTGCGGAGTTTTTCAGGGAGACCCATAATCATGCCTTTGAGAGTTTTGTTAAACCTCTCCACCAGTCCATTTGTTTGTGGATGATAGGGTGTAGTGAACTTGTAAGTCACACCACACTCCTTCCACATGGCCTTTAAGTAAGCAGACATGAAATTGCTTCCTCTGTCTGAAACTACCTCTTTTGGGAAGCCCACCCTGGAAAATATTCCCAGGAGGGCCTTTTCCACTGCAGGAGCTGTAGTGGTCCTTAGAGGAATTGCTTCAGGATATCTGGTGGCATGGTCCACTACCACCAAGATAAACCTATTGCCTGAAGCAGTAGGAGGGTCAAGGGGGCCAACCATGTCAACCCCTACCCTTTCAAAGGGAACCCCAACCACAGGCAGTGGAACAAGGGGTGCCTTTGGAGTACCACCTGTCTTGCCACTGGCTTGACAGGTTTCACAGGACTTACAAAATTCTTTTGTGTCCTCAGACATTCTAGGCCAATGAAACAAGGGAACAAGCCTGTCCCAAGTTTTCATTTGCCCCAAATGTCCAGCTAGGGGAATGTCGTGGGCAAGAGTTAGGAGGAACTTTCTGTACTCCTGAGGAATCACTAATCTCCTGGCAGCTCCAGGTTTAGGATCCCTTGCCTCAGTGTACAAGAGGTTGTCCTCCCAGTAAACTCTGTGAGAGTCACTGATATCCCCATTAGCTTGTTTGACAGCTTGCTGTCTTAGACCCTCTAGTGTGGGACAGGTTTGCTGTGCCACACTCAGCTCCTCCCTGGCAGGCCCCCCTTCACCCAAAAGCTCAGCAGTGTCTGCTTCAAGCTCCTCTGGTGTAGGTTCTGCACAGGGTGGAAATTCTTCTTCCTCAGAACAAGAATCCACTGTAGAGGGAGGGATAGTAGGTAGTGCTTTACTTCTACTAGCCCTAGCTTTAGGGAGCACTTGGTCCATTGTTCCAGGATCCAAGTTTCCCTGTCCTTTTTATTTTTTGGACTGAGCACTGGTTAAAGCAAAAATATGCCCTGGGATGCCCAGCATTGCTGCATGGGCCTCCAACTCCACATCTGACCAAGCTGATGTCTCCAAATCATTTCCTAGTAGACAGTCTACAGGTAAATCTGAGGCTACCACAACTTTCTTTGGACCAGTAACCCCCCCCCAGTTGAGATTTACAACAGCCATGGGGTGGCTAGGTGTGTTGTTATGAGCATCGGTTACTTGGTACTGGTGACCAAGTAGGTGTTGTTCAGGGTGGACCAGTTTCTCTATCACCATTGTGACACTGGCACCTGTGTCCCTGTAGGCCTGAGCCTCAACACCATTTATTAGGGGTGGCTGCTTGTACTTATCCATATTAAGGGGACAAGCAACTAAGGTGGCTAAATCAATAGCCCCCTCAGAGACTAACACAGCCTCTGTGGTCTCCCTAATCAGACCAACCCCAACTAAGTTACCAATAGTGAGCCCAGCTACTCCCTTGGATTGGCTATTAGTAGGTTTGCTCCCACCACCACTGCTTTTAGTAGGGACACTAGGTGTAGCAGTAGGGGTTGTAGTGGTAGGAGGCTTGGTGCTTTTCTTTGGATAACTGGGATCTGTTGTCCAATGGCCTTTTATTTTACATAAATAGCACCATGGTTTCTTTTCTTTGTTTTGATTAGAAGAGGATTTGGGCCCACCACCCCCACCAGAGTGTTTTTGTGGGCCTGATGAAGACTCATTTTTAGATTTGTCCCCACCCTTGTCAGAAGACTTACCATCCTTCTTCTTGTTGCCATCTTTGTCACCCCCTGTATGAACTTTTCTGTTCACCCTTGTTCTGACCCATTTGTCTGCCTTCTTTCCCACTTCTTGGGGAGAGGTCAGATCAGAGTCCACCAAGTACTGGTGCAACAAATCAGACACACAATTATTAAGAATATGCTCTCTCAGGATCAAGTTATACAGGCTTTCAAAATCAGTAACTTTACTGCCATGTAACCACCCCTCCAAGGCCTTCACTGAATGGTCAATGAAATCAACCCAGTCTTGTGAAGACTCCTTTTTGGTCTCTCTGAACTTTATCCTGTATTGTTCAGTGGTTAAGCCATAACCATCCAGGAGTGCATTCTTAAGAACTTTGTAATCATTGGCTTCATTTTCTTTCACAGTAAGGAGCCTATCCCTACCGTTTCCACTAAATGATAGCCATAGGATAGGAGCCCACTGCCTTTGAGGGACATCCTGTACAGCACAGGCCCTCTGAAGTGCAGCAAACCACTTGTTAATGTCATCCCCCTCCTTATAAGGGGGAACTATCTTGTGCAGATTCCTGGAATCATGCTCTTTTGCAGGATGACTGTGGGGAATACTGCTGCTGCCACCATGGGTTTCTAAACCCAGTTTCTGTCTCTCCTTCTCTACTTCTAAGGTCTGTCTATCCAAATCCAGCTGTTGCTTCTTGAGCTTCAGTCTGGTTTGTTCCACTCTCAATCTATTGAGCTCCCTTTCTAACAATCTGTCATCAGGGTGGGTGGGAGGGACATGTCTTGAAACAGAAGTATGGTGAGAATGGACAGAAGGAGACCTGTCCCTTACAGAAGGCACCCTAACAGCTTGGTTAACAGAAACATCACTTCTACTGTGGTGAGAAGGAATACTCTTGCCATGATGTGAGACACCACCATCTGTATGGTGTGACTTCACATCAGTACCAACTATGCTAGACTGTCTAGTAATGGGCAGGCTAGGAAGTTTCTTTCCTGAATCTTTTCCTTGGGGAGTCCCTGGATCAGATTGGGAACCATTAGCTACTTTTTTAACAGATGGGGCCCTTTTGGTCTTATCTTGTTCTCTAAGCATGTTAAGCAACAATTCCAAAGAAGGATTCTTCACTACACTCAAACCTATTTCTATGCAGAGACTCCTTGCTCCTTTCCAGCTAAGGTGATCATATGCAAGTTTGGACAGATCAACATTTTGGCCTGTGCCAGACATTTTTGAAAGAGTTTAAGTGATAGAAAAAGTGAAGAAAAAGTTTTTCAGAACTTTTAGAAAGACAGAAAAAATAACTTTTTAAACTTTTTAAGAACGTTTAGAAAGTTTGGAAGTACTTTTCAGCACTTAGAAAAAAGTGAAAAGAGGAAATGCAAAACTTTTTAGTTATGTGTACACACACTGAACTTGTTTTGTATATTTTTCTCTTATGAAAAGTACAATGACAAGAGTGGTAAGTAGTCTCAAAGCACTTATCCCACCGCTGCACAACCAATGTAGGAGGCTGGACTGGCTTGTAGTGAGTACCAAGGGGTACTTGCACCTTGCACCAGGCCCAGTTATCCCTTATTAGTGTATAGGGTGTCTAGCAGCATAGGCTGATAGATAATGGTAGCTTAGCAGAGCAGCTTAGGCTGAACTAGGAGACGAGTGAAGCTCCTACAGTACCACTAGTGTCATATGCACAATATCATAAGAAAACACAATACACAGATATACAAAAAATAAAGGTACTTTATTTTTATGACAATATGCCAAAGTATCTCAGAGTGTACCCGCAGTATGAGGATAGCAAATATACACAAGATATATGTACACCATACCAAAAATATGCAGTATAGTCTTAGAAAACAGTGCAAACAATGTATAGTTACAATAGGATGTAATGGGGACACATAGGGACAGGGGCAACACACAAACCATATACTCCAAAAGTGGAATGCGAACAACGAATGGACCCCAAACCTATGTGACCTTGTAGAGGGTCACTGGGACTATTAGAAAATAGTGAGGGTTAGAAAAATAGCCCACCCCAAGACCCTGAAAAATGAGTGCAAAGTGCACTAAAGTTCCCCAAAGGACATAGAAGTTGTGATAGGGGAATTCTGCAGGAAAGACACAAACCAGCAATGCAACAACGATGGATTTCCAGTCGAGGGTACCTGTGGAACAAGGGGATCAAGTCCAAAAGTCACAAGCAAGTCGGAGATGGGCAGATGCCCAGGAAATGCCAGCTGTGGGTGCAAAGAAGCTGCTACTGGAGAGTAGAAGCTGAGGATTCTGCAGGAACGACAAGGGCTAGAGACTTCCCCTTTGGAAGATCGATCCCCCACGCCGTGGAGAGTCGTGCAGAAGTGTTTTCCCGCCGAAAGACCGCCAACAAGCCTTGCTAGCTGCAAGTCATGCGGTTAGCGTTTTTGGATGCTGCTGTAGCCCAGGAGGGACCAGGATGTCGCCAATTGCGTCTGGTGACAGAGGGGGCGTCTGTAGGAAAGTACCATCTTGTCTGGCATGTTACCCCCATTTTTCAGTGTATATATGTTGTTTTAGTTGTATGTGTCACTGGGACCCTGTTCACCAGGGCCCCAGTGCTCATAAGTGTGCCTGAATGTGTTACCTGTGTAGTGACTAACTGTCTCACTGAGGCTCTGCTAATCAGAACCTCAGTGGTTATGCTCTCTCATTTCTTTCCAAATTGTCACTAACAGGCTAGTGACTAAATTTACCAATTTACATTGGCTTACTGGAACACCCTTATAATTCCCTAGTATATGGTACTGAGGTACCCAGGGTATTGGGGTTCCAGGAGATCCCTATGGGCTGCAGCATTTCTTTTGCTACCCATAGGGAGCTCTGACAATTCTTACACAGGCCTGCCACTGCAGCCTGAGTGAAATAACGTCCACGTTATTTCACAGCCATTTTTCACTGCACTTAAGTAACTTATAAGTCACCTATATGTCTAACCTTTACCTGGTAAAGGTTAGGTGCAAAGTTACTTAGTGTGAGGGCACCCTGGCACTAGCCAAGGTGCCCCCACATTGTTCAGGGCCAATTCCCCGGACTTTGTGAGTGCGGGGACACCATTACACGCGTGCACTACATATAGGTCACTACCTATATGTAGCTTCACAATGGTAACTCTGAATATGGCCATGTAACATGTCTATGATCATGGAATTGCCCCCTCTATGCCATCCTGGCATAGTTGGCACAATCCCATGATCCCAGTGGTCTGTAACACAGACCCTGGTACTGCCAAACTGCCCTTCCTGGGGTTTCACTGCAGCTGCTGCTGCTGCCAACCCCTCAGACAGGCATCTGCCCTCCTGGGGTCCAGCCAGGCCTGGCCCAGGATGGCAGAACAAAGGACTTCCTCTGAGAGAGGGTGTTACACCCTCTCCCTTTGGAAAATGGTGTGAAGGCAGGGGAGGAGTAGCCTCCCCCAGCCTCTGGAAATGCTTTCTTGGGCACAGATGTGCCCAATTCTGCATAAGCCAGTCTACACCAGTTCAGGGGACCCCTTAGCCCTGCTCTGGCGCGAAACTGGACAAAGGAAAGGGGAGTGACCACTCCCCTGACCTGTACCTACCCTGGGAGGTGCCCAGAGCTCCTCCAGTGTGATCCAGACCTCTGCCATCTTGGAAACAGAGGTGCTGCTGGCACACTGGACTGCTCTGAGTGGCCAGTGCCACCAGGTGACGTCAGAGACTCCTTCTGATAGGCTCCTTCAGGTGTTGCTAGCCTATCCTCTCTCCTAGGTAGCCAAACCCTCTTTTCTGGCTATTTAGGGTCTCTGTCTCTGGGTAAACTTTAGATAACGAATGCAAGAGCTCAGCAGAGTTCCTCTGCATCTCTCTCTTCACCTTCCGCCAAGGAATCGACTGCTGACCGCGCTGGAAGCCTGCAAAACTGCAATATAGTAGCAAAGACGACTACTGCAACTCTTTAACGCTGATCCTGCCGCCTTCTCGACTGTTTTCCTGGTGCTGCATGCTGTGGGGGTAGTCTGCCTCCTCTCTGCACTAGAAGCTCCGAAGAAATCTCCCGTGGGTCGACGGAATCTTCCCCCTGCAACCGCAGGCACCAAAAAGCTGCATTACCGGTCCCTTGGGTCTCCTCTCAGCACGACGAGCGAGGTCCCTCGAATCCAGCAACTCTGTCCAAGTGGCCCCCACAGTCCAGTGACTCTTCAGTCCAAGTTTGGTGGAGGTAAGTCCTTGCCTCACCTCGCTAGACTGCATTGCTGGGAACCGCGACTTTTGCAGCTACTCCGGCCCCTGTGCACTTCCGGCGGAAATCCTTTGTGCACAGCCAAGCCTGGGTCCACGGCACTCTAACCTGCATTGCACGACTTTCTAAGTTGGTCTCCGGCGACGTGGGATTTCTTTGTGCGACTTCGGGTGAGCACCGTTTCACGCATCCTCGTAGTGCCTGTTTCTGGCACTTCTGCGGATGCTACCTGCTGCTAAGATGGCTCCTTCTCTTGCACGACGTTCCCTCTTCCTCCTGGTCCAATTTGCGACCTCCTGGTCCCTCCTGGGCCACAGCAGCGTCCAAAAACGCTAACCGCACGATTTGCAGCTAGCAAGGCTTGTTGGAGTCCTTTCGGCGGGAAAACACTTCTGCACGACTCTCCATGGCAAGAGGGATCCGTCCACCAAAGGGGAAGTCTCTAGCCCTTTTCGTTCTTGCAGAAACCTCTGCTTCTTCTGTCAAGTAGAAGCTTCTTTGCACCCACAGCTGGCATTTCCTGGGCATATGCCCATCTCCGACTTGCTTGTGACTTTTGGACTTGGTCCCCTTGTTCCACAGGTACCCTAGATTGGGAATCCATCGTTGTTGCATTGTTGGTTTGTGTCTTTCCTGCATTATTCCTCTATCACGACTTCTTTGTCTTTTGGGGAACTTTAGTGCACTTTGTACTCACTTTTCAGGGTCTTGGGGAGGGTTATTTTTCTAACTCTCACTATTTTCTAATAGTCCCAGCGACCCTCTACAAGGTCACATAGGTTTGGGGTCCATTCGTGGTTCGCATTCCACTTTTGGAGTATATGGTTTGTGTTGCCCCTATCCCTATGTGTCCCCATTGCATCCTATTGTAACTATACATTGTTTGCACTGTTTTCTAAGACTATACTGCATATTTTTGGTATTGTGTACATATATCTTGTGTATATTTCCTATCCTCTCACTGAGGGTACACTCTAAGTCGTGCAATGCAGGTTAGAGTGCCGTGGACCCAGGCTTGGCTGTGCACAAAGGATTTCCGCCGGAAGTGCACAGAGGCCGGAGTAGCTGCAAAAGTCGCGGTTCCCAGCAATGCAGTCTGGCGTGGGGATGCAAGGACTTACCTCCACCAAACTTGGACTGAAGAGTCACTGGACTGTGGGATTCACTTGGACAGAGTTGCTGGATTCAAGGGACCTCGCTCGTCGTGCTGAGAGGAGACCCAGGGGACCGGTGATGCAGATCTTTGGTGCCTGCGGTTGCAGGGGGAAGATTCCGTCGACCCACGGGAGATTTCTTCGGAGCTTCTAGTGCAGAGAGGAGGCAGACTACTCCCACAGCATGCACCACCAGGAAAACAGTTGAGAAGGCGGCAGGATCAGTGTTACAGAGTTGCAGTAGTCGTCTTTGCTACTTTGTTGCAGTTTTGCAGGCTTCCAGCGCGGTCAGCAGTCGATTCCTTGGCAGAAGGTGAAGAGAGAGATGCAGAGGGACTCTGATGAGCTCTTGCATTCGTTATCTAAGGAATCCCCAGAGACAGAGACCCTAAATAGCCAGAAAAGAGGGTTTGGCTACCTAGGAGAGAGGATAGGCTACTAACACCTGAAGGAGCCTATCAGAAGGAGTCTCTGACGTCACCTGGTGGCACTGGCCACTCAGAGCAGTCCAGTGTGCCAGCAGCACCTCTGTTTCCAAGATGGCAGAGGTCTGGAGCACACTGGAGGAGCTCTGGACACCTCCCAGGGGAGGTACAGGTCAGGGGAGTGGTCACTCCCCTTTCCTTTGTCTAGTTTCGCGCCAGAGCAGGGCTAAGGGTCCCCTGAACCGGTGTAGACTGGCTTATGCAGAATTGGGCACATCTGTGCCCAAGAAAGCATTTCCAGAGGCTGGGGGAGGCTACTCCTCCCCTGCCTTCACACCATTTTCCAAAGGGAGAGGGTGTCACACCCTCTCTCAGAGGAAGTTCTTTGTTCTGCCATCCTGGGCCAGGCCTGGCTGGACCCCAGGAGGGCAGATGCCTGTCTGAGGGGTTGGCAGCAGCAGCAGCTGCAGTGAAACCCCAGGAAGGGCAATTTGACAGTACCAGGGTCTGTGCTACAGACCACTGGGATCATGGGATTGTGCCAACTATGCCAGGATGGCATAGAGGGGGCAATTCCATGATCATAGACATGTTACATGGCCATATTCGGAGTTACCATTGTGAAGCTACATATAGGTAGTGACCTATATGTAGTGCACGCGTGTAATGGTGTCCCCGCACTCACAAAGTCAGGGAAATTGGCCCTGAACAATGTGGGGGCACCTTGGCTAGTGCCAGGGTGCCCTCACACTAAGTAACTTTGCACCTAACCTTTACCAGGTAAAGGTTAGACATATAGGTGACTTATAAGTTACTTAAGTGCAGTGTAAAATGGCTGTGAAATAACGTGGACGTTATTTCACTCAGGCTGCAGTGGCAGGCCTGTGTAAGAATTGTCAGAGCTCCCTATGGGTGGCAAAAGAAATGCTGCAGCCCATAGGGATCTCCTGGAACCCCAATACCCTGGGTACCTCAGTACCATATACTAGGGAATTATAAGGGTGTTCCAGTAAGCCAATGTAAATTGGTAAAATTGGTCACTAGCGTGTCAGTGACAATTTGAAATAAATGAGAGAGCATAACCACTGAGGTTCTGGTTAGCAGAGCCTCAGTGAGACAGTTAGGCACCACACAGGGAACACATACATATAGGCCACAAACTTATGAGCACTGGGGTCCTGACTAGCAGGGTCCCAGTGACACATAACAAACATACTGAAAACATAGGGCCTTCACTATGAGCACTGGGCCCTGGCTAGCAGGATCCCAGTGAGACAGTGAAAACACCCTGACATACACTCACAAACAGGCCCAAAGTGGGGGTAACAAGGCTAGAAAGAGGCTACTTTCTCACACAACCCCCCCCCCCAAACGAAGGACAATAAGGCTAACCTTGGCCAGTTGAGACTTTATTGTCTAAGTGGTGATAAGTAGAGAGTAGCTCTGCAATAGACTGGTTACTCCCTTTATCATCCACTATATGGTTACTTCCCTGTGGGGATGTAAACCACCCTGTTTGAAGTTTTTTAGCTAAGCAACAATGTGAAGATGTATTTTCAGAGTTTCTATCAATAAGTTTTAGTTTAGAGCAGTGGGAATTGTCCACTGAACCTATTTGTAGTGATGGAAATGCCAGACAGGGATGCTGTCTCAGAAAAGCCATAGCTGGGCAAAAACTTTGTCCATATGGCTGGAAGAGAGAACAGGGATGCTGTTTCTCTTGAGTTGGAGCAGGGCAGGGATGCTGTCCTATGAGCTCCACACTAGGGCAGGGATGCTGGCCTAAGTGTTGTGAGGCAGTGCAGGGTTTCTGCACTAAAGTTTCTCTGGGAGGGTTGGAGGGATGCTCCATGTTAACTAAAATGGTGCTCTTTTTGTCACCAATGTTAGTTATCCCACAGAGAGGTACTTCTACCTCAGGGAGTACAGTTTTGCCAACTGATGATTCCCTTGGAACAGGTGCCACCCCAGGAGAGGTTTCTCCCACCACAGGAATGGTATCCTGAATGGTAGGGTGGTTAGGGGATACTGTGATACCCTTTTTACCTGTTGATGGAGAGGGATCCTGAGTTTTCAGGCCTTCTCTCCTTTGCTTTTTCATTTCAGTAGAAATGAGAGGGAACAATTCCTCAGGGATGCCCAGCATGGCTGCATGGGCATAAAACTCTACATCAGCCCAACCTGAGGCCTCTAGGTCATTACCTAAGAGACAGTCTACAGGTAAGCTAGGTGATACCACCACCTGCTTAGGGCCAGTAACTCCACCCCAACTAAACTGAATTATAGCTAAGGGAAGAAACTTAGTGGAGTTATGGACATCAATAATCTTATACTGTTGTCCAATGATGTGTTGATCAGGGTGCACTAGGTTTTCAGTCACCAAAGTGATACTGGCACCTGTGTCCCTGTAGGCCAAGGCCTCAACACCATTTATTGAAACTGTCTGCCTGTACTTATCCATTGTAAGGGGACAAGCAGCCAGTGTGGCAAGGCCAATGCCACTAGGTGTGACAGAAACTGTCTTGGGACTGACTACCCCAGTTTCTACTATGGACCCATAAGTGAACCCAACTACACCCTTAACTTGACTGTTGCCAGCAGTCCCACCATTAGTACCACTACTGCTAGGGGCACTAGAGCTTGATGTATTAGTGGTGGTAGGCTCAGGGGGTTTACCTGGACAGGACTTATCCCCTGGCCTATGGCCTCTATTTTTACACACAAAGCACCAAGGCTTTTTAACTTGTGTAGGTTGAGAAGAAGAGGAAGAATTTGTTTTATCCCCACCCCCTGAAGAGTGTTTAAGATTTGAAGTGGGATCTTTGGTTTTACCCTTATCCCCATGCTTATCTTGAGATTTTTCACCATCTTTCTTCTTAGTGTTCTCTTTGTCACCCCCTGTATGAACTTTTCTGTTCACCCTTGTTCTGACCCATTTGTCTGCCTTCTTTCCCAATTCTTGGGGAGAGGTCAGATCAGAGTCCACCAAGTACTGGTGCAACAAATCAGACACACAATTATTAAGAATATGGTCTCTCAGGATCAAGTTATACAGGCTGTCATAATCAGTAACTTTACTGCCATGTAACCACCCCTCCAAGGCCTTCACTGAATGGTCAATGAAATCAACCCAGTCTTGTGAAGACTCCTTTTTGGTCTCTCTGAACTTTATCCTGTATTGTTCAGTGGTTAAGCCATAACCATCCAGGAGTGCATTCTTAAGAACTGTAAAATTATTGGCATCACTTTCTTTCACAGTAAGGAGCCTATCCCTACCTTTTCCACTAAATGATAGCCATAGGATAGCAGCCCACTGCCTTTGAGGGACATCCTGTACAACACAGGCCCTCTCAAGTGCAGCAAACCACTTGTTAATGTCATCCCCCTCCTTATAAGGGGGAACTATCTTATGCAGATTCCTGGAATCATGCTCTTTTGCAGGATGACTATGGGGAATACTGCTGCTGCCACCATGGGTTTCTAAACCCAACTTCTGTCTTTCCTTCTCTAGTTCAAAAGGCTGTCTATCCAAATCCAGCTGTTGCTTTTTAAGCTTCAGTCTGGTTTGTTCCACCCTCAACTTATTGAGTTCCCTCTCTAACATTCTGTCATCAGGGTTGGTGGGAGGGACATTCCTAGATACAGAGGTATGATGGGAAAGAACAGAAGGAGACCTGTCCCTTACAGAAGCCACCCTAACAGCTTGGCTAACAGAAACATTACTACCAGTATGGTGAGAATAAATGCTTTTGCTATGATGTGAGACAACACTATTTGTAGGGTGTGGCTCATCATCATTACCAACTATGCTAGACTGTCTAGTAATGGGCAGGCTTGGAAGTTTCTTTCCTGAATCTTTTCCTGGGGGAGTCCCTGGATCAGATTGAGAACCATTAGCTACTTTTTCAACAGATGGGGCACTTTTAGCCTTATCATGTTCTCTAAGCATGTTAAGTAACAGTTCCAAGGAAGGATTCTTCCCTACACTCAAACCTCTCTCTATGCAGAGACTCCTTGCTCCTTTCCAGCTAAGGTGATCATATGCAAGTTTGGGCAGATCAACATTTTGGCCTGTGGCAGACATTTTTAGAGAGAGTTAAAGTGATAGAAAAAGAGAAAAAAGTTTTCAGAACTTTTTAGAAAGACAGAAAAAAAAACTTGTAAAACTTTTAAAGAACTTTTTGAAAGTTTAGAAGTACTTTTCAGCACTTAGAAAAGAGTGAAAAGAGGAAATGCAAAACTTTTTGGCTATGTGTATATACACTGACCTTGTTTTGTATATTTTTCTCTTATGAAAAGTACAATGACAAGAGTGGTAAGTAGTCTCAAGCACTTATCCCACCACTGCACAACCAATGTAGGAGGCTGGACTGGCTTGTAGTGAGTACCAAGGGGTACTTGCACCTTGCACCAGGCCCAGTTATCCCTTATTAGTGTATAGGGTGTCTAGCAGCTTAGGCTGATAGATAATGGTAGCTTAGCAGAGCAGCTTAGGCTGAACTAGGAGACGTGTGAAGCTACTACAGTACCACAAGTGTCACTTGCACAATATCATAAGAAAACACAATACACAGTTATACTAAAAATAAAGGTACTTTATTTTTATGACAATATGCCAAAGTATCTTAGAGTGTACCCTCAGTGAGAGGATAGGAAATATACACAAGATATATATACACAATAGCAAAAATATGCAGTATAGTCTTAGAAAACAGTGCAAACAATGTATAGTTACAATAGGATGCAATGGGGAAACATAGGGATAGGGGCAACACAAACCATATACTCCAAAAGTGGAATGCGAACCACGAATGGACCCCAAACCTATGTGACCTTGTAGAGGGTCGCTGGGACTATTAGAAAATAGTGAGAGTTAGAAAAATAACCCTCCCCAAGACCCTGAAAAGTGAGTGCAAAGTGCACTAAAGTTCCACTAAGGACAAAGAAGTCGTGTTAGAGGAATAATGCAGGAAAGACACAAACCAACAATGCAACAACTGTGGATTTCCAATTTAGGGTACCTGTGGAACAAGGGGACCAAGTCCAAAAGTCACAAGCAAGTCGGAGATGGGCAAATGCCCAGGAAATGCCAGCTGCGGGTGCAAAGAAGCTTCTACTGGACAGAAGAAGCTGAGATTTCTGCAGGAACTAAAAGGGCTAGAGACTTCCTCTTTGGTGTACGGATCCCCCTCGCCGTGGAGAGTCGTGCAGAAGTGTTTTCCCGCCGAAAGAACGCCAACAAGCCTTGCTAGCTGCAAATCGTGCGGTTAGCGTTTTTGGACGCTGCTGTGGCCCTGGACGGACCAGGATGTCGCAAATTGGACCAGGAGAGAGAGGGGAAGTCGAGCAAGACAAGAAGCCCTCTCAGCAGCAGGTAGCACCCGGAGAAGTGCCAGAAACAGGCACAACAAGGATGCATGAAACGGTGCTCACCCGAAGTCGCACAAAGGAGTCCCACGTCGCCGGAGACCAACTTAGAAAGTCGTGCAATGCAGGTTAGAGTGCCGTGGACCCAGGCTTGGCTGTGCACAAAGGATTTCCGCCGGAAGTGCACAGGGGCCGGAGTAGCTGCAAAAGTCACGGTTCCCAGCAATGCAGCCCAGCGAGGTGAGGCAAGGACTTACCTCCACCAAACTTGGACTGAAGAGTCACTGGACTGTGGGGGTCACTTGGAAAGAGTCACTGGATTCGAGGGACCTCGCTCGTCGTGCTGAGAGGAGACCCAAGGGACCGGTAATGCAGCTTTTTGGTGCCTGCGGTTGCAGGGGGAAGATTCCATCGACCCACGGGAGATTTCTTCGGAGCTTCTGGTGCAGAGAGGAGGCAGACTACCCCCACAGCATGCACAAGCAGGAAAACAGTCGAGAAGGCGGCAGGATCAGCGTTACAGAGTTGCAGTAGTCGTCTTTGCTACTATGTTGCAGGTTTGCAGGCTTCCAGCCCGGTCAGCAGTCGATCCTTGGCAGAAGGTGAAGAGAGAGATGCAGAGGAACTCGGATGAGCTCTTGCATTCATTATCTAAAGTTTCCCCAGAGACAGAGACCCTAAATAGCCAGAAAAGAGGGTTTGGCTACCTAGGAGAGAGGATAGGCTACTAACACCTGAAGGAGCCTATCAGAAGGAGTCTCTGACGTCACCTGGTGGCACTGGCCACTCAGAGCAGTCCAGTGTGCCAGCAGCACCTCTGTTTCCAAGATGGCAGAGGTCTGGAGCACACTGGAGGAGCTCTGGACACCTCCCAGGGGAGGTACAGGTCAGGGGAGTGGTCACTCCCCTTTCCTTTGTCCAGTTTCGCGCCAGAGCAGGGCTAAGGCTCCCCATAACCGGTGTAGACTGGCTTATGCAGAATTGGGCACATCTGTGCCCAAGAAAGCATTTCCAGAGGCTGGGGGAGGCTACTCCTCCCCTGCCTTCACACCATTTTCCAAAGGGAGAGGGTGTCACACCCTCTCTCAGAGGAAGTTCTTTGTTCTGCCATCCTGGGCCAGGCCTGGCTGGACCCCAGGAGGGCAGATGCCTGTCTGAGGGGTTGGCAGCAGCAGCAGCTGCAGTGAAACCCCAGGAAGGGCAGTTTGGCAGTACCATGGTCTGTGCTACAGACCACTGGGATCATGGGATTGTGCCAACTATGCCAGGATGGCATAGAGGGGGCAATTCCATGATCATAGACATGTTACATGGCCATATTAGGAGTTACCATTGTGAAGCTACATATAGGTAGTGACCTATATGTAGTGCACGCGTGTAATGGTGTCCCCGCACTCGCAAAGTCAGGGAAATTGGCCCTGAACAATGTGGGGGCACCTTGGCTAGTGCCAGGGTGCCCTCACACTAAGTAACTTTGCACCTAACCTTTACCAGGTAAAGGTTAGACATATAGGTGACTTATAAGTTACTTAAGTGCAGTGTAAAATGGCTGTGAAATAACGTGGACGTTATTTCACTCAGGCTGCAGTGGCAGGCCTGTGTAAGAATTGTCAGAGCTCCCTATGGGTGGCAAAAGAAATTCTGCAGCACATAGGGATCTCCTGGAACCACAATACCCTGGGTACCTCAGTACCATATACTAGGGAATTATAAGGGTGTTCCAGTAAGCCAATGTAAATTGGTAAAATTGGTCATTAGCCTGTCAGTGACAATTTGAAATAAATGAGAGAGCATAACCACTGAGGTTCTGGTTAGCAGAGCCTCAGTGAGACAGTTAGGCACCACACAGGTAACACATACATATAGGCCACAAACTTATGAGCACTGGGGTCCTGACTAGCAGGGTCCCAGTGACACATAACAAACATACTGAAAACATAGGGCCTTCACTATGAGCACTGGGCCCTGGCTAGCAGGATCCCAGTGAGACAGTGAAAACACCCTGACATACACTCACAAACAGGCCCAAAGTGGGGGTAACAAGGCTAGAAAGAGGCTACTTTCTCACAGTAGTGCTTTACTTCTACTAGCCCTAGCTTTAGGGAACACTTGGTCCATTGTTCCAGGATCCAAGTTTCCCTGTCCTTTTTGCTTTTTGGCCTGAGCCCTGGTTAAAGCAAAAATATGCCCTGGGATGCCCAGTATTGCTGCATGGGCCTCCAACTCCACATCTGACCAAGCTGATGTCTCCAAATCATTTCCTAGTAGACAGTCTACAGGTAAATCTGAGGCTACCACAACTTTCTTTGGACCCGTAACCCCCCCCAGTTGAGATTTACAACAGCCATGGGGTGGCTAAGTGTGTTGTTATGAGCATCGGTTACTTGGTACTGGTGACCAAGTAGGTGTTGTTCAGGGTGGACCAGTTTCTCTATCACCATTGTGACACTGGCACCTGTGTCCCTGTAGGCCTGAGCCTCAACACCATTTATTAGGGGTAGCTGCTTGTACTTATCCATATTAAGGGGACAAGCAACTAAGGTGGCTAAATCAATAGCCCCCTCAGAGACTAACACAGCCTCTGTGGTCTCCCTAATCAGACCAACCCCAACTAAGTTACCAATAGTAAGCCCAGCTACTCCCTTGGATTGGCTATTAGTAGGTTTGCTCCCACTACCACTGCTATTAGTAGGGACACTAGGTGTAGCAGTAGGGGTTGTAGTGGTAGGAGGCTTGGTGCTTTTCTTTGGACAACTGGGATCTGTTGTCCAATGGCCTTTTATTTTACATAAATAGTACCATGGTTTCTTTTCTTTGTTTTGATTAGAAGAGGATTTGGGCCCACCACCCCCACCAGAGTGTTTTTGTGGGCCTGATGAAGACTCATTTTTAGATTTGTCCCCACCCTTGTCAGAAGACTTACCATCCTTCTTCTTGTTGCCATCTTTGTCACCCCCTGTATGAACTTTTCTGTTCACCCTTGTTCTGACCCATTTGTCTGCCTTCTTTCCCAATTCTTGGGGAGAGGTCAGATCAGAGTCCACCAAGTACTGGTGCAACAAATCAGACACACAATTATTAAGAATATGCTCTCTCAGGATCAAGTTATACAGGCTTTCAAAATCAGTAACTTTACTGCCATGTAACCACCCCTCCAAGGCCTTCACTGAATGGTCAATGAAATCAACACAGTCTTGTGAAGACTCCTTTTTGGTCTCTCTGAACTTTATCCTGTATTGTTCAGTGGTTAAGACATAACCATCCAGGAGTGCATTCTTAAGAACTTTGTAATCATTGGCTTCATTTTCTTTCACAGTAAGGAGCCTATCCCTACCTTTTCCACTAAATGATAGCCATAGGATAGGAGCCCACTGCCTTTGAGGGACATCCTGTACAGCACAGGCCCTCTCAAGTGCAGCAAACCACTTGTTAATGTCATCCCCCTCCTTATAAGGGGGAACTATCTTGTGCAGATTCCTGGAATCATGCTCTTTTGCAGGATGACTATGGGGAATACTGCTGCTGCCACCATGGGTTTCTAAACCCAGTTTCTGTCTCTCCTTCTCTACTTCTAAGGTCTGTCTATCCAAATCCAGCTGTTGCTTCTTGAGCTTCAGTCTGGTTTGTTCCACTCTCAATCTATTGAGCTCCCTTTCTAACAATCTGTCATCAGGGTGGGTGGGAGGGACATGTCTTGAAACAGAAGTATGGTGAGAATGGACAGAAGGAGACCTGTCCCTTACAGAAGGCACCCTAACAGCTTGGTTAACAGAAACATCACTTCTAGTGTGGTGAGAAGGAATACTCTTGCTATGATGTGAGACACCACCATCTGTATGGTGTGACTCCACATCAGTACCAACTATGCTAGACTGTCTAGTAATGGGCAGGCTAGGAAGTTTCTTTCCTGAATCTTTTCCTTGGGGAATCCCTGGATCAGATTGGGAACCATTAGCTACTTTTTCAACAGATGGGGCCCTTTTGGCCTTATCTTGTTCTCTAAGCATGTTAAGCAACAATTCCAAAGAAGGATTCTTCACTACACTCAAACCTCTTTCTATGCAGAGACTCCTTGCTCCTTTCCAGCTAAGGTGATCATATGCAAGTTTGGACAGATCAACATTTTGGCCTGTGCCAGACATTTTTGAAAGAGTTTAAGTGATAGAAAAAGTGAAGAAAAAGTTTTTCAGAACTTTTAGAAAGACAGAAAAAAAAACTTTTTAAACTTTTTAAGAACTTTTAGAAAGTTTGGAAGTACTTTTCAGCACTTAGAAAAAAGTGAAAAGAGGAAATGCAAAACTTTTTAGTTATGTGTACACACACTGAACTTGTTTTGTATATTTTTCTCTTATGAAAAGTACAATGACAAGAGTGGTAAGTAGTCTCAAAGCACTTATCCCACCGCTGCACAACCAATGTAGGAGGCTGGACTGGCTTGTAGTGAGTACCAAGGGGTACTTGCACCTTGCACTAGGCCCAGTTATCCCTTATTAGTGTATAGGGTGTCTAGCAGCTTAGGCTGATAGATAATGGTAGCTTAGCAGAGCAGCTTAGGCTGAACTAGGAGACGAGTGAAGCTCCTACAATACCACAAGTGTCACTTGCACAATATCATAAGAAAACACAATACACAGATATACTAAAAATAAAGGTACTTTATTTTTATGACAATATGCCAAAGTATCTCAGAGTGTACCCTCAGTATGAGGATAGCAAATATACACAAGATATATGTACACCATACCAAAAATATGCAGTATAGTCTTAGAAAACAGTGCAAACAATGTATAGTTACAATAGGATGTAATGGGGACACATAGGGATAGGGGCAACACAAACCATATACTCCAAAAGTGGAATGCGAACCACGAAGTGACCCCAAACCTATGTGTTGTAGAGGGTCGCTGGGACTATTAGAAAATAGTGAGGGTTAGAAAAAGAGCCGACCCCAAGACCCTGAAAAGTGAGTGCAAAGTGCACTAAAGTTCCCCAAAGGACATAGAAGTCGTGATAGGGGAATTCTGCAGGAAAGACACAAACCAGCAATGCAACAACAATGGATTTCCAGTCAAGGGTACCTGTGGAACAAGGGGACCAAGTCCAAAAGTCACAAGCAAGTCGGAGATGGGCAGATGCCCAGGAAATGCCCGCTGTGGGTGCAAAGAAGCTGCTACTGGACAGTAGAAGCTGAGGATTCTGCAGGAACGACAAGGGCTATAGACTTCCCCTATGGAGGATGGATCCCCCACGTCGTGGAGAGTCGTGCAGAAGTATTTTCCCGCCGAAAGACCGCCAACAAGCCTTGCTAGCTGCAAGTCAAGGGGTTAGCGTTTTTGGATGCTGCTGTGGCCCAGGAGGAACCAGGATGTCGCCAATTGCGTCTGGGAACAGAGGGGCTGTCGAGCAAGACAAGGAGCCCTCTCAGAAGCAGGCAGCACCCGCAGAAGTGCTGGAACAGGCACTACAAAGAGGAGTGAAACAGTGCTCACCCGAAGTTGCACAAAGGAGTCCCACGTCGCCGGAGACCAACTTAGAAAGTCGTGCAATGCAGGTTAGAGTGGCATGGACCCAGGCTTGGCTGTGCACAAAGGATTTCCGCCGGAAGTGCACAGAGGCTGGAGTAGCTGCAAAAGTCGCGGTTCCCAGCAATGCAGTCTGGCGTGAGGAGGCAAGGACTTACCTCCACCAAACTTGGACTGAAGAGTCACTGGACTGTGGGAGTCACTTGGACACAGTTGCTGGATTCAAGGGACCTCGCTCGTCGTGCTGAGAGGAGACCCAGGGGACCGGTGATGCAGTTCTTTGGTGCCTTTGGTTGCAGGGGGAAGATTCCGTCGACCCACGGGAGATTTCTTCGGAGCTTCTAGTGCAGAGAGGAGGAAGACTACCCCCACAGCATGCAGCACCAGGAAAACAGTCGAGAAGGCGGCAGGATCAGCGTTACAGAGTTGCAATAGTCGTCTTTGCTACTATGTTCCAGTGTTGCAGGCTTCCAGCGCGGTCAGCAGTCGATTCCTTGGCAGAAGGTGAAGAGAGAGATGCAGAGGGACTCTGATGAGCTCTTGCATTCGTTATCTAAGGAATCCACAGAGACAGAGACCCTAAATAGCCAGAAAAGAGGGTTTGGCTACCTAGGAGAGAGGATAGGCTAGCAACACCTGAAGGAGCCTATCAGAAGGAGTCTCTGACGTCACCTGGTGGCACTGGCCACTCAGAGCAGTCCAGTGTGCCAGCAGCACCTCTGTTTCCAAGATGGCAGAGGTCTGGAGCACACTGGAGGAGCTCTGGACACCTCCCAGGGGAGGCGCAGGTCAGGGGAGTGGTCACTCCCCTTTCCTTTGTCCAGTTTCGCGCCAGAGCAGGGCTAAGGGGTCCCTGAACCGGTGTAGACTGGCTTATGCAGAAATGGGCGCCATGTGTGCCCATGAAAGCATTTCGAGAGGCTGGGGGAGGCTACTCCTCCCCTGCCTTCACACCATTTTCCAAAGGGAGAGGGTGTAACACCCTCTCTCAGAGGAAGTCCTTTGTTCTGCCATCCTGGGCCAAGCCTGGCTGGACCCCAGGAGGGCAGAAACCTGTCTGAGGGGTTGGCAGCAGCTGCAGTGAAACCCCAGGAAAGGCAGTTTGGCAGTACCAGGGTCTGTGCTACAGACCACTGGGATCATGGGATTGTTTCAACTATGCCAGGATGGCATAGAGGGGGCAATTCCATGATCATAGACATGTTACATGGCCATATTCGGAGTTACCATTGTGAAGCTACATATAGGTAGTGACCTATATGTAGTGCACGTGTGTAATGGTGTCCCCGCACTCACAAAGTCCGGGGAATTGGCCCTGAACAATGTGGGGGCACCTTGGCTAGTGCCAGGGTGCCCTCACACTAAGTAACTTTGCACCTAACCTTTACCAGGTAAAGGTTAGACATATAGGTGACTTATAAGTTACTTAAGTGCAGTGTAAAATGGCTGTGAAATAACGTGGACGTTATTTCACTCAGGCTGCAGTGGCAGGCCTGTGTAAGAATTGTCAGAGCTCCCTATGGGTGGCAAAAGAAATGCTACAGCCCATAGGGATCTCCTGGAACCCCAATACCCTGGGTACCTCAGTATCATATACTAGGGAATTATAAGGGTGTTCCAGTAAGCCAATGTAAATTGGTAAAATTGGTCACTAGCCTGTTAGTGACAATTTAAAAGAAATGAGAGAGGATAACCACTGAGGTTCTGATTAGCAGAGCCTCAGTGAGACAGTTAGTCATAACACAGGTAACACATTCAGGCACACTTATGAGCACTGGGGCCCTGGCTGGCAGGGTCCCAGTGACACATGCAACTAAAACAACATATATACAGTGAAAAATGGGGGTAACATGCCAGGCAAGATGGTACTTTCCTACATTCAGGCAATAGGTTTATCTTGGTGGTAGTGGACCATGCCACCAGATATCCTGAACAATTCCTCTAAGGACCACTACAGCACCTGCAGTGGCAAAGGCCCTCCTGGGAATATTTTCCAGGGTGGGCTTCCCAAAAGAGGTGGTATCAGACAGGGGAAGCAATTTCATGTCTGCTTACTTAAAGGCCATGTGGAAGGAGTGTGGTGTGGTATACAAGTTCACTACACCCTATCATCCACAAACAAATGGACTGGTGGAGAGATTTAACAAAACTCTCAAAGGCATGATTATGGGACTCCCTGAAAAACTCCGCAGGAGATGGGATATCCTTTTACCATGCCTCCTTTTTGCTTACAGGGAGGTACCCCAGAAAGGAGTGGGCTTCAGCCCCTTTGAACTCCTCTTTGGACACCCAGTAAGAGGTACTCTAACACTTGTTAAGGAGGGTTGGGAACAACCTTTAAAAGCTCCAAAGCAAGACATAGTGGACTATGTACTTGGCCTCAGATCAAGGATGGCTGAGTACATGAAAAAGGCCAGTAAAAGCCTTCAGGCCAGCCAAGAGCTCCAAAAGCAATGGCATGACCAGAAGGCTGTTTTGGTTCAGTACCAACCAGGGCAGAAAGTGTGGGTCTTGGAGCCTGTGGCCCCAAGAGCACTCCAAGATAAATGGAGTGGACCCCACACAATTGTTGAGAAAAAGGGTGAAGTCACCTACTTAGTTGACTTAGGCACTGCCAGGAGTCCCCTTAGGGTGCTCCATGTCAATCGCCTGAAACCCTACTATGACAGGGCTGATCTCACCCTGCTCATGGCAACTGATGAGGGACAGGAAGAAGAGAGTGACCCTCTCCCTGATCTCTTCTCTTCCACAGAACAAGATGCTCTAGTGGAAGGTATAGTTTTGGCTGATTGTCTTACTGCTGAGCAGAGAGACCCTTGCATAAATGTCCTGGGTCAGTTTTCTGAACTCTTCTCTACTGTGCCAGGTACCACTTCTTGGTGTGAGCACACTATAGATACTGGAGACAGCTTGCCTGTCAAAAGTAAAATCTATAGGCAGCCTGACCATGTCAGAGACTGCATAAAGCAAGAGGTGCAGAAAATCTTAGAACTGGGAGTGGTGGATGTAGGAAAGTACCATCTTGCCTGGCATGTTACCCCCATTTTTCACTGTATATATGTTGTTTTAGTTGTATGTGTCACTGGGACCCTGGTAACCCAGGGCCCCAGTGCTCATAAGTGTGCCTGAATGTGTTACCTGTGTAGTGACTAACTGTCTCACTGAGGCTCTGCTAATCAGAACCTCAGTGGTAATGCTCTCTCATTTCTTTCCAAATTGTCACTGACAGGCTAGTGACCATTTTTACCAATTTACATTGGCTTACTGGAACACCCTTATAATTCCCTAGTATATGGTACTGAGGTACCCAGGGTATTGGGGTTCCAGGAGATCCCTATGGGCTGCAGCATTTCTTTTGCCACCCATAGGGAGCTCTGACAATTCTTACACAGGCCTGCCACTGCAGCCTGAGTGAAATAACGTCCACGTTATTTCACAGCCATTTTACACTGCACTTAAGTAACTTATAAGTCACCTATATGTCTAACCTTTACCTGGTAAAGGTTAGGTGCAAAGTTACTTAGTGTGAGGGCACCCTGGCACTAGCCAAGGTGCCCCCACATTGTTCAGAGCCAATTCACTGAACTTTGTGAGTGCGGGGACACCATTACACGCGTGCACTACATATAGGTCACTACCTATATGTAGCTTCACCATGGTAACTCCGAATATGGCCATGTAACATGTCTATGATCATGGAATTGCCCCCTCTATGCCATCCTGGCATTGTTGGTACAATTCCATGATCCCAGTGGTCTGTAGCACAGACCCTGGTACTGCCAGACTGCCCTTCCTGGGGTTTCTCTGCAGCTGCTGCTGCTGCCAACCCCTCAGACAGGCGGCTGCCCTCCTGGGGTCCAGCCAGGCCTGGCCCAGGATGGCAGAACAAAGAACTTCCTCTGAGAGAGGGTGTGACACCCTCTCCCTTTGGAAAATGGTGTGAAGGCAGGGGAGGAGTAGCCTCCCCCAGCCTCTGGAAATGCTTTGTTGGGCACAGATGTGCCCAATTCTGCATAAGCCAGTCTACACCGGTTCAGGGACCCCTTAGCCCCTGCTCTGGCGCGAAACTGGACAAAGGAAAGGGGAGTGACCACTCCCCTGACCTGCACCTCCCCTGGGAGGTGTCCAGAGCTCCTCCAGTGTGCTCCAGACCTCTGCCATCTTGGAAACAGAGGTGCTGCTGGCACACTGGACTGCTCTGAGTGGCCAGTGCCACCAGGTGACGTCAGAGACTCCTTGTGATAGGCTCCTTCAGGTGTTAGTAGCCTTTCCTCTCTCCTAGGTAGCCAAACCCTCTTTTCTGGCTATTTAGGGTCTCTGTCTCTGGGGAAACTTTAGATAACGAATGCATGAGCTCAGCCGAGTTCCTCTGCATCTCCCTCTTCACCTTCTGATAAGGAATCGACCGCTGACCGCGCTGGAAGCCTGCAAACCTGCAACATAGTAGCAAAGACGACTACTGCAACTCTGTAACGCTGATCCTGCCGCCTTCTCGACTGTTTTCCTGCTTGTGCATGCTGTGGGGGTAGTCTGCCTCCTCTCTGCACCAGAAGCTCCGAAGAAATCTCCCGTGGGTCGACGGAATCTTCCCCCTGCAACCGCAGGCACCAAAAAGCTGCATTACCGGTCCCTTGGGTCTCCTCTCAGCACGACGAGCGAGGTCCCTCGAATCCAGCGACGCTGTCCAAGTGACCCCCACAGTCCAGTGACTCTTCAGCCCAAGTTTGGTGGAGGTAAGTCCTTGCCTCACCTCGCTGGGCTGCATTGCTGGGAACCGCGACTTTGCAAGCTACTCCGGCCCCTGTGCACTTCCGGCGGAAATCCTTCGTGCACAGCCAAGCCTGGGTCCACGGCACTCTAACCTGCATTGCACGACTTTCTAAGTTGGTCTCCGGCGACGTGGGACTCCTTTGTGCAACTTCGGCGAGCACCGTTTCACGCATCCT
Source organism: Pleurodeles waltl (assembly GCF_031143425.1). Taxonomy (NCBI): domain Eukaryota; kingdom Metazoa; phylum Chordata; class Amphibia; order Caudata; family Salamandridae; genus Pleurodeles; species Pleurodeles waltl. The sequence goes on from NC_090440.1 coordinate 18,940,057, forward strand.
CGTAGTGCCTGTTTCTGGCACTTCTCCAGGTGCTACCTGCTTTAGTGAGGGCGCTTTGTCTTGCTCGACGTCCCCTCTCTCTGCAGGTCCAATTTGCGACCTCCTGGTCCCTCCTGGGCCCCAGCAGCGTCCAAAAACGCCAAACGCACGATTTGCGTGTAGCAAGGCTTGTTGGCGTACATCCGGCGGGAAAACACTTCTGCACGACTCTCCAAGGCGTGGGGGATCCATCCTCCAAAGGGGAAGTCTCTAGCCCTTGTCGTTCCTGCAGTATTCACAGTTCTTCAGCCTAGTAAGAGCGTCTTTGCACCAACCGCTAGCATTTCTTGGGCCTCTGCCCATCTCCGAGCTGCTTGTGACTTTTGGACTTGGTCCCCTTGTTCCACAGGTACCCTCAGACAGGAATCCATCGTTGTTGCATTGCTGATTTGTGTTTTCCTTGCATTCTCCCTCTAACACAACTATTTTGTTCTGAGGGGAACTTTAGTGCACTTTGCACTCACTTTTCAGGGTCTTGGGGAGGGTTATTTTTCTAACTCTCACTATTTTCTAATAGTCCCAGCGACCCTCTACAAGGTCACATAGGTTTGGGGTCCATTCGTGGTTCACATTCCACTTTTGGAGTATATGGTTTGTGTTGCCCCTATCCCTATGTTTCCCCATTGCATCCTATTGTAACTATACATTGTTTGCACTGTTTTCTAAGACTATACTGCATATTTTTGCTATTGTGTATATATATCTTGTGTATATTTCCTATCCTCTCACTGAGGGTACACTCTAAGAAACTTTGGCATATTGTCATAAAAATAAAGTACCTTTATTTTTAGTATAACTGTGTATTGTGTTTTCTTATGATATTGTGCATATGACACTAAGTGGTACGGTAGTAGCTTCACACGTCTCCTAGTTCAGCCTGAGCTGCTTTGCTAAGCTACCATTATCTATCAGCCTAAGCTGCTAGACACCCTATACACTAATAAGGGATAACTGGGCCTGGTGCAAGGTGCAAGTACCCCTTGGTACTCACTACAAGCCAGTCCAGCCTCCTACATTGGTTGTGCAGCGGTGGGATAAGTGCTTTGAGACTACTTACCACTCTTGTCATTGTACTTTTCATAAGAGAAAAATATACAAAACAAGGTCAGTGTATATACACATAGCCAAAAAGTTTTGCATTTCCTCTTTTCACTCTTTTCTAAGTGCTGAAAAGTACTTCTAAAACTTTCAAAAAGTTCTTAAAAGTTTAAAAAGTTTTTTCTGTCTTTCCAAAAAGTTCTGAAAACTTTTTTCTCTTTGTCTATCACTTTAACTCTCTCTAAAAAATGTCTGGCACAGGCCAAAAAGTTGAACTGTCCAAACTTGCATATGATCACCTTAGCTGGAAAGGAGCAAGGAGTCTCTGCATAGAGAGAGGTTTGAGTGTAGGGAAGAATCCTTCCTTAGAACTGTTAATTAATATGCTTAGAGTACAGGATAAGGCCATAAGTGCCCAATCTGTAGAAAAAGTAGCTAATGGTTCTCAATCTGATCCAGGGACTCCCCCAGGAAAAGGTTCAGGAAAGAAACTTCTCAGCCTGCCCATTACTAGACAGTCTAGCATAGTTGGTACAGAGGTTGAATCACATCATACTGATGATGTGCTCTCACATTATGCTGGTAGCCAAGCTGTTAGGGTGCCCTTGGTAAGGGACTGGTCTCCTTCTGTTCATTCCCATCATACCTCTGTATCTAGAAATGTCCCTCCCACCCACCCTGATGACAGATTGTTAGAAAGGGAGCTCAATAGATTGAGAGTGGAGCAAACCAGACTGAAGCTCAAGAAGCAACAGCTGGATTTGGATAGACAGTCTTTAGAAATAGAGAGGGAAAGACAGAAGATGGGTTTAGATACCCATGGTGGCAGCAGCAGTATTCCCCATAGTCATCCTGCAAAAGAGCATGATTCCAGGAATCTGCATAAGATAGTTCCCCCTTACAAGGAGGGGGATGACATTAACAAGTGGTTTGCTGCACTTGAGAGGGCCTGTGCTGTACAGGATGTCCCTCAAAAGCAGTGGGCTGCTATCCTATGGCTATCATTTACTGGAAAAGGTAGGGATAGGCTCCTTACTGTAAAAGAAAATGATGCTAACAATTTCCAAGTTCTTAAGAATGCACTCCTGGATGGTTATGGCTTAACCACTGAACAGTACAGGATAAAGTTCAGAGATACCAAAAAGGAGTCTTCACAAGACTGTGTTGATTTCATTGACCATTCAGTGAAGGCCTTGGAGGGGTGGTTACATGGCAGTAAAGTTACTGATTATGACAGCCTGTATAACTTGATCCTGAGAGAGCATATTCTTAATAATTGTGTGTCTGATTTGTTGCACCAGTACTTGGTGGACTCTGATCTGACCTCTCCCCAAGAATTGGGAAAGAAGGCAGACAAATGGGTCAGAACAAGAGTGAACAGAAAAGTTCATACAGGGGGTGACAAAGATGGCAACAAAAAGAAGGATGGTAAGTCTTCTGACAAGGGTGGGGACAAATCTAAAAATGAGTCTTCATCAGGCCCACAAAAACACTCTGGTGGGGGTGGTGGGTCCAAACCCTCCTTTAATCAGAACAAGGAAAAGAAACCATGGTGCTATTTATGTAAGATAAAAGGCCATTGGACAACAGATCCCAGTTGTCCAAAGAAAGGCACCACAGCTCCTACCACTACAACCCCTACTGCTACACTCCTACTAATAGCCAATCCAAGGGAGTAGCTGGGCTCACTTTTGGTAATTTAGTTGGGGTTGGTCTGATTAGGGAGACCACAGAGGCTACTTTAGTCTCTGAAGGGGCTATTGACTTAGCCACTTTGGTTGCTTGCCCCCATAACTTGGAGAAGTACAAGCAACTAACCCTAATAAATGGTGTTGAGGTCCAGGCCTACAGGGACACAGGTGCCAGTGTCACAATGGTGATTGAGAAACTGGTGCACCCTGAACAACACATTCTTGGACACCAGTACCAAGTAACCAATGCTCACAACATAACACAAAGCCACCCCATGGCTGTTGTAAATCTCAACTGGGGGGGGGTATCTGGTCCTAAGAAAGTTGTGGTAGCTTCAGATTTACCTGTAGACTGTCTATTAGGGAATGATTTGGAGACATCAGCTTGGTCAGATGTGGAGTTGGAGGCCCATGCAGCAATGCTGGGCATTCCAGGGCATATTTTTGCTTTGACAAGGGCTCAGGCCAAAAAGCAAAAAGGACAGGGAAGCTTGGATCCTGGAACAATGGACCAAGTGCTCCCTAAAGCTAGGGCTAGTAGAAGCAAACCACTTCCTACTATCCCTCCCTCTACAGTGGATTCTACTTCTGAGGAAGAAGAATTCCCTCCCTGTGCAGAACCTACACCAGAGGAGCTGGAAGCAGACACTGCTGAGCTTTTGGGTGAAGGGGGGCCTGCCAGAGAGGAGCTGAGTGTGGCACAGCAAACCTGTCCCACATTAGAGGGTCTAAGACAGCAAGCTGTCAAACAGGCTAATGGGGATGTCAGTGATTCTCACAGAGTTTACTGGGAGGACAACCTCTTGTACACTGAGCATAGGGATCCTAAACCTGGAGCTGCCAGGAGATTAGTGATTCCTCAGGAGTACAGAAAGTTCCTCCTAACACTGGCACATGACATTCCCTTAGCTGGGCACCTGGGTCAAATGAAAACTTGGGACAGATTGGTACCATTGTTTCATTGGCCTAGGATGTCTGAGGACACAAAAGAATTTTGCAAGTCCTGTGAAACCTGTCAAGCCAGTGGCAAGACAGGTGGCACTCCAAAGGCACCCCTTATCCCACTGCCTGTGGTTGGGGTTCCCTTTGAAAGGGTAGGGGTCGACATAGTTGGCCCCCTTGACCCTCCTACTGCTTCAGGCAATAGGTTTATCTTGGTGGTAGTGGACCATGCCACAAGATATCCTGAAGCTATTCCTTTAAGGACCACTACAGCTCCTGCAGTGGCAAAGGCCCTCCTGGGAATATTTTCCAGGGTGGGCTTCCCAAAGAAAGTAGTATCAGACAGGGGAAGCAATTTCATTTCTGCATACTTAAAGGCCATGTGGAAGGAGTGTGGTGTAACTTACAAGTTCACAACACCCTATCATCCACAAACAAATGGACTGGTGGAGAGATTTAATAAAACTCTCAAAGGCATGATTATGGGACTCCCTGAAAAACTCCGCAGGAGATGGGATATCCTTCTACCATGCCTCCTTTTTGCCTACAGGGAGGTACCCCAGAAAGGAGTGGGCTTCAGCCCCTTTGAACGTCTTTTTGGACACCCTGTTAGGGGTCCACTCCCACTTGTAAAGGAGGGTTGGGAACAACCTTTAAAAGCTCCTAAGCAGGATATTGTGATTATGTACTTGGCCTCAGATCAAGGATGGCTGAGTACATGAAAAAGGCCAGTAAAAACCTTCAGGCCAGCCAAGAGCTCCAGAAGCAATGGCATGATCAGAAGGCTGTTTTGGTTCAGTACCAACCAGGGCAGAAAGTGTGGGTCTTGGAGCCTGTGGCCCCAAGAGCACTCCAAGATAAATGGAGTGGACCCCACACAATTGTTGAAAAGAAGGGTGAAGTCACCTACTTGGTTGACTTAGGCACTGCCAGGAGTCCCCTTAGGGTGCTCCATGTCAACCGCCTGAAACCCTACTATGACAGGGCTGATCTCACCCTGCTCATGGCAACAGATGAGGGACAGGAAGAAGACAGTGATCCTCTACCTGATCTCTTCTCTTCCACAGAACAAGATGCTCTTGTGGAAGGTGTAGTTTTGGCTGATTGTCTTACTGCTGAGCAGAAAGATAATTGCATAAATCTCCTAGGACAATTTTCAGAACTCTTCTCCATTGTGCCAGGCACCACTTCTTGGTGTGAGCACACTATAGATACTGGAGACAGTTTACCTGTCAAAAGTAAGATCTATAGGCAGCCTGACCATGTCAGGGACTGCATAAAGCAAGAAGTTCAGAAGATGTTGGAACTAGGAGTGGTTGAGCACTCTGACAGTCCATGGGCTTCTCCTGTGGTACTGGTACCAAAACCCAATTCTAAAGATGGAAAGAAGTAAATGAGGTTTTGTGTAGACTATAGAGGTCTCAACTTGGTAACCAAAACTGATGCTCACCCTATACCCAGGGCAGATGAGCTAATAGATACACTGGCATCTGCCAAGTATCTAAGCACTTTTGATTTGACTGCAGGGTATTGGCAGATCAAAATGTCAGAAGATGCTAAACCTAAGACTGCATTTTCTACCATTGGAGGACATTACCAGTTTACTGTAATGCCTTTTGGTTTGAAAAATGCACCTGCCACTTTTCAGAGGTTGGTGAACACAGTCCTGCAAGGGCTGGAAGCTTTCAGTGCAGCATATTTGGATGATATAGCTGTCTTTAGCTCCAGCTGGGATGATCACCTGGTCCACCTTTGGAAAGTTTTGGAGGCCCTGCAAAAGGCAGGCCTCACTATCAAGGCTTCAAAGTGCCAGATAGGGCAGGGTAAGGTGGTTTATCTGGGACACCTTGTTGGTGGGGAACAGATTGCACCACTTCAGGGGAAAATCCAAACTATTATTGATTGGGTTCCCCCTACCACTCAGACTCAGGTGAGAGCCTTCCTAGGCCTCACTGGGTATTACAGGAGGTTCATTAAGAACTATGGCTCCATTGCAGCCCCTCTTAATGACCTCACATCCAAGAAAATGCCTAAAAAGGTATTATGGACAGCAAACTGTCAGAAAGCTTTTGAGGAGCTGAAGCAGGCCATGTGCTCTGCACCTGTCCTGAAAAGCCCTTGTTACTCTAAAAAATTCTATGTCCAAACTGATGCATCTGAATTAGGAGTAGGGGCAGTCCTATCACAACTTAATTCTGAGGGCCAGGATCAACCTGTTGCTTTTATTAGTAGGAGGTTGACCCCTAGAGAAAAGCGTTGGTCTGCCATTGAGAGGGAGGCCTTTGCTGTGGTCTGGGCTCTGAAGAAGTTGAGGCCATACCTGTTTGGCACTCACTTCATTGTTCAGACAGACCACAAACCTCTACTTTGGCTAAAACAAATGAAAGGTGAAAATCCTAAATTGTTGAGGTGGTCCATATCCCTACAGGGAATGGACTATACAGTGGAACATAGACCTGGGAGTAGCCACTCCAATGCAGATGGACTCTCCAGATATTTCCACTTAGACAATGAAGACTCATCAGGTAATGGCTAGTCTTATTGTCCTTCGTTTGGGGGGGGGGTTGTGTAGGAAAGTACCATCTTGCCTGGCATGTTACCCCCATTTTTCACTGTATATATGTTGTTTTAGTTGTATGTGTCACTGGGACCCTGGTAACCCAGGGCCCCAGTGCTCATAAGTGTGCCTGAATGTGTTACCTGTGTAGTGACTAACTGTCTCACTGAGGCTCTGCTAATCAGAACCTCAGTGGTTATGCTCTCTCATTTCTTTCCAAATTGTCACTGACAGGCTAGTGACCATTTTTACCAATTTACATTGGCTTACTGGAACACCCTTATAATTCCCTAGTATATGGTACTGAGGTACCCAGGGTATTGGGGTTCCAGGAGATCCCTATGGGCTGCAGCATTTCTTTTGCCACCCATAGGGAGCTCTGACAATTCTTACACAGGCCTGCCACTGCAGCCTGAGTGAAATAACGTCCACGTTATTTCACAGCCATTTTACACTGCACTTAAGTAACTTATAAGTCACCTATCTGTCTAACCTTTACCTGGTAAAGGTTAGGTGCAAAGTTACTTAGTGTGAGGGCACCCTGGCACTAGCCAAGGTGCCCCCACATTGTTCAGAGCCAATTCACTGAACTTTGTGAGTGCGGGGACACCATTACACGCGTGCACTACATATAGGTCACTACCTATATGTAGCTTCACCATGGTAACTCCAAATATGGCCATGTAACATGTCTATGATCATGGAATTGCCCCCTCTATGCCATCCTGGCATTGTTGGTACAATTCCATGATCCCAGTGGTCTGTAGCACAGACCCTGGTACTGCCAGACTGCCCTTCCTGGGGTTTCTCTGCAGCTGCTGCTGCTGCCAACCCCTCAGACAGGTGGCTGCCCTCCTGGGGTCCAGCCAGGCCTGGCCCAGGATGGCAGAACAAAGAACTTCCTCTGAGAGAGGGTGTGACACCCTCTCCCTTTGGAAAATGGTGTGAAGGCAGGGGAGGAGTAGCCTCCCCCAGCCTCTGGAAATGCTTTGTTGGGCACAGATGTGCCCAATTCTGCATAAGCCAGTCTACACCGGTTCAGGGACCCCTTAGCCCCTGCTCTGGCGCGAAACTGGACAAAGGAAAGGGGAGTGACCACTCCCCTGACCTGCACCTCCCCTGGGAGGTGTCCAGAGCTCCTCCAGTGTGCTCCAGACCTCTGCCATCTTGGAAACAGAGGTGCTGCTGGCACACTGGACTGCTCTGAGTGGCCAGTGCCACCAGGTGACGTCAGAGACTCCTTGTGATAGGCTCCTTCAGGTGTTAGTAGCCTTTCCTCTCTCCTAGGTAGCCAAACCCTCTTTTCTGGCTATTTAGGGTCTCTGTCTCTGGGGAAACTTTAGATAACGAATGCATGAGCTCAGCCGAGTTCCTCTGCATCTCCCTCTTCACCTTCTGATAAGGAATCGACCGCTGACCGCGCTGGAAGCCTGCAAACCTGCAACATAGTAGCAAAGACGACTACTGCAACTCTGTAACGCTGATCCTGCCGCCTTCTCGACTGTTTTCCTGCTTGTGCATGCTGTGGGGGTAGTCTGCCTCCTCTCTGCACCAGAAGCTCCGAAGAAATCTCCCGTGGGTCGACGGAATCTTCCCCCTGCAACCGCAGGCACCAAAAAGCTGCATTACCGGTCCCTTGGGTCTCCTCTCAGCACGACGAGCGAGGTCCCTCGAATCCAGCGATGCTGTCCAAGTGACCCCCACAGTCCAGTGACTCTTCAGCCCAAGTTTGGTGGAGGTAAGTCCTTGCCTCACCTCGCTGGGCTGCATTGCTGGGAACCGCGACTTTGCAAGCTACTCCGGCCCCTGTGCACTTCCGGCGGAAATCCTTCGTGCACAGCCAAGCCTGGGTCCACGGCACTCTAACCTGCATTGCACGACTTTCTAAGTTGGTCTCCGGCGACGTGGGACTCCTTTGTGCAACTTCGGCGAGCACCGTTTCACGCATCCTCGTAGTGCCTGTTTCTGGCACTTCTCCGGGTGCTACCTGCTTCAGTGAGGGCTCTTTGTCTTGCTCGACGTCCCCTCTCTCTGCAGGTCCAATTTGCGACCTCCTGGTCCCTCCTGGGCCCCAGCAGCGTCCAAAAACGCCAAACACACGATTTGCGTGTAGCAAGGCTTGTTGGCGTACATCCGGCGGGAAAACACTTCTGCACAACTCTCCAAGGCGTGGCGGATCCATCCTCCAAAGGGGAAGTCTCTAGCCCTTGTCGTTCCTGCAGTATTCACAGTTCTTCAGCCTAGTAAGAGCGTCTTTGCACCAACCACTGGCATTTCTTGGGCATCTGCCCATCTCCGAGCTGCTTGTGACTTTTGGACTTGGTCCCCTTGTTCCACAGGTACCCTCAGACAGGAATCCATCGTTGTTGCATTGCTGATTTGTGTTTTCCTTGCATTCTCCCTCTAACACGACTATTTTGTCCTGAGGGGAACTTTAGTGCACTTTGCACTCACTTTTCAGGGTCTTGGGGAGGGTTATTTTTCTAACTCTCACTATTTTCTAATAGTCCCAGCGACCCTCTACAAGGTCACATAGGTTTGGGGTCCATTCGTGGTTCACATTCCACTTTTGGAGTATATGGTTTGTGTTGCCCCTATCCCTATGTTTCCCCATTGCATCCTATTGTAACTATACATTGTTTGCACTGTTTTCTAAGACTATACTGCATATTTTTGCTATTGTGTATATATATCTTGTGTATATTTCCTATCCTCTCACTGAGGGTACACTCTAAGATACTTTGGCATATTGTCATAAAAATAAAGTACCTTTATTTTTAGTATAACTGTGTATTGTGTTTTCTTATGATATTGTGCATATGACACTAAGTGGTACGGTAGTAGCTTCACACGTCTCCTAGTTCAGCCTGAGCTGCTTTGCTAAGCTACCATTATCTATCAGCCTAAGCTGCTAGACACCCTATACACTAATAAGGGATAACTGGGCCTGGTGCAAGGTGCAAGTACCCCTTGGTACTCACTACAAGCCAGTCCAGCCTCCTACAGTGGAGCACTCTGAAAGTCCATGGGCTTCTCCTGTGGTACTTGTACCAAAACCTCATTCCAAGGATGGAAAGAAGGAAATGCGGTTTTGTGTAGACTACAGAGGTTTCAACCAGGTAACCAAAACTGATGCTCACCCTATACCCAGGGCAGATGAGCTCATAGATACATTGGCATCTGCCAAGTATCTAAGCACTTTTGACTTGACTGCAGGGTATTGGCAGATCAAATTATCAGAAGATGCAAAAGCAAAAACTGCATTTTCAACCATTGGAGGCCATTACCAATTCACAGTAATGCCTTTTGGATTGAAAAATGCACCTGACACTTTTCAGAGGTTGGTGAACACAGTCCTGCAAGGGCTGGAAGCTTTTAGTGCAGCATATCTAGACAATATAGCTGTCTTTAGCACCAGTTGGGATGATCACCTGGTCCACCTATGGAAAGTTTTAGAGGCCCTGCAAAAGGCAGCCTCACTATCAAGGCTTCAAAGTGCCAGATAGGGCAGGGGAAGGTGGTTTATCTGGGACACCTGGTTGGTGGAGACCAGATTGCACCACTTCCGGGGAAAATCGAAACTATTATAGATTGGGTTCCCCCTACTACTCAGACCCAGGTGAGAGCCTTTTTAGGCCCCACTGGGTATTACAGGAGGTTCATTAAGAACTATGGCTCCATTGCAGCCCCTCTTAATGACCTCACATCCAAGAAAATGCCTAAGAAGGTATTGTGGACAGCTAGCTGTCAGAAAGCTTTTGAGGAGCTGAAGCAGGCCAGGTGCTCTGCACCTGTCCTAAAAAGCCCTTGTTACTCTAAAAAATTCTATGTCCAAACTGATGCATCTGAATTAGGAGTAGGGGCAGTCCTATCACAACTTAATTCTGAGGGCCAGGATCAACCTGTTGCTTTTATTAGTAGGAGGTTGACCCCTAGAGAAAAGCGTTGGTCTGCCATTGAGAGGGAGGCCTTTGCTGTGGTCTGGGTACTGAAGAAGTTGAGGCCATACCTGTTTGGCACTCACTTCATTGTTCAGACAGACCACAAACCTCTACTTTGGCTAAAACAAATGAAAGGTGAAAATCCTAAATTGTTGAGGTGGTCTATATCCCTACAGGGAATAGGCTATACAGTGGAACATAGACCTGGGAGTACCCACTCCAATGCAGATGGACTCTCCAGATATTTCCACTTAGACAATGAAGACTCATCAGGTCATGGCTAGTCTTATTGTCCTTCGTTTGGGGGGGGTTGTGTAGGAAAGTATCATCTTGCCTGGCATGTTACCCCCATTTTTCACTGTATATATGTTGTTTTAGTTGTATGTGTCACTGGGACCCTGCCAGCCAGGGCCCCAGTGCTCATAAGTGTGCCTGAATGTGTTACCTGTGTTATGACTGTCTCACTGAGGCTCTGCTATCCAGAACCTCAGTGGTTATGCTCTCTCATTTCTTTCAAATTGTCACTAACAGGCTAGTGACCAATTTTACCAATTTACATTGGCTTACTGGAACACCCTTATAATTCCCTAGTATATGGTACTGAGGTACCCAGGGTATTGGGGTTCCAGGAGATCCCTATGGGCTGCAGCATTTCTTTTGCCACCCATAGGGAGCTCTGACAATTCTTACACAGGCCTGCCACTGCAGCCTGAGTGAAATAACGTCCACGTTATTTCACAGCCATTTTTCACTGCACTTAAGTAACTTATAAGTCACCTATATGTCTAACCTTTACCTGGTAAAGGTTGGGTGCTAAGTTACTTAGTGTGTGGGCACCCTGGCACTAGCCAAGGTGCCCCCACATTGTTCAGGGCCAATTCCCTGGACTTTGTGAGTGCGGGGACACCATTACACGCGTGCACTACATATAGGTCACTACCTATATGTAGCTTCACAATGGTAACTCCGAATATGGCCATGTAACATGTCTAAGATCATGGAATTGCCCCCTCTATGCCATCCTGGCATTGTTGGTGCAATCCCATGATCCCACGGGTCTCTAGCACAGACCCTGGCACTGCCAAACTGCCTTTCCCGGGGTTTCACTGCAGCTGCTGCTGCTGCCAACCCCTCAGACAGGTTTCTGCCCTCCTGGGGTCCAGCCAGGCTTGGCCCAGGATGGCAGAACAAAGGACTTCCTCTGAGAGAGGGTGCTACACCCTCTCCCTTTGGAAAATGGTGTGAAGGCAGGGGAGGAGTAGCCTCCCCCAGCCTCTGGAAATGCTTTCATGGGCACACATGGTGCCCATTTCTGCATAAGCCAGTCTACACCGGTTCAGTGACCCTTCAGCCCTGCTCTGGCGCGAAACTGGACAAAGGAAAGGGGAGTGACCACTCCCCTGACCTGCACCTCCCCTTGGAGGTGCCCGAGCTCCTCCAGTGTGCTCCAGACCTCTGCCATCTTGGAAACAGAGGTGTTGCTGGCACACTGGACTGCTCTGAGTGGCCAGTGCCAGCAGGTGACGTCAGAGACTCCTTTTGATAGGCTCCTTCAGGTGTTGCTAGCCTATCCTCTCTCCTAAGTAGCCAAACCCTCTTTTCTGGCTATTTAGGGTCTCTGTCTTTGGGGATTCCTTAGATAACGAATGCAAGAGCTCATCCGAGTTCCTCTGCATCTCTCTCTTCACCTTCTGCCAAGGAATCGACTGCTGACCGCGCTGGAAGCCTGCAAAACTGCAACAAAGTAGCAAAGACGACTACTGCAACTCTGTAACGCTGATCCTGCCGCCTTCTCGACTGCTTTCCTGGTGGTGCATGCTGTGGGGGTAGTCTGCCTCCTCTCTGCACTAGAAGCTCCGAAGAAATCTCCCGTGGGTTGACGGAATCGTCCCCCTGCAACCGCAGGCACCAAAGAACTGCATCACCGGTACCCTGGGTCTCCTCTCAGCACGACGAGCGAGGTCCCTTGAATCCAGCAACTCTGTCCAAGTGACTCCCACAGTCCAGTGACTCTTCAGTCCAAGTTTGGTGGAGGTAAGTCCTTGCCTCCCCACGCCAGACTGCATTGCTGGGAACCGTGACTTTTTCAGCTACTCCGGCCTCCGTGCACTTCTGGCGGAAATCCTTTGTGCACAGTCCAGCCTGGGTCCACGGCACTCTAACCTGCATTGCACGACCTCCTAAGTTGTCCTCCGTACTCCGGACTCCTTTGTGCAACTTTGGGTGAGCACCGTTTCACTCTACTTCATAGTGCCAGTTCCGGCACTTTTGCGGGTGCTGCCTGCTTCTGAGAGGGCTCCTTGTTTGGCTCGATGCCTCCTCTGTCCCCAGACGCAATTGGCAACATCCTGGTCCCTCCTGGGCCACAGCAGCATCCAAAAACCCTAACTGTACGATTTGCAGCTAGCAAGGCTTGTTGGCGGTCTTTCTTCAGGAAAACACTTCTGCACGACTCTCCATGGCGTGGGGGATTCATCCTTCAAAGGGGAAGTCTCTAGCCCTTGTCGTTCCTGCAGAACCTTCAGCTTCTACTGTCCAGTAGCAGCTTCTTTGCATCCACAGCTGGCATTTCCTGGGCATCTGCCCATCTCCGACTTGCTTGTGACTTTTGGACTTGGTCCCCTTGTTCCACAGGTACCCTCAACTGGAAATCCATTGTTGTTGCATTGCTGGTTTGTGTCTTTCCTACAGAATTCCCCTATCACAACTTCTATGTCCTTTGGGGAACTTTAGTGCACTTTGCACTCACTTTTCAGGGTCTTGGGGTGGGCTATTTTTCTAACCCTCACTGTTTTCTTACAGTCCCAGCGACCCTCTACAAGGTCACATAGGTTTGGGGTCCATTCGTGGTTCGCATTCCACTTTTGGAGTATATGGTTTGTGTTGCCCCTATCCCTATGTGTCCCCATTGCATCCTATTGTAACTATACATTGTTTGCACTGTTTTCTAATACTATTACTGCATATTTTGGTATTGTGTACATATATCTTGTGTATATTTGCTATCCTCATCCTGAAGGTACTCAGTGAGATACTTTTGGCATATTGTCATAAAAATAAAGTACCTTTATTTTTAGTATATCTGTGTATTGTGTTTTCTTATGATATTGTGCATATGACACTAGTGGTACTGTAGGAGCTTCACTCGTCTCCTAGTTCAGCCTAAGCTGCTCTGCTAAGCTACCATTATCTATCAGCCTAAGCTGCTAGACACCCTATACACTAATAAGGGATAACTGGGCCTGGTGCAAGGTGTAAGTACCCCTAGGTACTCACTACAAGCCAGTCCAGCCTCCTACAATAACAGGGTGGAGCAACATGGCATGCAGTAGGATTGAGTGGATTATTGTGTCATAGAATAGAGTAGAGTAACGTGGCATGCAGTGGCATAGAGTGGAGTAGTGTGTCATGGAATAGAGTGGAGTAACGTGGCATAGAGTGGCATAAAGTGGAGTAGTGTGTCATAGAATAGAGTGGAGTAACGTGGCATGGAGCGGCATAGAGTGGAGTAGTGTGTCATGGAATAGAGTAACAAGGCACGGAGTGACATAGAGGGAATAGTGTGGTGTAACAGAGTGGAGCAACATGGCATGCATTGGCATTGAGTGGAGTAGTGTGTCATGGAATAGAGTGGAGTAACGTGGCATGGAGTGGCATAGAGTGACGTAGTGTGCCATGGAATAGAGTGGAGTAACGTGACATGGAGCACCATAGAGTGGAGTAGTGTGCCCTAGAATAGAGTGGAGTAACGTGGTATGCAGTGGCATAGAGTGGAGTAGTGTGTCATGGAATGGAGTGGAGTAAAGTGGCATGGAGCGGCATAGAGTGGCGTAGTTTGTCATGGAATAGAGTGGAGTAAAGTGGCATGGAGTGGAGTAGGGTGTCATAGAATGGAGTAACATGGCATAGAGTGGCATAGACGGAATAGTGTGTGGTATAACAGAGTGGAGCAACATGGCATGCAGTGGCATTGAGTGGGCTATTGTGTCATAGAATAGAGTGGAGTAACGTGGCATGCAGTGGCATAGAGTGGAGTAGTGTGTCATGGAATAGAGTGGAGTAATGTGGCATGGAGTGGCATAGAGTGGAGTAGTATGTCATAGAATTGAGTAACAAGGCACGGAGTAACACAGAGGGAATAGTGTGGTATAATAGAGTGGAGCAACATGGCATGCAGTGGCATTGAGTGGAGTATTGTGTCATGGAATAGAGTGGAGTAACGTGGCATGGAGTGGCATAAAGTGACATAGTGTGTCATGGAATTGAGTGGAGTAACGTGGCATGGAGTGGCATAGAGTGTAGTAGTGTGTCATGGGATGGAGTGGAGTAAAGTGGCGTGGAGTGGAGTAGAGTGTCATAGAATGGAGTAACATGGCACGGAGTGGCATAGAGGGAATAGTGTGTGGTATAACAGAGTGGAGCAACATGGCATGCAGTGGCATTGAGTGGAGTATTGTGTCATAGAATAGAGTGGAGTATCGTGGCATGCAGTGGCATAGAGTAGAGTAGTGTGTCTTGGAATAGAGTGGAGTAACGTGGCATGAAGCGGCATAGAGAGTAGTAGTGTGTCATAGAATATAGTAACAGGGCACGGAGTGAAATAGAGGGAATAGTGTGGTATAACAGAGTGGAGCAACATGGCATGCAGTGGCATTGAGTGGAGTATTGTGTCATAGAATAGGGTGGAGTACCGTGGCATGGAGCACCATAGGGTGAAGTAGTGTGTCATGGAATAGAGTGGAGTAACTTGGCATAGAGTGGAGTGGTATGTTGTTGAACAGAGTGGAGTAACGTGGCATGGAGTGGCACAGAGGGAGTTGGGCAGAGTGTCGTAGTGTGGAGTAGTGTTGTAGAGTGGCATTGAGTGGATTAGAGTCAGTCCAGTGCTGAAGAGACAAGACTTCAGTCTGGCAGGTTTGAAACAGACCATCGTAAGTTCAGGGACAGTAATTCAGCCTGTGGAGGTAGAAACACTATTCCGTGCGGTACCACAGGACTTCAGTCAGTGAGAGTTGGCGCAAGCTACCTTCTGCTCAGAGACAAAACTTCTCTCTTTGAGGATTAGAACTGGCCTGTTGTCCTCAGAGAGACAACACTAGTGTGGAAAGTGTAGAACAATCTGTCTTCAACCCACAGACAGGACTTCACTCAGCGTAGTTCAGAGCAGACTAGCTCTACGTCACACACAGGACCTCTGTCTGTCAGGTTTGAAACAGACCATCGTAAGATGAGAGACAAGAGCCTATGAGAGGCAGGAGAACGCTATTCCGGGCTGCACCACAGGACTTCAGCCCGTGAGAGTTAGAGCGAGCTAGCTTCTGCTCAGAGACAAGACTTCAGTCTCTCATGATTGCATCCAAGCTGTCTTTCAAGCGCAGAGATTTCAGCATGTGAAGGTCAGAGCAGACCTGCTCCTCTCAGGGACAGGGCGTCTGCCTGTGAAGATAAACCAGACTGTCTCCATCTCAGAAAGAGCACTTCTGTCTGTCAGGAATGAAACTGTCCCTTTTCTGCTCAGAGACAAGATGTTTGGGCCGGATTTACAGTTTGGTGGACGGGTTTCTCCATCACAAACGTGATGAATATCCCGTCCGCCGTATTACGATTCTCATAGGATATTGTGATGGAGTAGTCCCATCCACCAAACTCTAAATCAGGCCCTTAGGGTTACTCCCCGTCTTCCAAGATATAAATCCCATAGGAAACAATGGGATTTATATTTTGGCGGATGGGATATCCATCACCCTTGTGAGGGAGTAACCCGTCCCCTGAAATCTGAATCAGGCTCTTAGTCTGTCCAGATTGGAAATGAAGATTGCCCGCTCGGAGACGGATGCCTCAGAGTTATTTAAAAAGCTCTGCTCAGTCTAGCACAGGGCTTCACACTGTGAGACAGACTTCAGCCTCCCAGGGTGGGATCCAGGTCATCTTCTGTACAGACGCAGACGTGCTGCAGTCTGCCTGTGCCAGACTTGTAAGACTGGCTCCTGTACATGAACAGATCGCTCCATCATCCAGAGATGTGAGGTCCCTGGTAAAGTCACATTACAATTCAACATCTAGGCACTCATGTCTTCTACAAGATGCAGCGAGGTGACAATCCTGTTCAGCCTATCTGAACATACGCCTGTTTATATGAGTCACTGTGGGGCATATTTATAAGTGCCTTGCCCTATGTTTGCACCACTCAAAGTGGTACGTGCTTGACGCAAGGCCCTCACCTTCCGTGGCTTTGAGTGGCCTCATAAATCTGAAGTAGCACAAGGTAGGCGTTCCATGTGTATTGCGGTGGGTGTTCCCACGCAACTCCCATGGATTTTGATGCATCTACAGATTTACAAGACTGTGTAAACCTGGGCATGCGCCAAAACCTTACGCCTCGCAATAGGAGGTGCAACAAGGAGAAATGTCACTATCACTCCTCGTTTTTTCCTCTTTCTATGTGTGCTGCATTCTGCCTCTCAGGATTGTTTTTATGCAGGAAGGTGCCCCTTCCTTCACAAAACAAATCCTGCGTACAACACAGGCACCCTTGTAGTGCGGTGCAAGTGTGGCTGCATTGGTGCTAGGCTGCCAAAACGGCACCAGCGCAGGGGGAGAGGACAGAAATGTGCTGTACTGCTGAAATATGACGCATTCCTGCCCTTTCGCGGTGATGCCAGGCAGCAAGGTAACTTGCTGAGCTTCACCACAAAACTGTAATCAACCCTGTACTTTGTTGTCTCATTTAAATAGCACTTTGTACCCCTGGGAGGTCCTTGAAGTGCTCTCGGTTGCATTGTGCTCTTTTGCGATGTGGTTGCATGGGATGGTGTCTCGGTGGGTCCGTGTGCTCCTGTCACAGTCTTGGCTCTCGGTGTAAGCTTCAGGAATGAATGGCTTGTGTGAAGGAAGAAGCTGAATTGCAATATTTGGGATAGAATCCGTCAATCTGTGCAAAGAAGCAGCTGATGATGCCGTGAATTTGCGCCCCACAGTTCTAGCTCCCGCACGAGTGGCTTGTAATCGGCGCCAACAGCGTTGCCTTATGGATTTCTGGGGCCCCAGGCGAGATGTATTTTAAGGGCCCTGTTCATACTTTCACTGCCCACTGTATGCTAATCGAAGTCTGCATGATGCCAAAGAAATTTCCCGAAATGGGGTTCACACAAAAACAGTTGAAATATGTCTTTCTAGGGACCACAAAAATCCTCAGGACATCACTGGGCAAAGCAAGCGAGGTAGAGATGGGTAAAGAGAGAGGCTGAGATATGGAAATAGAGGTATTCTAGATGAAGAGATTGTTTACTTTCCCAGGGGGCTTCTTGGAAGTTGGGGGCCCTGGGCAATTGCCCACTTTGCCCATGCCTTAAAACTCTCACATCGCCACAGGTGCCACATAAGTGTCGCTCACATTCAGGGCCATATTCACAAGGCCATGTAGTGCAGGGTGGCACACCAAGTGCCCTGCTGCTCCACCCTGTGCCACCGGGAAGGGCAGAAATGCACTCTATTTACAGGATATGGTGCATTTCTTCCTGTGCTGGTGAACAAATTGCTACCATGCGCCAGCGGTGGTACCCTTGCACCATGGTGCAAGGGTCCCTGCGTTGTGGGGACGATTGTTTCTGTGGAGGAAAGCACACCTTCCTGCACAATGACAATCAATAGAGGTGTTTTCCTTCTATGTGTGCTGCAGAAGGGGAAAAAATGTGAAGAAACAGGGACAAATCAAGCTATTTCCCCCGTTGCATCACTCTTACGCCACCCCTGGGGTGCTGTAGGCTTTTGAAGCATTCCCAGATTTACAAAGCCTTGTAAATCAAGGTATGCGTCAAAATCCATGAATGTTGTGTGGAAATGCCTCCCTGACGCAAGGTAAGGCAAGGCAGCGACTTGCGCTGCGTTGCTTTATTCCATATCTACAAGGCCAAGAAAAGTCCTGCAGAGTGGCTTTGCGTGGCCTCGTGGATATGGGCCAGCAGCCTGCGGTGCGTCACTAGAAGTGACGCACCAGCGACGCAGGCTACTTGTAAACATGGCTCTGTTTCTGTACTTTACAGGCTGTGTGCTTCAGTCCTTCGCCCAGCTCTCTCTCCACAGGCATCTAATGTGCTCCCATGCAGGGTGAGCTCTGTGAGAGATGGGCTTGTTATGAGAACAGAGGCAAGATCTGCACAGCCTGAGCCAATGAGCGAGCAATGACTCCTCTTTAGTGTCTGAAGTCTGCAGCCAGTGTCCCTTAATCCTTCACACAGCTCTCTCACTCCAGGTCATTTAAGCTCAGGTCAAGCTCTGTGAGAGATGTGTTCGTTCTGAGAACAGAGGCAAGGTCTGCACAGTGTGCGCCAGGCAGCAGGACTCCTTCCTCAGACCGGAGCATTTCACAAGACTGGGCCAACAGTCTGAGATCTTTGGTTTATACCCTGCACGACACGGAAAGCAGAAATGCCCCATATTTAAAAGAATACATCACATTCCTGCAGCACACATACAAAGAGCAGAAATCGAAGAGAAATAAAGATGTTTCCCCTCGTTACTCCTCACCTGGGAAGGTGTAGCATTTTCGCACATTCCCAGGCCTACCACTTATGGTAAATCTGCGAATGCGTCAAAATCCATTGATGTTGCGTGGCACCACGTACACAACACCCATGGAACACTTCCTTGGGACAGAGTAACGCAATGCAGCAATTTACGCAGATTAATGAAGTCACTCAGGGTCTTGCAAGGTGGCCTTCCATGGCTACATAACTCGCATTCTGGGCCCGTGTCACACATGCACCACGTTGCTTGGTGCAGGAGCGACGGAAACCACATTAGAAATATGCCCCTAATATTGTACAAGTCAATAAATGTGATGCCAGGAGAACTGTCTAATGAGGAGACAGTACTCCCAGCTCCCCGGGATGCATCCTTCTCAGCTGTGGTCGCCCCGATAGCCGAGAGTCTGTCAGAAGCTCACCAGCACTTTTCACAATTTGGTCATTTTGAGTCTGGCACAAGCAGTGGACACACAGCCATCGGACCATTGGGAGATGAGCACCACCTCTCAGAATTGTTTCCTTAATGCACTTCTCTACAGCGGGTTTCATGTCTGGCACTTTCCTTCGATAGTTTAATTTTTATTAATAATGTTTGCACTCCAACAAGTGCCATGTCCACGCTTTTCAGTAATCTTAGAAAAAAACTATACCATGTTGCTTATGATTTCCTCTGTTTTCAGTGGTTGGTTCATTTTCTCCAAGTACATAAAAGAATAGCAAAAAACTCTTGAAACCTTAAGTTGGTGAAGCGTTACATATCTTTATCACATTTCTGAAAAAATTTCACTTTTTAAGAAAAAGGGACTGGATGAATGGCATATTGACGCAAGTGATTAGCTAGAAAATCACTATACCTCCCTACTTTGAACCAAAAGGTCTTTTGGCACCAAGAAAGGGAACTAAGTCCAGTGCTTAATTTGTGCTTGTTGTTTCCAGTGCTGAGCACCTGCACTTATTTTTGAGGGCCGGCGCTTATTCTTCTGCCTCGAGCATTTGCTGCGAGCAAAAGACACTTATGGGAAAGACAGAGGAAGGGAAATACGAAAGAGCATCACAAAGAGAGATGGCAGAAAGCTGCAGGACTGATCTGAAGTGGCGGGGAGTGGCTTTAAATGGATTGAAGAGGCCCGAGATGGATTCAGGATTACTCTGCCTCAGTATTCTGTGTTCCCACATTTAGGTGCAGCAGCTGCGTGTTTAACTGGAGGGCTTTGGCACCGGCACATTTTTATTTACAAATTAAGCACTGGCCAAGTCATTGTTACCCTCCTCGGCAGAGCTCTCTTGTCTTTTCCATCCAAGCATCTCTCCATTCATTCTTTCATCCTTCCATTCACCAGCTGACATCCACCATTTCATCTTTACATTCTGTCATCTAATCGGTATTTTATCCAACATTGTCCGTCATCCTTCCATCGTTCATCCGCCCATCCATCCACATCCAAACCTATCCATCCATCCTTCCACTCAGTGATCCAGCCTTTCACTTATCTGTACCCCTTTCATCCATCCATTAATCCATCCATCCATCCATTCACTCATCCATGCACCCACCCGATCCATCCTCTATTTCATTCATCCATCCACCCTTTCACTCATCCATCCAACCATTTACACTTTCACTCACTCATTCATCCAGCCTTTCCCTCATCCATTCATTCACCCTTTCACTCATCCATCTGCCCACCCTTTCGCTCATCCACCCATGCGTTCACTCATCCATCCTTACATCTATCCTTTCAGTCATCCAGCCATCAATCCATCCTTTCACTCATCCACCCACCCTTTCATCTCGTCCATCCATTTTCCCTTTCATTCATCCATCCATCTTTTCTCTCATCCATCCATCCATCGCACTCACTCATCCATCCATTTATGCATTCAGTTATCCATCATTTTGCTCATCCATCACCCTTTCACTCATCCATGCACCCACCCAATCCATCCTCCATTTCACTCATCCATTTACTATTTCACTCATCAATCCGTGCATCTTTTCTCTCATCCATCCATCCATTCACCCATCCATCCATTTCACTCACTCATCCATCCATCCATCTATGCATTCAGTTATCCATCTTTTTGCTCATCCATCCACCCTTTCACTCATCCATGCATCCCCCCAATCCATTCTACCTTTCACTCATCCATCCACCCATTTATGCTTTCACTAACTTATACAGTGGTCCATTCACTCATCCATCCGTTCACCCTTTCACTCATCCATCTGTCCACTCTTTCATCCAATCATCCATATAACCTCCCTTTCACTCATCCATCCGTGTTCACTCATCTATTCTTACATTCATCCATTCACTCATCCAGCCATCAATCCATCCTTTCACTCATCCACCAACCCTTTCATCTTGTCCATCCATTTATGCCTTCACTCATCCATCCTTGCATCTTTTCTCTCGTCTATCCATTCATTGTTTCTCTCATCCATTCATCCATCCATCGCCTCCCTCCCCTACCCTTCAAATATGAGCCTTTGCCGAGTTGCAGACAGAAGAGGCCCATCAAGAGCCCCACCCCAGCCTTAGCTGCTATTGAGGGGCTCAGGGGGTTCACGACGCACCTGACGCCATCCTTCTTCAAGCAGCGGTCAATGCTGTCTTTAAAGGGATCTTCCTTCCAGGGGTTTCTTTAATGCCAGGGCACTTGTAAGGCCGTCGGGAGCTGCCTTCCTTCAAACACGCTGGACACGGAGCGCCCTAGACACATGAACTGTGAGAGGGTGACTGAGGCTGAGGATGCCCGGGCGATGATTGCAAACCCGGCCCTGCCTTGCAGCGCAGCTGTGATCAAAGGATGCTCGTTAATACAGGAATGACGCAGCCTGGGGACCTGTAAAACAAGAGGCTTGTGGCCAGATGTATCATCAAACCCTTTGGCGATTCGGAAATAGCGATTTTTAAGAAATCGCAATTTCTGAGTCACAAAATGGTATGTATCATATTTGCGAATCAGTAATAGCGATTTCTTAAAAATTGCGATACAGACCCCATTCGCACCTATGGGCCTTTAGGCTCATATTTGCGAATTTGTTGCATTTCCCAAATTGCGAATTCTTAACTGGAATTTGCAATTTGGGAAATGAAACCCCAGGGTGCTTATTTGCGATTTCTTATTTAGATAATCGCAATTTGCGATTCGCTAAACGGGCTCGCAATTTTAAGGAATCGCTATTTTAGTGATTCCTTAAAAATGCATTGCCAATGCCTTTCACACATACTGAAAGGCACTTTTGCATTCGCACCGTTTGCGAATGCAAAAAGGCTCGATACATCTGGCCCTTAGTTGACAGGCAGGCGCGTTTCCAGAGCTGCAGAAAGGTTGAGCCATCAGCTCTCCTAGGCCCACACCAGGGGGCAATGACCTGTCATGATGGTGCTTTAGGTCTAGCTAAGGGCTGCTTGCCGGGGATCATGTCATCAAGACACACAAATACACCAGTGCTCTTTGGATCTGTCCTGTTCGCTCATTGGCTGGCTTGGGCGAGCCCCCTCCAGAACTCCCTTTTTGGAAGATTTCACATTTGCATCAGCCCGCCGTTGCCCCGCCCAGTTATGTATTTTTGCAGAGGTGATTGGACAAGGAGACGTCTGCAGCCCTCCATATACTGTGCAGTTCGGTGTGTTCCAAACTGCAACCTGACAGTGTTGTTTGTTGTGACGGCTTTTTCGTTCTGGTCCCTCATGTTTACAGCCAAATGAGCCTGCAGTGCAAAAATAAACAATTAAAAGGAATGGATCCCAGGATTTCTTTTGTGCCTAAACATGATACCAGACTCCTGCTGGCTTTTCATCAGCAGGGAGTCTGCATTCAAATATCTTTGCACAAAGAAATGTGATTTTTATTCCAAAAGATGCTTTGCACAACATTGTGTTCTACAGTCCTCTTGAGGTTGCACAAATGGTAATTTTTCACCTTTTCCGCCTGAATATGTTTTTTTAATGCTGTTATGGTCGTCAAATCTAACAAGATTAGGCTTTACCTTATGCAACCTGCTCTCAGCTAGAAAACGCCGAGCCCTGGTAGCCAAACCAAAACCAGCGACAGAGCATTGTGTCAGGCTGGGCTCTGCTTAAATTATCTGATCTCTTTCATGAAAGGCACAGGCTCAGATGCACTAGAGAGGACCCAGCTTCAGGGGGTGCTTGGGGTGTGACACCCCCAAATGAATGCATTCTTGGCCTTGTAGCTGGGTATGGGGACCCCGACTCGGGTCTGCTACGTCTGTGTCTCTTTTAACTGATTAATTTTTTTGGATCAGGATGTCAAGTATATATAGTGATCGGTTTACCAAAGGAGTGGTAAATCTGCACCCACAGAAGCACCCCTTGAATGGGTTCAAAACTACTCATTTTGGAATTCACAAACATTGGCATTAGTAGGCCTGGGAAGGAACGCCAGTCTCAGGTTTTCAGGCACACCACTGGCAATCAAACAACAAAACCTCATAGGATGAATACTTGCAAATAGTTTAACCGGTAGCAATCACTCGGGATAGCATTCCAACCCATCGTTTTTCGACCACTGTACCACTCCAGACAGTGACCCACTGTTAGACTTGGCATCCTTGGTGTGGTCTCCCCTAACCTTTTGCCTCTGTTTCCAGGTTGTTGATGTGTTCTGGACTCTGTTTTTGCTGTTTTTGTTACTCTGGGCACTTTACCACTACTATCTAGTGCTAAGGTGCCACTGCTCCTATGTAAAATGTATGTGTAATTGGCTTTCCATGATTGGCATATTTGATTTACTAGTAAAGTGCACTAGAGGTGCCCTGGGCCTGTAAATCAAATGCTACTAGTGGGCCTGCAGCACGGACTGTGCCACCCACATGAGTACCTCTGTAAACATGGCTCAGACCTGCCACTGCAGTGTCTGTGTGTGCAGTTTGAAACTGCCAATTCGACCTGGCAAGTGTACCCACTTACAAGGCCTGAACCTTCCTTTTTTGTACATGTAAGGCACCCCTAAGGTAGGCCCTAGGTAGCCCCATGGGCAGGGTGCAGTGTATGTTTAAGGTAGTACATATACTAATGTGTTTTATATGTCCTAACAGTGAAATACTGCCAAATTTGTTTTCAACTGTGCAAGGCCTGTCTCTCTCATAGGTTAACATGGGGGCTGTCATTAAATATTATTAAAGTGCAGCTTACCCTTTGGGAGCAGATAGAAATACGGAGTTTAGGGTCTGTGAGCTCACAATTTAAAAATACATATTTTAGTGAAGTTGATTTTTAGATTGAGTGTTTGAAAATGCCACTTTTAGAAAGTAGGCATTTTCTTGCTTAAACCATTCTGTGATTCTGCCTGTTTGTGGATTCCCTGTCTGAGTCGGTTTGACAGGTGGGCTGTGTACCTCTCTCTAGACAATGACACAAAGGGAGCTGGGCTGTAGCCTGCCTATCCTGATGAGGCATCTGGGCTGGAGGAGAGGGGAGGAGTGGTCACTCACACCTGAAAGGGCTGTGCCTGCAATCACACAATGCAGACTCAAACCCCCTGGTGTGTGTCTGGGGCCTGGCCTGGGGAAGGCAGGATCTTACAAACAAGAGAGACTTTCCTTTGAAGTTTGCCTACTTCAAAGGCAGAAAGGAGTATAAGTAGTGGACCCAAACCCCTGAAAATTACATCACTTCTGGAATCAAGAGGAACCTCTGCCAAGGAGAAGAGCTGAAGTGCTGCCCCTGCCTGTGACTGTGCTTTGTTGGGCTAGCCTGCAGTTGCTGCTTCTGCCTGTGAAAGGGGACAAAGACTGGACTTTGTTGTGCATTCCTGCTTGAGAAGAATCTCCAATGGCTTGAACTGAGCTTGCCTCCTGTTGTTGAAGTCTCAGGGCCATCAAAGACTTTCCCTGCCAGCACCTTGACTCTCTGCTGAGACTCCTGCCCTGCCAAGTGGTGCCCTATCCAGTTCCTGGGCCCTTGAAAAGTGAAGTTGGCAGACAAGAAATGAAAATCCACGCACAGACCGCTGTGAGGGAAAATTTTCAACGCATCTTCCGTAACGCAGCTGATAAACGATGCGCCGCCGGCTTTGCGGCTGAAATCAACTCTCCACCTGCATCGTGGCTGAAAGATGGACGCAACACGACTGGAGCAATGACGCACAACACTCGCTAATGGAAGCTGATAATGACACAAACCCTACGCACTGCGGTTTTATGATAGCGTGTAACTGGATTTTTCACGCATCATCCCTGGGTGTCAAAGTCAACCTGACTTTGCACGGATCTGAGGTGCCCTGTCCGGAAATCAACGCATCGCTCTCTTGCGGGAGAAAAACGATGAATCGCCGAACCGACCGGAGAAGGAAACGATGCACGGCCTCCCTTGCAAGTAAGGAATCAATGCATCACTAACTTTTCTGATGTGCGCTCACCCGTGCGGCTTCATTTTTTACACTAACCAGGTACTTTGTGTAACAACAACATTCTCACTGTTTTCTAAGAATTAAGGCCCTCATTACAACCCTGGCGGTAAATCCCGCTTTCCGCCATGCTGAAGACCGCCAACATACCATTGCGGTGGTGGAATTCCGCTACAGGTATTACGACCCACATCTCGCCACAATACAGACACCCACACAAGTCCACCACATCAAAGATCAGTGATAAACTGGCGATACCAACACCTACACCGTCATGCAAACAAGAATACTCCCACACTATCACGACCCACGAATCAACGCGCGGTCTTACAACCGTGGTAATCCATTGGCGGTACACACCGATGCGCTCAAAATACACACATTTACAAAACACAACCACATTGGACAATTCTAAATATACACACCTGACACACACATACACACACCACACCCACATACCCACACACCCACAACACTATAAAACACACACCCACATTACCCAGAAACCCTTACAAAGAACAATTTTGGAAGAAGCCTAGAGATAGAGATTAGCAAACACAACACCAGCATCCACAGTCACACAACACCATCCCTCATACAACATCCACGCACCTCAAACAACACACACCAACACATCCCCCCACACATCACAACAGACAGCACTTCACACATCACCCACACCAGATCATGGCCCCTCAAAGACACCCTAGGTTTTCAGAGGAGGAGCTCAGGGTCATGGTGGAGGAAATCATCCGGGTAGAGCCACAGCTTTTCAGATCACAGGTGCAGCACACCTCCATTGCTAGGAAGATGGAGCTATGGCAGAGAATCGTCGACAGGGTCAACACAGTGGGACAGCATCCAAGAACATGGGATGACATCAGGAAGAGGTGGAACGGGGGTAGGTGCGTTCTGTGGTATCAAGACACCAGATTGCTGTACAGAGGACTAGCAGTGGACCCCCACCTCCTCCACCACAACTAACAACATGGGAGGAGCAGGTCTTGGCACTACTCCATCCTGAGGGCCTCGCAGGAGTAGCAGGAGGACTGGACTCTGGTAAGTCATATCGTTACTACTATATACCCCACCCCACCTGCATGCCATCACATTCCCCCACCCTTACCCTCACTCCCATCACTCCATCATCTCACATATGTCCCACTATCACAACCCACACATCCCAATACCAAAACCCTGCATGCAACACCTATGCATGGACCACCATCACCAAAGCATGTCCAGTACAGATACACACACAGACCCCAAACCAACTATCACAAAAGCGCAAACACAATTATGCAAGCACAGGAGTAGAGGGTACCTCACCCAATGCACAAGATGGCACACACATGTACTAAAACTATGCATTTACACCCCAACAGGACCCATACCCAACATCACCAGACAGGAGGTGCCAGACATATCCAGTCCCCCCACAGAAGAGGCCCACAGTGATGACAGCAGCTCTGCACGCCTGGATCAAGATGACCAGCTCAGCCCATCAGGGACCTCTGGACAGTCGGTTCCCCTGCCACTGTCACAAGCCACCACAGAACCTCCCCCCTCAGAAAACACCACCACAGCACTCACCCATCGGGCCCATCCCTCTGTCCCCAGGACATGTCAATCAGTAGTGTGTCCACCATTACAGGGAACCCAGGCAAACCCACCAACCCAAGAAAATCAGGGACCTGGGGTCAGTGGAGTGGGCACACGGTTCAGGGGACAGAGGCACAGGATAACAGGGAAGCTGGGAGGACTGCTGTGCGAGAAGGGGGAGGACAGGCCCAGGGAACCCACTCTCCACGAGGCACTCTCCAACATCACAGGAGCATACCACCATTCCCAGGAGACCATGGGCACGGTACTGGCCAAGTTTCAGCAGACTTAGCGGCTGCAGGATGAACACTACCTTGGGATCAGGAAGGACTTGAAGTCCATCAACAACACCCTGGTCACCATTGCAGGGGTGCTGGCAGACCTTGTCAACACCATGAGGGACACAGTGGGACACAAACGGGCCCCTGACACTAGCCTAGATGATGAACAGCCCTCCACCTCTGCCTGCGCTAGTGGACAGGAGGCACCGCCACAGGACCAACAGGCCACCTACTTCACCCATGTGCCTCATTGTAGCGTTCCTCTGCCCTTGTCCTGGGATTCCTCACTGGGGTCAGTAGCCATGACAAGTTGGGGTAACCAGAGTCACCTGCAAATATTGAGGGACAACTGTTAGACATCCTCCAAACATTAGGGAATCTCCCATACCCAGACAGCAAATTAAACTGTGTGGGGACTTTAGGCTCACCTATTAGCCACACACGGTGCCTCTGGAGTTTCCCCATCACATAAGGGATGCTGCTATTCCTCAAAATGTAAGCGTCATGCACTGAGCCAGGATACTTGGCATTCACATGGGAAATGTACTGTAGGAAAGTACCATCTTGCCTGGCATGTTACCCCCATTTTTCACTGTATATATGTTGTTTTAGTTGCATGTGTCACTGGGACCCTGTTCACCAGGGCCCCAGTGCTCATAAGTGTGCCTGAATGTGTTACCTGTGTAGTGACTAACTGTCTCACTGAGGCTCTGCTAATCAGAACCTCAGTGGTTATGCTCTCTCATTTCTTTCCAAATTGTCACTAACAGGCTAGTGACCAATTTTACCAATTTACATTGGCTTACTGGAACACCCTTATAATTCCCTAGTATATGGTACTGAGGTACCCAGGGAATTGGGGTTCCAGGAGATCCCTATGGGCTGCAGCATTTCTTTTGCCACCCATAGGGAGCTATGACAATTCTTACACAGGCCTGCCACTGCAGCCTGAGTGAAATAACGTCCACGTTATTTCACAGCCATTTTACACTGCACTTAAGTAACTTATAAGTCACCTATATGTCTAACCTTTACCTGGTAAAGGTTAGGTGCAAAGTTACTTAGTGTGAGGGCACCCTGGCACTAGCCAAGGTGCCCCCACATTGTTCAGGGCCAATTCCCCGGACTTTGTGAGTGCGGGGACACCATTACACGCGTGCACTACATATAGGTCACTACCTATATGTAGCTTCACAATGGTAACTCCGAATATGGCCATGTAACATGTCTATGATCATGGAATTGCCCCCTCTATACCATCCTGGCATAGTTGGCAAAATCCCATGATCCCAGTGGTCTGTAGCACAGACCCTGGTACTGCCAAACTGCCTTTCCTGGGGTTTCACTGCAGCTGCTGCTGCTGCCAACCCCTCAGACAGGTTTCTGCCCTCCTGGGGTCAAGCCAGGCTTGTCCCAGGATGGCAGAACAAAGCACTTCCTCTGAGAGAGGGTGTTACACCCTCTCCCTTTGGAAAATGGTGTGAAGGCAGGGGAGGAGTAGCCTCCCCCAGACTCTGGAAATGCTTTCTTGGGCACAGATGTGCCCAATTCTGCATAAGCCAGTCTACACCGGTTCAGGGGACCCCTTAGCCCTGCTCTGGCGCGAAACTGGACAAAGGAAAGGGGAGTGACCACTCCCCTGACCTGCACCTCCCCTGGGAGGTGTCCAGAGCTCCTCCAGTGTGCTCCAGACCTCTGCCATCTTGGAAACAGAGGTGCTGCTGGCACACTGGACTGCTCTGAGTGGCCAGTGCCACCAGGTGACGTCAGAGACTCCTTGTGATAGGCTCCTTCAGGTGTTGCTAGCCTATCCTCTCTCCTAGGTAGCCAAACCCTCTTTTCTGGCTATTTAGGGTCTCTGTCTCTTGGGAAACTTTAGATAACGAATGCAAGAGCTCATCCGAGTTCCTCTGCATCTCTCTCTTCACCTTCTGCCAAGGAATCGACTGCTGACCGCGCTGGAAGCCTGCAAAACTGCAACATAGTAGCTAAGACGACTACTGCAACTCTGTAACGCTGATCCTGCCGCCTTCTCGACTGTTTTCCTGGTGGTGCATGCTGTGGGGGTAGTCTGCCTCCTCTCTGCACTAGAAGCTCCGAAGAAATCTCCAGTGGGTCGACGGAATCTTCCCCCTGCAACCGCAGGCACCAAAAAGCTGCATTACCGGTCCCTTGGGTCTCCTCTCAGCACGACGAGCGAGGTCCCTCGAATCCAGCAACTCTGTCCAAGTGACCCCCACAGTCCAGTGACTCTTCAGTCCAAGTTTGGTGAAGGTAAGTCCTTGCCTCACCTCGCTAGACTGCATTGCTGGGAACCGCAAATTTTGCAGCTACTCCGGCCCCTGTGCACTTCCGGCGGAAATCCTTTGTGCACAGCCAAGCCTGGGTCCACGGCACTCTAACCTGCATTGCACGACTTTCTAAGTTGGTCTCCGGCGACGTGGGACTCCTTTGTGTAACTTCGGGTGAGCACCGTTTCACACATCCTCATAGTGCCTGTTTCTGGCACTTCTCTGGGTGCTACCTGCTGCTAAGAGGGCTCCTTGTCTTGCTCGACGTCTCCTCTACCTCCTGGTCCAATTTGCGACCACCTGGTCCCTCCTAGGCCACAGCAGCGTCCAAAAATGCTAACCGCACGATTTGCAGCTAGCAAGGCTTGTTGGCATTCTTTCGGTGGGAAAACACTTCTGCACGACTCTCCAGGGCAAGAGGGATCCGTCCACCAAAGGGGAAGTCTCTAGCCCTTTTTGTTCCTGCAGAAACCTCAGCTTCTTCTGTCCAGTAGAAGCTTCTTTGCACCCACAGCTGGCATTTCCTGGACATATGCCCATCTCCGACTTGCTTGTGACTTTTGGACTTGGTCCCCTTGTTCCACAGGTACCCTAGATTGGAAATCCATCGTTGTTGCATTGTTGGTTTGTGTCTTTCCTGCATTATTCCTCTATCACGACTTCTTTGTCCTTGGGGGAACTTTAGTGCACTTTGCACTCACTTTTCAGGGTCTTGGGGAGGGTTATTTTTCTAACTCTCACTATTTTCGAATAGTCCCAGCGACCCTCTACAAGGTCACATAGGTTTGGGGTCCATTCGTGGTTCGCATTCCACTTTTGGAGTATATGGTTTGTGTTGCCCCTATCCCTATGTGTCCCCATTGCATCCTATTGTAACTATACATTGTTTGCACTGTTTTCTAAGACTATACTGCATATTTTTGCTATTGTGTATATATATCTTGTGTATATTTCCTATCCTCTCACTGAGGGTACACAGTAAGATACTTTGGCATATTGTCATAAAAATAAAGTACCTTTATTTTTAGTATAACTGTGTATTGTGTTTTCTTATGATATTGTGCAAGTGACACTTGTGGTACTGTAGTAGCTTCACACGTCTCCTAGTTCAGCCTAAGCTGCTCTGCTAAGCTACCATTATCTATCAGCCTAAGCTGCTAGACACCCTATACACTAATAAGGGATAACTGGGCCTGGTGCAAGGTGCAAGTACCCCTTGGTACTCACTACAAGCCAGTCCAGCCTCCTACATGTACTGGTCTGCCAAACACACCATCTGCACATTCATAGAATGATAGCTTTTCCGGTTTCTGTACACCTGTTCATTCCTGCGGGGGGACAAATGCCACATGTGTACCATCAATGGCACCAATGATGTTGGGGATATGTCCCAGGGTATAAAAGTCACCTTTCACTGTGGGCAGATCCTCCACTTGAGGGAAAACGATGTAGCTGCGCATGTGTTTCAGCAGGGCAGATAACACTCTGGACAACACGTTAGAGAACATTGGCTGGGACATCCCTGATGCCATGGCTACTTTGTTTGAAAAGACCCACTTGCTAGGAAATGGAGTACTGACAGCACCTGCACTTGAGGGGGGATTCCTGTGGGATGGCGGATAACTGACATCAGGTCAGGCTCCAACAGGGCACACAGTTCCTGGATTGTTGCACGATCAAGTCTGTAAGTGATAATTATGTGTCTGTTTTCCATTGTCGACAGGTCCACCAGGGGTCTGTACACCGGAGGATGCCGCCATCTCATCACCTGCCCCAGCGGACGTGCCCTATGGAGGAGAACAGTGAGCAGAGGGTCATACAACACAGAGGTTTCACAAGGCTGTTTAGAACAAACGTTAAATTTTCTCTATGGGCCTTTGTCTGTCCGTATTCCTGGCCTAAATAGGTGTGATGCAGTTATTTGGCCTGCCATGTGGCCCCCTGAAATGGCAGCTGCCTGACCTGTAAGGTGGGACAAGGGGAAATGAGGTAACTGCGCTGGTGTTGTACACCGTTGCGGTAGGCAGTCAAAGACAGCGGTGTAATTCAGCATTGGTTATCATTGGGCCCTATGGGTCCCAGGAGCCAATGACGATGTACGCCGGCGGTGACGGTACGCACCGCCGCGGACGTGACTGCCATTTTCTATCTGTTCACTCACTTGATACCTGACCTTCAACAGGAGAGGAGCTACACTACAAGTGCTGCTGTGACCTGTGTCTTGAAGCGACAATGGCTACAGTGTCTGGGGAAAGGGCCCCTGCCTTCACTGCGGAGGAGTTGGAGAAACTGGTGTATGGGGTCCTCCCCCAGTACACGCAACTGTACGGTCCTCCAGACAGACAGGTGCGTAAACTGTGTGCATGGTGGATGGCACATGATTGTATGGAGTGTCGTGGATGGAAGAGACGGGGGGGACAGGTCAGCATGTGAGGATGGTGTATGTATGTATTTCTGGGCCAGGGTGGGAGGTTTGTGGCCAATGTGTGAGAAGAAATGTATGGGGGAGTAACATCCATTTTTACTTCACTTTTCCTCTAGGTCAGCGCCCACCAGAAGAAGGGTATTTGGCATGCCATCGCCACGGAAGTGCGGACCCTGGGGGTCTACCGTAGACGGCGCACCCACTGCCGGAAAAGATAGGAGGACCTGCGCCGCTGGAGCAAGAAGGCAGCGGAGGCCCAGCCGGGGATGGCCTCCCAACGCGGAAGAGGTGCCCATCGCACCATGATCCCCCTGATGTACCGGATCCTGGCGGTGACATATCCGGAGGGAATCACAGCAGCCACAAGGGGGTGAGTACACTCTCATTCAGCTGACTCTGCGCGCTTTACGAGGTATCTGGGTGGGGGAGTTGGGCTCCGGGTTCCCCTAGGCCAGGGCAGACGCGCAAAGGTAAATCCATTGATTTGCAGCCTCATTCCTAGTCCAACCCCAAAGGTGGTATTTGCCCTGTACATGTAGTCAGGCTCCTAGGGCTTCCAGCTGTGCATAAAATGGTTCTCAACAGAGTCCCCTATGGGCATGTGCTTTTCCCCTGCCCTCTCAGTGCATGGCTTAGTGCATAGGGCTGCTCCCTGTGTGTTGTGTCCGCCAACGGTAGTGGTGTTGCAGGCATTGACCATGTGTCTCTTCTGTCTTTCCCCACCTTTTTGTTTTGTCACACTGTCCCTCTGTGCATTAGCATCATCTGGTGGAGGATCAGTGGCGCAGGAGGGAGCTGCATCCCACATGGCCCTGGAGGGTGAAGTAACAGAGTCAGAAGGCACCAGTGGGACGGAGGGCGAGGGGAGTTCCACGACAGGGTCAGGAGCAGACACCAGCGACAGCGACTCCTCTTCTGATAAGAGCTCCCTTCCAGTGGCGGGCATCTATGTGCCCACCGCATCAACAGGTACAGCCGCCGTTCCCCCTACCATCCTCGCCCTCCCAGCAGCCCCTCATCGAGTTTCCTGTGCCCGCTCACCCAGGAGGGTGGGCATCTCCTTCGCCCCAGGCACCTCAGCCCCTGCCCCAGTCAGCTCTGCTGCCCTCAGTGAGGAGGCTATTGACCTCCTGAGATCCCTCACTGTTGGGCAATCAACCATTTTGAATGCCATCCAGGGTGTTGGGAGGCATTTGCAGCAAACAAGTGCATACCTGGAGGGCATTTATTCTAGTGTGGCGGTCCAACAGAGAGCATTTCAGGCTCTGACCTCAGCACTGATGGCAGCCATTGTCCCTGTGTCCAGCCTCCCACTGTAGGAGGCTGGACTGGCTTGTAGTGAGTACCAAGGGGTACTTGCACCTTGCACCAGGCCCAGTTATCCCTTATTAGTGTATAGGGTGTCTAGCAGCTTAGGCTGATAGATAATGGTAGCTTAGCAGAGCAGCTTAGGCTGAACTAGGAGACGTGTGAAGCTACTACAGTACCACAAGTGTCACTTGCACAATATCATAAGAAAACACAATACACAGTTATACTAAAAATAAAGGTACTTTATTTTTATGACAATATGCCAAAGTATCTTAGAGTGTACCCTCAGTGAGAGGATAGGAAATATACACAAGATATATATACACAATAGCAAAAATATGCAGTATAGTCTTAGAAAACAGTGCAAACAATGTATAGTTACAATAGGATGCAATGTGGACACATAGGGATAGGGGCAACACAAACCATATACTCCAAAAGTGGAATGCGAACCACGAATGGACCCCAAACCTATGTGACCTTGTAGAGGGTCGCTGGGACTATTAGAAAATAGTGAGAGTTAGAAAAATAACCCTCCCCAAGACCCTGAAAAGTGAGTGCAAAGTGCACTAACGTTCCCCCAAGGACAAAGAAGTCGTGATAGAGGAATAATGCAGGAAAGACACAAACCAACAATGCAACAACGATGGATTTCCAATCTAGGGTACCTGTGGAACAAGGGGACCAAGTCCAAAAGTCACAAGCAAGTCGGAGATGGGCATATGCCCAGGAAATGCCAGCTGTGGGTGCAAAGAAGCTTCTACTGGACAGAAGAAGCTGAGGTTTCTGCAGGAACGAAAAGGGCTAGAGACTTCCTCTTTGGTGGACGGATCCCTCTCCCCGTGGAGAGTTGTGCAGAAGTGTTTTCCCACCGAAAGAATGCCAACAAGCCTTGCTAGCTGCAAATCATGCTGTTAGCATTTTTGGATGCTGCTGTGGCCTAGGAGGGACCAGGAGGTCGCAAATTGGACCAGGAGGTAGAGGAGACGTCGATCAAGACAAGGAGCCCTCTTAGCAGCAGGTAGCACCCAGATAAGTGCCAGAAACAGGCACTACGAGGATGCGTGAAACAGTGCTCACCCGAAGTTACACAAAGGAGTCCCACGTCGCCGGAGACCAACTTAGAAAGTCGTGCAATGCAGGTTAGAGTGCCGTGGACCCAGGCTTGGCTGTGCACAAAGGATTTCTGCCGGAAGTGCACAGGGGCCGGAGTAGCTGCAAAAGTCGTGGTTCCCAGCAATGCAGTCTAGCGAGGTGAGGCAAGGACTTACCTCCACCAAACTTGGACTGAAGAGTCACTGGACTGTGGGGGTCACTTGGACAGAGTTGCTGGATTCGAGGGACCTCGCTCGTCATGCTGAGAGGAGACCCAAGGGACCGGTAATGCAGCTTTTTGGTGCCTGCGGTTGCTTCTAGTGCAGAGAGGAGGCAGACTACCCCCACAGCATGCACCACCAGGAAAACAGTCGAGAAGGCGGCAGGATCAGCGTTACAGAGTTGCAGTAGTCGTCTTAGCTACTATGTTGCAGTTTTGCAGGCTTCCAGCACGGTCAGCAGTCGATTCCTTGGCAGAAGGTGAAGAGAGAGATGCAGAGGAACTCGGATGAGCTCTTGCATTCGTTATCTAAAGTTTCCCCAGAGACAGAGACCCTAAATAGCCAGAAAAGAGGGTTTGGCTACCTAGGAGAGAGGATAGGCTAGCAACACCTGAAGGAGCCTATCACAAGGAGTCTCTGACGTCACCTGGTGGCACTGGCCACTCAGAGCAGTCCAGTGTGCCAGCAGCACCTCTGTTTCCAAGATGGCAGAGGTCTGGAGCACACTGGAGGAGCTCTGGACACCTCCCAGGGGAGGTGCAGGTCAGGGGAGTGGTCACTCCCCTTTCCTTTGTCCAGTTTCGCGCCAGAGCAGGGCTAAGGGGTCCCCTGTACCTGTGTAGACTGGCTTATGCAGAAATGGGCACCAAATGTGCCCATGAAAGCATTTCCAGAGGCTGGGGGAGGCTGCTCCTCCCCTGCCTTCACACCATTTTCCAAAGGGAGAGGGTGTAACACCCTCTCTCAGAGGAAGTCCTTTGTTCTGCCATCCTGGGCCAGGCCTGGCTGGACCTCAGGAGGGCAGATGCCTGTCTGAGGGGTTGGCAGCAGCAGCAGCTGCAGTGAAACCCCAGAAAAGGCAGTTTGGCAGTACCAGGATCTGTGCTACAGACCACTGGGATCATGGGATTGTGCCAACTATGCCAGGATGGCATAGAGGGGGCAATTCCATGATCATAGACATGTTACATGGCCATATTCGGAGTTACCATTGTGAAGCTACATATAGGTAATGACCTATATGTAGTGCACGCGTGTAATGGTGTACCCGCACTCACAAAGTTCAGGGAATTGGCCCTGAACAATGTGGGGGCACCTTGGCTAGTGCCAGGGTGCCCTCACACTAAGTAATTTTGCACCATACCTTTACCAGGTAAAGGTTAGACATATAGGTGACTTATAAGTTACTTAAGTGCAGTGTAAAATGGCTGTGAAATAACGTGGACGTTATTTCACTCAGGCTGCAGTGGCAGGCCTGTGTAAGAATTGTCAGAGCTCCCTATGGGTGGCAAAAGAAATGCTGCAGCCCATAGGGATCTCCTGGAACCCCAATACCCTGGGTACCTCAGTACCATATACTAGGGAATTATAAGGGTATTCCAGTAGGCCAATGTAAATTGGTAAAATTGGTCACTAGCCTGTTAGTGACAATTTGGAAAGAAATGAGAGAGCATAACCACTGAGGTTCTGATTAGCAGAGCCTCAGTGAGACAGTTAGTCACTACACAGGTAACACATTCAGGCACACTTATGAGTACTGGGGCCCTGGTGAACAGGGTCCCAGTGACACATACAACTAAAACAACATATATACAGTGAAAAATGGGGGTAACATGCCAGGCAAGATGGTACTTTCCTACACAACCCCCCCCCCCGAAACGAAGGACAATAAGACTAGCCATGACCTGATGAGCCTTCATTGTCTAAGTGGAAATATCTGGAGAGTCCATCTGCATTGGAGTGGCTACTCCCAGGTCTATGTTCCACTGTATAGTCCATTCCCTGTAGGGATATGGACCACCTCAACAATTTAGGATTTTCACCTTTCATTTGTTTTAGCCAAAGTAGAGGTTTGTGGTCTGTCTGAACAATGAAGTGAGTGCCAAACAGGTATGGCCTCAACTTCTTCAGAGCCCAGACCACAGCAAAGGCCTCCCTCTCTATGGCAGACCAACGCTTTTCTCTAGGTGTCAACCTCCTACTAATAAAAGCAACAGGTTGATCCTGGCCCTCAGAATTAAGTTGTGATAGGACTGCCCCTACTCCTAATTCAGATGCATCAGTTTGGACATAGAATTTTTTAGAGTAACAAGGGCTTTTCAGGACAGGTGCAGATTACATGGCCTGCTTCAGCTCCTCAAAAGCTTTCTGACAGTTTGCTGTCCATAATACCTTTTTAGGCATTTTCTTGGATGTGAGGTCATTAAGAGGGGCTGCAATGGAGCCATAGTTCTTAATGAACCTCCTGTAATACCCAGTGAGGCCTAGGAAGGCTCTCACCTGAGTCTGAGTGGTAGGGGGAATCCAATCAATAATTGTTTGGATTTTCCCCTGCAGTGGTGCAATCTGTTCCCCACCAACAAGGTGTCCCAGATAAACCACCTTACCCTGCCCTATCTGGCACTTTGAAGCCTTGATAGTGAGGCCTGCCTTTTGCAGGGCCTCCAAAACTTTCCATAGGTGGACCAGGTGATCATCCCAGCTGGAGCTAAATACAGCTATGTCGTCCAAATATGCTGCACTGAAAGCTTCCAGCCCTTGCAGGACTGTATTCACCAACCTCTGAAAAGTGGCAGGTGCATTTTTCAAACCAAAAGGCATTACAGTAAACTGGTAATGGCCTCCAATGGTTGAAAATGCAGTTTTAGGTTTAGCATCTTCTGACAATTTGATCTGCCAATACCCTGCAGTCAAATCAAAAGTGCTTAGATACTTGGCAGATGCCAGTGTATCTATGAGCTCATCTGCCCTGGGTATAGGGTGAGCATCAGTTTTGGTTACCAGGTTGAGGCCTCTATAGTCTACACAAAACCGCATTTCCTTCTTTCCATCATTGGAATGGGGTTTTGGTACAAGTACCACAGGAGAAGCCCGTGGACTTTCAGAGTGCTCAACCACTCCCAGTTTTAACATTTTCTGCACCTCTTGCTTTATGCAGTCCCTGACATGGTCAGGCTGCCTATAGATCTTACTTTTGACAGGTAAACTGTCTCCAGTATCTATAGTGTGCTCACACCAAGAAGTGGTACCTGGCACAGTAGAGAAGAGTTCAGAGAATTGATCTAGGAGATTTATGCAATGGTCTTTCTGCTCAGCAGTAAGACAATCAGCCAAAACTACACCTTCCACAAGAGCATCTTGTTCTGTGGAAGAGAAGAGATCAGGTAGAGGATCACTGTCTTCTTCCTGTCCCTCATCAGTTGCCATGAGCAGGGTGAGATCAGCCCTGTCATAGTAGGGTTTTAGGCGGTTTACATGGAGTATCCTAAGGGGACTCCTTGCAGTGCCTAAGTCAACTAAATAGGTGACTTCACCCTTTTTCTCAACAATTGTGTGGGGTCCACTCCATTTATCTTGGAGTGCTCTTGGGGCCACAGGCTCCAAGACCCACACTTTCTGCCCTGGTTTGTACTGAACCAAAACAGCCTTCTCATCATGCCATTGCTTCTGGAGCTCTTGGCTGGCCTGAAGGTTTTTACTGGCCTTTTTCATATACTCAGCCATCCTTGATCTGAGGCCAAGTACATAATCCACAATATCTTGCTTTGGAGCTTTTAAAGGTTGTTCCCAACCCTCCTTTACAAGTGTGAGTGGACCCCTAACAGGGTGTCCAAAAAGAAGTTCAAAGGGGCTGAAGCCCACTCCTTTCTGGGGTACCTCCCTGTAGGCAAAAAGGAGGCATGGTAACTGGATATCCCATCTCCTGCGGAGTTTTTCAGGGAGACCCATAATCATGCCTTTGAGAGTTTTGTTAAATCTCTCCACCAGTCCATTTGTTTGTGGATGATAGGGTGTAGTGAACTTGTAAGTTACACCACACTCCTTCCACATGGCCTTTAAGTATGCAGACATGAAATTGCTTCCCCTGTCTGATACTACTTCCTTTGGGAAGCCCACCCTGGAAAATATTCCCAGGAGGGCCTTTGCCACTGCAGGAGCTGTAGTGGTCCTTAAAGGAATTGCTTCAGGATATCTTGTGGCATGGTCCACTACCACCAAGATAAACCTATTGCCTGAAGCAGTAGGAGGGTCAAGGGGGCCAACTATGTCAACCCCTACCCTTTCAAAGGGAACCCCAACCACAGGCAGTGGAATAAGGGGTGCCTTTGGATTGCCACCTGTCTTGCCACTGGTTTGACAGGTTTCACAGGACTTACAAAAATCTTTTGTGACCTCAGACATTCTAGGCCAATGATACAAGGGAACTAGTCTGTCCCAAGTTTTCATTTGTCCCAGATGCCCAGCTAGGGGAATGTCGTGGGCAAGAGTTAGGAGGAACTTTCTGTACTCCTGAGGAATCACTAATCTCCTGGCAGCTCCAGGTTTAGGATCCCTTGCCTCAGTGTACAAGAGGTTGTCCTCCCAGTAAACTCTGTGAGAGTCACTGACATCCCCATTAGCTTGTTTGACAGCTTGCTGTATTAGACCCTCTAATGTGGGACAGGTTTGCTGTGCCACACTCAGCTCCTCCCTGGCAGGCCCCCCTTCACCCAAAAGCTCAGCAGTATCTGCTTCCAGCTCCTCTGGTGTAGGTTCTGCACATGGAGGGAATTCTTCTTCCTCAGAAGTAGAATCCACTGTAGAGGGAGGGATAGTAGGAAGTGGTTTGCTTCTACTAGCCCTAGCTTTAGGGAGCACTTGGTCCATTGTTCCAGGATCCAAGCTTCCCTATCCTTTTTGCTTTTTGGCCTGAGCCCTGGTTAAAGCAAAAATATGCCCTGGGATGCCCAGCATTGCTGCATGGGCCTCCAACTCCACATCTGACCAAGCTGATGTCTCCAAATCATTTCCTAGTAGACAGTCTACAGGTAAATCTGTGGCTACCACAACTTTCTTTGGACCAGTAACCCTCCCCAGTTGAGATTAACAACAGCCATGTGGTGGCTAAGTGTGTTCTTGTGAGCATCGGTTACTTGGTACTGGTGACCAAGTAGGTGTTGTTCAGGGTGGACCAGTTTCTCTATGACCATAGTCACACTGGCTCCAGTGTCCCTGTAGGCCTGAACCTCAACACCATTTATTAGGGGTAGTTGCTTGTACTTATCCATATTAAGGGGACAAGCAACCAAGGTGTCTAAATCAATAGCCCCCTCAGGGACTAACACAGCCTCTGTGGCCTCCCTAACAAGGCCAACCCCAACTAAGTTACCAATAGTGAGCCCAGCTACTCCCTTGGATTGGCTATTAGTAGGTTTGCTCCCACCACCACTGCTATTAGTAGGGACACTAGGTGTAGCAGTAGGGGTTGTAGTGGTAGGAGGCTTGGTGCTTTTCTTTGGACAACTGGGATCTGTTGTCCAATGGCCTTTTACTTTACATAAATAGCACCATGGTTTCTTTTCTTTGTTTTGATTAAAGGAGGATTTGGACCCACCACCCCCACCAGAGTGTTTTTGTGGGCCTGATGAAGACTCATTTTTAGATTTGTCCCCACCCTTGTCAGAAGACTTACCATCCTTCTTTTTGTTGCCATCTTTGTCACCCCCTGTATGAACTTTTCTGTTCACCCTTGTTCTGACCCATTTGTCTGCCTTCT
Source organism: Pleurodeles waltl (assembly GCF_031143425.1). NCBI lineage: Eukaryota > Metazoa > Chordata > Amphibia > Caudata > Salamandridae > Pleurodeles > Pleurodeles waltl. Next base: position 18,979,930 of record NC_090440.1, read on the forward strand.
TTCCCAATTCTTGGGGAGAGGTCAGATCAGAGTCCACCAAGTACTGGTGCAACAAATCAGACACACAATTATTAAGAATATGCTCTCTCAGGATCAAGTTATACAGGCTGTCATAATCAGTAACTTTACTGCCATGTAACCACCCCTCCAAGGCCTTCACTGAATGGTCAATGAAATCAACCCAGTCTTGTGAAGACTCCTTTTTGGTCTCTCTGAACTTTATCCTGTACTGTTCAGTGGTTAAGCCATAACCATCCAGGAGTGCATTCTTAAGAACTGTAAAATTATTGGCATCACTTTCTTTCACAGTAAGGAGCCTATCCCTACCTTTTCCACTAAATGATAGCCATAGGATAGCAGCCCACTGCCTTTGAGGGACATCCTGTACAACACAGGCCCTCTCAAGTGCAGCAAACCACTTGTTAATGTCATCCCCCTCCTTATAAGGGATAACTATCTTGTGCAGATTCCTGGAATCATGCTCTTTTGAAGGATGACTATGGGGAATACTGCTGCTGCCACCATGGGTTTCGAAACCCAATTTCTGTCTTTCTCTTTCCACTTCTAAGGACTGCCTATCCAAATCCAGCTGTTGCTTCTTGAGCTTCAGTCTCGTTTGTTCCACTCTCAATCTATTGAGCTCCCTTTCTAACACTCTGTCATCAGGGTTGGTGGGAGGGACATTTCTAGATACAGAGGTATGATGGGAATGAACAGAAGGAGACCTGTCCCTTACAGAGGGCACGCTAACAGCTTGGCTGAAAGTGTAATGTGAGAGCACATCATCTGTATGATGTGACTCCACCTCAGTACCAACTATGCTAGACTGTCTTGTAATGGGAAGGCTAGGAAGTTTCTTTCCTGAACCTTTACCTGGGGGAGTCCCTGGATCAGATTGAGAACCATTAGTTACTTTTTCAACAGATGGGGCACCTTTAGCCTTATCTTGTTCTCTAAGCATGTTAAGTAACAGTTCCAAGGAAGGATTCTTCCCTACACTCAAACCTCTCTCTATGCAGAGACTCCTTGCTCCTTTCCAGCTAAGGTGATCATATGCAATCTTAGACAGGTCAACATTTTGGCCTGTGCCAGACATTTTTAGAGAGATTTAAAGTGATAGAAAAAGAGAAAAAAAAATGTCAGAGCTTTTAGAAAGACAGAGAAAAAAACTTTAAAAACTTTTTAGAACTTTTTAGAAAATTTAGAAGTACTTTTCAGCACTTAGAAAAGAGTGAAAAGAGGAAATGCAAAACTTTTTGGCTATGTGTATATACACTGACCTTGTTTTGTATATTTTTCTCTTATGAAAAGTACAATGACAAGAGTGGTAAGTAGTCTCAAAGCACTTATCCCACCGCTGCACAACCAATGTAGGAGGCTGGACTGGCTTGTAGTGAGTACCAAGGGGTACTTGCACCTTGCACCAGGCCCAGTTATCCCTTATTAGTGTATAGGGTGTCTAGCAGCTTAGGCTGATAGATAATGTTCGCTTAGCAGAGCAGCTTAGGCTGAACTAGGAGACGTGTGAAGCTACTACAGTACCACAAGTGTCACTTGCACAATATCATAAGAAAACACAATACACAGTTATACTAAAAATAAAGGTACTTTATTTTTATGACAATATGCCAAAGTGTCTTAGAATGTACCCTCAGTGAGAGGATAGGAAATATACACAAGATATATATACACAATAGCAAAAAAATGCAGTATAGTCTTAGAAAACAGTGCAAACAATGTATAGTTACAATAGGATGCAATGGGGACACATAGGGATAGGGGCAACACAAATCATATACTCCAAAAGTGGAATGCGAACCACAAATGGACCCCAAACCTATGTGACCTTGTAGAGGGTCGCTGGGACTATTAGAAAATAGTGAGAGTTAGAAAAATAACCCTCCCCAAGACCCTGAAAAGTGAGTGCAAAGTGCACTAAAGTTCCCCCAAGGACAAAGAAGTCGTGATAGAGGAATAATGCAGGAAAGACACAAACCAACAATGCAACAACGATGGATTTCCAATCTAGGGTACCTGTGGAATAAGGGGACCAAGTCCAAAAGTCACAAGCAAGTCGGAGATGGGCATATGCCCAGGAAATGCCAGCTGTGGGTGCAAAGAAGCTTCTACTGGACAGAAGAAGCTGAGGTTTCTGCAAGAACGAAAAGGGCTAGAGACTTTCCCTTTGGTGGACAGATCCCACTCGCCGTGGAGAGTGGTGCAGAAGTGGTTTCCCGCCGAAAGAACGCCAACAAGCCTTGCTAGCTGCAAATCGTGCAGTTAGCGTTTTTGGACGCTGCTGTGGCTCAGGAGGGACCAGGAGGTCGCAAATTGGACCAGAAGGTAGAGGGGACATCGAGCAAGATAAGGAGCCCTCTTAGCAGCAGGTAGCACCCGGAGAAGTGCCAGAAACAGGCACTACAAGGATGCGTGAAACGGTGCTCACCCGAAGTTACACAAAGGAGTCCCACGTCGCCGGAGACCAACTTAGAAAGTCGTGCAATGCAGGTTAGAGTGCCGTGGACCCAGGCTTGGCTGTGCACAAAGGATTTCCGCCGGAAGTGCACAGGGGCCGGAGTAGCTGCAAAAGTCGTGGTTCCCAGCAATGCAGTCTAGCGAGGTGAGGCAAGGACTTACCTCCACCAAACTTGGACTGAAGAGTCACTGAACTGTGGGGGCACTTGGACAGAGTTGCTGGATTCGAGGGACCTCGCTCGTCATGCTGAGAGGAGACCCAAGGGACCGGTAATGCAGATTTTTGGTGCCTGCGGTTGCAGGGGGAAGATTCCGTCGACCCACGGGAGATTTCTTCGGAGCTTCTAGTGCAGAGAGGAGGCAGACTACCCCCACAGCATGCACCACCAGGAAAACAGTTGAGAAGGCGGCAGGATCAGCGTTACAGAGTTGCAGTAGTCGTCTTAGCTACTATGTTGCAGTTTTGCAGGCTTCCAGCGCGGTCAGCAGTCGATTCCTTGGCAGAAGGTGAAGAGAGAGATGCAGAGGAACTCGGATGAGCTCTTGCATTCGTTATCTAAAGTTTCCCCAGAGACAGAGACCCTAAATAGCCAGAAAAGAGGGTTTGGCTACCTAGGAGAGAGGATAGGCTAGCAACACCTGAAGGAGCCTATCACAAGGAGTCTCTGACGTCACCTGGTGGCACTGGCCACTCAGAGCAGTCCAGTGTGCCAGCAGCACCTCTGTTTCCAAGATGGCAGAGGTCTGGAGCACACTGGAGGAGCTCTGGACACCTCCCAGGGGAGGTGCAGGTCAGGGGAGTGGTCACTCCCCTTTCCTTTGTCCAGTTTCGTGCCAGAGCAGGGCTAAGGGGTCCCCTGAACCGGTGTAGACTGGCTTATGCAGAAATGGGCACCAAATGTGCCCAAGAAAGCATTTCCAGAGGCTGGGGGAGGCTGCTCCTCCCCTGCCTTCACACCATTTTCCAAAGGGAGAGGGTGTAACACCCTCTCTCTGAGGAAGTCCTTTGTTCTGCCATCCTGGGACAAGCCTGGCTGGACCCCAGGAGGGCAGAAACCTGTCTGAGGGGTTGGCAGCAGCAGCAGCAGCAGCTGCAGTGAAACCCCAGAAAAGGCAGTTTGGCAGTACCAGGGTCTGTGCTACAGACCACTGGGATCATGGGATTGTGCCAACTATGCCAGGATGGCATAGAGGGGGCAATTCCATGATCATAGACATGTTACATGGCCATATTCGGAGTTACCATTGTGAAGCTACATATAGGTAGTGACCTATATGTAGTGCATGCGTGTAATGGTGTCCCCGCACTCACAAAGTTCAGGGAATTGGCCCTGAACAATGTGGGGGCACCTTGGCTAGTGCCAGGGTGCCCTCACACTAAGTAATTTTGCACCATACCTTTACCAGGTAAAGGTTAGACATATAGGTGACTTATAAGTTACTTAAGTGCAGTGTAAAATGGCTGTGAAATAACGTGGACGTTATTTCACTCAGGCTGCAGTGGCAAGCCTGTGTAAGAATTGTCAGAGCTCCCTATGGGTGGCAAAAGAAATGCTGCAGCCCATAGGGATCTCCTGGAACCCCAATACCCTGGGTACCTCAGTACCATATACTAGGGAATTATAAGGGTGTTCCAGTAAGCCAATGTAAATTGGTAAAATTGGTCACTAGCCTGTTAGTGACAATTTGGAAAGAAATGAGAGAGCATAACCACTGAGGTTCTGATTAGCAGAGCCTCAGTGAGACAGTTAGTCACTACACAGGTAACACATTCAGGCACACTTATGAGCACTGGGGCCCTGGTGAACAGGGTCCCAGTGACACATACAACTAAAACAACATATATACAGTGAAAAATGGGGGTAACATGCCAGGCAAGATGGTACTTTCCTACACCCACCTTCAACTTCCTCTACCCAGACCCAATCCCCTGTATCTCAGCCTATCCCAAGCACAACATCAGACCAGCATGCACACACATCAACACACAAGAGTGGACATGGCAAACATAAGCACCATACATCCCACAGGCACTCACACAAGCATCATCCCCATGCAGACACACCAACATCCATTGTCTCCACTGTGTCCCCCTCCTCCACGCCCTCCTTCTCCCTCCCTGTCTCATCTCCACTCACACCTGCATGCACTACATCATCAGCCATTGCCTCCATCACCAGCACACCCATCACAACACACCGCTCATGTGCAATCACCACCCCCACTACCATTCACACGTGCCCTGTGTCCTCTCCCAGTGTGTCTGTGAGCCCTCCTCCCAAAGTACACAAACGCAGGCACACACCCAGTCAATAGCCATCCACCTCACAACAGCCTCCGGCCCATGCACCTTCACCCAAATTCAGCAGACGTACACCTCCTACAACCACTACCTCTTCCTCCACTCCCAATCCCCCTCCATCTTCCCGTCCCAGTGTGTCTAAGAAACTTTTGCTGGCTAACATTGACCTCTTCCCTACACCTCCCCCCTCCGTCCTTCCCCTAGGGCCAGGCTGTCCAGGTCCCAGCCTAGCACCTCAGCCACCAAATCCTCCAGCACAGTGGTCTCAGCAAGTCCGGTCACATCGCGGGCGGCACCCATCAGGGCTGCCAGTGTGCCACCTAGCGAGGCCAAGGAGCAGGCATTCCGCCACCTGTCAAGGTGAAGAAGGTGCCCACATGGCGGAGGGAGAAACCGCACCTACCGGCAAGCAAGGGCTCCTCCAAGCCAAAAGGGGACAGTGGCAAGGCACCAGCAGCGACATCAAAGGTGGGGAAGGGACACAAGCCGAAGAGCAGGTCAGGACAGGGCACGGAGGCTCCAGCTGAGGGACCAGAGTCACCCCTTCTGTCAACCACAACATCAACCTGTACGGCGGTGGACACCGCCACCTCTGCTGCCTCAGCAACAGTCCCCAGCATCATCCCCTGTGGGCAGCCGTCCAAGGCTGCAGGAGACGTCCTGCTGTGTCCCTCAACAGGTGCAGACACATGCACCACCGCCAGCACCTCCGCCACAGACACCGCCGCATCCTCCGTCACCAGCCCAGCGACGTGCTCAGACCGTGCCACCATAGCTGACATGGCAATCATCCCCAGTGGGCAGCCGTCCGAGGCTGCAGGAGACGTCCTGGACCCTGCCCAGCGTACATGAGGCATGACTCCCAGCACTGTTTGTACCTGCAGGTGGCAGGTGAAGTCGCAGCAGGGTGGAATGTGTCTCTGCCTCCATGGAGTATCATGCTACCTGTTCCCAGGCAATCTCGTGGCACACACACCCAGGTGAGGGAATGGAACCTGCCACACTGCATGTGAAGCACTCTGGGCTCAAAGTCCCCTCCGGAACCAGTGGAGAATCACATCCACTACCTCAGTCCTTGGCAGGATGAAGCATTCTGGGCACAAGGCCCCCTCCAGAACCAGTGGAGAAAGACATCCACTACCTCAGTCCTTGGCAGGATGAAGCACTCTGGACACAAAGCCCCCTCCAGAACCAGTGGAGTATCTCATCCACTACCTCAGTCCTTGACAGGATGAAGCACTCTGGGCACCAGGCCCCCTCCAGAACCAGTGGAGAGATACATTCACTACCTCAGTCCTTGGCAGGATGAAGCACTCTGGGTACCATGCCCCGTCCAGAACCAGTGGAGTATCACATCCACTACCTGAGTCCTTGGCAGGATGAAGCACTCTGGGCACAAAGCCCCCTCCAGAACCAGTGGAGTATCACATCCACTACCTGAGTCCTTGGCAGGATGAAGCACTCTGGGCACAAAGCCCCCTCCAGAACCAGTGGAGAAAGGCATCCACTACCTCAGTCCTTGGCAGGATGAAGCACTCTGGGAACAAGGCTCCCTCCAGAACCAGTGGAGACTGTTATCCACTTGTGAGACTTTGGCTTAGCCCTCCCCAGGATAAAGCAGTGGGCAACCCACCCACTGGAGAGACTTGAGAGACTGTGGCTTTGCACTCCCCAGGATAAAGCAGTGGGCAACCCACCCACTGGAGAGACTTGAGAGACTGTGACTTTGCACTCCCCAGGATAAAGCAGTGGGCAACCCACCCACTGGAGAGACTTGAGAGACTGTGGCTTTGCACTCCCCAGGATAATGCAGTGGGCAACCCACCCACTGGAGAGACTTGTGAGACTGTGGCTTTGCACTCCCCAGGACCAATCAGTGGGCATGGAGCCCCTCGTGGAGCAGTGGCATCGTCCGTTCATCCGGCTGAGGTGCCCGCCTCCCCCTGACCCTGAGGTGCCTGTTTATTTTCCTTCTGATGCCCCTGCAGTGTTCTCTCCATTTCGATTCATGTATCTTGTGTGGGCTTCGCCCATGCATTTTGGGGCACTGATCCACGGACAATGATTTCATTAATATCCGGACTTGTGTAGTTGGTGTACATATTTGTATATACTCATATTTGAATTTGGCCTATCTGATATTTCAATGATTACACTTGTTACAATCATTTTATTTTGTCCTTGCGTTCGTCCAGGGGGTGACGGGGTGTATATGTAATTTTGCTGCATGTATTTGTGCGTATGGGGATGTGGGTGAGGGTGGGGGTATTGCATATTGCGTGTGTGTGTCACTCTCTTTTCCCTGCCCCCCTCCCCTGTGTGCTAGGTGCAGTTCTCACCGTGGTCGTTGCCGGCGTCTTTGCTGCTACTGATACAAGAGGAGGTAGACCAGCATTGGCAGGATCTGTAACTCGGGCTCATTGGGGACTCTTTTTTCTGCCTTGGAGCTTGCACTTTTGTTGATTCTTCTTCATGTCTCAATCTGGAGATGCATCAGCTGGAGCTGCTTTTGAATTAGGGAAACTGGAGAGCTATACAGTTGCTCAGATGAGACAGTTCTGCAAAAATCTTGCTTGTCCCATTAAGAGCTCCACCAGGAAGGAGGAGCAGCAGAAGGCACTGAGGGCCTGGGTGACAGCCAAGGAAGCTGAGGAGCACACAGAGGAGGAGGATGAGGAGGTGCAATCCATACACAATGGTATAATAGATGAGCCTGTTATGTCCAGGGAGAAAGTCTCCAGGGCAGGTAGCAGTGTGTCATCGAAGGGTCTGACTCCTGAAGAGTTACAGGACAGACAGGCAGAGAGGGCTCACCAGCCGAAGTTGGAAACATTTAGGATGCAAAGGGAGATGGAAGAAAGGAGGATGGCCATAGAGGAAAAGAAGATACTGCTGGCTCATGAGCTCAGCTTGAGGGAGCTGGATCAGAGGAGCCAGTCCAGTAGGGATAGGGGCAGCAATATCACAGTGCAGCCTGAGAGGAGGGTGCACATTCCTAATGACCTAGTGAAGGACTATAAGAGGGGGGATAACATATTCTTGTGGTTTAAGGGGTATGAGTCTGCTCTCCACAGGAACCTGGTCCCTGAAGCTCTTTGAGAGAGGGTCTGTGGAAGCACTTTGAGGTAGAGGAAAGGGATACTCTAACATCCTTAGGGGATCATCAGTGGCTCACCTACTCTATCATGAAGGACGCCCTACTCACAAGGTATGGTCTCACATCTGAGCAGTATAAGGACTGTTTGGGTCCTACAAGAAGAAGGAATCCCACACATGGTTGGAATGTGTTGATTCTTTTTGCAGGTCACTGGATGGTTGGGTGAAGGGCAGTAAGGTGACAACGTATGAGGGACTTTTACAATTTGATTGCTTGGGAGCACCTGTTCAGTTTATTATTTCCAGAGCTGTGCCAGCACCTGATTGACAGCAAGCTGACTGACCCCAGGAAGCTTGCGCAGGAAGTGGACCGCTGGGAGAGCACCAGGGTCCAGAAGAGTTATGGGGGAGACCATACCAAAGGTGGGCAGGGTCCCTCTCAGAAGAAAGGGGGGTAAGGGTAAACAGGGGGAGTTCTCTAAAGGCCCCCAACCTAGTTCCCAAGGTAAGGATTCCTAGCCTTCCAGTGAAAAGAAGCCATGGTTCTCCAAAGGGAAACCTGTGGAAGGAGGCCCCCCATGTAAGTGTTATGCATGTGACTAGCTGGGTCATGGGAGGGGGGACCCCAAATGCCCCAAGAGTACACCGGCACCCACTGGTGCTCAGTCCCAGAGTTTGGCTAGTGTAGCGCTTGGGGAGGAGTTGGTTCAAGGTGGGTGGGAGACAGCTGAGATGACCTTTGTCTCACTAGGGGACAGTGAGATGCCTGAGAACACTAAAAATTACAGGCAGTGGGTGTCCACTAATGGACAGAGGAGGGAGGCTCTGAGAGACACAGGAGCCAGTGTGACTACAGTGCGGAGTCACCTGGTGTCTGAAGAGCAGATAGATCCCTGTGTACTTCACCAAGTAGTTGCAGTAGACACCTCAGAGCGCCTGAGCAGAGTGACACAGGTCCCCTTTGAAAGGGGTGGTCTCCAGTTCCTTGAAGGTAGCTGTGAATCCAACCATGCCTGTAGATTGTTTGCTTGACAATGACCTGAAGGATTCCCCTTGGAAGGAGGTGGAACACAGGTCACACTTGGAGATGTTGGGTTTGCCTTGGTGGGTATGCGTATGCACCATGTCAATGGCAACCCGTCAGGGTGGTCAGGAGCCCCTTGAGCCTGAAAGAGTGGCCCAGGGGACCGCCAAAAAGAGGAAGGGCAAGGGGTGCGGGAAACCGGCTCCAGAAGCTCCCATGGTCCTGAAGGAGGCGGAGCCTGAGGGTGACGCCCCGGAGCCTACAGGGGAACAGGTGGCTGAACTGGGGGAGGTACCTGAGCTGTCAAAGTAGAAACAGGAAGGGGCACCTAACAGGGAAGCATTCTGTGAGGCACAGAAAACATGCCCTACTCTAGTGGGTTTGCGGCAGCAGGCTGCAGACCAGGCCGCTGGCAAAGAGCTATGATCTCACCTGATTTATTGGGAGGACGGCCTCCTATATAGTGAGCCTAAGGTTGCTGAGTCGGGTCAGCCCGTGTGCTGGTGGTACCCCAGTGCTTCAGAGCCTTCCTACTGGGTCTGGCTCATGATGTGCCTCTAGCTGGATATTTGGGGCAGGACAAGACCTTTGAACGGCTTGTCACCCACTTTTACTGGCCCCTAATGCTCAGGCACTCAGATGCTCTTTGCAGGTCTTGCCAGACTTGTCAGGCAAGTGTAAAGAGTGGGGGGAAATGTAAGGCTCCCCTCCAACCTTTTCCAGTGGTCAGTACTCCCTTTGAAAGGGTTGGTATTGACATTGTGGGGCCTCTGGATCCCAAGACTGCCATGGGCAACAGGTTCATCCTGGTCTTGGTGGACCATGCCACCCAGTACCAAGAAGATATTCCTCTGAGGTCAATCACTTCCCCTGTGGTGAGCAGTGCAGTGATGTTTTTTTTTAGCCGCATGGGGTTCCCCAACAAAGTGGTATCTAATGGGGTACCAACTTCATATCTACGTATATGAAGTCTCTGTGGCAGGAGTGTGGGGTAATGCATAAGTTCACCACTCCATACCACCCCCAAAGCAATGGTCTGGTTGAAAGATTCAACTGCATCTTAAAAGGCATGATCATGAACCTGTCAGAGCCCTTGATGCCACGCCTTCTGTTCGCCTATAGGGAGGTGCCTCAAAAAGGGCTTGGATTTAGTCCTTTTGAGTTACTTTATGGCCACCCTGTTAGGGGACCTTTGAGTCTGGTGAAGGAGGGCTTAGAGAAAGCCCCCAGTAAACCCTGCCAGGATGTATTTAGCTACATGTTGGCCTTCAGAAACTAGACTGCCCGCTTCAGAGTTCTTGCACAAGAGAGCCTAGAAGCAAGCCAGGGAGACATGAAATGTTGGTATGACCAGAATGCCACTCTGGCCGAGTTTCAGCCTGGGCAAAAAGTGTGGGTAATGGCACCAGTGGAGCCCAGGGTGCTCCACAACAATTGGACTGGGCCTTTTGAGGTGGTGGAGCGCAAGAGCGAAGTTACCTACCTAGTGGACTTGCAGACTCCCAGGAACCCCTAAAGGGTCCTGCATGTAAACCATCTCAAGCCACACTTTAAGCGAACTGAAGTGCCCATGCTCTTCGCAACAGATGATGGGGTGGAGGAAGAGGGTGAGCCTCTTCCTGACCTCCTGTCTGCTGGAGAGAAGGATGGGTCTGTGGAGGGAGTGAACCTCTCCCCCTCCCTGACCTCAGAACAACAGAGGGACTGTCGCCAGGTATTGGGTCAGTTTGCTTCCCTGTTCTCCTTGATCCCAGGGGTCACACACTTGTGTACACATGATGTAGACACTGGGGACAGTCCACCCATTTAAACAGAAAGTTTACAGGGTGACTGATAAGATCAGGGCTAGCATCAAGGATGAGGTGTCTAAGATGTTATCCCTAGGGGTGATTGATTTTTCTAGCAGTCCTTGGGCCAGCTCTGTGATCTTGGTCCCAAAGGTTGCGGTTCCTGGTGCCACCCTAGAACTCCAGTTCTGTGTGGACTACTGGGGTCTCAATGCGGTCACCAAAACTGACGTGCACCCCATCCCCCTAGCTCATGAGCTCATAGATTGCTTAGGAGCTGCCAAATACCTCAACACGTTTGATCTGACATCTGGGTATTGGCAGATTGCCTTAACTGAGGGGGCCAAGGAGAGGTCAGCATTTTCTACCCGAGATGGGCACTTCCAATTTAAAGTGATGCCATTTGGGATAAAAAAATGCCCCTGCCACATTCCAGAGGCTGGTCAACCAGGTGTTGACTGGGCTGGATGACTTCAGCGCAGCATACCTGGATGACATTGCAGTGTTCAGTTCCACTTGGGAGGAACACATGCAGCACCTCTGCAGAGTGATGGAGGCCCTGCAAAAGGCAGGCCTCACTATTAAGTCAAGCAAGTGCCAAATAGGGCAGGGTTCAGTTGTGTATTTAGGACACCAGGTAGGAAGTGGCCAGGTGGCACCCCTGCAGCCAAACATTGACACCATTCTGGCTTGGGAGCCTCCCAAAACCCAGACTGAGTTAAAGGCGTTTTTAGGCCTCCCCGGCTATTACAGCAGGTTTGTCAAGGGATAGGCACCATTGTTGCCCATTTGGATGACTTGACTTCCAAGAAGCAACCAAAGAAGGTGACCTGGGCAGAGGCTTGCCAGACCTCTTTTGATGCCCTGAAGGCTGCTATCTGCACAGCACCTGTGCTGAAGGCACCTGACTACTCCAAAGAGTTTGTTGTACAAACAGACATCTCAGAGCATGGTATAGGAGCAGTACTTTCACAGCTTAATGAAGAGGGCTTAGATCAACCTGTAGCCTTCATTAGAAGGAGGTTACTTCCCAGGGAACGAAGGTGGAGTGCCATAGAGCGTGAAGATTTTTCTGTGGTCTGGGCAATGAAGAAGATAAGGCCCTACTTGTTTGGGACTTACTTCCAGGTTCAGACTGACCACAGGCTCCTCAGATGGTTAATGCAGATGAGGGGTGAGAATCAAAACTGTTGGGGTGGTCCATTTTCCTACAGGGGATGGACTTTACTGTGGAACACTGCCCTGGCACAGAACACGCCAATGCTGATGGTCTGTCCAGATTCTTCCACCTTAGTGATGAGAACTCCCATGAGGTTGGGAAGTTGCTCCTCACATTCAGCTGGGAGGCACATGTTAGACTTGGCATCCTTGGCGTGGTCTCCCTAACTTTTTGCCTCTGTTTCCAGGTTGTTGATGTGTGGTGGACTCTGATTTTGCTGTTTTGGTTACTCTGGGCACTTTACCACTGCTAACCAGTGCTAAAGTGCAAGTGCTCCTATGTAAAATGTGTGTGTAATTGGCTTTCCATAATTGGCATATTTAATTTACTAGTAAGTCCCTAGTACAGTGCACTAGAGGTGCCCAGGGCCGGTAAATCAAATGCTACTAGTGGGTCTGCAGCACTGGTTGTGCCACCCACATTAGTAGCCCTGTAGACATGGCTCAGACCTGTCACTGCAGTGTCTGTGTGTGCAGTTTTAAACTGCCAATTCGACTTGGCAAGTGTACCTACTTGCCAGGCCTAAACCTTCCCTTTTTATACATGTAAGGCACCCCTAAGGTAGGCTCTAGGTAGGCCCATGGGCAGGGTGCAGTGTACGTTTAAGGTAGGGCATATACTAATGTGTTTTATATTTCCTAACAGTGAAATACTTCCAAGTTTGTTTTTCACTGTGCAAGGCCTATCTCTCTAATAGGTTCACATGGGGGGGTGCCTTTAAATATTATTAAAGTGCAGATTCTCTTTGGGAGCAGATGGAAATGTGGAGTTTAGGGTCTCTGAGCTCACCATTTAAAAATACATCTGTTAGTGAAGTTGGTTTTTATATTGGGTGTTTGAAAATGCCACTTTTAGAAAGTAGGCATTTTTTTGCTTAAACCATTCTGTGACTCTGCCTGTTTGTGGATTCCCTTTCTGGGTCAGTTTGACAGTTGGGCTGTTTGCACCTCTTTCTAGACAGTAACACAAAGGGAGCTGGGGTGTAGCCTGCATGTCCTGATGAGCCATCTGTGCTGGGAGGGAGAGGAGGAGTGGTGATTTACACCTGAAAGGGTTGTGCCTGCCCTCACATAATGCAGACTCCCACCCCCTGGTTTGTGTCTGGGGTCTGGCCTGGGAAGGCAGGATCTTACAAACAAGAGAGACTTTCCTTTAAAGTTTGCAGAAAAGGAGTATAAGTAGTGGACACAAAACTTCTGGAATCAAGAGGAACCTCTGCCAAGTAGAAGAGCTGAGAAGTGCTACCCCTGTCTGTGACTGTGCTTTGTTGGGCTAGCCTGCAGTTGCTGCTTCTGCCTGTGAAAGGGGACAAAGACATGACTTTGTTGTGCATTCTTGTTTGAGAAGAATCTCCAAGGGCTTAAACTGAGCTTGCCTCCTGTTGTTGAAATCTCATGGCCATCAAAGCCTTCCCCTGCCAGCACCTGGACTCTCTGCTGAGACTCCTACCCTGCCAAGTGGTGCCCTATCCAGTTCCCGGGTCCTTGAACGGTGAAGTTGGTAGACAAGAACTGAATATTCATGTACAGACCGCCGTGCTGGGGAAATTTTCGATGCACCTTCTGTGATGTGGCTGATAAACGAAGTTCTGTCGACTTTGAAGCTGAAATCAGCGCTCCACCTGCATCATGGCTGGAAGATCAACGCAATGCGGCTGGAGCTTGTAGGAGGCTGGACTGGCTTGTAGTGAGTACCAAGGGGTACTTGCACCTTGCACCAGGCCCAGTTATCCCTTATTAGTGTATAGGGTGTCTAGCAGCTTAGGCTGATAGATAATGGTAGCTTAGCAGAGCAGCTTAGGCTGAACTAGGAGACGTGTGAAGCTACTACAGTACCACTTAGTGTCATATGCACAATATCATAAGAAAACACAATACACAGTTATACTAAAAATAAAGGTACTTTATTTTTATGACAATATGCCAAAGTATCTTAGAGTGTACCCTCAGTGAGAGGATAGGAAATATACACAAGATATATATACACAATAGCAAAAATATGCAGTATAGTCTTAGAAAACAGTGCAAACAATGTATAGTTACAATAGGATGCAATGGGGAAACATAGGGATAGGGGCAACACAAACCATATACTCCAAAAGTGGAATGTGAACCACGAATGGACCCCAAACCTATGTGACCTTGTAGAGGGTCGCTGGAACTATCAGAAAATAGTGAGAGTTAGAAAAATAACCCTCCCCAAGACCCTGAAAAGTGAGTGCAAAGTGCACCAAAGTTCCCCTAAGGACAAAATAGTCGTGTTAGAGGGAAAATGCAAGGAAAACACAAATCAGCAATGCAACAACGATGGATTCCTGTCTGAGGGTACCTGTGGAACAAGGGGACCAAGTCCAAAAGTCACAAGCAGCTCGGAGATGGGCAGATGCCCAAGAAATGCCAGCGGTTGGTGCAAAGAAGCTCTTACTAGGCTGAAGAACTGTGAATACTGCCGGAACGACAAGGGCTAGAGACTTCCCCTTTGGAGGATGGATCTCCCACGCCTTGGAGAGTCGTGCAGAAGTGTTTTCCCGCCGGATGGACGCCAACAAGCCTTGCTACACGCAAATCGTGCGTTTGGCGTTTTTGGAAGCTGCTGGGGCCCAGGAGGGACCAGGAGGTCGCAAATTGGACCTGCAGAGAGAGGGGACGTCGAGCAAGACAAGGAGCCCTCACTGAAGCAGGTAGCACCCGGAGAAGTGCCAGAAACAGGCACTACGAGGATGCGTGAAACGGTGCTCGCCGAAGTTGCACAAAGGAGTCCCACGTCGCCGGAGACCAACTTAGAAAGTCGTGCAATGCAGATTAGAGTGCCGTGGACCCAGGCTTGGCTGTGCACACAGGATTTCCGCCGGAAGTGCACAGGGGCCGGAGAAGCTTGCAAAGTCGCGGTTCCCAGCAATGCAGCCCAGCGAGGTGAGGCAAGGACTTACCTCCACCAAACTTGGGCTGAAGAGTCACTGGACTGTGGGAGTCACTTGGACGGTGTCGCTGGATTCGAGGGACCTCGCTCGTCGTGCTGAGAGGAGACCCAAGGGACCGGAGATGCAGCTTTTTGGTGCCTGCGGTTGCAGGGGGAAGATTCCGTCGACCCACGGGAGATTTCTTCGGAGCTTCTGGTGCAGAGAGGAGGCAGACTACCCCCACAGCATGCACAAGCAGGAAAACAGTCGAGAAGGCGGCAGGATCAGCGTTACAGAGTTGCAGTAGTCGTCTTTGCTACTATGTTGCAGGTTTGCAGGCTTCCAGCGCGGTCAGCGGTCGATTCCTTATCAGAAGGTGAAGAGGGAGATGCAGAGGAACTCGGCTGAGCTCATGCATTCGTTATCTGAAGTTTCCCCAGAGACAGAGACCCTAAATAGCCAGAAAAGAGGGTTTGGCTACCTAGGAGAGAGGAAAGGCTACTAACACCTGAAGGAGCCTATCACAAGGAGTCTCTGACGTCACCTGGTGGCACTGGCCACTCAGAGCAGTCCAGTGTGCCAGCAGCACCTCTGTTTCCAAGATGGCAGAGGTCTGGAGCACACTGGAGGAGCTCTGGACACCTCCCAGGGGAGGTGCAGGTCAGGGGAGTGGTCACTCCCCTTTCCTTTGTCCAGTTTCGCGCCAGAGCAGGGGCTAAGGGGTCCCTGAACCGGTGTAGACTGGCTTATGCAGAATTGGGCACATCTGTGCCCAACAAAGCATTTCCAGAGGCTGGGGGAGGCTACTCCTCCCCTGCCTTCACACCATTTTCCAAAGGGAGAGCGTGTCACACCCTCTCTCAGAGGAAGTTCTTTGTTCTGCCATCCTGGGCCAGGCCTGGCTGGACCCCAGGAGGGCAGCTGCCTGTCTGAGGGGTTGGCAGCAGCAGCAGCTGCAGAGAAACCCCAGGAAGGGCAGTATGGCAGTACCAGGGTCTGTGCTACAGACCACTGGGATCATGGAATTGTACCAACAATGCCAGGATGGCATAGAGGGGCCAATTCCATGATCATAGACATGTTACATGGCCATATTCGGAGTTACCATGGTGAAGCTACATATAGGTAGTGACCTATATGTAGTGCACGCGTGTAATGGTGTCCCCGCACTCACAAAGTTCAGTGAATTGGCTCTGAACAATGTGGGGGCACCTTGGCTAGTGCCAGGGTGCCCTCACACTAAGTAACTTTGCACCTAACCTTTACCAGGTAAAGGTTAGACATATAGGTGACTTATAAGTTACTTAAGTGCAGTGTAAAATGGCTGTGAAATAACGTGGACGTTATTTCACTCAGGCTGCAGTGGCAGGCCTGTGTAAGAATTGTCAGAGCTCCCTATGGGTGGCAAAAGAAATGCTGCAGCCCATAGGGATCTCCTGGAACCCCAATACCCTGGGTACCTCAGTACCATATACTAGGGAATTATAAGGGTGTTCCAGTAAGCCAATGTAAATTGGTAAAAATGGTCACTAGCCTGTCAGTGACAATTTGGAAAGAAATGAGAGAGCATAACCACTGAGGTTCTGATTAGCAGAGCCTCAGTGAGACAGTTAGTCACTACACAGGTAACACATTCAGGCACACTTATGAGCACTGGGGCCCTGGGTTACCAGGGTCCCAGTGACACATACAACTAAAACAACATATATACAGTGAAAAATGGGGGTAACATGCCAGGCAAGATGGTACTTTCCTACACAACCCCACCCCAAACGAAGGACAATAAGACTAGCCATTACCTGATGAGTCTTCATTGTCTAAGTGGAAATATCTGGAGAGTCCATCTGCATTGGAGTGGCTACTCCCAGGTCTATGTTCCACTGTATAGTCCATTCCCTGTAGGGATATGGACCACCTCAACAATTTAGGATTTTCACCTTTCATTTGTTTTAGCCAAAGTAGAGGTTTGTGGTCTGTCTGAACAATGAAGTGAGTGCCAAACAGGTATGGCCTCAACTTCTTCAGAGCCCAGACCACAGCAAAGGCCTCCCTCTCTATGGCAGACCAACGCTTTTCTCTAGGGGTCAACCTTCTACTAATAAAAGCAACAGGTTGATCCTGGCCCTCAGAATTAAGTTGTGATAGGACTGCCCCTACTCCTAATTCAGATGCATCAGTTTGGACATAGAATTTTTTTGAGTAACAAGGGCTTTTCAGGACAGGTGCAGAGCACATGGCCTGCTTCAGCTCCTCAAAAGCTTTCTGACAGTTTGCTGTCCATAATACCTTTTTAGGCATTTTCTTGGATGTGAGGTCATTAAGAGGGGCTGCAATGGAGCCATAGTTCTTAATGAACCTCCTGTAATACCCAGTGAGGCCTAGGAAGGCTCTCACCTGAGTCTGAGTGGTAGGGGGAACCCAATCAATAATAGTTTGGATTTTCCCCTGAAGTGGTGCAATCTGTTCCCCACCAACAAGGTGTCCCAGATAAACCACCTTACCCTGCCCTATCTGGCACTTTGAAGCCTTGATAGTGAGGCCTGCCTTTTGCAGGGCCTCCAAAACTTTCCAAAGGTGGACCAGGTGATCATCCCAGCTGGAGCTAAAGACAGCTATATCATCCAAATATGCTGCACTGAAAGCTTCCAGCCCTTGCAGGACTGTGTTCACCAACCTCTGAAAAGTGGCAGGTGCATTTTTCAAACCAAAAGGCATTACAGTAAACTGGTAATGTCCTCCAATGGTAGAAAATGCAGTCTTAGGTTTAGCATCTTCTGACATTTTGATCTGCCAATACCCTGCAGTCAAATCAAAAGTGCTTAGATACTTGGCAGATGCCAGTGTATCTATTAGCTCATCTGCCCTGGGTATAGGGTGAGCATCAGTTTTGGTTACCAAGTTGAGACCTCTATAGTCTACACAAAACCTCATTTCCTTCTTTCCATCTTTAGAATTGGGTTTTGGTACCAGTACCACAGGAGAAGCCCATGGACTGTCAGAGTGCTCAACCACTCCTAGTTCCAACATCTTCTGAACTTCTTGCTTTATGCAGTCCCTGACATGGTCAGGCTGCCTATAGATCTTACTTTTGACAGGTAAACTGTCTCCAGTATCTATAGTGTGCTCACACCAAGAAGTGGTGCCTGGCACAATGGAGAAGAGTTCTGAAAATTGTCCTAGGAGATTTATGCAATTATCTTTCTGCTCAGCAGTAAGACAATCAGCCAAAACTACACCTTCCACAAGAGCATCTTGTTCTGTGGAAGAGAAGAGATCAGGTAGAGGATCACTGTCTTCTTCCTGTCCCTCATCTGTTGCCATGAGCAGGGTGAGATCAGCCCTGTCATAGTAGGGTTTCAGGCGGTTGACATGGAGCACCCTAAGGGGACTCCTGGCAGTGCCTAAGTCAACCAAGTAGGTGACTTCACCCTTCTTTTCAACAATTGTGTGGGGTCCACTCCATTTATCTTGGAGTGCTCTTGGGGCCACAGGCTCCAAGACCCACACTTTCTGCCCTGGTTGGTACTGAACCAAAACAGCCTTCTGATCATGCCATTGCTTCTGGAGCTCTTGGCTGGCCTGAAGGTTTTTACTGGCCTTTTTCATGTACTCAGCCATCCTTGATCTGAGGCCAAGTACATAATCCACAATATCCTGCTTAGGAGCTTTTAAAGGTTGTTCCCAACCCTCCTTTACAAGTGTGAGTGGACCCCTAACAGGGTGTCCAAAAAGAAGTTCAAAGGGGCTGAAGCCCACTCCTTTCTGGGGTACCTCCCTGTAGGCAAAAAGGAGGCATGGTAGAAGGATATCCCATCTCCTGCAGAGTTTTTCAGGGAGTCCCATAATCATGCCTTTGAGAGTTTTATTAAATCTCTCCACCAGTCCATTTGTTTGTGGATGATAGGGTGTTGTGAACTTGTAAGTTACACCACACTCCTTCCACATGGCCTTTAAGTATGCAGACATGAAATTGCTTCCCCTGTCTGATACTACTTCCTTTGGGAAGCCCACTCTGGAAAATATTCCCAGGAGGGCCTTTGCCACTGCAGGAGCTGTAGTGGTCCTTAAAGGAATAGCTTCAGGATATCTTGTGGCATGGTCCACTACCACCAAGATAAACCTATTGCCTGAAGCAGTAGGAGGGTCAAGGGGGCCAACTATGTCAACCCCTACCCTTTCAAAGGGAACCCCAACCACAGGCAGTGGGATAAGGGGTGCCTTTGGAGTGCCACCTGTCTTGCCACTGGCTTGACAGGTTTCACAGGACTTACAAAATTCTTTTGTGTCCTCAGACATCCTAGGCCAATGAAACAATGGTACCAATCTGTCCCAAGTTTTCATTTGACCCAGGTGCCCAGCTAAGGGAATGTCATGTGCCAGTGTTAGGAGGAACTTTCTGTACTCCTGAGGGATCACTAATCTCCTGGCAGCTCCAGGTTTAGGATCCCTATGCTCAGTGTACAAGAGGTTGTCCTCCCAGTAAACTCTGTGTGAGTCACTGACATCCCCATTAGCCTGTATGACAGCTTGCTGTCTGAGACCCTCTAATGTGGGACAGGTTTGCTGTGCCACCCTCAGCTCCTCTCTGGCAGGCCCCCCTTCACCCAAAAGCTCAGCAGTGTCTGCTTCCAGCTTCTCTGGTGTAGGTTCTGCACAGGGAGGGAATTCTTCTTCCTCAGAAGTAGAATCCACTGTAGAGGGAGGGATAGTAGGAAGTGGTTTGCTTCTACTAGCCCTAGCTTTAGGGAGCACTTGGTCCATTGTTCCAGGATCCAAGCTTCCCTGTCCCTTTTGCTTTTTGGCCTGAGCCCTTGTCAAAGCAAAAATATGCCCTGGGATGCCCAGCATTGCTGCATGGGCCTCCAACTCCACATCTGACCAAGCTGATGTCTCCAAATCGTTCCCTAATAGACAGTCTACAGGTAAATCTGAAGCTACCACAACTTTCTTTGGACCAGATACCCCCCCCCAGTTGAGATTTACAACAGCCATGGGGTGGCTTTGTGTTATGTTGTGAGCATCGGTTACTTGGTACTGGTGTCTAAGTATGTGTTGTTCAGGGTGCACCAGTTTCTCAATCACCATTGTGACACTGGCACCTGTGTCCCTGTAGGCCTGGACCTCAACACCATTTATTAGGGTTAGTTGCTTGTACTTCTCCAAGTTATGGGGGCAAGCAACCAAATTGGCTAAGTCAATAGCCCCTTCAGAGACTAAAGTAGCCTCTGTGGTCTCCCTAATCAGACCAACCCCAACTAAATTACCAAAAGTGAGCCCAGCTACTCCCTTGGATTGGCTATTAGTAGGTTTGCTCCCACCACCACTGCTATTAGTAGGGACACTAGGTGTAGCAGTAGGGGTTGTAGTGGTAGGAGCTGTGGTGCCTTTCTTTGGACAACTGGGATCTGTTGTCCAATGGCCTTTTATCTTACATAAATAGCACCATGGTTTCTTTTCCTTGTTCTGATTAAAGGAGGATTTGGGCCCACCACCCCCACCAGAGTGTTTTTGTGGGCCTGATGAAGACTCATTTTTAGATTTGTCCCCACCCTTGTCAGAAGACTTACCATCCTTCTTTTTGTTGCCATCTTTGTCACCCCCTGTATGAACTTTTCTGTTCACTCTTGTTCTGACCCATTTGTCTGCCTTCTTTCCCAATTCTTGGGGAGAGGTCAGATCAGAGTCCACCAAGTACTGGTGCAACAAATCAGACACACAATTATTAAGAATATGCTCTCTCAGGATCAGGTTATACAGGCTGTCATAATCAGTAACTTTACTGCCATGTAACCACCCCTCCAAGGCCTTCACTGCCTGGTCAATGAAATCAACCCAGTCTTGTGAAGACTCCTTTTTGGTATCTCTGAACTTTATCCTGTACTGTTCAGTGGTTAAGCCATAACCATCCAGGAGTGCATTCTTAAGAACTTGGAAATTGTTAGCATCATTTTCTTTTACAGTAAGGAGCCTATCCCTACCTTTTCCAGTAAATGATAGCCATAGGATAGCAGCCCACTGCTTTTGAGGGACATCCTGTACAGCACAGGCCCTCTCAAGTGCAGCAAACCACTTGTTAATGTCATCCCCCTCCTTATAAGGGGGAACTATCTTGTGCAGATTCCTGGAATCATGCTCTTTTGCAGGATGACTATGGGGAATACTGCTGCTGCCACCATGGGTATCTAAACCCAACTTCTGTCTTTCCCTCTCTACTTCTAAAGACTGTCTATCCAAATCCAGCTGTTGCTTCTTGAGCTTCAGTCTGGTTTGTTCCACTCTCAATCTATTGAGCTCCCTTTCTAACAATCTGTCATCAGGGTGGGTGGGAGGGACATTTCTAGATACAGAGGTATGATGGGAATGAACAGAAGGAGACCTGTCCCTTACAGAGGGCACCCTAACAGCTTGGCTACCAGTATAATGTGAGAGCACATCATCAGTATGATGTGATTCAACCTCTGTACCAACTATGCTAGACTGTCTAGTAATGGGCAGGCTGAGAAGTTTCTTTCCTGAACCTTTTCCTGGGGGAGTCCCTGGATCAGATTGAGAACCATTAGCTACTTTTTCTACAGATTGGGCACTTATGGCCTTATCCTGTACTCTAAGCATATTAATTAACAGTTCTAAGGAAGGATTCTTCCCTACACCCAAACCTCTCTCTATGCAGAGACTCCTTGCTCCTTTCCAGCTAAGGTGATCATATGCAAGTTTGGACAGTTCAATTTTTTGGCCTGTGCCAGACATTTTTAGAGAGAGTTAAAGTGATAGACAAAGAGAAAAAAGTTTTCAGAACTTTTTGGAAAGACAGAAAAAACTTTTTAAACTTTTAAGAACTTTTTGAAAGTTTAGAAGTACTTTTCAGCACTTAGAAAAGAGTGAAAAGAGGAAATGCAAAACTTTTTGTCTATGTGTATATACACTGACCTTGTTTTGTATATTTTTCTCTTATGAAAAGTACAATGACAAGAGTGGTAAGTAGTCTCAAAGCACTTATCCCACCGCTGCACAACCAATGTAGGAGGCTGGACTGGCTTGTAGTGAGTACCAAGGGGTACTTGCACCTTGCACCAGGCCCAGTTATCCCTTATTAGTGTATAGGGTGTCTAGCAGCTTAGGCTGATAGATAATGGTAGCTTAGCAGAGCAGCTTAGGCTGAACTAGGAGACGTGTGAAGCTACTACAGTACCACTTAGTGTCATATGCACAATATCATAAGAAAACACAATACACAGTTATACTAAAAATAAAGGTACTTTATTTTTATGACAATATGCCAAAGTATCTTAGAGTGTACCCTCAGTGAGAGGATAGGAAATATACACAAGATATATATACACAATAGCAAAAATATGCAGTATAGTCTTAGAAAACAGTGCAAACAATGTATAGTTACAATAGGATGCAATGGGGAAACATAGGGATAGGGGCAACACAAACCATATACTCCAAAAGTGGAATGTGAACCACGAATGGACCCCAAACCTATGTGACCTTGTAGAGGGTCGCTGGAACTATCAGAAAATAGTGAGAGTTAGAAAAATAACCCTCCCCAAGACCCTGAAAAGTGAGTGCAAAGTGCACCAAAGTTCCCCTAAGGACAAAATAGTCGTGTTAGAGGGAAAATGCAAGGAAAACACAAATCAGCAATGCATCAACGATGGATTCCTGTCTGAGGGTACCTGTGGAACAAGGGGACCAAGTCCAAAAGTCACAAGCAGCTCGGAGATGGGCAGATGCCCAAGAAATGCCAGCGGTTGGTGCAAAGAAGCTCTTACTAGGCTGAAGAACTGTGAATACTGCCGGAACGACAAGGGCTAGAGACTTCCCCTTTGGAGGATGGATCCCCCACGCCTTGGAGAGTCGTGCAGAAGTGTTTTCCCGCCGGATGGACGCCAACAAGCCTTGCTACACGCAAATCGTGCGTTTGGCGTTTTTGGACGCTGCTGGGGCCCAGGAGGGACCAGGAGGTCGCAAATTGGACCTGCAGAGAGAGGGGACGTCGAGCAAGACAAGGAGCCCTCACTGAAGCAGGTAGCACCCGGAGAAGTGCCAGAAACAGGCACTACGAGGATGCGTGAAACGGTGGTCGCCGAAGTTGCACAAAGGAGTCCCACGTCGCCGGAGACCAACTTAGAAAGTCGTGCAATGCAGGTTAGAGTGCCGTGGACCCAGGCTTGGCTGTACACACAGGATTTCCGCCGGAAGTGCACAGGGGCCGGAGAAGCTTGCAAAGTCGCGGTTCCCAGCAATGCAGCCCAGCGAGGTGAGGCAAGGACTTACCTCCACCAAACTTGGGCTGAAGAGTCACTGGACTGTGGGAGTCACTTGGACGGTGTCGCTGGATTCGAGGGACCTCGCTCGTCGTGCTGAGAGGAGACCCAAGGGACCGGAGATGCAGCTTTTTGGTGCCTGCGGTTGCAGGGGGAAGATTCCGTCGACCCACGGGAGATTTCTTCGGAGCTTCTGGTGCAGAGAGGAGGCAGACTACCCCCACAGCATGCACAAGCAGGAAAACAGTCGAGAAGGCGGCAGGATCAGCGTTACAGAGTTGCAGTAGTCGTCTTTGCTACTATGTTGCAGGTTTGCAGGCTTCCAGCGCGGTCAGCGGTCGATTCCTTATCAGAAGGTGAAGAGGGAGATGCAGAGGAACTCGGCTGAGCTCATGCATTCGTTATCTGAAGTTTCCCCAGAGACAGAGACCCTAAATAGCCAGAAAAGAGGGTTTGGCTACCTAGGAGAGAGGAAAGGCTACTAACACCTGAAGGAGCCTATCACAAGGAGTCTCTGACGTCACCTGGTGGCACTGGCCACTCAGAGCAGTCCAGTGTGCCAGCAGCACCTCTGTTTCCAAGATGGCAGAGGTCTGGAGCACACTGGAGGAGCTCTGGACACCTCCCAGGGGAGGTGCAGGTCAGGGGAGTGGTCACTCCCCTTTCCTTTGTCCAGTTTCGCGCCAGAGCAGGGGCTAAGGGGTCCCTGAACCGGTGTAGACTGGCTTATGCAGAATTGGGCACATCTGTGCCCAACAAAGCATTTCCAGAGGCTGGGGGAGGCTACTCCTCCCCTGCCTTCACACCATTTTCCAAAGGGAGAGGGTGTCACACCCTCTCTCAGAGGAAGTTCTTTGTTCTGCCATCCTGGGCCAGGCCTGGCTGGACCCCAGGAGGGCAGCTGCCTGTCTGAGGGGTTGGCAGCAGCAGCAGCTGCAGAGAAACCCCAGGAAGGGCAGTATGGCAGTACCAGGGTCTGTGCTACAGACCACTGGGATCATGGAATTGTACCAACAATGCCAGGATGGCATAGAGGGGCCAATTCCATGATCATAGACATGTTACATGGCCATATTCGGAGTTACCATGGTGAAGCTACATATAGGTAGTGACCTATATGTAGTGCACGCGTGTAATGGTGTCGCCGCACTCACAAAGTTCAGTGAATTGGCTCTGAACAATGTGGGGGCACCTTGGCTAGTGCCAGTGTGCCCTCACACTAAGTAACTTTGCACCTAACCTTTACCAGGTAAAGGTTAGACATATAGGTGACTTATAAGTTACTTAAGTGCAGTGTAAAATGGCTGTGAAATAACGTGGACGTTATTTCACTCAGGCTGCAGTGGCAGGCCTGTGTAAGAATTGTCAGAGCTCCCTATGGGTGGCAAAAGAAATGCTGCAGCCCATAGGGATCTCCTGGAACCCCAATACCCTGGGTACCTCAGTACCATATACTAGGGAATTATAAGGGTGTTCCAGTAAGCCAATGTAAATTGGTAAAAATGGTCACTAGCCTGTCAGTGACAATTTGGAAAGAAATGAGAGAGCATAACCACTGAGGTTCTGATTAGCAGAGCCTCAGTGAGACAGTTAGTCACTACACAGGTAACACATTCAGGCACACTTATGAGCACTGGGGCCCTGGGTTACCAGGGTCCCAGTGACACATACAACTAAAACAACATATATACAGTGAAAAATGGGGGTAACATGCCAGGCAAGATGGTACTTTCCTACAGAGCTATGATGAGCAACACCCGCTAACGGAGGCTGATAACAACGCAAACCCAAAGCAGCGCAATTTTGTGATACCGTGCAACCAGATTTTCTACGCATCATCCCTGGGCGGCAAAGTCAACCCAACTCTGCGCGGATCCGAGGTGCCACGTCCGGGAATCGATGCATAGCTCTCTTGCGGGGAAAAAATGACGTATCGCTGACCCGACTGGAGAAGGAAACGATGCACAGCCTCACTTGCGAGTAAGGAACCTACGCATCGCTGACTTTCCGATGTACGCTAACCCGTGCAGCTTTATTTTTTACGCTAACCAGGTACTTTGTGTAACAACAGCATTCTCACTATTTTCTAAGGATTAAGGGGGTCATTCCGACCCTGGCGGTCCATGACCGCCAGGGCCGGGGACCGCGGAAGCACCGCCAACAGGCTGGCGGTGCTTCCTGGGCCATTCTGACCGTGGCAGTAAAGCTGCGGTCAGAAAAGGGCAACCGGCGGTTTCCTGCCGGTTTACCCCTGGCCCAGGGAATCCTCCATGGCGGCGCTTCTTGCAGCGCCGCCATGGGGATTCCGACCCCCTTCCCGCCCTCCTGTTCCTGGCGGTTTTTACCGCCAGGAACAGGATGGCGGGAACGGGTGTCGTGGGGCCCTTGGGGGCCCCTGCACTGCCCATGCCACTGGCATGGGCAGTGCAGGGGCCCCCTAACAGGGCCCCATAATGATTTTCAGTGTCTGCTTTGCAGACACTGAAAATCGCGACGGGTGCCACTGCACCCGTCACACCCCTACAACTCCGCCGGCTCCATTCGGAGCCGGCTTCATTGTTGAGGGGGGTTTCCCGCTGGGCCGGCGGGCGGCCTTCTGGCGGTCGCCCGCCGGCCCAGCGGGAAAGCCAGAATGGCCGCCGCATTCTTTTGACAGCGGTGCGGTCATTCGGCGGTTCCCTCCAGGCGGGCGGCTCTCGCCGCTCGCCGGGGTCAGAATGACCCCCTAAGACTCTTATGCTTTTGAAAATTTGTATCTTGACTTGTGTATGATAGATTTTTGTTGTTTTGGTCTTGGTTTGTTTAGATAGAAATTACCTATTTTTCTAAATCTGTGTTGTGTCATTTTGTAGTGTTTTCACTGAGTTACTGTGTGTTGGTACAAATACTTTACACATTGCTTCTGAAGTTAAGGCTGCCTGCTTGTGCCAAGCTACCAAGTGGGTGAGTGGGGGTTAACTGAGGTTGATTCTCCTTGACCCTGACTAGAGTGAGGGTCCTTGCTTGGACAGTGGGTAAGCTGACTGCCAACTAAAGACCCAATTTTTAACACCCACTTAATGCAACTCAGTTCCGACCGTGTTCCTCATGGAAACAGTCCATCGCGAGCCTTAGCCAACTCATCCCTCCACCCTGCAGCCCTCTGCTTTTTATTTGGGAAATTTGACATTTCCCACATCTGAATCTCACTGACTAAGTTACGCCCCTGACACCAGGCCTTCTTCTTAGCCTGAAAGAACACAGCAATCTCTTACGGAAACAACTGTACTACCTCAGTGTAGGAAAGTACCATCTTGCCTGGCATGTTACCCCCATATTTCACTGTATATATGTTGTTTTAGTCTATGTGTCACTGGGACCCTGCCAGGCAGGGCCCCAGTGCTCATACGTATGTGCCCTGTATATGTTCCCTGTGTGATGCCTAACTGTCTCACTGAGGCTCTGCTAACCAGAACCTCAGTGGTTATGCTCTCTCTGCTCTCCAAATTTGTCACTAACAAGCTAGTGACTAAATTTAGCAATTCACATTGGCATACTGGTACACCCATATAATTCCCTAGTATATGGTACTGAGGTACCCAGGGTATTGGGGTTCCAGGAGATCCCTATGGGCTGCAGCATTTCTTTTGCCACCCATAGGGAGCTCTGACAATTCTTACACAGGGCTGTCAGTGCAGCCTGAGTGAAATAAAGTCCACGTTATTTCACAGCCATTTACCACTGCACTTAAGTAACTTATAAGTCACCTATATGTCTAACCTTCACCTGGTGAAGGTTGGGTGCAAAGTTACTTAGTGTGTGGGAACCCTGGCACTAGCCAAGGTGCCCCCACATCGTTCAGGGCAAATTCCCCGGACTTTGTGAGTGCGGGGACACCATTACACGCGTGCACTGTACATAGGTCACTACCTATGTACAGTGTCACAATGGTAACTCCGAACATGGCCATGTAACATGTCTAAGATCATGGAATTGTTACCCCAATGTTATTCTGGCATTGGGAGGACAATTCCATGATCCCCCGGGTCTCTAGCACAGAACCCGGATACTGCCAAACTGCCTTTCCGGGGTCTCCACTGCAGCTGCTGCTGCTGCCAACCCCTCAGACAGGTTTCTGCCCTCCTGGGGTCCAGGCAGCCCTGGCCCAGGAAGGCAGAACAAAGGACTTCGTCTGAGAGAGGGTGTAACACCCTCTCCCTTTGGAAATAGGTGTGAGGGCTGGGGAAGAGTAGCCTCCCCCAGCCTCTGGAAAGCTTTGATGGGCACAGATGGTGCCCAACTCTGCATAAGCCAGTCTACACTGGTTCAGGGATCCCCCATCCCTGCTCTGGCGTGAAACTGGACAAAGGAAAGAGGAGTGACCACTCCCCTGACCTGCACCTCCCAGGGGAGGTGCCCAGAGCTCCTCCACTGTGTCCCAGACCTCTGCCATCTTGGAAACAGAGGTGTTTGTGGCACACTGGACTGCTCTGAGTGGCCAGTGCCAGCAGGTGACGTCAGAGACTCCTTCTGATAGGCTCTTACCTCTCTTGGTAGCCAATCCTCCCTCCTAGGTAGCCAAACCTCCTTTTCTGGCTATTTAGGGTCTCTGCTTTGGGGATCTCACCAGATAACGAATGGAAGAGCTCATCAGAGTTCCTCTGCATCTCCCTCTTCACCTTCTGCCAAAGGATCGACCGCTGACTGCTCAGGACACCTGCAAACCCGCAATAAAGTAGCAAGACGACTACTAGCAACCTTGTATCGCTTCATCCTGCCGGCTTTCTCGACTGTTTCCAGGTGGTGCATGCTCTGGGGGTAGCCTGCCTCCGCTCTGCACCAGGAGCTCAGAAGAAATCTCCCGTGGGTCGACGGAATCTTCCCCCTGCAACCGCAGGCAACAAAAGACTGCATCACCAGTCCACTGGGTCCCCTCTCAGCACGACGAGCGTGGTCCCGGGAACTCAGCAACTCTGTCCAAGTGACTCCCATAGTCCAGTGAGACTCTTCAGTCCAAGTTTGGTGGAGGTAAGTCCTTGCCTCACCACGCTAGACTGCATTGCTGGGTACTGCGTGATTTGCAGCTGCTCCTGCTCCTATGCACTCTTCCAGGATTTCCTTCGTGCACAGCCAAGCCTGGGTCCTCGACACTCTAACCTGCAGGGCACAACCTTCTGAGTTGTCCTCCGGCGTCGTTGTGACTTCGGGTGGACTCCAGTTTACTTTTCTTATGAGTGCCTGTTCAGGTACTTCTGCGGGTGCTGCTTGCTTCTGTGAGGGCTCCCTACATTGCTGGGCGCCCCCTCTGTCTCCTCATCCAAGTGGCGACATCCTGGTCCCTCCTGGTCCACAGCAGCACCCAAAAACCCTTACCGCAACCCTTGCAGCTGGCAAGGCTTGTTTGCAGTCTTTCTGCGTGGGAACACCTTTGCAAGCTTCATCGCGACTTGGGACATTCATCCTCCAAAGGGGAAGTTCCTAGTCCTCTTCTTTCTTGCAGAACTCCAAGCTTCTTCCAACAGGTGGCAGCTTCCTTGCACCCTCAGCTGGCATTTCCTGGGCTCCTGCCCACTCTCGACACTGTCGCGACTATTGGACTTGGTCCCCTTGTCTTACAGGTACTCAGGTCCCGAAATCCACTGTTGTTGCATTGCTGGTGTTTGTTCTTCCTGCAGAATCCCCCTATCACGACTTCTGTGCTCTCTGGGGGTAGTAGGTGCACTTTACATCTACCTTTCAGGGTCTTGGGGTGGGTTATTTTTAACCCTCACTCTTTTCTTACAGTCCCAGTGACCCTCTACAAGCTCGCATAGGTTTGGGGTCCATTTGTGGTTCGCATTCCACTTTTGGAGTATATGGTTTGTGTTGCCCCTATACCTATGTGCTCCTATTGCAATCTACTGTGACTTTACACTGCTTGCATTACTTCCTTTTGCTATTACCTGCATACGTTTGGTTTGTGTACATATATCTTGTGTATATATCCTATCCTCATAGTGAGGGTACTCACTGAGATACTTTTGGCATATTGTCATAACAATAAAGTACCTTTATTTTTAGTATATCTGTGTATTGTGTTTTCTTATGATATTGTGCATATGACACTAGTGGTATAGTAGGAGCTTTACATGTCTCCTAGCTCAGCCTAAGCTGCTCTGCTATAGCTACCTTCTATCAGCCTAAGCTGCTAGAAACACCTCTTCTACACTAATAAGGGATAACTGGACCTGGCACAAGGTGTAAGTACCTTTGGTACCCACTACAAGCCAGGCCAGCCTCCTACACTCAGGTTACCATAACCAGAAATGTGAGCTACTCATCAGCTTCTATTAAAATGAGGTCATGATCCTGCCCTCGGATGCCAACCTCCTTATCTTCACCCACATTGTTTAATACCCAGAAGGTTCTAGATGTTTCAGCTACAACTACAGACTTTAACAATGGCCCGTGCATTTACCTACTCCACTGATTATGTTACAAGTATCTCACTCACCTCTGACCCTATCTCGCATCCATACCTGGTTGTGTATTTACTGGTCAAAACTCAATTCTCATGAATGTGGCCCAATAACCAATGGCTCGTCAGAGTCTGGCCTCTGAGTTGGGTACTCGCCCTGTGTATAGTCAGGAATCTTAGGGCCTGATTTAGGACCCGGCAAACAGCTTACTCCATTACAACGGTAATGGACATCCTGTCCGCCCAAATCTAAACCCCATAGCATAGAATGGGATTTAGATTTCGGCAGAAGGGATATCCGTCACCGTTGTGGCCGAGTAACCCGTCCACTGAGTTCTAAATCAGTCTCCGGTTCAACAAAGGACTTTCCCTAGAAAACTAGGTCAACTCAATAGTCAGGACCTGCTTTTTTCAACTACATCTCCCATGGAAGATTTTTCCTATTTATCCCCAGAAGATGAAATCTCTCTTGCTATGTGCAATGATTCTGTCTACAATTTATTTTGCTAATGCCTGCAATCTGGGCCTCCCTGCCTAAAGCATCTCTAAAGTATTCCTTTTACAGTATATGAGTGCTGGACTTGTCCCTGGGCCGTGCAGATTCAGTCATGTTCCTGCAGCTCATCATAACCTGCACTTGTTACCAGCGGAGAAGGGAACTGAGTTTAAGAGTTTGTGCGTGATCCACCAAGCCTTAAACTGTGTAGGCGCCTCTGCTGTTCAGGCTCAAACTAATATCACCTTTCGTGTCAGCCTTCTTGTCCCCTGTGCTCTGCCTTCCTAGCTGCAGTCCTTTGCTTCAGACCAGCCCAACCAGGTGGCAGAACTTTCTAGGCTTTCAACATATAAACCATGGAATCCATTTGCAATTCCTTCTGCGCTTGAAACATATCATTCATTATTTCACCTTCATCACTCTCACACACCTCAAGAGTGAAGCCAAACAGCATAGTGGCAGCATAAATTAAGGTAATACTGCACCCAAAAAGACCAAAATACTGTCTAGGACTAAACTCACAGCCTCATCTACTATCCCTCCTTGGTACAGTGGCCTCTGCCAACCAACATCCAGGTTCAACACACCTACATCAACACGAGGAAACACAAACTGACACTGCAGAATGACTCACTCAGCCATGAGCATGACTATGAGAGGTGCTTTATTAAGACAACTGCCAACTGACCAGAGCAGAAATCCAAACCTGCCAACTCACACGGTGCCACCGTGAGACACACGATAAAGGCTCCCCTCACACGGTCACCCGTGAGGAGGCAATTTCAGATGGTGGCAGGGAAAACAAACTGAAAACCACTATAAACAGTTGTTTTCAGCTCGTTTCCAGAGGCTTTGAACCGCCGATGCCCATTAATGGCTGTGAAAACTCTCCAGGACATCGGCAGCAGCCTCAGCAAGGTTTTTCTTTTAGAAGGAAATTTGGGGCTGGGGTGGAGGCAAAAGGGCCTCTTAGGTGGTTCTCGGCAAGGCCCCGCCCCCTCCTCGCACTGCAAGGTTTTTGGTGAAGTTGGCGGTTTGAGAAATCTCTTCTCCACTCCCAGAATGATCTGCTTCCCACTAAGCTCACCTGGCTCACCTGTACGCGATGATACAAAGTCTGCAGTTACAGCTCCACATCTCTATCCCACACGCACCTTTCACCCAGGGACTGAGCTTCTGATTCCCTTGAAGCGCCCCTCAGCAGCTCACCCTCTAAGAGCCCAACAGGCACCTACACCTCAACAGTTCGAGGATTCCCTCATGAACGTCACCGATGATGCACCTCGGACACCTACACAGCAGCAGCGGCTCCTGCTCTGTGAAAGTGATGAGTGTGCTGTGTGCCCAAATTCATCCTAAAGTTTTTTCCAAATTTGCCTTTGGGTGTCGTATGTGCCAGCGCCAGCACTTATTCATGACTACGCCTTGTGCCAGCATTGCCTGATGGTTGGCTTCCCTCAACCCTACCCGCCAGGCCCAACATGCCAAGACTGCCCTCTCTGAGCCCACAACTTAAGCGTCTGACGTAGATATGGGCAGACGCGTTACTCCGTCACAACGGTGACGGATATCCCATCCGTCAAAATCGAAATCCCACTACCACGCAAGTGCCAGCCGGCTTCGAGCCTCAGGCACAAGCTACAGCAGTGACATTACAGGAGATGGAGTGCTACAGCAGTGACATCACAGGAGATGGAGTGTGCTACAGCAGTGACATCACAGGAGAGGGAGTGTGCCACAGCAGTGATATCACAGGAGAGGGAGCATGCTACAGCAGTGACATCACAGGAGATGGAGTGTGCTACAGCAGTGACATCACAGGAGAGGGATTGCTACAGCAGTAACATCACAGGAGAGGGAGTGTGCTACAGCAGTGACATCACAGGAGAGGGAGTGCTACAGCAGTGACATCACAGGAGAGGGAGTGTGCTACAGCAGTGACATCACAGGGAAGGGAGTGTGCTACAGCAGTGACATCACAGGAGGGAGAGTGTGCTACAGCAGTGACATCACAGGGAAGGGAGTGTGCTACAGCAGTGACATCACAGGAGATGGAGTGTGCTACAGCAGTGACATCACAGGAGAGGGATTGCTACAGCAGTAACATCACAGGAGAGGGAGTGTGCTACAGCAGTGACATCACAGGAGAGGGAGTGCTACAGCAGTGAGATCACAGGAGAGGGAGTGTGCTACAGCAGTGACATCACAGGGAAGGGAGTGTGCTACAGCAGTGACATCACAGGGGAGGGAGTGCTACAGCAGTGACATCACAGGAGAGAGAGTGTGCTACAGCAGTGACATCACAGGAGAGGGAGCATGCTACAGCAGTGACATCACAGGAGAGGGAGATCTGCAGCAGTGACATCACAGGAGAGAGAGCGTGCTACAACAGTGACATCACAGGAGAGGTAGCGTGCTACAGCAGTGACATCACAGGAGAGGGAGCATGCTACAGCAGTGACATCACAGGAGAGGGAGTGTGCTACAGCAGTGACATCACAGGGAAGGGAGTGTGCTACAGCAGTGACATCACAGGGGAGGGAGTGCTACAGCAGTGACATCACAGGAGAGAGAGTGTGCTACAGCAGGGACATCACAGGAGAGGGAGTGCTACAGCAGTGACATCACAGGGGAGGGAGTGTGCTACAGCAGTAACATCAGAGGAGAGGGAGTGTGCTACAGCAGTGACATCGCAGGAGATGGAGTGCGCTACAGCAGTGACATCACAGGAGACGGAGCGTGCTACAGCAGTGACATCACAGGAGAGAGAGCATGCTACAGCAGTGACATCAAAGGAGAGGGAGTGCCCTACAGCAGTGACATCACAGGAGAGGGAGTGCTACAGCAGTGACATCACAGGGGATGGAGTGCGCTACACAGTGACATCACAGGAGAGGGAGTGCTACAGCAGTGACATCGCAGGAGAGAGAGAGTGCACTACAGCAGTGACATCACAGGAGAGGGAGTGTGCTACAGCAGTGACATCACAGGAGAGGGAGTGTGCTACAGCAGTGACATCACAGGAGAGGGAGTGCTGCAGCAGTGACATCATCGGAGAGGGAGTGTGCTACAGCAGTGACATCACAGGAGAGAGAGCATGCTACAGCAGTGACATCACAGGAGTGGGAGCATGCTACAGCAGTGACATCACAGGAGAGGGAGTATGCTACAGCAGTGACATCATCTGAGAGGGTGTGCTACAGCAGTGACATCACAGGAGAGGGAGTGTGCTACAGCAGTGACATCACAGGAGAGGGAGTGTGCTACAGCAGTGACATCACAGGAGAGGGAGTGCTGCAGCAGTGACATCACAGGAGAGGGAGTGCTACAGCAGTGACATCGCAGGAGAGAGAGCGTGCTACAGCAGTGACATCACAGGAGTGGGAGCATGCTACAGCAGTGACATCACAGGAGAGGGAGTGTGCTACAGCAGTGACATCATCTGAGAGGGTGTGCTACAGCAGTGACATCACAGGAGAGGGAGTGTGCTACAGCAGTGACATCATCTGAGAGGGTGTGCTACAGCAGTGACATCACAGGAGAGGGGTTGCTGAATTACAATGCAAGTGATCCGGTTGCTTTTGAGGCGCATAAACAGTGATCCTGGGAGGAGTTACTAAACTCCATCCACTTCCACAGCTGGGGGTGGGGCGTGACCATGAAACAAGGAGGGAGTGGGTGACAAAAATAATGGATGGATGAGTGAAAGGCAGGGTAGATGGATGTCTGGATGAAAGGATGGATGGATGGCTGAGTGAAAGGGTAAATAGAGGATGCATGAATGGATGGATGGATGAGGCGAATGGTGGATGGATGAAAGGATGGGTGGCTGAGTGAAAGATGGATGAGCCAAAAGGGAGGATGATGGATGGATGGAGTAAAAGGATGGATAGATTCAGCGAAAGGATGGATGGATAAGTGAAAGGATGGATAGATGATTGAAAGGATGGATCAATGGTTAGATGGAAGGGGGATGGGTAAGTGAAAGGATG
The DNA here is from genome assembly GCF_031143425.1 of Pleurodeles waltl. NCBI lineage: Eukaryota > Metazoa > Chordata > Amphibia > Caudata > Salamandridae > Pleurodeles > Pleurodeles waltl. The sequence goes on from NC_090440.1 coordinate 19,013,929, forward strand.
GATGATTGAGTGGGTGGATTGCGTTGATAGATAGGACCAGGGCCAGCTCTCCTTTATGGGCTCTCCTTTATGGGCTCTACAGCTACACTACACCCTCCTTGTTTTGTGATCCATTTGTATTGTATTAAGAGTGAATAATTATTAACTCTCGGTACAATAAAAATAAAATGCAGACCGGCTTCAGGTCCAGCAAGAGACTGAGGCAGCTAGTGGCATTGTTTGATGCTGACACAGGTGAATGAAGGTGTCTGCGCCAGCATCAGCATCAGAGAGATTGTTCAGAGCTGTTGAAATCGCGCCACCGTGAGGTTGTCTGTGTGACTGTGAGTTAAAGTGAGAGAGAGTGAGTGAGAATGAGCGACAGTAAGGGTGAGTATGGGAGAATGACAGTGAGTGCAACTGAGTGTTACTGTGTGTGGAACTAAGTCACAATAAGATTGAGAAATTCAGAATGAGTGAGAATGAGTGGGACTGAGTGAGACTGATTGGTTCAGACTCGAATGAGTGAGATTGAATGAATTAGTGAGACCAAGTGAAACTGAGTGAGTCAGAGTGAGACAGTAATCTTAGTGCAAGAAAGTTTGAGAGAACCCTTCAAGAAAAACTCTTTGGCATTCGAGCCAAAGATTACTGCAGTCCCCACCACTTTTAAAGGTCCCCAGCCGCCACTGGCGGACAAGATAGCCATCACCGATGCAACTAAGTAATCAGGCCCCAAGTGCAGTATGGCAGCACAGTATTTTGCTTGAGGTGTTCTTTATCACAAGTCTTACTTTCAGTATTTCAGGGTCTGCACTTTGCCATTGGTGTCCTCCCTTACGCCATGAATTACCTCCAATATGCCAGCACAAACATTTTGCCACAAGTGCCCGCATAGCATGAATTTGCTCCAGTATGCCGGGGCCAGCATTTTGCCATAGGTGTCCTCTTATGCCAAGTCTTACTTCCAGTATGTCATGACCTGCATTTTGCGAGGTGTGAGGTCCATTATGCCAAGAATTACCTCCACTAGGGCAGCAGCAGCATGGGATCTTGGGTGCCCCCATAATCCAAGAATTATTTCATGTATTCCATGGCCAGCGGCAGGCTCACACGCACAAAACACTTTTAGAACACACACACTCTCAATGATTCTCACTCCCTCTTTTATTCACTCTTTAACCCAATCATTTTAACTCACTCACACTGTCACTTATCCATTCTTTTTCATACTAATTGACTCACTGTCACTACACTCACGCACTGGTTCTCACTCACAAACTCACTCACATACATGTTCATATTCACCCACAACGTCTGATGTACAGACACTCTGCTTTAATAATTAGGATTCAACAGGCCCCTCAGTGCTCTGGTCCGTGGTGAAACTGCACCTACTGTAGCACTGATAGCTGCACCCTTCACTCACTTCCACTCCATCTCCCAAACTTCCCTCACTCACTCCTAACTCACACTTTCGCTCACACCTGTGTACTCACTTTCACTTATTCATACTGATTTTCACTCACGTTTGCTCTCACTGACACTCTCAAACACATTGACACACAGTCACTCTCACTTAATCTCATTCACTATCAATCACTCACAAAAACACTCAGGGCCTGATTTATGAAATGTTAGCAAAAAATGAGGCAAAGGCAGCGCTAACTTTTCATAAATCAGGGACTGTGGCCCTGATTTATACTTTTTTTGCACAGCATTACCGTAATTTTTTTACGCAAAAATGGCGCAAACTTACAAAATACAATTGTATTTTGTAAGTTTGCGCCACTTTTGCATCAATAACTGATGGTAATGCAGCACAAAAAAGTATAAATCAGGGCTTGTATTTTGTAAGTTTGTGCCGATTTTGCATCAAAAAGTGGTGCTAAAAAAGTATAAATATAGGCCTAAGGGCCTGATTTATATTTTTTTAGCACCACATTTGCGTAATTTTTTGACACAAAAATAGTGCAAACCTACAAAATTCAATTGTATTTTATAAGTTTGGCTACATTTGCGTTAAAAAATGACGCAAATGTGGCGCTGAAAAAGTATAACTTCAGGCCCTTAGAGTGCAGAGTTTTAAAAACGTGACACTCAGTAGATTGATTGTACCTCAGCCGCCTTTGCAAGCCTCCTCCTCTTGTCATCAGGAGCCTGGAGACGAGGCCGAGAGGGCTGATCCCCGCACTGTCGTTGTTCATGAAAACCCAAAAGTCATATTTTCATGAACTGGGGCAGTAAGTGGTGGCTCATACAGGGCAGGTTGGTGCCCTAATGCCCCTGCTACGGAGCTGCCTCTGGTAAAGTTTGTGTAATCTCATAACACACTCTGGGGGTCATTCTGACCTCGGCAGTAAAAGGCCCTTACCGCCGGTCAGAAGTCCGCCATTCTACCGCCGCGGTAAACCGCCACGGTCATTCTGACCCACAACTGTGAATCCGCCAAAAATCCGACATCCAAGGAAGGCCGCCTCATCAGCGGGCCGCGGAAAACTGGAGATGACCAAACCTCCACTGTCACGCCAACACAAACACGCCCATGCCATTCTGACCCACGAATCCACGCGGCGGTCTTTCAACCGCGGTATTCCATTGGCGGTACACACCGCCGCGCTCAAAATACACACACCTTTACAAAACACAGCCACATTGGACAATTCGAAATACACACACCTGATACACATACACACACCACTCCCACACACCCATTGCAATATAAAACACACACCCACATCACCTACAAACCCCCACTAGTTGGAAATCGGAGCGAAGGCGAGAGCGAGAGAGATAGAGATAGAGAGAGCGAGCACAGCAATAGAAAACCCCAACACACATAGGAACCCAACTTCATCACCCACACCACATCCACGCACACATCACCACATATCACCACGCACATCACCACAAACACCACCCCACACCTCATCCACACCACCCCATGGCACCCCAAGACACCCAAGGTTTTCGGACCAAGAACTCCGGGTCATGGTGGAGGAAATCATGAGGGTTGAGCCCCAGCTCTTCGGCACACAGGTGCAGCACACCACCATAGCAAGGAAGGCTGAGCTATGGCAAAGGACCGTAGACAGGGTCAACGCTGTGGGACAGCATCCCAGAAATCGGGAAGATATCAGAAAGCGATGGAACGACCTACGGGGGAAGGTGCGCTCGATGATCTCCAGGCACAACATCGCTGTGCAGAAGACTGGCGGCGGACCCCCACCCACTCCACCCCAATTCACAGCATGGGAGCAAGAGGTGGTAAACATCCTGCATCCTGATGGCCTCGCTGGAGTACACGGAGGAATGGACTCTGGTAAGTCGAATCTCAACTACTTCACCCCCCCCAACCACCAGCATGCCAACACCCCCCCACCCCCAATCTCAACCCCCCAGCACACAACCTCCCTGCCAATGTCTCACCAGCACAACCCACCCTAAACAACACCAACCCCTGAATGCCAACACAAACCATAGACAGCCACCACCAAAGCATGACCATTGCACATACCCATACACCCCCCCCCCCAAACCCTCACAACACCTCCCACTAGGGAATGCCAGCACTGGGGGACAAGGGCACTCAAAATGCACGCCATGGCACACACAGAAACAATAACCATACTCCTTTACCCCTGCAGGGCCCGAACGCCAACACACCGCCAAGGAGGGTCCAGATTTGTCCATCCCACCCCCAGAACAGGCCCCCAGCGAGGACAGCAGCTCTGTCGACCTAGAACCTGACGACCAGCCCGGACCATCGGGGACCTCTGGACAGTCGGTTCCCCACACACAGACACAGGCCACAGCAGACCCAAAGCCCTCTGGGAATAACAGCACAGCTCCCACCCAGCGGGCCCATGCCTCTGTCTCGCGGACGCGTCAATCAGCGGTGTGTCCGCCACTACAGGGCACCCAGGCTGACCCAACACCCCAACAACAACAGGGACCTGGGGGCAGTGGTAGTGGGCACACCGTCCAGGGGACAGAGGCCCGGGGAAACAGGGCAACTGGGAGGGCTGCTGTGCGACAGGGGGGGGAGGACAGGCCCAGGGAACCGACTCTCCAAGAGGCCCTCACCACCATCATGGGAGGATACCATCACTCCCAGGAGACGATGGCGACGGTACTGGCCAGGTTCACCGAGATCCAGGCACAGCAGGAGGAACGGTACATGGGGTTCAGCAATGAACTCAGGAACATCGCTACCGCTATGGGGACCATAGTCCAGGCCCTCAACCGTATAGAAACAACATTGCGGGACCATGTGGCACCACAAAGGGCCCCTGTCACTAGCCAGGAACAGCCTACCACCTCCGCCGGCGCTAGTGGTCAGGAGGCCCCCACAGAACGACGGGCCACCAGAACCCCACCTCCTGCTGAAGAACAACCACCCCGCAAGAGGAACCTGAGATCTCAAAGGAAGACAGAGTAGGATGCCAAGACCCCTGCCAGCCTAATATCCCCCCGGATGTCATTCCACTGTCCCAAAGTGTCACCCTGTCGAACCTTGAACTGCCCCTGCTCCATCCTTCCACAGGCATATGGACAATGCACCTGTGCGACCGAGAACTGGACTCTGCCATGGACATAACTCCACCCTCACCCATCACCGTTTTAATATCATGTACCAATATCTAGCACTAAAAATAAATCACTCATTGCACTGAAATCATTCTGGAGTCAGCCTGTATTATTGACAAATGTATAACACATTACTTATCAATAATGTTCTGTAATTTATGTGATGACAACATACCGATGTCAATAAGCATTAGTCCATGGGCTAACCAAGCCGAAGTCACGCAGTGGGTCATACAGCACTGAAAAGGGAAGGGAAAATCAAACATCAGTTTAAAAGAACTGGGGGGAAATACACAAAGTAAAGATGCAGGGGGCTTTCTGTAAATGTTAAATGGCGTGGCTGATTCCTACCTGTGTGCTACTGAAAATACTGTTGGATAACTCTGTCCCTGTTGTCTGGGTCGTCCTCTTCGTCTTCCTCCTCTTCACGCTCCGCAGGCTCCACAGCTGCTTCAACACCACCATCTGGACCATCCTCCTGCAGGAAAGGCACCTGACGTCGCAATGCCAGATTGTGAAGCATACAGCAGGCCACGATTATCTGGCACACCTTCTTTGGTGAGTACATCAGGGATCCCCCTGTCATATGCAGGCACCTAAACCTGGCCTTCAGGAGGCCAAAGGTTCTTTCAATGATCCTCCTAGTTCGCCCATGGGCCTCATTGTACCGTTCCTCTGCCCTGGTCAGGGGATTCCTCACTGGGGTCAATAGCCAAGGCAGGTTGGGGTAACCAGAGTCACCAATTAGCCACACACGTTCTCTCTGTAGCTGTTCCATCACATAGGGGATGCTGCTATTTCGCATTACATACGCGTCATGCACTGACCCAGGGAACATGGCATTCACATGGGAGATGTACTGGTCAGCCAAACAGACCACCTGGACGTTCATCGAATGGTAACTTTTCCTGTTTCTGTACACCTGCTCATCGTCTTTTGGGGGTACTAAAGCCACATGGGTCCCATCAATGGCACCAATTATGTTGGGGATATGTCCAAGGGCATAAAAATCACCCTTCACAGTGGCCAAATCAACCTCCTCAGGGAATACAATGTAGCGCTGCATGTGTTTCGTCAGGGCAGATAACACTCTAGACAAGATTTTTGAAAACATAGGCTGAGACATTCCAGATGACATGGCCACTGTTGTCTGGAATGACCCACTTGCCAAAAAATGGAGGACTGACAGAACCTGCACTAGAGGGGGGATCCCTGTGGGTTGGCGGATGGGGGACATCAGGGCTGGCTCCAGCTGGGCACACAGTTCATGTATAGTGGCACGGTCAAGTCTGTAGCGTAGTATTATATGGCGTTCTTCCATTGTCGACAGGTCCACCAGCGGTCGGTACACGCGAGGATTCATCCTTCTCATCGCAAGTCCCAGCGGACGGTGCCTAGGAAGGACAACATGGAGCACAGAGTCAAGCAACCCACAGGTACGTAACCACAGCTTGCACAGTAATTGACTCGAAATGCAGTGAAAGGCTTGTATGAGTGGCAATGCAAGGCCTAGGCCTCTGTGACGCAGTTGAAATTATGCCATGTGGGCCCTTGGAATGGCGGCTGCCTGACCTGTGAAGTGGGACAATGGGATGTGAGGTCACTGCGCTAGCGTGGCACACCGTGGCGGTAGGCGGTCGAAGACCGCTGTACGAAGGCGCATTGGTTAACATTGAACCCTATGGGTTTCATGAGCCAATGACGATGTGCGCCGGCGGTCGCGGTACGCACCGCCGCGGTACGCACCGCCGCGGGCGTGACCGCCATTTTCTATCTCCTTAATCACTCGAGACCTGATCATCCACAGGAGAGGACCTATACTGCAAGTGCTGCTGTGACCTCGGTCTGGAAGATACAATGGCTGCTGCGACTGGGGAAAGGGCCCCTGCCTTCACTTCTGAAGAGTTGGAGAAACTTGTGGATGGGGTCCTCCCCCAGTATGCGCTACTCTACGGTCCTCCAGACCAACAGGTAAGTACACTGAGTGCACATTGAATGGGTTATGCCTGTGTGGAGTGGGGTGGATGTAAGTTGGTGGGGTGGGGAGAAAATGAGGAGTGCAAGGCACGGCAGATGAGAGAATGTGCCACATGGCAAGGTTGGGGAGGGGGGGCATTCACATCTAACAAGCAGAAAAATAACGTTTTTTCTTTCCCACCCTGTACATGTCAAACAGGTCAGCGCCCATCAGAAAATCGACATTTGGCGTGCCATCACCAAGGAAGTCCGGGCCCTGGGGGTCTACACCAGACGGGGCACCCACTGCCGCAAGAGGTGGGAGGACATCCGCCGCGGAACCAGAAAGACCGCCGAGTCACTGCTGGGGATGGCCTCCCGACCTAGGAGGGGTGCCAGTCGTACCCTGACCCCCCTGATGTCCCGGATCCTGGCGGTGGCCTACCCTGATTTGGATGGGCGCTTGAGGACATCACAGCAGACACAAGGGGGTGAGTATCTGCACATTCTGCTATCTTTACGCGCAGTTGAGGCGTCTGGGTGGGGGAGGAGGGCTGTGGGTGACAGTAGGCCAGGGCGCTTTCTGTAGTGTAGTCCCCTCCCTTAGACACGGCCCTGTGCCCCCGCCCCCCACCTCTGTAGGGTGCCAAGTACAGCTAACCATGGTCCTGCATCACACATGTGCGCGTTTGTTGTCCCTAGACCTGTTGGCCGAGTCAGAAATACTGAGTAGTGTACCCCGATTGCGCGGCTTAGTGCATGAGGCACCTGTGTCTGTCCTCTCCGCCAACGGTGTTGACATGGCATGCACTCAACCTGTTTTCATTTCTCCCCCCACCCTTTTTCTATCTCTTCATGTGCATATGTGCATTAGCATCATCAGGCGGAGGAGATTTGGCATCGGAGCACGAGGGAGCTGCAAGTCACAAGGCCCCGGTGGGCACTGGAACAGACACCGAGGGCACCAGTGATCCGGAGGGCGAGGGGAGCACCACCACGGGGACCGGTGAAGACACCAGCGACACGGACACGTCCTCGGTTGGGAGCTCCCTAGCGGTGGCGGCAACATCCGGGCCCCCCGCCTCTACAGGTACAGCCGCCACCCAGCGCACCAGCACCGCCCTCCCAGCAGCCCCTCAGCCTTCGCTCCGTGCCTGCACGCCCAGGAAGGCGGGCGTCTCCTTCGCCCCAGGCACCTCAGCCCCTGCCCCTGTCACCCCTGCTGCCCTCAGTGAGGAGGTCATTGACCTCCTTCAGACCATCATTGTTGGGCAGACTACCCTTTTGAATGCCATCCAGGGGGTAGAAAGGGAGGTGCATCGGAGCAATGCCTACCTGGAGGGCATTCATTCGGGTCAGGCTGCCCATCAACGATCGTTCAATGCTCTGGCCTCAGCACTGACGGCAGCCATTGTCCCTGTTTCCAGCCTCCCTCTTCTAACTGCCTCCACCCTTTCTCTGTCTCCTGTTCCTCAGCCTATCCCATCCACACCATCAGACCAGCCTGCACACACCTCAACACCCAAGAGCAGCTCATCCAGACACAAGCACCACAGATCCCACAAACACTCACCCAAGCAACACAATGATGCAGACATTCCAACAGTCACTACCACCTCTGTGTCCCCCTCCTCCTCGTCTCCCTCCTCCCTCCCTGTGACGTCTACACTCACACATGCATGCACACCACCATCAGCCAGTGCTTCCATCACCAGCACACCCTCCAGTCCAGTCCGCACACGTGCAGTCACCACCCCCACTGCCATTTACACATCCCCTGTGTCCTCTCCCACTGTGTCTGTCACCCCCTCTTCCAAGACACATAAACGCAGGCAGACACCCAAACAACAGCCAACCACCTCACGACAGCCTACGTCTCAGTCACCTGCACCCAAAGACAGCACACCTGACTCTCCTACAACCACATCCTCTTCCTCCACTTCCATCACCACTACTCCTACCCTTTACCTTGGTCCTAAGAAATATTACCTCTCTAATCTTAACCTCTTTCCCTCCCCTGACCCACCCCCTCCATCTGCTAAGAGTCCCAAGAGCACCTCAGCCACCACCAGCCCTGCTTCGAGTGTCACAGTGGTGCATGGGTTCTGGAGTCCACCCTTTGGCGGCAGTGACACTTCACTCAGCAGCAAGGACACATCCAGCCCCCCCCCAGGCAAGAGGACCCGGAAACTAAAGGGCCGCCGTGAGAGGACCGACACGGCTGCCCCCAAGGAGCTCACTTCGGCCACTTCACCTGCCACAACAGCCAGGGGAGGGAAGGGCCCGAGAGCCCCATCTAAGGAGCGAAAGGGCAGCAGGGCGGAGAGGTCAGCCAGCAGGAGCGCGGAGCAGGAGGGCCCCACAAGCCCCATCCCGGCTGCAAGGGACGAGAACAAAGGGCCCAGGACTCCGTCCCCGAAGGGGCCTGCCACTGCACGGTCGGAGGGCGAGTGAGCAGGGAGTCCAGGCCAGGTCTGGCTCCCTAGACTTACTGGAAGAGCACCGCTGAACAGGGCCCCGCCGTGCAGAAGAGCACCGCTGAACAGGGCCCCCCCATGCAGAAGAGCACCGCTGAACAGGGCCCCGCTGTGCAGAAGAGCACCGCTGAAGAGGGCCCCGCCGTGCAGAAGAGCACCGCTGAAGAGGGCCCCGCCGTGCAGAAGAGCACCGCTGAAGAGGGCCCCGCCGTGCAGAAGAGCACCGCTGAAGAGGGCCCCGCCGTGAAGACAGTCACCGCTGAACAGGGCCCCGCCGTGCAGAAGAGCACCGCTGAACAGGGCCCCGCCGTGCAGAAGAGCACCGCTGAACAGGGCCCCGCCGTGCAGAAGAGCACCGCTGAACAGGGCCCCGCTGTGCAGAAGAGCACCGCTGAACAGGGCCCCGCCGTGCAGAAGAGCACCGCTGAACAGGGCCCCGCCGTGAAGACAGTCACCGCTGAACAGGGCCCCGCCGTGCAGAAGAGCACCGCTGAAGAGGGCCCCGCCGTGAAGACAGTCACCGCTGAACAGGGCCCCGCCGTGCAGAAGAGCACCGCTGAAGAGGGCCCCGCCGTGAAGACAGTCACCGCTGAACAGGGCCCCGCCGTCTCAAGCACCGCTCCGCTGGGCCCCACCGTCTCAAGCACCGCTCCGCTGGGCCCTTCCTGTCAAGCACCGCTCCGCTGGGCCCCGCCGTCTCAAGCACCGCTCCGCTGGGCCCCACCGTCTCAAGCACCGCTCCGCTGGGCCCTTCCTGTCAAGCACCGCTCCGCTGGGCCCTTCCTGTCAAGCACCGCTCCGCTGGGCCCCACCGTCTCAAGCACCGCTCCGCTGGGCCCTTCCTGTCAAGCACCGCTCCGCTGGGCCCTTCCTGTCAAGCACCGCTCCGCTGGGCCCTTCCTGTCAAGCACCGCTCCGCTGGGCCCTTCCTGTCAAGCACCGCTCCGCTGGGCCCTTCCTATCAAGCACCGCTCCGCTGGGCCCTGCCGTCTCAAGCACCGCTCCGCTGGGCCCCACCGTCTCAAGCACTGCTCCGCTGGGCCCCGCCGGGCCCCGCCGTCTCAAGCACCGCTCCGCTGGGCCCTTCCTGTCAAGCACCGCTCCGCTGGGCCCCACCGTCACAAGCACCGCTCCGCTGGGCCCTTCCTGTCAAGCACCGCTCCGCTGGGCCCTTCCTGTCAAGCACCGCTCCGCTGGGCCCCACCGTCTCAAGCACCGCTCCGCTGGGCCCTTCCTGTCAAGCACCGCTCCGCTGGGCCCTTCCTGTCAAGCACCGCTCCGCTGGGCCCTTCCTGTCAAGCACCGCTCCGTAGGCCCCACCGTCTCAAGCACCGCTCCGCTGGGCCCTTCCTATCAAGCACCGCTCTGCTGGGCCCCACCGTCTCAAGCACCGCTCCACTGGGCCCTTCCTGTCAAGCACCGCTCCGCTGGGCCCCACCGTCTCAAGCACCGCTCCGCTGGGCCCTTCATGCAAGCACGGTTCACTGTGCACACCATGCATCCTCCTTGACCAGTGGAGAAATGTATCCACCTGATGGACTGTGGCTTTGCACTCCCCAGGATGGTACAGTGGCCAACCCACCCACTGTAGAGACATTGAGAGACTGTGGCTTTGCACTCCCCAGGATGGCACAGTGGGCAACCCACCCACTGTAGAGACATTGAGAGACTGTGGCTTTGCACTCCCCAGGATGGCACAGTGGGCATGGTGGCCCCTTCGTGGATCTGGCGTCGTGGACTCATGTGGCTGTGGTGCCCCCCCCTTCCCTTCCCCCTGAGGTGCCTGTAGTTTTGTCATCAGATGCCCCTGCAGTGTTCTCTCCAAAAGACTCAGGTCTCCTGTGTGGGCTTTGCCCTTGTGTCGCAAAACTTTGGTCCACGGACAAATCGAAATTCGTAACATTTGCTAGGCTAATTGCTTCGGTTATCCACTGCTGTGTATATGGACTTTTTGAAATGTAAATATTTTTTATAGTTGACCAATACTTCTCAGAGCCTATTTTGTACATAAACTTTTATTCCCAAATTGATTATGTAATTGCATTTTTTTATGGGGGTTTGGGTGGTGTCACTGTGACTTGTTGCTCTGCATTGGTGTGTACATATTGGGGGGGGGGGGCGTCGCATATGTGTGTGCCCGTAACATTTTCTCGTCCCCCCTCCCCTGTGTCGTAGGTGCGGTACTCATGTTGTCGTCTGCGCCGGCGTTCGTACTCGTGGTAGATGAGCAGGTAGACGAGAGCAGGTAGGATGTTTAATTCGGGTTCCATGCTGTCCTCCTTCCTCGTGGAGTGCGTAGAGGTGAGCGTTTTCCCGTTCGTAGTCGGTTTCCGCCGTGTTTTTATCGGCGGTGCTCCCGCCCCGGAAAAGGTGGCGGATTGGTGAGTTGTGATAGTGTGGGCGGTACATTGTCTGCCACCTGCCTGTTGGCGGTGACCGCCGCGCTGTTTGTCTGTCCCGCCGTGGTGGTCGGAGTGTTAAAGTGGCGGGCTGTGTTGGCGGTTCCCGTTGGGGTCAGAATTCCATTTTTTGGACCGCCAGCCTGTTTGCGGGTTGGCCGCCGCTTTATCACCGACCGCCAGGGTTAGAATCACCCCCTCTGTTTCTACAATTACCATAGTCAGGTGCCTGAACACAAACATCACGCTGCTGAAGCAACTTTAGAAGATTCATTCCCTCACAGTACGGTGACTCATCTCTTGCACATCACAGCAAAACTGCCCTGATGAACTGTAGGTAAACAGCGTTTAATACAACGTCTATATCTGTGTACATCTGTCACGTAGGTTATCATTAGGGTAGTGAAGCCATTGGATTTGGGCGGTAGCATCGCCTGGATAGTGGGTACTGAGTACAATTCCACACCTGTCGGCCTAATCCGGGGTTTCTGGCTAACTAGCAGCGCCCCATCTCTGACCGAGATGATTGTGGCAACTGAGCTCACAGTAAAATAGACTCCCCAGGGAATCGTGGTACATCAGATCGCATCCCTTTCTCTCAGTTACCAAGGTCTCAGTCGGGCAAAGATAACAGAGGCAGAATATATTTAAATGAGCAATTATTAAAATATCTGCATCTTGGATAAAAGCAGGTGCATAGCAATAACGAGGATAATGAAAGACAACAGGAGCAGGCATGTGACTAGAAATGTAAAACACAAGAACAGTCCTACCATGCTGTCTAAACAGGGGAGTGGATCTGTAGCCCCTCACCTATGCTATGTATGAGCACAGCATACTAAATCCAATCTGCCCTTTCGGTTTCCCCCTGGGAGAACATCATCTCTCATACCTGAAGAAAAGGCCTGAGGTCTAGAGAGGCACCGTCCCCATCTAGATCAGGTCTCGGCCGTCTAAGAAGGTAGCTGTAGTGAAGCTTGCAGCAACCAGCATACAGTTGTGGCCATCTGGCTGGAATCTCCCTCTAATGTGTCTAAGGCAAAGGGGTGTTTTATAATAACACAGCTGACATTCTAAGAAATGGTCCCCAGGTATGAGTGTGTGTTTTTCTGTGAATCCTGGAGACAGCACACCACGTTTGTTGGCAACCCTATTTGGCTGTAGCTTTGGAAAAAGCACAAAGTGAACTATATGTCCTACTAAGAACACAATGCTTTCCTAGTTGAAAGGACAATAAGATAGAGAGAAATAAAACAGCACCACAAAGGAAGCTATTGGTAAAAAAATAAAGCAATGCTGTGTAAAATGTAGACGGGTGAAAGTGCACAGCGGCAGGCCTAGTTATCTAAAAGAATGTGTCTAAAACCTAACTCAAATAGCTATACAACACATCCAAGACTATGGGGGTCATTATGACCCTGGCAGTCACAGTCCAACCGCTGACACTGCCAGGCTGCTGCCAGCCTGCAGCCTGGCGTTCTCGGCGGTTGTAATTACAAGTCCCCATCCGCCAGCCTATCCATGGGGGTAAACACCGCCGTGGAAAGGCTGACAGAATGGGCAGAATTTGGGACGCGGGGGGCCCTGGGGGCCCCTGCACTGCCCATACACTTGGCATGGGCAGTGCAGGGAGCCCTATGCACAGCCCCATTGTGCATTTCACTGATGGAAATGCGGCAGAGGAATGCGCAACAGGTGCTGCTGCACCCGTTGCACTGCCACATTGTCGCTGGCTCCATTAGAAGTCAGCCGCAATGTTAAGGCCCTGTTCCCCGTTGGGCCAGCGGGCAGAAACACTGTTTCCGCCCGCCGGCCCAGCGGGAAAGCCACAATAGGGCCGGCGAGGTTCATGTGCACTGACGGCGTTATGAAATTGTCGGGCGGCGGGTAAAATGAGGGCCTATAGCCTTTACTCCATTGCGCTCATCGAAACCTACCTTTATTTGTCCTTATCCTTCCACTAGGATACATCCTCCACCTCAACAGATCAGAAACAACTTGGGCTTTTCAGTAAGATTTCTCCAGGAGAATTCCCTTAAATGCAAACTGGTAACCTCAAGAAACATGTTACAAACAGATGGCTTAACATTTTATACTGCACATCTAGCAGCAAAACATTTTAATGATGATTTCCTTAATTATATCATCAATCAATTAATGTTCTCTCAGGCTATACTGAAATATTTCATCCTCCACTTGGATAAACACCCATCCATCCCTCTCAAATTCTTCTTCTTGGACAGAACAGCTACTACAACAGTCACCTTCCCTACCCACCTCGAGGGCTCTACCCGGGACATAATTTTCATTAAAAAAAAGATACAAATCTCTAACCATCTCAAATTTAATTGGTCACACCACTTCTTCATTTCTTTAAAAAACATGACATTAATGCACCATCCAATGTTAAACATTAGACAGATAATCTAATAATGATACAATCTAGAGACCTCAAACGCTTCAGCAAAAAGCCCTAGAATACCTGATCCATTCTGAAAAGTTACAAATGGATCCAAATGTTGGCACTTCAAAGATAGTAAAGGGTTCCAATTAGATCTCAAGATTTATGAATAAACTATTTCCCATCTCCTGAAAACTGAAGAGTGTGTAAAGTGACATAAACAAGATTGAAAACCATACAAGCCCCAGGGAGGGGTTGGAGGCTACCAATTTCCTTTAACTTAAAATTGTCAGTGAGGTATACAAGCAAAATATATAGCTTGCAAAGCCATTGTTCCTAAAATTAAATCTTTATACAGAAATCTCTTTAAGAGCACACACAATTGTCCACATGGTATGCCCTGTATCCCCGCATTATATACCAATGTAATAATTTAGCACCTACTTCTACAACAAAATCCTGCCAGTTATGTTGGACATACCCAAAAGCACACACCTTTTGGATGGAGAAAGTAGCAGTTTCACCAAGAAAATGTCTCCGTAAACTTGAGTGCTTTCACCCCATTATCCCAAACAATGAAAGGACAGAAAGCCTTTGCTAATAATAAACCTGCACATTTCTCATCAGACACAACTCCAGTGTCCCTAGATAAGAAAACTCCTGCGTCTATTGCTAGCTGTGGTTGCAAATCATGAATATCACACTGAGAAACGTCTGTGGGCCAGATGTACAAAACTTTGTTTTTGCGATTTCCTAATTGAGAAACTAGGGAAATCGCAAACAGCAATGTACTGATGCGTCTCAGACATATTTCGCTTTTTCCGATGGGTTGGAAATGGACCCACTTCATCTATATTGATGAGTTAGATCACAATTTGTGATCCATTGAGAATGGGCAAATATCGCAGGGTTGGTGGCCTGCTGGGGTCAGCAGACCACCATTCTGTGATTTCTTTTTAAATAAAGCATTGTTTTTTAAATGCAGCCTGTTTATCTTAAAGGAAAACGGGATGCGTTACAAAAAGAAAACTAAAAGGTTTTCTTTTCATTTTTTAAGAGTAGACAGTAATCCGTGGGATCACTGCCTACTCTTAAAACCATTTGCACCCACATTCACAAAGGGGAATGGGGCCCCTTGGGGACCCCTATCCATTTGCAAATCGTTTGCCACATTCCTGAAGTTGGTGGTAAAATGCGACTGTATTTCGGTTGCAAAACATTCATACATCCCACTGCAAGTTGCTATTAGAAAGGGATGCCCTGACATGCCCCATTTTAATAACAAATCATAAACCCTATTTGCAATTTGATAATAATTTACGGAATTGCTAATAGGTTTCGGTACATCCCAAAATGGTTTTTAGTGGTTGCAAACAGCCTGATTCTGAAAATCAGACTATTTGCACCCGTTAAAAACCTTCGTATATCTGGTCCTAGGTTCCACAGTCACTAAAGACAGGCCTTGTCAGTCCTCTTCTGAAAAAACCTGGTGGTGACCCAAGTTTCAATTTTAATATGCATTTGCTTCTATTATGAAAACAACAGTTGCATAAACAGAGACAAGTGGTACAGTTCAATCTTAAAAGAAAGGGTGGGCTACACTAAACAACCTGGTGGCACAGACTGGCCGTGGTCCATCTTATGGTGGGGATTTTGAGATTTGTAACTGGTGCTCGTCAGCTGCTTTTGACACACAGGCAATCCCATTGTCAAAGATAAGGGCATTGTCGGTTGCCATATTCTCAGGAGATTAGGTAGGCCAAACATCCTACCACGATGCAGCCTGTGCCCCAGCCCCAGTTTGGAATATTTACCTTGACTGCGAAACTGAGGTCTTCCGTCCATGCTTGATCAAATCAAATCAAATTAAATCATTAACATTTATAAAGCGCGCTACTCACCCGTGCGGGTCTCAAGGCGCTAGGGGGAAGGGGTTACTGCTGCTCGAAGAGCCAGGTCTTGAGGAGTCTCCGGAATGCGGAGTGGTCCTGGGTGGTCCTGAGGATGGTGGGGAGGGTGTTCCATGTCTTGGCCGCCAGGTAGGAGAAGGACCTCCCACCCGCCGTGGAGCGGCGGTGAGAGCGAGGCTGGTGGAGCGGAGAAGACGGGTGGGAGCGTAGAAGCTGAGGCGACGGTTGAGGTATTCTGGTCCCTTGTTGTGGAGGGCTTTGTGTGTGTGGGTGAGGAGACGGAAGGTGATCCTTTTGCTGACGGGAAGCCAGTGCAGGTGCCTCAGGTGGGCGGAGATGTGGCTGTTGCGGGGTATGTCGAGGATGAGGCGGGCGGAGGTGTTTTTAATTCGTTGCAGACGTTTCTGGAGTTTTGCGGTGGTCCCAGCGTAAAGGGTGTTGCCGTAGTCCAGGTGGCTCATGACGAGGGCGTGGGTCACGGTCTTTCTGGTGTCGGCGGGGATCCAGCGGAAGATCTTCTGGAGCATGCAGAGGGTGAGGAAGCAGGAGGAGGATACGGCATTGACTTGTTTGGTCATGGTGAGAAGTGGGTCCAAGATGAAGCTGAGGTTGCGTGCGTGGTCTGAGGGGGTCGGTGCGGTGCCAAGGGCCGTGGGCCACCAGGAGTTGTCCCAGGCGGTCGGGGTGTTACCGAGGATGAGGACTTCCGTTTTGTCTGAGTTCAGTTTCAGACGGCTGAGTTTCATCCAATCTGCGACGTCCTTCATTCCATCTTGCAGGTTGGTCTTTGCGCTGGTGGGGTCCTTGGTGAGGGAGAGTTTCAGTTGAGTGTCGTCGGCGTAGGAGGTGATGATGATGCTGTGTTTGCGTACGATGTCGGCGAGGGGGCTCATGTAGACATTGAAGAGTGTCGGGCTGAGCGAGGAGCCTTGTGGGACGCCGCAAATGATCTCGGTGGGGTCTGAGAGAAAAGGAGGGAGGTAGACTCTTTGAGAGCGGTTGGAGAGGAAGGAGGCGATCCAGTCCAGGGCCTGGCCTTGGATCCCGGTGGAGCGGAGGCGGGTTATTAGGGTGCGGTGACAGACGGTGTCGAAGGCAGCCGAGAGATCGAGGAGGATGAGGGCAACTGTTTCACCGTTGTCCATCAGGGTTCTGATGTCGTCTGTGACTGAGATGAGGGCGGTTTCAGTGCTGCGGTTGGCTCGGAATCCGGATTGAGAGGGGTCGAAAAGGTTGTTGTCTTCAAGGAAGTTGGTAAGCTGCTTGTTGACGGTCTTCTCTATGACTTTGGCAGGGAAGGGGAGGAGCGAGATAGGGCGGAAGTTCTTCAGGTCGCTTGGGTCAGCCGTAGGTTTCTTCAGTAGGGCGTTGACTTCAGCGTGTTTCCAGCTCTCGGGGAAGGTGGCAGAAGAAAATGAGGAGTTGATGATGGTCTGGAGGTGCGGGGCGATGAATTTGTCGGCTTTATTGAAGATGAAGTGTGGGCAGGGGTCCGAGGGGGCACCGGAGTGGATTGAGTTCATGGTGGTTTTGGTCTCTTCTGTGTTGATGTGGGTCCAGGCGTTGAGGGTGATGGCTGGGGTTGTGGGTTCAGTGGTGGTCGGCTGGGTCTGGTGTCGGAAGCTGTCGTGTAGGTCGGTGATCTTACGATGGAAGAAGGTGGCGTGGGAGTTGCACAGGTCTTGTGAGGGCGTGATGGCATTGGCGTTGGGGTTGGAGAGCTCTTTTACGATGTTGAAGAGTTCTCTGCTGTTGTGGCTGTTTTTGTCCAGTCTGTCTGTGAAGAAATTCCTTTTGGCTGCGCGGATCAGGTGGTGGTGTTCACGGGTAGCGTTCTTGAGCGCAGTCATGTTGTCTGCGGTGTGGTCCTTACACCAGGCTTTCTCGAGGGTACGACAAGTTTTCTTTGATTCCTTAAGGGTGTCAGAGAACCAGAGAGGTTTTTTGGTGTTGGACTGTCTTGGAAGGCGTCTGAGGGGAGCGAGGTTGTCTGCGCAGTTGGTGATCCAGTTCGTGAGGCTGAGGGCTGCTTCGTTGGGGTCGGCGGAGAAGGTGGGTTGGTTGTCGATGAGCGTGGAGAAAAGCTGTTCTTCGGGGATTTTGTTCCACTGTCGACGAGGGATGGGTTGAGTGCGGAGGTGGCGAGTCTCGCGTCGGAAGGTGAAGTGGACACAACTGTGGTCGGTCCAGTGTAGAGCGGAGGCGTGGCTGAAGGAAACGTGTTTGCTGTCAGAGAAGATGGGGTCGAGCGTGTGTCCGGCGATGTGGGTGGGGGTGTTCACCAGTTGCTTGAGGCCGAGGTTGGTGAGGTTGTCGAGCAGGGCGGTGGTGTTGGGGTCGTTGTTCTGTTCTAGATGGAAGTTGAGGTCGCTGAGTAGGATGTAGTCTGGCGAGGCGAGGGCGTGCGGGGAGATGAAGTCGGTGATGGAGTCGCTGAAAAGGGCGCGCGGTCTGGGGGGACGGTAGATGAGGGATCCTCTGAGGGTGGTCCTGGGGTCTGTGTGGATCTGGAAGTGCAGGTGTTCAGCGGCGAGGGGGGTGTACTCGGTGGAGGTGGTGACGCTGATGGAGTCTTTGAAGATGATGGTGATTCCTCTTCCTACTTGGTTGGTGCGGTCTTTCCTGGAAATCTTGTAGCCTTCGGGGATGGCTATGGCGATGTCGGGGGCCGAAGAGGTGTTCATCCAGGTCTCAGTGATGAAGGCGACGTCTGGTGCGGTGGAGTCCAGGAGGTCCCAGAGTTCAACGGCGTGCTTGTGGACGGATCGAGCGTTGATCAGGATGCATTTGAGGTGGTTGATGGCGCGTGGGCTGGTGGTCGTGGTTGTTTCGTGGTGGAAGGTAAGTTTGCAGGTGTGACATGCGAAGGGTCCGTGGGTACTTTTCGGGTTACCTTGGAAGCAGGTACTGGAGCGCCCTGGGTTGAGGGCGTAGAGGGTGATGGGGTCGTAGCGGTGCAGCAGGGTTTGGGTGTGCTGAGGGCCAGGGGTCGTGGCGCTGGGTGCGGGCCAGGCGCAGACGGGCGCAGATGGGCTCGCCTTTGGCGCGCCAGCGGCGCGCCCGCTGTGCAGTTGCGCAGCGGCTGCCATAAGAGGGAGGAGGGGGGGAGGGGTCAGCTGGGGGCGGGGGACAGGAGTGGGGCGACGAATGGGAGCTGGGGGGGCGGGGCGTGCAGGAGGTGGTGGCGGGAAAGCGGAGGGAGGGGGGACAGGTAGAGGGGAGAAAAGATGGGGAGGGGGGTTAAGGGTGGTGGGGTGAGTTTAGGAAGAGAGTTAGGAGGAAAGTTAGGAAGATAGGGGAGGGGGGGTTACAGAGGTGGAGGTGGGTGAGGGTGAGAGGTAGAAGATAGATTAGGGTGAGGGTGAGAGATAGAGTGAAAGGATAGGAAGATAGGGGGGGTTACAGAGGAGGTGGCGAGTGAGGGGGAAAGATAGAGAGAGATAGGTAGTGTAGGAAGTTGGCTCTGTATGTGCTATTTCAAAGTAAGGAATAGCATGCACAGAGTCCAAGGGTTCCCCTTAGAGGTAAAATAGTGGTAAAAAGAGATAATACTAATGCTCTATTTTGTGGTAGTGTGGTCGAGCAGTAGGCTTATCCAAGGAGTAGTGTTAAGCATTTGTTGTACATACACATAGACAATAAATGAGGTACACACACTCAGAGACAAATCCAGCCAATAGGTTTTGTTATAGAAAAATATCTTTTCTTAGTTTATTTTAAGAACCACAGGTTCAAATTTAACATGTAATATCTTGTTTGAAAGGTATTGCAGGTAAGTACATTAGGAACTTTGAATCATTTCAATTGCATGTATACTTTTCAAGTTATTGACAAATAGCTACTTTAAAAGTGGACACAGTGCAATTTTCACAGTTCCTGGGGGAGGTAAGTTTTTGTTAGTTTTACCAGGTAAGTAAGACACTTACAGGGTTCAGTTCTTGGTCCAAGGTAGCCCACCGTTGGGGGTTCAGAGCAACCCCAAAGTCACCACACCAGCAGCTCAGGGCCGGTCAGGTGCAGAGTTCAAAGTGGTGCCCAAAACGCATAGGCTAGAATGGAGAGAAGGGGGTGCCCCGGTTCCGATCTGCTTGCAGGTAAGTACCCGCGTCTTCGGAGGGCAGACCAGGGGGGTTTTGTAGGGCACCGGGGGGGACACAAGCCCACACAGAAATTTCACCCTTAGCGGCGCGGGGGCGGCCGGGTGCAGTGTAGAAACAAGCGTCGGGTTCGCAATGTTAGTCAATGAGAGATCACGGGATCTCTTCAGCGCTGCAGGCAGGCAAGGGGGGGGTTCCTCGGGGAAACCTCCACCTGGGCAAGGGAGAGGGACTCCTGGGGGTCACTTCTCCAGTGAAAGTTCAGTCCTTCAGGTCCTGGGGGCTGCGGGTGCAGGGTCTTTTCCAGGCGTCGGGACTTAGGTTTCAGAGAGTCGCGGTCAGGGGAAGCCTCGGGATTCCCTCTGCAGGCGGCGCTGTGGGGGCTCAGGGGGGACAGGTTTTGGTACTCACAGTCGTAGAGTAGTCCGGGGGTCCTCCCTGAGGTGTTGGTTCTCCACCAGCCGAGTCGGGGTCGCCGGGTGCAGTGTTGCAAGTCTCACGCTTCTTGCGGGGAGTTGCAGGGTTCTTTAAAGCTGCTTCTGGAAACAAAGTTGCAGTCTTTTTGGAGCAGGTCCGCTGTCCTCAGGAGTTTCTTGTCTTTTCGAAGCAGGGGCAGTCCTCAGAGGATGTCGAGGTCGCTGGTCCCTTTGGAAGGCGTCGCTGGAGCAGGATCTTTGGAAGGCAGGAGACAGGCCGGTGAGTTTCTGGAGCCAAGGCAGTTGTCGTCTTCTGATCTTCCTCTGCAGGGGTTTTTCAGCTAGGCAGTCCTTCTTCTTGTAGTTGCAGGAATCTAATTTTCTAGGGTTCAGGGTAGCCCTTAAATACTAAATTTAAGGGCGTGTTTAGGTCTGGGGGGTTAGTAGCCAATGGCTACTAGCCCTGAGGGTGGGTACACCCTCTTTGTGCCTCCTCCCAAGGGGAGGGGGTCACAATCCTAACCCTATTGGGGGAATCCTCCATCTGCAAGATGGAGGATTTCTAAAAGTTAGAGTCACTTCAGCTCAGGACACCTTAGGGGCTGTCCTGACTGGCCAGTGACTCCTCCTTGTGGCTTTCTTTGTTCCCTCCAGCCTTGCCGCCAAAAGTGGGGGCCGTGGCCGGAGGGGGCGGGCAACTCCACTAAGCTGGAGTGCCCTGCTGGGCTGTGACAAAGGGGTGAGCCTTTGAGGCTCACCGCCAGGTGTTACAGCTCCTGCCTGGGGGAGGTGTTAGCATCTCCACCCAGTGCAGGCTTTGTTACTGGCCTCAGAGTGACAAAGGCACTCTCCCCATGGGGCCAGCAACATGTCTCTGGTGTGGCAGGCTGCTGGAACTAGTCAGCCTACACAGACAGTCGGTTAAGTTTCAGGGGGCACCTCTAAGGTGCCCTCTGGGGTGTATTTTGCAATAAAATGTACACTGGCATCAGTGTGCATTTATTGTGCTGAGAAGTTTGATACCAAACTTCCCAGTTTTCAGTGTAGCCATTATGGTGCTGTGGAGTTCGTGTTTGACAGACTCTCAGACCATATACTCTTATGGCTACCCTGCACTTACAATGTCTAAGGTTTTGTTTAGACACTGTAGGGGTACCATGCTCATGCACTGGTACCCTCACCTATGGTATAGTGCACCCTGCCTTAGGGCTGTAAGGCCTGCTAGAGGGGTGACTGACCTATACTTGCATAGGCAGTGAGAGGCTGGCATGGCACCCTGAGGGGAGTGCCATGTCGACTTACTCGTTTTGTTCTCACTAGCACACACAAGCTGGCAAGCAGTGTGTCTGTGCTGAGTGAGAGGTCTCCAGGGTGGCATAAGACATGCTGCAGCCCTTAGAGACCTTCCTTGGCATCAGGGCCCTTGGTACTAGAAGTACCAGTTACAAGGGACTTATCTGGATGCCAGGGTCTGCCAATTGTGGATACAAAAGTACAGGTTAGGGAAAGAACACTGGTGCTGGGGCCTGGTTAGCAGGCCTCAGCACACTTTCAATTGTAAACATAGCATCAGCAAAGGCAAAAAGTCAGGGGGCAACCATGCCAAGGAGGCATTTCCTTACAGGTAGATAGAGCGATAGGTAGATGGGGCGTTACAGAGGGGGTGGCGAGTGAGGGAGGTCAGGGAGACGAGACAGGAGCAGGAGGGCAGACGCGGGAAGAACCAAGCAGAAGGTAAAAGAAGAAGAGGAGCAGAAGAGGGAAGAGCAGAAGACAGAAGATCACAGAAGAAGGTAAAGAAGAAGAGGAGCGGAAGATCAGAAGTCAGAAGAACACAGAAGAAGGTAAAGAAGAAGAGGAGCGGAAGATCAGAAGACAGAAGAACACAGAAGAAGGTAAAGAAGAAGAGGAGCCGAAGATCAGAAGACAGAAGAACACAGAAGAAGGTAAAGAAAAAGATGAGCGGAAGAGCAGAAGAGAGAAGAACACAGAAGACGGTAAAGAAGAAGAGGAGCGACGAGCAGCAGAGGGAAGAGCCAAGAAGAGGGACAGAGAAGAAGAAAGCACACGCAGGTCACGGTGCAAAGGAGAGAGAGAGAAGCACACAGAAGAAGAACACAGATGAAGACAGAAGACGGGGAGCAGGAGAGAAAGAAGAGTACAGATGAAGACTACAGAAGAAGAGCGCAGAGGAAGAACAGAGATGAAGAAAAGAAGCAGGAGAGGAGGTGAGTAGCGCGGGCATGGCGAGGGGCTGGGCGCTGGGGGGGGGGGGGTACTTACTGTGATTTCGCTGGGCTTGCTAGGAGGTCTCAGGAGCCTGGGCTGGTGGAGCTGCAGCGGCATGGGGAGCGACCTACCCTTGGTTTGGCCCACCTTCTTACAAAGCCAGTGGAGGCTTTTACACATCGGGGTGTCCTGGGTTGCGTACCTCCTCTTTGGGGTATATTGGAAATGGTGATGGTTTTATGGTCACTGACTGAAGACCTGATCCTCCTGTCCTAGACTGAACGCTTGAAGGAATTGGTTCACAGAGTAACTCTGGAGCACGGATTTGACTTCTGAGTTCTTTAATTCTCCCAGAATCTTCTGTCAATAACTCCCTTTTCCACTTATTCAAAGTTGCTGCTCATAGAATGTGTTCTTAGATATTTCAAGTCTCTCTCTGCTCGGCTCTGCTACTGGGTATCAAAAGAGACACATCCAGCTTATGTTCTTTAAATGAATTCTTAAAGAGACTGTGAGCATTTTGTTCGAAAGTTTATTCACCTCTGTTTCCACTGGGTCCAACATTCCTTCTAGAGTAAGGAGAAGAGTTTGCCTTCTTTGCGTCGTGGACTGAGAAACCCATGTCAGAGAACCTGTTGACCTTACAGAATGACTAACCTGGTTCAGTGTTCGTTGACTTTAGTTTTTGTCTGGTTGCCTTCAGTTCCTTCATCAGGTTTGCGTTTTTTTGTTTTGGAACCTCAACGAGGTTCAGCCTATCTCTATGGGACAGCCTAGGAAAGTGTGACTTGAGTTTGCTTGTTTCCAGTCCAGGAAGGACGTGGCCTGGCAGTTCGGGCTGGACGGTTCCCACTGGAGCAGGGTCAAGACTGATTTGCACATGGCTGGGTCCGAATTCGGGTGGCATGGTGGGCAAAAATATGATCGATATAGGCCCAGATCTCTGTAATTGGGGTGAATGTTTGCCATTGTTCAGCATTCCGTCCATCATCTTTTCTTTTTGCTTTTGTCGCCCTAAGTGGGAAGGGTGTGCCAGACGTGGGTCCCGTGCTCGCTATGCCACTGGATTCAAGGTAGCCTGACTGATGATGAGGGGCGATACTGCGAAATCGGTCCCAGGATGCTTGTTTCCAGTCAAGAGAGAACCTGGCCTGGCAGTTCAGGGTGGGCTGTTCCCCTGGGGAGCAGGGTCAAGACTGATTTGCATATGGCTGGGACCAAACTGGGGTGGCTGATGGGAAAAAAACAATGGATTAAACCCAGATCTTTGTGACTGGGGTGAATGTTTGCATTGTTCTGCATTCCACCCATCATCTGAAATACTATCAGGGCAATAGCATCTGGGGAATGAAGCTTGGAGTCCAGTAAAAGTTTTGGTTCTGATAGTTCGGGCCTTGATATTTTTGACACAATATTCTGTCCACACAACATTTTTTGGTTCCGCTAGTCTGTCAGCGATGTGCTCTCTCCTTTGATGCCTGTATGAGTGCCATCTAAGGCTGCGTGTTTGCACCTCGGCTTGGTCTGTCTGTCTGTGGGTCCCTGTATGGGTGTTAGTCAAACCCAAGATGTCATCAGGGCCACTGGAATTATGCGATTGTGAGGCTGTGGTGTTTTTTGCTCACCCCATAATACATCCTCTGCTGACCACATAGGACATCCCATTTAAGAGTTTAACAAAAAGTTGTTTCTAGCTAAAGCGGTTCAAAAGTTACTAAATTTCAACAACACGTGTTGCCGGGCAGTGGAAGGCCCTTTGCAAAGCTGGAGGGGTCACGTTTATATTGCTTAGTGATATGTTTTGTTGTTAAATCGGTGCTAGAGAGGAGCAACCAATGCCCAGACAGTGTTACCGAGTTTAAAAATGACTAAATAATGAAGCAATACTAATACAGATTTTGCCGCATTATGCCACATAATTTGCCTTTTGTTGCCGCATAATTTACTCAACCCTGCCGTATAATTAGGCCCTCACCTGCGGCATAATTCCAGTGGCCCTGGATTTCATACAACAGCATACCGCCATTACAAGAGAGTACACACATCTAAGAGACAGGTTTGTTGAGTTTGTCAGTGGCTGTTCTGTGTACCCTGGTGTATATTCTGCAGCTTAAAAGGTTGCACAAATCATACTCCTGGTGTACACCGGTCCATGCTGTCCTGAGCAAGCACCATGATGTTACAACCATTACACTGCAGTACTCTGTCTTTACAGCCCCACACACCACGTTTCTTCCCTGTGCTGCATCAGCTCAGCTGCAACAAAACACAACCTCTGACTGCACAACTGCAGCTCTTCAAATGCACAGTTCACTTGTAAACCTACATTAAAATTTCACACTTGCACATGTAAGTCATCACTGCTTTTCGTCTACGGCACGGCTGCATATCTAATAATACTACAACCACAAAGTTACAACAAAACTACATCTGCACCACTGTATGACAGCAATACCACAATACTTCAGCTACAACTGTCCTACAACCCTATGTCTACAATAAAACATTTCAACTGTAAACCCATACACACACACACGCATACACACATGTACATCCATACACGTGCACACACACTCACATACACACACACAGACACACACACCAAGTCAATTACACACACGTTCACACACACACTCTCACACACACATAAACTCATCCGTGCGAACACAAACACACATGTGCACACACACACTCACCCATTCACACACACACACACGCACACACCTATTCAAACACACACACACACTCTTATATGTGCACACACACACGTACCCACTCACGCACACACACACAAACACGCACACACCCAGTCACACACACACAATCACACCCACTCACACACACACGTACACTCATAGATGCACGAACACACACACATACACACATGTACATCCATACACGTGCACACACACTCACACACACACACACACACCGAGTCAATTACACACACATTCACACACACACTCTCTCACACACATAAACTCATCCACGCGAACACACACACATAACATGTGCACACACACACTTATCCATTCACACACACATGCACACACCTATTCAAACACACACACACTACTCACACACACGTACACCAATGTATGTGCACACACACACACTTACCCACTCAGACACACACACAAACACACAAACACGCACACACAGACACAGTCACACACACACAAACACACCCACTCACATGTACACTCATAGATGCACAAACACACACACACGCGCAGACATATACACTTACACACACACATACATGTGTTCACACACAGAACTAGTCACACACATGTACACTCATAGATGCACACACACACACACAGATGCTCATACCCATTCACACAAACACACATGCTCAGTCACACAGACGTACACCCATACACACACACATACACACACACAGATACAGACATAGGTGGTCATTACGACCCTGGCGGATTACTTCCGCCAGGGCCGTGGGACGCGGTGGCACCGCCGACAGCCCGGCGGTGCCCCGCGGGGCATTCTGACCGCGGCGGCTTAGCCGCGGTCAGAGAAGGGAAACCGGCGGTCTCCCGCCGGTTTCCCGCTGCCCCCAAGGAATCCTCCAAGCTGGCGCAGCTTGCTGCGCCGGCTTGGGGATTCCGACTCCCCCTCCCGCCATCCAGTTCCTGGCGGTTCTCCCGCCGGGAACCGGATGGCGGGAGGGGGAGTCGCGGGGCCCCCGTAAGAGGGCCCCAAAATGTATTTCACTGTCTGCCTTGCAGACAGTGAAATACGCGACGGGTGCAACAGCACCCGTCGCACCTTCCCACTCCGCCGGCTCTATTACGAGCCGGCTTCATGGTGGGAAGGTCGTTTTCCCCTGGGCTGGCGGGCGGCCTTTCGGCGGCTGCCCGTCAGCCCAGGGGAAAAGTCAAAATACCCGCTACGGTCTTGCGACCGCGGTACGGTATTTTGACGGCGGGACTTTGGCGGGCGGCCTCCGCCGCCCGCCAAGGTCCGAATGAGGGCCATAGAGTCACACAACCTCACAGGTGAACTGCTACTAATGCAGATTCTTCACCTGTACCAATAGAAAAACCCTACAATTCCAACAATACTGCACCTCCACGATCTAACAACATGACAACTGTACACCTAGAACACCACAGTTTTTCAGCTAAACGTCTTACGATCATTGGCTCACACATCTACAACAACGCTACAGCTGCAACGTTTCACCCATACAGATGCACTTCTACAACTGTACAACTGCACAAAGCCAATAATCCAGCTCTGTAACTGTACACTAGGGGCATATTTACATCGCAATGGGGTAGGGTGGTGCCGTGAGCCTTCCTGTGGCGCTGCCCTACGCCAATTCGAAATGGCAGAAATGCACCATATTTACAAAATGTGCAATTTCCCCCTGCGCTGGTGTACAAATTGCTGCCTAGCACCAACGCAGACACCCTTGCACCATGGTGCAGGGTTTCTGCATTGTTGGTAGGAGTGTTTCTCTGCAGGAAGGGGCCCCTTCCTTGACAAAAACAATCCTGGGAGGCATTTTCCTCTTTCGCTGAACGTAGCACACATAGAGAGAGTGAAATAAGAGGAGAAATAAAGATATTTGCCCTCACTACGCTTCCCTGGGGGGGGCATATGGGGTGGCGTGAAGTTTTGACTCATTCCCAGGGTTACAGATTCTTGTAAATCTGCGAATGCATGAAAACCTGTGGGTTTTGTATGAGAAAACCCACCGCAACGCCCATGGAACGCCCTCCCCCATGCAGTGTAAGGCAACGCATCGACTTGCGCTGCGTTGCCTTAGACCATACCTACAAGACCATGAAATGCCACGCACGGTGCTTTATGTGGATTTGTAGACATGGGTCTGCACTCTGCGCTGCCGTTGTGTCATAAAACGTGATGCACCCGCGGCGCGCAGGGCTTGTAAATATGCGTGTCCATCTCTTCACTCGGCAAACCTACAACTCAACAACAACGTAAGAATATTGCAACAGCGCAGGCATAGGAACACTAGAGCCCTACAATTACAGTCCATGACAACACTACCACTACACAACTCTATAAGTGCACACCTAGAACAACTAACTCACACAGCTGTAGTATTAGATTCATACCTGCACATGCACCATACAACTGCACAAGTGTACAACTCTACAACTACACATTTACACTGTGATCACATATCTAGAACTGTACAGCTGCGCAGAGCTCCTAGTGTACAAGCGGTACAGCTCAAGAGCTGCACATACTCAGCTATACAAGTACAACAGAAGTACAAGTGTACAACTGTACAAGTCTACAACTATACAACTACACATTTACACTGTGATCAGAGATCTAGAACTGTACAGCTGCACAGTGCTCCTAGTGTAAAAGCGGTACGGCTCAACAGCTGCACTTACTCAACTATACAACAGCAGTACAAGTGTACAATCGTGCAAGTGTGCAACTCTACAACTACACATTTACACTGTGATCAGAATTCTAGAACTGTACAGTTCCACAGTGCTCCTAGTGTACAAGCGGTACAGCTCAACAGCTGCACATACTCAGCTATACAAGTACAACAGCAGTACAAGTGTACAACTGCACAAGTCTACAACTATACAACTACACATTTACACTGTGATCAGATATCTCGAACTGTACAGCTGCGCAGTGCTCCTAGTGTACAAGCGGTACAGCTCGAGAGCTGCACATACTCAGCTATACAAGTACAACAGCAGTACAAGTGTACAACTGCACAAGTCTACAACTATACAACTACACATTTACACTGTGATCAGAGATCTAGAACTGTACAACTGCGCAGAGCTCCTAGTGTACAAGCGGTACAGCTCGAGAGCTGCACATACTCAGCTATACACGTACAACAGCAGTACAAGTGTACAACTGCACAAGTCTACAACTATACAACTACACATTTACACTGTGATCAGAGATCTAGAACTGTACAGCTGCGCAGAGCTCCTAGTGTACAAGCGGTACAGCTCGAGAGCTGCACATACTCAGCTATACAAGTACAACAGCAGTACAAGTGTACAACTGCACAAGTCTACAACTCTACAACTACACATTTACACTGTGATCAGATATCTCGAACTGTACAGTTCCACAGTGCTCCTAGTGTACAAGCGGTACAGCTCGAGAGCTGCACATACTCAGCTATACACGTACAACAGCAGTACAAGTGTACAACTGCACAAGTCTACAACTATACAACTACACATTTACACTGTGATCAGATATCTCGAACTGTACAGCTGCGCAGTGCTCCTAGTGTACAAGCGGTACAGCTCGAGAGCTGCACATACTCAGCTATACACGTACAACAGCAGTACAAGTGTACAACTGTACAAGTCTACAACTATACAACTACACATTTACACTGTGATCAGATATCTCGAACTGTACAGCTGCGCAGTGCTCCTAGTGTACAAGCGGTACAGCTCGAGAGCTGCACATACTCAGCTATACACGTACAACAGCAGTACAAGTGTACAACTGCACAAGTCTACAACTATACAACTACACATTTACACTGTGATCAGATATCTCGAACTGTACAGCTGCGCAGTGCTCCTAGTGTACAAGCGGTACAGCTCGAGAGCTGCACATACTCAGCTATACAAGTACAACAGCAGTACAAGTGTACAACTGCACAAGTCTACAACTATACAACTACACATTTACACTGTGATCAGAGATCTAGAACTGTACAGCTGCGCAGTGCTCCTAGTGTACAAGCGGTACAGCTCGAGAGCTGCACATACTCAGCTATACACGTACAACAGCAGTACAAGTGTACAACTGCACAAGTCTACAACTATACAACTACACATTTACACTGTGATCAGAGATCTAGAACTGTACAGCTGCGCAGTGCTCCTAGTGTACAAGCGGTACAGCTCGAGAGCTGCACATACTCAGCTATACACGTACAACAGCAGTGCAAATATACAATTGTTTAAAAACACTACAGAACTGTAACTGAAACTGCAAAACTCTAGCACTGCGAGGCCTTGAATGCAGAACTAGCGGCCACTAAAGGAGGAAACGTTGAAACATTTATAGCAAAAAGCAAAAGGCTCAGAGGCCGTGAAATATAGCATCAATCACGTGAACCCCGAAGAAAGATGGGGCTCGTTTCTAGCAAATCATCGCACATGAGCTCCGCAATTAATCTTACCCAAGAAGAAACGAGTCCCCAGTTTCTAGTGGAACAAAAGATGCCGCGGCCACAGATGTAGCCAATTTGTAAAAAATCGGGGCACAGGGCCCAGGCTGATTCCTACGGCATTATTACAACTATTCCAGCTAGCGTGACACAGGTAGTCTCCGAGGTCCAAAATAATTGCCTTTCAGGTGAACAGAGCCGGAGGAGAGTAGGGTACCACGCCACATTCCAATATTCAACAAGCACTGGCAAAGGAAACAGGTCTGGACGTTTCTCTAGAGCACGTGTTTGGTAACAGTTGGGAAAATTTGTGCGCGTTCCTTTGGGTGTTCTAGAAAGAAAATCCAGTGAAGAAGCAACATTTGTACCCTGAAAGAAGAATGTTGTGAAAAAGAGCCTAAAAAAGAAATTGTGAAGGTAAAAAGCAAATGCATCAAACAGTTGCGACAAGATACTTTTGGCAAAGGACCAGTTTTTCTGTAGCATCGTTAAGAAAGTCTACATGCTTGCACGTCTCTACTTCGTGAACAAAAAAGCTGTACATCTAACAACATGTCATTATGGCGGCAAAATAAAACAAAGGAATACGCAAAAGGGATTAGTGAAGAGCAGGGTGTCTTTAAAAAAGTTTAAGACATGCAAACAGCAAGCGCCGCCTAAAGAAAAAACAGGAACCAGCAACTATAATGTCACTGACTCTGCAAAGTAAAAACATCACAAACACTGTTCAACTGCAAGCTAAACATGACGTCACACCTGCAGTCTAACGAACAAATCACTGAGGGCCTGATTGCAACTTTGGAGGAGGTGTTAATCTGTCCCAAATGTGACGGATATACCACCAGCCTCATTACGAGTTCCATAGGATATAATGGACTCCTAATACGGCTAGTGGTATATCCGTCACTTTTGGGACGGATTAACACCTTCCTCCAAAGTTGTAATCAGGCCCTTAATGTCCTATCACCAAACCCTAACGAGAACACAAATGGGACAATTTAACCGTCCATGAAGTGTCACGGCGTTGATGGACAGCCCGTCCAGCCAATGATTTGATGACACGTGGTCACCTTAGCATCAGCACGGCCTGTGTCTGGACCTAGCAAGGGAGAGGAGGAATATGCTTACACCAGGGCTCTATGACTGCATGTCAGTGAGAGGCAGCGGGGCTGCGGTGATTTACATGTATGATCTGTCCCTCTCGCGGGCCTCAGCACATGTGAGTGATCTCCCCCAGAAGTGCAGGCTCGGGTCAGTGCTGTTGCT
Source organism: Pleurodeles waltl (assembly GCF_031143425.1). NCBI lineage: Eukaryota > Metazoa > Chordata > Amphibia > Caudata > Salamandridae > Pleurodeles > Pleurodeles waltl. Next base: position 19,044,820 of record NC_090440.1, read on the forward strand.
CGTCAACTCACCAACTCCTGATCAGTGCATCAGTCTGGATAATGAAGGGGCCTGTGCTAAGACCATCCCCGAGCAGATGCTGAGCTGAAGGCAGCCTCCGGGGAGCCAATGCAGCAACCTTGGGGAATGCATTAGAAACACGAGTCTGAGTTTACCAAGGCTTGTTGAGGACCAGGCCTAGCTAGTGCTCTTGAACCAACACTGGAGCCAGGCTCAGCTCAGAAATGCACCTTATGGGCTGTCAATTTCCTATCACAATATTTACTTTCATTTATACTTTATCTAGGTTGTTGACAAGGGATAATGCGAGGCCTGGGGTTTGCTGAACTAAACCACATTTTAGAACATTGGATGTTTGAGTTGTAATGATACTCAGGGCCACTGGAATTATGCGGCAGCGGAGGGCCAAATTATGTGGCAAGAAAAGCCAAATTATGCGGTGTAACGCAGCAACTTTTGTGATGGTTTTACTTCGTTAAGTTTTCATTTTCAGACTTGTTAACACTGTGTGGTCATAGCTTGCACCTCGTTAGTACCAGTTAAGCACCCAAAAGAAACAATAAGCAACAGAAAGGTGACTGGTCAACCTTTGCCAAGGGCCTTTCACCGCACGCAACATGTGCAGCTGCATTTTTTGTAACTTGTGAACCATTGGAGCTAGGAACACATGTTTTGTTAAATCTGCAGATTCTACATCAGATGATGGATTATGTGGCAAATGTGGCACGTCCTTAATTATAAAAAAAACACTGTGGCTGCACAACCGCATAATTCCAGTGGCCCTGATCATACTAGAACCAAGGAACAAATGAATGTTACAAAGTGGTGGAGCATGAAATTATATGTGGGAGAGTCTGCAACCTCTCAATATTCTAATGTCTTGTTTCCTTATTAAGGGGCCTTCTGATGTCAGACTGTGTCTGTGATATGAGATGAGGTGTCAAGTGGCCTTTTATAAGCTAATAGAGGGAACAATCATTTCTTTCACAGTTAGCTTTTTCCTTCACGTTTCACCCGCTAAACAATTTTTTTGTGTTTCTTATAGGGGTCAGAGCTGCTGATTCCCACAGGCTGCGTAAACATAGCGGCCAAAAGCCCATGTCTTGTGTGCCACCTTCATCAAGTCCTGCAGCAGGGTGCATTCTGGGACATGCAGTGTTGTTTCCACATTAAAAATCCCAGCTTGCCAATTGATATGGGTATAAAGACAGGTTCGGTGGAAAGTGTCATCAATGACATTGTGTCAGCTGTCAGTCATGTGATGTATTAGAGACGGAGGAGACCAGTTGTCAACCTATTATATGTGATAAAATACCCCCTTCTTTTACATTGTGCAGGGTATTGCAAGTCTCCTCGGAGTTCCATGGCCTCATACGGGCACCCGCTATATATGGTCAGGGAACTTCTCAATGACTTTCAATTTGCTGGTAAAGTACAGAAGTGGTACCTTCCTCCCATATATATTGTTACGGCTGTGTATAACCAATACATAGAAAAGAATGTTGGATTTTTTTGCATAATTAAAGAATTAGTACATTACATCTGCACACCTAGAATTACATAACTTTAGAACTGTACATCTGGAAAACACTTCCCTTGGACAACAACTCTACAACTGGAGTACTGTACTGCAATACATCTACAAGAGCACAGGTGCAGAAGTGGAACAATACTGCTAGACTCCATCTACAATACAACAACAGCACTACAACTCCATCACTGCACATCAGCACCAGCACCAAGGCCCTGGAAGCACAAATGCACAGCTATACACCTAAACTTCTGCACAACAATAACACCACAAGAACACTACAACTGCACTGAAGAAGTGCACGTTTGAAACACAACTACAGCTCTGCAACTGCACTTCAACGGTTACTTAAGGAGTGCATGTTTATACAACTGCACAACAATGTAACTATTTGTTATAACCACATTAATACCATAAACACACATCAGCACGAAAACGCTTCAGCTTAAAGTGTGCAAATCTAGAACCACGTCACTAGTGCACTACAACTCTACAACATAACTTCTACATCAAGAATAAAAAAACTACAGCTGCACAAATGCACTGCAGCTGAACAACTCTACGACTCCACGTGCCCAACAACACTGCAAATGTACAACTATCACATCTACAATAATTGTGTAACTGCACACTACTGGACCTGCACATCTATAAAAATACAACACCTGCACAATAACAGCAACAGCACACCTGCAACCCTTGAGCAACACTATTTTAATAACTCTACAACTAACACCCACTGACTCCATCACTCTGCCCCTTCACAAACCAACTGCACTCTCACATTGCTAAAAGTGCAACACTACAGCTACACACCTACAGTAACAATTACTTTTCAACTTCACAACCCCAACACTGCATATGCAAAACTACAACACTAGAACTCCACAATTATAGTCTAAAACACCATCATTGTGCATCAAGCAAAGATACACTTCAACAACTAGAACATTACAAATATTCATCTGCACATCAACAACTCCACAATGACACACTTCTTCACGAGGACATCTGTAGCAATTCTACAACTGCGAAAATCTACAACTGTCTAATTACAACTGCTTCCCCAAAAAACAACAAAACTAGAGCTATTCAACTGCACAGCACTATAACCTTGAACTGCACCCCCCACTATATTGACATGAATTTCTCCAAGAAGAATGCAACTCTGCCACTGCACAACTCCGCTCTGTGAATGCAACAACACAAACTCCAGAACAGGGCACATGTATCAGCACCACAGCTGCACAAGAGCACATCTCTTCAAATGTTCAACTCTAAAATGATAGCTGCACAAATCTCAACACCGTAACTATAAGATTGTACAACCACAACTGCACACTAACGCATGTCTAAAACTATACTACAGCTCTACAACTGAAAGAGCACAATATTATAGCTACATTTGGAGACATAAAACACTACAACTCTCTAACTGAGCAACTGCACAGCTCTCCTGAGCAACCGAGCAGTTCTACAACTGCACAACATTGCAACCGCAGCATAACAACTCTACCACAAAACTATCATGCTACAACATATCAAACTACACGTCACTACATCACTACAAGGCTAGGGGGAAGCTAGAACAGAACACAACTACAATACCAGATGGCATCAACATAGAGACCCCGGGCCCCAACAGTACGTGAATTTCCGGAGCCATATGATACAAAGTGCTCCCTCCACCCCCCCCCACACCAGGTGCAATAGGCAAGTGTGCCCACTTTTTGAGCTCCCAGGGGTACATGGTACTACAGGAGGGGCTGCAGATCTTTGCACAGCCCCATCTCTTGTATGGCTCCTGCCAATGCTAAGTGTGTGCTACAATCTCGAGGGGGGATGTAGTCCCATGCAAATGAGGGAACTGTTCGCCTTTGCTCGTGCACAATATTACAGAGGAGGGCACAGAGACAGAATGGCCACCAGCAGGTGCACTGTCTGTGCACCACATAGACGGAGTCTCAGTACTTAATTTGAGCTGGTGTTGCACGTGGAGCCCCCCAGGCACTCATGTTTAGGGATCAACGGATATTTTCCTCATCAGACTTTGCCCCAGAACAGGAGAGTAAAAAACACACAAGTAGGAAAGGAAACATAGAGAATCTGTGACAAAAGTAAAACGCAGGAACCCGCAAGAATGAGCTATATAGGAGAGAGTGTCTGGAGGTGGATTAAAGTGCCTTAAAGCAGAATCAAGTCCATGCAGCCTCGATGCGCAGCACACTGATATTCAGAAGCACTGACCATGAGCTTCTGAGCAAACCTCCTGGTCCTGGCACTTATCTCTCTTTTTACAAATGAAGCACTGGGTGGCACAGTCAGTACGCCACCTGAGGGTGCCCCAATGAAGCAAGACACACAATCTAAAGGATCCCTTAGGTATCCCCCCTTGAAAGTGTGGTAGGATGTGGTGGACGTCCTGTAGTGAAAAGTGAACTGGTGGCTTCAAACAACTGGTCTGTCTTTCACTAATGCACTGTTTAAAGTGCAAGAACCAATTTCACATCTATTCCCTAACAACCGCCAACACACTGTTTATTGATAAAGTTCAATTCGATGAGTACATCTGCTTCAAGATTACCAGACCATTAGCATTATTGCACACTTACACGTATTTGAAATGCCATCTTGCTACCCCGTGGTGTGCATTGCACCTTCTAGCTCAGATTAACCATTCTGGAGTTGGCACAGAGAGGCTAGGACTGCAGAAAAGAGTAAAGTCCGCCTCATACCTAAGGCACTTGTATCTCACCCCCAAGGTCTCCTCGCACTCTTCCCAGGACTAGAGTCTACCTGTAGGTTTCTGCCCATCACATCCTCCTGCGTCCAGGCACTTGCACTGAGTGTATAAATGTGCCATCACAGTTCATGGATTTTAACATTGCATGCTCCAGCTGACCATGTTGCCTTTGTTAATTCTAATGCATGCTGGCTATGTTTGCATTAAACATATGAGAGGCTTCTATGCGGTCTCCTGAGAGCCTCTGGACAGTGCATGGGCTGTGATAGGGCGGTGCTGAGGGGTTTGCCAGGTGTGCACACACAGGGGTGCCCTGCAGCTCACAGTAGGACAGTCAATCAATCATCAGTTAATCAAAGGTACAGGTTAAGTGCCAGCTTGTCACCCTGAAGGGTCTCCGGCACTGTGGGGGTGCGGAGGTGGTGGTCTTGCCAGGCTGCCACTGGCGGTCGAAGAGCCACGTTTTGAGCTGCTTTCTGAAGTCCTTCGGGGAACGGGAGGTGCGGAGGTGGCGGGGGAGGTCGTTCCAGGATCCGGCAGCGAGGTGGGAGAAGGAGCTCCCTCCGTAGCGTTTGCGGCGGACATGGGCCTGGGCGAGGGAGGCTGATCGGAGGTCTCTGGACTTTAAGAAGGAGGATGTGAATGTGGAGGACGGTGACTGGTTCATGGCGAAGAGAGGAAACAGGATCAGGAAGGGAGACAGTGAGTTTCCTTGTCCACTCAAAGTGATGAGGGTGAAATAAAGTTTGGTGATAGTTGAGGATGGGTCCGTGTGGAGTCCGGGGAGTGTGTCTACACTGGTGAGCCGTCCAGGACAGGCCATGTGTGACCAGGACAGAATATTGACATTTTTCCTGTTCTATTATTTATCAATGCAGGAATGTTATGCGCGTTCTTCTGTATAGTTCTTCTACATACCTTGCTCTACAGTATTACATTTGGAGTATAACATTTAGGTCACTTTATTATATGTACAGAGGGCAGATATGTAGAGTGGATTGAATATCCGCCATGTAATGATCAAGGAAAGGTGGTCTGTAGGGCGAGAACGTATTGATATAAAATCTGGATTTGAACAGTGTTTGGGAGTTGAGAAAAGCTGGAGGCCTCTGCTCACAACTGTTGGGATGTCAGTGCGCCCTTACAGATCTCTTGAACCAAACATGTCCGCGCCACAGATAGCTCTCTACTGGAGAAGGACAAACGTGTCTAGAGATTCACAGCACCGGCTGCAGCAACAAGGGTGAAAAACAAAAGACTCACTAAAGTAAGAGTTATCATGCACAGTGGCGTAACAAAGGCCTCCGCAGTCCCTGCGGTGCTGGGGGGGGGGGGCGGGGGGGACCTGCACAGTACACTGTACACGAGTGTCAGGCCCCTGTCCGGGTCCAAGGAAAGGGCCCCCTCCAGGTACTTTGCAGGGGGACCCCATTCAAGTTTTGTTCGGCCACAGATCATGCACTGCATTTACCAGGATGCATTGGGGCAAACTGAGTGCTGGGTTGTGAGACCCTCTTTTTGTATAAAATGACATACCTATGGCCTTTGTCAATGCTGCCTTCCCTTGGGTCTTTCAGGCTCCCCTTTGCGTTGCACTTTCACACTAGCTCCTCTGTTTGTCGTCCCGTCTCCTCCACTGTTGCAGTTTATTTTTATTGGTGTCTGGTGTCCTCTGAAATTCTGCACACAATTGAGACATTTTGGTGCTAAAACTGGAAATTACACATTCTATTTGCTGCAACTTTGCAAGTGTGTTGTGGCAGCGCAAACCACGAGTGACGAGGATTAGCCTTCTTCTTTGGGAGAGCGCGGGAAAAGGGGCAAAACACGTTTGGAGATATTTTAAGACTGCAGCAGACTCTACATGAGGCGGTGACTGGTTTTATTGTGGTATGAGCCAGTACCAGCGCCTCCACCTGGTTAGAGGCAGTAAAGGTGCAGTGGCACCGGGGTTGGGGACAGAGCTTCCGGTGTCGTCATCCCTGACACGCCCACGAGCTCTCCTTGGAGTCTTGTTGTGGGAGGAGCTAAGAGCTCTGATGACCACGCCCAGTCCTCCTGCTGCCCTTGGTGCAGGCTGGAGCCTCGGGTAGCTGCATGACTCCCACCTGCGAGGCGCTATGGCTCCAGACATGGATCAGGGCGCTGGTCTCACCTCATTATCTCCCCCAGGAGCTGCTTTGCAGGTCTCCCACTGGGGCTGGGTGAGGAAGCTTGTAGGAGGCGGGCTATCCCTTCACATGCTCACAGAGGGTGTGAACGAGGTGTCTTAGCGCTAGGGCCTTTATTTAAGGGGACTTGGCGTAGTGCAGCAACGCACATCTTCGTGCGGCGCTGCCTACACGAAAGGGCGGGAATGCGCTGTATTTATGGAATATGGTGCCTTCCTGTCCTTTCCCCTGCGCCGGCGCACAATTGGCTGCCTCACGCCAACGCAGACACCCTTGCACCATGCACCAAGGGTGTCTGTGCTAGATGCATTATTGCTTTTGCAGGAAGGGGCACCGTCCTGCACAAAAACAAGCTAGAGAGGCGTTTTCCTCTTGCTACAGAATGCAGAACACATGGAAAGAGGAAAAATTGAGGAGAAATAAAAACGATTTCTCTTTGTTGTGCCTGCTCTGGGGAGGCGTTAGGTGTTGGCGCTGCCCCACATTTACGTGATTGAGTAAATCTGGTGCAGCATCAAAATCCATGGGTGTTGCCTGGGAAAACCCACCGGAATGCCCATGGCGCAACGCAGCGACTTGCGCTGCTCGTCTCGCTCCATATCTATGAGGCCATTCAAAGCCACGCAAAGTGGCTCTGCATGACCTCATAGATATGGTTGAGAGGCTTACACCACCAGAGCGTGAAACAGAGTGACCCTCGAGTGGCGCAAGCCTCTCATAAACACGCCCCTGGGAGTCGCCTAGTCCGAGACCACCTAGGAGGATTTACCTCTCTTAAGAGCCAGTTACTGCTGCATCCATTGCTCACCCAGTCAACCCTGACAGCGTGCGGAGGCAGCTCTGACCATCAACATTTACTGGGAGGTGGTGGTCTCTGGGTGTGGCCGGAGCAGCCTTGGAGAGTCGGGTCCCTTTAGACTATAGGGGCCATGTTAGTTTAACTTGGCGAGGGCCGGGCCTTTCAGTGATCTGCATCTCAAGTGCTGAGCTTTGCAGGTGGTGCTCGGGGTATCTTGGGATCGCAGGCTGTCCTTCACACACCGGGGCCTACATTATGCATGGACTTAGGAACAATCATCAATACTTTAAATTGATAGTCTGACAGCCAATAAACACCGGTGCCAGGATCTGTGGCGTCTGCTGGCGCCTACAAGGTCCCCAGATTATTCAGTCCTTCACATTTAAAGCACTTGGCGTCCCTTGAAGACAGATTTGGAGTTGCTGACTGGAGGCTTGGACTTCCTCTGGAGCTGTGTCTGCCAGGAAGTCCTGCAGCTCTGAGTACTTTTCAGGAAGAAACAAGATGGCCGCCAGCACCTCCGGACTGCTCAAGGCCTCTGTAGAAAGGTCGGAGCACACTGTCAGCCACAGGACACCACAGGATTGTTCAGGGACTCTGTAGAAAGATCAGAGTACACTGTTAACCACTGACCACCACTGATTGTTCTGGGACTCTGTAGAAAGATCATCAGAATGCACTGTTAACCACAGGCCACCACATAATTGTTCTTGGACTCTGTAGAAAGATAAGAACACACACTATATGCAGGGCTGAGGCAATACAAGCTTCCCTCTCTCACAGGAAAGTTATATCCCGGACTGTGGCAATGCAAGCTTCCCTCTCTCACAGGAAAGTTTTATCCCGGTGTAGGAAAGTACCATCTTGCCTGGCATGTTACCCCCATATTTCACTGTATATATGTTGTTTTAGTCTATGTGTCACTGGGACCCTGCCAGACAGGGCCCCAGTGCTCATAAGTATGTGCCCTGTATGTGTTCCCTGTGTGATGCCTAACTGTCTCACTGAGGCTCTGCTAACCAGAACCTCAGTGGTTATGCTCTCTCTGCTTTCCAAATTTGTCACTAACAGGCTAGTGACTAAATTTACCAATTCACATTGGCATACTAGTACACCCATATAATTCCCTAGTATATGGTACTGAGGTACCCAGGGTATTGGGGTTCCAGGAGATCCCTATGGGCTGCAGCATTTCTTTTGCCACCCACAGGGAGCTCTGACAATTCTTACACAGGCCTGCCACTGCAGCCTGAGTGAAATAACGTCCACGTTATTTCACAGCCATTTACCACTGCACTTAAGTAACTTATAAGTCACTGATATGTCTAACCTTCACCTGGTGAAGGTTGGGTGCAAAGTTACTTAGTGTGTGGGCACCCTGGCACTAGCCAAGGTGCCCCCACATCGTTCAGGGCAAATTCCCCGGACTTTGTGAGTGCAGGGACACCATTACACACGTTCCAAACCTCCTTTTCTGGCTATTTAGGGTCTCTGCTTTGGGGATCTCACCAGATAAGGAATGCAAGAGCTCATCAGAGTTCCTCTGCATCTCCCTCTTCACCTTCTGCCAAAGGATCGACCGCTGACTGCTCAGGACACCTGCAAAACCGCAACAAAGTAGCAAGACGACTACTAGCAACCTTGTGTCGCTTCATCCTGCCGGCTTTCTCGACTGTTTCTAGATGGTGCATGCTCTGGGGGTAGCCTGCCTTCTGCCTGCGCCAGGAGCTCTGAAGAAATCTCCAGTGGGTCGACGGAATCTTCCCCCTGCCACTGCAGGCACCAAAAGACTGCATCACCGGTCCTCTGGGTCCCCTCTCAGCACAACGAGTGGTCCCTGGAACTCAGCAAATCTGTCCAAGTGACTCCCACAGTCCAGTTACTCTTCAGTCCAAGTTTGGTGGAGGTAAGTCCTTGCCTCCCCACGCTAGACTGTATTGCTGGGCACCGCGTGATTTGTAGCTGCTCCGGCTCTTGTGCACTCTTGCAGGATTTCCTTCGTGCACAGTCTAGCCTGGGTCCCCAGCACTCTGTCCTGCAGTGCACAACCTTCTGAGTTGTCCTCTGGCATCGTGGGACTCCCTTTTGTGACTTTGGGTGGACTCCGGTTCACTTTGCTTCTAAGTGCCTGTTCAGGTACTTCTGCGGATGCTGCCTGCTTCTGTGAGGGCTCCCTAAATTGCTGGGCGCCCCCTCTGCCGCCTCATCCAAGTGGCAACATCCTGGTCCCTCCTGGGCTACAGCAGCACCCAAAAACCTCTACTGCAACCCTTGCAGCTAGCAAGGCTTGTTTGCAATCTTTCTGTGTGAAAACACCTCTGCAAGCTTCATCGCCGCGTGGGACATCCATCCTCTAAAGGGGAAGTTCCTAATCCTCTTCTTTCTTGCAGAACTCCAAGCTTCTTCCAACAGGTGGCAGCTTCCTTGCACACTCAGCTGGCATTTCCTGGGCTCCTGCGCACTCTCGACACTGTTGCGACTATTGGACTTGGTCCCCTTGTCTTACAGGTACTCAGGTCCGGAAATCCACTGTTGTTGCATTGCTGGTGTTTGTTCTTCCTGCAGAATCCCCCTATCACGACTTCTGTGCTCTCTGGGGGTAGTAGGTGCACTTTACACCTACATTACAGGGTCTTGGGGTGGGCTATTTTTCTAACCCTCACTGTTTTCTTACAGTCCCAGCGACCCTCTACAAGCTCACATAGGTTTGAGGTCCATTCGTGGTTCGCATTCCACTTTTGGAGTATATGGTTTGTGTTGCCCCTATACCTATGTGCTCCTATTGCAATCTATTGTAACTTTACACTGCTTGCATTACTTTTCTTGCTATTACCTGCATAATTTTGGTTTGTGTACATATATCTTGTGTATATATCTTATCCTCATACTGAGGGTACTCACTGAGATACTTTTGGCATATTGTCATAAAAATAAAGTATCTTTATTTTGAGTAATTCTGTGTATTGTGTTTTCTTATGATATTGTGCATATGACACCAGTTGTATAGTAGGAGCTTTGCATGTCTCCTAGTTTAGCCTAAGCTGCTCTGCTATAGCTACCTTCTATCAGCCTAAGCTGCTAGAAACACCTCTTCTACACTAATAAGGGATAACTTGACTTGGCACAAGGTGTAAGTACCTCTGGTACCCACTACAAGCCAGGCCAGCCTCCTACACCCGGGCTGTGGCAATGAAAGCTTCCCTCTCTCACAGAAACGCTATATCCTGGGCTGTGGCCATGCAAGCTTCACTCCCTCACATGACCGATATATCCTACACTGTGGCAATGTAAGCTTCAGTTTCTCATCTAACAAATCAGCTCTCAGCTACAAACCAAGTACCAACGGAACAGGCCTTTTTCCTCACAGCAAAGGATACAGAATGACAGAAACAGTCCAAGCTTCCCTCTCTCTCTGAGGGCACCTGTAGTGCAGGGTTCCCTTCCCCGTGTAAGAGATCTTGTGTGTCAGCAGCAGTGTAAGTGTCCACTCATCACAGAACATGGTGGGTTCAACCTGCAGTAATCAGAGGCATGTAGGGTACATACAGGTGTCTGGTGCAGGTGCTTAACCCACTAAGATCGGTGGGTGAATTAGTGAATGTGCGTGGTGCTGTCACTTTCACTCAGGTGTCATTCTCTAACGTTACACCATCAGTTACTCTCATTCCTGCCTCCACTAGTGATGCAGGTAGAGATGCTTCAGTCATGCCCAGATGGTCTTGTTACAGTCACTCTGGGTCCTGCTGTCTCTATTGGATTCCTGCTGCTGTATCCCACGTTCTTGCTGCTGTCACTGATGCTAATGAATCGAGCCCCCTCTGCTGTCACGTTCCACGTCCTGCTGGATTCTGCTGTCACTGAGCCCCTCTGCTGTCATATTCCACGTACTGCTGGATTCTGCTGTCACCGAGCCCTTATGACAATGAATCGAGCCCCCTCTGCTGTCATATTCCACGTCCTGCTGGATTCTGCTGTCACCGAGTCCTTATGACAATGAATGGAGCCCCCTCCTGCTGGATCCTGCTGTCACCGAGTCCTTATGACAATGAATTGAGCCCCCTTTGCTGTCATATTCCACGTCCTGCTGCATTCTGCTGTCACCGAGCCCTTATCACAATGAATTGAGCCCCCTTTGCTGCATATTCCACGTCCTGCTGGATTCTGCTGTCACCAAGCCCTTTTAAAAAGGAATCGAGCCCCCTCTGCTGTCATACCCAGCCTTTTGTGCTGCTGATTTTATAGCATCCAACTCCTGCTGGTCTCATGTCCTGCTACTGTCAGTCTTAAGCTCCGCTGTCCATTCATGTCACTCCTGCCTCTGCCTGTCATTCGCCATGCCGTTATTCTCTAATGTTCCATCTGTTGGTCTTCCTGTTGTTGCTCCTCGCAAAGCTTGGTATGGGAAATGCACCTTTTTCTGAGCGGTCACTTCAAATGTTGGGCTTTTTGCTGGATTCCATATTTTTCTGGCTCTAGAACTCTGTGCACTTTATCCCTGATAACCAGAGGTAGAGTGTCTGAGCTCCTCCTTTTGACATGATGAAACTAGCATACTCCTAATTGATATGTTTGATATGTCTAGAAGTCTCTAGTGCATGGTACAGGTTGCACCCAAAGCCTGGAAGTTGATTGCCACTAGTGAACTGCAGCACTCATCATGGCAGTCAATGCAGTAGTAGTACAAACATGGCTTCGGGCCTACCCTGAGTAGCCTGACTTAGCAGTGTAATATCAACCTAACAAAATAAACCCTTTGATGAGTAAAAACCTCCCTTTCAAATACTTATATGTCACTGCTATATAGGCATGAGGACTGCAAGGCAAGGTGCATGGTATTTAAAAGTAGGACATGCAAAAAATTAATGATAACATTTCCTTACAGGGACTAGTACTAAAAGGCTGTTTTTTACTGTGCCAGGCCCAGCTGTCCTATGTAGAAAACCAGAGTGCAGATTCAAATACTAATATTGTATCTTGAGAATTGGACTAGCTACAAAAATAATTAAACAATTATTTATGTTAGTTATTAAAAACTCCAAATCAAAGCTGAAGTCTGATTTTTAATTCACATTAAGTAAAAGTAACTTTTAGAACATGACCTTTTCCCTGTCTGAAGTTCTTGAAAGCTATTTTGCATTTGCTCTCTACTTTCTCTCAGCCAGTGATTAGCATTTGAATATGTGCTTGTGGAAGGTGTGAAATTCCACCCAGTACTACACAGTAGGTCACTGTAATTGACATCCTGGATGGGCAGGAATAACTTCTCTGAATCTCACAGAATTTGCAGACTGGAGGTTGTTAGCATCGTTTTTGACATTATAGTGTCGAATCCTGTTTGACAGTTCTGAACTCAAGCAGAGACAATTCTGATGTTTCCACAGTCTGGTTGCTGCTTATGTTGTTCCAGACTTCTGTCTCTGGGTTTACTGGGGGCACAGTGGCTGCGTCAAGATAAATTATAGTGTTGGATTTGGGAGGAAACTATGATTACCATAGTGCACTCCCCACGCACACGCAGCCCTCAGAGTCCACCCTTAGTGCATCAGAAGACATTCACCAACCTGAAGATGCACAAAGTGGGTAGGGTTTGCCCCGAGAATTTTTACCCCGCTGGTTAGGTTGCACTCAGAAGTCATTCCCACCCACTAGCTCGTGCCAGGCATAAATGTGGCATCTCCAAGGATCAACTTCAAAACAGTGCTGACCTGAGGAAGAACAGAAGAGGACTGGACCTGAGAGGAGCCCGAAGTACTGGACCTGTTCTCTCTTGTGCCCAGGAGAAAGAAATGGACTTCAAGGATCATAAGGCTGACCTCCTGGTCAAACTGCAGGACAAGCTACAAGAGGCCTTTTCTGCAACTGCCAGATGGCCAGTGGCAACTGGACCAAGACTGGACGCTGCTGTTGGCCTCTGCCTCACAACTTGTGATTCTCTGAGTGCCTCCTTTGAGCTCCTGGTGGGCTTTGGAAGTCTACTCCTATGGTGCATTGGAGGTTAAAGGACAAAGGCCCTGATTTAGTTCTTGGTGGAGGGAATACTCCTTCACAAACATGACGGATATCCTGTTCACCATATTACGATCCCATTATATTCTACGGAGATCATAATAGAGTGGACAGGATATCCATCACAATTGGGACTGAATATTCCAACTGCCAAAAACTACATCAGGCCCTAAATCAGAGGGTGACATTTATGACCAGGATGAACCTAGTTGGTGTATCTGTCCTGCGTTCCATGGCGGTCAGGATCAAACTTTGCCTACACCCTATTTTACAGGAACATTGACTATCATTGGAACTTTGTAACTCTTGATGTTATTTCTACTCAATACTTAAAAAATTAATGTCTCCAGTTCCCCGTATTACATTTTTGTCATTTTGGTGTTATTTAATTACATTTTACTCTATTTTACAAATTTAAAGTATAGGGATGTTTATTGTTTTGCATTTTGACTTTACTACTGTTTTATTACCGCACATTTACTTTACAGATTGCCCTAAGTTAAGCCCGTCTTCTACGTGCCATAGCAACAGAGAGGTTGAGTTCAGGTTATTTTAGTCACTTTAATGGATCACCCGGACAGGGTCTATGATTATTCCTTGAGATGGGTAGTCACCCACCCCGAATAATAATCCCATGTCTTACACTTGGTAAGTACAAGTAGAAACGAAAAAGAGTGGATGGAGGAGTGCCACAAAGGGACCGCAAGAGTAGCACAAAGCTCATCTTCAGCAGCCACCTCAGTTAATTTCCGCATCATAATCGTCAGGATAGGGGTCTGGCTGGGGTGCCACTAGAGCTGAAGGGCACTCCCAGCATTTAATACTGTGTGCTCACCTAGGCTCTCACTCCTTCCTGCACAATAGCACACCGGGGCATATTGATGGGCAGCGCCTCAAGTCTTTTTCCTGCACTGCTCTACACAAATTGGAACTGGCAGAAATGCACCGTATTTACAAGCCCTTGTAAATCTGGGAATCTGGGAATGCATCAAACCGCACAGGTGGTACATAGGAAAACCCACTCCAACGCTGATGGAACATCCCCACATGGAATGTATGGCAGCGTTGCTGCTTGCGCTGCGTTGCCTTACTCCAGATCTATGAGGCCATGCAGAGCCATGCAAAGTGGCTTTGTTTGGCCTCGTAGATATGGGTCTGCACCCTGCGCTGCAGGAGCTTCATACAAAGTGATGCACGGTAGTGCAAGGGGCTTGTAAATGTGTCCCCAGTGGCTGAAGCACAACGTCTAGGAGTTAGATACCTCCTGGGCCATAGCAGCCCCACGGTGAGGGTCTTGCAGCTCTGCTATTCCATGAGCATGCCTGTAACCCGGGTCTCACCATGATTATCCCCATTCGGCATAATGTGATCCTGCAGCACAGTCTTACGCCACAGACGCCCACTGCAAAAAGTATGAAAGCTGCGTGTGTTAGGATGGCTTCTGCTCCTGAAAAGACACCGACCACCAGGTCCACATCTGCTGAGAGATCCTGCATGTATTATGAACCTCTGCCTTGCTTTCCTTTATCAGCTCTGTTCATTGACAGTAATATAAGTGGCAGAGCCACAGCATAGTGATGCACTGAGGATAGAGTAGAAGAAATCCGCACTCTGCACTCCAACACTCTCAGTCGCAATGCCAGCTCATACGTATATCAGTCAACAACGGTGGAGGGCCTGGGAGAAGCAGGTCGTGGCACCAAAGGCCGATAGAAGTAAAGTCATCACATATGTCGCCCCTGCCTCGCTTATGACATGGACACTTCAGAGTATGCGTAGGACAAAGTAGGAACGGGTCATGGATCCAGCAACATCCTGGTGTGTGGTTCACCACTGTACCACTGGAATAGCGCCTAACTGGTGGTGATAAAGCACTAGGAACCAAATGTAGTGAGCTTTTTAGGTGCATCGACCAATCGCCAGCAGGAGCAGGCTGCTGTAAGCGCATGTGAAGCTTCTAACCATGGTCAGAAGGAAGGAAGAAGTCACTGCTACCAGAGGGTCATTCTGAAGTGGCTCATTTATTGATGTGTGAATACTGTTAGGGTGAAGATAGGAGGGTGAGTAGAAAACAAGGGCCCAGAGTGGTACAAATTCAAGCCAGGGGTGAAGAACAGAGATAAAGGATGATAGAAGAGAAAGTAACAGTGACAAGAAGAGACAGAAAATATGTAAGAATGGAGATAGACAAGTATAATATGATGAAGATCAGGACACTAGGCTCATGCTGTAGTCCTTTGGTTCTGGCTGCAGAAGGATGCAGAGGTGTGTCAGGAGAGCACTCTACGTGCGTCAGTACTAGGCTAGCAGATCACGGTACAGGCCAGTACTGAGGCGCACTGGCTAAAAATGCCCCTGGTCTGGGATGCCAGAGTGGAATTTCCAAGGCAGCTCCTGGCACCTGAACACTCACCTATCAACCAACCAATCAATCAATCAATCAGGATTTGTAAAGCGCGGCTAATCTCTCAACATAATATCCAGGCGCTAGCAGGTTTCGGACAAGGCAGTGAGAATGAGGGAAAAGCAAGGAGGCAGCAGTGAGAATGAGGGAAAAGCAAGGAGAACACAGGAACAAGAGCGATGCAGCAGCACGGGGAGAGCTGGTCCTCTCGTCAATGCTCCCGGGAGCTGAGATTCACACAAGCATGCTTCATTGAACCTGAGGGATGGGAGGTTATGTTTCACCTTTAAAGAGCCTTTCCCTACCCCGAGGGTGAAAAGGCAAGAGGGACAAAGCAGATGAAATCATTCCCTGAAACCCTCCTTTCTGGACTTCCTCTCTCACACCGTCCATCTTCCTCTCACCTTCTCTCACATGACTAATAACTCCCCATTTCTTTTATCTCAACAACTCCTCTCTTCCTCTTTCACATTCTGCTGTTCACCTTCACGCGCTCTTCTTTCTTGCACCTTCACACTCCTCTTGGTTTACCTCCTCTTCGTCACCCTTCTCTCTCACCCCTGTCATCATTGTCCTATAGCTCCCTCTCCATCACACAGGACCACCTAGAGATGGTCACACTTCCTGCCTGTATGGGCAGCAAGAGATGCCATGGTGAAGGAAGCCAAGGCGTTCACCTGGTGTCCCCATCCCTGAGAAGTGCCCATACTCCCCTTCAACACCCCCTCTTATCATTGTCCTATAGCTCCCTCTCCATCACACAGGACCACCTAGAGATGGTCACACTTCCTGCCTGTATGGGCAGCAAGACATGCCATGGTGAAGGAAGCCAAGGCGCTCACCTGGTGTCCCCATCCCTGAGAAGTGCCCACTCTCCCCCCCACACTCCATCCTCTTTCTCACACCTCTACTCTCTTCACCTGTTCTCTGTCCTTCATCCTTCACCCTCTTACCCAGTTAGCCCCAACCCTCACCTGTTGACCCTCCTCTGCCCTCCCTGCTCTGAACCTCACTATTGTTTCACTTGCCCATCTGTCTCCATCTTCTGGCACCTCCTGCCCTCACACACCTCTAGCTCAGTCCCCATACATGTCCTACTCTTTTTCTCACTCTCCTCACACCACCCCCATACCCCACCCACAACTTCCTTTTACACTTCTGCTGTGCTCGTTATCTTCTCACATCTTCTCCTCTCCTCCTCACACATCTTTCTGTTCCACATCTTCCAGTCACCTCCTTCTCACATATCCTCATTTTACACATACTGCTGTCTCTTCTCTTTGTCACACAAGATCCCTTTGCACATCTTCTCCTCTCCTCTCCCTCTCCTTCTCACACATTTTCCACTCACACTCTTCTTCTTGTGTCTTCTTTTCCTGCCCTTCCCTCAGATTCTCCTGTCTCCTGATCACTCCTCCTGTGAACCTACTGTCAGACATACACCCACACCCACACACATCCGCCCCACACACACCCCTCCACACACACACCCAGACACATCCACCCCCACACACATGCACACACACACACCCCACACACACCCCTCCACACACACACCCCACACACACCCCTCCACACACATGCAACCCCCCACACAGATGCACACAAACACACACCCCACACACCCACACACATCCAACCCTCCACACACATGCACACACACACACACCCCACACACCCCTCCACACACACACTCACACACACCCACACACCCACACACATCCACACACACACCCCACACACTCGTCCACACACACACACACACAGTCACACACATCCATCCCCCCACACACACCCCACACACATCCAACCCCCACACACGCACACACACACCCCACACACGCCTCCATACACACACACACATCCAACCCCCCACACACATGCACACACAAACACACCCCTCCACACACATATGCACACCCACACACACATGCACATACACCCACACACACCCTCACATCCGCCACACTCCCCTCGAAACACACACATGCACACTCACACCCACACACCCCTCCACATGCACACACAGACACACACACCTCAGCCACACACACACACACACACAGCCCCCACACACACCCACACTCACTCTCTCTCCCTCCTGATACTCACTTCTTGCACACTCCAGCCTCTTTCGTTTCACTCATAGCCTTGTCAGACACCACTTCCTCGGAGGCCTTTACCTCCCTCAGACCCTGCTTCTGTCTTTCACAGCCCCTCGTTTTCTCATCTCCTGTTTTTCACACACATCTTCACTCTCTCTCACTCATACTCAGAAGCACCTGCCAACGACGCTGTGTCAGTGGGAACTAGGATTTCTCAACCTTGCACTGTTGAAAACAAATCCCAGCTCAAGAACTGAACTCATTTCAACTTAGGGGCCCTTCTGACTGTCTCAATCAGTCAATCAGTCAGTAGATTTGTGGAGCGAGTTTTGTCAATTTCTGTTGCACAAATGTTGTGCAGCAGGTCAATGCAATGATACATTCCTGACGAAACATGAGTATTATAACTGAGCAGAGGGCAGGGAGACGCACATGAAGCCCCTCAAACACACTCCCAGGGCACACACACCAGGTGTTTCACCCCAGGAGGTAGCCGGCGAGGAGGGAAAGGAAAATAGACATTTCCACTTAATGTATGGATTTGGCGTTGTGACATCACATCCTGTGACACCACGTCCTGTGACATTACTGCACAGTGGCTCTCCTAATTCGTGCCCCAACGATTTTTTTAGGACTTTGCTCCTGGTGATGTGGCCGTGACTGCAAGCGTTCTGATG
The DNA here is from genome assembly GCF_031143425.1 of Pleurodeles waltl. NCBI lineage: Eukaryota > Metazoa > Chordata > Amphibia > Caudata > Salamandridae > Pleurodeles > Pleurodeles waltl. The sequence goes on from NC_090440.1 coordinate 19,063,256, forward strand.
CCACAAATGAACTGTAGTAAGTTATTACACTAAAGTAGCTATGTCTCTTTCTTATTACAGGTTGATAACAAGTATTCCCGTTACTCCTGAGTTCCCGGTGGCATGGACATGGTGGCAATAAATAGAAGCATGGAAGAGCACTGGGGTAGGTGTGTGGGATGTGGGAGAGGGAACAGACACGAGTACTTCACTGACCAGGGAAGGGTCATGAAGGATGGGGGAGGGGCAGGGGACAACCAAACAAGATGCAGAGCAAAATATTGGCCAATGAAAAGAACTCTAGGAGGGTTTGGCTAAAATAGAGAAGTGTGGTAGACCCAAGAAATATGGAGATAAATAATCGTCCTCCCCAGGTTTCTGCACAATTGGGGCACTGCTGCCTTCAACCTCAGCACTGCCAACCCTACAAGGTAGGGGGACCAGCTGGTGCCCGGGCATCTCCACCACCAGTATGAGGTCAGAAGAAGGGCGGGGGTGGCTGGGTCACATGAGTACCAGAGGGATGTCTGGGGCTCTGGGGGTGGCTGGGTCACATGAGTACCAGAGGGATGTCTGGGGCTCTGGGGGTGGCTGGATTACATGAGTACCAGAGGGAGGTCTGGGGGTGGCTGGGTCACCTGAGTACCAGAGGGAGGTCTAGGGGTGGCTGGGTCACATGAGTACCAGAGGGAGGTCTGGGGATGGCTGGGTCACATGAGTACTAGAGGGATGTCTGGGGCTCTGGGGGTGGCTGGGTCACATGAGTACCAGAGGGATGTCTGGGGCTCTGGGGGTGGCTGGATTACATGAGTACCAGAGGGAGGTCTGGGGGTGGCTGGGTCACCTGAGTACCAGAGGGAGGTCTAGGGGTGGCTGGGACACATGAGTACCTGAGGGAGGTCCGAGGGCCTGTTTGTGGCTGGGACACATGAGTACCAGAGGGAGGTCTGGGGGTGGCTGGGTCACATGAGTACCAGAGGGAGGTCTGGGGGTGGCTGGGTCACATGAGTACCAGAGGGAGGTCCGAGGGCCTGTTTGTGGCTGGGATACATGAGTACCAGAGGGAGGTCTGGGGGTGGCTGGGTCACATGAGTACCAGAGGGAGGTCTGGGGGTGGCTGGGTCACTTGAGTACCAGAGGGAGGTCCGAGGGCCTGTTTGTGGCTGGGACACATTAGTACCAGAGGGAGGTCGGGGGGTGGCTGGGTCACATGAGTACCAGAGGGAGGTCTGGGGGTGGCTGGGTCACATGAGTACCAGAGGGAAGTCCGAGGGCCTGTTTTGGGTGGGATACATGAGTACCAGAGGGACGTCTGGGGGTGGCTGGGTCACATGAGTACCAGAGGGAGGTCTGGGGGTGGCTGGGTCACAGAGGTCCGAGGGCCTGTTTGTGGCTGGGACACATGAGTACCAGAGGGAGGTCTGGGGGTGGCTGGGTCACATGAGTACCAGAGGGAGGTCCGAGGGCCTGTTTGCGGCTGGGACACATGAGTACCAGAGGGAGGTCTGGGGGTGGCTGGGTCACATGAGTACCAGAGGGAGGTCTGGGGGTGCCTGGGTCACATGAGTACCAGAGGGAGATCCGAGGGCCTGTTTGTGGCTGGGACACATGAGTACCAGAGGGAGGTCTGGGGGTGGCTGGGTCACATGAGTACCAGAGGGAGGTCTGGGGATGGCTGGGTCACATGAGTACCAGAGGGAGATCTGGGGGAGTCTGGGTCACATGAGTACCAGAGGGAGGTCCGAGGGCCTGTTTGTGGCTGGGACACATGAGTACCAGAGGGAGGTCTGGGGGTGGCTGGGTCACATGAGTGCCAGAGGGAGGTCTGGGGGTGGGTGGGTCACATGAGTACCAGAGGGAGGTCTGGGGGTGGGTGGGTCACATGAGTACCAGAGGGATGTCTGGGGCTCTGTGGGTGGCTGGGTCACATGAGTACCAGAGGGAGGTCTGGGGGTAGCTGGGTCACATGAGTACCAGAGGGAGGTCTGGCTGTGGCTGGGGCACATGAGTACCAGAGGGAGGTCCGAGGGCCTGTTTGTGGCTGGGACACATGAGTACCAGAGGGAGGTCTGGGGGTGGCTGGGTCACATGAGTACCAGAGGGAGGTCTGGGGGTGGCTGGGTCACATGAGTACCAGAGGGAGGTCCGAGGGCCTGTTTGTGGCTGGGATACATGAGTACCAGAGGGAGGTCTGGGGGTGGCTGGGTCACATGAGTACCAGAGGGAGGTCTGGGGGTGGCTGGGTCACATGAGTACCAGAGGGAGGTCTGGGGGTGGATGGGAGGTCTGGGGGTGGCTGGGTCACAAGAGCACCAGAGGGAGCTCCGAGGGCCTGTTTGTGGCTGGGATACATGAGTACCAGAGGGAGGTCTGGGGGTGGCTGGGTCACATGAGTACCAGAGGGAGGTCTGGGGGTGCCTGGGTCACATGAGTACCAGAGGGAGGTCCGAGGGCCTGTTTGTGGCTGGGACACATGAGTACCAGAGGGAGGTCTGGGGGTGGCTGGGTCACATGAGTACCAGAGGGAGGTCTGGGGGTGGCTGGGTCACATGAGTACCAGAGGGAGGTCTGGGTCACATGAGTACCAGAGGGAGGTCCGCGGGCCTGTTTGTGGCTGGGACACATGAGTACCAGAGTGAGGTCTGGGGGTGGCTGGGTCACATGAGTGCCAAAGGGAGGTCTGGGGGTGGGTGGGTCACATGAGTACCAGAGGGAGGTCTGGGGGTGGGTGGGTCACTTGAGTACCAGAGGGATGTCTGGGGCTCTGTGGGTGGCTGGGTCCCATGAGTATCAGAGGGAGGTCTGGGGGTAGCTGGGTCCCATGAGTACCAGAGGGAGGTCTGGGGGTCTAGGTGTGCCTTGGTCACATGAGTACCAGAGGGAGATCTGGGGGGGGGCTGGGGCACATGAGTACCAGAGGGAGGTCTGGGAGTGGCTGGGGCACATGAGTACCAGAGGGAGGTCTGGGGGTGGCTGGGTCACATGAGTACCAGAGGGAGGTCTGGGACTGGCTGGGGTACATGAGTACCAGAGGGAGGTCCGATGGCCTGTTTGTGGCTGGGACACATGAGTACCAGAGGGAGGTCTGGGGGTGGCTGGGTCACATGAGTACCAGAGGGAGGTCTGGGGGTGGCTGGGTCACATGAGTACCAGAGGGAGGTCCGAGGGCCTGTTTGTTGCTGGGACACATGAGTATCAGAGGGAGGTCTGGGGGTGGCTGGGGCACATGAGTACCAGAGGGATGTCTGGGGCTCTGGGGGTGGCTGGGTCACATGAGTACCAGAGGGAGGTCTGGGGGTGGCTGGGTCACATGAGTACCAGAGGGAGGTCTGGGAGTGGCTGGGCCACATGAGTACCAGAGGGAGGTCTGGGGGTGGCTGGGTCACATGAGTACCAGTGGGAGGTCTGGCGGTGGCTGGGTCACTTGAATACCAGACGGAGGTCTGGGGGTGGCTGGGGCACATAAGTACCAGAGGGAGGTCTGGGGCTCTGGGGGTGGCTGGGTCACATGAGTACCAGAGGGAGGTCTGGGGCTCAGGGGGTTGCTGGGTCACATGAGTACCAGAGGGAGGTCTGGGAGTGGCTGGGTCACACGAGTACCAGAGGGAGGTCTGGGGGTGGCTGGGGCACATGAGTACCAGAGGGAGGTCTGGGGGTGGCTGGGGCACATGAGTACCAGAGGGAGGTCTGGGGGTGGCTGGGGCACATGAGTACCAGAGGGAGGTCTGGGGGTGGGTGGGTCACATGAGTACCAGAGGGAGGTCTGGGGGTGGCTGGGGCACATGAGTACCAGAGGGAGGTCTGGGAGTGGCTGGGTCACATGAGAACCAGAGGGAGGTCTGGGGGTGGCTGGGGCACATGAGTACCAGAGGGAGGTCTGGGGGTGGCTGGGGCACATGAGTACCAGAGGGAGGTCTGGGGGTGGCTGGGGCACATGAGTACCAGAGGGAGGTCTGGGGGTGGGTGGGTCACATGAGTACCAGAGGGAGGTCTGGGGATGGCAGGGGCACATGAGTACCAGAGGGAGGTCTGGGGGTGGCTGGGGCACATGAGTACCAGAGGGAGGTCTGGGGATGGCTGGGGCACATGAGTACCAGAGGGAGGTCTGGGGGTGGCTGGGGCACATGAGTACCAGAGGGAGGTCTGGGGGTGGGTGGGTCACATGAGTACCAGAGGGAGGTCTGGGGATGGCAGGGGCACATGAGTACCAGAGGGAGGTCTGGGGGTGGCTGGGGCACATGAGTACCAGAGGGAGGTCTGGGGGTGGCTGGGTCACATGAGTACCAGAGGGAGGTCTGGGGGTGGCTGGGGCACATGAGTACCAGAGGGAGGTCTGGGGCTCTGGGGGTGGCTGGGTCACATGAGTACCAGAGGGAGGTCCGAGGGCCTGTTTGTGGCTGGGACACATGAGTACCAGAGGGAGGTCTGGGGGTGGCTGGGGCACATGAGTACCAGAGGGATGTCTGGGGCTCTGGGGGTGGCTGGGTCACATGAGTACCAGAGGGAGGTCTGGGGGTGGCTGGGGCACATGAGTACCAGAGGGAGGTCTGGGGATGGCTGGGGCACATGAGTACCAGAGGGAGGTCTGGGGGTGGCTGGGTCACATGAGTACCAGAGGGAGGTCTGGGGGTGGCTGGGACACATGAGTACCAGAGGGAGGTCTGGGGGTGGCTGGGGCACATGAGTACAAGAGGGAGGTCTGGGGATGGCTGGGGCACATGAGTACCAGAGGGATGTCTGGGGCTCTGGGGGTGGCTGGGTCACATGAGTACCAGAGGGAGGTCTGGGGATGGCTGGGGCACATGAGTACCAGAGGGAGGTCTGGGTGTGGCTGGGGCACATGAGTACCAGAGGGAGGTCTGGGGATGGCTGGGGCACATGAGTACCAGAGGGAGGTCTGGGGGTGGCTGGGGCACATGAGTACCAGAGGGAGGTCTGGGGCTCTGGTGGTGGCTGGGTCACATGAGTACCAGAGGGAGGTCTGGGGGTGGCTGGGTCACATGAGTACCAGAGGGAGGTCTGGGAGTGGCTGGGGCACATGAGTACCAGAGGGAGGTCTGGGGCTCTGGGGGTGGCTGGGTCACATGAGTACCAGAGGGAGGTCCGAGGGCCTGTTTGTGGCTGGGACACATGAGTACCAGAGGGAGGTCTGGGGGTGGCTGGGGCACATGAGTTCCAGAGGGATGTCTGGGGCTCTGGGGGTGGCTGGGTCACATGAGTACCAGAGGGAGGTCTGGGGGTGGCTGGGGCACATGAGTACCAGACAGAGGTCTGGGGGTGGCTGGGTCACATGAGTACCAGAGGGAGGTCTGGGGATGGCTGGGACACATGAGTACCAGAGGGAGGTCTGGGGGTGGCTGGGGCACATGAATACCAGAGGGAGGTCTGGGGATGGCTGGGGCACATGAGTACCAGAGGGATGTCTGGGGCTCTGGGGGTGGCTGGGTCACATGAGTACCAGAGGGAGGTCTGGGGGTGGCTGGGGCACATGAGTACCAGAGGGAGATCTGGGGATGGCTGGGGCACATGAGTACCAGAGGGAAGTCTGGGGGTGGCTGGGTCACATGAGTACCAGAGGGAGGTCTGGGGGTGGCTGGGACACATGAGTACCAGAGGGAGGTCTGGGGGTGGCTGGGGCACATGAGTACCAGAGGGAGGTCTGGGGATGGCTGGGGCACATGAGTACCAGAGGGATGTCTGGGGCTCTGGGGGTGGCTGGGTCACATGAGTACCAGAGGGAGGTCTGGGGGTGGCTGGGTCACATGAGTACCAGAGGGAGGTCTGGGGGTGGCTGGGGCACATGAGTACCAGAGGGAGGTCTGGGGATGGCTGGGGCACATGAGTACCAGAGGGAGGTCTGGGGGTGGCTGGGGCACATGAGTACCAGAGGGAGGTCTGGGGCTCTGGGGGTGGCTGGGTCACATGAGTACCAGAGGGAGGTCTGGGGATGGCTGGGGCACATGAGAACCAGAGGAAGGTCTGGGGGTGGCTGGGGCACATGAGTACCAGAGAGAGGTCTGGGGGTGGCTGGGTCACATGAGTACCAGAGGGAGGTCTGGGGGTGGCTGGGGCACATGAGTACCAGAGGGAGGTCCGAGGGCCTATTTGTGGCTGGGACACATGAGTACCAGAGGGATGTCTGGGGGTGGCTGGGGCACATGAGTACCAGAGGGAGGTCTGGGGATGGCTGGGGCACATGAGTACTAGAGGGATGTCTGGGGTTCTGGGGGTGGCTTGGTCACATGAGTACCAGAGGGAGGTCTGGGGGTGGCTGGGGCACATGAGTACCAGAGGGAGGTCTGGGGGTGGCTGGGGCACATGAGTACCAGAGGGAGGTCTGGGGATGGCTGGGGCACATGAGTACCAGAGGGAGGTCTGGGGGTGGCTGGGGCACATGAGTACCAGAGGGAGGTCTGGGGCTCTGGGAGGTCTGGGGATGGCTGGGGCACATGAGTACCAGAGGGAGGTCTGGCGGTGGCTGGGTCACTTGAATACCAGACGGAGGTCTGGGGGTGGCTGGGGCACATGAGTACCAGAGGGAGGTCTGGGGCTCTGGGGGTGGCTGGGGCACATGAGTACCAGAGGGAGGTCTGGGGCTCAGGGGGTGGCTGGGTCACATGAGTACCAGAGGGAGGTCTGGGAGTGGCTGGGTCACATGAGTACCAGAAGGAGGTCTGGGGGTGGCTGGGGCACATGAGTACCAGAGGGAGGTCTGGGGGTGGCTGGGGCACATGAGTACCAGAGGGAGGTCTGGGGGTGGCTGGGGCACATGAGTACCAGAGGGAGGTCTAGGGGTGGGTGGGTCACATGAGTACCAGAGGGAGGTCTGGGGATGGCTGGGGCACATGAGTACCAGAGGGAGGTCTGGGAGTGGCTTGGTCACATGAGTACCAGAGGGAGGTCTGGGGGTGGCTGGGGCACATGAGTACCAGAGGGACGTCTGGGAGCGGCTTGGTCACATGAGTACCAGAGGGAGGTCTGGGGGTGGCTGGGGCACATGAGTACCAGAGGGAGGTCTGGGGGTGGGTGGGTCACATGAGTACCAGAGGGAGGTCTGGGGGTGGCAGGGGCACATGAGTACCAGAGGGAGGTCTGGGGGTGGCTGGGGCACATGAGAACCAGAGGGAGGTCTGGGGATGGCTGGGGCACATGAGTACCAGAGGGAGGTCTGGGGGTGGCTGGGGCACATGAGTACCAGAGGGAGGTCTGGGGGTGGGTGGGTCACATGAGTACCAGAGGGAGGTCTGGGGATGGCTGGGGCACATGAGTACCAGAGGGAGGTCTGGGAGTGGATTGGTCACATGAGTACCAGAGGGAGGTCTGGGGGTGGCTGGGGCACATGAGTACCAGAGGGAGGTCTGGGGATGGCTGGGGCACATGAGTACCAGAGGGAGGTCTGGGGGTGGCTGGGGCACATGAGTACCAGAGAGAGGTCTGGGGGTGGCTGGGTCACATGAGTACCAGAGGGAGGTCTGGGGGTGGCTGGGGCACATGAGTACCAGAGGGAGGTCCGAGGGCCTATTTGTGGCTGGGACACATGAGTACCAGAGGGATGTCTGGGGGTGGCTGGGGCACATGAGTACCAGAGGGAGGTCTGGGGGTGGCTGGGGCACATGAGTACCAGAGGGATGTCTGGGGCTCTGGGGGTGGCTGGGTCACATGAGTACCAGAGGGAGGTCTGGGGGTGGCTGGGGCACATGAGTACCAGACAGAGGTCTGGGGGTGGCTGGGTCACATGAGTACCAGAGGGAGGTCTGGGGCTCTGGGGGTGGCTGGGTCACATGAATACCAGAGGGAGGTCTGGGGGTGGCTGGGGCACATGAGTACCAGAGGGAGGTCTGGGGCTCTGGGAGGTCTGGGGATGGCTGGGGCACATGAGTACCAGAGGGAGGTCTGGCGGTGGCTGGGTCACTTGAATACCAGACGGAGGTCTGGGGGTGGCTGGGGCACATGAGTACCAGAGGGAGGTCTGGGGCTCTGGGGGTGGCTGGGGCACATGAGTACCAGAGGGAGGTCTGGGGCTCAGGGGGTGGCTGGGTCACATGAGTACCAGAGGGAGGTCTGGGAGTGGCTGGGTCACATGAGTACCAGAAGGAGGTCTGGGGGTGGCTGGTGCACATGAGTACCAGAGGGAGGTCTGGGGGTGGCTGGGGCACATGAGTACCAGAGGGAGGTCTGGGGGTGGCTGGGGCACATGAGTACCAGAGGGAGGTCTAGGGGTGGGTGGGTCACATGAGTACCAGAGGGAGGTCTGGGGATGGCTGGGGCACATGAGTACCAGAGGGAGGTCTGGGAGTGGCTTGGTCACATGAGTACCAGAGGGAGGTCTGGGGGTGGCTGGGGCACATGAGTACCAGAGGGACGTCTGGGAGCGGCTTGGTCACATGAGTACCAGAGGGAGGTCTGGGGGTGGCTGGGGCACATGAGTACCAGAGGGAGGTCTGGGGGTGGGTGGGTCACATGAGTACCAGAGGGAGGTCTGGGGGTGGCAGGGGCACATGAGTACCAGAGGGAGGTCTGGGGGTGGCTGGGGCACATGAGTACCAGAGGGAGGTCTGGGGATGGCTGGGGCACATGAGTACCAGAGGGAGGTCTGGGGGTGGCTGGGAAACATGAGTACCAGAGGGAGGTCTGGGGGTGGGTGGGTCACATGAGTACCAGAGGGAGGTCTGGGGATGGCTGGGGCACATGAGTACCAGAGGGAGGTCTGGGAGTGGATTGGTCACATGAGTACCAGAGGGAGGTCTGGGGGTGGCTGGGGCACATGAGTACCAGAGGGAGGTCTGGGGATGGCTGGGGCACATGAGTACCAGAGGGAGGTCTGGGGGTGGCTGGGGCACATGAGTACCAGAGGGAGGTCTGGGGCTCTGGGGGTGGCTGGGTCACATGAGTACCAGAGGGAGGTCTGGGGATGGCTGGGGCACATGAGTACCAGAGGAAGGTCTGGGGGTGGCTGGGGCACATGAGTACCAGAGAGAGGTCTGGGGGTGGCTGGGTCACATGAGTACCAGAGGGAGGTCTGGGGGTGGCTGGGGCACATGAGTACCAGAGGGAGGTCTGGGGGTGGGTGGGTCACATGAGTACCAGAGGGAGGTCTGGGGGTGGCAGGGGCACATGAGTACCAGAGGGAGGTCTGGGGGTGGCTGGGGCACATGAGTACCAGAGGGAGGTCTGGGGATGGCTGGGGCACATGAGTACCAGAGGGAGGTCTGGGGGTGGCTGGGGCACATGAGTACCAGAGGGAGGTCTGGGGGTGGGTGGGTCACATGAGTACCAGAGGGAGGTCTGGGGATGGCTGGGGCACATGAGTACCAGAGGGAGGTCTGGGAGTGGATTGGTCACATGAGTACCAGAGGGAGGTCTGGGGGTGGCTGGGGCACATGAGTACCAGAGGGAGGTCTGGGGATGGCTGGGGCACATGAGTACCAGAGGGAGGTCTGGGGGTGGCTGGGGCACATGAGTACCAGAGAGAGGTCTGGGGGTGGCTGGGTCACATGAGTACCAGAGGGAGGTCTGGGGGTGGCTGGGGCACATGAGTACCAGAGGGAGGTCCGAGGGCCTATTTGTGGCTGGGACACATGAGTACCAGAGGGATGTCTGGGGGTGGCTGGGCACATGAGTACCAGAGGGAGGTCTGGGGAGGGCTGGGGCACATGAGTACTAGAGGGATGTCTGGGGTTCTGGGGGTGGCTTGGTCACATGAGTACCAGAGGGAGGTCTGGGGGTGGCTGGGGCACATGAGTACCAGAGGGAGGTCTGGGGGTGGCTGGGGCACATGAGTACCAGAGGGAGGTCTGGGGATGGCTGGGGCACATGAGTACCAGAGGGAGGTCTGGGGGTGGCTGGGGCACATGAGTACCAGAGGGAGGTCTGGGGCTCTGGGAGGTCTGGGGATGGCTGGGGCACATGAGTACCAGAGGGAGGTCTGGCGGTGGCTGGGTCACTTGAATACCAGACGGAGGTCTGGGGGTGGCTGGGGCACATGAGTACCAGAGGGAGGTATGGGGCTCTGGGGGTGGCTGGGGCACATGAGTACCAGAGGGAGGTCTGGGGCTCAGGGGGTGGCTGGGTCACATGAGTACCAGAGGGAGGTCTGGGAGTGGCTGGGTCACATGAGTACCAGAAGGAGGTCTGGGGGTGGCTGGGGCACATGAGTACCAGAGGGAGGTCTGGGGGAGGCTGGGGCACATGAGTACCAGAGGGAGGTCTGGGGGTGGCTGGGGCACATGAGTACCAGAGGGAGGTCTAGGGGTGGGTGGGTCACATGAGTACCAGAGGGAGGTCTGGGGATGGCTGGGGCACATGAGTACCAGAGGGAGGTCTGGGAGTGGCTTGGTCACATGAGTACCAGAGGGAGGTCTGGGGGTGGCTGGGGCACATGAGTACCAGAGGGACGTCTGGGAGCGGCTTGGTCACATGAGTACCAGAGGGAGGTCTGGGGGTGGCTGGGGCACATGAGTACCAGAGGGAGGTCTGGGGGTGGGTGGGTCACATGAGTACCAGAGGGAGGTCTGGGGATGGCAGGGGCACATGAGTACCAGAGGGAGGTCTGGGGGTGGCTGGGGCACATGAGTACCAGAGGGAGGTCTGGGGATGGCTGGGGCACATGAGTACCAGAGGGAGGTCTGGGGGTGGCTGGGGCACATGAGTACCAGAGGGAGGTCTGGGGGTGGCTGGGTCACATGAGTACCAGAGGGAGGTCTGGGGGTGGCTGGGGCACATGAGTACCAGAGGGAGGTCTGGGGGCTGCTGGGTCACATGAGTACCAGAGGGAGGTCTGGGGATGGCAGGTGCACATGAGTACCAGAGGGAGGTCTGGGGGTGGCTGGGGCACATGAGTACCAGAGGGAGGTCTGGGGGTGGGTGGGTCACATGAGTACCAGAGGAAGGTCTGGGGATGGCAGGTGCACATGAGTACCAGAGGGAGGTCTGGGGGTGGCTGGGGCACATGAGTACCAGAGGGAGGTCTGGGGGTGGCTGGGGCAAATGAGTACCAGAGGGAGGTCTGGGGGTGGGTGGGTCACATGAGTACCAGAGGGAGGTCTGGGGATGGCAGGGGCACATGAGTACCAGAGGGAGGTCTGGGGGTGGCTGGGGCACATGAGTACCAGAGGGAGGTCTGGGGGTGGCTGGGTCACATGAGTACCAGAGGGAGGTCTGGGGGTGGCTGGGTCACATGAGTACCAGAGGGAGGTCTGGGGATGGCTGGGGCACATGAGTACCAGAGGGAGATCTGGGGGTGGCTGGGGCACATGAGTACCAGAGGGAGGTCTGGGGCTCTGGGGGTGGCTGGGTCACATGAGTACCAGAGGGAGGTCCGAGGGCCTGTTTGTGGCTGGGACACATGAGTACCAGAGGGAGGTCTGGGGGTGGCTGGGGCACAAGAGTACCAGAGGGAGGTCTGGGGGTGGCTGGGTCACATGAGTACCAGAGGGAGGTCTGGGGGTGGCTGGGGCACATGAGTACCAGAGGGAGGTCTGGGGATGGCTGGGGCACATGAGTACCAGAGGGATGTCTGGGGCTCTGGGGGTGGCTGGGTCACATGAGTACCAGAGGGAGGTCTGGGGGTGGCTGGGGCACATGAGTACCAGAGGGAGGTCTGGGGATGGCTGGGGCACATGAGTGCCAGAGGGAGGTCTGGGGATGGCTGGGGCACATGAGTACCAGAGGGAGGTCTGGGGTGGCTAGGGCACATGAGTACCAGAGGGAGGTCTGGGGCTCTGGGGGTGGCTGGGTCACATGAGTACCAGAGGGAGGTCTGGGGGTGGCTGGGTCACATGAGTACCAGAGGGAGGTCTGGGGTGGCTGGGTCACATGAGTACCAGAGGGAGGTCTGGGGATGGCTGGGGCACATGAGTACCAGAGGGAGGACTGGGAGTGGCTGGGTCACATGAGTACCAGAGGGAGGTCTGGGGGTGGCTGGGTCACAGGAGTACCAGATGGAGGTCTGGGGGTGGCTGGGGCACATGAGTACCAGAGGGAGGTCTGGGGGTGGCTGGGGCACATAAGTACCAGAGGGAGGTCTGGGAGTGGCTGGGTCACATGAGTACCAGAGGGAGGTCTGGGGGTGGCTGGGTCACATGAGTACCAGAGGGAGGTCTGGGGGGTGGCTGGGGCACATGAATACCAGAGGGAGGTCTGGGGATGGCTGGGGCACATGAGTACCAGAGGGATGTCTGGGGCTCTGGGGGTGGCTGGGTCACATGAGTACCAGAGGGAGGTCTGGGGGTGGCTGGGGCACATGAGTACCAGAGGGAGGTCTGGGGATGGCTGGGGCACATGAGTACCAGAGGGAGGTCTGGGGGTGGCTGGGTCACATGAGTACCAGAGGGAGGTCTGGGGTGGCTGGGTCACATGAGTACCAGAGGGAGGTCTGGGGATGGCTGGGGCACATGAGTACCAGAGGGAGGACTGGGAGTGGCTGGGTCACATGAGTACCAGAGGGAGGTCTGGGGGTGGCTGGGTCACAGGAGTACCAGATGGAGGTCTGGGGGTGGCTGGGGCACATGAGTACCAGAGGGAGGTCTGGGAGTGGCTGGGTCACATGAGTAGCAGAGGGAGGTCTCGGGGTGGCTGGGTGACAGGAGTACCAGAGGGAGGTCTGGGGGTGGCTGGGGCACATGAGTACCAGAGGGAGGACTGGGGGTGGCTGGGGCACATGAGTACCAGAGGGAGGTCTGGGAGTGGCTGGGGTACATGAGTACCAGAGGGAGGTCTGGGGGTGGCTGGGTCACAGGAGTACCAGAGGGAGGTCTGGGGGTGGCTGGGGCACATGAGTACCAGAGGGAGGTCTGGGAGTGGCTTGGTCACATGAGTACCAGAGGGAGGTCTGGGGATGGCTGGGGCACATGAGTACCAGAGGGAGGTCTGGGGGTGGCTGGGTCACATGAGTACCAGAGGGAGGTCTGGGGTCTCAGCCTGGGTCACATGAGTACCAGAGGGACGTCTGGGGATGGCTGGGGCACATGAGTACCAGAGGGAGGTCTGGGATGGCTGGGGCACATGAGTACCAGAGGGAGGTCTGGGGGTGGCTGGGGCACATGAGTACCAGAGGGAGGTCTGGGGGTGGCTGGGTCACATGAGTACCAGAGGGAGGTCTGGAGGTGGCTGGGGCACATGAGTACCAGAGGGAGGTCTGGGGGTGGCTGGGGCACATGAGTACCAGAGGGAGGTCTGGGGATGGCTGGGGCACATGAGTACCAGAGGGAGGTCTGGGGGTGGCTGGGGCACATGAGTACCAGAGGGAGGTCTGGGGCTCTGGGGGTGGCTGGGTCACATGAGTACCAGAGGGAGGTCTGGGGGTGGCTGGGTCACATGAGTACCAGAGGGAGGTCTGGGAGTGGCTGGGGCACATGAGTACCAGAGGGAGGTCTGGGGGTGGCTGGGTCACATGAGTACCAGAGGGAGGTCTGGGGGTGGCTGGGGCAAATGAGTACCAGAGGGAGGTCCAAGGGCCTGTTTGTGGCTGGGACACATGAGTACCAGACGGAGGTCTGGGGGTGGCTGGGTCACATGAGTACCAGAGGGAGGTCTGGGGGTGGCTGGGTCACATGAGTACCAGAGGGAGGTCCGAGGGCCTGTTTGTGGCTGGGACACATGAGTACCAGAGGGAGGTCTGGGAGTGGCTGGGCCACATGAGTACCAGAGGGAGGTCTGGGGGTGGCTTGGTCACATGAGTATCAGAGGGAGGTCTGGCGGTGGCTGGGTCACTTGAATACCAGACGGAGGTCTGGGGGTGGCTGGGGCACATGAGTACCAGAGGGAGGTCTGGGGCTCTGGGGGTGGCTGGGTCACATGAGTACCAGAGGGAGGTCTGGGGCTCAAGGGGTGGCTGGGTCACATGAGTACCAGAGGGAGGTCTGGGAGTGGCTGGGTCACATGAGTACCAGAGGGAGGTCTGGGGGTGGCTGGGGCACATGAGTACCAGAGGGAGGTCTGGGGGTGGCTGGGGCACATGAGTACCAGAGGGAGGTCTGGGGGTGGCTGGGGCACATGAGTACCAGAGGGAGGTCTGGGGGTGGGTGGGTCACATGAGTACCAGAGGGAGGTCTGGGGATGGCTGGGGCACATGAGTACCAGAGGGAGGTCTGGGAGTGGCTTGGTCACATGAGTACCAGAGGGAGGTCTGGGGGTGGCTGGGGCACATGAGTACCAGAGGGAGGTCTGGGGATGGCTGGGGCACATGAGTACCAGAGGGAGGTCTGGGGGTGGGTGGGTCACATGAGTACCAGAGGGAGGTCTGGGGATGGCAGGGGCACATGAGTACCAGAGGGAGGTCTGGGGGTGGCTGGGGCACATGAGTACCAGAGGGAGGTCTTGGGATGGCTGGGGCACATGAGTACCAGAGGGAGGTCTGGGGGTGGCTGGGGCACATGAGTACCAGAGGGAGGTCTGGGGGTGGGTGGGTCACATGAGTACCAGAGGGAGGTCTGGGGGTGGCTGGGGCACATGAGTACCAGAGGGAGGTCTGGGAGTGGCTTGGTCACATGAGTACCAGAGGGAGGTCTGGGGGTGGCTGGGGCACATGAGTACCAGATGGAGGTCTGGGGATGGCTGGGGCACATGAGTACCAGAGGGAGGTCTGGGGGTGGCTGGGGCACATGAGTACCAGAGGGAGGTCTGGGGGTGGGTGGGTCACATGAGTACCAGAGGGAGGTCTGGGGATGGCAGGTGCACATGAGTACCAGAGGGAGGTCTGGGGGTGGCTGGGGCACATGAGTACCAGAGGGAGGTCTGGGGGTGGCTGGGGCACATGCGTACCAGAGGGAGGTCTGGGGGTGGGTGGGTCACATGAGTACCAGAGGGAGGTCTGGGGATGGCAGGGGCACATGAGTACCAGAGGGAGGTCTGGGGTGGCTGGGGCACATGAGTACCAGAGGGAGGTCTGGGGGTGGCTGGGTCACATGAGTACCAGAGGGAGGTCTGGGGGTGGCTGGGTCACATGAGTACCAGAGGGAGGTCTGGGGATGGCTGGGGCACATGAGTACCAGAGGGAGGTCTGGGGGTGGCTGGGGCACATGAGTACCAGAGGGAGGTCTGGGGCTCTGGGGGTGGCTGGTTCACATGAGTACCAGAGGGAGGTCCGAGGGCCTGTTTGTGGCTGGGACACATGAGTACCAGAGGGAGGTCTGGGGGTGGCTGGGGCAAATGAGTACCAGAGGGATGTCTGGGGCTCTGGGGGTGGCTGGGTCACATGAGTACCAGAGGGAGGTCTGGGGGTGGCTGGGGCACATGAGTACCAGAGGGAGGTCTGGGGGTGGCTGGGTCACATGAGTACCAGAGGGAGGTCTGGGGGTGGCTGGGACACATGAGTACCAGAGGGAGGTCTGGGGGTGGCTGGGACACATGAGTACCAGAGGGAGGTCTGGGGGTGGCTGGGGCACATGAGTACCAGAGGGAGGTCTGGGAAAGGCTGGGGCACATGAGTACCAGAGGGATGTCTGGGGCTCTGGGGGTGGCTGGGTCACATGAGTACCAGAGGGAGGTCTGGGGGTGGCTGGGGCACATGAGTACCAGAGGGAGGTCTGGGGATGGCTGGGGCACATGAGTACCAGAGGGAGGTCTGAGGGTGGCTGGGTCACATGAGTACCAGAGGGAGGTCTGGGGGTGGCTGGGACACATGAGTACTAGAGGGAGGTCTGGGGGTGGCTGGGGCACATGAGTACCAGAGGGAGGTCTGGGGATGGCTGGGGCACATGAGTACCAGAGGGATGTCTGGGGCTCTGGGGGTGGCTGGTTCACATGAGTACCAGAGGGAGGTCTGGGGGTGGCTGGGGCACATGAGTACCAGAGGGAGGTCTGGGGGTGGCTGGGGCACATGAGTACCAGAGGGAGGTCTGGGGGTGGCTGGGGCACATGAGTACCAGAGGGAGGTCTGGGGCTCTGGGGGTGGCTGGGTCACATGAGTACCAGAGGGAGGTCTGGTGGTGGCTGGGTCACATGAGTACCAGAGGGAGGTCTGGGAGTGGCTGGGGCACATGAGTACCAGAGGGAGGTCTGGAGGTGGCTGGGGCACATGAGTACCAGAGGGAGGTCTGGGGGTGGCTGGGGCACATGAGTACCAGAGGGAGGTCTGGGGATGGCTGGGGCACATGAGTACCAGAGGGAGGTCTGGGGGTGGCTGGGGCACATGAGTACCAGAGGGAGGTCTGGGGCTCTGGGGGTGGCTGGGTCACATGAGTACCAGAGGGAGGTCTGGGGGTGGCTGGGTCACATGAGTACCAGAGGGAGGTCTGGGAGTGGCTGGGGCACATGAGTACCAGAGGGAGGTCTGGGGGTGGCTGGGTCACATGAGTACCAGAGGGAGGTCTGGGGGTGGCTGGGGCAAATGAGTACCAGAGGGAGGTCCGAGGGCCTGTTTGTGGCTGGGACACATGAGTACCAGACGGAGGTCTGCGGGTGGCTGGGTCACATGAGTACCAGAGGGAGGTCTGGGGGTGGCTGGGTCACATGAGTACCAGAGGGAGGTCCGAGGGCCTGTTTGTGGCTGGGACACATGAGTACCAGAGGGAGGTCTGGGAGTGGCTGGGCCACATGAGTACCAGAGGGAGGTCTGGGGGTGGCTTGGTCACATGAGTACCAGAGGGAGGTCTGGCGGTGGCTGGGTCACTTGAATACCAGACGGAGGTCTGGGGGTGGCTGGGGCACATGAGTACCAGAGGGAGGTCTGGGGCTCTGGGGGTGGCTGGGTCACATGAGTACCAGAGGGAGGTCTGGGGCTCAGGGGGTGGCTGGGTCACATGAGTACCAGAGGGAGGTCTGGGAGTGGCTGGGTCACATGAGTACCAGAGGGAGGTCTGGGGGTGGCTGGGGCACATGAGTACCAGAGGGAGGTCTGGGGGTGGCTGGGGCACATGAGTACCAGAGGGAGGTCTGGGGGTGGCTGGGGCACATGAGTACCAGAGGGAGGTCTGGGGGTGGGTGGGTCACATGAGTACCAGAGGGAGGTCTGGGGATGGCTGGGGCACATGAGTACCAGAGGGAGGTCTGGGAGTGGCTTGGTCACATGAGTACCAGAGGGAGGTCTGGGGGTGGCTGGGGCACATGAGTACCAGAGGAAGGTCTGGGGATGGCTGGGGCACATGAGTACCAGAGGGAGGTCTGGGGGTGGGTGGGTCACATGAGTACCAGAGGGAGGTCTGGGGATGGCAGGGGCACATGAGTACCAGAGGGAGGTCTGGGGGTGGCTGGGGCACATGAGTACCAGAGGGAGGTCTGGGGATGGCTGGGGCACATGAGTACCAGAGGGAGGTCTGGGGGTGGCTGGGGCACATGAGTACCAGAGGGAGGTCTGGGGGTGGGTGGGTCACATGAGTACCAGAGGGAGGTCTGGGGATGGCTGGGGCACATGAGTACCAGAAGGAGGTTTGGGAGTGGCTTGGTCACATGAGTACCAGAGGGAGGTCTGGGGGTGGCTGGGGCACATGAGTACCAGATGGAGGTCTGGGGATGGCTGGGGCACATGAGTACCAGAGGGAGGTCTGGGGGTGGCTGGGGCACATGAGTACCAGAGGGAGGTCTGGGGGTGGGTGGGTCACATGAGTACCAGAGGGAGGTCTGGGGATGGCAGGTGCACATGAGTACCAGAGGGAGGTCTGGGGGTGGCTGGGGCACATGAGTACCAGAGGGAGGTCTGGGGGTGGCTGGGGCACATGAGTACCAGAGGGAGGTCTGGGGATGGCAGGGGCACATGAGTACCAGAGGGAGGTCTGGGGTGGCTGGGGCACATGAGTACCAGAGGGAGGTCTGGGGGTGGCTGGGTCACATGAGTACCAGAGGGAGGTCTGGGGGTGGCTGGGTCACATGAGTACCAGAGGGAGGTCTGGGGATGGCTGGGGCACATGAGTACCAGAGGGAGGTCTGGAGGTGGCTGGGGCACATGAGTACCAGAGGGAGGTCTGGGGCTCTGGGGGTGGCTGGTTCACATGAGTACCAGAGGGAGATCCGAGGGCCTGTTTGTGGCTGGGACACATGAGTACCAGAGGGAGGTCTGGGGGTGGCTGGGGCAAATGAGTACCAGAGGGATGTCTGGGGCTCTGGGGGTGGCTGGGTCACATGAGTACCAGAGGGAGGTCTGGGGGTGGCTGGGGCACATGAGTACCAGAGGGAGGTCTGGGGGTGGCTGGGTCACATGAGTACCAGAGGGAGGTCTGGGGGTGGCTGGGACACATGAGTACCAGAGGGAGGTCTGGGGGTGGCTGGGACACATGAGTACCAGAGGGAGGTCTGGGGGTGGCTGGGGCACATGAGTACCAGAGGGAGGTCTGGGAAAGGCTGGGGCACATGAGTACCAGAGGGATGTCTGGGGCTCTGGGGGTGGCTGGGTCACATGAGAACCAGAGGGAGGTCTGGGGGTGGCTGGGGCACATGAGTACCAGAGGGAGGTCTGGGGATGGCTGGGGCACATGAGTACCAGAGGGAGGTCTGAGGGTGGCTGGGTCACATGAGTACCAGAGGGAGGTCTGGGGGTGGCTGGGACACATGAGTACTAGAGGGAGGTCTGGG
Source organism: Pleurodeles waltl (assembly GCF_031143425.1). Lineage (NCBI taxonomy): Eukaryota > Metazoa > Chordata > Amphibia > Caudata > Salamandridae > Pleurodeles > Pleurodeles waltl. The sequence goes on from NC_090440.1 coordinate 19,081,739, forward strand.
GGTGGCTGGGGCACATGAGTACCAGAGGGAGGTCTGGGGATGGCTGGGGCACATGAGTACCAGAGGGAGGTCTGGGGCTCTGGGGGTGGCTGGGTCACATGAGTACCAGAGGGAGGTCTGGGGGTGGCTGGGTCACATGAGTACCAGAGGGAGGTCTGGGGGTGGCTGGGTCACATGAGTACCAGAGGGAGGTCCGAGGGCCTGTTTGTGGCTGGGACACATGAGTACCAGAGGGAGGTCTGGGAGTGGCTGGGCCACATGAGTACCAGAGGGAGGTCTGGGGGTGGCTGGGTCACATGAGTACCAGAGGGAGGTCTGGCGGTGGCTGGGGCACATGAGTACCAGAGGGAGGTCTGGGGGTGGCTGGGGCACATGAGTACCAGAGGGAGGTCTGGGGGTGGGTGGGTCACATGAGTACCAGAGGGAGGTCTGGGGGTGGCAGGGGCACATGAGTACCAGAGGGAGGTCTGGGGGTGGCTGGGGCACATGAGTACCAGAGGGAGGTCTGGGGATGGCTGGGGCACATGAGTACCAGAGGGAGGTCTGGGGGTGGCTGGGGCACATGAGTACCAGAGGGAGGTCTGGGGGTGGGTGGGTCACATGAGTACCAGAGGGAGGTCTGGGGATGGCTGGGGCACATGAGTACCAGAGGGAGGTCTGGGAGTGGATTGGTCACATGAGTACCAGAGGGAGGTCTGGGGGTGGCTGGGGCACATGAGTACCAGAGGGAGGTCTGGGGATGGCTGGGGCACATGAGTACCAGAGGGAGGTCTGGGGGTGGCTGGGGCACATGAGTACCAGAGAGAGGTCTGGGGGTGGCTGGGTCACATGAGTACCAGAGGGAGGTCTGGGGGTGGCTGGGGCACATGAGTACCAGAGGGAGGTCCGAGGGCCTATTTGTGGCTGGGACACATGAGTACCAGAGGGATGTCTGGGGGTGGCTGGGCACATGAGTACCAGAGGGAGGTCTGGGGAGGGCTGGGGCACATGAGTACTAGAGGGATGTCTGGGGTTCTGGGGGTGGCTTGGTCACATGAGTACCAGAGGGAGGTCTGGGGGTGGCTGGGGCACATGAGTACCAGAGGGAGGTCTGGGGGTGGCTGGGGCACATGAGTACCAGAGGGAGGTCTGGGGATGGCTGGGGCACATGAGTACCAGAGGGAGGTCTGGGGGTGGCTGGGGCACATGAGTACCAGAGGGAGGTCTGGGGCTCTGGGAGGTCTGGGGATGGCTGGGGCACATGAGTACCAGAGGGAGGTCTGGCGGTGGCTGGGTCACTTGAATACCAGACGGAGGTCTGGGGGTGGCTGGGGCACATGAGTACCAGAGGGAGGTATGGGGCTCTGGGGGTGGCTGGGGCACATGAGTACCAGAGGGAGGTCTGGGGCTCAGGGGGTGGCTGGGTCACATGAGTACCAGAGGGAGGTCTGGGAGTGGCTGGGTCACATGAGTACCAGAAGGAGGTCTGGGGGTGGCTGGGGCACATGAGTACCAGAGGGAGGTCTGGGGGAGGCTGGGGCACATGAGTACCAGAGGGAGGTCTGGGGGTGGCTGGGGCACATGAGTACCAGAGGGAGGTCTAGGGGTGGGTGGGTCACATGAGTACCAGAGGGAGGTCTGGGGATGGCTGGGGCACATGAGTACCAGAGGGAGGTCTGGGAGTGGCTTGGTCACATGAGTACCAGAGGGAGGTCTGGGGGTGGCTGGGGCACATGAGTACCAGAGGGACGTCTGGGAGCGGCTTGGTCACATGAGTACCAGAGGGAGGTCTGGGGGTGGCTGGGGCACATGAGTACCAGAGGGAGGTCTGGGGGTGGGTGGGTCACATGAGTACCAGAGGGAGGTCTGGGGATGGCAGGGGCACATGAGTACCAGAGGGAGGTCTGGGGGTGGCTGGGGCACATGAGTACCAGAGGGAGGTCTGGGGATGGCTGGGGCACATGAGTACCAGAGGGAGGTCTGGGGGTGGCTGGGGCACATGAGTACCAGAGGGAGGTCTGGGGGTGGCTGGGTCACATGAGTACCAGAGGGAGGTCTGGGGGTGGCTGGGGCACATGAGTACCAGAGGGAGGTCTGGGGGCTGCTGGGTCACATGAGTACCAGAGGGAGGTCTGGGGATGGCAGGTGCACATGAGTACCAGAGGGAGGTCTGGGGGTGGCTGGGGCACATGAGTACCAGAGGGAGGTCTGGGGGTGGGTGGGTCACATGAGTACCAGAGGAAGGTCTGGGGATGGCAGGTGCACATGAGTACCAGAGGGAGGTCTGGGGGTGGCTGGGGCACATGAGTACCAGAGGGAGGTCTGGGGGTGGCTGGGGCAAATGAGTACCAGAGGGAGGTCTGGGGGTGGGTGGGTCACATGAGTACCAGAGGGAGGTCTGGGGATGGCAGGGGCACATGAGTACCAGAGGGAGGTCTGGGGGTGGCTGGGGCACATGAGTACCAGAGGGAGGTCTGGGGGTGGCTGGGTCACATGAGTACCAGAGGGAGGTCTGGGGGTGGCTGGGTCACATGAGTACCAGAGGGAGGTCTGGGGATGGCTGGGGCACATGAGTACCAGAGGGAGATCTGGGGGTGGCTGGGGCACATGAGTACCAGAGGGAGGTCTGGGGCTCTGGGGGTGGCTGGGTCACATGAGTACCAGAGGGAGGTCCGAGGGCCTGTTTGTGGCTGGGACACATGAGTACCAGAGGGAGGTCTGGGGGTGGCTGGGGCACAAGAGTACCAGAGGGAGGTCTGGGGGTGGCTGGGTCACATGAGTACCAGAGGGAGGTCTGGGGGTGGCTGGGGCACATGAGTACCAGAGGGAGGTCTGGGGATGGCTGGGGCACATGAGTACCAGAGGGATGTCTGGGGCTCTGGGGGTGGCTGGGTCACATGAGTACCAGAGGGAGGTCTGGGGGTGGCTGGGGCACATGAGTACCAGAGGGAGGTCTGGGGATGGCTGGGGCACATGAGTGCCAGAGGGAGGTCTGGGGATGGCTGGGGCACATGAGTACCAGAGGGAGGTCTGGGGTGGCTAGGGCACATGAGTACCAGAGGGAGGTCTGGGGCTCTGGGGGTGGCTGGGTCACATGAGTACCAGAGGGAGGTCTGGGGGTGGCTGGGTCACATGAGTACCAGAGGGAGGTCTGGGGTGGCTGGGTCACATGAGTACCAGAGGGAGGTCTGGGGATGGCTGGGGCACATGAGTACCAGAGGGAGGACTGGGAGTGGCTGGGTCACATGAGTACCAGAGGGAGGTCTGGGGGTGGCTGGGTCACAGGAGTACCAGATGGAGGTCTGGGGGTGGCTGGGGCACATGAGTACCAGAGGGAGGTCTGGGGGTGGCTGGGGCACATAAGTACCAGAGGGAGGTCTGGGAGTGGCTGGGTCACATGAGTACCAGAGGGAGGTCTGGGGGTGGCTGGGTCACATGAGTACCAGAGGGAGGTCTGGGGGGTGGCTGGGGCACATGAATACCAGAGGGAGGTCTGGGGATGGCTGGGGCACATGAGTACCAGAGGGATGTCTGGGGCTCTGGGGGTGGCTGGGTCACATGAGTACCAGAGGGAGGTCTGGGGGTGGCTGGGGCACATGAGTACCAGAGGGAGGTCTGGGGATGGCTGGGGCACATGAGTACCAGAGGGAGGTCTGGGGGTGGCTGGGTCACATGAGTACCAGAGGGAGGTCTGGGGTGGCTGGGTCACATGAGTACCAGAGGGAGGTCTGGGGATGGCTGGGGCACATGAGTACCAGAGGGAGGACTGGGAGTGGCTGGGTCACATGAGTACCAGAGGGAGGTCTGGGGGTGGCTGGGTCACAGGAGTACCAGATGGAGGTCTGGGGGTGGCTGGGGCACATGAGTACCAGAGGGAGGTCTGGGAGTGGCTGGGTCACATGAGTAGCAGAGGGAGGTCTCGGGGTGGCTGGGTGACAGGAGTACCAGAGGGAGGTCTGGGGGTGGCTGGGGCACATGAGTACCAGAGGGAGGACTGGGGGTGGCTGGGGCACATGAGTACCAGAGGGAGGTCTGGGAGTGGCTGGGGTACATGAGTACCAGAGGGAGGTCTGGGGGTGGCTGGGTCACAGGAGTACCAGAGGGAGGTCTGGGGGTGGCTGGGGCACATGAGTACCAGAGGGAGGTCTGGGAGTGGCTTGGTCACATGAGTACCAGAGGGAGGTCTGGGGATGGCTGGGGCACATGAGTACCAGAGGGAGGTCTGGGGGTGGCTGGGTCACATGAGTACCAGAGGGAGGTCTGGGGTCTCAGCCTGGGTCACATGAGTACCAGAGGGACGTCTGGGGATGGCTGGGGCACATGAGTACCAGAGGGAGGTCTGGGATGGCTGGGGCACATGAGTACCAGAGGGAGGTCTGGGGGTGGCTGGGGCACATGAGTACCAGAGGGAGGTCTGGGGGTGGCTGGGTCACATGAGTACCAGAGGGAGGTCTGGAGGTGGCTGGGGCACATGAGTACCAGAGGGAGGTCTGGGGGTGGCTGGGGCACATGAGTACCAGAGGGAGGTCTGGGGATGGCTGGGGCACATGAGTACCAGAGGGAGGTCTGGGGGTGGCTGGGGCACATGAGTACCAGAGGGAGGTCTGGGGCTCTGGGGGTGGCTGGGTCACATGAGTACCAGAGGGAGGTCTGGGGGTGGCTGGGTCACATGAGTACCAGAGGGAGGTCTGGGAGTGGCTGGGGCACATGAGTACCAGAGGGAGGTCTGGGGGTGGCTGGGTCACATGAGTACCAGAGGGAGGTCTGGGGGTGGCTGGGGCAAATGAGTACCAGAGGGAGGTCCAAGGGCCTGTTTGTGGCTGGGACACATGAGTACCAGACGGAGGTCTGGGGGTGGCTGGGTCACATGAGTACCAGAGGGAGGTCTGGGGGTGGCTGGGTCACATGAGTACCAGAGGGAGGTCCGAGGGCCTGTTTGTGGCTGGGACACATGAGTACCAGAGGGAGGTCTGGGAGTGGCTGGGCCACATGAGTACCAGAGGGAGGTCTGGGGGTGGCTTGGTCACATGAGTATCAGAGGGAGGTCTGGCGGTGGCTGGGTCACTTGAATACCAGACGGAGGTCTGGGGGTGGCTGGGGCACATGAGTACCAGAGGGAGGTCTGGGGCTCTGGGGGTGGCTGGGTCACATGAGTACCAGAGGGAGGTCTGGGGCTCAAGGGGTGGCTGGGTCACATGAGTACCAGAGGGAGGTCTGGGAGTGGCTGGGTCACATGAGTACCAGAGGGAGGTCTGGGGGTGGCTGGGGCACATGAGTACCAGAGGGAGGTCTGGGGGTGGCTGGGGCACATGAGTACCAGAGGGAGGTCTGGGGGTGGCTGGGGCACATGAGTACCAGAGGGAGGTCTGGGGGTGGGTGGGTCACATGAGTACCAGAGGGAGGTCTGGGGATGGCTGGGGCACATGAGTACCAGAGGGAGGTCTGGGAGTGGCTTGGTCACATGAGTACCAGAGGGAGGTCTGGGGGTGGCTGGGGCACATGAGTACCAGAGGGAGGTCTGGGGATGGCTGGGGCACATGAGTACCAGAGGGAGGTCTGGGGGTGGGTGGGTCACATGAGTACCAGAGGGAGGTCTGGGGATGGCAGGGGCACATGAGTACCAGAGGGAGGTCTGGGGGTGGCTGGGGCACATGAGTACCAGAGGGAGGTCTTGGGATGGCTGGGGCACATGAGTACCAGAGGGAGGTCTGGGGGTGGCTGGGGCACATGAGTACCAGAGGGAGGTCTGGGGGTGGGTGGGTCACATGAGTACCAGAGGGAGGTCTGGGGGTGGCTGGGGCACATGAGTACCAGAGGGAGGTCTGGGAGTGGCTTGGTCACATGAGTACCAGAGGGAGGTCTGGGGGTGGCTGGGGCACATGAGTACCAGATGGAGGTCTGGGGATGGCTGGGGCACATGAGTACCAGAGGGAGGTCTGGGGGTGGCTGGGGCACATGAGTACCAGAGGGAGGTCTGGGGGTGGGTGGGTCACATGAGTACCAGAGGGAGGTCTGGGGATGGCAGGTGCACATGAGTACCAGAGGGAGGTCTGGGGGTGGCTGGGGCACATGAGTACCAGAGGGAGGTCTGGGGGTGGCTGGGGCACATGCGTACCAGAGGGAGGTCTGGGGGTGGGTGGGTCACATGAGTACCAGAGGGAGGTCTGGGGATGGCAGGGGCACATGAGTACCAGAGGGAGGTCTGGGGTGGCTGGGGCACATGAGTACCAGAGGGAGGTCTGGGGGTGGCTGGGTCACATGAGTACCAGAGGGAGGTCTGGGGGTGGCTGGGTCACATGAGTACCAGAGGGAGGTCTGGGGATGGCTGGGGCACATGAGTACCAGAGGGAGGTCTGGGGGTGGCTGGGGCACATGAGTACCAGAGGGAGGTCTGGGGCTCTGGGGGTGGCTGGTTCACATGAGTACCAGAGGGAGGTCCGAGGGCCTGTTTGTGGCTGGGACACATGAGTACCAGAGGGAGGTCTGGGGGTGGCTGGGGCAAATGAGTACCAGAGGGATGTCTGGGGCTCTGGGGGTGGCTGGGTCACATGAGTACCAGAGGGAGGTCTGGGGGTGGCTGGGGCACATGAGTACCAGAGGGAGGTCTGGGGGTGGCTGGGTCACATGAGTACCAGAGGGAGGTCTGGGGGTGGCTGGGACACATGAGTACCAGAGGGAGGTCTGGGGGTGGCTGGGACACATGAGTACCAGAGGGAGGTCTGGGGGTGGCTGGGGCACATGAGTACCAGAGGGAGGTCTGGGAAAGGCTGGGGCACATGAGTACCAGAGGGATGTCTGGGGCTCTGGGGGTGGCTGGGTCACATGAGTACCAGAGGGAGGTCTGGGGGTGGCTGGGGCACATGAGTACCAGAGGGAGGTCTGGGGATGGCTGGGGCACATGAGTACCAGAGGGAGGTCTGAGGGTGGCTGGGTCACATGAGTACCAGAGGGAGGTCTGGGGGTGGCTGGGACACATGAGTACTAGAGGGAGGTCTGGGGGTGGCTGGGGCACATGAGTACCAGAGGGAGGTCTGGGGATGGCTGGGGCACATGAGTACCAGAGGGATGTCTGGGGCTCTGGGGGTGGCTGGTTCACATGAGTACCAGAGGGAGGTCTGGGGGTGGCTGGGGCACATGAGTACCAGAGGGAGGTCTGGGGGTGGCTGGGGCACATGAGTACCAGAGGGAGGTCTGGGGGTGGCTGGGGCACATGAGTACCAGAGGGAGGTCTGGGGCTCTGGGGGTGGCTGGGTCACATGAGTACCAGAGGGAGGTCTGGTGGTGGCTGGGTCACATGAGTACCAGAGGGAGGTCTGGGAGTGGCTGGGGCACATGAGTACCAGAGGGAGGTCTGGAGGTGGCTGGGGCACATGAGTACCAGAGGGAGGTCTGGGGGTGGCTGGGGCACATGAGTACCAGAGGGAGGTCTGGGGATGGCTGGGGCACATGAGTACCAGAGGGAGGTCTGGGGGTGGCTGGGGCACATGAGTACCAGAGGGAGGTCTGGGGCTCTGGGGGTGGCTGGGTCACATGAGTACCAGAGGGAGGTCTGGGGGTGGCTGGGTCACATGAGTACCAGAGGGAGGTCTGGGAGTGGCTGGGGCACATGAGTACCAGAGGGAGGTCTGGGGGTGGCTGGGTCACATGAGTACCAGAGGGAGGTCTGGGGGTGGCTGGGGCAAATGAGTACCAGAGGGAGGTCCGAGGGCCTGTTTGTGGCTGGGACACATGAGTACCAGACGGAGGTCTGCGGGTGGCTGGGTCACATGAGTACCAGAGGGAGGTCTGGGGGTGGCTGGGTCACATGAGTACCAGAGGGAGGTCCGAGGGCCTGTTTGTGGCTGGGACACATGAGTACCAGAGGGAGGTCTGGGAGTGGCTGGGCCACATGAGTACCAGAGGGAGGTCTGGGGGTGGCTTGGTCACATGAGTACCAGAGGGAGGTCTGGCGGTGGCTGGGTCACTTGAATACCAGACGGAGGTCTGGGGGTGGCTGGGGCACATGAGTACCAGAGGGAGGTCTGGGGCTCTGGGGGTGGCTGGGTCACATGAGTACCAGAGGGAGGTCTGGGGCTCAGGGGGTGGCTGGGTCACATGAGTACCAGAGGGAGGTCTGGGAGTGGCTGGGTCACATGAGTACCAGAGGGAGGTCTGGGGGTGGCTGGGGCACATGAGTACCAGAGGGAGGTCTGGGGGTGGCTGGGGCACATGAGTACCAGAGGGAGGTCTGGGGGTGGCTGGGGCACATGAGTACCAGAGGGAGGTCTGGGGGTGGGTGGGTCACATGAGTACCAGAGGGAGGTCTGGGGATGGCTGGGGCACATGAGTACCAGAGGGAGGTCTGGGAGTGGCTTGGTCACATGAGTACCAGAGGGAGGTCTGGGGGTGGCTGGGGCACATGAGTACCAGAGGAAGGTCTGGGGATGGCTGGGGCACATGAGTACCAGAGGGAGGTCTGGGGGTGGGTGGGTCACATGAGTACCAGAGGGAGGTCTGGGGATGGCAGGGGCACATGAGTACCAGAGGGAGGTCTGGGGGTGGCTGGGGCACATGAGTACCAGAGGGAGGTCTGGGGATGGCTGGGGCACATGAGTACCAGAGGGAGGTCTGGGGGTGGCTGGGGCACATGAGTACCAGAGGGAGGTCTGGGGGTGGGTGGGTCACATGAGTACCAGAGGGAGGTCTGGGGATGGCTGGGGCACATGAGTACCAGAAGGAGGTTTGGGAGTGGCTTGGTCACATGAGTACCAGAGGGAGGTCTGGGGGTGGCTGGGGCACATGAGTACCAGATGGAGGTCTGGGGATGGCTGGGGCACATGAGTACCAGAGGGAGGTCTGGGGGTGGCTGGGGCACATGAGTACCAGAGGGAGGTCTGGGGGTGGGTGGGTCACATGAGTACCAGAGGGAGGTCTGGGGATGGCAGGTGCACATGAGTACCAGAGGGAGGTCTGGGGGTGGCTGGGGCACATGAGTACCAGAGGGAGGTCTGGGGGTGGCTGGGGCACATGAGTACCAGAGGGAGGTCTGGGGATGGCAGGGGCACATGAGTACCAGAGGGAGGTCTGGGGTGGCTGGGGCACATGAGTACCAGAGGGAGGTCTGGGGGTGGCTGGGTCACATGAGTACCAGAGGGAGGTCTGGGGGTGGCTGGGTCACATGAGTACCAGAGGGAGGTCTGGGGATGGCTGGGGCACATGAGTACCAGAGGGAGGTCTGGAGGTGGCTGGGGCACATGAGTACCAGAGGGAGGTCTGGGGCTCTGGGGGTGGCTGGTTCACATGAGTACCAGAGGGAGATCCGAGGGCCTGTTTGTGGCTGGGACACATGAGTACCAGAGGGAGGTCTGGGGGTGGCTGGGGCAAATGAGTACCAGAGGGATGTCTGGGGCTCTGGGGGTGGCTGGGTCACATGAGTACCAGAGGGAGGTCTGGGGGTGGCTGGGGCACATGAGTACCAGAGGGAGGTCTGGGGGTGGCTGGGTCACATGAGTACCAGAGGGAGGTCTGGGGGTGGCTGGGACACATGAGTACCAGAGGGAGGTCTGGGGGTGGCTGGGACACATGAGTACCAGAGGGAGGTCTGGGGGTGGCTGGGGCACATGAGTACCAGAGGGAGGTCTGGGAAAGGCTGGGGCACATGAGTACCAGAGGGATGTCTGGGGCTCTGGGGGTGGCTGGGTCACATGAGAACCAGAGGGAGGTCTGGGGGTGGCTGGGGCACATGAGTACCAGAGGGAGGTCTGGGGATGGCTGGGGCACATGAGTACCAGAGGGAGGTCTGAGGGTGGCTGGGTCACATGAGTACCAGAGGGAGGTCTGGGGGTGGCTGGGACACATGAGTACTAGAGGGAGGTCTGGGGGTGGCTGGGGCACATGAGTACCAGAGGGAGGTCTGGGGATGGCTGGGGCACATGAGTACCAGAGGGAGGTCTGGGGCTCTGGGGGTGGCTGGGTCACATGAGTACCAGAGGGAGGTCTGGGGGTGGCTGGGTCACATGAGTACCAGAGGGAGGTCTGGGGGTGGCTGGGTCACATGAGTACCAGAGGGAGGTCCGAGGGCCTGTTTGTGGCTGGGACACATGAGTACCAGAGGGAGGTCTGGGAGTGGCTGGGCCACATGAGTACCAGAGGGAGGTCTGGGGGTGGCTGGGTCACATGAGTACCAGAGGGAGGTCTGGCGGTGGCTGGGTCACTTGAATACCAGACGGAGGTCTGGGGGTGGCTGGGGCACATGAGTACCAGAGGGAGGTCTGGGGCTCTGGGGGTGGCTGGGTCACATGAGTACCAGAGGGAGGTCTGGGGCTCAGGGGGTGGCTGGGTCACATGAGTACCAGAGGGAGGTCTGGGAGTGGCTGGGTCACATGAGTACCAGAGGGAGGTCTGGGGGTGGCTGGGGCACATGAGTACCAGAGGGAGGTCTTGGGGTGGCTGGGGCACATGAGTACCAGAGGGAGGTCTGGGGGTGGCTGGGGCACATGAGTACCAGAGGGAGGTCTGGGGGTGGGTGGGTCACATGAGTACCAGAGGGAGGTCTGGGGATGGCTGGGGCACATGAGTACCAGAGGGAGGTCTGGGAGTGGCTTGGTCACATGAGTACCAGAGGGAGGTCTGGGGGTGGCTGGGGCACATGAGTACCAGAGGGAGGTCTGGGGGTGGCTGGGGCACATGAGTACCAGAGGGAGGTCTGGGGGTGGCTGGGGCACATGAGTACCAGAGGGAGGTCTGGGGGTGGGTGGGTCACATGAGTACCAGAGGGAGGTCTGGGGATGGCAGGGGCACATGAGTACCAGAGGGAGGTCTGGGGATGGCTGGGGCACATGAGTACCAGAAGGAGGTCTGGGAGTGGCTTGGTCACATGAGTACCAGAGGGAGGTCTGGGGGTGGCTGGGGCACATGAGTACCAGAGGGATGTCTGGGGCTCTGGGGGTGGCTGGGTCACATGAGTACCAGAGGGAGGTTTGGGGGTGGCTGGGTCACATGAGTACCAGAGGGAGGTCTGGGGTGGCTGGGACACATGAGTACCAGAGGGAGGTCTGGGGCTCTGGGGGTGGCTGGGTCACATGAGTACCAGAGGGAGGTCTGGGGGTGGCTGGGGCACATGAGTACCAGAGGGAGGTCCGAGGGCCTGTTTGTGGCTGGGACACATGAGTACCAGAGGGAGGTCTGGGGGTGGCTGGGTCACATGAGTACCAGAGGGAGGTCTGGGGGTGGCTGGGTCACATGAGTACCAGAGGGAGGTCCGAGGGCCTGTTTGTGGCTGGGACACATGAGTACTAGAGGGAGGTCTGGGAGTGGCTGGGCCACATGAGTACCAGAGGGAGGTCTGGGGGTGGCTGGGTCACATGAGTACCAGAGGGAGGTCTGGCGGTGGCTGGGTCACTTGAATACCAGACGGAGGTCTGGGGGTGGCTGGGGCACATGAGTACCAGAGGGAGGTCTGGGGCTCTGGGGGTGGCTGGGTCACATGAGTACCAGAGGGAGGTCTGGGGCTCAGGGGGTGGCTGGGTCACATGAGTACCAGAGGGAGGTCTGGGAGTGGCTGGGTCACATGAGTACCAGAGGGAGGTCTGGGGGTGGCTGGGGCACATGAGTACCAGAGGGAGGTCTTGGGGTGGCTGGGGCACATGAGTACCAGAGGGAGGTCTGGGGGCGGCTGGGGCACATGAGTACCAGAGGGAGGTCTGGGGGTGGGTGGGTCACATGAGTACCAGAGGGAGGTCTGGGGATGGCTGGGGCACATGAGTACCAGAGGGAGGTCTGGGAGTGGCTTGGTCACATGAGTACCAGAGGGAGGTCTGGGGGTGGCTGGGGCACATGAGTACCAGAGGGAGGTCTGGGGATGGCTGGGGCACATGAGTACCAGAGGGAGGTCTGGGGGTGGCAGGGGCACATGAGTACCAGAGGGAGGTCTGGGGGTGGGTGGTCACATGAGTACCAGAGGGAGGTCTGGGGATGGCAGGGGCACATGAGTACCAGAGGGAGGTCTGGGGATGGCTGGGGCACATGAGTACCAGAAGGAGGTCTGGGAGTGGCTTGGTCACATGAGTACCAGAGGGAGGTCTGGGGGTGGCTGGGGCACATGAGTACCAGAGGGATGTCTGGGGCTCTGGGGGTGGCTGGGTCACATGAGTACCAGAGGGAGGTTTGGGGGTGGCTCGGTCACATGAGTACCAGAGGGAGGTCTGGGGTGGCTGGGACACATGAGTACCAGAGGGAGGTCTGGGGCTCTGGGGGTGGCTGGGTCACATGAGTACCAGAGGGAGGTCCGAGGGCCTGTTTGTGGCTGGGACACATGAGTACCAGAGGGAGGTCTGGGAATGGCTGGGGCACATGAGTACCAGAGGGAGGTCTGGGGGTGGCTGGGTCACATGAGTACCAGAGGGAGGTCTGGGGTCTCAGCCTGGGTCACATGAGTACCAGAGGGACGTCTGGGGATGGCTGGGGCACATGAGTACCAGATGGAGGTCTGGGATGGCTGGGGCACATGAGTACCAGAGGGAGGTCTGGGGGTGGCTGGGGCACATGAGTACCAGAGGGAGGTCTGGGGATGGCTGGGGCACATGAGTACCAGAGGGATGTCTGGGGCTCTGGGGGTGGCTGGGTCACATGAGTACCAGAGGGAGGTCTGGGGATGGCTGGGGCACATGAGTACCAGAGGGAGGTCTGGGGGTGGCTGGGGCACATGAGTACCAGAGGGAGGTCTGGGGGTGGGTGGGTCACATGAGTACCAGAGGGAGGTCTGGGGGTGGGTGGGTCACATGAGTACCAGAGGGAGGTCTGGGGGTGGCTGGGGCACATGAGTACCAGAGGGAGGTCTGGGGGTGGCTGGGGCACATGAGTACCAGAGGGAGGTCTGGGGTCTCAGCCTGGGTCATTGATGCACCCCATTGTTGTAAATACGGCACACCCCTGCATTGCAGAACTGGTGCAGCGCGGCACTGACAATCTTGGCGCCGCCCACACCAGTTCCTTGTAAATCTGGCCCTAAGTGCCTCATTTAGAGTTTGGCGGACGGTTACTCCGCCACAAACGTGACAGATATCTCGTCCACTGTATTACAGTCTCCATAGGCTATAATGGGATTGTAGTACGGCGGTCGGGATATCCGTCACAGTTGTGATGGAATAACCCACTCCAGCAAACTCTAAATCAGGCACGAACTCAGGCACATCTGTGCTGCGCCCCTCTGAATATTGGCGCCCCGGTTCCAGCTCACCCACGCCCAAGGCCAGCCCTGCAGAGAAGCCTTGTGCGCCGAGCCTGACGCTGTATGTCACGCTCCTCCCGCGTGATCAGGCCCAGCTATGCCAAGATATGCACCACGGAGGACAGCGGGATGATGCTGAGTCCCTGGAAGCAGAAGTCCCACCTCAGGACGGTTATTGACCCGGACACAACTCCCCTCTGCGCTGACATGTGGGTTCCATTACTGTTAATGAGAAAATATTTGTCAGTCGGATTGATCCAAGATAATTGTGTAATGTCCACGGTGGCATTAAGAAAATCCATATGACAGCAGAACATGTAATGTGTAAAGCCCCATTAGACACCAGGCGTAACTAATGCGAAAACCTCAGACACGATGCTTAATTGGAGGGGCACTGTGATTGTCTTTCAGGGAGAGAAGCTGATGTCACATGCATGGCCCTTTAATGCCACGAATGGACATCCTGGACCAAGGCAGAAGCAGCTGACAGCCCCCATCGTCCCCTTTGTTCGCTGCTCCTTTAAACATCTAAGACTTAACTTCTGTGCCCTTCATTATATGCAATATCTTTTTTGTATGTGATTTTGAACATTTAGAGGTTCATTCTGACCCTGGAGGGCGGCAGGAGCCGCCCGTCTGGCGGGAACCGCCAAATGGCCGCTCCACGGTCAGAAGACCGCGGATGCCATTCTGGCTTTCCCGCTGGGCCGGCGGGCGACTGCCAAAAGAGCGCCCGCCGGCCCAGCGGGAAAGGCCCTGCAACAAGGAAGCCGGCTCCGAATGGAGCCGGCGGAGTTGCTGGTGTGCGACGGGTGCAGTTCACCCGTCGCAATTTTCACTGTCTGCTAAGCAGACAGTGAAAATCTTTATGGGGCCCTGTTAGGGGGCCCCTGCACTGCCCATGCCAGTGGCATGGGCAGTGCAGGGGCCCCCAGGGGCCCCACGACACCCGTTCCCGCCATCTTGTTCCCGGCGGTAAAAACCGCCAGAAACAGGATGGCGGGGAGGGGGTCGGAATGGAGATTCAGCCCATGCAGGGGAAATCCGGCGGGAAACCGCCGGATCCCCTTTTCTGACCTCGGCTTTACCGCCGCGGTCAGAATGGGCTGGGAAGCACCGCCAGCCTGTTGGCGGTACTTCCGTGGTCCCCGGCCCTGGCGGTCTTGGACCGCCAGGGTCGGAATGACCCCCTTAATGTTTGATCAACCGGTTGCCATGTAAATAGGATTTTTATGGCGGATAGATTGCAGGTTTTCTTATAAAAGAACATTTTTCCATTATGGCAGATTTTATTTATCATTTCCTCGCTTCCCCCAGTTGGTAGTGTTTTTTATACTAAGAGCTTTGTAAACAAATGCAGCCTTATCCAAAGATCTCAAAACAATTGAAGAACATTTCTTGTGAACAGAAGGTGGCCAGCCAAGCAAGGTTTCGCTTTCCCGCCTGCCATCTTTGGACTTCTTCAGGTCTGTCGGTCTAGCTTTCAGGCCGGCGACGCCTATGGTTTTTTTGCAAGACCTTGACGGCCATCTTACGTGTGCAGAGCCGCAAGGGTTCGTTATTAGTGGCATGATGCCTCAGTGAGTGAGTTGAAAGCTTGCTGCTGAACTATGTGGTGAGCTGCATGAGTGCAAACACAGACTGAGGGCTTGATTTAGTGTTTGGTCGATGGGGTTACTCCATCACTAACCTGACGGGTAGTCCGTCTGCCATATTACTATTGCCAAAGGATATAATGGAATCGTAATACAGCCGATGGCATATCGGTGACGTTTGTTGTCAGAGTAACATGTCAACTCGGCCTTCTGTCCTTCCACAGGCTACGTAGTTGATTGCCATAAATTTGGTAATGGGGCATCTGTTATTTGCAGTGCATACAATGGCAGAAGTGTGGTATGACAAAGACAAGTTATTACTAAGGGTTAAACAAGCTTTGCGTACACATCTACTATGGTGTGTACCCCGAATATCGGATCCCCAAAACTGGTGGGAGAGAATATCAAGGACAAAATATTGAAATAAAAACAATGAGAGGAAAGTAAGGATATGTTTTCTACACCTAACTCCACATATATGTACCTATGATGTACATAGATCAATGTGGAGTTAGGAATGATAAATCTATACTTCCCGATATGCACTTACCTTTCGATATTTTGTTCCTCGATTTTCCGCCCCCGATATTTTTGTACCTCAATATTTTTGGTGTCGATATTCACTAGTACGACCATCCGCTA
This sequence comes from Pleurodeles waltl, assembly GCF_031143425.1. NCBI lineage: Eukaryota > Metazoa > Chordata > Amphibia > Caudata > Salamandridae > Pleurodeles > Pleurodeles waltl. The sequence continues at coordinate 19,097,162 of NC_090440.1, forward strand.
TACAAAGCTTTGCATTTACCGCGTGGTTGCACACTAGTTTTGGCCGACTGAGTTCTTGATTGCTAAGACAAGGTCTCAGACAGCGGCCATTTTAGGAGATTGGGATAAAGTCCTTTTTATCTTATGAATACACGGTACAGCGCTTTCTGTAAGGCTCGCGTTGGTCATTTAAAGAGGAATTACATTGCTTGCTGTGTATTTCACTGAGGTGATACATTTCTAGCCACTGCAGGCCAATCATGAACTGGTCTTCTGTGTGGGGGAGGAAGTGAGCTGATGAAGCGTCTGTTTCAATTAGTGTGAGCAATGAAAATGGATTATAAAAGGTATCCAGTCACTAAATTGAAACTACCTTTGAGAAAGTAATGGAAGTCGTTTTTAAGTGCAAACAAACAATCAAACAGAAACGGAAGCAAGTTGTATGAGAGCGAATCTCCTCCAAAGAATCATGAACTTTATTTTTTGTTAGTTTATGCTGCAGAAGAGACAATTGAAAGAATAAACCGAGCATATAATGGGCGTCATGAAAATGAAGCATTTGTGAAAACTGAAAAGTGATGGAACATAAAAAGAGACCATTAGTAAAACATGTCCAGAGGTGGAGATTTTAAAAGAATGATGCTGACTCAGGAAAGAAGACGCGATATGAAGTACAAACCCTCAACTCATGAGGGAGCACCGTGGGCAGCTCTAATGGATGAATGTTGTGACTTCAATGGGGTGATTCCTGCAGGGATCACGAAGAAGCAGAGGGAGAAACGGCTGATGAATGTGTTAGACTTCATAAAACATATCCTCTGAGCACGAGGATGCTCAGCGTCTGCAGGGAGATGCTATTAGGACTCCTTGGACCTTCATCACCCACATTCAAAACACCAGAGGTTCATGCAAAATGAGTATGCATATATGCAAATGTAAGCTAAGAGGTTCTTTGACAGAGACACTAGGGGACAGATTTAAGAGCCCCTTGTGCCATAATATTGCCACATTAAAGTCATTTTGTTGATGCTAATGTGGCACTATTATGGCAAAAACGCCACACCAGATTTACAAAGTGGCGCCACTTTCTAGCCTCTTGTGCCACATTATGCCTGTGCATAATGTATGCTAGGGGGGCGTTCCCCTGTTGGGCGGGGGGGATGAAAAAATGATGCCAAGAAATCTAGATTTCTTTGCGTCATTTTTTCCGGCATTTTTAACGCTTGCTCAGTGCAGGCGTTACAAGGGGGCACACCATTATTTATAATGGGTCCCTATGTATTGTTCAGGGTTAGCGCCAACATTTTGGCGCTAACCCTGAACAGTACATCACTAGCGTCAAAGTTCTCACGCTATTGCCCCCTACCCTGAGCCATGGTGCGCTGTATTTTAAATACGGTGCACACATGGTGGCGGTAGTGGGGCACTAAGGGGAGCTAGGAAAGTGGCACTGCAGTTGGTGCAGCACCACGTTTCTTAAGTCTGCCCCTAGGTATTTCGGAAGAGCAGTATGTCATGCCCTACCCTACCCTTACAGACAAAGTGCATCTGGTCTGGATATTCTGAGGCAGTGCTTAATTTGTGCCAGTGGTTTCCAATGTTTGGCAGCAGCACTTAACGGTCAATACTGGCACTTATGACAGTCTGCCACATGGTGGTGCTGTTTGTTTAGTTTAGAAATGAGCATAACAACAGTTGCTTATTAATTCAATGCACATTAAAATTGACCAATAGCTTTGGGTGCCTGGAATATTATGAATTCCCACACGTGTAGGGGTGTGATGGTTTCCAGGTGTGTTTGAGCTGTCATTGCCAGCGCTGGCAGGGGCAATGTATGGTGAAAGACGCAGTGGCCTCCTGGCGAGGGCCCTGACACCTACTATTTTACAAATTAAGTACTGTTCTAAAGTTATTTCTTTTTTTGCGTCAGAAGGGAAGAGAACCCAGATTATTCAGAGATTGTAGGACATTGTAGGGACTTCAGCTTGCCTCTTACACATGGCATAGGTGCCAAGGGGCTACCAACTGTTGTTTCTCTTTGTACAGCGTGGGCACAGAGTGCCTTTTGTTTACTACCTTATGCTAACTCTGCATTATTGGAAGAGAAGAAGACACTTCTTAAGATCAGTCCTAGACTTGCATCCTTGGCGTAGTCTCCCCTAACGTTTTGCCTCTGTTTCCCAGGTTGTTGATGTGTGCTGGACTCTGTTTTTGCTGTTTTTGTTACTCTGGGCACTTTACCACTGCTATCCAATGCTAAAGTGCAACTGTTCCTATGTAAAGTGTATGTGTAATTGGCTTTACATGATTGGCATATTTGATTTACTGGTAAGTCCCTGGTACAGTGCACTAGAGGTGCCCAGGGCCTGTAAATCAAATGCTACTAGTGGGCCCGCAGCAATGGTTGTGCCACCCACGAGTAGCCCTGTAAACAAGGCTCAGACCTGCCCCTGCAATGTCTGTGTGTGCAGTTTTAAACTAACATTTCGACTTGCCAAGTGTACCCACTTGCCAGACCTAAACCTTCCCTTTTACTACATGTAAGGCACCCCTAAGGTAGGCCATAGGTAGACCCATGGGCAGGATGCAGTGTATGGTTAAGGTAGGACATATACTAATGTGTTTTTATATGCCCTAACAGTGAAATACTGGCAGAGTCGTTTTTCACTGTTGCAAGGCCTATCTCTCTCATAGGTTAACATGGGGGCTGCCTTTAAATATAATTAAAGCGCAGGTTCCCTTTGGGAGTAGATGGACATATGGAGTTTGGTGTCTCTGAACTCACAATTTAAAAATACATCTTTTAGTGAAGTTGGTTTTGAGATTGTGCGTTTGAAAATGCCACCTTTTAGAAATTAGCTATTTTCTTGTTTAAACCATTCTGTATCTCTGCCTGTTTGTGGATTCCCTGTCTGGGTCAGTTTGACAGTTGGGCTGTTTGTACCTCCCCTCTAGACAGTGACACAAAGGAGGCAGGGGAGTAACGGAAGCTCTCCCTGGACTGTCACAGGTATTACTACTCTTGTGTTACATCTATTACTTCTCTCGTGTTACATCAGCTGCCCCTGGTCTGTCACAGCTATTACTTCTCTCGTATTACAGAAGGTGCCCCTGGTCTGTCACAGCTATTACTTCTCTCGTATTACAGACGGTCTCCCTGGTCTGTCACAGCTATTACTTCTCGCGTGTTACATCAGCTGCCCCTGGACTGTTACAGCTATTACTTCTCTCGTGTTACAGAAGCTGTCCCAGGTCTGTCGCAGCTATTACTTCTCTCGTGTTACAGGAGGTGCCCCTGGCCTGTCACAGCTATTACTTCTCTCGTGTTACAGGAGCTGTCCCTGGTCTGTTACAGCTATTACTTCTCTCGTGTTACAGGAGCTGTCCTAGGCCTGTCACAGCTATTACTTCTCTCGTGTTACAGGAGCTGTCCCAGGTCTGTCACAGCTATTACTTCTCTCGTGTTACAGGAGCTGTCCTAGGCCTGTCACAGCTATTACTTCTCTCGTATTACAGAAGCTCTCCCTGTTCTGTCGCAGTTATTACTTCTCTCGTGTTACAGAAGCTGCCCCTGGACTGTCACAGGTATTACTACTCTCGTGTTACATCTATTACTTCTCTCGTGTTACATCAGCTGCCCCTGGTCTGTCACAGCTATTACTTCTCGCGTGTTACAGAAGCTGCCCCTCGGTCTGTCACAGCTATTACTTCTCTCGTATTACACAATGTGCCCCTGGACTGTCACAGCTATTACTTCTCTCGTGTTACATCAGCTGCCCCTAGTCTGTCACAGCTATTACTTCTCTCGTGTTACAGAAGCTCTCCCTGGTCTGTCACAGCTATTACTTCTCTCGTGTTACAGGAGGCGCCCCTGGTCTGTCACAGCTATTACTTCTCTCGTATTACAGACGGTCTCCCTGGTCTGTCACAGCTATTACTACTCTCGTGTTACAGAAGGTGCCCCTGGTCTGTCACAGCTATTACTTCTCTCGTGTTACAGAAGGTGCCCCTGGTCTGTCACAGCTATTACTTCTCTCGTATTACAGAAGCTGCCCCTGGACTGTCACAGCTATTACTACACTCGTGTTACAGAAGGTGCCCCTGGTCTGTCAATGTAATATTTTCAGTCGTGTTACAGGAGCCGGTAATGGTCTACTACAGCCACCCCCGCGCTGCTGCAGCAGTTATGAATGCATGTATGATCGAACCAGGGTGGGTGATGGGGGGATACAGAAGAGGATGGCGCGCGGCGGTGATGTGGGGGGCCGGGCAGAGCCCCCAGTCCCTCGATCCGTGCCACGTTATTTGAGTTTATTGTCGCCCCTTACAGGACATGCCGGGTGTGGGGTGGTGCTGGCTCTGACGGGGCGCTGGGGGTGTCCAGACAGGCCCAGGGGAAGGTCCTGGCCTGAAAGCATCGTCACCCAGATGTTGTGCCAGGTGTGCGGCGAACACATCTGGTGGCTCTCAGAGCGGCCCATCTGTCACTGAGGAAGGCTTGTACACACGTCCCTCCCCATGTCCTCCCGGTGCACCTCGGAAGATGCTGGCCCCTGGGGGAAGGTGAAGGAAGGCACCCCATCATACCCCCTCCCATAGGCAGCCCTCCTCACCACCCAGCAGACATCCGCCCCAGTGACAGGAAAGTGATGGGCTGGCATGGCCTTCTTCTGCCCTCTCTCAACCACCCTCCTCATCACCGACTGAGCACCGTGTTCCACTGCCAGTAAGGCACAGGGCATCACCCTTCCCCCCTCACCCTCCATCCCCACCTCAGAGCATCCTGTCCCACTGCCAGGAGGGCACAGGGCATCGTCCTTTTCCCCTCACCATCCATCCCCACCTCAGAGCACCCTGTCCCACTGCCAGGAGGGCACAGGGCACCGCCCTTCCCTCCATCCCCACCTCAGAGCATCCTGTCCCAATGCCAGAAGGGCACAGGGCATCGCCCTTCCCCTATTACCCTCTATCCCCTCCTCAGAGCATCCTGTCCCAGGGCACAGGACACCGCCCTTCCCCCCTCACCCTCCATCCGCTCCTCAGAGCCCACTGCCAGGAGGGCACAGGGCACCTGATGTCTGCTGGGGACCCCAGAGACCCCCTCTAACACAGTGTTTCGCAGATAGTCCAGAGGCTGGGGCGCTCACAGGTGTCTGGCAGCTGATCCTGAGCGCGGCGGAGGGGGCACCGAAGCCTGGTAAGTGTGCCGGGGAATAGTGACCTGCATGTGTAGTGCCACAAGGCCCCAACCTATGACGGAAAGCACTGCGAAGAAAAGTGATTGTGCTAAAATTGTGTTGAACGCAGTATAAGAGAGACTGCTGCAAAATGCTTAAACAAATGGAGGCCCATATTTATGGGCAGGTGGCGCAGCGCAGGAGGTCACTGCTGCGTTGCACTGCGTCACTGGAAAAGGGCAGGAATGCGCTTTATTTAAGACCTACGGCGCATTGCTGACTTTTGCCGCCGCGCTGGCGCCTTTTGGGCCTAGCGCCAACACAGCACTGGTGCAGGGGTGTCTGCGGTGCATGCAGCATCGTTTTTATGCAGGAAGGGAGACCTTCCTGCACAAAGAGAGCCCTGGGAGGGGTATTCCTCTATGTGTGCTGCTGAATGCCGAGGAAGTAAAGAGAAGAAATAAAGATATTTCTCCTTTTTACGCTTACGTCAAAAACCCTGGGAGTTGGTAGGAAGACTCAGGCACCCCAGGGGCGCCTCTCTCGAGCACAGCAACGCAGCGCGGTGATTTACGCGCCTTCCTTACTCCATAAGTTTGGCCACGGAAAGTGGCTTTGCGGCTTCAGAAAGATGACTGAGGTTTGCGTCACGTGTGCACCACGATGTGTGCTGGAAGCGTCACACAAACCTCTCGTAAATGTGCCCCTTAGTGTTTAAATAAAACAAGCGTGTTAGGAAACATATATATTTCTGGTAATACACAGTCAGACTCTACCAGGTACAAACCTCTTTTTATAAGTTTCCATTCGAGGGACTGTGCCGACACCTCACGTTACCTCTCACAGAGAATACATTCTAGCCACCAGGAGGCATGAGATGACTCCATCATTTAATATCATATACCAGCTCCCAAGCAGCCTCTAGGTTTGCCAGTTACCCACCTGCACATGTACATTTCTTCCAGGTCGCAGCCCCCCGGCACACTTTCACCACAGTCCCCCACACACTTTCACTGCAGCCCCCTGCACACTTTCAGCACAGCCCCCTGCACACTTTCACCACAGCCCCAGCACACTTTCACCGCAGCCTCCGCACACATTCACCACAGCCTGCACACTTTCACCACAGCTCCCGCACACTTTCACCACAGCCCTCAGCACACTTTCACCGCAGCCCCCTACACACTTTCACCGCAACCCCTGCATACTTTCGCCACAGCCACCAGCACACTTTCACCACAGCCCCTGCACACTTTCACCACATCCCCCAGCACACTTTCACCACAGCCCCCTGCACACTTTCACCACAGGCCCCGGCACACTTTCACCGCAGCCCCCTGCACACCTTCACCGCAGCCCCCAGCACACTTTCACCACAGCCCCTACACACTTTCACCGCAGCCCTCTGCACACTTTCACCGCAGCCCTCTGCACACTTTCACAACAGTCCCCTCCACACTTTCACCACAGTCTCCGGCACACTTTCACCACAGCTCTCTGCACACTTTCAGCACAGCCCCCTGCACACTTTCACCACAGCCCCTGCACACTTTCACCACAGCCCCAGCACACTTTTAGGAAAGCCTCAGCACACTTTCACCACAGTTCCTGCACACTTTCACCACAGCCCCCGCACACTTTCACCATAGCCCCGCACACTTTCACCACAGCCCCTGGCACACTTTCATCGCAGCCCCTAGCACACTTTCACCGCAGTCCCCCACACACTTTCACCGCAATCCCCCTCACACTTTCACCGCAGCCCCCGGCACACTTTCACCACAGCCCCCTGCACACTTTCACCACAGTCCCCCTGCACACTTTCACCGCAGCCCCCTGCACGCTTTCAGCACAGCCCCCTGCACACTTTCACCACAGCCCCAGCACACTTTCACCGCAGCCCCCGCACACTTTCACAGCAGCCTCCGCACACATTCACCACAGCCCGCACACTTTCACCACAGCTCCCGCACACTTTCACCACAGCCCTCAGCACACTTTCACCGCAGCCCCCTGCACACTTTCACCGCAACCCCTGCATACTTTCGCCACAGCCACCAGCACACTTTCACCACAGCCCCTACACACTGTCATCTCAGCCCCCTGCACACTTTCACCGCAGCCCTCTGCACACTTTCACCACAGCCCCTGCACACTTTCACCACATCCCCCAGCACACTTTCACCACCGCCCCCTGCACACTTTCACCACAGTCCCCGGCACACTTTCACCGCAGCCCCTGCACACCTTCACCGCAGCCCCCAGCACACTTTCACCACAGCCCCTGCACACTTTCACCGCAGCCCTCTGCACACTTTCACCGCAGCCCTCTGCACACTTTCACAACAGTCCCCTCCACACTTTCACCACAGTCTCCGGCACACTTTCACCACAGCTCTCTGCACACTTTCAGCACAGCCCCCTGCACACTTTCACCAAAGCCCCTGCACACTTTCACCAAAGCCCCAGCACACTTTTAGCAAAGCCTCAGCACACTTTCACTACAGTTCCTGCACACTTTCACCACAGCCCCCCGCACACTTTCACCATAGCCCCTCACTTTCACCACAGCCCCCGGCACACTTTCATCGGAGCCCCTAGCACACTTTCACCGCAGTCCCCCACACACTTTCACCGCAGTCCCCCTCACACTTTCACCGCAGCCCCCGGCACACTTTCACCACAGCCCCCTGCACACTTTCACCACAGTCCCCCACACACTTTCACCGCAGCCCCCTGCACACTTTCAGCACAGCCCCCTGCACACTTTCACCACAGCCCCAGCACACTTTCACCGCAGCCCCCGCACACTTTCACAGCAGCCTCCACACACATTCACCACAGCCCGCACACTTTCACCACAGCTCCCGCACACTTTCACCACAGCCCTCAGCACACTTTCACCGCAGCCCCCTGCACACTTTCACCGCAACCCCTGCATACTTTCGCCACAGCCACCAGCACACTTTCACCACAGCCCCTACACACTCTCATCTCAGCCCCCTGCACACTTTCACCGCAGCCCTCTGCACACTTTCACCACAGCCCCTGCACACTTTCACCACATCCCCCAGCACACTTTCACTACAGCCCCCTGCACACTTTCACCACAGTCCCCGGCACACTTTCACCGCAGCCCCTGCACACCTTCACCGCAGCCCCCAGCACACTTTCACCACAGCCCCTGCACACTTTCACCGCAGCCCTCTGCACACTTTCACCGCAGCCCTCTGCACACTTTCACAACAGTCCCCTCCACACTTTCACCACAGTCTCCGGCACACTTTCACCACAGCTCTCTGCACACTTTCAGCACAGCCCCCTGCACACTTTCACCAGAGCCCCTGCACACTTTCACCACAGCCCCAGCACACTTTTAGCAAAGCCTCAGCCCACTTTCACCACAGTTCCTGCACACTTTCACCACAGCCCCCGCACACTTTCACCATAGCCCGCACACTTTCACCACAGCCCCCGGCACACTTTCATCGCAGCCCCTAGCACACTTTCACCGCAGTCCTCCACACACTTTCACCGCAGTCCCCCTCACACTTTCACCGCACCCCCGGCACACTTTCACCACAGCCCCCTGCACACTTTCACTGCAGTCCCCCATACACTTTCACCGCAGCTCCCAGCACACTTTCACCACAGCCTCAGCACACTTTCACTACAGCCCCCGCACACTTTCAGCACAGCCCCCTGCACACTTTCACCGCAGCCCCCCTGCACACTTTCACCTCAGCCCTGGCACACTTTCACCGCAGCTCCCCCACACACTTTCACCGCAGTCCCCCTCACACTTTCACCGCAGCCCCCGGCACACTTTCACCACAGCCACCTGCACACTTTCACTGCAGTCCCCCATACACTTTCACCGCAGCTCCCAGCACACTTTCACCGCAGCCCCCTGCACACTTTCACCGCAGCCCCCGGCACACTTTCACCACAGCCCCCGGCACACTTTCACCACAGCCCCCGGCACACTTTCACCACAGCCCTTTGCACACTTTCACCACAGCCCCCGCACACTTTCACCACAGACCCCTGCACACTTTCACCGCAGCCCCCGGCACACTCTCACCACAGCCCCTACACACTTTCACCACAGCCCCCGGCACACTTTCACCACAGCCCCCGGCACACTTTCACCACTGCCCCCGGCACACTTTCACCACAGCCCTTGGCACACTTTCACCGCAGCCCCTGGCACACTTTCACCGCAGCCCCTGCACACTTTCACCTCAGTCTCCCGCACACTTTCACCGCAGTCCCCCGCACACTTTCACTACAGTCCCCCGCACACTTTCACCACAGCCCCAGCACACTTTCACCGCAGCCCCTGCACACTTTCACCGCAGTCCTCTGCACACTTTCACCGCAGTCCCCTGCACCCTTTCACCGCAGCCCCGGCACACTTTCACCGCAGTCCCCCGCACACTTTCACCACAGCCCCCTGCACACTTTCAGCACAACCCCCTGCACACTTTCACCACAGCCCCAGCACACTTTCACCGCAGCCCCCTGCACACTTTCACCGCAGCCCCCGCACACTTTCACCGCAGCCCCTGCACACTTTCACCACAGCCCGCTGCACACTTTCACCGCAACCCCTGAATACTTTCGCCACAGCCACCAGCACACTTTCGCCACAGCCCCTACACACTTTCACCACAGTCTCCGGCACACTTTCACCACAGCTCTCTGCACACTTTCAGCACAGCCCCCTGCACACTTTCACCACAGCCCCTGCACACTTTCACCACAGCCCCAGCACACTTTTAGCAAAGCCTCAGCACACTTTCACCACAGTTCCTGCACACTTTCACCACAGCCCCCGCACACTTTCACCATAGCCCCGCACACTTTCGCCACAGCCCCGGCACACTTTCATCGCAGCCCCTAGCACACTTTCACTGCAGTGCCCCACACACTTTCACCGCAGTCCCCCTCACACTTTCACCGCAGCCCCCGGCACACTTTCACCACAGCCCCCTGCACACTTTCACTGCAGTCCCCCATACACTTTCACCGCAGCTCCCAGCACACTTTAACCACAGCCTCAGCACACTTTCACTACAGCCCCCTGCACACTTTCAGCACAGCCCCCTGCACACTTTCAGCGCAGCCCCCCTGCACACTTTCACCTCAGCCCTGGCACACTTTCACCGCAGCTCCCCCACACACTTTCACCGCAGGTCCCCCTCACACTTTCACCGCAGCCCCCGGCACACTTTCACCACAGCCCCCTGCACACTTTCACTGCAGTCCCCCATACACTTTCACCGCAGCTCCCAGCACACTTTCACCGCAGCCCCCTGCACACTTTCACCGCAGCCCCCGGCACACTTTCACCACAGCCCCCGGCACACTTTCACCACAGCCCCCGGCACACTTTCACCACAGCCCTTTGCACACTTTCACCACAGCCCCGCACACTTTCACCACAGACCCCTGCACACTTTCACCGCAGCCCCCGGCACACTCTCACCGCAGCCCCTACACACTTTCACCACAGCCCCCGGCACACTTTCACCCACTGCCCCCGGCACACTTTCACTGCAGCCCTTGGGACACTTTCACCGCAGCCCCTTGCACACTTTCACCGCAGCCCCTTGCACACTTTCACCGCAGCCCCTGCACACTTTCACCGCAGTCCCCCGCACACTTTCACTACAGTCCCCCGCACACTTTCACTACAGTCCCCCGCACACTTTCACCACAGCCCCAGCACACTTTCACCGCAGCCCCTGCACACTTTCACCGCAGTCCCCTGCACACTTTCACCGCAGTCCCCTGCACCCTTTCACCGCAGCCCCGGCACACTTTCACCGCAGTCTCCCGCACACTTTCACCGCAGCCCCCTGCACACTTTCAGCACAACCCCCTGCACACTTTCAGCACAACCCCCTGCACACTTTCACCACAGCCCCAGCACACTTTCAACGCAGCCCCCTGCACACTTTCACCGCAGCCCCCGCACACTTTCACCGCAGCCCCCGCACACTTTCCCCACAGCCCGCTGCACACTTTCACCGCCACCCCTGCATACTTTTGCCACAGCCACCAGCACACTTTCGCCACATCCCCTACACACTTTCATCTCAGCCCCCTGCACACTTTCACCACAGCCCTCTGCACACTTTCACTACAGCCCCTGCACAGTTTCACCACAGCCCCCAGCACACTTTCACCACAGCCTCCTGCACACTTTCACCACAGTCCCCGGCACACTTTCACCGCAGCCCCCTGCACACCTCCACCGCAGCCCCCAGCACACTTTCACCACAGCCCCTGCACACTTTCACCGCAGCCCTCTGCACACTTTCACCGCAGCCCTCTGCACACTTTCACCGCAGCCCTCTGCACACTTTCACAACAGTCCCCTCCACACTTTCACCACAGTATCTGGCACACTTTCACCACAGCCCTCTGCACACTTTCACCACAGCCCCCGCACACTTTCACCACAGCCCGCTGCACACTTTCACCGCAACCCCTGCATACTTTCGCCACAGCCACCAGCACACTTTCGCCACAGCCCCTACACACTTTCATCTCAGCCCCATGCACACTTTCACCGCAGCCCTCTGCACACTTTCACCACAGCCCCTGCACACTTTCACCACATCCCACAGCACACTTTCACCACAGCCCCCTGCACACTTTCACCACAGTCCCCGGCACACTTTCACCGCAGCCCCCTGCACACCTTCACCGCAGCCCCCAGCAAACTTTCACCCCAGCCCCTGCACACTTTCACCGCAGCCCTCTGCACACTTTCACCGCAGCCCTCTGCACACTTTCACAACAGTCCCCTCCACACTTTCACCACAGTCTCCGGCACACTTTCACCACAGCTCTCTGCACACTTTCAGCACAGCCCCCTGCACACTTTCACCACAGCCCCTACACACTTTCACCACAGCCCCAGCACACTTTTAGCAAAGCCTCAGCACACTTTCACCACAGTTCCTGCACACTTTCACCACAGCCCCCGCACACTTTCACCATAGCCCCGCACACTTTCACCACAGCCCCCGGCACACTTTCATCGCAGCCCCTAGCACACTTTCACCGCAGTCCCCCACACACTTTCACCGCAGTCCCCCTCACACTTTCACCGCAGCCCCCGGCACACTTTCACCACAGCCCCCTGCACACTTTCACTGCAGTCCCCCATACACTTTCACCGCAGCTCCCAGCACACTTTCACCACAGCCCCAGCACACTTTCACTACAGCCCCCTGCACACTTTTACTACAGCCCCGCACACTTTCAGCACAGCCCCCTGCACACTTTCACCGCAGCTCCCCGCACACTTTCACCGCAGCCCCCTGCACACTTTCACCGCAGCCCCCGGCACACTTTCACCACAGCCCCCGGCACACTTTCACCACAGCCCTTTGCACACTTTCACCACAGCCCCTGTACACTTTCACAACAGCCCCGCACACTTTCACCACAGCCCCCGGCACACTTTCATCGCAGCCCCTAGCACACTTTCACTGCAGTCCCCCACACACTTTCACCGCAGTCCCCCTCACACTTTCACCGCAGCCCCAGCACACTTTCACCACAGCCCCCCGCACACTTTCACTGCAGTCCCCCTTACACTTTCACCGCAGCTCCCGGCACACTTTCACCTCAGCCGCAGCACATTTTCACCGCAGTCCCCTGCACACTTTCACCACAGCCCCTGGCACACTTTCATCTCAGCCCCGGCACACTCTCACCACAGCCCCTGCACACTTTCACCACAGCCCTTTGCACACTTTCACCACAGCCCCTGTACACTTTCACCACAGCCCCCGCACACTTTCACCACAGCCCCCGTACACTTTCACCACAGCCCCAGCACACTTTCACCACAGCCCCCGCACACTTTCACCACAGCCCCCGTACACTTTCACCACAGCCCTTTGCACACTTTCATCACAGCCCCCGGCACACTCTCACCACAGCCCCTGCACACTTTCACCACAGCCCCCGGCACACTTTAACCACTGCCCCTGGCACACTTTCACCACAGCCCCCTGCACACTTTCATCACAGCCCCCGTACACTTTCACCACAGCCCGCACACTTTCACCCCCTGCTTTGGGTAGGTGGTTAATGTGTGCGTGAAACCCCATGGAAAGGGACCATCAAATGGAATTCCACTTGGTAAATCCCGGTCTCCAAAGTACCGTCCAACCTGTAATCGGGGCCACGGTGGGCTACTTAAAGTGCCTGGGCAGACATCAGAAGGGATGAAAAGCCCGGTTTCCACACCCACCACATTTACAAATAGGAGACGTAGTTGACCACAGCTTAACTTGAACACAAGAAGGAGAATGCAGGATTGCAGCAGCATGTAATAGAGAGAGGCAGTGAGGGTTTATTCCACTGCCATGTGTATAGCGCCTTGCTAACCCTTCAAAGACCCAAAGCACAGCTCGAGCAGAACCATCGCTTTGCCTTATTTTCATAACACCAGGCACTCTTTAGATGGTAAGGGGATATCTTCTGCCATCAGGTGTTAGCAATGATGGTATATAATGCCTCAGCCTTGCAGAGCCTGGTAATTGTGGCCTTAAGCAGTGTACTGTGGGTGCTGCAGGGCCTGGTGTACTGTCAGGTTCATGTGGCTTTTGACTTCCACAGAGGTTGTGCTGAGGCTGATTTGATGCACTCTTGGGGCTTGCAGCTGGCTGAATCTCTGAGTTTGCACCTTCCAAAGGAAGCTCCCAGTCGCGGCTTGCGACAACGGGAAGGGGAAGGGTGGGCACGCGCGCAGGGGGGTTGGTAAATAAAAATTAAAGAAAAAATAAAAATAAAAACACTTACCTCCTCCGCTGCGTGCCGTGCACCGTTCCTTCGTCCCTCGCCGCTGCTGCAGGCACAGGCTCCCAGCCTGCCCTGTGGCCAATCATGACGCTGCTAAAAGGAGTGTCAGGATTGGCTGGGAGCGCCCAGTCAGGGCGCTCCCAGGCCGACTGGGAGCCTGTGGAGGCTCTAGTTGCTGGCCTTGAGAGAGCCTACTGCGCATGTGTGTTTGTCCGGCCCAAGACGGTCGGCCAAACTACATGCGCGGTGAGGGGGAGTGCAGAGCTTTCCCCCTTACTGCTCTTTACCCCATGGCCCCGCCCCTTCAAAGAAAAGGATAATAAACAAAGTTTATTATCCTTTTCTTTTGAAGGTTTTGCAGCTGCCGCTGCTGGCGGGGGGGGGGCAACGCTCCTCCGCTCTAACGGAGGAGCTGCCCCTGGAAGCTCCCATCATCCTTGGGCACTTTCTTAGCACAGTGTCCTATGTGGTTCGAACTGTATATACACAGACCACCAGAAATCTGCCCGACGCATGATATATATAAAAAACTCCCCTTATGAACTTTATGACAACGTGCACTGTTTCATCTATGGCACGCCATGGAGTAGCGTGCTACCCCTTCACAAATGCACTTTGGTGTTTGTTTTGAAGCACTGTATGAATACAACTACAATACAACAGAACTTACTCAAACCCTACAGCGTTGCAAGGTTACAATAATGGCAGAACAGACCTAGGAAATCCTCTAGTGACATAAACCTGCCTTCCATAAAGGTAGACCTTACTTAGCACCTGATTCAGCACACACGTATGTTTGCATGCAGATTGGAATTATGAGTTGTGCATCAGCAACCACATTCTGCAAAGATCTCCTGACAGATTTCACCAGAAAATTCCAGATGAGATATATGAGGGTAAAAAGCTAAGATACAAATGCAAAAGATGCAGTTGTCATCCTCAGGGCCTCATGTCCCACTGTCAGGAAGGTGAGAGCAGGAACAGGGCATGCCTGGCCACCTTTGGGACACCTCTCTGCATGGGTCTGGAGAGAGTTCACCCCTACTCTGTGTCCCACTTTGGAAGTGTATATTTTTGTTTTTTCCACCTTAACGAGAGTGACAATCCTTCATGTTCATCGATGTGTTCCCACAAAATGGTGACAAAACCAAGAGTGTGCCTCTGAGGTCAAGAAGGGCATACAAAGTGCACCCTCTTTTAAGAATGACTGCTGGCCACTCACCAGTCTCAGGGGGGCTGACAATGGTGGCAGCAAATGCTGCCTGAGTGGCCCTTTCACCTACGACCTTCCAGGAAACTTTCCTACTGCCTCCCCTAGTGAAAGGTCTGTCCAGGTCCCTGCATTGGAGTCCTTGACTTCACCCATGTGGGACATGGTTGAAGAGTGCACACTAACTCTGCATGTATGTGGTAACGGTGAGAGTGGAACACTTTTGTTGAGTTTCACTGGATTGAAACAGGAGTCCATCTTGGGACACCTGTGTGTGGCTGAATCACAAGATGGCAGAGTGAGGCAAACCTGCTGAGGTTCTTCAGCTGTTTGAAGGAAGCCTTGCTGGTGTCATCAAGGTGCTGAGACCCATAGAATGAAGATACTTCCATAATGAAAGAGAAGCAAGAGCCTTTGTGTAGGTGGACCATGACTTACAGTTGTACCTCTCAGAGGAGTTTGATTCTTGGTGGTCACAGATTACAAATGCTGGCCTTTATCTTCAATGCAACAAAGGCACCTGCCTTCAACAGGCCTTCGTGGAATCCACTACATGTGCCGAGGACACGCTTCTGAAACCTCTACTAGATCGCAGCCCACATCAGGATGTGCTGACACAAGCTTGCCATGGACTTTGATCTATTTTGCAAGGTGCCTTGCCTTGAGACACCACGATTGTGGCCCATAGGTCCCTCTAGAACGCCCTAGTCACAATGGTCCATGAAAGCCATGGAGAGGCTGTTAACATGGCAATACTTCTAGCTCCTTGGCACAAATGCCCTCATTGACCAGGTCTGCAGTTGCACCTGGGTCTACAGCTTGAGTGCGGCAAGTCAACCAGCCACAGTCATCACCATGCCAAGTAGTGTTGCTCGTTGGCATCCTATACCTGTGGATTCCTTTGATCTGCAAGATGGCGAACCCAATGTGATTGTCATGGATGCCATGTCATGGATGCCGTGGTTTGCCGTCCACAGCAGCAGAGCATGTAGCACCATAATGGACAAACTCTTCACCATCACGGGCACATCTCTACTGCTAAAGTCTGGCAATGGCCCGGCATGCCACAGCCGGCAGTCCACCGCCAACCCGAACGTCTATCACTTCCATGTCACACCCCATGGTTCATATGCATTGAGGATAGAACTCCCTTTGGCCTTGTACCAGCCGTGGGAAGTGGCTGGATTGGGGCTATCGAGAGGATAGAGAGTACCCTGAGCTCCACGCCAAGGCCCGAGCTGAGGCACTACGCCTGACGATTGCGGGAAACTGCAGTAGATCCCTCCCTTGGATTCCCAGGGGACAAGTGGAAGGTTTTGTATTAATATTTCACACTTTACATATTGTTTTGAGCACAATTTTAGAGCAGAAGCTCTATTGATACAGGTCCTGACGAATGCTGCAACACCTCATGCGAGGGTTATAAGCCGTTACATGTTGACCTACCCTGGTGACACACTTTAGCAGGCTGAGGCCTTCGTGCAGTGTTCCGCTTTTAATCCTGACCCAGAGAAACACAAATAAAGTTGTTTGCATACCATGGAGCCAGTTTTAGCTATTGCACTCTTTGTATCCTCTGTGTACCACAATACCTGTAGCTCTTCAAAGGGTATTTATTATACCTCTAAAACATCTGTTGTGCTCCTCTCTCCTAGTGTGGTGTTGTAGCCCGCACCGTGACTAGGTATCGTGGTGTGAGGAGGTTCCTAGTGATGAAGCGTGCCACTGATGGTGGGTGAGGGACATCATCCTTTAAAAGGAATACTCCATCTCAGACAGCTTCTTCTGTTTTCAACCATCCTCTTTTGGTTTAGACCCAGGTGCTCTATGGTGTGTAATGGTGTTCCATTGGGTGGGGAGTTTACTCCTGCTGGTCCTTAAATCTCCTCTGGCCCTCATTTTGTGATTTGGAACCCCATAGAGCCACCTTACATTTCCTGCAGGTCCATTGTGCAATCCCAGCTGCCACTGCCCCACAAGGCATCCTTTTAAACAGAACCCCCCAGGTTCAGGTCAGTGATAAACATCATTCTGAAGTGAGGAAGGAGGAGGAGAAAGGGTGTCCCAGAATTCACCAGCTTGCAAATCACCATCCACAGCAGAAACATCAGTCCAACCTGGGGTGCTCCTCCACACTGACAAATCACCAAAGAAGCTGCAGCCATTGCTAGTCTCAAACCCTTCACAGTAGGAAGCAGCAAAGGCACAATGATCCCTTCCCTGAGAGAGAGCTGAGAGCAAAAATAAACATCTCACTCCTCCAGAAAGGAGAAACTTGGGGAGCACCAAAGAGCAACAGAGGAGTACTGCCAGGTCAGAGATCAGAACAGGAAACCAGCTGTGCGACCCTAGGTCTTCATGTACAGCACACACCATGTGTGTGTGCATGTGTGAAATCTAAGAGATACAGGGTGATTGCCACTGTGTCTTTCTCCTGGAGCCCCTGACAAGTGTGTGATCTGCTCCCTTCACCAGTCTGAGCACCAGTGATCAATGTAAGTTCAAACAGTGCACCCCTGACAACACCCTGTGAAGCGCTCTCCCCTCCTCGCAGCACCTTTGGCTAAATGTCACCTAGGATAGGTGGAGAGGCAAGCCTGGTCCGTGCAGCAGGCTCCTTATTGGTTGAACCTCCCATCAGTGATGGCTGCCATGGTAGTAATGCACAGCTCCTCAGGTAAGTCCGGGGACCCCCCACTGAATCATTATTGGAAACCGGTGACCCCCACTGAGTCATTATTGGAAGCTGGGGACCCCCCAATGAGCCATTATTGGAAGCCGGGGACCCCCCAATGAGCCATTGCTGGAAGCCGGGGCCCCCCAACCTAAACATTGTTGATGATTTGAACCGCAAAACAATGCACAAAAAATACAGAAACAAGCATTCCATCAAACACAAATGATAACAAATTGTATTTAATTTGCAAACAAATAAAACAGAAAAAATAAAAATATTAATTTTAATAGGAAGGTTAGAGATTTTATAAATTCAATCGAAGCCACAAATCACTCTTACTATATTCTGTTTGCTGCACCTGCGCTGCTCCCACAGATCAATCTGGGGCCACTCATCGTCCATACTATATTCTGTTTGATGCGCCTGCTCTGCTCCCACAGATCAATCTGGGGCCACTCATCGTCCATACTATATTCTGTTTGATGCGCCTGCGCTGCTCCCACAAATCAATCTGAGGCCACTCATCGTCCATACTATATTCTGTTTGATGCGCCTGCACTGCTCCCACAGATCCATCTGAGGCCACTCATCGTCCATACTATATTCTGTTTGATGCGCTTGCACTGCTCCCACAGATCAATCTGAGGCCACTCATCGTCCATACTATATTCTGTTTGATGCGCTTGCACTGCTCCCACAGATCAATCTGAGGCCACTCATCGTCCATACTATATTCTGTTTGATGCGCTTGCACTGCACCCACACATCAATCTGAGGCCACTCATCGTCCATACTATATTCTGTTTGATGCGCTTGCACTGCTCCCACAGATCAATCTGAGGCCACTCATCGTCCGTACTATATTCTGTTTGATGCACTTGCACTGCACCCACAGATCAATCTGAGGCCACTCATCGTCCATACTATATTCTGTTTGATGCACTTGCATTGCTCCCACACATCAATCTGAGGCCACTCATCGTCCATACTATATTCTGTTTGATGCGCTTGCATTGCTCCCACACATCAATCTGAGGCCACTCATCGTCCATACTATATTCTGTTTGATGCACATGCACTGCTCCCACACATCAATCTGGGGCCACTCATCGTCCGTACTATATTCTGTTTGATGCGCTTGCACTGCTCCCACAGATCAATCTGAGGCCACTCATCGTCCATACTATATTCTGTTTGATGCGCTTGCACTGCTCCCACAGATCAATCTGAGGCCACTCATCGTCCATACTATATTCTGTTTGATGCGCTTGCACTGCTCCCACAGATCCATCTGAGGCCACTCATCGTCCATACTATATTCTGTTTGATGCGCTTGCACTGCTCCCACAGATCAATCTGAGGCCACTCATCGTCCATACTATATTCTGTTTGATGCGCCTGCACTGCTCCCACAGATCAATCTGAGGCCACTCATCGTCCATACTATATTCTGTTTGCTGAGCCTGCACTGCTCCCACAGATCAATCTGAGGGCACTCATCGTCCATACTATATTCTGTTTGATGCGCTTGCACTGCTCCCACTAATCAATCTGAGGCCACTCATCGTCCATACTATATTCTGTTTGATGCGCCTGCACTGCTCCCACAGATCAATCTGAGGCCACTCATCGTCCGTACTATATTCTGTTTGATGCACTTGCACTGCTCCCACAGATCAATCTGAGGATACTAATTTAAATTTTAGCCTCCAATTTCAAATTTCTTGACATTTACAGTATGTTTTGAAACTGTACATTTAGCCACTTCATTTATAGACACTTTATTATCGGCTCATATTAGTTAATTTTCTAAGCATTCACGGACTGTCTGAGAAGACTTTGTGGACCTCTAAAAGTCCCCGGACCACAGGTTGGGAACCACTGGGGTAGATGGTTCCACCACGGCTACTCTGAGAATAAAGTGTGTCCCATAAAAACCACCCTGGCTCAGGTGAAGTTCTGTCTCTGATAAAACCTATCGCTTCTCCCCTGGTGGATGCATCAGTGCTGGAGAACCTGGTTGAATAACACGTTGACACTCGCCTAGTGCTTGGGCTATTGACATAAGCCTTCTTTCATCTCCAAGGAAGACCCAACCACGTAAAGCAGTAATTGGTCCTGCCTGGAAGCATCTGTCATGGACAAGTCAAGCTAACAACTCTTCCTGCAAACATCTGCAGGCGGCCTGCCCTAACGATTGTCTCTTGCTGCAGTTCAAGTTTTGGGAGCCACAGGAGTTTGTCTGAATCTTAAAGGTTGCTCTGAAGCCCAGATGTTCTGCACCTGCTCTTTAGAGGACATTGAAACAGTGATGCGGTTCCTGCTCCGATGTCTGTGTCCCAGGTCATGGCAAGGACGTGACTCAAACCACTGTTGATCCAGGGAGCTCTCCTGTAGACCCTTGATTGATGGTCCAGTCTTTGATACTCATGAAATTACCTGTTAAGGCAAAGGGAACAAAGGATGACTCTCTGGTGGAAGAAGGAACTCAGGGGGTACCAGAATCCCTAGGGTTACCTAGGGTCTCAGGCCAAAGCTAATGTTGAGGTACCTCCCTGCTGGCCGCAGTGGTGACTTCTGAGGTACGATCTGGAGTTAACGTCCACTAAGTCATGTTCCATCGGGCACCATTCAAGGAAGCCTTCCTTCCTAGGTTGAGGCCCATCTCTTACACGTCACTGACCGAGGAGCGATGCTGTAGGCTGAAGGTCGGCCATGACCATTACTGCAGTTTAAAGACCTGGCCGTTCCTTTGTGAGACAGGACAATTTGCCAAACTGCAAAGAAATCAGATAAAGACAAATCAATTGAGTATGTTCAAATGTGAGCTATACAAAAGGCAAAGTCTGAAAACGGTTATTGAATTATGTCTGGTTAGCTATTACGGGTGGGAGAAAAATTCCGCTCCGCTGCCGGAGGTCATTGAGTTTTTGTCACTCTCTCTAAGTTCTGACCAAATTCTGCACTCTGCCTTGTAGCAGAGTTTTTTTCTTATGCGCGGCTCACCCACTGTAAGTTGGCAAGTGCAAGCAAGAATTGGCATGCCCTCGCATGATTTTCAGGTGCTAGGACAGCACCCGGTGGGATTTTCCCAATGTGGGCAGTCACATCCGTTTATGTTGGAAAAGCTGCCACTCGAGTGGAAAATCTGGGGAATCATGTGGTGCCATTTGCATGTGGAACCAGCTTCCAGCGCTAAAAATCAGCACGGGCAGTGTGGCGTACCAACTTCTGCTCACTCGCGGAGCTCCGCGGAATCTCGCTGAACTGTTATGTAACTCTGCAGAATTTTGCAGAGTGATACTTTGGAGTTCCACCCACGCGTGATTACAAAACACAAATATTAAGGAATACAAACTGGCATACTCCATACTTTGCTGTCAGATTTTCAAATAACTCCAGGAGGTTCTGGTCACGGGAGGTCACCACTCTGCTCTTCCACAAGGATGCATAAGACATTATTGTAAGTCTGAGCAGCTGAGTCGGGCAAAGACCCTTGTATTTTGTGGGTACATATTCACTGCACATGCAAACTAAGGAGCATAAAGTTCTAGCCACGGTCACTTGGACAGTCCGCCAGGAGGTGTGACTTAGCTTCATTCTTGGGGGCCAGATGTACGAAGCATTTTTCAAGTCGCAAACGGGCCGATTCTGTGAATCGGCCCGTTTGCAACTTCAAAAATGCTTTTTGGGATGTAAAAAGCTCAAACTGCGATTTGGTAACTTGTTACCGAATTGCAGTTTGGGTTTTGAGATTCGGTATTAGGAAGGGGCGTGTCAAGAGCGTCCCTTCCTAATACCGAATCCAAATGGTATGCGTGATTGTTTTGTGACCGCGAATGCGGTCGCAAACCAATCGTAGTTAGCACCAGTTTCAAACTGGTGCTAACCCATTTGCAAACGGGAAGGGGTCCCCATTGGACCCCTGCCCCTTTGTTAATGGTAGCAAAATTATTTTTTCAGAGCAGCTCTGAAAAAATGAAAAGAAAACTTTTCATTTTTGATTTTGAAATGCATCTCGTTTTCCTTTAAGGAAAACGGGCTGCATTTAAAAAAAAAACTGCTTTATTTCAAAGCAGTCACAGACATGGTGGTCTGCTGTCTCCAGTGGGCCAGCATCCCTGTGATGGCGGCCATTCCCAATCGGGTCGCAAATTGCGAGCTACCTCATGAATATTCATGAGGTAGGTCATTTGCGACCCCATTGGGAAACGCAAACAGTGTAAAATAAACTGTTGTACATCCGGTTTTGCGACTCGCAGTTTGAGAGTCGCAAAACCGGATCTTTGGACATGTGGCCCTAGGTCCTGGAATTAGAAGCTTCTCGAACACTGCTTCCGGTATCTGTGGATTCTCTTCATATCAGCAGAATCATAGGCAGTGGAAGGGACATCACATGCCATTCAACTCTTGGTGTGAAAGTGTGGAATCCCAATTTTTCCTATGTGATGTGAAATCCGTCTTGTTTTGTTCAGCCCTGTGATATTCAATGATAACATTTCTGAGGCACTTCTACAGGTGGTGGAGAATGCACCCTGAGGTGTGACCTGTTACCCGGCTACCCTATTCCCCTGGCCTGGGGTCGGTCTATGGCCCTACCGCATTCCCCTGTGCAGAACTCACCGCGGAGAGTTTGGTGTGGCCGTGAGTACTCGTCACCTCCTTGACACAGATATTGCTCCTGTGCTCTCCTCTTTTCACCTCTCACCTCTTTCCTCCCATGGAGTTGCTTGTGCCTGTTGAGATTGTCTTCTGTATTCTGGGTCTGTCTGACCCTCTTTGTTTATTGTGTACTTTGTCATGACCGGTGTCCTTGTGGAACTATTTCCAGGTGTAGTGTGGTTAGTTTTACGTATTCATTGCGCTTTAGCTTCAGGCTTTAGGCCTTTGTGCACTTTGCCCTGAATATATTTTATTCATTTGCTGACAGCTTAGAGCCTCTGTGCACTTTGCTCTACATGCTTTTTATTAGGCTTCGTACTGTTATTTTTCAAATGGCCAGTTCTACGGTGTTGTTTTTTTATTCATATCACACTGTTTTGCCTACTTCAGCACTGGAGTTCTCCATAACATATTTACTCTGTGCTTCAGTCAAGGATACAGTCTGGTACATTGCCGATAGACGTGGTAAGAGTTTAGACTTGGCATTCCTGCGTAGGGACATTTTGTGATCACGATGACATGTTAGCTACAAAATCACTTCCTTGTCCCAATACACGCAAGAGGGAGATTCTGACCAGGGAACCACAACTAGACGCTGACTGCCTCGTTGCAGATGCTGAACCAAGATCACAGGTCTTTGCTCAGGTATGAGGGCTGATGTCTCCACAGTGATTCTAATAGGCAAGCTAGAAGCTTAACATGCTGTGCTCTAAATAGAACAAGCAGAGGGAGAGTAGAAACTGTTAGACAATATGATAGCTTTGTTTTTATGTTTTACTCTCCTGGTGACTATTTCAATCCTACTGTGTTGTATCGTTCTGGTTATTGCGGCTCACGCCTTAATATCTAAAATACAGTTGTTTTATTAAAACATTATATAAAACTTATACTGTCTTTGTCATTTGTATATGAGATCATATTGGAAATAAGAGAGTTGGTTTGGATCTGAGTAACCACGACTTCCCTGAGAAGTTCCAAAGATGTCATGCGCTCGGCTGCCAAATCATTCCTTTCACATGGGAGAAATGAGGCACTGCTAGTTAGCCGGAGCAAAAACCGGATTTAGGGTGACAGAGTTCTTTACACGTGGGTCGGACTCAGTCCCCCACACCGTTATAGATCCTGCTACCTAGAAATCCAGTAGTCTCATTTAGAATAATGAGAGCCCACGCGACACAGGGACTTCGAGTTGATAGTCCTCTTCAGAATTAACTTCAATGGAGACAGGAAGGTGGAGGTCTCAGGGGTGCCACATTGAAAGATTCACAATAAGGTAATGGCGCCATGGTGCATAAGAAACTCCAAGGATAAGGGTTCAACTAGTCCTGACAAGGAGGATGCACAGCATATATTTAGGAACAAGTAAATGTCACAAATATTCAAATTTAGACAAAATAAGGATGGTCCTCTGCAATTGTCATTAGAGTTGGTAGGACCAGAAGGGTTTTTATTCATATGTGGGGATTCAGCTTATTTTTGGCTGCTCACTGGGCGGTGTGGTAGGAGCTACCTTCCTCTGGTACTACCAAGGATGACACATGTGGCCTGACAGGTCACCTGGCTAGCCCAAGGATCTGCCAGAAAAGAGCGCCCCCCTGGATAGATAGTAGCCTGATGGTTTTGGGTGTCGTGGCACTCCCTGTAGGAGTGGCCTACTCTACATTTAGGATATATCAATTGGCAAGACTGATAGAAAAGCTAGCAGATTCCACGTCAGTGGCTCACGAAAACATAGCAGAGGAATTACCTCCTTTGAGGGCCATGGTAATTCAAAACTGTATTGTGCTAGACATTCTCCTAGCAAAGGAGGGTAGGGTATGCTAGGTGATACACCAAACATGTTGTGCATCCATACCGGATAACAGTGATAATATTAATAAAGCCATAGGGAAATAAAAAAGGTCCAAAAGGAGGCAGAAGGGATACATGCAGGTGGCATCTGGGGAAGGCTGGGAGCGTGGGTTATCAAAAGGGGGTCCTGGCTGTTGGAAGCGATAATAATAGGAATTGACGCTCTGATAACACTGTGTGTGCTTATACAGGCATGCCCCACATGTATTAACATACTCATCACCAGTTGCTGCAGTAGATCAGAGCCTTCCCTCTGTTGCAACTCGAAGGGACAAAGGCACCAAAATACAGGGGATAATACTTACAAGCTGGAGAGCAAGGCAGAGGTATTCCCATTGAAGGAATTTGTGTAAGGTGTCATTGAGTATCAGAGGGCGGAATGTGGAGTCCCAATTTTTCCTATGTGATTTGGAATCCATCTTGTTTTGTTCAGTCCTGTGATACTCAATGATAACACTTGTTGTTGAAGCATGTGATGAATAATTTTTTTCTATATTTTATATGTACCAGCTTGTACCAGCTTACAATGCAAGATGATGCAAGGCTTGCTCAAGAGGCAGCACTCGTGATATGCCACAGCATGCTAGCTCAGCACTAATATTCTATTATTAAAGCAAAAGCACCGGCTATTGACTAATGTTCTTCTCAATCTTGAAAAGTCCCCTACTGACATTACGGGGAACACGTGATTATTGTTATATATTTGCTTACAATGTACTATTATTCTGTGATTTGATTGGATATCATATATAAATATTATGAAATCTTGCCTGGAGATAGCTGGGCACATGGTATGTATGTTTGTGATTTCCGAGAAATGACCATGTACTCATTTCTTATTGGACAATTAATGGGACCACCCTTTGTGGTTTGCAGGAACAAAAGATTATGGGGGTTATTTTGACCCCGGCGGGAGGCGATAATGTGGCGGTAGTACCACCAACAGGCTGGCGGTACTTACCGCCACATTATGAACATGGCGGTCCCGCGACAGTAATACCGCTGATACTGCCAGGCTGCTGCCAACCTGCAGCCTGGCAGTCCCGGTGGTTGTAATCAGCCAGGGCATCTCTGCCCTGGGGATTATGAGTCCCCATCCGCCAGCCTGTCCATGGCGGTAAACACCGCCATGAAAAGGCTGGTGGTATGGGTGACTCGGGGGCCCCTGGGGGCCCCTGCAGTGCCCATTCACTTGGCGTGGGCACTGCAGCGGCCCCCATGCACAGCCCCATCGCGCATTCCACTGCCCGAATTGTGGGCAGTGGAATGCACGACGGGTGCTGCTGCACCCGACGCACCTCAACATTGCCATCGGCTCCATTACGAGCCGGCTTCAATGTTGTGGTGACTTTTCTGCTGGGCCAGCGGGTGGAAACACTGTTTCTGTCCTGTGGCCCAGCGGAAATGTCATAAAGTGGTGCCAAACACACCGCCAGCACTGGCGGTATGTTGGCGCCCACGGCTTTGGCGGTCTTTTTAAAAGACAGCCGAAGTCATAATGAGGGCCTATGTTTTAGTTCTGGAATTTGGACATTTGGTTTTGGGAGCCAGCTGTCCCCATCTCACTTTAATAAATAATTTTTATTTCCCTGTAACTGGATGGTTTCTGACTTTCAATGGTTTGCATTTCTGAGGGACTTCTACAAAAGGAAATGACCTCGTATGAGCTTTGACATCCATGATGGTCCAGTGGATTTTTTCAGAAGCTGAAGCGTGCTTACTTTTAAACTATGGGACTGATTTAGAGTTTGGCAGATAGGTTTACTCCATCACAAATGGGACGGACATCCTGTCCACCGCATTACGATCCCATTACATCATATGAAAATTATAATATGGTGGATGGGATATCCGTCACATTTGTGACAGAGTAACCCGTCTGCCAAACTGTAAATCAGGCCTAAATTCCATTTGTTTAATATGGTGAGGCAGGATGACAGTGGGTTGAAGCACACACAGCGGGAAAGTGACCATATCTCCCCCACAT
Organism: Pleurodeles waltl; assembly: GCF_031143425.1. Classification (NCBI taxonomy): domain Eukaryota; kingdom Metazoa; phylum Chordata; class Amphibia; order Caudata; family Salamandridae; genus Pleurodeles; species Pleurodeles waltl. The sequence goes on from NC_090440.1 coordinate 19,123,534, forward strand.
CTGCTGAATCAACATTCTATCAGCAAATGTTGTTGTCTTTTCCAAGTACAACTCTTCTTGATACAAGGTGATGCTCACCGACCTCTAAACTTCAAGCCACATGTTTCTTCTTAACATCATTGAGCAATGTGTGGACTAATCCGCAAACCCCTCTTGAGACCTCCTGCCCCCTCCTCTGGTCCATGCTTTAGTGCACCCTTCAAAGGCCATGCCCCCTTTATCAACCCACTCACCAACCCTCAACTCCCTACTTTTCTCAGATTGCAATGTTCATACTTCTTTCTTTTCTCCACTTTTTTCACCTTCCTGCTTGTGTGTATCACTTTTCAATCACCAGACCCCTTGTCTCTTTTCATAGACGTCCACACCATGTTGACATATGATGTAAAGTCGTTCCTTCAAGGTTCATTCTTAGCGGCCACCAGTTTTGCTCAGTGCTTAGTCTGGTGATCTGACAGTGCCTTGAGGCCAATCTTGATTCCTTCATTGTGTGTTCTCCATGTGCCGCCCTCCCACAATTCCATTCACACTGAGCTCACCACCAAGAGCCGTGCTCCCGTAGACCTGGCACCACCTTCAGTTGTCACCCACTCTCAACCCTTCCTCCTAGAGTACCACAGCCCTTGTGGCATGCCCACCTGCCAGTCAGTCCCCTGCCTCAGATGGAGGGGATGCGGATGCCACAGAGGCCCTCACCACTCTTAAGGGGGATAGAGTAGGACCCCCACACTTTTCAAAATTCTAAGACTTAAGGAAAAGCCTAGAGGTCCTGAACAGAAAAGGTACCTCCCACGCACACCCTAGGAGAAAACTTCCAGGGTATTAGGGCCATTGTAGTTTTGCTTTTCAAAAACAAACTTCGGCTTTGGAAGTTTGTTTTTGCAAAGCGAACACGTTTGCTGAGCGGCCACATGAAACATGATAGACACTCAGCAAACTTTCCTTACTGTGGCAGCAGCGCCTCTGAAGGCATAGCAGTCACTGCCGGGCTGGTGGAGGTCTCTAAATATGCTGGGTGGTAATCCGCCAAAGTAGCAGATGCTATGACCTCCAAAGCCCCCCGCCACCCCCCCCCCCGGCAGACAGGGGCTTCCCACCATAACTCTAATGTAAGGCCCTTGGTTTATAGAAATTGAAAAACAAAATCACTTTTTGCAACAAAACTATGGAGTAGAACAGACAGCAATTATTTTAATGCACAGAGTCCTCAAGTACAAACAGTGTGGGCATCATGTACAAGGATCTCCACAAACACTTTGCAGCCATCTTGAGAACTGTGAAGCATAGCAATGGTTACCTCCTGAGGAGGGCAGGTGGTAACAGTTTTCAAAGTGTAAGCTGTCACAACCTGCCAACATTTGACAGCTTACACTCTGCTTGTGCAGGCTACAAACATCAGGCGGTTCAGACAGTGGTCTCTAGATTAATGCATGAACTGCCCCTTGTCGTATTCACAGCGCATCATGGTTTGTGGCATTGTGGCTCTTGTTGCTTTCAGGAAAGTGTTGATGGAGGTCTGCTGTCATCCCATGGACGCCTCTTTCATAGCTTTCACAAGGAGTTGCAATCCCATCCCTTCTTCATCACTATCCATCCGGCAGACAGATTGCAGCTCTGCAAATATATAGTTTGTTGTGTAAGAGCTTTGAGCATCCCTCACACAACAGAAAGGCTAAGTGGTCGCGGCATTCTTGTGTTACTTTCAAATGAGAGTGTCCCTATCATGGTGTGAGAGTCTTTCTCACCCTAGTCTGCCGCTGTCACGTGCCCTTGCGTACCTCTGTCAGAGTACCTACAGTGTTCACTACCCAATGCCCCCTTGTCAGATCTGAGAGTCTTATCTGCTCATCTGAGCCTTGCTATCTGTTCACCATGACACTGAAACACCCACTGGAAGGACCAACATAACAACATGTCCTAATGTCCTGTTCTCCTCTCCCACCCCCTCTTTATAAAGACCCTCTTCTCCTCCCTACTCTTGAGGCATTGGTTGCCTCTGCACCTATATTTCCGGGAGCCCATGGATCAAACACTACCCTCTGAAGGAATTCCGGGGACAATGCTTGGCCACCAAAGACTTGCCAGAAGATGTGAGTAGACGGTGAGGCTCTAGCTGTGGCTCTAAGTGCAGAAGGGGAGGCGGGGGAACCACTCTCTGGTAGTACAGTGCCCAAAGAGCTCCATCACCTGGTAACAAATATCTCCATCACATGCGTGCCAAATACCTCCATCACCTAGTCCCAAAGATCTCCTTCACATGAGTGCCAAAGATCCCCATTACTTGGTACCAAAGATATCCTTCATATGTGTGCCAAAGATCTCCATCACGTGGGTACCACAGATCTCCATCACCTAGTACCAAAGATCTCCTTCACATTAGTGGCAAAGATCTCCATCACACAGTACAAAAGCTCTCCATCATATGGGTACCACAGATTGCCTTCATTAATGTACCAAAGATCTCCATCATATAGGTCCAAAGATCTCCATCACATCGGTATATCAGATCTCTATCATTGGTGTACCAAAGATTTCCATCACATAGGGACAAATGGCTCCATCACGTGGTAACTAATACCTTCTTCTCAAATGTGACAAAGATCTCCTTTACAGGTGTGCCAAAGATCTCCATCCCCTTGTACCAAGAATCTCCATCACATGGGTACCGCAAATCTCCTTCATGTGGGTACCAGAGATCTCCATCACCTAGTACAAAACACCATCTCCACAGCATTGGCAAATATCTTCATCACATGGTACCGAATATCTCCATCGTATGGGTACCACAGATCTCCATCATTCAAGTACCAAAGATCTCCATCACATGGGTACCAAGGATCAACATAACTTGGTACCAAAGATCTCCATCACATGGGTACCACAGATCCCCATCTCAAAAGTACCAGAGATCTCCATCCCAAGTGTAACGCAGATCCCCATCACAGAAGGACCACGGATCTCCATCTCAAATGTACCACATATCCCCATCACAGAGGTTTCATGGGTCTATATGACATGTATACCACAGATCTCTATCACAGTAGCACCACAGATCCCCATCACACCAGTACCATAGATCTCAGCTATACATGTACCACATATTGTGACGCCGCCCTTAACTGTGGCGTCCCTGTTCACTACAGCGCCGTCCTCCACGTTTTTGTCCTGCTTTTGCGATGCGTGCCAGGAAGCATTTTTTATGTCCCGGGTCGAGTCGTTCTCACCTGTCCTTGTAATATTTTTCTTTCCTGTCGGTGGTGGACGCCTTCCTTTGTTCTTTTTCTTCTTTTCTTCTGTCTTTTCTGTGCTCTTGTCCTTTTCTTCTGTTTGGTCTCCAAGCTGTCTTCTTGCAGGGATCCATGTTGTCTTGGTCTGTTCCTTTTTCCCAGCATGCCTGTTTCTCTTATACTGCTACTTTTTCCCATTCTTTTCTATGGGCCTTTTCCCAATCCAAGATGGTGTTGTTTCCTTTTCCTGTTTGTCACTTCCTGTCTTCCTGTGTATAAGCCACTCAGTCCTCATCTGCTTTGCATTGCAAACACTTCATCTTGGTGGTGATCTTCGCTCCTGTTCGTCGTTTGTTTTCCAGTTCCTGCTCCTCTGATTGCAAATTTTTCCTGCATTCATTCCTGCTTTTTCCTCTGTTTCAGGAGTTCCTGTTTTAGAGGTTTTTCCCATTTTGGGGGTTTTTGTCCTCTGGGATTCCTTCTGGAGGGTACGGTCTGCCTTGGTGTTTCTCTGTCAAGCAGCATCGTGGCTACTAGAAAGGGTCGCCCCAATCTTGGTTTGTCCAGAACCAGCAGAAGACCGGGTGCTCTTTCTAACCTTTCCATCAAAGGTGAGAAGCATCGTGCAGAGTGTGACACAGATGGCCATCATAGAAGAACCATGAATCTCAGTAGCAAGTGTACCACGTATCGCCACCACAGAAGTACCAAGGAGCTCGATCATATGTGTAACTCAGATCTCCACCATACGTGCACCACACATCTCCATCATATGTGTACCACTGATCCCAATTACAGATGTACCACAGATCTCCCTCAAAGGGATACCACAGATCCCTATCACATAAGCATCTCAGATCTCCATCACATTTTTAACATGCGGTCCCGTCACAGATCTCCAACATTAGTGTACTGCAGATCTCCATTGTACATGCACCACACATCTCCAACATATGTACAACAGATACCCATCACAGGACCACGGATCTCCATCACAAATGTACCATGGCTCCCCTTCACAGAAGTACCACAGAATCCCATCATAGAAGTACCAATGATCTCCAACAGATAAATGTCACAGATCTCTATCTCACTTGTGCCACAGATCCCCATCACAGAAGTACCACCGTCCAATATCACAGAAGTATCACAGATCCCCATCTCAGAAGTACCACAAATTCCCATCTCACATGTACCACGGATCCCCATCAAAGAAGTCCTGTTGTAGGACCCCTTTAGCACCTAGGTTGGGCACCCATATTTTAGCATTAGGCATGTAGCCTGTGACTTTTTACACGTAGTCACATTTTATTTGTTTCCATATTTTTAGCGCAAGCCAGCTTTTAGCTCGCGGTTGTTCTATTTTATTCAGCTTCTTCTTTCCAAGAAGATGGAGCATTCGAGCTTCACATTTTATCTGTCATTTGTATAGCGTGCATTTTGTGCCCTGTTCAAGGGTGTCATGTATGGTACATAATATAATAACTTTCTATACTTTCTAGAACCTTACAAAATCTTACAAAATGGTTGGGTTGTTTATCTGCTTACACTGGTTGTAATGATGACAACTGTACTATGTTTCATCTGCCTTATCATCGCAGCTCATGCTTTTTACACCAGGATGCACTTGCTTCAATAAATGCTTAAATCCAGCTCGCATTTTCTGTCCTGCCTTGGAATGTGTGAGTCACTGAGTAACTGAGCGAAAGAGGCATGATCTGTTTCCACGACTTCCTTGAGGAATCAGAGTGTCAGATTTAGGTTGCCACAAATCAGCTGTTCCTTTTCAGGGTTGGGTGAGGCACTGCGGGCTAGCCAGGAGTTAGACAGACAGCTTCCACAAGTGGTGTGTAGTTGACTACGTCTCCCACACTTTGTGGTGCTGCCGTCCTAAACACGCAGGGGTATATTTACAAGGAGCTTGTGCCACTGCTGTGTCATTTTTTATTTACAAGGCGGTCGCACATTCAGTGATCCATATTTACAAAGTGACATATTTGCGAAAATGCGTCACTTTTCTCTCCAATGCCTCATTTTTTACCTGTGGTACAACCGGCTGTGTCTGGTTAAGTTAATCATATGCAAGGTAGGCGTTCCCTGTTAAAATCGCACACAGAACTGACATATCCATATTTACAAGTTTTTAGCAAAGTGACGCATTGTTGGCAAATGTCCAAAATGGGTCAAAATTCCTATGCTTGCTTAACCCAGGCATAAAAATAATGCAGTGGCTTTTCAATAGGAATCTGACCAGCTGAAGTCACTTAGCACACTGGAATATGTCTGCGTTTCACTCTCCCTCTAACAGTAGTGGGTTTACACATGTGCCAATCATGTTGTAGTACTCCTTGACCAAGCTAGGACCATGGCACCCATGATTTATTCATCCAGGATTGTCACTTATCCAAGGAAGAAAGGATCACCAAGTCCAGGGGATAAAATGTAATAAAAAATAAAAAAAAACTTACCTGAACCACCGCGCAACTCCTCTTTCTCCCATTGCAGCAGGCAGACACAGGCTCCACGCCTGCCCTTCGGCCAATCCTGACGCTGCTCAGAGCAGCATCAGGATTGGCTGGGAGCACCCAGCCAGGGCACTCCCAGGCAGACTGGGAGCCTGTACATGCTCTCTGTAGCCTGCCGACTGTGTTGCTGGGCTGGAGAGAGCCTACTGCGGCCCGAGATGGCTGGCCAAACATACATGCTCAGAAGGGAGTGCACAGTGCACTCCCCTTACTCCTCGTCATCCCCGTAGCCCCACCCTTTAACAAACGAAACGATAATAAATATAGTTTATTATTATTTTGTTTGTTAAAGGTTTTGCAGCTTCCGCTGCTGGAGGGGGGTGACGCTCCTTCGCTCTAACGGAGGAGCTGGCGCTGGTCATACAGGACAGCTGTGCGGACGCCATCACGGAGATCTTGACGCTGTAGTTCTTAGACAGGCTGATGTTAGCCACCGTTAGGTATTTACCTTACGTTGCGCCCCCGCACACTGCCAACTCTGTTGGAGGGATGCAAGCCTGTAGCTCACTGAGGGGCAGACTCTGCTGGGGATAGGCGCACCGCTGCCATTTTATACCTAGTTGAGAGGCCCAATTTCTTAGCTGGGGCACTAGTAAAGGTGCTCCAAAGGCAAACCAGTTGACACCTGTCCGCGAACTGCCTGAGCGCAGCGCCAGCCATGCTATACCGCTCATCTGAGGAGTCTGCCCTTGAGTTCAGGTGAGCTACAGTAGAGAAACCCTGCTGAAAACTGTTGGGGGGAGTTGGCTGGGGTCTGGACACCATCAGCAAGCTTCAGTATAGCAGTGACCCGGTAAGGAGGCAGATGGGAGTCAAACGTGAGAATGTTCTGACAGTGCACGGAGGGGAAAGCAGACAAGGCCCTAACCCCTAAGCGGTGGGTTTAGAGGGGAGAGGGAAGAAACAGCGTGCAACATTTGGCACACAGCACAGGGTGGAGGGAGAAAGGCTCATAAACAGAGGACTAGATGTGCTTTGATCAACGCATGGTTGGTGGTCAGTCACACTTTAGAAATCCACGATCTTTTATTGGAAGGTACATTAGATGTGGTTTATGATATCTTCCAGGACACCTACACTATTTAGTGGTGTAACACAGTGGTTCTTAGCCTTTTGACTCCTGTGGACCCCCACTTAATCATTACTGGAACCCAAGGACCCCCGATGAATCACTACTGCAATCCAGGGACCCCCACTGAGTCATTACTTGTAGCCGGGGACCCCCGATGAATCACTACTGCAATCCAGGGACCCCCACTTCATCATTACTGGAACCCAAGGACCCCCGATGAATCACTATTGCAATCCGGGGACGCCCACTGAGTCATTACTTGTAGCCGGGGACCCCCGATGAATCACTACTGCAATCCAGGGACCCCCACTTCATCATTACTGGAACCCAAGGACCCCCGATGAATCACTATTGCAATCCGGGGACGCCCACTGAGTCATTACTTGTAGCCGGGGACCGCGGCCTAAGCATTTTCGATGATTTGAACCACAAAACAATGCCCAAAAATAGAGAAACAAGCATTCATCAAATACATACACAAAATATGTAATCATTATTTCATTCACAATCAAATATAAAAAAGAATCACAATTTTAATGGGAAGGTTGGACCTTTTCTAAATTCAATTGAGGCCACTTGTCGTCCGTAATAACTCTGTTTGGTGCACCTGCACAGCTTCCACTAATCAAAATGAGGACACCTCCTTAAATTAAGCCTCCAATTATGAATTCCTTCACATTTATGGAACATTTTAAAATATTCAGATTTAAGTTTTGCTTTTGTTTTTTAATTATATACCCTTTATTAATACTATTTAATTTTCTAAATAGCTGCGGGCCCCCTGAGTAGGCTCTGTGGACCCCCCGGGGGCCACGGACCACAGGTTGGGAACCACAGGTGTAATATATATCCCGCTGGGTCCAGCTGGCTCCTTTGTTAATCCCTCGCTATACCTTGTGCTCCCTCTCTTCAGAGTACGCCACTTTTATAGTGGTGAAGGATTCTAATATCTGGACTGAAACCCACCTGAACCCTCTGGAGGATGAACCTATTGATAGTATGTCAGCTTTCGGTCTAGCTGTTACAGTCAATGGTCCTACCCATAACAAAGACCATATGTTAGATCTACTTTTCAGCCCTGGAGACCACCTACACCATAAGGAAGTCATCCCACTGGTGTGGTGGGACCATCAGTTGATAGCTTTCTTGTTCAAGCTCCCCTTAGTTTGAAGGATAAAAAGAGACCATTAGCTGAGGCACAGAAGAAACACCCACGATCTAGATTTGATGCAGAGAATGAGGGTTTCTGGGCTTCCACTTGGCTCGGTCTCAGCTGCAGAAAGTTATGTAGGTTATACAGAAAAAGGGTGGCATATGCTCTGGACACAATCCTGCCTCACAGGATTTCTAAAAATACAAGAACCAGTCCTTCTGTCCCCTGAGGTGAGTTAAACTGAGTTTCATTAAATTGGAGTGTCTGTGGCACACGGATTATTCTACCTCTATAAGAGATGCTTTGAAGAGGGCCTTGAAGGACTACAAGAAACAGGTGTATGTAGCAAAATCTGACTTTTTTTACTGCCAGAATTTTGGAGGCTCAGAATTCAGACAAGGAGATGTTCAAAATTGTATGGTATCTTTCCACCCCTAAATGTGCTGCAAATATAATTGATAATACCCAGGAGCTGAAAGACAAGTTCTCCAGATTCTTCGAAGAGAAGGCTTCCCCCTTCCTGAAATCTCTGATCCAAGCGCCGTCGCCCCACTCCAAGGACTCCCTGATCTCATGGATAGGAGAAGCAGCTCCCATGCCCTCCCGGGGTGGGCATATGGGTAGGATAATGCCTTCTACAATGGGTAACATAGATCCAAGCATCCCTTTGGAAAACTGGTATCCTTTGTCCTTGGACAAGTTCATTTCCATCACCACCGTGTTACCCCCTGGCTCTCCGTGAGATCCTCTGCCTGCCCACCACTGGAAAGCAGCTTTGCAAATCCTTGGCCTTCCACCGCTGGAGATCCATAATGGCTCATTATTGACTGGACTGGTACCACAAGTGTGGAAAAAAGCTCTTACAGTGCCGTTCCTTAAAAAGGTCTAATGCTGATCCTGCGATTCTTACTAATTTTCTTCCCTTTCCTCGGTTGCCGTTTCCTATCAGGTAGTGGAGAGACATGCCAACCATCTCCTGTCGGAGGGGGTGGTAAATGGACAAGTCCTTGTGTCTGTTCAGTCGGGGTTTAAACCGCTACATAGCACACAGACTGTTCTTCTAGCCGTAGTGTCTGAACTGGGGATGCTGACGGGCAAAGCTGAACGTTCAATTCTGGTACTGTTAGACCTGTCCGCAGCATTCGATACAGTATCTCACACTGTTCTTCTGACCAGTCTGCAGGAGCTTGGGATTGGAGACCAGGCACTATGCTGGTGTGGATCCTGTCTGAAGGATGGGCCGCAGCCAGGATATCTATCTCCAATCGTGGCATGAGTACACAACTTTAGGCCACGGAGTTCTTCAGGGATCAACACTTAGCTCTGTGTTCTTCATACATTCACATACAACCACTGGTGAAACTTATGAAGTCTTTTGGCCTCTGTTGCATGAACTATGCTAATGACACAGAGCTGATCATCACGCTGGACAGGGAGGGTGAAGGCTCTTTGGAACCGTTCCTTCAGTGTATCTTGGTGGTCAGTATCCTATGTCATATTTCATATGAGCGGTTGTGACCCTACGCTGTATATCATGTGCGCGGTTATTATTCTATGTCATATATCATATATGAGGTCACTATCCTATGTCATATGACCTGCCATTATACTATGCCAAATATCATATGAGCGGCCATTATACTATGCTATATTTTAGATGAGTGGTCATTATCCTATAACAAATCCCATATGAGCAGTCATTATCCTATAACATATACCATATGAGCAGTCATTATCCTATATCATATATCAGATGAGCGGTCATGATCAAATTTTATTTATCATATGAGCAGTCATTATACTATTTCATATATTATATGAGAGGTCAGAATCCTATGTCATATATCATATGAGCAGTCATAATCCTATGTCATATATCATCTAAGCAGTCATTGTCCTGTGCCATATATAACATGAGCAATCATTATCCCATGTCATAGATCATATAAACGGTCAGTATGCTATTTCATACATCATACGAGCGGTCATTCTCCTATGTTGTATATCATATGAGCTGCCATTATCCTATGTCATGTATCATATGAGTAGTCATGACCCTATGTTAAATATCATGGAAGCGGTCATTATCCTATGCCATATATCATTTGAGTGGCCTTTAACCTATGTCATATATCATATGAGCGGCCATTATCCTATGCTATACATCAGATGAGCAGTCATTATCCTATGCCATATATCATGAGCGGTCATTATCCTATGTCATATATCATATGAGCGGTCATGATCCTATGTTATATATCATATGAGCAGTCATGATCCTATGTTATATATCATGGAAGCGGTCATTATCCTATGTCATATATCATATGAGCAATCATTATCTTATGTCATATATCATATGAGAGGTCATGATCCTATGTTATATATCATGGAAGCGATAATTATACTATGTCATATATCACATGAGCAATCATTATCCTATCTCATATATGATATGAACGGTCAGTATCCTAGTTCATATATCATATGAGCAGTCACTGCCGATGTTGTAAATCGTGTTCTGGCATCATCAGTCCACTAACAGTTGCCAACCAATGTCCTTCTGACGCACACCTGGTGCTGGGGCCCGCCTTGAAAGAAGTCCTCATTGAAAATGACAAGACGCTATACTGATCAGTGAGTTCCCTTACAGTGCACCCTAATCAACGCGCGATTGGTTACTGAATACAAGATGGCGGCTCCCTCTAGGTGGTTGATGGAAGCCTCCGGCCCTAATGTCCCATCTGAATTTAGTGATGGTCATATCCATCCACAGACCCCAGGATGGTGGCTTGGCTGCTGTCCACTCCGACGGCCTCTCTGATGAGCCCACCCCCTCCTGCATCACTTCCGCTCTTGAGGGTCATGGATCTGGGTCTCCACTGCTCTCTAAGACCACCTCGGCTCCAGTTCCAGACCCCTCCTTGCCCACGGTGATTTTGAGTGGTACTGTGGGCAATTGACAGGCACAATTGGCTATTGATTAGAATCATCCGATTTTGGGGTGACCTTCAGAGTCAGCTCCATCATCCCTCATCGTGACTTCCAAAAAGCGTGGCTAGACCCTCAGCTGCAGGCTCCTCCCACCGCCCCGGAAGTGACACCAAGGATGGCAAGATTCCAAGCCCAGGTATCACCACCGGTGTCTGCCGCCCATACCTTCGACTGCACCGGGCCTGGAGCCTACCTGCCCTGCAGCACCCGTTCTGGTTCTCATGCATCCCAGAGGGCCCTGGCCACAAACTCTGACCTGCACCTTACGAGCCCCTCTCCTGCCCCAGTGGTCCCAGTGCTTCTCTACACCGGGTCCAGGTCTCTTCCCCTCTTCGGTGTGGTCTGGTGTGGGGCGGACTGAGGACTGCACAGCGTTCACGGCACAGATTGAGGTGCCAAAGATGGGGGTTGCTGATCCAAGATACAAGGATTAGGCATTTTTAATCAAACCCTGGACCCTTCTAATTATTGTGAACATACAACTAAGGACACACTGACGGCTGGAGAGTTCTTAGGATGAACCTGATTGTACATGATCTGAGTGCCCTGAAGAAGTTTACGGATGTAAGCAACACGCGTTGGCTGAATCTATGGCTTAATCATTGACAAAAACTTTTTAGCATGTGAAATTTTGAACCGAATAAAAAGACGAATTGAACTCCTGGACACTCAGATTGCACTTTGTAATACTCGATGGTGCATCGCTACTTTTGTTTATACAGGCTCCACGTCAAAGGATGCAGGAAAGAAGGGCCCTGAAGAGCTGTGCATGGCTGAAGGACCCACAGAGTCAGAGAGAAACAGGAACTCTGAAACCAAAGAACACCAGAGAGAGGCCGGAACTCTGAAACCAAAGAACACCAGAGAGAGACAGGAACTCTGAAACCAAAGACCACCAGAGAGAGGCCGGAACTCTGAAACCAAAGACCACCAGAGAGAGACAGGAACTCTGAAACCAAAGACCACCAGAGAGAGACAGGAACTCTGAAACCAAAGACCACCAGAGAGAGACAGGAACTCTGAAACCAAAGACCACCAGAGAGAGGCGGGGACTTTGAAACCAAAGAACACCAGAGAGAGACAGGGACTCTGAAACCAAAGAACACCAGAGAGAGACAGGAACTCTGAAACCAAAGACCACCAGAGAGAGACAGGAACTCTGAAACCAAAGACCACCAGAGAGAGGCCGGAACTCTGAAACCAAAGACCACCAGAGAGAGGCGGGGACTCTGAAACCAAAGAACACCAGAGAGAGACAGGAACTCTGAAACCAAAGAACACCAGAGAGAGACAGGAACTCTGAAACCAAAGACCACCAGAGAGAGACAGGAACTCTGAAACCAAAGCCCACCAGAGAGAGGCCGGAACTCTGAAACCAAAGACCACCAGAGAGACACAGGAACTCTGAAACCAAAGACCACCAGAGAGAGACAGGAACTCTGAAACCAAAGACCACCAGAGAGAGACAGGAACTCTGAAACCAAAGACCACCAGAGAGAGGCAGGAGCTCTGAAACTAAAGAACACCAGAGAGAGAAAGGAACTCTGAAACCAAAGACCACCAGAGAGAGGCGGGGACTCTGAAACCAAAGAACACCAGAGAAAGACAGGAACTCTGAAACCAAAGACCACCAGAGAGAGGCCGGAACTCTGAAACCAAAGAACTCCAGAGAGAGACAGGAACTCTGAAACCAAAGACCACCAGAGAGAGACAGGAACTCTGAAACCAAAGACCACCAGAGAGAGACAGGAACTCTGAAACCAAAGACCACCAGAGAGAGGCAGGAGCTCTGAAATCAGATGCAGGAACTCTGAAACCAAAGACCACCAGAGAGAGGCGGGAACTCTGAAACCAAAGACCCCCAGAGAGAGACAGGAACTCTGAAACCAAAGACCACCAGAGAGAGACAGGAACTCTGAAACCAAAGACCACCAGAGAGAGACAGGAACTCTGAAACCAAAGATCACCAGAGAGAGGCGGGGACTCTGAAACCAAAGAACACCAGAGAGAGACAGGAACTCTGAAACCAAAGACCACCAGAGAGAGGCCGGAACTCTGAAACCAAAGACCACCAGAGAGAGGCCGGAACTCTGAAACCAAAGAACTCCAGAGAGAGACAGGAACTCTGAAACCAAAGACCACCAGAGAGAGACAGGAACTCTGAAACCAAAGACCACCAGAGAGAGACAGGAACTCTGAAACCAAAGACCACCAGAGAGAGGCAGGAGCTCTGAAATCAGATGCAGGAACTCTGAAACCAAAGACCCCCAGAGAGAGACAGGAACTCTGAAACCAAAGAACACCTGAGAGAGACAGGAACTCTGAAACCAAAGACCACCAGAGAGAGGCCGGAACTCTGAAACCAAAGAACTCCAGAGAGAGACAGGAACTCTGAAACCAAAGACCACCAGAGAGAGTCCGGAACTGTGAAACCAAAGAACACCAGAGAGAGACAGGAACTCTGAAACCAAAGACCACCAGAGAGAGACAGGAACTCTGAAACCAAAGAACACCAGAGAGAGGCAGGAGCTCTGAAATCAGATGCAGGAACTCTGAAACCAAAGACCACCAGAGAGAGGCGGGAACTCTGAAACCAAAGACCCCCAGAGAGAGACAGGAACTCTGAAACCAAAGACCCCCAGAGAGAGACAGGAACTCTGAAACCAAAGACCACCAGAGAGAGGCCGGAACTCTGAAACCAAAGAACTCCAGAGAGAGACAGGAACTCTGAAACCAAAGACCACCAGAGAGAGACAGGAACTCTGAAACCAAAGACCACCAGAGAGAGGCCGGAACTCTGAAACCAAAGTACTCCAGAGAGAGACAGGAACTCTGAAACCAAAGACCACCAGAGAGAGACAGGAACTCTGAAACCAAAGACCACCAGAGAGAGACAGGAACTCTGAAACCAAAGACCACCAGAGAGAGGCAGGAGCTCTGAAATCAGATGCAGGAACTCTGAAACCAAAGACCACCAGAGAGAGGCGGGAACTCTGAAACCAAAGACCCCTGGAGAGATGCCGGAACTCTGAAACCAAAGACCACCAGAGAGAGGCCGGAACTCTGAAACCAAAGAACACCAGAGAGAGGCCGGAACTCTGAAACCAAAGACCACCAGAGAGAGGCAAGTACTCTGAAACCAAAGACCACCAGAGAGCGGCAGGAACTCTGAAATCAAAGACCACCAGAGAGAGGCCGGAACTCTGAAACCAACGAACACCAGAGACAGACAGGAACTCTGAAACCAAAGACCACCTGAGAGAGTCCGGAACTCTGAAACCAATGAACTCCAGAGAGAGACAAGAACTCTGAAACCAAAGACCACCAGAGAGAGGCCGGAACTCTGAAACCAAAGAACACCAGAGAGAGACAGGAACTCTGAAACCAAAGAACACCAGAGAGAGACCGGAACTCTGAAACCAAAGAACACCAGAGAGAGGCCGGAACTCTGAAACCAAAGACCACCAGAGAGAGGCCGGAACTCTGAAACCAAAGACCACCAGAGAGAGGCCGGAACTCTGAAACCAAAGAACACCAGAGAGAGAGGCCAGAACTCTGAAACCAAAGAACACCAGAGAGAGGCAGGAACTCTGAAACCAAAGACCACCAGAGAGAGGCCGGAACTCTGAAACCAAAGAACTCCAGAGAGAGACAAGAACTCTGAAACCAAAGACCACCAGAGAGAGGCTGGAACTCTGAAACCAAAGAACACCAGAGAGAGGCAGGAGCTCTGAAATCAGATGCAGGAACTCTGAAACCAAAGACCACCAGAGAGAGGCGGGAACTCTGAAACCAAAGACCCCCAGAGAGAGACAGGAACTCTGAAACCAAAGAACACCAGAGAGAGGCTGGAACTCTGAAACCAAAGACCACCAGAGAGAGGCAAGTACTCTGAAACCAAAGACCACCAGAGAGCGGCAGGAACTCTGAAATCAAAGACCACCAGAGAGACACATGAAATTTGAAATCAGAGCCAGGAACTCTGAAACCAAAGCCCACCAAAGAGAGGCAGGAACTCTGAAATCAAAGACCACTAGAGAGAGGGAAGAACTCTGAAACCAAAGACCACCAGAGAGAGGCAGGAACTCTGAAACCAAAGACCACCAGAGAGAGGCGGGGACTCTGAAACCAAAGAACACCAGAGAGAGGCAGGGACTCTGAAACCAAAGAACACCAGAGAGAGGCGGGGTCTCTGAAATCAAAGACCACCAGAGAGAGGCGGGAACTCTGAAACCAAAGAACTCCAGAGAGAGACAGGAACTCTGAAATCAAAGACCACCAGAGAGAGGCGAGAACTCTGAAACCAAAGAACACCAGAGAGACAGGAACTCTGAAATCAAAGACCACCAGAGAGAGGCGAGAACTCTGAAACCAAAGACCACCAGAAAGAAACAGGAACTCTGAAATCAAAGACCACCAGAGAGAGGCAGGAACTCTGAAACCAAAGACCACCAGAGAGAGGCAGGAACTCTGAAACTAAAGAACACCAGAGAGAGACAGGAACTCTGAAACTAAAGAACACCAGAGAGAGAAAGGAACTCTGAAACCAAAGAACACCAGAGAGAGACATGAACTCTGAAACTAAAGAACACCAGAGAGAGACAGGAACTCTGAAACTAAAGGCTACCAGAGAGAAACAGGAACTCTGAAACCAAAGACCATCATAGAGAGGCAAGAACTCTGAAATCAAAGATCACCAGAGAGAGGCAAGAACTCTGAAATCAGAGGCAGGAACTCTGAAGCCAATGACCACCAGAGAGAGGCAGGAACTCTGAAACCAAAGACCATCAGAGGGTGGCAGAGACTCTGAAACCAAAGACCACGAGAGAGAGGCAGGGACTCTGAAACCAAAGACCACCAGAGAGAGGCAATAACTCTGAAATACCACCAGAGAGAGGCAGGGACTCTGAAATCACAGACCACCAGAGAGAGGCAGGGACCCTGTCTCCTTGTGACGGTAAGGAACCAGGAAGAAAGAACATGCCCCCCTTTTGTACAAAACATGCTGTCGTCAGCAGCAATAAAACTGCAAACAGTGCATCCCAGAGCACATTAAAGGACTGCCCTAGGTACATTAATTTACATTTATTTAAAATGAATAAAAGTGTAATTAATTATACGTTTAATTATCATTAATTAGACTTACCTTGCATTGAAGATTTTCAAGGGGAGGGGTTGGTCCTGTGGGCATGGAGAAGAGGTGCACAGGAAAGGATTTGAGGGGGGCATACGGGACAGAAGGTAAGGGGGGGGCCATCAAACACAGGGCAGCATGAGACATGATGATACTAGAGAGGCGAGACAGGTAAGAGAGAGTAGGAAGGGGCAGAGAGGACCACATGAGACTGGCAGAAAAGAGAGGGCAGTGAGCCTGTGAAAACGAGAGAGGTTGGTGCAGAATAGAGGACAGAGGGCAGCTTGAAGACTGGAGATGTAATAAAAAGAATGGAGAGAGCGGAGAGTGTCACAGTACTATTAGAGAGGCCACAATACTGAAAGGGAGATAGACAGATGAGAAATGACAACAAGCATGGGCAAAACCAACAGGTCTGGGTTTAGTGAGCTAGGTGCACTTAGTATCTCCTGTCAAGCCAAACTACACCCATTCCACAGCTTATATCTAAGGGATGGGAAGGTGTGAGAACGCAATGGTCTGCACCCAGCCACCTGTGCCGCATCCACCAGAAAGGGTGGAACGTACTTGGGGGTACTGAAATATCCCCCCAGGGATGCGGCGTGAGTCGGAAGTGACGTGCCCCTCGCTTGCCACCCCCCGGATTTCTCATTCCTAATGACTGCTTCCACCCTGCTTGCCTCGCGAGATGGCCGCGGCGGAAGTCACCGGTCCAGCATCACTGGGTCAGCGTACGGGGCCAGGCCGCGGTGGCCCTGGGTCCTAAACGCCACGCCCCCCCAACTGGGGAGGCGCTCTGTCATAGGACCCGATGCCCACAGTAGGCGCCCACCCCAACACCCACCAAACGTAAACCGATGGAGTCTGAGTGTCTTTGGCATTGGGAGAATTTATTAAAGATTACATTCATTTAGTACACACTGTGCAAGATTAATTAAATCACATCATAACTCGTAAACAAAGGCAAAAAAGCATAACTGTAAATCAAAATCATTACTCAATTTTTGACACCCAATCAAGGATCCGGCCGCGTCCCGAACTACTGTTTGACCACACAGGTGAACCGTGCCTCACCTGTAGACCTCGCCGTACCTTGTCCTCGTGCTCCAGGTTCTGTCCCCCCCAAACACCAATCCACCATGGGGTGCAACTAGGTGGTCAGGAGCGGGAGCCCCATGCCCATCCCAGCGATCTGGGCACCCTAGCCCCCAAGCTGGTGTGTACATCCGTCGGTTGGTTCAGGCCTGCAGGATCCTACCTTCGTTGTTATCCTGAGTACCCTACTTTGGGTACCCCTCAGTTGCTTAGGGTGCATTTAGTAAACTGTAAAAACTGTAAACTTTGCACTTGTATAGCGCACTACTCACCCGTTAGGGTCTCAAGGCGCTGTACTCATACCGCTATGGAACCCCTCCTGGCTTTTCCATGTGAGGTGCCCACTCCTGGGCACCCCCAGAGTGAAGCCAGGCATCCAAGCGCTGTTGGGGCCGTTGTGGAGATTAAGCAAGCTATTGCCCAGAGTTGCAGAGTGGGACCCATTAATTAGATTAGGCACCGAGGTGAGAATGATCTGGTCCAAGGGAATTGAGCCCAAGAGCTGCCGAAGCGGGACTTGAACCCTGGTCTTGAGCCAGATCTCTGCTTCAGGGTCTGCCGCTCTAACCATTGTGCCACACTTCTCCACTTTCTTTAGTAGCTCCTGTCACGCCACAACGGCGACCAGGGTCCAGAGGTCCTTCGCTCTCCCCACCCCTGAACAAACAGTGAGCAAAGGCCCATATGTCCTCGGTGAATCGGCCTGTGCCCACATCCGATAAATGCACCCCATCCTTATGGAACATGTCTGTGCCTTTGAGCAGTTTATGCATTATATTCCACAAGTGCCCCGGTCCCGGGCACAACCTCACCAGTTCTGAATTCAGACGTCTCACAGACACATTGATAGTCCTTGATTTTATCTTGTGCCCCCAGTTACACCGGGGTACCATGTGTGACCATGCGATGGCGGTGTTTGGAAATTCTTTGCACAGTTGAGATATTTCAATCAAGATTTCTTCCATAAGTGCCTTACGTCCAAGTCGGACCAGGTCATTCCCTTCAATGTGTAACACGATGAGGTCTGGGAACTGCAGTCCCTCGCGCCCCTTCGCTGTTCTTACGAGTTGTTCTAGCTGAGTAACTCTCAGACCGCCAATCCCACACCACTGGAAGGACACGTCGTGAAGTGACTCCAGCTTAGGCCTATGGAACGGTTGCACCCTGAAGGCCGCTGGCTGAATAAAGGAGTGCCCGAGCACCCAAACCACGTGTGGCGCCATGCTACTGAAACAGAAGAAAACAGCGTGAGTGACGTCAAGGCAAGATGGTTCAACACAATGAATGTCATATGTATTACTGCAACTCCGGCCGAATGTACTGCCTAAAGCAACTGGAGGACCATCAGCCAATTGTTTTCACTTCCTCTGAGGACATGCCAGCCTCAGCCGCCACTGTGGCTGCCCCTATGTGAAAGGAATGCGGCGAATAGCCTGAGGGGTCCACCCCAGCTTCCTCTAAAGCGGCAGTCATCACTGCTGAAAATTGATATAGAGACAAGTATTTGCCGTCTTCATGAATAAATAACGATGTGGCACCAGTGGCTGGACGAACCGTTAGGTATGCCCCCAAGCAATCAAGTGGACATAAGGGGGAACCCAGCGCGGCCTTTAGCTTAATGGCCTACCCCTTCCCCTCCAGGTCGCTTTTGGGCCTACGTAACCAAATCGTCAGCCACCCTGAATTGATGCGTACATCAGCAAACTGCAGCCCCCCGGTGAAATCAGTCTTGGATGAACCCACTAACTCACCCACTTGGAATGCACCGTAGAAAGCTATTGTGAATGCTGCCACGAATAGTGACACCTCAAAGAAGAACTGCAGACTTTGTCATGGTAGGACAAGAGGTTACCTAAAATGGGGGTCAAAGGGGGCGTCTGCCGTCCTTCCGAGGGCCCTCCAGGCAGGCCTACCCAGCCATTGCTCTTTTAATGACAAAGGAGTTTAATTTTGCCTCTCTGCCCTGTAACTTTGCGGAAAATCAGATAGCAGTAAGGTAAGCCCTAGCGCAGGATACTGGTTTGCCTAACTCCCTAAGATTTCTTAAAAAGAGACACATGGCCTCAGTTGAAAACCAGCTGGGTAGTTGAATAGAGTGCAAGTATGCTCTATACTCATTAAATGACTTTTCATATGCTCTCCTAGTCCGACTCGCTAAAGATCCTGCCACTAGTTCTGAGAGGGCGGGACTCCAATCTGCCACAGAAATGCTCGGAACTTCATCATCTTCTTGCTGATAGAACCTCCGAAAATCCTGCATCAATGAGTGAGACAAAGCATCAGCCACATTGTTATGAACGCCGGGAACATGTCTTGCCCGGAATGTAACGTTGAAATTCAAGCACCATAAAACCAAATGTTTTAACAACATAGGCCCTCATTTGTTCCTCAGTGGTCTTTTTCCAAGACCGCCGAGGTACCGCCGGGCCGAAGACCGCCAGTACAGGTGGTCTCCCGCTCAGCGTATCATGACTGCTGGCAGCCCTCTGCCATTTTTCGGACGGAGAGTCGCCTGCAGCCATACTGGCGGTGATGTGGAGGCTGCTTCACCGCCACGTCATCAGAACACCACCCAATGAATCACAACCCGGGATTCGTCGTGGTGGTGTTCTGGTGAGAGGGAGCTGGCGGCGGAGCAGCCCCCATGGATCCCGTTCCCTCCCGGAGGATCACTGGACAAGGTAAGGTGATCGTCCATTAGGGGAGGGGGGTCAGGGGGTGTTGTGTGCGTGCATGGGGGTGTGCATGTGAGTGTGTAGAGGGGGTGTGTGAGTGCGTGTATGCATGTGGGGGGTGTTGTGTGTATGGGAAATGTGTGCGTATATGTCTGTGTGCATGTGTGCGTGTATGTGTGTGTGTATTTCTGTGTGTAAGTGTATTAGTTGAGTGAGCGTGCGTGTAGGACCCTCGAGGACAACTCATATTATCCCTGAAGTGCCCTGACCCATGGGGTTACAGATCATATACAAGATGTGGGACTAAGAGAGACATATGTTGACAGCGCAGAGAAGATGCCAGGATGAGCTGCGTCTAAATGCTGAGAAGTAAGGGACACAAAGGGGCATATTTATACTTTTTGGTGCAAAACTGCACTAACGCAGTTTTGCATCAAAAGGTTTTGCACCGCTTGCACCATTCCTTAGCGCCAGTCGGGCACTGTATTTATGGAATGGTGCAAGCCGGCGCAAAGGGTAGACTAGCGTAAAAAAAATTACGTTAGCCAGGTGGGGGTGGCGGTGTGGGTGAAGGGGGTTTTGCACCCAAAAATGTTGTTAGACAGGTTAGAGTAAAAAAAAAAAAGACTCTAACCAGCCTAGCGTCATTTTCTGACGCAAAACCATCCATAGCACATGACTCCTGTCTTACAAAAGACAGGAGTTATACCCACCAACCCCAATGGCCAGCACAGGGAACCAGTGTCCCTTGGTCATGGCCATTGCACCCAGTGCCATGTAGGGAAGGTCCATTTCAGGGCTCCAAATGGCACTTTAAAAAATGAAATATTATAATGGTTAAAATGTAATCATGCGTCACTTCCCGTGGTGCTACGTGCGCTGTGATGTCACGCACTCTGGCGTCACGCATCATGATGTCACTTGCATACTTCCTAATTTTCAGTAGTCACCCACCTTTTTTTAAGAACTTGTGCCCTGGAGGGAGCTACATTATAACTGAAGTATATGTTCAGACCAAGACATGAGCACCTGTCCTGAATGCTCTTAAACAACCTGAGGCATTCTGGGAGTTGTAGTTCATTTAATTGAACCAACATTGCTGAAAGCAGAGGCCTGTGGGTGTCAAGTCCAGTACTGGAGCCGTGTGTCGCTGGTGACGTGGTCACCTGGTGACCCTAATTACAAGAGTGGGGGGCTCTTCCGCTCCAGTGGGACGTGATGCATAGTGTATATCTTAGGCCCTGACCTGCCTCCAATAAACGACTTTTTTTTCTGTCCATTGATTGCACTCCGCAGCCTGCCTTACTTGGGTCAGATCGGGGTGCTATGGGGGGTCTTCAGGAGGGAGTGTTAAACAACACAAGATTCACGTCCAGCAGGGCGCAGCCCAGAAGTGCCCCCCCACCCATCCGACCGACCAGAGGGGCCCCGCGAGGCCCCAGGTGCGCCCCCAGCTCTCCGGCTGCAGGTGTCCGGGGCAGTTACCTGCGGCGGAGTCGGCGCTACAGTCAGCGAGGCGCTAATGACGCCTGTGGTGCGAGGGGGTGGGAATCAATGCAAGCATGAAACCCACCCTGGGGGCGGGGCCCCTGGGGCAGGAACGCAGCAATTACCTGCGAAGAAGACTGCGGAGGAGGCAAGTCACGGGCCTAGCGACGGGGAGGAAGAAGGCACATCGGAGCGCTATATGGGCGAGAGAAGACATTAGTGTAGGAGGGGCCGAGCGATGGTGATGGACGCGGCACCTCAGAGCGCTATATGTGTGACAAAAGGCAGCAATGTCAGAGAGAGACAAAGCCAGTGTGTGTTTGGTGGGGGGAGGGGGTCAGGTCCTATCACTAGTGTGCAGGGTAGAGGCCCAGGGAGGGCAGGCTCTGCAGTCAGTGCCACAGGCTGAGACTGAGGTCAGGCCCAGCCCCCAGCAAGAGGCCCCGAGACACAGGTCCTGTCCTTAGTGTGCAGGGCAGAGGCCCAGGGAGGGCAGGCTCTGCAGTCAGTGCCACAGGCTGAGACTGAGGTCAGGCCCAGCCCCCAGCAAGAGGCCCAGAGACACAGGTCCTGTCCTTAGTGTGCAGGGCAGAGGCCCAGGGAGGGCAGGCTCTGCAGTCAGTGCCACAGGCTGAGACTGAGGTCAGGCCCAGCCCCCAGCAAGAGGCCCAGAGACACAGGTCCTGTCACTAGTGTGCAGGGCAGAGGCCCAGGGAGGGCAGGCTCTGCAGTCAGTGCCACAGGCTGAGACTGAGGTCAGGCCCAGCCCCCAGCAAGAGGCCCAGAGACACAGGTCCTATCACTAGTGTGCAGGGCAGAGGCCCAGGGAGGGCAGGCTCTGCAGTCAGTGCCACAGGCTGAGACTGAGGTCAGGCCCAGCCCCCAGCAAGAGGCCCCGAGACACAGGTCCTGTCCTTAGTGTGCAGGGCAGAGGCCCAGGGAGGGCAGGCTCTGCAGTCAGTGCCACAGGCTGAGACTGAGGTCAGGCCCAGCCCCCAGCAAGAGGCCCCGAGACACAGGTCCTGTCCTTAGTGTGCAGGGCAGAGGCCCAGGGAGGGCAGGCTCTGCAGTCAGTGCCACAGGCTGAGACTGAGGTCAGGCCCAGCCCCCAGCAAGAGGCCCAGAGACACAGGTCCTATCACTAGTGTGCAGGGGAGAGGCCCAGGGAGGGCAGGCTCTGCAGTCAGTGCCACAGGCTGAGACTGAGGTCAGGCCCAGCCCCCAGCAATAGGGGAGAGGCCCCGAGACACAGGTCCTGTCCTTAGTGTGCAGGGCAGAGGCCCAGGGAGGCCAGGCTCTGATCCAGTGTACCGGGGATATTCCTGCCGAAATAATAGAGCCAGCCCAATGCCATTGCCACGGAAGAGGGTCCGAGAGACCACATATCACAGCCAGCCTCTTCAGCAAGTTTACTCGGGCAAGGGCTGGGTCTGCACTAGATTAACATTATGCCAGGGCCAAAATAAAAGTCAGACTACCACATTCACACGCATCCGGGCCCTGAGGGCAGGAACTGACTGTCTACCATGTGAGGGACATTTCTGTCCCAAAATGTTGCTAAATCGATGCTGCAGCGAGAACCATGTTGTCAGTAGTAATTGATACTTGGCTAGACTAATTCGGAGGCAGAGAATGCAGAAAACGAAATCTCAGAGTGAATAGTGTTATCTTGTGCACATTTGACTCTTAGTAACAGTCACATGTAATGAGCCTGAGTGGCGTTCATAAAACCCCTCAAATATTGCTCCAAAACCTTCTTCAAATGTTCTGTTTTTCCTGAAGGTGCTAACCAGGTGTAAGATTCAAACTATCTTTAACAACATGGATATTTAATGAGAACCACAATCTGACATTGCTCTATTGATTAGTCCATCAAAACCAAGGATGTCAGATATTAAAACACATGCCACTTTAGGTACAGAGTGGAGTGTTTTATATGCAAGAAATAAAGGTTTGCAGCAAAGATATCAGCAGTTACCATGACAACAGTACATCTTTCAAGCCCTAGAAGTTCAACAGAAAGTCAGTGGTAATAGGTTGTCATAAGTCAAGAGCTACAGATGGGGACTGATGAAAGCCTGCAGGTGTCGCACAAGAAGCTAGAGGTGGGCGAAATATTCCGCTCCGTCGGCAGAGTTCGCATACTTTTGCCCACTCTGTGCTCCACTTGGAGCGTGGAATTCCAGAAACATTCTGACAGCCACCACGTGGCACAGTTTTTTCTCATGCACAGCTCGCCAATGTTAAGTAGGCGAGTGCAAGCGAGCTAATCGAGCGCTAGATTGCTTCCCAGTGAGATTTCTCAAGGCCGGCGGTTGCGGCAACTCACCACCATTCGCATTGAGAAAGCTACTGCTCAAGTAGAAAATCTACTCGAGCGGCAGAAAGAAGCAGCGCCCTCTGATGGCCGCGTGGTGCCGTTCATGCTAATTTTAGAGCCCTGAAGAAGCTCCCGGCACAAAAAATCAGTGTGAGCAGCGTGATGTGCCGAATTCCACAGCTCGCGGACATCTGTTTTGTGAAACTCCCTGAGTTCCCCCCACCCATAGCAGAAGCCTTAACTCCAAACTTACTTGACAAGCCTTGACTTGGAATTTAATATACGGATGTCTAAAAGTCATGAAAAAATATGTTTGACCATTCCAAAGTTCCAAAGTAAATGCAAATCCCCAATGTCCATCAACCAAGGAATCAAAATACCATAACCCACCTTCCACCTGGGCCTCTTGGTAGGAACAAAAGAGCATTCCAGTCTTACTCCTTGGGCAGAAATCATTGGTGAACAACATGCACATTTACATAAGTATCTTCAGTGACTCTTTCATCATTGCAATGGAGGGTAATTAGGCCTCCAAAGGGTGCTTTGTGGGAATGGGGCTCAGTAGTTGAACAATCGTCAGGACTCCCAGTCCGTGGTCCCACCTACTCTGAATGACACCAATGGCCCGCATCCTCACACGTATGGAAGTATGCATGAATGTGTGCATGTTATAGGTTGTTTGACAATAATTCCTGAACAGAGAATTGCTAGGGCTTGCAGAGAAATTATTGTTTAAGGATAATTATGGCCGTGATGAAGGCCTACTGACTCTTATGGGAAATTTGTTTGGCCACAACATGTAGACCAGGGTCAACAGAGACATAAGTGGATTGAAGTATCCAATTCAGTATATACCTGTTCCACAGATGTTTTTAACCTTATCAGGATACCCCCTCAAAAATAATACATTTCTAGGCTATACCCAAGATCAATTTTACAATCTCTTTGCTCTCTACTACTTCTAAAAGCCGCCTTAAGAAGGTTGACCCCAATGAGATGAATCACCAGTCTGAGTGAGGGTTCCGATGAAAAAGCATGTCACAGATACAACTGTGGGAGAGGGACCCTTGGTGGCCCAAGAAAGGTTTCTCCGATGCTGTGCAGGGGTCTCAAACTCTTCGAGATCATTTCCTGAGAGTTCTGAATGTATAAGGGTAGATTATCATCTTGGTTTGAGGATTTATCACCTCTCTTCCCCGAGTGAAGGCCTTAGCTGATTCACTCTCATACATTTTCTTAGAGAACATGGGTGGTATCTGAGCTACCTTTACTCAGTCTGCCTCATCCTCTCAACATCCTCCGTTCCCTGAAGCTGTGACCCTCTCCCACGACTCTGCCCTTTATCACCTGATGAGGTCTCTTCTTGAGCTGGTACTCCAAACCATAGATCTCCCATGGACCAATGTCCAGGTTTCTAGCCTTCATGCGCCACTTGACGTCCTAGCACCTCTAATCACTAATTTGTGTCACACCTCTTCTGAAGAAGCCATTAGGTGATTCCTTAGTCATGAGTAAATTTAGATGGATATCGCTGCTCTGTTTATCATTTACATTTTGGAAAAGCAGATCAATGTCCAACTGTCCTGGGGCCAGATGCGCAAAGGATTTTTGTGGCTGCAAAGAGTCCGATTCTCAGAATGGACTTGTTTGTGAACGGCAAATACCATTGTGGGATATACAAAACCTATTTTGTGAATCAGTAACTAATTACCAAATCTCAAAATACGTGTGCGATTCTGTAATGGTAAGAGTGTCTCTTCCTAATAGCGACTCGCAGGGGATGTTTTGCGACCGTAATGCGGTTAAGAAACATTTGCAGTTTACTGCCAAATTCAAGTTGGTGGTAACCCATTTGCAAATGGGAATGGCCCTTTCTGAATGTGGGTGCAAACATTTTAAGAGCAGGCAGTGATCCCAGGGACCACTGCCTTCTCCTAAAAAATGAAAATAAACTTTTCATTTTTGTTTTTGTAATGCATCACGTTCCTTTAAGGAAAATAGGTTGCATTTAAAAAACTGCTTTATTTAAAAGCAATCACAGACATGGTCGTCCAGTAAGCCACAGTCCCTGTGATTTTGGCCAGTCCCAATGAGTCGCAAATTGCAACCTGGGTCATGAATATTGATGAGGCAGGTCCATTTGTGACCCACCAGGAATCACAAACAGTGTCGAACACACATTTGTACATTACAGTTTGTGATTTCCTAATAGTGAATTGACTCTAGCCCATTGCTGCATCCTGCTCATCCAAGATGTCATCCCTCTTGTTGTGCTGAAAGAGCTGCCCTTTTTTTATTAGAAGTAAGTGGCACATTTTGCTTGGTCTCACATGACATTCTGATCCAGAGTATGCTTCAGAGATAGAGCACTGTCATGGCCACAATCCTTCTTATCAGATCAAGGGCAAACAGTGCGCCTTCCTCCTGTTGGTTCCTCATTCAAAGCTCCTAACTACGGACTGCCTCCCTCAGGGCTCATCCCTCTGTCCTACTCTATTCAATCATTAATCATCCTTCTAATTGCTTTGGTCAAATATTTGCTTTCCCCTATTAGGTCACATGCCAATGACACGGAGATTGCAGCCTATTTTAATGATAGTCAGGAAAAGGTCTCCATAAATATCCAGTTGTACATGCCGGCAGTTTCCACCTGGATGGAACTTTAGTCCCTGAAACGGAACAGTGACAAGGCAGAGGTACCCGTCTTTGGTCGGCTCGGTGACTCCGGAGGTAGGCTGTCTCCCTTCCACTTCTTCTTGGCATTGGTATCTTGGAGTAATTTGTGATTACTCCAGGTCTTTCCGTGGTCACATTGCATCTCTCTACCATGTTATCAATTTCTTTCATCTCTACATCAATCAATCAATCAATAAAACATCCATTTGTAGTGCGCGCTACTCACCCATAGGGTCTCAAGGCGCTCAAGGCCCTACAGCCTTCATAAGTTCATTCCTCTTTTACTGGCTGACTTCTGTACAATCTTCTTCTAATCCATCACCATGTCAAGATTGAGCTATTGCAATTCTCTCTGCTTGGTTCTTCCAGCTCTCTTGACTCTACAGCTCCAGTTGTCACAGGATGCTGCTGCTCACTTTAGTCTTGGGCTCTTTCCACAATCACCCACCTCAGAGCACTTAGGACTGATGCACTGATTGCCTTACCAGAACCTTCAATGCTTACATTCTCTGCCAGTGTCATCAAGTGATTCATAACACTGGCCCTGCCCTCTCCAGTTATCTCATATAATGAGGGGATTGGAGGATTGAAAGGGCCAGGGTACAGTCCCCGACTGACAGACACATAACATCAAAGTACACTGTTCCGAATTGGGGAGTCCCACTAGGACTTCAGTGTGAAATGCAGGTCGAACTATGCACTGCAGCAGCTAGAAGCGAGGGCCCTCACACACCCAACTGCATGTCATGGTCCATCCTCGGACCTGCTCCTCGTCGAACCGGCGCAGCGATGTCTGGCGATCCCGCAAGAAGGCTCTTTACTGAAGATCTTTTGCGGTCACTGCCGTTTGTTGAGTGCAGGAGTGGTTTGGCCAATTATCTTCAGGTTCAGAGTTCAGAAGGACCAGACGTGGTCTCAGCTCCTTCTCAGTCATCCTGGCCAGGCATTGGATTTCCCTCGCCTTCGAGATTCACTCTCCATCAGATCCTTCTCAGTTTAAAATGACGCCCTTCTCACTGTATCCATGCAGTTTATAGATAGTTATTTATTCATTCATTCGTTACATTGCCAAATGCGGTTAGAATTATCTATCAAGTCGAATTTTTCATTGTACAGGCAGCAAGGGTGGAAAATTCCAGTGTTGATGTTAAACATATTCTTTTTTGTAATTTCTGTAAATTCCGTCTTTACAGAAGTTATCTATTGTCTGAGATGAGTGGTAGTGCATTCCAAAAGGCATACACCTATTTCCTTCCACACCCTTTGAGGACCTTGTTCCCAGCCTCCACTTTCTTTGACGTCCATGGGTCTGTACTGATGGCTCAGAGGTGGACCTGGAAAGACACGAGCTCCAAACAGTTGAGACAGGAGCGCACCATTTTGGATTTTTGGCACCTGGGAATCTGAGATTCATACCACAAAGCTTGTATTGGGATTGGCTGGAACAAGTTGTGGAATCTCAGGAACCCATCCCTTAAGGGCTTGAGGTGGACTTGAGAGCTGAGGGCTGGTGCATCGATGCAGAGGATCAGGGAAAGGTATTCACCAAGACAGAAGAGACCCCGTCCTTCCAAACCCTTGAAGATCCTGGATCAGATCCACGACGGCTAGTGGCCAAGCCAGGGACTCGAGGCTGCATGCTAAAAAGGGATCACAGCCACCATAATGTGCATGTGATGTGCAAAAATACTTTCTTGGACCACCGTCTATTCCGATCTGCCGAGGCAGATGCCGCACTAAGCTTGACTTTTATTTCACATGTTATAACCACCCTACCAAAAGTGAAATAAACTCGAAATATATGCAAAAGTAAAGGCACGGACAAATAGCTTGTATCCTAGATTCATAATCATAATTTTACTTTAAACATAGTATTTTATCTTCTAACCGGTTGTGCAGGAGCTTTCTGCCTCAGCTTATAAATTACAAAATATAGCTGCCTTTTACTACAGTCTATAGGAATGTACGTTATGGTACACGCTGTGTTTCCCCCTGGAGTAGGACAGATGGACTGGTCCATGTATTTTTGAAAGGGAAAGCGTTATCGTCTTGTTTCTACACTTGGCTGAAAGTTTGTGCTTCTCATCTAATACATGTAAGTCCCTGTGCCTTGTTGCCCTTACCCTTTAACTGTGAGTGCTTAGAAGCAGGCTATGCAGAATCGTTAGCCGCCATAAATTACAAGCATTGGCAAAGCCAATAGGTTTCGCCTATGCAAGAGTTATTTGCTTTGCCAGTGTGTTTTACACAAGTTGTACACCAGTGTGCCTGCTCTTCAGCATGGCTAAAAGTAGAGGAAAGTGCGTGGAGTGTTGCAGAGTGGAATGGCAATGAGTGGAGGGCAGCGTGGTAGAGTGGAGTGGCAGAGAGTGTTGGGTATTGCAGTGGCTTAGAGTGGAGTCATGTAGAGTGGTGTACATTGCAGCAGAGTTGAGTGGACTAGTGTAGAGTACATTGGTGTAGCATGGTGCAGATTATAGTGGTGGTGGGTGCAGTGGCATAGAGTGCAGTGTCATAGATTACAGTGTTGCATAGTAAAGTGCAGTGGTGTAGAGTGCATTGGTGTAGAGTGCAGTGGTGCAGAGTGTAATGATGCAGATTAGAGTGGCATAGAGTACAGTGGTGTAGAGTGCAGTGATGCAGAACAGAGTGGCACAGAGCGCAGAGGCATAGAGTAGTGCAACGCAGAGTGGTGTAAAGTGGTGCAGAGTAGAATATAGTGCCATAGAGTGCAGTGGCATACAGTGCAGTGGCGCAAACTGGAGTGCTGCAGAGTGTAGTGACGTAGAGTGGAGTGTTGCAAAGGAGAGTGGTGTGGAGTGCAGTGGCGTAGAGTGCACTGGCATAGAACACAGTAGTGCAGAGTAGAGTGGTGTAGAGTTCAGTGGCAGAGAGTGCAGTCTTGAAGAATAGAGTGTTTTGGAGTGCAGTGGTGTAGAGTGACTTAGAGTGCAGTGGCATAGAAAAGAGTGGTGTTGAGTAGAGTGGCATAGACTGCAGTGGCCTTGAGTACAGTGGTGCAGAGTAGAGTGAAGGGGCATAGAGTGTATTTGTGCAGAGTGCAGTGGTGTGGAGTGGCGTACAGTAGCGTGGAGTAGCGCAGCGGCATAGAATTCAGCTGCATACAATGCAGCATCCTAGAATGCAGTGTAGTGCAGTGCAGATAGCAGTGGTGCAGAGTAGAGGGGCATAGAGTGCAGTGGTACAGAGTACAGTGGTGTAGAGTAGAGTGGCATAGAATGACAGAGAGTTCAGTGACATAGAGTGATGCAGAGTGGAGTAGCATAGAGTGCAGTGATGCAGAGTATAGTGGTGTAGGATTCAGTGGCGGAGAGTGCAGAGCTACAGAGAAGAGTGTTGTAAAGTGCAGTGGTGTAGAATAGTGTAGAGCACATTGGTGTAGAGTGGCTTAAAGTACAGTGGGTCAGAATAGAGTGCAGTGGCTTAGAGAACCTTGTCGTAGAGTGTAGTTGTGTAGAGAGCATTGGCATAAAGTGCAGTGGTGCAGAGTGCTGTGGTTTAGAGTAGAGTGGCATAGAGTGGAGTGCCGCAGAGTGGACTAGAGTGGCTTAAATGCAGTGGCATAGATAGATTGCTTCAGAATAGAGTCAAGTGGCATAGAGTGGAGTGGTGCAGGGTAGAGTGCAGTTGCATAGAGTGGTATAGAGTGTAATGGCATAGAGTAAAGTGGTGTAGAGTTCAGTGACATAGACTGCAGAGTTGCAGAGTAGATTAGAGAGGCACACAGTGGATTGGTTAGAGTGCATGAGTGTAGAGTTGAGTGTTACAAAGTACAGTGCACTGGCGCAGAGTGTATTGGCATGGAGTGCAGTGGCGTAGAGTGCAGTTTCGCAGAGTGTTGCTGAGTGATGTAGAGTGGAGTGGTGTAGAGTGGAGTTGTGCAGAGTAGATTTGAGTTGCCTAGACTACAGTGGTGGAGAGTGCAGTGGCGAAGAGTGCAGTGGTGTAGAGTGGAATAGAGAGCATGGGCATAGAGTGGAGTAGAGAGTCATAGAGTGTATTGGCATAGAGTGCAGTGGCGTAGAGTGCAGGTTTGAAGAGTGTTGCTGAGTGATGTAGAGTGGGGTTGTGCAGAGTAGATTGGAGTTGCCTAGACTACAGGAGAGTGCATTGGTGTAGAGTGGCATAGAGTGCATGGGCATGGAGTGGAGTAGAGAGGCATAGAGTGAAGGGGCGTAGAGTGCAGTGGTGTAGATTGGAGTGGTACAGAGTGGAGTAGAGTGCAGTGGCGTGAAGTAGTGAGGAGTAGAATGGAGTGGCAAGGAGTGGAGTATGAATGGTGGGGTAGCACACTGTCATTACAGACAAGGGGCCCAATTCACAAAGGTAAACGTAGACGTTTGGTCTAAACTTTGACCAACCGTCTAAGACTTTGGGAATTCACAAAGGACATTTACAAGTAGTATCTTTAGGCTCATCTGAAAAGCTAAGGCAAAGGTCTCTGGAGCCAAGACGCAAAAAAGAGGCAAGAAAGAGGCTTGAATCATCAAAGACAAGCACTTCTTTTAGGCATTTGCAGCCTGAGCAGAAAAACATGGCTAAAATCAGATAAAGTTACCTTAACAAAAATCGAATTCTCTCCCTCTTGCGCTATTTTATTTATGCAATTCTCAGGGCATATTAACGGACATCAAATCTTTCACAACCTGTTCCATTACAGGTTGATAAGATTCATAATGAGATTTCCAATCGAAACCATCCTTATTCAGAATTTCAATTGCTAAGATGGGGATTTGCTTTTGCTTCTGGATAGACTGGTCCCTAGGGCAATACAGACTCAGTCAGGGATGCAGATGAGCATCATAGAGGATGAACCCATCCTCTAAAATCTTCATTCCCCAACCACCAAAAATACTTTTTAACCCTGACCAAACTCCATGAAATGCTAACCCATCATCTATAGTACTTTTACGCATATGATCAATTTGCTTATGATTGTCTAAAGAGACGTTTGTGATGAAAGTACAGCATTCTGAACTTATAGGAGCTCAATCCTCACCTTTGGCAGCCAGGACAGACACAAATCAGGGGCCATTCTGATTTGTAAAATAGCACTTTGTGGGTCCACTAATTGGCCAGAGATCAAACCTAAGGCAATTACAGTCAAGTTGGCTACCTCCTCTAATACTCTGGCAACTTCAGATGTCTCATAGATTGGTACTCCTACTCCATAACTTGGGTGCAGGATGGCAATAAAATCGTTCAGCCTCTGAAATATCTTCTGTGGAACTGGAGGCAGTGTTAAAGAACGTGTAATTGTGGGTGCAACGTAAGCAGGATATGAGGATGGTTTATCCAGGCCAGTCGTTAGGTAGCCACAAATATGCTCTGTTACACAGATATAATAAGTCCAGGACCGTCAGCATCCTTTTATGAGCCAGCAGAGCCCCATAAGGTCAGATTATTCAGTTCAGAGTTACTGAGTTGAAGAAGGAAAATGGGTTTGTTTGGAGCTTTTGGCATGGTCAGATTACATTCATAAGGCCGCATGAAGACACCACAGCTTCTGACTTCATAAACCGGTTCTTGGACAGTGAATGCAAGGTGACCAGGAGTGGACAGAATTTACTGATCAGACAAGGTGTCAACAAGCAAAGGTGGGTAACACCATTCCATATTCAGGCGTGAAGTGCCCATGCAAGTCATCACAGTGTTCCTTCTAATTGAAAAGAGTCAGTTTTTTAATGGGGCACTTCCCTGTTGGACTGACTGATTCACACACAGCATGAAGAAAGATTCCAGTCCTGTTGGTACTGCTCCAAAACGTCCATGGAAGTATTGACTTTGTAGAGGGGATGCTAGTCCGGTGGTGGGCAACAAGCTTACTGAGGATGATTGCTCTCTGCCCACCCTCTCCAGACAGAGACACTGACCACGTAGGCTTGCAGCAGAGAAGGCTGATCAGATCCACTGAGGGATGAGGTAGTGAGGACACTTCCCAATACCAAGGTTTGCAGGCCATAGTTATGGAAGGAGGAGAGGCTGCATCCTGGAGATTTTAGTAGCAGAGAAACTATGGGGCACAAATGCAAGACAGCCAGGTCAAATTGTGTTCACAGCTGGCAGGCTCAGAGTCCACCACTTAGATGGTGCACTAGCAGCCTGATGTGTGGATCCAGACAGGCAATCTGCATCACTTAACAGCAGTCTTCATGATGCAGAAGGATCTGATACAGGACTGGCCACAGGTGCCAGAGTGCAGACTTCTGTTGGTGTATTTGCATGTGTACCTTATCTGCTGGTTGCAGATTGTGGCAGGCTTATTTTGGGCGTAAAGGCAGGGCAGCTTTGACCTGAGAATGGAAGCAAATCCATTGTTAATCCTAAAGAAGAGTAGACATCATAATGCAAGTGTGAATCAAGTAAAGCTACAGTCTCTGAATGAGTTTCAAGAAGTAGCATAGGATGACCAATAAGTATCTCTTGAGGGCGTAGCTTAGAATGTTGGTTGAGAGTGCCTTGAATTGGCCAGAGTGTCAAAGGTAGAGCTTCGCTCTCCTTGAGCCCAGTTTCCACATTAATCTTAGAAAATGTGTTTTTCAGTTCCCCATTAAACCACTCAACCTTTCCTGGAGACTTGGGATGGTAAACACAATTTGAATGCTCTTTAATACCTAAAGGTTTTCTTAGGTTTTGTAATACGAAGGAGACAAATTGAATACCTTTGTTAATTCCTATCTGAAGACGAATTTGCAACCTTGGGGTAAAAGCATAGAGCAGTTTCTTAGCCACACTAATAGCATTATCTTGAGCACAGGTGTAGGCTTCAATCCATTCAGAGAGTATGCACTCTACAACTAGAACATAAACATAAGAACAACATCAAGACACTTGAATTAAATCTATTGCATATAAATAAAAGGGTCACCCTGGAGGTGAATCAGCAGCAGGGGTGGTCTTGACACCTTTATTGGTACTGGAGGTTTGGCAATTGGCGCAGGTGTGACAATACTGTTGGACAAAGGAGATGAAATTTAAAGCAAACCAGTGGATACTTGCAGCATGAATCTGCTAACGTGTTCAACACTATGGTGCAAAATTTGGGAGCAGCACCTTGAGGGCTTAAAGCCATAGAATTGGCATTTTTTTGCATTTATAGTTTAACCATACACTGACTTAGACATTTTGTAATTCAGCAAGATACTTTAGGGTGGACTTGAGGGTCTCAGCAACCTGGGACACATACATGGTAACTTCAGAATTCAGAGACAAAGCAGAGACAAAACAGCCTTTTAGTAGTTTGTCCAGCAAAAGCATTGTCTTTGAAAACATTGTTTCAGGGGCTTTATTTTCAGCAGATTTAATAGCTGAAGCAACTGAAGAGTGTAAAAAAAACATTTTAATTGGGGCTCCTGTGGAAGTGAAGAACCCTTGTATCACCTAGAGAAGCCTGAAATTATGACTTACTCGAAAAGTGTACGTGGAATCAGTGAAAATGGTTACAGATTTTTGTGCAGCTAAGATACACTCACAGGCTGGAGCTATGAGTTTGCCTACTTTGCAGGAGTAAGCGTGAGGTAAACATTGATTCTCAACAACTTCATATGTAGTGCAAACCGCATACCCTGCAACCAATATTCCTTTATCATTGCTGAGACATGATACTTCCACATAATATACATGGCCACAATTTGCTAAAGGTACACCAGTGAGATAATTGTGAGGTTTGATTAAGTGAGCTGTGGTTAATAGGAAATAATGTGCCTCCCCTTTGAGAGCAGTGGAGAGAGGAGAAGCAGTGTTCAGCACAGGACATCATACCATTATGTTATGGGAAGCAGATAACAACAGTATTTTGAATCTTGGAGGCCTGGGTGGGCCTTCAAGATTCAACGGAGCTACATAAAAACTCTGCAAGATTCCACGGAGTTCCACAAGGGGGAAGATTCAGGTAAGTTGCGCTGCTCACGCTGCTTTTAGCACTGGGAGCTTGTTCCATAATGTAATATAAGTGCGATCAGCACTACATGGCATGCTGGAGGGCACTGCTTCCTTCTGCAGCTTGAGTAGATTTTCTGCTCGACCTGCAGCTTTCTCAACATGAATGGTCGCGACCTGCCGTGACCGCCCGCATTCACAAATCTCTCCCGGAGGCATTCTAGTGCCCAGAAATTATGCTAGGGTGTGCAAATTGTTACTCACCCTTGCCAACTTAATTTTGGTGAGCTGCACACGAGAAAAAACAGAAGTTTTCACCCACCCCTAGTCTTCACAACCTAGGCATAGAGAGGTACTGGATGATAGTGGTCGATCATAGTGCAGCGACAGCATGATATACAGAAATAGTGAGAGGAGATCGTAATGCACTATTCTCAGATGCTTCAAACAGATGGGCAGCAATGGTCACTGCAGGGACAAAGGCAGTCCTGGCGCTATGGCATTGAGAGCAGAGAAGTTTTAAGCAATCGGTTTATTTTTGTCACAAAGATGTTGTAGATTTTCTCCCAAGGTAAAGCCATACCTCTCATGTCAAAAAAATTAGGGCTGGGCGGAGCACACAGAGTTGTACTCTGCAGAATTCCATGGAGTTGGTAAAAAACTCGGAATTCCGCAGAGTTGCGTGTGCAGTGTAGTGCTGCCTGCCTTGCCAAATATGCACCCGATCTCAGAAGCGCTAAGCAGGGTTGGGCAGCCTGACCCTGCCTAGCACTTCTGAGATCAGGCGCAAGTGAGTACATGCATATTTCCTTCACCAACTGCCCATTGCTCACCTTGTCTCCAGCTCTTCCTGCTGGCCTCCGCACTGTACCCCCGGGACTCTGAGGAGACAAGTTCTTTCTGTTGAGCTCTCATTACACGTTTTCTTTTTCTCCAAGCAGAGGCCTTGGCCCCAGCCCCGTCACATATGCAAATAATGCCCAGGCCCAGTGCCCTGGGGCAGTGGGTCTGGACATTATTGCACACGTTGTGGAGGGGGGTCTGTGCTTGGAAAAAAGAAAACCTTGACTCAGAGCTCCACTGAAAATAACCTGTCTCCACAGAGTCCCTGAGAAAGTTCAGGGACTCTAGGGAGACATGTTCTTCTTTTCCGTGGAGCTCTGACTACAAATTTCCTTTTTTCCAAGCAACCCCCCCCCCCGTTTTGCTATATTTCAGACTGAGACAAGACCAAATGAAAGGAATACCAACAATTCAGCACTCTTAGTCTGAGTAATACATTCATTAAGGCACTTTCAAGGTTCGTATAGGGAAAGCGTGCAGGTCAAATGCAGCAACACGAATAAACTTCTGAAAATAATCACAGCCGTAGAATAATAATGATCATAGAAGCAAGCAATGAAAATGCACTACTTCACTCATGGATAATATATCTACATATATAATGCTCATATATTCATTCACAACGCAAAGCTAAAAATAAGAATTAAAAATGCATCCCCATAGGACAAGGTAGGGACATCATCTCTTTGCCAACTTCAATCTCACGGATGACTTTTTTATCTGTGGTACCTCCTGCGCCCTCTCCTCCATCTGCACCGGGGCTTGTGATACGGTTCATGTATAGCGGCGGTGCCTGCTGGTCCCGCACAAGCCCTGTCCTGTGTGTGCCATTTCCAACGTATGACACTAGCTTCTTGTGCATATCCTATGTGGTGCGTTTTAGGTGAACTTAACACCCACTGCATTATTGGAATCTCAGGTTTCAAAATCATATTATGACCTACAGTCATTTGCTCAGTATCCACTAGAGCCCAGTAGCATGCAAATAATTGTTTCTCAAAGGGAGTGTATCGCTCCCCAGCCTCAGGTAACTTTTTAGTCAAGAAACCCAGGGGCACCCTCGTTCTTCCCTGTTTTTGCCACATGCTCCAATTTTCATATTGTCCCTGAATGGTTACATGAAACTCAATGTCACCTTATAGTACTGGCCACAAGTCTAAAACCTGTTAAATCACCTCCTTTGCCAAGTCAAAAGCACACTGCTACTTCTCTCCCCATTCAAACTCATGCTTCTTTCGTGTCACTTTGTACAAAGGGGCTAGGATCTGACTCAAATGAGGAATATGCTGTCTGCAAAAACCAAACAATCCGATGAGTCGCTGTTTCTCTTGCTTAGTGTGGGGAGTGGCAAACCCCTAAATCTTTTGTTTTGCTTGTGGCAACACATCTCTCTGTCCCTGATTCTATTGAATCCCTAGAAACGTCTCATTTTGAGAGGGTCCCTGCATCTTATCTGGATTAATCATCCACCCTTTGCTCTGCAAGAGTTCTACAACGCGCTCCAACTGAGTCTACACCCGTTCTTGTGTGTCTCCTTGAATGATCATGTCATCAATGTAATGGGTCAATTGCACTCCTGGAATGACAGATACTTCATGCAGGTGCTCTGCCACCAGTGGGTGACAAATAATGGGGCTATGTACATACCCCATAGGTAAAGATAACATACGGAATTGTCTGCCAGAATATGAGAAAACAAATTGGTCTTGGCACCCAGGGGCCAATGGCATAGAAAAGAAAGCATTGGCAATATCAATAGTTGCATACTATGTCCCTTTATGTTTCTGTATTCTTTCAATGAAAGTGATGGTGTTGGGGACTGCAGCTGTCAACGGGGGTGTATATTTATTCAGCGTGCAGTAATCAATAGTCATTCTATAGCTCCCATCAGGTCGACGCACGGGCCAAAGGGGATTGTTCCATTCAGTGGTGGTTGGAGCTATTACCCCAGCCTCAATCATTTCTTGGATGGTCTTACATATTTCATAATGCCCTCCTGGGATGCGGTATTGGTGTAGGCATATTACTTTGGTTGTTAGGGGCACCTTCACTGGGGGTATCTTCAGAAGACCCACTCCCATGGCTGCCACTGAAATGTATCTCTTTGATCCAAATTGATAACAACCATCATCCAAATACAAAGTGATTCCTTTTAAAATGTAAATCCCCAGTATATATTCCAGGAGGGGCACAATCAAAACAATATATTCTCTTTTTGGTGTTCTTCCTGTTTTCATTTGAACCGTAATCTGCATGGCAGGAGTTTGTTTTCCACCCAACCCTGTGATGATGCAGTGCTGACTAGTAAATTTGTTGGGATTGCCATAAATTAAACGCACACTGTTGCTGTTCACCTCATTCAGACTCATGCTTCTTTCGTGTCACTTTGTTCAAAGGGGCTAGGATCTGACTCAAATGAGGAATATGCTCTGCTCTACACCAGTGTCAACTAGTGCTCGGACTCTTTGCACATTTTTGTGTTTCCAGTGTATTTCCAAATCAACATGTGGTCTGGTATCTTTGCGAGCCCACCCTGTACCGGAGCTCGGCCAATTTCCTAGTCGGATTTAAACCTGTCAACTTTTGTCCAAATCCGAGCGGGATATATGCTTTCATATCTGCGAGCAGGCTCTACTCCTTCTCTGCTTTCAGCAGTTAACCCCTCGCTGTCCCAACCTTCCTCATCTTTCCCTGGTGAAGAGACATTTCTTTCCCTTTCCTTTTCATCCTCCTGCTTCTGTGACTGCATTTGAGTTGCACGTTTATTATTTTGCTTGTGAATCTGCCTGCTACCTTCTTTGCGGTCCAGGCCTCTTTTACGGTACATCTCCCACAGGCTTTTGGTATCTATCCCATCAATCTGCTCCTAGCTGACATCATCCTTCAGTAATGCCATAAACATGTCTCTCCTAGATACTCTGTTGTTATCTGTGCGACCCTCCGATCTGGAGGCTCTCTCCGGTTTATACCAATCACCAAGCTCTCCCAGATCGCGAACCGCCTCCAGCGCCTCTTTAATTCTGTACCTTGTCTGATTAATTGGGAGAGTCATTATCACCTACTTGTAAGCCGGAGGGGCAAGACAAATTATTTTATTTTGTACTGAAATGGTCAGTGAAGCCTCAAACAAATTGTGAGCTTCGTCTAATAGAATAGCAGTTTTCATACTTTCTTCCTTAATTCTTTGCATGGGATTTCTTATTGTGTACAAAGGCTTATCATTTGTTGGCCACTCTGATTCAGCATGGTATTGTTGATTACATCCCATGACTGCCAATTGTAATAAATGGGTCACTCCTTAATTCCCATAACTCCTGATTTGCTCTTGTACTAAGGGGTCCGTGCTAAGAGTACAAAACTTCCTTGAATCTCCGGAATCTAATGCTCCCCCTGAAACTCTGATGTCAAATAACCTCACAATCCATGTAAGCAGTGCTTCCCCACTTTTCTGTTTAAATTGGTCCATAATATCATTAACTTCTTGCTAAGTATAATCTTCTAAAAAAGGCATTTCAATTCCTCCAGGATTCTGTGGAGTGCCCTGAATCTTTCATCTAAATATGGGTTGTGCACGAACCACGTTCTGCTCATTTGGCTCACACTGGCCCCCACCTTTTTAAACCTCTTCATCACTGGAAATTGAAAAATCAATGCTCTCCCACACATTAGTGTCCCATAAATCTGGATCCCAGCTTAATCCTGCATTGGCAATTGCTAAATGTACTTTCTTTTGATTTATTCTGCCTCTGCGTTTCCAAAATTTGTTCTGGGAAACTTTACTAGCGGCCTTCTCTGCCACGGACTGATAGGTATCGGGCTTATATTGCAACAGCTTAGTCTGACAAGGCAACATAGTTACAGTATTTTTAGTTTGAACAAGCTCTTTTCTAATTGCTGATTCTCCTGTTCTAACTGCTTGCATTTCTCATGCATTTTGCTATAGGCAGGGAGCAGTATCCACCGTCGCCGCCCTAAAATAGATAAATCACCACCACGTTCAAAAGGTACTTTTTTCAAACACAGCAGTACATCTTGGGGCTCTGGGTCCCCAAGGCATTCCTCCCAGGATTCAGAAAGTTCAGAAAAACAAGACCATTCAGTCACTAAGACATTATAAGGTTCTTTTATCCACCCTGGACTCCCCCATGCATTTTTAGAAATGGTTTGCGATGCTGCTTTTGACTTCTTGCCAAATATACTTCACTTTTAAATTTTACACTTTTCAACCTTTCCTACCCTTTCTGAACACGTCAAAGTGTTTTGCTATACTTCAGACTGAGACAAGACCAAATGAAAGGAATGCCAACAATTCAGCACTCTTAGTCTAAGTAATAAATTGATTAAGGCACTTTTCAAGGTTCGTATAGGGAAAGCTTGCAGGTCAAATTCAGCAATACAAATGCACTTCTGAAAATAAACACAGCAGTAGAATAATAATGATCACAGAAGCAAGCAATGAAAATTCACTACTTAAATCAAAGATAATATAGCTACATATATAGTGATCATATATTCATTCACAACGCAAAGCTAAAAATAAGAATGAAAAATGCATCACTATGGGACAAGGTAGGGACATCATCTCTTTGCCAACTTCAAGTCTAGAACCCAGATGACTGCCAAAAGAGAGAACCACCCTCAATAGGGGGCAAAGGCACCCCCCCCCCAGAATGACTTCGATCTAACCCCAGTCATCAAGTTTCCCTCTTAACTACCTTAAACAAGCTGCAGAGGAGAATTCTAGAAACTCTCCCCTCCCATACGGTAAGTTGTTGTTCAAACGGTGGCTGTGCCAGTCCATGTTGAAAGAGCGCGTTAGAGATTGGCCACATCCCAAGGTGCGCTCCCAAGACAGAACTGTTCCGTGCTGTACCATAAACATTCTCTGGTACAGCCTTATTTTTCCCTCACTCCCCCGTGTTATGTCCCTGCCTTGGCGAGAAAGAGAGCAAAAACATGTTGCACAAGCTGTGTGTGGAAAAATACCTGATGGTGTGTGAAGCTAAGCTAAACACAAAATTTAGTCAGTGGTCAAGATGGAGCTGGTGATTAAATATGAATAGCATTACACCCCCCCATATGTAAATAATATACAGATAGTTTGTAATGCAGCAGAAGTAGATCAGCATTTCCATTGTGCCTATCACTCTGAGTCCTCAGATAACTGAGGACAAGATAGCCAAGATATGCTCGGAGACACAGTTAAAATGGCCTGATGCTCTGCCATTATATCTGTGATTCTTGAGCATGGTCGCTTCCCAGAAGACAAAACTGTGCCTCCATGAGATAGTCATGGGCAGACCCATTAGGCACCAAAACCCTGTTCCAACACAGCAACCCCGACTGTGGATCACCATTTCTTGCTTCAGTGGGTATTGTGGTATGGATGGAAGCTTTTTCATGGGACGCACTTTAATGTTAACAGGTTCTGCAGACAAAGCAGGAAGCATATCAGTGGTGTGTTCATACCATAAAGTGGAAGAAACGTTATCAAGCACATCAGACAATAATTGAGGTGAAGTTTTCATACCCACAGCAGGCCAGAAGGAAAGGAAAGAGAGACATGCACAGGGTGCAGACATGAGTGAATTCTACTCCATCAGGAGTTGTATAGCTCCCACCCAAGGGGGGTTTATAGGACAGCATCTCTTTTTGAGGTGACGTGAATTACAGTTTTTAGCTTTGGTGTTACAGGAAGTGCTGAAATAAGAGTTCCTTATTTATTTCCTCCATCGAAGGGGAGAAGTCCGTGTGAGGGACTGTCTGAAAGTTGTGTTTTATTTTGCTTATAGAGGTTAAACACTCTCCATGGAACTGTGCAAAGCTTCATTAAGTAAGGACTGAGACGAAGGAGGCAGGAGGTACTGTGCTTACATAATGTTAGAGTGCATGGCAGGTATACATGTGCTCTGGAGCACGCAGCCCAGAACAGTGAAACTCCTTCCGGGTGGTGTCTGAGCTGCTTCCGGAGCACAAGGGGAAGAAGCCAGGACTCAGAGGTCAGGTCTTTACAACATGCTTGAGACAACTGAGCGTGCATCCGCTGGTGTGTGCTTAGCATCTCAGTACACCATGCAGTACACTATTACAACAAGGAGGGCCTAATTTGTGAAAAGTAACACTAAGGCCCATATTTATGGCTTCGTGGTGCAGGGCAGTGCAGGAAGTCAACTTGCTGTGCTGCGTCACTGCGAAAGGGCAAGTATCTGCTGTATCGATGGAATATGACGCATTCCTGTCCTTTCCCCCCTTCGCTGACTTCCTTTCGGCAGCCGAGTGCCAATGCAGGCCCCCTTCCACAGTGGTGCAAGGATGCCTGCACCGCAGACAGGATTGTTTTTATGCAGGAACGAGCACCTTCCTTTACAAAAACAATCCTGGGGTGCAGAATGGAGTACACATAGAAAGAGGAAAAAATGAGGAGAAACAGAGGTATTTCTCCTTGTTATGCCTCTCCCGAGGAGGCATATTTTTCTTGCACATTCCCAGAGTTACAAGCTCTTGTAAATCTGGGAATGCATCATAATTCATGGATGGTGCATGGGAATATCCACGCAACATCCATAGAAAAATCTTGCTGGCGCGGAGAAATGTAGCGCAGTGATTTTTGCTGCGTTACATTACTTGAGATTCATGAAGCCACGCATGGCCACGCATGGTGGCCTTACGTGGCTTCATAAATCTCATTTAAGGTTTGATTTGAGGCAATCAACACCATAAATATGGTCCCTAATTCACAGCACGTGAGTACTGCACGTATGTACCTTACTACAGGTACTCATAGAGTGCAGATCTAGCTGAGAATACACGAGTACTGCACATGTGTACCTTAATGCAGGTACTCATAGAGTGCAGATCTAGCTGAGAGCACGAGTACTGGACATGTGTACCTTAATGCAGGTACTCGTAGAGTGCAGATCTAGCTGAGAGTAAAGTACTACTGCAAGTGTCTACCTTAATGCAGGTACTCATAGGGGCAGATTTAAGATAAGTGGTGCTGCCCGCAGTGCAGCGCCACTTTCCTTGCCCCCCTTAGCGCCCCCTACCATCACCATGTATGCGCCATATTTAAAATACGCCGCACCCTGGTGCAGGGGAGGGGGCAATAGCATCAACATCTTTGATACTGTTGATCCACTGTTCAGGGTTAGCACCAAAATTGTGACGCTAACCCTGAACAGTAGATAGGGACCCATAGTAACCACTGGTCCGCCCCCTTGTAATGTCTGCTCTGAGCCAAAATATCTTTTAGATTTCTTTGTGCCATTTTGTAGGCCCCCTAACAGGGGCCCACCTTGCATTCATTATGCCTGCTGCAGGCATAACGTGGCACAAGGTGTTACAAAGGGAGCCACTTTGTAAATCTGGTGTGATGATTTTGGCCTCTTTGGGCCACATTAGTGTAAAAATGATTATGCTAATATGGCACAAGGAGGCGCTAGGCCCTCTTAAATTAAATCTGGGTCACAGAGTGAAGATCTAGCTGAGACAAGTGAGTACTGCACGTGTGTACCTTATTGTATGCACTCATCATAGGAGGCTGGCCTCTATGTAGTGTGCAAAGGTAGGCACACTGTGCAGGGGGTCCAAGCAATCACACGTTGGTAGACAGGGGTAAAAACTAGATCACCTAATGCTCTAATTTTTAAGGTAGCTTGGTCGAGCAGTTAGGCCAATCTTGGAGAAGTGCAAAGCATTTGTTGTGCTCAAAATATCAATCTTGCAACTCACACACTCAAAGGATTAACTCAAGATTTATAAAAATACTTCTGATTTTCATGTAATTTTTAAGACCAAGATTATCAAAATTGGTTAAGTACTTTTCGAGATATGAATTACTGAAATGTTAATAAAAATAGTCTTTCTATGCGTAATTACACACCAAAGTAATCAATAGAAGATCAACTTTAAAAAATACATATACAATTGTACAGTTGGTTGACCAAGTTCCTCTTTTGCAGGTTGATTGAGGTCGTCGGTGGGCACACTGTGCCAGCTGGAGAAGTTCGGGTGGCTCCTGGTTCCAGCGGGAACAGCGGGAGAAGGTCTCAGGAGCTGATGCAAGGACGCTGTGGGGATCACTTGGAAAAGCGCTACACAGGTAAGTTTAAAGATGGTTCTTTTGGGTCCCCTTGGAGTGTTGAGGTCACATGGGGTACTGCAGGTTCATCTGTGCAGGGCACAGGGTGCCGGGGTGCAGAGCGAATCAGTGAGCCAGGAGCAGTGCGCAAGGATGCCCTCAGGAGCAGGAGGTAAGTTGGTTCAAGGGTCATTTGCAGGATGATGGAGGCAGTCTGGAGGGAGGTCTGCATGTTCCTGAAGTCCCTTGACTGGGGCTCCCTCTTGGTCCTTTTTCAGCCCGGTACGGGCTGGTTTTCTTGGTGTCTGACATTGGCTGACCAATACCCCTGGTATTGGCGGCACAGTGCCACCAAACTTAGAACACTGGCAGGGTTTGTCTGTGCAGTCATTGGTTTCTAGTTTGGTCCAGCTGCAGTGTCCGGGTTGGGAGTTAGCGGCTGGTCAGTGAAGTGAGCCCCACTGGTTAGGTGGTTTCTTGCTGTTTTTAGAGTGGTACCTCCACTCTGGAGGGAGTTCTATGGCGATTTTCAAAACCTGGAGGTCCTCTGGGTTTCTTTAGTGTTTTTCCAGTGGTCCAGCAGCCCCTCAGTGGTGATTGTCGGGTTCTGGGTGTAGCAGGCAGGGTTTGGTGCCTTTTCTCTGTTGCAACAGGTCCACAGTACTCGTGCCTTGGACCTTCTTGGTGCTGGTCTCCTTTTGTCCCTTGAATCTGAATTCCTAGTCTAGGGATACCCACTAAATACTGTATTTAGTGGGCGTTTTAGGGGGAGCCTGGTAGTGGCCAATGGGTCATCTATCTTAGGGTGGCTACACCCACTAAGTAACCACTTCCTGTGGACAGAGGTCACTTCCCTACACCCGATTGGCTATTTTCCTTCCATCCAAGATGGAGGAAAATGAAATGGAGTGTCCACCTCCCATTCAACACCTTAGGGGTGGTGCATGCCAGGTGGGGCCACTCCTCCTACCTTATGTATATTTTTCCTGCCGTTGCTCCCAACAAAAGTAGGAGTTCACAAGGGGGGGGCATCTGCTGCTATCAGCAGGACTGGGGGTTGAGTTTCCCTTTGAAGCTCACCGCCAGGGCAGTGCACATTCCTCAGGGAGGGGGTGTTAGCACCTCCACCTAGAAAGGGCTTTGTCTGCAACCCAGAGAGATGAATGTCTCATCCCAAGGCTGTAGACTGGATGTCTGGCACTGGCAGGCTGGGTAGGACCAGTCAGCAACCAGGCCAGGGTAGTGAGCTTTTGCGGGGGCACCTCTAAGGTAAACCCTGGGTACATTTAGTAATAAATTCAATACTGGTACCAGTTTAGATTTATCATTTTGTGTTGTTTGATAGTAAACAACCCAGGGTTCAGAGTGCCCATCATGTAGCTGGGAAACCCGTATCGACCAGTGTCCAGCACATGTATTTATGGCTGCTCTGTTCACTCACTATGTCCCAGGTTTGGCAAGGGCACAGTGGGGGCATATTGCTCATGCAGCTATGCCCTCACATATAACAAGGTTCACCCTGCCTTAGGACTGTAAGGCCTGCCAGAGGGGTGTTTTACCCATTTTAAATG
Source organism: Pleurodeles waltl (assembly GCF_031143425.1). Lineage (NCBI taxonomy): Eukaryota > Metazoa > Chordata > Amphibia > Caudata > Salamandridae > Pleurodeles > Pleurodeles waltl. Next base: position 19,168,286 of record NC_090440.1, read on the forward strand.
CAGTGTATGGTAGGCAGGGCACACAGGCAGTGTTGAATGTCGAATTTGTGTTTTAGGTTTGCCCCAGAGTGGCCCTAGAGGGTGGCACAATCAGTGCTGCTGCCCTCAGGGGCCTACCCTTAGTACCCTGTGCCATACAGTGGTAGTTAAAGGCGTATACAATTGTGCCAATACATCACAACAGTTTAGGGAAAGAGCTCTGGCCCAGGGAACCTGGTTAGCAGAGGCCCTGGGCACCATGATTTCTAGGCTACATTATACATCAAGCAAAAAGTGAGGGCCAACCATGTCAAATAGAGACCTTTCCTCACACTCATAAAGTGCAAACCAGGCTGATTGCAAGTGAGTACTGCATGTGCATACCTTACTGTGGGTATTCATAGAGCGCAGATCTAGCTGAGAACAAGAGAGTAATGCACATGTGTACCTTAATGCAGATACTCATAAAGTGCAAACCAGGCTGATTGCAAGTGAGTACTGCATGTGTATACCTTACTGTGGGTACTCATAGAGCGCAGATCTAGCTGAGAACAAGTGAGTACTGCACATATGTACCTTAATTCAGGTACTCCTAATGTACTAATCTTGCTGAGACAGGTGAGTACTGCACATGGGTACCTTAATGCAGGTACCCTTAGAGTGCAGATCTAGCTGGGACAAGTGAGTATTGCACATGTGTATCTTTATGCAGGTGCTCCTAGACAGCAGAGCGTACAAGAGTACTGAACATCGGGGTGTCACTCTAAGACACTGGGGACCCCTCTCTGGCAGTGCTGTAAGGTCTGGAGTGAGTAGCGCCCAACACTGCTCCAGCCTGGGAACGAGTTGATGCTTACTGTCCCATTAGACGAGGGTGAAGGCGGTCCTTATTCAATACCGTGTTCAGCCAATGGGGGAAGTGATGTCAGGCAGAATGCAACAGTGTACCAGGAATGCCAATCATTTCTGCTTCGGTCCTAATCGTCTCACTGGCGCTAGTGTAAGGCAAGGCAACCCAATGGGGTTTTGCCACTTGGCCAAGATTTACTGAAATAGCCCTAAAAACAGAAAGTCACCCAACGAACCAGTAGTGAAAGTCAGGGTAAACCAGTGGGTGTTTTCCAGTTGGCTGGGAATCACAGAAATAGTCAGTCCCAAGAACAGAAAGTCACCCAAAGAACCACAACACAAGGGGCCTGGTCAAGATGGCGGCTGAGACAGAAGCTTAACATACAGCTCCGCCTCAGGCCCTGGTAGAATCCTGCAATAAAATGCCCATCTGACAGCCATAACTAGCCAAATATTAGCAGCCAGAGGAGGGCACTGACCAACACCCGGGGGCGATTCTTCCACCTTGGATCCAAGAGCCTCAGAGTCGGCAGTAGCATGCGGCCCCTTGCACCGGTGTGGCAGGTGCGGAGCTAGACGAGCTGCACCACGGATCGGCCCAGCACTTGCCAATTGCCCAGTACGGGCCTATGAAGGAGAAGTGCAACAAACCCAAGGTGCAGCTGGCAGACTAATCGGAAGACCCGATATTGATCTGAGGCCTGCGCCCACCTGCGGAGGCTGTGGACCCTGGTGGCCATCACAAGAAAAAAGCTGACGCCACTCACAAAGAAATAAAGTTGTGACCAGGGCAGAGGGTAAGGAGGAAGGTGTGACCCTGAGAGGACGGCGGTGTGACGTGGACCTCCAGTGACCCCGGCACATACTTGGGGGAGACAACCAGGGCTAACAACTATCATCAGCACATACTTCCCCATAGCGCGGAGCCACCGTAGGGGATGCCACGTCTCCCCACATGGAAATTGGAGGCAGGACTCAGTGCGGCCCACCCTTGTGTGGAGAATCCCGCGGATGATCGCTGGCGGTCCTGCACCCTTGACTGCCGTATCCCGTCACGAGGCACATAATATACACCGCCAGAGACCCATCACCATACTCCAGATACGGCCCACAGACGCAGCGGCCAGTGAAACATGTAGAAGTTTGGGGGAATTGATGATTGCGAAGTGCTCTGCAGCTGATGACTGTCAGGAGCTGCCCATCCAGAACTACATATCCGTGCGGGCACGAACGCCACGTGGGGAGCACCACAAGTGTTGAGTCGAGGAATACAGGGCTTACTGGAGCGGCTTTCCTGCTGCAGTGGAAGGAGCGCAACGGAGTGTCTGAACCACCAGTTGTGAGGGCATTGACAATATATCGTGCTGACACTGCGAGAGAGGGGTGCAACGACGACATGATGAGGAAGCCTAAGATCATTAGATCATTGTCACAGGATAAACAAGAGGGACCACCGGTCCCGATGTCAGTAATAGAGGTCCCACTGACATTACAGCACCTGGAGGCCACCTTATAATCGCGCACAAACCAACTTGGAAAAATACTGCAAGCTATCTTGGATACAAAAACGTCGCTGGAGAATAGGATAGATTCTGTCTCTCAAGACGTCAGTCTACTCAGGGCTGACCACCATAAACTGTCAGTCAGAGTGACGGAAGTGGAATCGTCTATCTGCACCATGGGCCCCACTATCCAGGAGCCGCAAGAACAAATTAAAAGGCTAGACACAAAGGTAGCAAATTTGCATCAAAGGGCGGAGGATGCTGAGGGACGCTGTCACCGAAATAATGTGCGCTTCATGAGGTTTCCAGAGAAAGTGGAAGGTCAGAGTGCAGAGCTTTTCTTAGAACAATGGATCACAAACACAATACTTAAGGGGAAAATACCAACATTTTTCTCCATAGAATGTTCCCACAGGATCCCTTGTAGGCCACCGCCACCAGGTGTGCCTCCTCGCACACTCATAGCCTGATTTCTCAATTATAGAGACAGAGACATGATCCTGCAATGCTTTTGGAATCGAGGTCCTGAACAATGTGAGGGCGCTACTGTCACGGCCTATCTAGACTTTACGCCAGAGGTGCATACACAAATGGAACTCCTACATGAAAGTCAAGCAGCACCTCCATGAACACAACCCGGATTGCATGTTGTGGCTGGATGTAGCTTTTATCAATAAAATAGTTCACGCAGAGGATCTCGCCCGCACGGTCTCTGACCACTCCCCGTTGCTGATTACAATACAATGGGGCACACCACGCTCCACTATCCCCATGTTGCGGCTGCAGACTGAAGAGCTATTAGACACCCCGTTTAGGGAGAAACTCTCCGGCTGCATCACGCAATATTTAAAGCACAACAATGGCTCTACTGTCGGGATGATCAAGTTGGCTCACGGAACAATGGCTACCTCACAGGCTGCCACCATTAATGATGCCTTCTGAGACAATTTCAACAAGTTATACCACACAGACTTGGTGCCCGCTCCCCAGCAATTGGAATTGTTCCTGAATACGCCCCCGGCAAAACTCTCCCCTCTGCAACTGGAGGAAATAGGATTAGCGATCTCTGAGATAGCTCGTAACAATACATCTGGCACAGATGGCCTGCCGATAGAGTATTATGCTACATACTCCGCACATCTTGTCCAACCCCTGCTGGAAGTATTCACCGAAGCATGGACATGAGGAGAGCTTCCTGGCTCTCAATGCGAGGCATTGATAGTAGTTCTACCTAACCCGGGACATGACCCTACAGACGTGCGATCTTATGGACCGTTATCTCTCCTTAAACTTGACTGTAAAATACTGGCCAAGGTTCTTGCAAACAGACTTACCACTTAGTTCATAGCCTGGTTCACGAAGACCAAGTGGGATTCATACCGGGCTGTAGCAGGTTCCTTAAAATACAGTGACTATTTTGCATCCTACATGATACACCACCTACAGCAAATGACAGTGTTGCCATATCCCTAGGTATAGAAAAGGCATTTGACACTCTAAGCTGGGAATTCTTATTTGCTCCACTACGCCACATGCGACTTGGGTTCAGATTCCTGAGATTTATCAGGACCTTATACGCTAGACTGTCTGCCAGGGTGAAGACAGGCAGATTGATCTCGGAGAGCTTTCCGGTTGGCAGAGGCACTAGACAGGGCTCCCCATTATTGCCCTTGCTGTTCGCGCTTGCGATGGAGCCTCTCGCTCGCCACCTTAGTTTGGGAGCAGTGGAGTGGGGGATTCAGAGGCAGGACGTTTACCATATTGTATCGCTTTATGCTGACGATGCACTGATATACCTTAGGAACGGCAGGACATCGCTATCTGAGGTGATGTCTCTACTGGACACCTTCGGGTCCTTATCGGGCTTTCGGGTCAAGTGGTCCAAGTCTTGTCCTTGTCCCCTAACCAAGTTATCTGCTCCACTTAGGGATTCACTCTCAGCCTGGGGACTGCCATAATGCTTTGATTCCTTTAAATATTTGGCCATCCAGGTGTATCACACAGAGGGCTCCTTCAGAGATGGTAATCTGGGCTGCGCGCTTCGCTCAATGAGAGGGTCTCTCCAATTCTGGAACTCCCTCCCGCTATTGCCTCTGGGCAGAGTGGCAGTAGCCAAAATGTTGATCCTTCCATTGTCCATAACTGTACCCAAGAGCTTCTTTCAAGAAAGGAACGGTTTATTGCTAGGGGTCATATGGGGCAAGGATAGACACCGAGCGGCACTCTCGATTCTGCAACGCCCACTTCGGGAAGGGGGCCTAGGCACACCAAACATTGAACTCTACTAGGCTGCAGCGCAACTGCAATGGCCCTTCCGTTGGCTGAGTGCCTAAAGCAGAGGCTGAAATGGTGAGGTTGCGCCTGGGAGTGACACCCATATATAGCTGGCTCTCGGAACGTACACAATTTCGAATCGAGGACAATATACTAATGAAATCTGCCCACGCCTGCTGGCGCCGGTATGTGCAGAGTAGGTCGTCCTGCCCTCCATACTCTCCCCTAATACCGATTGGCCAGATGCCGGACTGCACACATTTGACCAAGTCTCATGACCTTACTCCTTGGATAGAAGCAGGGATGGAGACAGCAGGTGACTACTTTGATAACAGCATTCTAATGTAATTTGAAGCCATTATGGAGCTTACCTCCCTAGTCTCTGGACACTTCTTGACATACCACACTATCCGTGGGGGACAGGCAATGGGGAAATCCCGCAATCTCTCATTCTTCACACAATGTTCTCAGACTGTGGCTCAAAAAAAGTAATAACAATCTGTATGGGGCATTGTTGGTGACTGATATCATGCAACCAGAGGCGGCACTCAATAGATGGAGTGCAGTTCTCCCTCAGAAATGGGGTCTTTGGTTGGCAGTCAGGTTACCCCCTGTCCAAGCAGGGACCCTCACTCTAGACAAGGTAAAGGAGAATCACCCTCAGTTAATCCCCACTTACCCCCTTGGTAGCTCGGCACGAGCAGGCAGGCTTAACTTCAGAAGTAATGTGTCAAGTATTTGAACCAACACACACAGTAATACAGTGAACCACTACAAAATGACACAACACAGGTTTAGAAAAAAAAAGGGGTGATTTATCTACACAAAACAAGACCAAAACAACATACATCCAACATACACAAGTCAAGATATGAATTTTCAAAAAAATAAGAGCCTTAATCCTTAGAAAACAGTACAAAGTACCTGGTTAGCATCAAAAATAAAGGCGCACAGATGAGCGTGCGTCGGAAAGGGTAGTGATGCGTCTCGCAAGTGAGGCTGTGTATCGTTTACTTCTCCAGTCAGGTCGGTGATGCGTTGTGTTTCTCCCTCTCAAGAGAGTGATACGTCGATTTCCAGATGGGGCACCTCAGACGTGCACAGAGTCGGGTTGACTTGGATGCCCAAGGACGATGTGTAGAAAACCGCACTGCGTGGGGTTTGCTTTGTTATCAGCCTCCGTAAGCGGGTGTTGCGCGTCGTTTCTCCAGCCGTGTTGCGTGGATCTCCCAGTCATGATGCAGGTGGACCATTGATTTCAGTTGTGAAGCCGGTCGTGGGTCATTTATTAGCTGGGTTGCGGAAGATGCATCGTACATTTCCCCGCACGGCGTTCTGTGCATGGATTCTCAGTTCTTGTCTGCCAGCTTCACCTTTCAAGGGCCAAGGGACTGGATAGGGCACAACTTTGCAGGGCAGGAGTCTCAATAGAGAGTCCAGGTGCTGGCAGGGGAAGTCTTTCAACAATGGTGCATACCCCTTGAAAAACCTCCTGTAATAGCCAGTAAGGCCTAAGAAGGCCTTCACCTCAGTCTTGGTCTTGGGAGGCTCCCAAGCCAGAATGGAGTAAATTTTGGCTGTAGGGGTGCCACGTGGCCACTCCCTACCTGGTGTCCCAAATACACCATTAAACCCTGCACTATTTGGCACTTGCTTACCTTAATAGTGAGGCCTGCCTTTTGCAGGGCCTCCAACACTCGGCAAGTGCTGCTCCAAATGGAACTGAACACTGCAATGCCATCCAGGTATGCTGCGCTAAAGTCATCCAGCCCAGTCAACACCTGGTATGACCAACCTCTGGAATGCGGGAGGGGCATTTTTCACACCAAATGGCATCATTTTGAACTGGAAGTGTCCATCTGGGATATAAAATGTTAACCTCTCCTTGGCCTCCTCAGTTAGGGAAATCTGCCAATACCCAGACGTCAAATCAAATGTGCTGAGGTATTTGGCAGCTCCTAACCGATCAATGAGCTCATCAGCTTGGGGGATGGTGTGCATGTCAGTTTTAGTGACTGCATTAAGACCCCAGTAGTCCACACAGAACTAGAGTTCTGGGATGGCACCAGAAGCAGCAGTCTTTGGGACCAAGACCACAGGGCTGACCCAAGGACTGCTAGAGAACTCAATTACCCCTAGGGATAACACTTTAGACATCTTAACTTTGATTCTAGCACTGACCTTATCAGTCACCCTGTAAACCTTCTAATAAATGGGTGGACTGTCCCCAGTGTCCACATCATGTGTCCACAATTATGTGATCCCGGGGATCAAGGAGAACAGGGAGGCGAACTGACCCAAAACCTGGCGGCAGTCCCTCTTTTGTTCTGAGGTCAGGGAGGGGAAGAGGTTCACTCTCTCTACAGACCTATCTTTTTCTCCAGCAGACAGGAGGTCAGATAGAGGCTCACTCTCTTCCTCCACCCCCTCATCTGTCACTAGGAGAATGGAAAATTCAGTCTGCTCAAAGTGGGGCTTGAGATGGTTCACATCCAGGACCCTCAAGGGGTTCCTGGGAGTCCGCAAGTCCACCAGGTAGGTGACTTAGCTCTTGTGATCCACCACCTCAAATGGCCCAGTCCACTTGTCCTGGAGCGCCCCGGGCTCCACCGGTGCCATTACCCATACTTTTTGCCCAGGCTGAAACTCGACCACTGTTTTGTGTCTGCCTGGCTTGCTTCCAGGGTCTCTTGTGCAAGAGCTCTGAAGTGAGCAGTCAGGTTTCTGAAGGCCAGCATGTAGCTAAATACATCTTGGAGCAGTTTACTGGGGTCTTTCTTTAAGCCCTCCATCACCAGACTCAAAGGTCCCCTGAAGGGGTGGCCATACAGTAACTCAAAAGGACTGAATCCAAGCTCTTTTTGAAGCCCCTCCCTCTAGGCAAACAGAAAGCATGGCAAGAGGACGTCCCACTTCTGCCTCAAGGGCTCTGACAGGCCCATGATAATGCCTTTTAAGGTGCAGTTGAATCTCTCAACCAGACCATTGCTTTGGGGGTGGTAAGGAGTGGTGAACTTATACGTTACCACGCACTCCTTCCACAGAGACTTCATATAAGTAGATATGAAGTTGGTACCCCTATCAGATACCACTTCCTTGGGAAACCCTATGCGGGTAAAAATCCCCATGAACGCATGGCCCACCACAGGGGAAGTGATTGATCTCAGAGGAATGGCATCTGGGTACCGGATGGCATGGTCCACCAAGACCAGGATGAACCTGTTGCCCATGGCTGTCTTTGTATCCAGAGGCCCCACAATGTCAATACCGACCCTTTCAAAGGGGGTACTAGCCACTGGAAAAGGTAGGAGGAGAGCCTTACATTTCCCCCTCACTCTTACTACTTGTCTGGCAAGTTGGGCAAGACCTACAATGAGCAACTGAGTGCCTGCACATTAGGGGCCAGTAAAAGTGGGTGACAAGCAGTTCAAAGGTCTTGTCCTTCCCCAAATGTCCAGCTAACGGCACATCATGAGCCAGACCTAGTAGGAAGGCTCTGAAGCACTGGGGTACCACCAGCACACGGGCTAACCCAGGCTCAGCAACCTTAGGCTCACTATACAGGAGGCCGTCTTCCCAATAGATCAGGTGAGATCCTGGCTCCTTACCAGCCACCTGGTCTGCAGCCTGCTGCCCCAAACCCATTAGAGTAGAGCATGTCCTCTGTGCCTCACAGAATGCCTCCTTGGTGGGTCCCCCTTTCTGCTGCCACTGTGACAGCTCAGGGACCTCCCCCAGCTCAGCCACCTGTTCCTCTGTAGGCTCTGGGACGTCACCCTTAGGCTACACCTCCTCCCAGACCGTGGGAACTTCTGGTGCCAGTTTCCCGCGCCCCCTGCCCTTCCACTGTTTGGCGGTTCCCTTTGCCACTGTTTCAGGCTTCAGGGGCTTCTGACCATCCCGATGAGCTGCCTTTGAACTGGTGAATAAGCATATCCACCCAGGCAGACCCAACATCTCCAAGTGTGACCTGTGTTCCACCTCCTTCCAAGGGGAATCCTCCAGGTCATTGCCAACCAAACAATCCACAGGGATGGTTGGGCTCACAGCTACCTTCAAGGAACCTGAGACCCCCCATTCAAAGAGAACCTGCACCACTGTGCACAGGTGTTCTGATTTGTCCACTGCAACTACTTGGTGAAGTACACGGGGATCTATCTGCTCTTCAGACACCAGGTGACTCATCACTGTAGTCACATTGGCTCCTGTGTATCTCAGAGCCTCCACCCTCTGCCCATTAATGGTCGTCCACTGTAGGAAAGTACCATCTTGCCTGGCATGTTACCCCCATATTTCACCATATATATGTTGTTTTAGTTGTATGTGTCACTGGGAACCTGCCAGCCAGGGCCCCAGTGCTCATAAGTGTGCCCTGTATGTGTTACCTGTGTTATGACTAACTGTCTCACTGAGGCTCTGCTAATCAGAACCTCAGTGGTTATGCTCTCTCATTTCTTTCCAAATTGTCACTAACAGGCTAGTGACCAATTTTACCAATTTACATTGGCATACTGGAACACCCTTATAATTCCCTAGTATATGGTACTGAGGTACCCAGGGTATTGGGGTTCCAGGAGATCCCTATGGGCTGCAGCATTTCTTTTGCCACCCATAGGGAGCTCTGACAATTCTTACACAGGCCTGCCACTGCAGCCTGATTGAAATAACGTCCACGTTATTTCACAGCCATTTTACACTGCACTTAAGTAACTTATAAGTCACCTATATGTCTAACCTTTACCTGGTAAAGGTTGGGTGCTAAGTTACTTAGGGGGTCATTCTGACCTCGGCGGTAAAAGGCCCTTACCGCCGGTCAGAAGACCGCCATAACACCGCCGTGGTCGCGGTTAACCGCCACGGTCATTCTGACCCACAACGGCCAAACCTCCAAAATTCCGTCCTCCACTGCAGGCCGCCACATCAGCGGGCAGCGATAAACTGGAGATGACCAAACCTCCACCGTCACGCCAACAGAAATACGCCCATGCCATTACGACCCACGAATCCACACGGCGGTCATTCAAACGCGGTATTCCATTGGCGGTACACACCGCCGCGGTCAGAATACACACACATCACCAAAACACAGCCACATTGGACAATTTGAAATACACACACCTGAAACACATACACACACCACTCCCACACAATCAACCAACTATAAAACACACACCCACATCACCCACAAACCCCTGCGACCAGAATTACTGAGAGAAGGAGAGAGAGACACAGCAGACAATCCAAAGCAAGACACACTGAGGCACACTACACCATCACACACACCACATAGTAGCACAAAGCACCACTCACCAACATACTTATCATCACATACACCACCCCACACCACACCCACACCACCCCATGGCACCCCAAAGGCACCCACGCTTTTCGGACCAAGAACTCCGGGTCATGGTGGAGGAAATCCTAAGAGTGGAACCCCAGCTCTTCGGCTCGCAGGTGCAGCACACCAGTATAGCTAGGAAGGCGAAGCTATGGCAGCGGATCGTGGACAGGGTCAACGCGGTGGGACAGCATCCCAGGAATAGGGAGGACATACGCAAAAGATGGAACGACCTACGGGGGAAGGTCCGATCGATGGTCTCCAGGCACAACATCGCGGTCCAGAAGACTGGCGGCGGACCCCCACCCACCCCTCCCGAATTCACATCGTGGGAGCAAGACGTCTTGAACATCCTGCATCCTCAGGGCCTCGCAGGAGTAGCCGGAGGAATGGACTCTGGTAAGTCCAATCTCAACTACTATATCCCCCCCACCCCACCAGCATGCCAACCCACACCCCCACCCTCACCCCCAACCCCCCAGCACACATCCTCCCTGACAATGTCTCACCAGCACAACCCACCCATCCCAACACCAACTCCTGCATGCCAACACAAATCATGGGCACCCATCACCTAAGCATGACCACTGCACTAACCCCCCCCCCCTAACTACCCTCACAACACCTCCCTCAAGGGAATGCCTGCACTGGGGGACAAGGGCACCCATAACACGCACGCTATTGCACACACAGAAACAATAACCAAACTCTCTTACCCCATGCAGGACCCGAACGACAACACACCAGCCAGGAGGGTCCAGAAGTGTCCATCCCACCCCCGGAACAGGCCCACACTGAGGATAGCAGCTCTGTCGACAGTGAACCTGATGACCAGCCCGGACCATCGGGGACCTCTGGGCAGTCGGTTCCCCTCAGGCAGCCACAGGCCACACCAGACCTGACCCCCTCTGCCAACACCAGCACAGCTCCCACCCAGCGGGCCCATGCCTCTGTCTCTAGGACAGCTCAATCAGCGGTGTGTCCGCCACTACAGGGCACCCAGGCTAACCCAACACCCCAACAACAACAGGGACCTGGGGGCAGTGGTAGCGGGCACACCGGCCAGGGGACAGAGGCCGTGGGAAACCGGGCAGCTCGGAGGGCTGCTGTGCGACAGGGGGGGGAGGAGAGGCCCAGGGAACCCACTCTCCAAGAGGCCCTCACCACCATCATGGGGGCATACCACCACTCCCAAGAAACGATGGCGACGGTACTGGCCAGGTTCACTGAGATCCAGGCACAGCAGGAAGAACGCTACATGGGGTTCAGGGAGGAGCTGAGAATCATCGGGACCGCAATGGGGACCATCGTCCTGGCCCTCCACAGGATAGAGGACGTGTTGCGGGACCATGGTGCACCACACAGGGCCCCTGTCACTAGGCCGGACCAGGAACAGCCTACTACCTCCGCCGGCGCTAGTGGACAGGAGGTCCCAACACCTCGACAGCCCCCCAGAACCCCACCTCCTGCTGAAGAACAACCACCCCGTAAGAGGAGCCTGAGACCAAAAAAAAAGACAGAGTAGGATGTCAAGACCCCCGCCAGCAGGACATACCCCCTCAAGTCTTCCCACTGTCCCACATTGCCACCCTGTCCAACCATGAACTGCCTATGCTCCATCCTTCCACAGGCAAAAGAACAATGCACCTGTGAGACTGAGAACTGGACTCTGCCATGGATATTCCTCCACCCCCACCCATCACCCTTAGAATCACATGTACCGATATCTAGCACTGTAAATAAATCACATTTTGCACACAAATCTGTTTTGAGTCATGCTGTATTATTAACAAATGTATTACATATTACTGTTCAATTTCTGTTCTGTCAATTAGTCATGACAACATACCAATGTCAATACGCTGTATTTCATGTGCGAACCAAGCAGAAGTCAGGTACTGAGTCAGACAGCACTGAGAAGGGAAGGGAAAGGCAAAAATTAATGAAAAACATCTGTGGGGAACTACAGAAAGTACAGATGCAGGAGGCTATAAGCAATTGTGAAATGGCGTGGGTGATTCTTACCTGGGTGTTACTGGAAATACTGTTGTATCACTCTGTCCCTATTGTCTGTGTCGTCCTCAGAGTCTTCCTCCTCTTCACTCTCCACAGGCTCCACGGCTTCTACAACACCACCATCTGGACCATCCTCCTGCAGGAAAGGCACCTGGCGTCGCAAAGCCATGTTGTGGAGCATACAGCACGCCACGATGATATGGCACACCTTCTTTGGTGAGTACATTAGGGATCCACCTGTCATATGCAGGCACCTAAATCTGGCCTTCAGGAGCCCAAAGGTTCGCTCAATCACCCTCCTAGTACGCCCATGGGCCTCATTGTACCGTTCCACTGCCCTGGTCCTGGGATTCCTCACTGGGGTCAATAGCCACGGCAGGTTGGGGTAACCAGAGTCACCTATTAGCCACACACGCTGTCTCTGTAGCTGTTCCATCACATAGGGAATGCTGCTATTTCGCATCACATACGCATCATGCACTGACCCAGGGAACTTGGCATTCACATGGGAGATGTACTGGTCAGCCAAACAGACCACCTGGATATTCATTGAATGGTAATTCTTCCTGTTCCTGTACACCTGTTCATCGTCATTTGGGGGGACTAAAGCCACATGGGTTCCATCAATTGCACCAATGATGTTGGGGATGTGTCCAAGGGCATAGAAATCAGCTTTCACTGTAGGCAAATCACCCTCCTCTGGGAAAATGATGTAGCTCCGCATGAGTTTCATCAGGGCAGACAACACTCTGGATAAGATCTTGGAAAACATAGGCTGAGACATCCCAGATGACATGGCCACTGTTGTCTGGAATGAGCCAGTTGCAAAGAAATGGAGGACTGACAGAACCTGCACCAGAGGGGGAATTCCTGTGGGTTGGCGGATGGGGGACATCAGGGCTGGCTCCAGCTGGGCACACAGTTCATGGATGGAGGCACGGTCAAGTCGGTATCGTAGTATTATATGGCGTTCTTCCATTGTCGACAGGTCCACCAGCGGCCGGTACACGCGAGGATTCCTCCTTCTCATCGCTAGTCCCAGCGACGGTGCCTAGGAAGGAGAATATTGAGTACAGAGTCAATCCACTCACAGGTACGTACAACACAGCTTGCACAGTACAGGTAAATGTATGGTTTGATATGTTTGTATGTGTGCCATTGCAAGGCCTAGGCCTGTGTGACGCATTAGAAATTAAGCCATGTGGGCCCTTGAAATGGCCGATGCCTGACCTGTGAAGTGGGACAATGGGATGTGAGGTCACTGCGCTGGCGGGGCACACCGTGGCGGTAGGCGGCGAAGACCGCTGTGAGAAGACGCATTGGTTAACATTGAAGCCTATGGGTTTCAGGAGCCAATGACGATGTGCGCCGGCGGTCGCGGGACGCACCGCCGCGGTACGCACCGCCGCGGGCGTGACCGCCATTTTCTATCAGCTCAATCATTCGAGACCTGATCATCCACAGGAGAGGACCTATACTGCAAGTGCTGCTGTGAACTCGGTCTGGAAGTGACAATGGCTGCTGCTACTGGTGAAAGGGCCCCCGCCTTCAGTTCAGAAGAGTTGGAGAAGCTCGTGGACGGGGTCCTCCCCCAGTATGCGCAACTCTACGGTCCTCCAGACCAACAGGTGAGTACACTCAGTGCACATTGAATGGGTTATGCCTGTGTGGAGGGGGGGGGATGTAAGTTGGTGGGGTGTGGAGGGAATGGGGAGTGCAACGCACGACAGATGAGAGAATGGGAACCATGACAAGGTTGGGGAGGGGGGGGCATGTACTCCAAACATGCAGATATGTGACGGTTTCTCTTTCCCACCCTGTACATGTCAAACAGGTGAGCGCCCACCAGAAAATCGATATTTGGCGTGCCATCGCCGAGGAAGTCCGGAACTTGGGGGTCCACAACAGACTCGGCACCCACTGCCGCAAGAGGTGGGAGGACATCCGCCGCGGAACGAGGAAGACCGCAGAAACACTGCTGGGGATGGCCTCCCGACCTAGGAGGGGTGCCAGTCGCACCATGACCCCCCTGATGTCCCGGATCCTGGCGGTGGCCTACCCTAATTTGGATGGGCGCTTGAGGACAGCACAGCAGACACAAGGGGGTGAGTATCCGCACATTCTCCCATCTGTATGCGCATTGGAGGCGTCTGGGGGGGGAGGAGGGCTGTGGGTGACATTAGGCCCGGGCGCTCTCTGTAGTGTAGTCCGCTCCCTTAGGCATGGCCCTGTGCCCCCGCCCCCCACCTCTGTAGGGTGCCAAGTGCAGCTACCCATGCTCCAGCATCACCCATGTGCGCGTGTGTTGTCCCTAGACCTGTTTGCCTAGTCAGAAGTACTGAGTAGTGTACCCCAAGTTCGCGACTTAGTGCACGAGGCACCTGTGTCTGTCCTCTCCGCAAAGGGTATTGCTAAGGCATGCACTCAACTTTGTTTAATTTCTCCCCCCACCCTAAATCTTTGTCTTCTTGTGTTTTAGCATCATCCGGCGGAGGAGATTTGGCGTCGGAGCAGGAGGGAGCTGCAGGTCACCAGGCCCCGGTGGGCACTGACACAGACACCGAGGGCACCAGTGATCCGGAGGGCGAGGGGAGCACCACAACGGGGGCCGGTGGAGACACCAGCGACACGGACACGTCCTTGTTTGGGAGCTCCCTAGCGGGGGCGGCACCATCTGTGCCCCCCGCAACAACAGGTACAGCCGCCACCCAGCGCACCAGCACCGCCCTCCCAGCAGCCCCTCAGTCTTCGCTCCGTGGCCGCTCGGCCAGGAAGGCGCGCGTCTCCTTCGCCCCAGGCACCTCAGCCCCTGCCTCTGTTACCCCTGCTGCCCTCAGTGCGGAGCTCATTGACCTGGTGAGGACGCTCATTGTTGGGCAGACTACCCTTCTGAATGCCATCCAGGGGGTGGAAAGGGAGGTGCATCGGAGCAATGCCTACCTGGAGGGCATTCATTCGGGTCAGGCTGCCCATCAACGAGCGTTCACTGCTCTGGCCTCAGCACTGACGGCAGCCATTGTCCCTGTCTCCAGTCTCCCTCTTCTATCTGCCTCCACCCTTTCTCTGTCTCCTGTACCTCAACCTATCCCATCCACACCATCAGACCAGCCTGCACACACCTCAACACCCAAGGCCAGCTCATCCAAACATAAGCACCACAGAAAACACAAGCATTCACCCAAGCAACACACAGATGCAGACATATCAACAGTCACTACCACCTCTGTGTCCCCGTCCTCCTCGTCTCCCTCCTCCCTCCCTGTGAAGTCTACACTCACACCTGCATGCACCCCAACTTCAGCCAGTTCTTCCACCACCAGCAAACCCTCCACTACAGTCCGCACACCTGCAGTCACCACCCCCACTGGCATTTACACGTCCCCTGTGTCCTCTCCCACTGTGTCTGTCACCCCCTCTACCAAGACACATAAACGCAGGCAGACACCCAAACAACAGCCAACCACCTCACCACAGCCTACGTCCCAGTCACCTGCACCCAAGGACAGCTCACCTGGCTCTCATACAACCACATCCTCTTCCTCCACTTCTCTCACCACTACTCCTACCCCTTACCTTGGTCCCAAGAAAAATTACCTCTCCAGTTTTGACCTCTTTCCCTCCCCCGACCCACCCCCTCCAACTGGGAAAAGTCCCAAGGGCACCTCAGCCACCACCAGCCCAACTACTACAGTGCAAGTGGTGCATGGCATGTGGAGTCCACCCTTTGGCGGCAGTAACACTTCGGTGAGCAGCAAGGGGACAGCCAGCCCCCCCCCAGGCAAGAGGACCCGGAAATTGAAGGGCCGCCGTGAGCGGACAGAGACGGCTGCCCCCAAGGAGGTGACTCCGGCCACTTCACCGGCCACAGCAGCCAGGGGAGGCAAGGGCCCGAGAGCCCCATCTAAGGAGCGGAAGGACAGCAGGGCGGAGAGGACAACCACCAGGAGCGCGGAGCAGGAGGGCCCCGCAAGCCCCATCCCGGCTGCAAGGGACGACACCAAAGGGCCCAGGACTCACTCCCCGAAGGGGCCTGACACAGCACGGTCGGAGGGCGACTGAGCAGGGTGTCCAGGCCAGGTATGACTCCCTTGACATACTGCAAGAGCACCGCTGAAGAGGGCCCCGCCGTGAAGACAGGTACCACTGAAGAGGGCCCGCCGTGAAGACAGGTACCGCTGAAGAGGGCTCCGCCGTGCAGAAGAGCACCGCTGAAGAGGGCCCCGCCGTGAAGACAGGTACCGCTGAAGAGGGCCCCGCCGTGCAGAAGAGCACCGCTGAAGAGGGCCCCGCCGTGAAGACAGGTACCGCTGAAGAGGGCCCTGCCGTGAAGACAGGTACCGCTGAAGAGGGCCCCGCCGTGCAGAAGAGCACCGCTGAAGAGGGCCCCGCCGTGAAGACAGGTAACGCTGAAGAGGGCCCCGCCGTGAAGACAGGTACCGCTGAAGAGGGCCCCGCCGTGAAGACAGGTACCGCTGAAGAGGGCCCCGCCGTGCAGAAGAGCACCGCTGAAGAGGGCCCCGCCGTCTCAAGCACCGCTCCGCTGGGCCCCGCCGTCTCAAGCACCGCTCCGCTGGGCCCTTCCTGTCAAGCACCGCTCCGCTGGGCCCCGCCGTCTCAAGCACCGCTCCGCTGGGCCCTTCCTGTCAAGCACCGCTCCGCTGGGCCCCGCCGTCTCAAGCACCGCTCCGCTGGGCCCTTCCTGTCAAGCACCGCTCCGCTGGGCCCTTCCTGTCAAGCACCGCTCCGCTGGGCCCCGCCGTCTCAAGCACTGCTCCGCTGGGCCCTTCCTGTCAAGCACCGCTCCGCTGGGCCCCGCCGTCTCAAGCACCGCTCCGCTGGGCCCCGCCGTCTCAAGCACCGCTCCGCTGGGCCCTTCCTGTCAAGCACCGCTCCGCTGTGCCCCGCCGTCTCAAGCACCGCTCCGCTGGGCCCCGCCGTCTCAAGCACCGCTCCGCTGGGCCCTTCCTGTCAAGCACCGCTCTGCTGGGCCCTTCCTGTCAAGCACCGCTCTGCTGGGCCCTTCCTGTCAAGCACCGCTCCGCTGGGCCCCGCCGTCTCAAGCACCGCTCCGCTGGGCCCTTCCTGTCAAGCACCGCTCCGCTGGGCCCTTCCTGTCAAGCACCGCTCCGCTGGGCCCCGCCGGGCCCCGCCGGGCCCCGCCGTCTCAAGCACCGCTCCGCTGGGCCCTTCCTGTCAAGCACCGCTCCGCTGGGCCCCGCCGTCTCAAGCACCGCTCCGCTGGGCCCTTCCTGTCAAGCACCGCTCCGCTGGACATCGCCATGTCATGCACCGCTGCGCTGGGTCCCGCCGTCTCAGGCACTGTTTATGGTTCACTGTGCCCACCATGCCTCCTCCTTGACCAGTGGACTCTGTAATCCACCTGAGAGACTGTGGCTTTGCACTCCCCAGGATGGTACAGTGGGCAACCCACCCACTGTAGAGACTTGAGAGACTGTGGCTTTGCACTCCCCAGGATGGTACAGTGGGCAACCCACCCACTGTAGAGACATTGAGAGACTGTGGCTTTGCACTCCCCAGGATGGTCCAGTGGGCAACCCACCCACTGTAGAGACTTGAGAGACTGTGGCTTTGCACTCCCCAGGATGGTACAGTGGGCAACCTACCCACTGCAGAGACTTGAGAGACTGTGGCTTTGCACTCCCCAGGATGGTACAGTGGGCATGGTGGCTCCTCGTGGATCTGGCGTCGTGGACTCATGTGGCTGTGGTGGCCCCCCCTTCCCTTCCCCCTGAGGTGCCTGTAGTTTTGACATCGGATGCCCCTGCAGTGTTCTCTCCAAAGGACTCAGGTCTCGTGTGTGGGCTTTGCCCTTGTTTCGCAGAACCTTGGCCACGGACATGTTAGATTCGTAGGATGTGCAGGACTTGTTACTTCAGTGATACACTGATGTGTATATATTTTTGGTTTTTGTAAATATTTTTCACGGTTGCTCAATTATTTCCAGGTGCTTTTTTTGAACATGAAAATTTATTCCAAATTTGGTTGTGTCATTGTATTTTTAAAGGGTGTTTGAGTGGTGTCACTGTGACTTCCTGCTCTGCATTGGTGTGTACATATTGGGGGGGTGGGGGGGTCGCATATGTGTATGCCCGTAACCTTTCTTCCTCCCCCCTCCCGTGTGTCGTAGGTGCAGTACTCACCGTTGACGTCTGCGCCGGAGTTCGTACTCGTGGTAGATGAGCAGGTAGACGAGAGCAGGTATGATGTTCAATTCGGGTTCCATGCTGTCCGGATTCCGCGTGGAGTGTCTCGAGGTGAGCGTTTTCCATTGGAAATGTCTGTTTCCGCTGTGTTTTTATCGGCGGTGCTCCCGCCCCGGAAAAGGTGGCGGATTGGTGGGTCGTGATAGGGTGGGCGGTACATTGTCTGCCGCCTGGCTGTTGGCGGTGACTGCCGCGCTGTTTGTTTGTTCCGCCGTGGCGGTCGGAGTGTTAATGCGGCGGGCTGTGTTGGCGGTTCCCGCCAGGGTCAGAATTGCATTTTTTTGACCGCCGGCCTGTTGGCGGGTTGGCCGCCGCTTTATCACCGACCGCCAGGGTCAGAATGACCCCCTTAGTGTGTGGGCACCCTGGCACTAGCCAAGGTGCCCCCACATTGTTCAGGGTCAATTCCCCGGACTTTGTGAGTGCGGGGACACCATTACACGCGTGCACTACA
The DNA here is from genome assembly GCF_031143425.1 of Pleurodeles waltl. Taxonomy (NCBI): domain Eukaryota; kingdom Metazoa; phylum Chordata; class Amphibia; order Caudata; family Salamandridae; genus Pleurodeles; species Pleurodeles waltl. Next base: position 19,186,925 of record NC_090440.1, read on the forward strand.
TATAGGTCACTACCTATGTGTAGCTTCACAATGGTAACTCCGAATATGGCCATGTAACATGTCTAAGATCATGCAATTGCCCCACCAATGCCATCCTGGTTTTTGGGAGACAATCCCATGATTCCCCGGGTCTCTAGCACAGACCCGGGTACTGCCAAACTGCCTTTCCCAGGGTTTCACTGCAGCTGCTGCCAACCCCTCAGACAGGTTTCTGCCCTCCTGGGGTCCAGCCAGGCTTGGCCCAGGAGGGCAGAACAAAGGACTTCCTCAGAGAGAGGGTGTTACACCCTCTCCCTTTGGAAAAAGGTGTTAAGGCAGGGGAGGAGTAGCCTCCCCCAGCCTCTGGAAATGATTTCATGGGCACAGATGGTGCCCATTTCTGCATAAGCCAGTCTACACCGGTTCAGGGACCCCTCAGCCCTGCTCTGGCGCGAAACTGGACAAAGGAAAGGGGAGTGACCACTCCCCTGACCTGCACCTCCCCTGGGAGGTGCCCAGAGCTCCTCCAGTGTGCTCGAGACCTCTGCCATCTTGGAAACAGAGGTGCTGCTGGCACACTGGACTGCTCTGAGTGGCCAGGGCCAGCAGGTGACGTCAGAGACTCCTTCTGATAGGCTCCTTCAGGTGTTGCTAGCCTATCTTCTCTCCTAAGTAGCCAAACCCTCTTTTCTGGCTATTTAGGGTCTCTACTTTGGGGAATTCCTTAGATAACGAATGCAAGAGCTCATCCGAGTTCCTCTGCATCTCTCTCTTCACCTTTTGCCAAGGAATCGACTGCTGACCGCGCTGGAAGCCTGCAAAACTGCAACAAAGTAGCAAAGACGACTACTGCAACACTGTAACGCTGATCCAGCCACCTTCTCGACTGTTTTCCTGACGGTGCATGCTGTGGGGGTAGTCTGCCTCCTCTCTGCACTAGAAGCTCTGAAGAAATCTCCTGTGGGTCGACGGAATCTTCCCCCTGCAACCGCAGGCACCAAAGAACTGCATCACTGGTCCTCTGGGTCTCCTCTCAGCACAACGAGCGAGGTCCCTTGAACTCAGCAACTCTGTCCAAGTGACTCCCACAGTCCAGTGACTCTTCAGTCCAAGTTTGGTGGAGGTAAGTCCTTGCCTCCCCACGCCAGACTGCATTGCTGGGAACCACGTGTTTTGCAGCTACTCCGGCTCCTGTGCACTGTTCCAGGATTTTCTTTGTGCACAGCCAAGCCTGGGTCCACGGCACTCTAACCTGCATTGCACGACCTCCTGAGTTGTCCTCCGGCGGCGTGGGACTCTCTTGTGCAACTTCAGCTGAGCACCGTTTCACTCCTCTTTGTAGTGCCTGTTCTGGCACTTCTGCGGGCGCTGTCTGCTTCTGAGAGGGCTCCTTGTCTTGCTGGACGCCCCCTCTGTCCCCTCACGCAATCGGTGACATCCTGGTCCCTCCTGGGCCACAGCAGCATCCAAAAACCCTAACTGCAAGCTTTGCAGCTAGCAAGGCTTGTTTGCTGTCTTTCTGCAGGAAAACACTTCTGCACAACTCTTCACAACATGGGACATCCATCCTCCAAAGGGGAAGTTTCTAGCCTTTGTCGTTCATGCAGAATCCTCAGCTTCTACCATCCGGTGGCAGCTTCTTTGCACCCACAGCTGGCATTTCCTGGGCATCTGCCCACTCCCGACTTGATCGTGACTTTTGGACTTGGTCCCCTTGTTCCACAGGTCCTCTCGTCTGGAAATCCACTGTTGTTGCATTGCTGGTGTTGGTCTTTCCTGCAGAATTCCCCTATCACGACTTCTGTGCTCTTTGGGGAACTTCAGTGCACTTTGCACTCACTTTTCAGGGTCTTGGGGTGGGCTATTTTTCTAACCCTCACTGTTTTCTTACAGTCCCAGCGACCCTCTACAAGGTCACATAGGTTTGGGGTCCATTCGTGGTTCGCATTCCACTTCTAGAGTATATGGTTTGTGTTGCCCCTATCCCTATGTGCCCCCATTGCATTCTATTGTGACTATACATTGTTTGCACTGTTTTCTATTGCTATTACTGCATATTTTGGTATTGTGTACATATATCTTGTGTATATTTGCTATCCTCATACTGAGGGTACTCACTGAGATACTTTGGCATATTGTCATAAAAATAAAGTACCTTTATTTTTAGTATATCTGTTTATTGTGTTTTCTTATGATATTGTGCAAGTGACACTAGTGGTACTGTAGGAGCTTCACTCGTCTCCTAGTTCAGCCTAAGCTGCTCTGCTAAGCTACCTTTTCTATCAGCCTAAGCTGCTAGACACCCTATACACTAATAAGGGATACCTGGGCCTGGTGCAAGGTGTAAGTACCCCTTGGTACTCACTACAAGCCAGTCCAGCCTCCTACACTTGGCAGGGCAGGAGTCTCAGCAGAGAGTCCAGGTGCTAGCAGGAGAAGTCTTTGATGGCTCTGAGACTTCAACAACAGGAGGCAAGCTAATTTCAAGCCCTTGGAGATTCTTCTCAAGCAGGAATGCACAACAAAGTCCATTCTTTGCCCCCTTTCACAGGCAGAAGCAGCAACTGCAGGTTAGCTCAACAAAGCACAGTCACAGGCAGGGGCAGCACTTCTCCTCAGCTCTTCCCTTTGGCAGAGGTTCCTCTTGATTCCAGAAGTGATCTAATTTTCAGCGGTTTTGGGTCCAGTATGTATACTCCTTTCTGCCTTTGAAGTAGGCAAACTTCAAAGGAAAGTCTCTCTTGTTTGTAAGATCCTGCCTTGCCCAGGCCAGGCCCCAGGCACACATAATGGGGTCAGACGCTGCATTTTGTGAGGGCAGGCACAGCCCTTTCAGGTGTGAGTGACCACTCCTCCCCTCCCTCCAAGCGCAGATGGTTCATCAGGATAGGCTGGCTACACCCCAGCTCACCTTGTGTTACTGTCGATAGGAGAGGTGCAAACTTCTCAACTGTCAAACTGGCCCAGACAGGGAATCCACAAACAGGCAGAGTCACAGTATGGTTTAAGCAAGAAAATGCCTACTTTCTAAAAGTGGCAGTTTCAAACACACAATCTAAAAACAAACTTTACTAAAATATGTACATTTAAATTGTGAGTTCAGAGACCCTAAACTCCACATTTCTATCTGCTCTCAAAGGGAATCTGCGCTTTAAGGATATTTAAAGACAGTCCCCATGTTAACCTATGAGAGAGATAGGCCTTGCAACAGTTAAAACCGAATTTGAGAGTATTTCACTGTTAGGACATATAAAACACATTGGTATATGTCCCACCTTAAACATACACTGCACCCTGCCCATGGGGCTACCTAGGGCCTACCTTAGGGGTGCCTTACATGCATAAAAAGGGAAGGTTTAGGCCTGGCAAGTGGGTACACTTGTCAAGTCGAAATGGCAGTTTAAAACTGCACACACAGACACTGCAGTGGCAGATCTGAGACATGTTTACAGGGCTATTAATGTGGGTGGCACAATCAGTGCTGCAGGCCCACTAGTAGCATTTGATTTACAGGCCTGGGCACCTCTAGTGCACTGTACTAGGGACTTACTAGTGCATCAAATATGCTAATCATGGAAAGCCATTTACCCATACAATTTACATAGGAGCACTTGTACTTCAGCACCGGTTAGCAGTTGTAAAGTGCCAGAATATCAAAAACAGCAAAAACAGAGTCCAGCACACATCAACTACATGGGAAATAGAGGCAAAAAGTTAGGGGAGACCACGCCAAGAATGCCAAATCTAACACCATGACACCCCAAACCCGGGCTGTACCTCTCCAACATGCAAGGAGAGTGTTCCATAACCCCCGATTCTGCTACACACAGCTTAACTTCATACATCAGACATGCCTATTCCCCATACCGTATCAAACATGTTTCCTACCTCGACCCCCAGGTGTCCACGTTGTGGGACTGCTGAAGGATGTTTTTATCACATGGCACGGGAGTGTCCCGTGTTGTTGAGGGTGCGGCAGGTAATTGTAGCTGACATGTCTGACATAACTGAGTGCTCATTTGTTCCCACCCCTGAGTCTTGCCTCTTGGGGGTTCGCGCCAGACCCGCACAAGACAATATCTTCACAGGTTTGCTGACCTGGCATTTATTATGTACAAAAGACAAATTGCCATGAGATGGAAGGCACCCATGCCACCAGAGGTCTGCGTTGGCGTCATGTGACATTGAAATGGGCACGGACGGAGGCACGCGTATGAAGATCCCTCCGTGACAGAGGTCAGTTGTGCACAGGCCATGACACATGGGATAAGCTTGTAATGAAACTTGAGGCAAAGGACGATATTCGCCCACCATGAAGAGGCCAAGAGCCCGCAAGTACACTTGAGTAGTACACTTACCCTACTCCCTGGGCTACCGGACTACGCACACTAGATGCTCCTAACTCCATGCACTCTTACAAGAGGTAGACTGATGACTGGAACTGATTCTTATTGGAAGTGTAGAGCTATATTGCTCTTCACTGTAATCAAGGGGTGAATGGTTTGGATCATTAGGGGTTTGGTTTGAGTGAAGTCTTGGCCGCGTGGCTCTCACGCGCCGCTCATGTAACATGCGCATCTGCAATCACAATTCTTGTTACAGGTCTAACTGATCCCATTGAGGAAGGGGGACCATGAATGATGCTGGTATCTCTCTCAAATGACATTGTAAAAGCTGGTCTAAGTATGCGCGTAATCGTCATGTATGAATTTCCCCTTAGTATGGTTTTGAATGTATTGCACGCCATACCCGATTCTGTAGTTGTTACACTTGACATGGTTAAAAATATTAAAACAGATTTAATAAAAAATAAAGAACCAGGACACAAAACAGGACATAGCTCCCTCTCAAGTCAATTGGGCTTCAGGGCGCAAAGGGCTGATTCCCCCATGTGAAAAGTTCCTAACTACACGCAACTGGTCTGGTGGGGCCCTGGTAATCAGGGGCCTTTGGCCCTGTCACAGGGAGACCACTTAGGACTGCTTACTGGTGTCTCCGTAATCAAAGTTTTCAAAGGGGCCACCAGTGCTTTGTGTCAGTAACACCCAACACAACTACCCACGGAGTAGGAACATTCATGGTTCGCATCTGGCAACGTCATCAGTCATTTGGTGATGTCGCCTACAAAACCTGAGGCCTATGGATGTATCTATCTGTATAGCGCACACTTGTCTAGGACAGAATGTGGCGCTGAGAAAAGGTGAGAGCCAGGGGTACAAACCTGGGCTGTTGACACGAGGGAAGGTGACAGGTGAGTACCGAAGAATTCAATCTTTGTGGACAGTTTGTAAAAGTGTCTCTAGTGTGGGCTGTTCACTGGAAGGAAGGTGAGAGGTGAGTATTCAAGAATTCAATCTTTGTGGACACAGTTTGTAAAAGTGTCTGTAGTGTGGGCTGTTCACTCGAAGGAAGGTAACAGGTGAGAACCCAAGAATTCAGTCTTTGTGGACAGTTTGTAAGAGTGTCTTTAGTGTGTGCTGTTCACACGAGGGAAGGTGACAGGTGAGTACCCAAGAATTCAATCTTTGTGGACACAGTTTGTAAAAGTGTCTCTAGTGTGTGCTGTTCACACGAGGGAAGATGACAGGTGAGAACCCAAGAATTCAGTCTTTGTGGACAGTTTGTAAAAGTGTCTCTAGTGTGGGCTGGTCACTCAATGGAAGGTGACAGGTGAGAACCCAAGAATTCAGTCTTTGTGGACAGTTTGTAAGAGTGTCTCTAGTGGGGGCTGTTCACTGGAAGGACGGTGACAAGTGAGTATCCAAGAATTCAGTCTTTGTGGACAGTTTGTAAGAGTGTCTTTAGTATGCCTTGAAAGAAGCGCAGTGTTCATAAAACACATATCTGTGTTCTCCAGCACTTGGCCCGCTTTACATAGTGTAATCTTTCTGCCTCAAAGTCGGTTTATAATAAGCTAATGTTTTCATGCCATCTGTCCAAGCTTCTATGGTTCCACATTTTACCACTAATTGGATTAAATAATTCTGAAAATATTTCCACTTCTTAAGTTTTCATTTGTCTCTTGATTCATCCCCAGGGAAGCTCTAATTTTTATATTCTATAATATGAGATTTTAATCAGCGAGCAGGGAAAAATACACGCGTCTAGCACTGTCTGTGCTTGGATCTGAAACAAACTTCTCACGCTATTGCATTTCAGTAAATCCACCTTTTCTACATGTTCTCTGACATTCCTTGTGTCATATAATATTTTTAGTAAGAATACCCGCTAATAATTAGATTTATTGTCTGCTGAATATATTTTGCATTGAATTCTTTCTAGCTGTGCGCGTTATTAATTATTCTCTGTTCGCAGGCACCCCGTGTGATCCTGGTCAATTCTGATATGAATAATGCCTGATGCCATCGATTGTCGATATTCCCAAATGCCACCTACGGTCGCCTTGGTGATATTGGGAATAGAAATGAGTCATGGTTCTCCCTGACAAGGGATATGGTTGAAAAGCCTTAGGGTTTTATTCATTTATAATCCTTAATACCGTGCTTCTTAGACTCGGGGTGTCAAGGCGCTTTACACGGGCGCTTGCAGCACTAGAGTAGTTATGCATTAAACGGGGGGGGGGGAGTCAGAAGTGAGGGGCAGGAGATAGCACGTCAGGGTATCATACAAGGGCTTGGAGGGAGGGGCCACTCATCCCTTCTGACCTATGAGAGCGCCACCTACATACATTAAGCAGTTACTGAAAGACAATCTCATTGGTTAGAATGGCGGCCATATTTACACGCCGCATGCGCTGCTGGTGCGTGACTTTTAGTGACGCACCGCCGGCTGCTGACCCATATCTACAAGGCCACACAAAGCACCTCTGCGTCACTTCACATGGCCTCGTAGATGTGGTGTAAGGCAACGCAGCGCACGTCGCTGCGTTGCCTTACACTACGTCAGGGAGGCGTTTCCGTGGTTGTGGCGTGGGTGTTCCCATGCAACATCCATGGATTTTGACACATTCCCAGGTTTACAAGGTTTTGTGAAGCTGGGAATGCGCCAAAAGCCTACGCCGCCCCAGTGGTGGCGTAAGGGTGACGCAACGGGGAGAAATATCTTTATCTCGCCCCGATATTTCCTCTTTCTATGTGTGCTGCATTCTGCAGCAAACACAGAAAGAGGGCATCTCCCCCATTGACTGTTTATGTGCAGGAAGGTGTCCTTTCCTGCACAAAACAATGATCCCCACAACTCAGGCACACTTGCACCATGGAGCAAGTAGGGCTTGCGTTGGCGCTTGGGTTTCTGCCCTTTCCTGATGGCGCAGGGGGGTGCATGCTGTGTCGCCCTGCGCAGGGGCCTTGTAAATGTGGTACGACATTTGTACCTTGAAGCTTAGATCACAGGTTAAATCTGTTGTGTGTAATCCAAATAGCAAGGGCCCTGGAGGTGAGTGCACACTCACGCTTTCAGAATTTAAAGTGAGTATTGTGTACAGATGGTTATCATTTCCACCCTTGAGTCAGACCAAGCAACGGAGTGTGTGGGCGTAGAAAAATGTACATTTATTTCATGAAATTTCATGGATATTCATGAAATTAGTGTAGGAGGCTGGACTGGCTTGTAGTGAGTACCAAGGGGTACTTGCACCTTGCACCAGGCCCAGTTATCCCTTATTAGTGTATAGGGTGTCTAGCAGCTTAGGCTGATAGATAATGGTAGCTTAGCAGAGCAGCTCAGGCTGAACTAGGAGACGTGTGAAGCTACTACAGTACCACTTAGTGTCATATGCACAATATCATAAGAAAACACAATACACAGTTATACTAAAAATAAAGGTACTTTATTTTTTATGACAATATGCCAAAGTATCTTAGAGTGTACCCTCAGTGAGGGGATAGCAAATATACACAAGATATATATACACAATAGCAAAAATATGCAGTATAGTCTTAGAAAACAGTGCAAACAATGTATAGTTACAATAGGATGCAGTGGGGAAACATAGGGATAGGGGCAACACAAACCATATACTCCAAAAGTGGAATGCGAACCACGAATGGACCCCAAACCTATGTGACCTTGTAGAGGGTCGCTGGGACTATTAGAAAATAGTGAGAGTTAGAAAACTAGCCCTCCCCAAGACCCTGAAAAGTGAGTGCAAAGTGCACTAAAGTTCCCCTAAGGACAAAGAAGTCGTGTTAGAGGAATAATGCAGGAAAGACACAAACCAACAATGCAACAACTGTGGATTTCCAAAATCTAAGAAAAGAGCAAACCGGGGCACTCCAAACAAAGAGAGTCCAAAAGTCGGGTGACTTAGTGTGGAAAAGTTTAATCCTCAGTAATTGGTCGTTGAATCATAGTTCAAAATTGTTTGAATCCACATATGAGAAAGTATATAGCAGGTTACAATAACAAACTGACTCCTCAGAATGAACAGGCATAGATGAGCAACAAAACAGCCAACACGTGTTTCGTCCTCTCGGACTTTTTCAAGGCTGCAGACAGAAACAAAGAGGAACTATTTACAATTATTGGCACTACCCTCTGGTAGCTAAATTTTGAAACGTGCAGATCATGCACGTAAAAAAACAGAGTGATTATATCACCAATGTGAAGAAATAATAATAAATAGAGAAAACCCTGTGGACTGTTACTTTGCATGCATTTGAAAGAAATTGCAAAAAAGGGGGATAGATGATCACCCTCCGTGAACCCATTGTTTTAATAACACTACAGAAGTGTCTGAAGAGAAATTTATTTATCATAGGAAGAGTGGGAGACACAAAAAGAGGCGAAAAAAAGAAAGAAAAAGGAAGTAGACAACGAGTTCTACATATAATATAGGATACTGTCAAACAAAGTCCGTTTTACTCTTAATTTACCTCTAGGTATACTTTTTAGGTAAAGAATGGCTGATGGTGTTCAGTTAGATATCCACACGATGAAATAGACCTGACTAGGCAAGATAAAAAGTTGGAAAACACAGTGTTTAACCGAGAGTTAACCTCAATAGTACTAATATGAAATTGGCAAAAATTGAAATATTTTTAGCAAAATTAAAATATTTAGAGCGGAGAGGTAAGAAACTTGAAGGTTGGAGGACCTACCACAAATGAAGGACCTACCAAAAGTAAAAGGATCCAAAGTACTGTAACTGTGTTCCTTCCAAATCAATACCGGGTGTTCCTTATGCGTAGTGACTTCAAAATCCAAAATGCATGCCCCCCAGTACGGGACATGCAAACAAACGAAAAAGTCTAAATAGACCCTGTCTGTGGAAATAAAGCGTAACGGCAAAAAGTAAGAGCTATGCTGAATAAAGTGTATATTAATCCTGCACAACAAAGAAACCCGATGTAGTAGACTAAAAAACCACTTCATATTAAAAAACAAAAGACATCCCCATTGCATATTGCACTATCCACCTAAGCATCCACCAAAACTGCAGCAAAGGCAAGTCCCTTCCAAAGCCCCGGCTACAATGTCTATTTGAGGCAAACCAGTTACACAGACTACCGCCAAGGTATACCATAAGATCTGGGAGTGGCGCCCCGCATGTCTTAATAACTAAGTAGTCTCTCGTTGGTAAGAAACTACGCTACTAAATCTATAAATAAAGAGAGAGAGGCCTCACCGTCTTTCTCTTTTGAAATACGCCGTTCCTTTACACCCCCCCAAAAAAACCACACGTCCATGAAGTAGCAGTCAAGAATGCCAAACCATGTTAATAAACGACTCCAAGGGCAAATAGCCCGTTATCCTGTAGCCAATACAGCGATATTCAAATAAGTTTAGGAAACCGGCACACGAACATTAAACATTAATCCCCTACCTGTTTCTAACCGTAGAGTTCGGGAAGCAAATAACAAAGGCGTATGTGCTTGCTACTGTAGCGTCTGATAACGCTGCCGTTTCACCATATGAAGTGAAGCCGCTAAGCCGTCCTCGGTAGTAAGCGTGCACTCTAGAAATAAAAGAAGGACTAGGGGGATAAAAAAGTGTGGATTTCCAATCTGGGGTACCTGTGGAACAAGGGGACCAAGTCCAAAAGTCACAAGCAAGTCGGAGATGGGCAGATGCCCAGGAAATGCCAGCTGCGGGTGCAAAGAAGCTTCTACTGGACAGAAGAAGTTGAGGTTTCTGCAGGAACGAAAAGGGCTAGAGACTTCCCCTTTGGTGGACGGATCCCTCTCGCCGTGGAGAGTCGTGCAGAAGTGTTTTCCCGCCAAAAGAACGCCAACAAGCCTTGCTAGCTGCAAATCGTGCGGTTAGTGTTTTTGGACGCTGCTGTGGCCCCGGAGGGACCAGGAGGTTGCAAATTGGACCAGGAGAGAGAGGGGACGTCGAGCAAGACAAGGAGCCCTCTCAGCAGCAGGTAGCACCCGGAGAAGTGCCAGAAACAGGCACTACGAGGATGTGTGAAACGGTGCTCACCCGAAGTCGCACAAAGAAGTCCCACGTCGCCGGAGAACAACTTAGGAGGTCGTGCAATGCAGGTTAGAGTGCCGTGGACCCAGGCTGGACTGTGCACAAAGGATTTCTGCCGGAAGTGCACGGAGGCCGGAGTAGCTGCAAAAGTCGCGGTTCCCAGCAATGCAGCCCAGCGAGGTGAGGCAAGGACTTACCTCCACCAAACTTGGACTGAAGAGTCACTGGACTGTGGGGGTCACTTGGACAGAGTCGCTGGATTCGAGGGACCTCGCTCGTCGTGCTGAGAGGAGACCCAAGGGACCGGTAATGCAGCTTTTTGGTGCCTGCGGTTGCAGGGGGAAGATTCCGTCGACCCACGGGAGATTTCTTCGGAGCTTCTGGTGCAGAGAGGAGGCAGACTACCCCCACAGCATGCACAAGCAGGAAAACAGTCGAGAAGGCGGCAGGATCAGCATTACAGAGTTGCAGTAGTCGTCTTTGCTACTATGTTGCAGGTTTGCAGGCTTCCAGCGCGGTCAGCAGTCGATTCCTTGTCAGAAGGTGAAGAGAGAGATGCAGAGGAACTCGGATGAGCTCTTGCATTCGTTATCTAAAGTTTCCCCAGAGACAGAGACCCTAAATAGCCAGAAAAGAGGGTTTGGCTACTTAGGAGAGAGGATAGGCTAGCAACACCTGAAGGGGCCTATCACAAGGAGTCTCTGACGTCACCTGGTGGCACTGGCCACTCAGAGCAGTCCAGTGTGCCAGCAGCACCTCTGTTTCCAAGATGGCAGAGGTCTGGAGCACACTGGAGGAGCTCTGGACACCTCCCAAGGGAGGTGCAGGTCAGGGGAGTGGTCACTCCCCTTTCCTTTGTCCAGTTTCGCGCCAGAGCAGGGCTAAGGGGTCCCCTGAACCGGTGTAGACTGGCTTATGCAGAATTGGGCACATCTGTGCCCAAGAAAGCATTTCCAGAGGCTGGGGGAGGCTACTCCTCCCCTGCCTTCACACCATTTTCCAAAGGGAGAGGGTGTAACACCCTCTCTCAGAGGAAGTCCTTTGTTCTGCCATCCTGGGCCAGGCCTAGCTGGACCCCAGGAGGGCAGATGTCTGTCTGAGGGGTTGGCAGCAGCAGCAGCTGCAGTGAAACCCCAGGAAGGGCAGTTTGGCAGTACCAGGGTCTGTGCTACAGACCACTGGGATCATGGGATTGTGCCAACTATGCCAGGATGGCATAGAGGGGGCAATTCCATGATCATAGACATGTTACATGGCCATATTCGGAGTTACCATTGTGAAGCTACATATAGGTAGTGACCTATATGTAGTGCACGCGTGTAATGGTGTCCCCGCACTCACAAAGTTCAGGGAATTGGCTCTGAACAATGTGGGGGCACCTTGGCTAGTGCCAGGGTGCCCTCACACTAAGTAACTTTGCACCTAACCTTTACCAGGTAAAGGTTAGACATATAGGTGACTTATAAGTTACTTAAGTGCAGTGTAAAATGGCTGTGAAATAACGTGGACGTTATTTCACTCAGGCTGCTGTGGCAGGCCTGTGTAAGAATTGTCAGAGCTCCCTATGGGTGGCAAAAGAAATGCTGCAGCCCATAGGGATCTCCTGGAACCCCAATACCCTGGGTACCTCAGTACCATATACTAGGGAATTATAAGGGTGTTCCAGTAAGCCAATGTAAATTGGTAAAAATGGTCACTAGCCTGTTAGTGACAATTTGGAAAGAAATGAGAGAGCATAACCACTGAGGTTCTGATTAGCAGAGCCTCAGTGAGACAGTTAGGCACTACACAGGGAACACACACATATAGGCCACAAACTTATGAGCACTGGGGTCCTGACTAGCAGGGTCCCAGTGACACATAACAAACATACTGAAAACATAGTGTTTTCACTATGAGCACTGGGCCCTGGCTGGCAGGATCCCAGTGAGACAGTGAAAACACCCTGACATACACTCACAAACAGGCCAAAAGTGGGGGTAACAAGGCTAGAAAGAGGCTACTTTCTCACAATTAGTCTTGTACCACAAACGTGCGTTGCCAGTGCTATGCGTGCTGTTGTCCACACAAGTGCTTATGCAGCGTAAACAGTCACCTGAGAAACTAGCAGGGCACTAGAACATTTCTCTTGGAGAAACATTAAGCCAAATGTGACATTTTAAGAAATTTTGCAAATTCGTTTAATGTGAAATTCAGAATTTTGATGAATTTCACTAGGATTTGAGTCTTGCCCAGGCCTAGTCAAGGCCTGGCTGACCTCATCAGCAGTAGCTGCTGGTGACCTTTAAAAGTGGTGGGCGTAATCCCTGGTTCGAATGCCAATGAGCTTCTTCTTGCAGGCCTCTCTCACACTTTCTTGCACTAATGGCCTCATTTACAAAGATTTGGTGTAGGGCAGCACCTCAATTCTTTTTGCTGTGTTGCCCCACGCCAAACCAAACGGGCAGGAGTGCCCCGTATCCATGAAATACAGTGCATTCCCGTCCTTTCAGTCGGCGCCGGTGCACACTTTGGTGCCTAGCGCCAATACAGGCACACTTCTTCTGTGTTGTTGGTAGAATTGTTTTGTGCAAGAAGGTCCTGCACAAAAACAATCAGTGGAAGGATTGTCCTAATTTCTACGTGTGCTGCAGAATGCAGGAGACGTAAAGAGGAAAAAATTAGGAGAAATGAAAGCATTTCTCCTCGTTGCGCCTGCTCTGGGGAGGCGTAAGGTTTTGGCGCTGCCCCACATTTACATGATTCTATAAATCTGGAGCAGTGTCAAGATCCATGGTTGTTGCATGGAAACTCCCACCGCGATGCCCATGGAATGAGTCCCTGGCACAGAGTAAGGCTGCCTGGCCTTACTCAGTATTCATGAGGGCATGCAAAGCCACGCAGGGGGGCTTTGCATCACCTCATAGATAGGACTCAGAGGACTGCCCGACCGGAGTGTCTAAAGAAGTGACAATCTGGCGGCGTAGGCCTCTTGTAACTAACCCCTCAGTTTACTGTCTCACTTTGACTCAGTCAGTCCCACTAATTCAAAAAGTCTCACTCGTTCTACTCTGACCCATTATGTCTTGCTCTGTCCCACTCATTCCCACCCATTCTGAATTACTTAGTCTTACTGTGTCTAACACAAAGTAACACTCAGTTACATAGTCATTCTCCCCCCACTCACATTCATTCTCACACATACTCATCCCTACTGTCACTCATTCTCACTCACTCTGACACTCCTTTACTGACTCTCTCTCACTTTAACTCACACACATAGTCGCACAGACATGTTCACAGTGCTAGAATGGCGCATGCCCCTTCATGCACCCGTGTCGGAACTCAAACAATGTCACTCGCTGCCTCAGTTTGTTTCTGGACCCCAAGCAGGTCTGCATTTTATTTTGTATTGTACCAAGAGTAAATAATTATTCACTCTTGATACAAAAAACAAATGGAGCACAAAACAAGGAGGCTGTAGTGCAGCTGTGGAGCCCATAAAGGAGAGCTGCCCCTGGTCCAGGGACACCCATCCATCACACCAATCCATCCACTCAATCATCCATCCTTTGTCTTATCCACCATTCTTTCATCCATCCATTTTTTCACTCATCCATCCACCCTTTCCCTCTATCTATCCCTCCTTGCACTCCATCCAGCCATCATCCTCCCTTTGGCTCATCCCTCTATCTACCCTTTCACTCATCCATTCATCCTCCCATCCATCCATCCACTCATACATCCCTCCATTTACCCTTTCACTCAGCCATCCATCCTTTTACTCACTCCTCCATCTATTCATCTATCCATCAATTCGCCCTCTCACTCATCCATCCTTTCATCCAGACATCCATCTACCCTGCCTTCCATTCATCCATCCATTGTTTTACTCATCCATCTTTACACACAGCCTTTCACTCATCCATCCATATTTTCACTCGATCCATTCATCCACTCATCCATCCTTTTACACTTATACTCATCCATCCTTTCAACCATTCTTCCATCCATCCTTTCTCTCATCATCCATCCACCCTTTCACTCCTCCATCCATTCATTCATCCATCCATCCACCCTCTCTCCCTTTCACTCTTCCATTCTTACATCCATCCTTTCACTCATTCATCTATGCATCTATCCGTCTACCATTTCACTCCTCCATCCATTCATTCATTCATTCAGCCATCCATCCATCCACCCTCTCTCCCTTTCACTCTTCCATTCTTACATCCATCCTTTCACTCATTCATCTATGCATCTATCCACCTACCATTTCATCTATCCACCCATCCTTCCTTTCACTCAGTCACCCTCCTAAGTTCATTATGAGCCTTTGTGTGCTGAGCTGCAGAGAAACTAGGCCCATGAAGAACGCCACCCCCCTGTAGCTGCCAAAGCAGGGAGTGGGGTGACATGTCCCTGATGCAGAAGCCTCACTGCACACTTACCTTTAGTCAGCTAGCTCAATTGTGGTCCAGCTGCTTCCTTCCCTCTCTTGGGCCTCTGCAGTAGGGATAAGGAGCTCTCTGTCATGCTCTGCTCCATAACCTGTGAAACCAAAGGCAGGAGTGAACACATGTTACTGCCAGGAGAGAAGACCCCTGAACCCCTCCTACAGCCTGCCCCTCTGTGTTCATTGTCACCCACTCCCTCCTTGTGCTCATAGGCCAGCCCCACCCCAGCCATTGAGGTGAATAGAGTTCAGCATACAGGACACAGCACACAGGACACAGGGCTTCAAAGGGCACAGCACACAGCAAGCAGGGCACAGCACACAGGACACAGGGCTTCACAGGGCACAGCACGCAGGGCACAGCACACAGGGCCCCACAGGCAGAGCACACAGGGCACAGCAAACAGGACACACGGCTTCAAAGGGCACAGCACGCAGGACACAGCAGACTGCCTCACAGGCAGAACACACAGGGCACACCACAAGGACACAGGGCTTCACAGGGCACAGCACACAGGGCACAATACACAGGGCCTCACAGGAAGAACACACAGGGCACAGCACAAGGACACAGGGCTTCACGGGGCACAGCACGTAGGACACAGGGCTTCACATGGCACAGCACACAGCACGCAGGGCACAGTACACAGGGCCTCACAGGAAGAACACACAGGGCACAGCACACAGGACACAGAGCTTCACAGCACACAGCACACAGGGCCTCACAGGCAGAACACACAGGGCACCACACACAGGACACAGGACTTCACAGGGCACAGCACACAGCACACAGGACACAGCACACAGGGGCTCACAGGGCTTCACAGGACACAATACAGAGCACGCAGGACACAGGGCTTCACAGGACACAATACACAGCACACAGGGCTTCACAGGGCACAGCACACAGGGCACAATACACAGGGCCTCACAGGAAGAACACACAGGGCACAGCACAAGGACACAGGGCTTCACGGGGCACAGCACGTAGGACACAGGGCTTCACAGGGCACAGCACACATGACACAACACACAGGGCCTCACAGGACACAATACACAGTATGCAGGACACAGGGCGTCACAGGACCTCACATGGCACAGCACATAGTACACAGGGCTTCACAGAACAAGTCACACAGGACACAGCACACAGGGCCTCACAGGGCTTCACAGGACACAATACACAGCAGGCAGGACACAGAGCTTCACAGGACACAGTACACAGCACGCAGGACACAGGGCTTCACAGGGCACAGCACACAGCACGCAGGACACAGCACACAGGGCCTCACAGGGCTTCACAGGACACAATACACAGCATGCAGGACACAGGGCTTCACAGGACCTCACATGGCACAGCACATAGTACACAGGACTTCACAGGACCTCACAGAGCAGAGCACAGAGGACCTCACAGGGCACAGCACACAGGACACAGCACCAGCACCTCACAGGGCTTCACAGGACCTCACAGGGCACAGCAAAGAGGACCTCACAGGACACAGGGCAGAGTACAGGGCTTCACAGGACCTCAGAGGGACAGCATGGAGGACCTCACAGGACAAAGCACAGAGGACCTCATAGGACACAGGGCACAGCACACAGGACACAGCACCAGCACCTCACAGGGCTTCACAGGACCTCAAAGGACACAGCACAGCGGACCTCACAGGACAAAGCACAGAGGACCTCATATGACACAGGGTAGAGCACACAGGACACAGCACACTGCATCTCACAGGTCTTGACAGGACCTCACAGGGCAGAGCACAGAGGACATCACAGGACACAGAGCAGATCACAGGACACAGCACCAGCACCTCACAGGGCTTCACGGGACCTCAAAGGACACAGCACAGCGGACCTCAAATGACAAAGCACAGAGGACCTCATAGGACACAGGGTAGAGCACACAGGACACAGCACACTGCATCTCACAGGGCTTGACAGGACCTCACAGGGCCCAGCACAGAGGACCTCACAGGACACAGGGCACAGCACACAGGACACAGCACCAGCACCTCACAGGGCTTCATGGGACCTCACAGGGCAGAGCACAGAGGACCTCACAGGACACAGCACACAGCACCAGCACCTCACAGGGCTTCACTGGACCTCACAGGGCAGAGCACAGAGGACCTAACAGGACAGAACACAGAGAACCTCACAGTACACAGGGCAGAGCACACAGGACACAGCACACTGCACCTCACGGGACTTCTAGGGACCTCACAGGGCAGAGCACAGAGGACCTCACAGGACACAGGGCAGAGCCAACAGCACACTGCACCTCACAGGGCTTCACGGGACCTCACAGGGCAGAGCACAGAGGACCTCACAGGACACAGGACACAGCACCAGCACCTCACATGACTTCAGAGGACCTCACAGGACACAGGGCAGAGCACAGGACACAGGACACAGCACCAGCACCTCACAGGGCTTCACGGGACCTCACAGGACAAAGCACAGAGGACCTCACAGGACACAGGGCAGAGCTCACAGGACACAGCACCAGCACCTCACAGGGCTTCACGGGACCTCACAGGGCAGAGCACAGAGGACCTCACAGGACACAGGGCAGAGCACACAGGACACAGCACACTGCACCTCACAGGGCTTCATGGGACCTCGCAGGGCAGAGCACAGAGGACCTCACAGGACACAGGGCAGAGCACACAGGACACAGGACACAGCGCACTGCACCTCACAGGGCTTCATGGGACCTCGCAGGGCAGAGCACAGAGGACCTCACAGGACAAAGGGCAGAGCCCACAGCACACTGCACCTCACAGGGCTTCACGGGACCTCACAGGACAAAGCACAGAGGACCTCACAGGACACAGGGCAGAGCACACAGGACACAGCACACTGCACCTCACAGGGCTTCATGGGACCTCGCAGGGCAGAGGACAGGGGACCTCACAGGACACAGGGCAGAGCACACAGGACACAGCACCAGCACCTCACAGGGCTTCACGGGACCTCACAGGGCAGAGCACAGAGGACCTCACAGGACACAGGGCAGAGCCCACAGCACACTGCACCTCACAGGGCTTCACGGGACCTCACAGGACAAAGCACAGAGGACCTCACAGGACACAGGGCAGAGCACACAGGACACAGCACACTGCACCTCACAGGGCTTCATGGGACCTCGCAGGGCAGAGGACAGGGGACCTCACAGGACACAGGGCCGAGCCCACAGCACACTGCACCTCACAGGGCTTCACGGGAAATCACAGGACAAAGCACAGATGACCTCACAGGGCACAGGGCAGAGCACACAGGACACAGCACCAGCACCTCACAGGGCTTCACGGGACCTCACAGGGCAGAGCACAGAGGACCTCACAGGACACAGGGCAGAGCACACAGGACACAGCACCAGCACCTCACAGGGCTTCATGGGACCTCGCAGGGCAGAGGACAGGGGACCTCACAGGACACAGGGCCGAGTCCACAGCACACTGCACCTCACAGGGCTTCACGGGAAATCACAGGGCAGAGCGCCAGCTGCTACCCCCACTCCACAGGTAACTCATCTGCCACAAACTGACAGTCTCGCGGGAAGGGGTGGTAGGCGCTTCAGAGGAGCTAGAGCCCGAGTTCTGGAGACATAACAGCAGGAGACGGAAGAGGCTGTGAGACAGAGGGAGAGAGGGAGCGAGAAAGGGAAAGAGAGGAGAGAGAGAGAGAGGAGAGAGAGAGGAGAGAGAGAAGAAGAGAGAGGAGAGAAAGGGAGAGGGAGAGAGAGAGGGGGAAAGAGAGATGGAGAGGGAGAAAGAGAGAGAGGAAGAGAGAGAGGAAGAGAGAGAGGAAGAGAGAGAGGAAGAGAGAGAGGAAGAGAGAGAGATGAGAGAAACAAGAGGAGAGAAAGAGCGAGGGAGGAGAGAGAAAGGGAGAAGCGAGAGGGAGAGCGAGACGAGAGAGAGAGAGAGAGAGAGGGAGGGAGAGAGGGAGTGAGAGAAGAGAGAGGGAGGGGAGAGAGAGAAAGAAAGAGGGAGAGAGAGGGGGTGAGAGAGGGATAGAGAGAGAAAGAGAGAGGGAGAGAGAGAGGGAGTCAGAGAGAGAGGAAGGGGAAGAGCGAGCTGGGTGACAAAGAGGGGATCAGAGCGAGAGAGACGAGAGAGAGACAGGGGAGAGAGACAGAGAGAGTGACCCACTTACACACACGTCGTTACTGAAAATGGTGTCAGTGGTTTCTAAATCCCTGCACATGAATGTCTTAAGAAGGAGCTTTAGCGAGGCTCCCGCCCCCACCGTGAATACTCTCAAATAATGTTAGCCCTGCCGGCTCTGTACTGTGCTCTTAACCTCTGTAGCACGTCTCCTAACAAACCTCATACCCACCCCCCCCAAACCCCCAGACACCTGCCCGGTGCCTGCACCAGAAGCCACAGGGTCTGCCCCCACCTCCTGGACTCTGGTATCGCCCCACATCCCTCAATAAGCCCTGCCCCCACCTCTCCGAGGCCCTGCCCAGCTCCCTTGAACGCCCCAAGCCCTCTTCATCGAGCTGTCACCCCCCACCCCAACCTCCGCCTCCCAGAGACCCGTCCAGAACCCCTCAAACAGTCCCACCCTCCTCTTATCAGAGAACTATCCAGAACCGCTGAAAGAGCCCCAGCCCCCTCCTCCCAGAGACCTGTCCAGAACACCTCTAGCAGCCACATCCTCCTCCCAGAGACCTGTCCAGAACCCCTCTAGCAGCCCCACCCTCCAGCTCCCAGAGACCTGTCCAGAACCCCTCGAACAGCCCCAGCCCCCTCCTCCCACAGACCTGCCAGAACCCCTCGAACAGCCCCAGCCCCCTCCTTTCAGAGACCTGTCCAGAACCCCTCGAACAGCCCCAGCCCCCTCCTCCCACAGACCTGTCCAGAACCCCTCGAACAGCCCCAGCCCCCTCCTCCCACAGACCTGCCAGAACCCCTCGAACAGCCCCAGCCCCCTCCTCCCACAGACCTGCCAGAACCCCTCGAACAGCCCCAGCCCCCTCCTTTCAGAGACCCGTCCAGAACCCCTCAAACAGTCCCACCCCCCTCTTATCAGAGAACTATCCAGAACCGCTGAAAGAGCCCCAGCCCCCTCCTCCCACAGACCTGTCCAGAACACCTCTAGCAGCCACATCCTCCTCCCAGAGACCTGTCCAGATCACCTCAAACAGACCCACCCTCCAGCTCCCAGAGACCTGTCCATAACCCCTCAAACAGACCCACCCTCCTCCTCTCAGAGGCCGGTCCAGAACCCCTCGAACAGCCCCAGCCCCCTCCTCCCACAGACCTGTCCAGAACCCCTCGAACAGCCCCAGCCCCCTCCTCCCACAGACCTGTCCAGAACCCCTCGAACAGCCCCAGCCCCCTCCTCCCACAGACCTGTCCAGAACCCCTCGAACAGCCCCAGCCCCCTCCTCCCACAGACCTGTCCAGAACCCCTCGAACTGCCCTGAACCCTGTCCGTGCGGAGCCTGTGTCTCATTTACTCCTTCACCAACAACTGGACCGGAAGCAGGGGGTCCCCATTGCACTTTGGTGCTCCCCGCTGGATCCACCTGTCTCCTAGTCCCATCTTACGCATAGAATAGTAGATGGAAAGCATTCATGCTTAATAACTACAGACATGGGTTACAGAAGCACAGAAGCTGGGCTGTCAGTCATTTACTCCACGAAGCTTAAAGTCACAAGGCATAGATTCACCTTCCAAGAATGGGGAGGGGTCCTCCTCGGGGTGGGGGACTCACATCCTCTTCTAGGTCTTTAACAGAGGATTTCACACATTCACTACACAAGAACATGGTTCTCGGGCTCTTCACCAATAGGAAACAAAGCAAAAGAAACATTTACTACAGAATACATTCATTTATTCTCTCACCCTTCTACTGCATTAGACTTGGGGAGTCCCAGAGTGCGTACATGTGACACAACTTGTTACATAGTGTTAGAAATGGGGTCTTTGCTTGGAAGTCAGGTTACTCCCTGTCCAAGCAAGGACTCTCACTCTAGTCGGGGTAAAGGAGAATCACCCTCAGCTAACACCCGCTCACCCCCTTGGTAGCTTGAAACGAGCAGGCAGGCTTAACTTCAGAAGCAATGAGTAAAGTATTTGTACTAACACACACAGTTACTCAGTGAAAACACTAAAAAATGACCCAACACAGGTTTAGAACAATAGGTAACATTTATCTAAACAAAACGAGACCAAAATGACAAAAATCCAACATACACAAGTCAAGATATGAATTTTCAAAGAATAAGAGTCTTAGTGCCAGATGTACCAAAGGATTTTACTCATCCTGTGTCTATGGGAAAAAGCTTTCGTACAAATGGCCCTTAATCCTTAGAAAACAGTGAGAACGCTGTAAGCACACAAAAGTACCTGAGTAGCGTCAAAATAACACAGCACGGGTGAGTGTGTGTTGGAAAAGGCCAGCAATGCGTTGATTTCTCACACGCAAGTGAGACCGTGCGTCGTTCCTCCTCCGGTCGGGTCAGTGTGCAACGTTTTTTCTCTCCTGCAAGAAAGCGATGCGTCAGCTTTGTGTTGTTTTTCAGCGCCCAGCGAAGTTGCATTGAAAAACTAGTTACAGGGTATCACCAAGCCATGCTGCGTGGGGTTTGTGTCGGCATCAGCCTCTGTTAGCGGGTGTTGAGTGTAGTTTCTCCAGCCACGTTGCTTCGATCTTCCAGCCGCGATGCAGGTATAGCGTTAATTCCAGCCAAAAAGCCGGCAGCACGTCATTTATCAGCCGCGTCACAGCAGTCTGTACGTGGATTCTCAGTCTTTGTCTGCCAGCTTCACCTTTCAAGGGCCCAGGAACTGGATAGGGCACCACTTGTCAGGGCAGGAGTCTCGGCAGAGAGTCCAGGTGCTGGCAGGAAAAGTCTTTGATGGCCCTGAGACTTCAACAACAGGAGGCAAGCTCAGTTCAAGCCGTTGGAGATTCTTCTCAAGCAGGAATGCACAACAAAGTCCAGTCTTTGTTTCCTTTCACAGACAGAAGCAGCAACTGCAGGATAGCCCAACACAGCACAGTCACAGGCTCACAGGGTCAGCACTTCTCAGCTCTTCTCCTTGGCAGAGGTTCATATTGATTCCAGAAGTGATCTAATTTTCTGGGGTTTTGGGGTCTCTTCTTTCTGCCTTTGAAGCAGGCAAACTTCAAAGTAAAGTATCTCTTGTTTGTAAGATCCTGCCTTGCCCAGACAGGCCCCAGACACACACCAGGGGGTTGGAGACTGCATTGTGTGACGGCAGGCACAGCCCTTTCAGGTGTGAATGACCACTCCTCCTCTCCCTCCCAGCACAGATGGTTCATCAGGATATGCAGGCTACACCCCAGCTCCCTTTGCGTCACTGTCTAGAGGGGAGGTGCAAACAGCCCAACAGCCAAACTGACCTAGACAGGGAATACACGAACAGGTAGAGTCACAGAATGGTTTAAGCAAGAACATGCCTACTTTCTAAAAGTGGCATTTTCAAACACACAATCTAAAAACCAACTTCACTAAAAGATGTATTTTTAAATTGTGAGTTCAGAGACCCCAAATTCCACATGTCTATCTGCTCCCTAAGGGAATCTGTTTTTTAATAACATTTAAAGGCAGCCCCCATGTTAACCTATGAGAGAGATGGGCCTTGCAACAGTGAAAGCCGAAATGGGCAGTATTTTACTGTCAGGACATGTAAACCACATAAATACATGTCCCACTATTAATGTCCACCGCACCCTGCCCATGGGGCTACCTAGGGCCTACCTGGCCCTGTAAGAAAAGGGAAGGTTTAGGCCTGGCAAGTGGGTACACTTGCCAAGTCGAATTGGCAGTTTAAAACTGAACACGCAGACACTGCAATGGCAGGTCTGAGCCATGTTTACAGGGCTACTCGTGGGTGGCACAACCAGTGCTGCAGGCCACTAGTAGCATTTGATTTACAGGCCCTGGGCACCTCTAGTGCACCTTACTAGGGTTTTACTAGTAAATCAAATATGCCAATCATGGAAAGCCAATTACACATACAGTGTACATAGGAGCAGTGGCACTTTAGCACTGGATAGCAGTGGTAAAGTCCCCACAGTATCAAAAACAGCAAAAACAGAGTCCAGCACACGTCAACAACCTGGGAAACAGAGGCAAAACGTTAGGGGCGACCACGCCAAGGATGAAAGGTCTAACACATAGTATGTGGTCTAGTCTGAGACAGTTCAGTTGGCTTTGGGAACATACATTTCATTTGGGGCAGCCGGGAAAGTATTAGTCTCTCTGAAGAAATGCCTAAAATCCTTTATTACAGAAAAAATTAGAAACAGCAATAATCGCAAATTAGCAGCAGCAATGATCATGTGGTATAGTACGGTGCTGCATCCAAGGTGGACGACAGAACGAAGTTGGCCTACATTTTTGAAAGCTCGATTTCTTGTGTGTTATTCACCACAAAGTGAAAAACAGATCCAGCAACCCCCCCACTGATGAGCTCTAAGTCTTCACATTCATTGAATTATTCATTACAAGACAGTTGTCAACAATCTTGGATGCTTCTGCTTGGATATTTCAATCTCTTTTATTTGGTCATAAAATTCACTCTGCATCTCCTCTCATTTGAAACCTGCTTTTTTCCTTTCCCTTCCACTCGTTGGTGCCACCTTCTTTTTCCCATAGTTTAGTGCAACATTTGATAAAATTCTCTTGCAGCGTTTTAGGAAGAAAAGCACACATAGCGCCAATTAGTCTGATTAAGAGAGGGGTCCAAAGCAATTTTATTATTCCCCTACACCTTCTTACCATTCACCTATTGTGGCGAATGACTATCCAATAGATCCAAATACAGAGCCAATTCCTTCCCAAGCACCTGTCTCTTCCAGATTAGTTAGTTCACGGGTGTTATTACTGATCCTGAAAATGTAGTTGTTGACTTGGTTATCTATTTTAGGGATGTACACATAATATTCCCTCGAATGGAAACTCCTCCTTCCTTTGCGTGGACCATGTCTAAGGTGAGGCGGTTCTGTATGATCATGGCTCTCACTGCAACCAGTTATTTGTAAATGAAAGTCAAGGCACCTACAGCATGAGTTGCAAGTCTAGCTACTAGGGTTGACAGCTTTCCAATTGTAACATCATTCAAACACACGCCCACTGAGGGTTTTAGTGCTCCAAAAGGTATTCAGACAGAATACTGGAAGCAAACATATTGTGGGTCAAAATATTGTGACAAGAATATCGAGGACAAAAATATTATGAAGGTAAGTTTCTATAAGCGAGCAAAGTATTGTTATTATTTTTTATATCTGTAATAATAATTTTCACATTTAGATACATTCTCAATTTGTTGTTGACTACTGATTTTACATGCTATGGAACAAGTATTGAACATGTAACAACATTTTGGTGAAATATTCAACCATGATCTACTCCCACCAGGGATACCGTCCTCGTGGATAGCACTTAAAAGGATGTCAGGTGGAATAGCGCCTATTCATCGAGGGCTCTGTATGGATTCCAGAGCAGGGCTGGTCATGTTCTGGGTTACGCCGGTTCACTACTCTTTTGTTCCGTATAAGTTCACATGCGTCTTGTGCAGCGGCTTCTGTGGGAGAGTACCTGCTATGGGGGGGTAACTTTACAGTCTTGTGTTTTCTTTTCTTAAACTTAAACTAAACTGAACTATGCATCCCTGGGAATAGTGTATTCAACATCGTGATATGGCCAGGAGGGGGGTACTTATTTTGTGTTTGCATCTGTGGGGTTAGTTATTGTGACTTTGGGGGTATATAGGCTGGGTTCTCTTTGCTCTCTCCAGAGTATGGTGTCTGCGAACATGGGGGAAGATGGGGATGGAGGCGTTGTTGCGTGTAATACTGCCATCATGTATTCCCCATCACTGCTTCTGGGCAGGTCAGTCTGGTTACTAATTTAAGTCTCATCTACGGTATGCCTACTACTGGTGTCTTCATCATCTGTCGTGGTTGGTTCACTGTTTACCACTAGTTCAGTTGTTGTGTCCCAGCTATTCAATACCTCCTGCCATAGCTTCGACAGTGGTTGTTTCCTGAGGCCTTTCGCATCCTCCCTTCGGAGGGCTCTCCCCTCAGCTCCATCCCAGGCAGAAACATCTCCCACCCAGGCAGCGACTGCCAGTGTCGACTGGGATTTCCAAGCCCTTGCAATTGTGTGCTTGGCCAAAGTAAGGGCCAAGTCTATGAACTTTGTGCCCACCCTGTGCTTCACAGGCCTGGGAAAGCACCCCAACAGACACGCTTCCAATGTTCGTGGAGGTGCCCTTCTGATCTTTTCCCCCACTCGTTCCAAAACTGTATCCCAGAAGGGTTGGAGTGTTGCACAATCCCAAACCATGTGTTTGAAGTCAGCATCTGGTGTTTGGCATTTCGGGCAACATTTAGCTTCCCCTCCATAGATCACCCAAAGCGTATGGGGGTGAGGTACGTCATATGTAGGTCATTGAATTGGATATATTTTAACTGTGTGTTAGGGGACACCTTCTGGGGATAG
This sequence comes from Pleurodeles waltl, assembly GCF_031143425.1. Classification (NCBI taxonomy): domain Eukaryota; kingdom Metazoa; phylum Chordata; class Amphibia; order Caudata; family Salamandridae; genus Pleurodeles; species Pleurodeles waltl. The sequence continues at coordinate 19,212,224 of NC_090440.1, forward strand.
GCGAGCATGGTTGCCCAGTCGGCTTATACTATTTTGTGTCCCAGTAATCTCTTCCATCGGGCTTTGAGTGCATCCAAGGACAGCTGTCCCATGTGAGTTGGTGCCCTATATATCCAGGTCACTTGCCGTCTCATTGCGCCAAGTGTCAACTGCGAATGCAATACTGAGTGTTGCATGGGTTCTTCCCTCCCTCTTCCCCACAGGTCCCTAAAAGTTCGCATCAGTGCCTCATATAGCAGGAACTGACCCCTGGTTAGTCAACATTTGTCAATAAAGTCTTCTAAAGGAACTAGGGTCCCCATCTCAAAGCAGTCGCCTATTGTCACAGCAGAACATCAAGCTGTTTAAACCATGTACCTGGGAGTTTAACCGCGGTATTAGCAAAATAATATAGTACTCAGGGCAACATCACCGTCTTTGTAAGTACCACCCAGGCCATGAGGGGCAGGCGCTCTGTCCAAGTTCCCCTCCTTCATCTCTGCAAGATGGTGATAGATTTGGATTCCCAGATATTTAGAGGTCACTGGTGCCCACTGAAGCCCCTCGGGCAGATCTGGTGGTTGCGCGGGGTGCTCTCTGCATGGGAACATGTATGTTTCAGATTTGTTGACCCAAAGGCCAGAGATGGCTCCGAATTCGTCAAGTCACCGAATCTCCTGTGAGCAAAGTTTTATAATATGTGACTCCACATATATGTACCTTGACAATATATAGTTACGTTCTCGATATTTTGGCCCTCACTATGTTTGACACGATATTCTGTACACACAATAATTTTTTTTCTGATATTCTGTCAGTCACCCCCTCCGAAGATATTGCATATCATTTGCTTGAAACTGTGTTTGCTCTGGCTTATGTGAGAGTCAAGTTTGTGATCTATGTTACCGGTGTGATCGATTTTAGGGAAAATTAAAGCTGCATAGCAACTACCCACGTCATTGTGCGGCAGCTGAAAGTCAGCTGACTTACCACACACATAGTTTATATATTTCATACTTACCTCAAATTCAGCAAAAACTCTTTCTGTAACTAAATAACTGTACTCACATTCTCTCCATCCCACGCCTTCTATGGTCTCACAACCCTCTTGACTGCTTACCATGAAGGAAGTCCCCTGCTTTGCAAGGTCAGCACTCAACCTTGGGGGTGGATTTTCTATGTTCCCCTTATTCTTTCCTCTTGTTCTCTTCTGCTTCACCCCTTCACTTCCTTTCTCTTCATCTTGTCTTATTCTTTCATTTAATTCATCTACAAAGGTTCTCTCATCCTCACTAATCTAAGGTCATGCGCGCCTTAGTTGGTGTAATTTGTGTTAGTTAAGGGAGTAAAGAATTTCATCATATAGTATGGCTTATCCATTTGCTTGCAAGCCTCAGCAAACCGATAGGCGTGCTTCGATTGCCCCAGATACATGTCTGATCCCTTTGCAAATGGTACAATATTCTAATGGGCATCCATAATTCGTATAAAACAGTTTAATCAAACAGTTTAAGGAAAACGCTGCTCGCGAGAGCATGCGACGGGGTAAATGATGAGACGCCGATCCTCCAGCTGTAGGAGGTGGAAGAAAGAAACAGACAAAGCAATTTTCAATCTGCATTTTTTGACACATTGAGCGAGCATCTGATGGTAGACCTTCCAGCTTTGAAGACTCCCAGAAGAAGGGGCGTTGGGAAGTCCGCCCCATGCATTCCTTTATTAGTTACGGTTTCATTGGTCTGATTAATCTGCGATTGTGAGACATCTCCCTCCAGCAGACAGGCGTCCAACATCTCTCCAAATGCATCAACACCAAAGACAGCCACCAATACTACTAGGACAGCATTACTGCACCGTCTTAGCTTGCATCAGACCAAGTGAAGATCTTGCACTTCTGAATCTACTCTGCAGACACTGCCTTGTCTCAGAATCTATAAGGATTTTTATTTTTGTCAGCGGGACAACTAAGGGCCCTGTAGTCCTCTGACCACTGCCCATCCTGGTAAGGACAGAGAATAGAAAGGTCCATTCCAATGAGTCAAACGCTTTAGTGGCATCCAGGAAAACTGCTACCGCACTGAGCTGGGCATTTCATTGGTGCATCAGGGAAACAGTGTGTGAAGACTAGGAGAGGGAAGCTGGCTGGGATAAATCCCGCCTGGTCTGAGAGGACGAGATCCAGCACCAGGAGCAAAGGTTGATGCGCCGGAACCTTAGCAAGAATCTTGGGGCATATTTACAAGCCCCCAGCACCTCCCTGCGTCACATTAGCATCATTCTTTCATACTAATGTGCTCAAGCAGTTGTTAAAATGATGCACCCATAGAAACCTATGTGCCTTCTTGCGCTTTGATGAACTAGCGTCAAACTTCTTGATACTGGTGCAGCAAAGCGCCACAATGGCGTAAAAAATTCTGACATTATTATCCTAACGACCGCCATAGTGCGCCGTATTGTAAATGGCGTCAGTAGGTGGGGCGGGGGAGACACAAGAAAACTGGCGCATCCACACTGGTGTGCCAGTTTCTTGTAATTATGCCCCTTTGTGTCAACATTTAAAAGGGACAGTAGGCAGTAGAGAATTCAGTAGGAGGGGGCTTGCCTGGTTCTAAGAATCATACCAATGTGGCCTCTCTGAGCGAGGAGGGGCGTTCCTCTTTCTCCAGCTCCTCCTTTTATACTTTCAGGCGGTGAGGGGCTCATAGGTGTGAGTAAGTTTATATGGTTCCACAGGAACGCTATGGCTTCTAGGAGCTTTACATGCGGGGAGGCCTGCAATGGCTGCAGTGATCTTGTCTAACGTAAGCAGGTCAGCCAGGAATCGCACCTTCAGGCCTTCTACCCATGCCACTGCTATTTGATCAACTTGTGACAGGCAGTCTCTTGATGTGCTGGATGTGCAACATGTTTATAAAGTGGAGGTGTGTTTATAAGGTGGAGGTGTGTTCCACAATTTCCCTGACTATAGAGTCCGCTCGTCATCGCTTTCTACTTGAGCAATAGCCTAGGGTGTTCGTTGGTGAAATAGAAGCAGGGGTGGCTTCTTTGCTATAGCAAAGGAGCGTCGCGCCACTAGGTGAGCCAGGAGCAGAAAAATAAAACAATAGTTGACTATCGTTTTATTTTTCAGCTTCTGACACAGCCAGCATTGCAGGGACGGGTGGGGATGGGTCACGGGAGAAGGGAGGGGGAGGAGGGGAGAGTGCACCGAAGTGCGCATGTGTGTTTGGCTGGCCGTCTGAGACCAGCCAAACACACATGCAAATTTCGGTTTCTCCAACCCGCCTGTGTTGCACAGCCGGGCTGGAGAAACTGCACAGACCCCAGGGTTGTGTCTAAGTGGCAAACCAAGCCGCTCAGACCAATCCTGGTACTGCTTGCATGATAACTTTAGCATGAAAGCAGCGCCAGGATTGCTGGGGAGCCTGTGCTGGTGTCCCAGTAAATGTTGGGACACCAGAAAAGGAGCGACAAGAGAGGCGGCTGAGACAGAGGCAAGGTAAGGGCGTTTTTTTTTAAATTTTTTTTTTCACCTCGTCACTGCCCCACCCCTCCCCTTGAGTTATGTGGCGGCTGCTGCTGCGTAGAAGTGCTGCTAATGTTCTACCTCGCCTTTCTGCCGCCCTGTACCCTTTTGTGCAGGTACCTCTATAGAAGTGTTTCTGTTTCTGCTCTGCAAGTTCGGAGAATCCATCTAATTTGGTGTGTGACCTGTCTAAACCCCAGTGTATCAGGGTTCCATGATAGCTTGTCTTCAAGGGCTTTCATTGCAGCCTCTAACTTCTTAAGTTGGGCCTGCAATGTATTGTGGACTTCATATTGCTTGGTGATACAGAGGCCTCGCAGATAAGCCTTGAAGGCTTCCCACGTAGTGCTCATAGAGAAAACCAAGCCCTTATTTACCTGAAAGAAAATGGAAATTTCTGCCCTCCCTTCCTCTCTGAACACGTCTTCCAGGAGGTCCCCTGGTGATAGTTACCACCTGAAGGCTTTATTTTAAGGGACTGGCATCTCCGGTATAAGGTTAACTGGGGCGTGATCAGAAAGCATATGCAGGAGATGTTTCACCTGTTTCACCCACATCAATATTTCCCGTGTGATCCACCAATAATCCAACCTCTCCCAGGTGACGTGCTGTCAAGACACATGTACCCTCCCTGGCCAGGGGGGTCCTCCCTCACATATGTCCACCGACCCTTCAGTCTCCATATCATCAGTCAGTGCAGTTGCCGCCTTGCTGTGTGCGCATGAGGTGGGGTCAGAGCAATCCACCTATTTAAAATGCAATTAAAGTCTCCTCCCCAAAGTAAAAGTCGCTGGGATATCGCAGCGCATCTGTGCCACACCTGCAGAAGGAAACCTATGTCATCATTATTCGGGCCGTATGTGTTGAGGAGCATCATGTGCCTTCCATTCATCACAGCCTGGACCACGTATCGTCCATGGCGCTCATTGAACTCAGAGAAGAAGTGCAAAGAGGTGATGTCCTTCAGCAGGATAAGCATGCCTCTGGTTAGGAGGAACAAATCACAATGGTTTTATAGAAGCACCTTTCAGCCGCCGTTCTGGAGCCCATTGCAGCTTCCAGGTGCGTTTCCTGGAGGAAGGCTATGTGTATAGGGTGTCTGTCAAGCATAGGCAATATTTGTCCTATTCTTCAGGGGTCATTGAGGCCTCGAACATTCCAGGCAAAAGATGAAGCAATGAAATATTGCCCCTTTTCATATATGGAGAGACTGAGGACATATTTAGAGATTGGCGGACACGTTACTCCATCACCATGGTGACGAATGTACTGTCCGCTGAAATCTAAATCCCATAGGATATAATGGGATTTAGATTTCGGCCGACAGGAAATCTCTCCCCGTTCTGACGGAGTAACTCATCTGCCAAAATCTAACTCAGGCTCTAAGTTTCAATCAGAGTGATCCAGGGATATGCTATGGGTGGTGCATCCCACCCAGCACATGCCCGGATGTGTGTGCAATTGTATACCGTGTGCTTCTTCTCGTGAGACACTCTCTGCCTTCAGCTGTGGTCAACTCTAACAGTCCCACCTTCCATACGAGCTACCCCAACTTGCCAGTGCTCCCCATTGCCTTCCATCCTCCCATCTCACACCCCCATGGTGTAAGAGCATTCACACTGGGTGCAGGGAGCGCCTCGGATTCAGGTCGTTTGCTGCTGTGTAGATTGCGGTGAGTGATCAACAGGACCGCAAGGGTCTCATGTCAGAGTTCAACAGAAGTATTCCAGTTTCTCTAGCAGCGGTTTCACTACATGGGGCATTGGTAATGCAGCAAGGCGGTATGCCCCAAACCGCCCTGCCCAGGGGCAGTACTTTGAATTAAGCTATATGGATCCAGTGGGTTCATTGCACAAATTGACCTCGGTTAGCAAATGAGAAGCACTGCTCAGAGCCAAAGGGGCTCATTGTCTCCTCCACATCACTTAGGCTATCATCTGGTACAGGGAGAGGTATGGTGGGTTTCGTGTCTGCCTCTTACACAATGCCCTTTACAAATGGGGCTGCACTTTGCAGGCTTTGAAAAGTATGTGATTTGTTGTGGAAGGTGATCTTCAAGTGTGCAGGATGAAACATTACTTATGAAATACCTGCTTGTTGCAGCCTGCCCTTCAGTGACAAGTACTCTCAGCATGCTGCCGGACAGTTGGGATAAAGTCTGGAAGGAAGAATAGGGTGTTCCCGTCATAAAGGAGGCTTTGTTTCTCTCTTGGAAGATGAAGGATGCTGTCTCTGAAGGTTGGTTGCAGAGGGGCTCCTGGTGGATGCTGAGGCCGCAGGGAGCGGTACACATCCTCCACAGTGAAGAGGGGAGAGAAGCGGTCGGCCCAAACAATTTCCCGAGAAGGGTTTCCATATAATCAGCTATTTCCTGTTTGTTGGCTCCGGTATCACCTTTAGCTGCAGATTATTGTGTCTTGACCTGGCATCCAGGTCTTCATTCATCATCTGGATGACCTTCAGGACCTTGGTCATGTTGATCAGTTTGATGTCGTCTCCATCTGTGGTGTCCTGAAGCAAGGAGACCTTGGCCTCGGCATCACTGAGCTTCTTGTCATACTTATCTATCCTGGCTGATATCTTGTCTACCTTTACATGAGAGTGTCTAGCCTTGGTGTCCTCAAGCCGGGAGACCCTGGCCTCGGCATCAGTGACTCTCTTGTCATACTTATCTATCCTGGCCGATATCTTGTGTACTTTTGCCATGAGAGTGTCCAGCCCTGGTGTCTTCAAGAGAGGAGACATTGGCCTCGGCATCAGTGAGACTCTACTCATACTTATCTATCCTGGCAAATATCTCTTCTACCCTTGCCGTGAGAGTGTCCAGCCCTGGTGTCCTGAAGTGAGGAGACCTTGGCCTCGGCATCAGTGACTCTCTTCTCATACTTATCTATCCTGGCAAATATCTCTTCTACCCTTGCCGTGAGAGTGTCCAGCCCTGGTGTCTTCGAAAGAGGAGACCTTGGCCTCGGCATCAGTGACTCTCTTCTCATACTTATCTATCCTGGCAAATATCTCTTCTACCCTTGCCATGAGAGTGTCCAGCCCTGGTGTCTTCGAAAGAGGAGACCTTGGCCTCAGCATCACTGAGTCTCTTGTCATAATCATCATCACAGATATCTCTTCTACCCTTACATGAGAGTGTCCAGCCCTGGTGTCTTCGAAAGAGGAGACCTTGGCCTCAGCATCAGTGACTCTCTTGTCATAATCATCATCACAGATATCTTGCCTGCCCTTGCCGTGAGAGTGTCCAGCCCTGGTGTCCTGAAGTGAGGAGACCTTGGCCTCGGCATCAGTGACTCTCTTCTCATACTTATCTATCCTGGCAAATATCTCTTCTACCCTTGCCGTGAGAGTGTCCAGCCCTGGTGTCTTCGAAAGAGGAGACCTTGGCCTCGGCATCAGTGACTCTCTTCTCATACTTATCTATCCTGGCAAATATCTCTTCTACCCTTGCCATGAGAGTGTCCAGCCCTGGTGTCTTCGAAAGAGGAGACCTTGGCCTCAGCATCAGTGACTCTCTTGTCATAATCATCATCACAGATATCTTGCCTGCCCTTGCCGTGAGAGTGTCCAGCCCTGGTGTCCTGAAGTGAGGAGACCTTGGCCTCGGCATCAGTGACTCTCTTCTCATACTTATCTATCCTGGCAAATATCTCTTCTACCCTTGCCGTGAGAGTGTCCAGCCCTGGTGTCTTCGAAAGAGGAGACCTTGGCCTCGGCATCAGTGAGTCTCTTGTCATAATCATCATCACAGATATCTCTTCTACCCTTGCCGTGAGAGTGTCCAGCCCTGGTGTCCTGAAGTGAGGAGACCTTGGCCTCGGCATCAGTGACTCTCTTCTCATACTTATCTATCCAGGCAGATATATCTACCCGTGCCGTGAGAGTCTCCAGCTTTCCATCCATAGATGTAAAGCTCTTTGTATATTTATAAGAAGAGACTTGATATATTCAAGCACCTAGATACCCTCACAGATGATTATTGTGCTATACAAAACTATATAGCATAACATCTTGGTCACCTGCAGCCTTCAATGTCATCGGATGGATATCCAGGGTGCCCCATGTTGAGGTGCACCTGTTTCGCCTTGAACAACAGCAAAGTCACCTTTTCTGATAGTGGGGTCTGAAAGTTTTGGGCCAAAAGCACCAGGCGTGACCAGTTCTCAGGCTCAGGCCACCGGGCAGTCAGGTCACTTCACCAAGCCCACTATATCTAAGTGGTGATTCTAGGAGTAGCCCTGAGGCCCTACGTCTCCAAACCAGCACCAGAGTTCAGCCAAGAGGTACGATGGGGGGGGCCCGACCCAGTGGTGGACGGAACAGTGGCCAATGAGGCATGGTCATTTGCACAGGCTGCCCCTTAGGTTGCCGCTACGAGCAGTCCCTATGTCGGTGCCGCGACTGGCGAGGGCAACTCAGAACTCTCTGGTGAAGCCCCTTCCTCCTAATGGCTCCTAGCAGTTGCCTTGGTGGGGTCTCACTCATCTGTGGTGGCTCAATAGTCCTATATCACTGGGATGAAGATGGATTAAAGCCCCAGCAGAAGGAGCCTCGTGGTGTACTGCCAACCTGCGGCCTGGCACTCTAGTGCCCAGTCAGAGCTGCTTTAAGGCATGGTCCTAGTGGCCAACGGCTTAGGGCTCCCACCTTCCAAGGCGCCACTGCTCAGTGATTAGAAAGTCCCAGAACTCCACTCTAATTCCCTTGAAACCAGATTTTTTTTTTTATTTAACAGCTGGGCTGGCACCCACCTCACTTCTTTGTCCCCACATCTCTCTTACGTCTCCCTGCATCTCTCTATTGTCATGGACACTGTGGCGGCACCCGTTTTAACTTCTATTTTTATCATATGCTAACCTGTAAAGTCCTTTCTCTCTTTCCATTAGACATGCACAGAAGTGTTAGCATCATGGCTGCCTCCTCTTTAGGCTGACATATGTTCATTATTTATATCATGGCTGCTGTCACCTTAGGATGGGCGCTTACACTGGAGGCTAAAATGTCAAAATGTGAATTGAAATGACATATTCGATGCCACACTTATTTTGTCTTATTGGGACTTCAGTGTCGCCAAGTTTATAAACATGAGATAAAAATCAGCGGTCTGGTGCTCTAAAGCCCCCGTATTTGGCCATACTTCACAAACCACAGGTCTTGCCAGTTTGCTGCAAACCAGCCCCATCTGGTGATCGCTCCCGGGCTCCAGAGTGGCGCAGAGAAGAGGCCTTCAGAATACACAGCTAGTTGGCGCTAACAAGGGTCTGCTGTGCGACCCATCTCGAGGTGGTCCGTGTATACGCCTGCTATGTCCCGCTTCTGCTGAATGTCCGCCCAGCCCTTAGAAAGTATCACTGGGGTGTGAGGATGCTTGGATGGTCCTAACCACGCCAGAACTCTTCATCCCTTGGCCGGGGCGTCCATTGCTGCATTATCTCATTCTGACTGGTTACTATTTATATGTTATACACCAGACCTGGGTTTCAGAAAACAAACAATTTATAGTCTTACCCCATGTTTCTTGGTGCTTTCGGAGTGTGTTGTTCATTAATGCAGGAGGTCTGGCGCCCTGCAGCGCCTGAGCTCATCTAGAAGGACCAATCATGACCAGAAATCACCATCCGCACAGCATTGCTCAGTGGGTTGTGTATTGGCTGTGGTCCACCTGGATTTCTAGTTCGTGTTGGTGAATTAAACTAAGTTCTTGCGCCACTAGGCTAGGAACGCAACCCCTACTGTGGGGGTACCCCCAGATCGTGACAGTATCCTTAGCCCTGTCTCTTTCCCCAACTCTGTTATTCACCTACACCTTTCAGTACACCTTCTATGCCGACCTCTGTCTCATGTCTCGATACTGCCTCCATCACTAATGCTCTCTTGGTACCTCTGCACTGCTCCGTGCCTCAGCCTCTCTACCTCACCTCTCTCCGTACCTCACTGATCTCGCCTCCTCACCTCCCTGCATCACCCGCCCTTCACTTCACCTGTCTATCTGTCTTACCTCTCTCTCCGCCTCTGTCTCTTTATGCATCTCTCATCCTCTCCTCCCGGTCTATACCTCTCATCTACCTCCCCTCTCTCTAAAACCCCCTGCCTCCCTCCACCACCCTTGCCCTTCTTTCTCTGTCTTTCTGCTTCACGCCTGTTCTCTCTGCACTTCATCTCCCTGTCTGTGCTCCCCCCTCACTCTGTCTCTATTCTTCGCCTGACATGCCTCTGTATAACTCTTCTCATTGGGCACATCCTTCTACCTCATCACATCTCTCTTGCATGTATGCATCCTTCTCTGTGCCTCACTACTCCACCTCTCTCTGCCTCAACCTCTCTCTAACCTAATGTTTCTACCTTCCCGCTCTCTCTCCCACTCAGTGCACCCGCACCCCTCCCTCTCTCAGCTTGTTCCTCTCCCTCTCTCTGGCTCTCTCTGCCTCTCTACCTCCCTCTACAACCATACCTATCTACCTACTGTCCCTTTCCCACCTACCTCTCTCACTTTCTACCTCTCTGGATCTTTGCTTCTACCTCACCATTCACGATTTACCTTTTGCCTCCCCCTACCTCACCTATCTCTCTGCCTCATCTCTATCACCAGCTCCCTTCACCTCTCTCACTCTACCATCCTCTTTTACTCTGTCTTTTTTCAGTCCCCCCCTGCACTTCTCTAGCCCTGCAGAGTCAGGGGCCACTATCTAGGGAGGGGGGTGGGGAACTGAATTAAGGAGAGAATTAAAGACTTCACCTGGCCCAGTGGTGTGAGATGGTAGGAGCAGTACATTGGTTGTCATTGTAGGCGCAAGAATCCAGTTATCAAGGGGGTGTATTTGTGAGTGTGAATATCCGCCAATTAACGCTACATTTCAAGCACTATGTGCACATGTATTTTGATTGGGGTGGGCTGAAGTTGTGGAGTTGCACTCGTGGAGTTGCATAAAAACTCTGCAAGATTCCACGGAGTTCCTTGAGCGGGCGGAAATCGGTATGTCGCACTGATGTGTAGCGCCAGGAGCTCGTTCTGCTCTGAGAAATCAGTGCCAATGGCACCACGTGGCACCCCAGAGGGCGCTGGAGCTGGGGTTACTTTTACTGCCGCTTGAGTAGATTTTATACTCGAGTAGCAGCTTTCTGGATGCAAACGGTCACAACCGCCTGTGGCCGCTCGCGTCTCCCCCGGTGCCCTCATAGTGCCCAACAATTGCATCAGGGGATGCCAATTCACACTCGTCAACTTACAGTTGGCGAACTACACTCAAGAACAAACTCCACCATGTGGCTGTCGGCGGCACTTGGGCGGAATCCAGCGTTACATGCGTAATGCAAAGTGGCCAAAACTGCGAACTCCAGCACTGATTTAAATGTATGCACTCATCCACCAAAGATCTACAAAGTCATCCTTATCGTGTTTCACTACAGTGCGAAGCGCAGGCTGGTTTGACTGAATTTCACAAACAAAATGTAGCAAGGCAAAAAGAATCAAGATTCAAACACAAAAATCAATGTTTAATCAATCCTCGAGCAGGGTTTCTTTTCGTATTATTTGTTGGTGAGCAACATCCCACCAGCCCTCTCCTTTAAAATGCCTTTAGTCGGCGCTAGAAACCAGCATCTTTAACTCGCAAGGCGCTACGCTCCTCCTCTTCTGTTCTTCACTCCACTCTCACTGAACTTGAACTCTTGACTTCTTCTCCTTCGTGTCTCTTCCTTCATGCCCTCTACACCTTCTCTCCTTGCTTTCTCGTTCCCTCCATTCTTCCCTAGACACATAAATCTTTTCTTACCTTTTCTAATCCCTCCATCTCTTCTGTGCCTTGCTCTCTTCATCCCTCCTTCCCCTCTCTCTCCATTCCTTCTTCCTCTCTCTTCATCCCTTCTTCCCCTCTCTCTTCATCCCTTCTCCCCTCCCTCTCCATCCCTTCTTCCCCTCTGTCTTCAGCCCTTCTTCCCACCTCCATCCCTTCTTCCCCTCTGTCTTCAGCCCTTCTTCCCACCTCCATCCCTTCTTTCCCTCTCTATTCATTCCTCCTTCCTCTCTCTCATCATTTGTTCTTCCCCTCTCTCTTAATCCCTTCTACACCTCTCTCTTCATCCCTTCTTCTCATTATCTCTCCATCCATTCTTGCCATCTGTCTTCATCCCTTCTTCCCCACTCTCATTCCTTCTTCGCCTCTCTCTCATCCCTTCTTTCCCTCGCTCTCCATCACTTCTTCCCCTCTCTCCACCTTCTGCCCCCTCTCTTCATCACTTCTACCCCTCTCTCTTCATCCCTTTTTCCTCTGTCTCTTCATCACTTCTTCCCCTATCTCTCCATCCCTTCCTCCTCTGTCTCTTCATCCCTTCTTCCCCTCTCTCTCCACCTTATTGCCCTCTCTTCATCCTTTATTCCCCTCTCTCCATCCCTTCTTCCCTTCTCTCTCCATCCCTTCTTGCCCTCTCTCTCCACCCCTCCTTTCCCTTTATCGTTATCCCTTCTTCCCCTCTCTCCATCCTTTCTTCCAATCTCTCTTCATCCTATTTTCCCCTCTGTCTTCATCCCTTCTTCCCCTCTCTCTCCACTCCTCCTTCCCCTCTCTCTTCATCCCTTCTTCCCCTCTCTCTCCACCTTATTCCCCCTCTTCATCCTTTTCCCCCTTCTCTTCATCCCTTCTTCCCTTCTACCTTAATCCCTTCATCCCCTCTCCGTCCACCCTTCTTCCCCTCTTTCTTCATCCCTTCTTTCCCTCCCTCTTCATCCCTCCTTCCTCTCTCTCTTCATTTGTTCTTCCCCTTTCTCGTCATCCCTTCTTCCCACTCTCTCTCCATCCCTTCTTGCCCTCTCTCTTCATCCCTTTTTCCTCTGTCTCTTCATCACGTCTTCCCCTATCTCTCCACCCCTTCCTCCTCTCTCTAGCTCCTCCCCCTCCCTTTACACCTCACCGCTCACCCTACCTCTTCCTTCTGTCTTCTAGCTCCTCCCCTCCCTTCACGCCTCACCTATCACCCTACCTCTTCCTTCTTTCTTCTAGCTCCTCCCCCTCCCTTCACACCTCACCTCTCACCCTACGTCTTCCTTCTTTCTTCCAGCTCCTCCACCTCCCTTCACGCCTCACCTCTCACCCTACCTCTTCCTTCTTTCTTCTAGCTCCTCCCGTCCCTTCACGCCTCACCTCTCACTCTACCTCTTCTTTCTTTCTTCTAGCACCTCCCCTCCCTTCACACCTCACCTCTCACCCTACCTCCTCCTTCTTTCTTCTAGCTCCTCCCCTCTCCTTATGCCTCACCTTTTACCCTACCTCTTCCTTCTTTCTGCTAGCTGTCCCTCTCCCTTCACGCCTCACCTTTCACCCTACCTCTTCCTTCTAGCTCCTCCCCCTCCCTTCACACCTCACCTCTCACCCTACCTCTTCCTTCTTTCGTCTAGCTCCTCCCCCTCCCTTCACGCCTCACCTCTCACCCTACCTCTTCCTTCTTTCTTCTAGCTCCTCCCCCTCCCTTCACGCCTCACCTCTCACCCTAGCTCTTCCTTCTTTCTTCTAGCTTCTCCCCCTTCTTTCATGCCTCACCTCTCACCCTACCTCTTCCTTCTTTCTTCTAGCTACTCCCCTTCACTTCACCCCTCACCTCTCACCCTACCTCTTCCTTCTTTCTTCTAGCTCCTCCCCCACCCTTCATGCCTCACCACTTTGCCTACCTTTTCCTTCTTTCTTCTAGCTCCTCCCCTTCCTTCACGCCTCACCTCCTCCCCCTCCCTTCATGCCTCACCTCTCACCCTACCTCTTCCTTCTTTCTTCTAGCTCCTCCCGTCGTTTCGCGCCTCACCTCTCCCCTACCTCTTCCTTCTTTATTCTAGCTCCTCCCCCACCCTTCAGGCCTCACCTCTCACCCTACCTATTCCTATTTTCGTCTAGCTCCTCCCCCTCCCTTCACGCCTCACCTCTCACCCTACCGCTTTCTGCTTTCTTCTAGCTCCTCCCCCTCCCTTCACGCCTCAACTCTCACCCTACCTCTTCCTTCTTTCTTCTAGCTCCTCCCCCTCCATTCATGCCTCACCTCTCACCCTACCTCTACCTTCTTTCTTCTAGCTCCTCCCTCTCCCTTCACGCCTCCCCTCTCACTCTACCTCTACCTTCTTTCTTCTAGCTCCTCCCCTCCCTTCACGCCTCACTTCTCACCCTACCTCTTCATTCTTTCTTCTGGCTCCTCCCTCTCCCTTCACACCTCACCTCTCACCCTACCTCTTCCTTCTGTTTTCTAGCTCCTCCCCCTCCCTTCACGCCTCACCTCTCACCCTACCTCTTCCTTCTTTCTTCTAGCTCCTCCCCTCCCTTCACGCCTCAACTCTCACCCTACCTCTTCATTCTTTCTTCTGGCTCCTCCCTCTCCCTTCACACCTCACCTCTCACCCTACCTCTTCCTTCTGTTTTCTAGCTCCTCCCCCTCCCTTCACTCCTCACCTCTCACCCTACCTCTTCCTTCTTTCTTCTAGCTCATCCCCTCCCTTCACGCCTCACCTCTCACCCTACCTATTCCTTCTTTCTTCTAGCTCATACCCCTCCCTTCACACCTCACCTCTCACCCTGCCTCTTCCTTCTTTCTTCTAGCTCTTCCCCTCCCTTCACGCCTCACCTCCTCCCGCTCCCTTCACACCTCACCTCTCACAGTACCTCTTCCTTCTCTCTTCTAGCTCCTCCCCCTCCCTTTACGCCTCACCTCTCACCCTAGCTCTTCCTTCTTTCTTCTCGATCCTTCCTTCATGCCTCACCTCTCACCCTAACTCTTCCTTCTTTCTTCTAGCTCCTCCCTCTCCCTTCACGCCTCACCTCTCACCCTACCTCTTCCTTCTTTCTTCTAGCTCCTCCCTCTCCCTTCACCCCTTACCTCTCACCCTACCTATTCCTTCTTTCTTCTAGCTCTTCCCCTCCCTTCACGCCTCACCTCCTCCCACTCCCTTCACACCTCACCTCTCACCCTTCCTCTTCCTTCTTTCTTTTAGCTCCACCCCTCCCTTCACACCTCACCTCTCACCCTGCCTCTTCCTTCTTTCTTCTAGCTCCTACCCTCCCCTCCCTTCACGCCTCACCTCTCACCCTACCTCTTCCTTCTTTGTTCTAGCTCCTCCCCCTCCCCTCCCTTCATCCCTCACCTCTTACCCAACCTCTTCCTTCTTTCTTCTAGCTCCTCCGCCTGCCTTCACGCCTCACCTCTCACCCTACCTCTTCCTTGTTTCTTCTAGCTCCTCCCCCTCCCTTAATGCCTCACCTCTCACCCTACCTCTTCCTTCTTTCTTCTAGCTCCTCCACCATCCCTTCACGTCTCAACCTACCTCTTCCTTCTTTCTTCTAGCTCCTCCCCCTCCCTTCATGCCTCACCTTTCACCCTACCTCTTCCTTCTTTCTTCTAGCTCCTCCCCTCCCTTCATGCCTCACCTATCACACTACCTCTTCCTTCTTTCTTCTAGCTCCTCCCCCTCCCTTCACACCTCACCTCTCACCCTACCTCTTCCTTCTTTCTTCTAGCTCATCCCCTCCCTTCACGTCTCACCTCTCGCCCTACGTCTTCCTTCTTTCTTCCAGCTCCTCCACCTCCCTTCACGCCTCACCTTTCACCCTACCTCTTCCTTCTTTCTTCTAGATCCTCCCATCCCTTCACGCCTCACCTCTCACTCTTCCTTCTTTCTTTTAGCACCTCCCCTCCCTTCACACCTCACCTCTCACCCTACTTCCTCCTTCTTTCTCTAGTTCCTCCCCTCTCTTTATGCCTCACCTCTCACCCTACCTCTTCCTTCTTTCTTCTAGTTCTCCCCACCCCTCTCCCTTCTCACCCTACCTCTTCCTTCTAGCTACTCCCCCTCCCTTCACCCCTCACCTCTCACCCTACCTCTTCCTTCTTTCTTCCAGCTCCTGCCCTCCCTTCGCGCCTCACCTATCACACTACCCCTTCCTTCTTTCTTCTAGCTCCTCCTCTCCCTTCACACCTCACCTCTCACCCTACCTCTTCCTTCTTTCTTCTAGCTCATCCCCTCCCTTCACGTCTCACCTCTCACCCTACGTCTTCCTTCTTTCTTCCAGCTCCTCCACCTCCCTTCACGCTTCACCTCTCACCCTACCTCTTCTTTCTTTCTTCTAACTCCTCCCCCTCCCTTCACACCTCACCTCTTACCCTACCTCTTCCTTCTAGCTCCTCCCACTCCCTTCACACCTCACCTCTCACGCTTCCTCTTCCTTCTTTCTTCTATCTCCTCCCTTCCCTTCATGCCTCACCTCTCACCTTACCTCTTCCTTCTTTCTTCTAGCTCCTCCCCTCTCTTCACGTCTCACCTCTCACCCTACCTCTTTCTTCTTTTTTCTAGCTCCTCTCCTCCCTTCACGCCTCACATCTCACCCTACCTCTTCCTTCTTTCTTCTAGCTCCTTCCCTCCCTTCACGCCTCACCTCTCACCCTACCTCTTTCTTCTTTTTTCTAGCTTCTCCCCTCCCTTCACACCTCACCTCTCACCCTAGTTCTTTCTTCTTTCTTCTAGCTCCTCCCCCTCCCTTCACGCCTCACCTCTCACCCTAACTATTCCTTCTTTCTTCTAGCTCCTCCCCTCCCTTCACACCTCACCTCTCACCCTACCTCTTCCTTCTTTCTTCCACCTCCTCCACTCCCCTCCCTTCACGGCTCACCTCTCACCCTATGTCTTCCTTCTTTCTTCTAGCTCCTCCCTCTCCCTTCATGCCTCCCCTCTCACCCTACCTCTTCCTTCTTTCTTCTAGCTCCTCCCTCTCCCTTCACGCCTCACCTCTCACCTTACCTCTACCTTCTTCCTTCTTTCTCCTCCCCTTCCTTCACGCCTCACCTCTTACCCTACCTCTTCCTTCTTTCTTCTAGCTCCTCCCCCTCCCTTCATGCCTCACCTTTCACCCTACCTCTTCCTTCTTTCTTCTAGCTCCTCCCCCTCCCTTCATTCTTCACCTCTCACCCTACCTCTTCCTTCTTTCTTCCACCTCCTCCACTCCCCTCCCTTCACGGCTCACCTCTCACCCTACTTCTTCCTTCTAGCTCCTCCCCTCCCTTCACGCCTCACCTCCCACCCTACCTCTTCCTTCTTTCTTCCACCTCCTCCACTCCCCTCCCTTCATGCATCACCTCTCACCCTACCTCTTGCTTCTTTTTTCTAGCGCCTCCCCTCCCTTCACGCCTCACCTCTCACCCTACCTCTTCCTTCTTTCTTCCACCTCCTCCACTCCCTGCCCTTCACGCCTCACCTCTCACCCTACCTCTTCCTTCTTTGTTCTAGCTCCTCCCCCTCCCTTCACGCCTCACCTCTCAACTTACCTCTTCCTTCTTTCTTCTAGCTCCTCCCCCTCCTATCACACCTCACCTCCTCCCCCTCCCTTCACGCCTCACCTCTCACCCTACCTCTACCTTCTTCTAGCTTCTCCCCCTCCCTTCACCCCTCACCTCTCACCCTACCTCTTCCTTCTTTCTTCCACCTCCTCCCCTCCCCTCCCTTCACGCCTCACCTCTCACCCTACCTCCACCTTCTTTCTTCTAGCTCCTACCCTCCCTTCACGCCTCTTCCGAGCTCTTTCACTCCACTCATCTCTTCCCCTGCTCTCGCCTGATCTTTCTCTCTCTCTGCGCTTTGTCCTCTTCTCTCATCTGTACCTCTTCTCTGTTCCCCTCCCTCCTCCTCTCTTACTGTCTCTACTTTCATCTTGCCCCGCACCAGCCTCTTCTCCCCCCTCTCTCTTGGACGCCATGCCCCCCTCCATCCTGCCTTCCTTCATCTGTGTCCTTCCCCTCTCCTTCTCTCCTCTCTTTCATCACTTACTCCCTCCTTCCCTGTCCTTTCGCATCCCTCCCTCCACCTGCACCTTCCTACTCCTCTCTTCTTCCCGCCTCTCTTGTGTCTCAGCTTCTTCTTCTCCTTTACTCCCTCCTTTGTTTACCTCTCCCTTCTCCACTCTCTTCCTTCCCTCTTCTTTCTTCGCCCCTCCTCTTCCCGCTGTGTTCCTGTTCTCTCTGCCCCACTCTTGCTCTTCTCTCTCTTCTTCTTCTCTCTCCCCTTCCCTCCTGGGTTTCTCTTTCCTTCTCTCTCACCCCTCTATCTTCTTTATTTCTCCTCTCTCCAGTTCCCTCCTGGTTTCCCGCATTTCCTGCCTATTTCTTCTCATTTGCCTCTCACCCCATCTCCGCCCCCTCCATTTTGTCCTCCGTCCTTGTGTCCCCTTCCTTCCATCTCGCCCCCCCCTCTCCCCCCGGAGCTATTTTCTCCCCCCGTCCTCTGTATGTCTTCTTTCTTCCCTCTCCCCTCCCGTCTGTATTTACGCACTCCCCCACCACCTCTCCCTTGTCCCCTCCACCTCCCCTCACTAACAGCAGTTGTTTTCCCCTCAGTATCAAGCCGCTCCGCCGCTGCTTCTTGTTCTAATTACCGCGTCGCATCTGACAGGCGGGGAGCCCGGCCGAGCATCTGCCGTGTACCCAGCTCACTGAGAATTAACGAGGATGCGCTTTACCTGGGGGGTCCCCCCCCCCCCCCCCACCGCCCCCTGCGGGGCTGCGGGCCTCCAGTCCTCCGATAGTCACGTTTACTTCATGGCCTCGGTGTGTGAGCAGCAGCAGAACTATCTAGTGCCACGCGAGTGCTTCAGGGTGCTATACAAGCAGCTGGAACCCCCGTCTATTGGCCACATCCTCAGTTTCTGGTTTTAGGACAAAGTTCCAGGGTGCTTGTGAGGATGAAAGCCTGAAGCCCTAACACGCAGCTCTTCTGTGTGTTCTGTTCATTGATGCCAGGTGGGACTGGGGGTGTTGGACGTGGCCCTTTTTGCAGGTTCATGCCTTAACTTTTTGCCTCCTTCCTCCTCCTATTTTTTCTGACCTCTCGCTGTTGGCTCTAGGACTCTGAGCACTTTATCACTGCTGATCAGTGCTAAAGTGCAGGTGCTCTCCCTTCTAAAGTTGGTATGATTGGCTTGCACCTGATTGGCATATTTAATTTACCTCTAAGTCCCTTGTACAGTGGTACCCCCATACCCAGAGCCTGTAAAATAAATGCTACTAGTCGGCCTGCAGCACTGCTTGCGCCACCCACGGAAGTAGCCTTAAAACCCTGTCTCAGGCCTGCTAGCGCCGGGCTTGCGTGCACAGTTTGCTGCCACAGGGACCTGGCATCTAAATTTACTTGCCAGCCCATAAATCCCCTTTTACTACATGTAAGTCACCTCTAAGGTACGCCCTAGCTAGCCCTATGGGCAGGGTGCTATCTATGTAGAAGGCAAGACATGTGCCATGTTGCGTGGCCTGTCCTGGTAGTGACAAACAGCCTATTTGGTTTCTCACTGCGGTGAGTGCTGCCTTCCCATGGGATTGCATTGGAAATGTCCTAACATATGTCTAAGTGGTATTGTCTGATTTATGAGGGGTAGCGTAGGCATGTTTGGTATGGTTGTAATGGTAGTGAGAAATGCTACTTACTGGTGTAGGTGGATTTTTTATTACTAATACAGAAATGCCACTTCTAGAAAGCGAGTATTTCTCTGTGCTTATGACTCTGGTGTTTTGCAGCTTGACTCAAATTCATGTCCAGGCAGAATGACAGTTGGGGCTTTGTGCATACTTTTCAGAGCCTGTATACGGGGGGTGGAGGTGTCACAGAGGTGCATCTGCATACTGAATAGTCTTCCTGGGCTGAGAGAAGAGGGGTGTGGGGCACACATGCACCTGTAAAGTCTGTGCCCTGGCCTCACACAATAGGGTTGTTTACCCCCAACTGATGTTTGGAGCCTGTGCTGGAGGAGAGAGGGGGCACTTCCAGAACCATTTGTAACTGGTTGGAACCTCCTCTCCCTTTCCTTTGTAACACACTGTAAAACTGAGTATAAGTACAGGGGAATTTTCCCCACAATTTGGAGACACTTTGGAACTTATGTGAAACTGCCATAGACTGCTGCTGCTGTGCTGACCTGTGATCTGCTTGCATCCCCCTTGAGCTGGCCTGCTACTGGGCCCTGCCGCCCCGTGCGCCATGATCATTTGTCCCCCAGGGCTGGGTGCTGTGGCCCTGGACCCCTGCAACAAGTCCAAAGGCCCTGGAGAGCGCTTTGCCATCTTTCCCTGAAGCACTTTGAAAGTGCTTTCTTTGTGGTGCATTTTGCGCTTAAAAGCGTGACCTTGATGGTGCCTTTGCACTGGGTAAAGTTGCAGGAGGCTGGCCTGGTTTGTAGTGGGTATCTTGGGTACTTACACCTTATACCAGGTCCAGTTATCCCTTGTTAGAGAATGTAATAGTGTTCTAGCAGCTTAGGCTGATAGAGGTAGTTATAGCAGAGCAGCGTAGGCTGAACTAGGAGACATGCTAAGCCACTTATAGTTACACAGTACTAATACACAAGTAAAGACTATACTCAGTGTTACCAAAAATAAAGATATTTATTTGGGTGACACAGTACTAAAAATATCTTAGAGACAATACTCCTTCTGGAGGTAAGTATTATACACAATATATACACTAGTAACCAAAAGTAGACAAGTAAATAGTCATAGAACAGTGCAAATAGTAGGAAATCCTATAGAATGCAACGGGAGAAAATAGGTCTAGGGGCAACACAAACCATATACTAAAAAAGTGGAATGCGAATCACAAATTCCCCCACCAGATAAGTGTAGTGTGTAGAGAATTGCTGGCAGAGTAAGAATACAGTAAGGGTAAGTAAATTACCCCTCCCCAGAGCCCAGAAAAGCAGGAGTAAAGTACTCCAAGTTTCCTTAGGATGCACTGCACCTCGTGATTGGGATTTTGCAGCAGCCAACCAAGTCTGCAAAGAACAACTGCTGGATTCCTGGACCTGAAGACCTGCAAAAGAAGGGGATCAAGTCCAGAAGTTGAAAGAAGTTCCAGGAAGGACAGGAGCCCCTGCAAACCCAGAAGAGGGTGCAAAAGAAGAGTCCATGGTTAGTTGAAGACTGCAGAATTGCACCCTAGAAAGATGACAGTGGGTTTCTACATGATGCAAAAGATGTCCCACAGCGTGAAGATTGTTGCAGATGAGATTTCGTGTTGGAAAGCACCAACAAGCCTTGGCTACGACAAAAGGCACTGGATGGACCCAGGAGGGACCTGGGAACCGTAACTCTGTGTGAGGAGATGGGGGGGCTCTCAGCACTTTAGAGAGCCCTCAAGACATCAGCCAGCACCCCCAGAAGCCGCAGGATCTGGGTTCAAAGGAGGTGCAAAATGCGGTTGATGCAGCACAACAAAAGAAAGTCCAACACCGCCGGAAAACAACTCAGTGAGTTGAGCATCGCAGGGTGGAGTGCTTGGGACCTGGGCCAGGCTGTGCACAAAGAGTGCACAGAGGCAGTAGGAGGCGAAGAAGACACAAAACACAGGGGTACCGTTGTTCTCGGGGAAGGCAAGGACTTACCTCCTTCAAATTGCATCAGCAGGACCTCAGGACAGTCTATGTTGATGATGTCCACCCTCTGTGTTCTTAGGAGCATGCTCGTCGCCGTGAGAGGAGTCCTAGGGTACCGGTCATTGCCTTGGAAGGTGCCTGCTTGGAGTAGGGGAGTGATCCGTCACTCCACAGGAGATTTCTTCGGTCCTTCTTGTGCAGGATGAAGACAGGGAGTCCCCAGAGAATTCACACCATCAAAACTGTTGCAGTTGCTGACTTGGAGCTGAGGTTGCTGAAGAAAAGGGTCTCTTGTAGACACTTTGTTGCAGTTACAGTGTTTCTTGGAGCAGGCTGCGGTTGATCTGAGGTCAGAAGAGTCTGAAGTTGTTACAGAGGATTCCTGAAGGAAACTTGCCAGCAGAATCTGAAGAGACCCCACAGGAGAGACCCTAAATAGCCCTGAGAGGGGGATTGGCTACCTTATCAGGTATGGACCTACCAGGAGGAGTCTCTGACGTCACCTGCTGGCACTGGCCACTCAGAGCCCTCCAGAGTGCCACCACACCTTGCAAAGCAAGATGGCTGAAGTCTGGGACACACTGGAGGACCTCTGGGCACCACCCCTGGGGTGGTGATGGACAGGGGAGTGGTCACACCCCTTTCCTTTGTCCAGTTTCCCACCAGAGCAGGGGAGAAGGGGTCCCTGAACCAGTGTAGACTGGTTTATGCAAGGAGGGCACCATCTGTGCCCTGCAAAGCATTTCCAGAGGCTCTGGGAGAGACTACCCCTCCTCAGCCTGTAACACCCATTTCCAAAGGGAGAGGGTGTAACACCCTGCTCCTAAAGGAAATGCTTTGTTCTGCCTTCCTGGGACTGGGCTGCTCAGACCCCAGGAGGACAGAAACCTGTCTGAGGGTTGGCAGCAGCTGTAGCTGCAGTGAAAACCCCAGAGAGCTAGTTTGGCAGTACCCGGGGTCTATGCTGGAGCCCCGGGAATGCATGGGATTGGCTCCCCAATACCAGATTTGGAATGGGGGCGACAATTGATCTTAAACATGTTACATGGCCATATTCGGAGTTACCATTGTGAAGCTACATATAGGTATTGACCTATATGCAGTGCACGTGTGTAATGGCGTCACCGCACTCACAAAGTCCGGGAAAATAGCCCTGAACTATGTGGGGGCACCTTTGCTAGTGCAAGGGTGCCCTCACACTTAGTAACTTTGCACCTAACCTTCAGCAAGTGAAGGTTAGACATATAGGGGACTTATAAGTTACTTAAGTGCAGTGCAAATGGCTGTGAAATAATGTGAGCACTATTTCACACAGGCTGCAATGGCAGGCCTGTATAAGGGTTTGTCAGAGCTCCTTATGGGTGGCAAAAGAAATGCTGCAGCCCAAAAGGATCTCCTGGAACCCCAATGCCCTGGGTACCTAGGTACCATATAGCAGGGACATATAAGGGGGGGAGGGGGGGTCAGTGTGCCAATTGAACTTCATAAATGAAGTCACTGGCCTACAGTGACAAATTTAAAAGCAGAGAGAGCATAAGCACTGAGGTTCTGATTAGCAGAGCCTCAGTGACACAGTTAGGCACTACACAGCCATACGCACTAGGCCATAAACTATGAGCGCTGGGGTCCTGGATAGCAAGATCCCAGTGAGACAGGAAAAACACACTGACACACACACTCACAAACAGGCCAAAAGTGGGGATAAACATGTTAGAAAGAGACTACTTTCCTGCAAAAGTGCCTTCTTGAATTCTGGAATCACCGGTGTAACCAGGGCTCTTTAAGCATGCCCCCGCGCTCATAAGCGCATCGCTGATTCTAAAATGACCGCCGCAGCCCAGGCGAGCTGACTTTGCTGAGTGCGACTGAAACGCTGGCCCTAGGACCCCCGGGGCACAACTGATTGACAAAAAGGAGCAAGCGTGCTCCAACCGTGCCCCTGGAGTGAAGCGTGCTCTCAGGAACACCCCCGGTGCACCAGCAGGCCCACATTTAGGCCCATTCACCGCTGCAGGCCGGCCAGGAGCAGAGACGCTCGCACTCTAGATCGGGTGCAGACAAGTGCTCAGTGACAACCCCAGGAAGGAGGAAGACCTCATCAGAGGTCTCCTCTGGATCCCAGGCCCACCCAGACAGCAGGACGCAGAGGAGATAAGGGTAAGACCCCTTCTCCCCCAGTCGCTGCCACAGGAGCGTGAAGCTCCGGTGATCCTTGGAAACAGTGAAGGGCCGGCGGGGTAGAAGCCTCATCGGAGGCTCCCCGTGATGCTGGGCCCCCTATTGTGTTGTGTGCTGCCTTTGCCCCCCCTCTGAAGGGGCAGCTGAGGCATCGGGGGGGTCCCCAGGGATCGTCGGCCCCAGGAGGGGCCCATTATAAAAACCAGAGGGGGTGGGGGTCGCTTCCCTCCTCCCCCAATCAGCGGAGTGGCCCCCCCGGTGAGCGCGTGGAGCACTGGGCCCCCGTTTGTTCTTCTTTGTACTAAAAGTGCCTCTTCCTCATAATACAGGTACTCCTAAAGAGACACACTTTTCTAAATGTTCCTCATATGGTTGTTATGGATTGATGTGTTAGCCTGCGTATTTCTGATGCGCCATATATGTTGTTGATGTTCCTTGTATGGGCATTTCCAGCTGATGTGTGTTCATGACTTGTTATATGTTTTATAATGTTCCTGATATGAGCATTTATGATACTTTAATGACAAGTGCATTTATTTAGTAATGTGATCCTGAGTACTGCTTGTGTTGCAGAATAATAAGTAACCTGTGTGTTATATGTGACCACTGCTGGTTCTGCAGAGTAACTATTGTGTAACGGTCTGACAACTGTTTGAGTAGCAGGGTATCGCTGACATGCTGTGTTTGGACTAATAATTGTGTTGTGTACAATACAATATATTTTCTTATAACGTAGGGAGTCAAAACGACCCCCGCGGTCGGAGCTAATGTGGCGGTAGTACCACTAACAGGCTGGCGGTACTTACCGCAAAATTATGACATTGGCGGGTTGGCTAAAGCCAACCTGCCAGTGTACCACTCCGACCGCCATGGCGGTAGCAGCCGCCAGGCTGGAGATAAGAATCTCATTGTGCCTCCGGGGGTATCATCACCCTGCCTACCGCCATGGCTTTCGTGGCATTCGTAACGCCACGAAAACCATGGTGGTAAGCCTTATCAGTGACAGGGAATTCCTTCCCTGTCACTGATAGGAGGCCCTTCCAAACCTCTCCAAACACCCCTCAAGCCCCCCTACATCCACACCCCCTTCCCACACATGCATACACACACTCATCTACACATACATACAGGCCTGCATTCATCCATTCAGGCACACATCCGCACATACATCAAAACATACACGCAGACACGCATTCACATTTCCATACATACACAGACTCACACACATTCATACACGCACTCACACACATTCATACACACACGCAAACAACACTAAACACAAACTCGCATTCACGCACACACTCACACATACAAGCAGACACACATACACACACACACAACACCCCCCACCCACCTCCCCTGTCAGAGACCCGACTTACCTGGATCCAGGGTGTCTTCTGGCAGGGGACGGGATGGGGCGCTGCTACCGCCAGCAGCGGCCGCCAGCAGAACACCACCAGGCCGTATTCTTTTTCATAATACGGCTGGCGGCGGTCTACTGGCGTGGTGCTGCTGGTGGTAGCAGCGCCACCTTACCGCCATCAGCCAGTATGGCCACAGAAGGATTTCCACTCTTCTTGTGGCGCAAATCTGGCTGGGGTCATATTATGGCGGACAGATGGTAGCCGTGGCGACGGTCTTTTTGGCGGCCGTCGTCGCGGCGGTAGGCGGTTTTTACTGCCATTGTCATAATGGGGGGCACACACACCTGCTCAGTGCCAGGATACCCTTGCTGGTCATAGTGCACTTTACAAATTCACATAACATATCCATCTACTCTAAGTACGGCTAGACACGCACTCCTGCTCAGCGCCAGGATACCCTCACGGGTGATAGTGCGCTTTACAAATAAACATAACATATCCATCCTACACTAGGCAGGGCTAGACACACATACCTCCTCAGCACCAGGATACCCTCGTGGCTGATAGTGCGCTTTACAAATAAACATAACATATCCATCCTACCCTAGGCAGGGCTAGAAACACACACCTGCTCAGCACCAGGATACCCTCGCGGGTGATAGTGCGCTTTACAAATACACATAACATATCCACCCTACCGTAGGGAGGTCTAGACACACACACCTGCTCAGCGCCAGGATACCCTCGCGGGTGATAGTGCACTTTACAAATACACATAACGTATCCATCCTACCGTAGGAAGAGCTAGAAACACACACCTGCCCAGCGCCAGGATACCCTCGCGGGTGATAGTGCACTTTACAAATACACATAACGTATCCATCCTACCATTGGGAGGGATAGACACACACACCTGCTCAGCGCCAGGATACCCTCGAGGGTGATAGTGCACTTTACAAATTCACATAACATATCCATCTACTCTAGGTACGGCTAGACACGCACTCCTGCTCAGCACCAGGATACCCTCACGGGTGATAGTGCGCTTTACAAATAAACATAACATATCCATCCTACCCTAGGCAGGGCTAGACACACATACCTGCTCAGCGCCAGGATACCCTCGTGGCTGATAGTGCGCTTTACAAATAAACATAACATATCCATCCTACCCTAGGCAGGGCTAGAAACACACACCTGCTCAGCGCCAGGATACCCTCGCGGGTGATAGTGCGCTTTACAAATACACATAACACATCCACCCTACCATAGGGAGGTCTAGACACACACACCTGCTCAGCGCCAGGATACCCTCGCGGGTGATAGTGCACTTTACAAATACACATAACATATCCATCCTACCGTAGGAAGGGCTAGAAACACACACCTGCTCAGCGCCAGGATACCCTCGCGGGTGATAGTGCACTTTACAAATACACATAACGTATCCATCCTTCCATTGGGAGGGATAGACACACACACCTGCTCAGCACCAGGATACCCTCGCGGGTAAGAGTGAGCTTTACAAATACACATAACATATCCATCCTACCATAGTTAGGGCTAGACGTGCACACCTGCTCAGCACCAGGATACCCTCGCGGGTAAGAGTGAGCTTTACAAATACACATAACATATCCATCCTACCATAGGGAGGGCTAGGCACACACACCTGCTCAGCGGCAGGATACCCTCGCGGGTGATAGTGACCTTTACAAATACACATAACGTATCCATCCTACCGTAGGAAGGGCTAGACACATACACCTGCTCAGCGCCAGACACCCTCACAGGTGATAGTGCGCTTTACAAACACACATAACATATCCATCCTACCATAGGTACGGCTAGACACACACACCTGCTCAGCGCCAGGATACCCTCGCGGGTGATAGTGCGCTTTACAAATATACATAACATATCCATCGTACCATAGGGAGGGCTAGACACACACACCTGCTCAGCGCCAGGATACCCTCGCGGGTGATAGTGCGCGTTACAAATACACATAACATATCCATCCTACCATAGGGAGGGCTAGACACACACACCTACTCAGCGCCAGGATACCCTCGCGTGTGATAGTGCGCTTTACAAATACACATAACATATCCATCCTACCAGAAGTAGGGCTAGACACACACACCTGCTCAGCACGAGGATACCCTCGCGGGTGATAGTGCGCTTTACAAATACACATAACATATCCATCCTACCATAGGGAGGGCTAGACAGACACACCTGCTCAGCACCAGGATACCCTTGCGGGTGATAGTGCCTCCTACCATAGGGAGGGCTAGAAACACACACCTGCTCAGCGCCAGGATACCCTCGCGGGTGATAGTGCACTTTACAAATACACATAACATATCCATCCTACCATGGGAAGGCCTAGACACACACACCTGCTCAGCGCTAGGATACCCTCGCGGGTGATAGTGCGCTTTACAAATACACATAACATATCCATCCTACCAGAAGTAGGGCTAGAAACACACACCTGCTCAGCATGAGGATACCCTTGCGGGTGATAGTGCGCTTTACAAATACACATAACATATCCATCCTACCATAGGGAGGGCTAGACACACACACCTGCTCAGCACCAGGATACCCTCGCGGGTGATAGTGCATCCTACCATAGGGAGGGCTAGACACACACACCTGCTCAGCGCCAGGATACCCTCGCGGGTGATAGTGCACTTTACAAATACACATAACATATCCATCCTACCATTGGGAGGGCTAGACACACACACCTGCTCAGCACCAGGATACCCTCGCGGGTGATAGTGACCTTTACAAATACACATAACGTATCCATCCTACCATAGGGAGGGCTAGACACACACACCGGCTCAGCACCAGGATACCCTCGCGGGTAAGAGTGAGCTTTACAAATACACATAACATATCAATCCTACCATAATTAGGGCTAGACGCGCACACCTGCTCAGCACCAGGATACCCTCGCGGGTGATAGTGAGCTTTACAAATACACATCACATATCCACCCTACCATAGGGAGGGCTAGGCACACACACCTGCTGAGCGGCAGGATACCCTTGCGGGTGATAGTGACCTTTACAAATACACATAACATATCCATCCTACCATAGGTAGGGCTAGACACGCACACCTACTCAGCGCCAGGATACCCTCGCGGGTGATAGTGCGCTTTACAAATACACATAACGTATCCATCCTACCATAGGGGGGGCTAGACACACACACCTGCTCAGCGCCAGGATACCCTCGCGGTGATAGTGCGCTTTACAAATACACATAACGTATCCATCCTACCATAGGGGGGGCTAGACACACACACCTGCTCAGCGCCAGGATACCCTCGCAGTGATAGGTCGCTTTACAAATACACATAACATATCCATCCTACCATAGGTGGGGCTAGACACACACACCTGCTCAGCACCAGGATACCCTTGCGAGTGATAGTTTGCTTTACAAATACACATAACATATCCACCCTACCATAGGGAGGTCTAGACACACACACCTGCTCAGTGCCAGGATACCCTCGCGGGTGATAGTGCGCTTTACAAATACACATAACATATCCATCCTATCATAGGGAGGTCTAGACACACACACCTGCTCAGCGCCAGGATACCATCGCGGGTGATAGTGCGCTTTACAAATACACATAACATATCTATCCTACCATAGGAAGGGCTAGACACACACACCTGCTCAGTGCCCCGATACCCTTGCGAGTGATAGTGCGCTTTACATATACACATAACGTATCCATCCTACCATAGGAAGGGCTAGGCACACACACCTGCTCAGCGCCCGGATACCCTCGAGGCTGATAGTGCGCTTTACAAATACACATAACGTATCCATCCTACCATAGGGAGGGCTAGACACACACACCTGCTCAGCGCCAGGATACCCTCGCGGGTGATAGTGCGCTTTACAAATACACATAACGTATCCATCCTACCATAGGGAGGGCTAGACACACACACCTGCTCAGCGCCAGGATACCCTCGCGGTGATAGTGCGCTTTACAAATACACATAACGTATCCATCCTACCATAGGGGGGGCTAGACACACACACCTGCTCAGCGCCAGGATACCCTCGCAGTGATAGGTCGCTTTACAAATACACATAACATATCCATCCTACCATAGGTGGGGCTAGACACACACACCTGCTCAGCACCAGGATACCCTTGCGAGTGATAGTTTGCTTTACAAATACACATAACATATCCACCCTACCATAGGGAGGTCTAGACACACACATCTGCTCAGCGCCAGGATACCCTCGTGGGTGATAGTGCGCTTTACAAATACACATAACATATCCACCCTACCATAGGGAGGGCTAGACACACACACCTGCTCAGCGTCAGGATACCCTTGCGGATGATAGTGCGCTTTACAAATACACATAACATGACATAGTCCCCATGTCCTGGTTTGAACACCCTGCGTGCATCATTTGTCTCTAGACTGGGAGTGGGTTTTCACAATTGATGCCCCCCTACCTGACCTGAAGTGCCTGTCTGAAGTACTTGTCTCTGGACAGAGAGAGGGCTGAAACAAGTTACGCCACCTGGGAGTGGGCAGAGACAAGAAATGTCCCCGTATCCTGACCTGAAGTGGCTGCCTGAAGTACTCACTGGTGGAGTGGGAGTGGGCAGAGACAAGTAATGTCCCCGTATCCTGACCTGAAGTGGCTGCCTGAAGTACTCATCGGTGGTCTGGGAATGGGCAGAAACAAGTAATGTCTCTGTATCTTGACCTGAAGAGCCTTTCTGAAGTACTCATCGGTGGACTGGGAGTGGGCAGAGACCCTAGCCTGAAGAGAGCAGTGATACCCCGGTATCCTGACTTGAAGAGCCTGCCTGAAGTACTCATCTGTGGGCTGGGAGTGGGCAGAGACAAGTAATGTCCCCTGAATCCTGACCTGAAGTGGCTGCCTGAAGTGCTCATCGGTGGAGTGGGAGTGGGCAGAGACAAGTAATGTCCTCTAAATATGATGGTCTCCTGCTCTCTGCTTCTCATAGGAATATGGTAAATCGGGGCTAAAGTTCTTAAACTTCCCAACTGTGACATGAGGTGACCTTCCTGTGAGAGGGTTGACTACTAGAGAAAGAACACAGACTAAAGGCCTCCTGCCTGCTCTTAAGGAGGAGCTGAGTTTGTTGGCCATAGAAATATCTAATTAGAAAGGACTTCTGTATCCCCTCTCAGGAAGTAGCATTTAACCCTTTCTCTGCTGAAGTGTGTTCACACTCGGGTGCAAATCAGGCTGTGAGGTTGTTCAAACACATTTGCTTACTTTGAGCCTGGTCAAGACGACCACAAAATCACTGGCGCAAATTGCTACTGGGTGAGGTCATTAGTGGGTGTGCAATTTGCACCCGATTGCCAGGGGGGGTAGCTTGAGGGGGGTGTTTAAGGTATTATAATGAGGACCAGCCATTGACCGCAATGAAGTGTGTATTTACTATTCTAACTCCACGCGCGCTTTGGTAGTACGGAAGGGTATCAAGCGGACCGAGGCAAATATAACTGCTACAGCATCCATTTTAGGACATCCTCATTCCTCACTCCTCATCCCTACTTCTCATCCCTGCTTCTCATCCATCTTCCCTACTTCTCATCCATCATCCCTACTTCTCTTCCATCATACCTACTTCTCATCCCTGTGTCTCATCCCTGCTTCTTATCCATCATCCCTACTTCTCATCCATCATCCCTGCTTCTCTTCCATCATCCCTATTTCTCTTCCATCATCCCTACTTCTCATCCATCATATATCATCCCTACTTCTCATCCATCATCCCTACTTATCCATCATACATCATCCCTACTTCTCATCCATCACCCCTACTTCTCTTCCATCATCCCTGCTTCTCTTCCATCATCCCTGCTTCTCATCCATCATCCCTACTCCTCATCCCTGCTTCTCATCCATCATACATCATCCCTACTTCTCACTTCTCATCCATCATCCCTGCTTCTCATCCATCACACATCATCCCTACTTCTCATCCATCATCCCTACTTCTCTTCCATCATCCCTACTTCTCATCCATCGTATATTATCCCTACTTCTCATCCATCATCCGTACTTCTCTTCCATCATCCCTACTTCTCATCCCTGTGTCTCATCCCTGCTTCTTATCCATCATCCCTACTTCTCATCCATCATCCCTGCTTCTCTTCCATCATCCCTATTTCTCTTCCATCATCCCTACTTCTCATCCATCATATATCATCCCTACTTCTCATTTATCATCCCTACTTCTCATCCATCATCCATCATCCCTACTTCTCATCCATCACCCCTACTTCTCTTCCATCATCCCTGCTTCTCATCCATCATCCCTACTCCTCTTCCCTGCTTCTCATCCATCATATCATCCCTACTTCTCACTTCTCATCCATCATCCCTACTTCTCATCCATCATACATCATCCCTACTTCTCATCCATCATTCATACTTCTCATCCATCATCCCTGCTTCTCATCCATCATATATCATCCCTACTTCTCATCCATCATCCCTACTTCTCATCCATCATCCCTGCTTCTCTTCCATCATCCCTACACCTCACCCCTGCTTCTCATCCCTACTTCTCTTCCATCATCCCTACTCCTCATCCATCATCCCTACTCCTCATCCCTCAGTCATACCAACACATTTTCAGTTTTGTGAAACACACCTTCACACTGATTGGTTGGGAACAGCCAATCAGAGTTATGAGAGAGAGCTGCAGTCTTACAGCTCTGCTGGTTTGGGAAATACAATGAGCCCACAGCCAGGGCCATAAATCAGTTCTTGGAGAAAGGGTTATACAGTTCATCTACAGTTCATCCAAAATAGTTCTGGTTTCAGAAAAGAAAAAGAAAAAGACAGCTCTCAGAGATAAAAGCAGCCTCAGATGTAAACTTGTTATTTGTTACAAATAAAAAGCAGGCTCAGATTTAAACATTTTATTCCTTAGAAATAAAAATTAAACCAGAAAAGGTTTGGATGAATTGGATTGCACTGTCACCAGAGTTGATTTTAAACATTTTGTTTCTACATATGAAACTGAAACCAGAAAGGTTTTCAGTTGAACTGTAGATGACCTGTATAACCCTTTCTCCAAGAGCTGATTTATGGCCCAGGCTGTGCACTCCTTGTATTTCCCAAACCAGCAGAGCTTTCTGCAGAGGCCTGTGTAACAGAAAAACACTGAGCTAAATCAAATGAAATATTGTGCAGCCTTGAATTCACTGGAAACAAACACACAGTTGCATTTCCTCTCCTCCCTCTTCACCCTCCATGTGCAATGAGGAGGCTGTTTTTCATTGAAATAGAATGCAGCTCTCTCTCATAACTCTCATTTGCTGTTCCCAACCAATCAGTGTGAAGGTGTGTTTCACAAAACTGAAAATGTGTTGGTATGACTGAGGGAGGAGGAGTAGGGATGATGGATGAGGAGTAGGGATGATGGCTGTGGCATGAGAAGTAGTAATGATGGATGAGAAGTAGGAATGAGAAGCAGGGATGAGGGATGGGAAGTAGGGATGATGGGAGAGAAGTAGGGATGAGAAGCAGGGATGAGGAGTATGGGTGATGGAAGAGAAGCAGGGATGATGGATGAGAAGTAGGGATGATGTATGATGGATGAGAAGTAGGGATGATGGATGAGATGTAGGGATGATATATGATGGATGAGAAGTAGGGATGATGTATGATGGATGAGAAGCAGGGATGAGGAGTAGGGATGATGGATGAGAAGCAGGGATGATGGATGAGAAGTAGGGGTGATGGATGAGAAGTAGGGATGATAGATGATGGAAGAGAAGCAGGGATGATGGATGAGAAGTAGGGATGAGACACAGGGATGAGAAGTAGGGATGATGGAAGAGAAGCAGGGATGATGTATGATGGATGAGAAGTAGGGATGATGAATGAGAAGTAGGGATGATAGATGATGGAAGAGAAGCAGGGATGATGGATGAGAAGTAGGGATGAGACACAGGGATGAGAAGTAGGGATGATGGAAGAGAAGTAGGGATGATGGATGAGAAGCAGGGATGATGGATGAGAAGCAGGGATGAGACACAGGGATGAGAAGTAGGGATGATGAATGAGAAGTAGGGATGATAGATGATGGAAGAGAAGCAGGGATGATGGATAAGAAGCAGGGATGAGACACAGGGATGAGAAGTAGGGATGATGGAAGAGAAGTAGGGATGATGGATGAGAAGCAGGGATGAGGAGTGAGGAATGAGGATCTCCTAAAATAGATGCTGTAATCTGCACTTTTTGTTTTCTGAAGCACTGGCTTGAAGGTACCTAACCACACTACGGGGACTGGTCCTTGAAAAGCACTGGTCCTCATAAGGGTGGTGTTTGTCTGGAACTGACAGATTGACACTTTTTACACTCGAACACACACATATACATATATATATATATATACTCTCTCTCTCCTGTTTTGAAAGCCCTAAAAATGTTGATAATTTTACAAGATAATGTATTTCTCTCTCTAGTACCCCCACCAATCCGCATTCCCTTTTTCACTGCCTTTAAGCCCCCTCTTTTGAGTCCTGTTTGTGGTATAATTTATTTCAACATTATATAACATAACACACATAACTGTAAAGCGCACGCTCATCTAGATGGCGCTGAATAACAGATGTTTATTGTGACCTAAGTCAGTGGTTCTTATTTCATTTGTTCATAGCGCTTCTCATAGTTCACTCACACTCAGTCCTGTGATCTGCACGGTACAGGTTCTTTGCAGCAGGCACATTAACCCTCGGCGCTACCTCAGCTGAGTCAAACCTGCCACTGGACAAAACTCCAATCTC
The DNA here is from genome assembly GCF_031143425.1 of Pleurodeles waltl. Lineage (NCBI taxonomy): Eukaryota > Metazoa > Chordata > Amphibia > Caudata > Salamandridae > Pleurodeles > Pleurodeles waltl. The sequence continues at coordinate 19,245,501 of NC_090440.1, forward strand.
TAACATTAATCACTAGAGTTATCGTGACATCTATATTGTTGCATGAAAACCGCTGGACACATAAAGAAGTTCGCCTACGTTTAAACCAATAGTTATCTTTAAACAAGGCGCCCCCCCCACTTAAGCCAGCGCAAGGTGCGGCTGCACCGGTCGCACTGCTCTAAAGCCGGCCCTGCTCCTTTTATCATTCGAGGAGGTGGAGCCCCGTGTTGCAGGGAGGTTGGAGTGCCTGGTCTGTGCCGCTGTGCCTTGACGCGAGTGCGCCAGGTACAGCCCAGGTCAGCGCCCGACCACAGAGTGAATGCATTGCTGAATCTCGGGCCAGCTGTCCGAAGCCCTGTCGGCCTTTCCCTGTGCAAGCACCAACCCGGTCTGAATTTGAAAGGGTGGAGATCCCTAGACAGATGAGAGCTAAGAGGGGCTGCAGAAGCATCCATGGGACCCCAAATACCCCCTTTCAAGGGGTACCCAAGAGGGAGCTTTCTGAGTGGCACTGTCAGTGCGCCCCCTGGTGGCCTCTTTGCCTCTGTACCTGCGTCTCTAATACAGTTTGGGGGCGCACAGGCAGAGTCGCCTCATTTTCATGGAGCAGCGGTCTCATGGAACCGTGGGGACACCCCGTTGAGAAAGCACAGGACTACTTGTGCGCAAGCGCAGTCTGGCCACGGAAGAGGCCACACAAGCCTCCGTAGTCGCCTAGAATGGCAGGGTGCTCCGGGGGCACAGGAAGCTGGCACACACACCCGTTGCGCCCTGGGGCTCTTTTGATGAAAAGCTCCCTGGTATCTTCTGGGCACGAGACCCATGTCAGAGTCTCCTGACAACTGGTCTACATGACTATGGCCTGTGGCTCTGGGGTTTTGGTGCCCGCCCTGAGTGGCACTGCTGTTAGTGTGGGTAGCTACCACAGCCATGCCTAGGGTGCTTCTGGCTAGCTGCAGACATCTCTCACCACAAATGGCGGCTGGGAGAATGCAAGGAGGTGACGGAAGGACCAATTTTCAGAATTTACACAGATTGTCCTAAACTTTGACATTTCACTTAGGCACATGCCAAGCACACCTGTTGGCTCATAGGTGCCCGCAGGTTCTTAACCATGCTTGGCATATTATGGGTTTCAGTGCCACAGGTTCCATAACGGACGCGACCACGTGGTTTATTTCAAAGGGAAACTGAGAGGAAGTGTGTGTCTGGGGGGATCTTTGGTCTCAGGAGGTAGATATTCAACGTGGACTTCACGATAAAGCATCAAACCTTTAAACCTCTTTGTAGACACTACAGGAGGACGAGGTGGGGGAGGGGTGGTAAACCTTCCTTGAAGTGCGGGACTGCATAGAAGACTTGAGTCAAACATCTTGGATATACAGACCCTTACTGGTGGGCTCAGATCTCGCTTACCTGTGCTGGTGAGGCTGGTGTCCTCAGCCAGGGGCATCACAGTGACCGCACCTGGAGGGAGGTGAAACAAAGGTCTGCGTCTCCCTCTGCACAGCTGCGGTGCCCTGGTGAAGCATCTTGAATTACTGAGCTTGTCTTCTTAAATTATTGGTAAATCACCCTACATACCTTCCTTGTGGGGCAATGAATCATGTGGTTACCCAGGCAGATGCTTGGTTTTTCATGGATTTAGGGGTGACGTTTGGCTCCCAGAAGGTAAGCCAGAATGATCAACCCCTTTCCCGAGGGAGCCCTGATCCCACGAGTGACCAGGGAGGCCAGGGGTGGGACATTGCACAGGTAGAGCGGCCAGGAGTCAGAACTCCTTGAAGTTTCCCTGGATCGAGGAGGGGTCCAAGGCGCAGGCTTACCACAGGAGAACCAGCGAGAAGAGAATGGTTCTTACCTTACGGTAGGGTGAGACTGGGCACCTGACAGGGGTTTGCATCAGTTGGTGAAGCCACTAGTCTACAAAGCATGGCCATCAGGAGGGTATCAAACTACTCAGCGTCATAACCACTGCCATGTTGGGTGTAGGCACTGGAGACGAGCTAGCGAGCCCTCACTAAGGGATGGTACCAGACATCGAGGCCCATGCTGCCTGAATGGCACCATCAGGGATACTGACTATGGCATGGTCAGATAATTACCGAAAGGAACATGATTTCTAAAACCCATGAATGGGCAATGGTGGTAAATGCTGAACTACTGCAGCCGAGCAGCCCCACTCTTGTAAGTAACGAGGCATCGATCAACTGTTCACTAGATGGCACCTTCATCCAGCGGGTTTATCCTTGTGGCGGACATCTTAAACCAGCAGACATCTTAATCCAGTGGGGCTATCCTTCTAGCAGATATTTTGAACCTCCAGACAACTTAATCCAGTGGGGATATTCTTAGAGCAGGCATTTTAAACCAGCAGACATCTTAATCCAGTGGGGATATCCTTCTAGCAGACATCGTAAACCAGCAGACTTCTTAATTCAGTGAGGTTCTCCTTGAAACAGACACCTTAATCCAGTGGGGTTCTCTTTGTAGAAGATATCTTAATCCAGTGGGGTTCTCTTTGTAGTAGATATCTTTATCCAGTGGGGGTTCTGCTTTTAGCAGACATCTTAATCCAATGGAGTTCTCATTGTAGCAGACATTTTAATCCAGTGGGTTTCTTGTTGTAGCAGACATCTTCACCCAGTGGCTGCTCTTTGTAGCAGATATCTTAATCCAGTGGGGTTCTTCTTGTAGCAGACAGATTAATTTAGTGTAGGATTCTGCAAAGTCGGTCCTGGAGAGCCGGGCCTATGCCAGGTTTTTAGCATATCCACATTTAGAAACAAGATGTTTCAGAAATCTACATTTTTCTAAATGTGGATATGCTAAAAATCTGGCATGGAACCGGCTCTCCAGGACCGACTTTGCAGAACCCGGGTGGGGTCCTCCTTGTAGCAGACATCTTCATCCAGTGTGTTTCTCCTTGTAGCAGCCATTTTAATCCAGTGGGGTTCTCCTTGTAGCAGACATGTTATTCTAGTGGGGTTCTTCTTGTAGCAGACATCCTAATCCAGTGGGGCTGTCCTTGTAGCAGAAACCTTAATCCAGTGGGATTCTCTGTGTAGCAGACATCTTAATCCAGTGGGTTTCTCCTTGTTGCAGATATCTTAAACTGGAGGATATCTTAATCCAGTGGGTTTCTCCTTGTTGCAGCTATTTTAAACTAAAATATATCTTAATCCAGTGGGGTTCTCCTTGGAACAGACATCTTAATCCAGTGGGTTTCTCCTTCTGGCAGACATTTTAATGCAGTGGGGTTCTACTTGTAACAGATATCTTAATCCAGTGGGGTTCTCTTTGTAGCAGACTTCTTAATATAGTGGATTTCTCCTTGTTACAGATATCTTAAACTAGCAGATGTCTTACTCCAGTGGGGTTGTCCTCATATCAGACATCCTAATCCAGTGGGGTTCTCCTTGGAGCAGACATCTTAGTCCAGTGGGATTCTCTGTGTAGCAGACATCTTAGTCCAGTGGATATCTTCTTGTTGCAGATATTTTAAACTAGCAGATATCTTAATCCAGTGGGTTTCTCCTTGGAGCAGACATCTTAATCCATTGGGGTTCTCCTTTTAGCAGACATCTTAATCCAGTTGGCTTCTCCCTGCAGCAGAGATCGTAATCTAGTGGGGTATCTTTCTACCAGACATTTTAAACCAGCAGACATCTTCATCCAGTGGGATACTCCTCGTAGCAGACATCGTCGTCCAGTGGGTTTCTCCTCATAGCAGACATCGTCATCCGGTTAGCTTCTCCTTGTAGCAGACATCTTAATCCAGTGGGTTTCTCTTTGGAGCAGAAATCTTAATCCAGTGGGTTTCTCTTTGTAACAGACATCTTAATCAAGTGGGGTTCTCTTTGTAGCAGACAGTTTAATTCAGTGGGTTTATCCTTGTAGCAGAAATCTTAATCCAGTGGATTTCTCCTTGCAGCAGACATTTTAAACCAACAGACATCTTAATCCAGCGGGTTTCTCCTTGTGGCAAACATCTTAATCCAGTGGGTTTCTCCTTGTAGCAGTCATTTTAATCCAAGAGGGTTTTTTTTGTAGCAGACATGTTACCTAGCGGGCTTCTCCTTGCATCAAACATCTTAATCCTGTGGATTTCTCCTTGCATCAGAAATCGTAATCTAGTGGGGTTCTCTTTCTAGCAGACATCTTAATCCACTGGTTTTCTTCTTGTAACAGACATCTAATCCAGTGGGTTTCACCTTGTAGCAGACATTTTCATCCAGTGGGATTCTTCTTGTAGCAGACATCTTAATCCAATGGGGTTCTCCTTGCAGCAGATATCTTAATCCAGTGGGGTGTCTTTGTAGCAGAAATCTTAATCAAGTGGGGTTCTCCTTGTAGCAGGCATCTTAATCCAGTGGGGTTCTCTTTGTAACAGACATCTTAATCGTTGGGGTTCTCCTATTTTAAACTAGCAGACATCTTAATCCAGTGGCTTTCTCCTTGTAGCAGACATTTTAATCCAGTGGGGTTCTCCTTGTAGCAGACCTCTTAATCCAATAAGGTTCTCTTTGTAGCAGACATCTTAATCCAGCGGGGTTCTCTTTGTAGCAGACACCTTAATTCAGTGGGTTTATCCTTGTAGAAGAAATCTTAATCCAGTGGATTTCTCCTTGCAGCAGACATTTTAAATCAACAGATACCTTAATCAAGTGGCTTTCTCCTTGTAGCAAACATCTTAATCCAGTGGGGTCTCTTTGTAGCAGACATCTTAATCCACTGGGATTCTCCTTGTGGGGTTCTCTTTGTAGCAGAAAACTTCACCCAGTAGGTTTCTCCTCGTAGCAGACATCTTAATCCAGTGGGTTTCTCCTAGTAGCAGAAATCGTAATCCAGTGGGGTTATCCTTCTACCAGTCATTTTAAACCAGCATACATCTTCACCCAAGAGGAGTCTCCTTGTAGCAGATATCATCATCCAGTGGGTTTCTCCTCATAGCAGACATCGTCATCCAGTGGGTTTCTCTTTGTAGCAGACATCTTAATCCAGTGTGTTTCTCCTTGTAGCAGACATCTTAATCCAGTGGGTTTCACCTTGTAGCAGACTTCTTCATCCAGTGGGATTCTCCTTGTAGCAGAGATCTTAATCCAGTGGGGCTCTCCTTGTATCAGACATCTTAATCCAGTGGGGTTCTCTTTGTAGCAGACATCATATTCCAGTGGGGATCTCTTTATAGCAGACACCTTAATTCAGTGGGTTTATCCTTGTAGCAGAAATCTTAATCCAGTTGATGGCTCCTTGTAACAGACATTTTAAACCAGCAGATATCTTAATCAAGTGGGTTTTTTCTTGTAGCAAACATCTTAATCCAGTGTGTTTCTCCTTGTAGCAGACATCTTAATCCAGTGGGGCTCTCTTTGTAGCAGGCATGTTGCCCAGTGGGTTTCTCCTTACATCAGACATCTCAACCCTGTGGGTTTCTCCTTGTAGCAGAAATCGTTATCCAGTGGGGTTCTCTTTGTAGCAGACATTTTAATCCAGTGGTGTTCTCTTTGTAGCAGACACCTTAATTCAGTGGGTTTAGCCTTGTACCAGAAATCTTAATCCAGTGGATTGCTCCTTGCAGCAGAGATTTTAAACCATCAGATATCTTAATCAAGTGGGTTTCTTCTTGTAGCAAACATCTTAATCCAGAGGGTTTCTCCTTGTAGCCGACATCTTAATCCAGTGGGGTTCTCTTTGTAGCAGACATGTTACCCAGTGGGTTTCTCCTTGCATCAGACATCTTAAACTTGTGGGTTTCTCCCTGTAGCAGAAATCGTTATCCAGTGTTTTTTTTCTTCTGTAGAACACATTTTAACCCAGTGGTGTTCTCTTTGTAGCAGACATGTTACCCAGTGGGTTTCTCCTCGCATCAAACATCTTAGTCCCGTGGATTTCTCCTTGTAGCAGAAATCGTAATCCAGTGGGGTTCTCTTTCTAGCAGACATTTTAATCCGCTGGTTTTCTTCTTGTAGCAGACATTTTAATCCAGTGGGTTTCATTTTGTAGCAGACATCTTCATCCAGTGGGATTCTCCTTGTAGCAAACATCTTAATCCAGTGGGTTGCTCTTTGTAGCAGATATCTTAATCCAGTGGGTTTCTCCTTGTAACAGACATCTTAATCCAGTCGGGTTCTCTTTGTAGCAGACATCTTCATCCAGTGCGATTCTTCTTGTAGCAGACATTTTAATCCAGTGGGGTTCTCTTTGTAGCAGAAAACGTATACCTAGTAATTGGTACCAGTGGTGCCCAAGGAAGGGCGGTAAAAGGGTTACCAGGGCTGAAGCACTGATTGTGCCACCCTGTGTGACCCGAGTAAAAGTAAGTCTGCAGAGCTGTCATGGCAACCTGCACAAGCAGCCTGCTGCTCAAATGAGACTCCGCCCACTTTAGGTGCGGGCAGAGTCCCTTCACTGCCCATAGCATGGGTCAGGCACCCCTAAATCAGGCCTCCTATAGCCCAGGAGGCAGGGTGCACTGTACTGTGCATAGCATGGGTCAGACACCCCTAAGTCAGGCCTTCTATAGCCTGGGAGGCAGGGTGCACTGTACTGTGCATAGCATGGGTCAGACACCCCTAAGTCAGGCCTCCTATAGCCCAGGAGTGAGGGTGTGCTGTACTGTGCATAGCAAGGGTCAGACACCCCTAAATCAGGCCTCCTATAGCCCAGGAGGCAGGGTGCGCTGTACTGTGCATAGCATGGGTCAGACACCCCTAAATCAGGCCTCCTATAGCCCAGGAGGCAGGGTGCACTGTACTGTGCATTGCAAGGGTCAGACACCCCTAAGTCAGGCCTCCTATAGCCCAGGAAGCAGGGTGCACTGTACTGTGCATAGCGTGGGCCAGACACCCCTAAATCAGGCCTCCTATAGCCCAGGAGGCAGGGTGCACTGTACTGTGCATAGCGTGGGTCAGACACCCCTAAGGCAGGCCTCCTATAGCCCAGGAGGCAGGGTGCACTGTAGTGTGCATAGCGTGGGTCAGACACCCCTAAATCAGGCCTCCTATAGCCCAGGAGGGCGGGTGCCCTGTACTGTGCATAGCGTGGGTCAGACACCCTAAAATCAGGCCTCCTATAGCCCAGGAGGCAGGGTGCACTGTACTGTGCATAGCGTGGGTCAGACACCCCTAAGTCAGGCCTCCTATAGCCCAGGAGGCAGGGTGCACTGTAGTGTGCATAGCGTGGGTCAGACACCCCTAAATCAGGCCTCCTATAGCCCAGGAGGGCGGGTGTGCATAGCGTGGGTCAGACACCCTTAAAACAGGCCTCCTATAGCCCAGGAGGCAGGGTGCACTGTACTGTGCATAGCATGGGTCAGACACCCCTAAATCAGACCTCCTATAGCCCAGGAGTGGGGGTGCACTGTACTCTGCATAGCATGGGTCAGACACCCCTAAATCAGGACTCCTATAGCCCAGGAGGCAGGGTGCACTGTACTGTGAGTGAGGACATATATGCATGAGCATACATGACCCCGTGTTAGCATTTAAAATGTAATGCTACTTTCAAGTAACCAGCGGTCCATACGATATGGACTGGAATCTGGGAAGTTCAGCGATGGCCCGGCCGATTCCCTCCATGTTTGGTATCAAACATCTTGCTTTTTATCCCGAGGCATGTTGTCCAAGCTCAGGATTGACTGGTATGTGCCCAGGTGGCACCCTTAGAGGATGCCCACCAAGTTACCAAGCTCTCTGCTGTTTTGGCGGGCTCTCTCAAGCCTCTTCCACCACGAACAAGAGTCTGCCCTCCTGATGGTTGTGCTAGCACTTCCACAGGACGGAGACAAAGGGCCTGGGCAGGCAGAAGGCCACACCTCCTCCCTCCCAGGCTGGCTAGTGTGAAAGTCAATCAAGGCGGTGAGCCTCAAAGGCTTCACCTGCACTTGAAATGTAATTACTCGTCCCCCATTGAGGAAAAAGCCCTTCCCACCCAGTCCAGCCCGACAGGCGAGACATTACCTATGCAGGAGGTGTACACCACCAAAATCTAGCCACACCTTCAGGGTGGGCTAGGGAGGTCTGTACACCTGAGAGAGGGTTCTGCCATCTTTGCAACCCTGAGGTTTAGTGGATTCTGGGTAGGAAAGTGGCCCACTCCCACAGGAAGTGGTCACTACAGGGGCGGGCTAGTCGCAGGGACTAGTAGCCCATTGAGCCACTGTCCCCCTCGCCCTTAACACCCCCTAAATCAGGTCTTAAGGGGCTCCCCTGGCACCAGAACCTTAGTTCTTACTTGCAAAGAAGAGGCACAAAGAAGACCCTGCCACCGACAACAGGACCTTGACTCCAGCCGCAGCATGAAGAGAGGACACAGAAGTGACCTACGGAGACCACCACAGGAACTGAGTGACTGACGTGTGCCCAAGATGAAAGCTCATTGGTCCTAGCAAGAGGGACCCACTGGACACAGAGAAGCCAAAAAAAGACCCCCCCTGTCTGGTGGGACCAGCCCCCTGTAACTGCAGGAGTAAACGCTGTGCTAAAGTCGAAGAATTGCGACCCAACAGGCTCCATATGGGTGAGCCTAAAGAAATTCAGTGTCCAGCATCTAAAGAGTAGGAATGATGTCTCTGCCGAGTTACAAGCCTCTACTCCCAGCCAGACGACTGCCAGCTGTCGAAGTACCAATAGACCACATTTGCAGCTACCAAGGTTTGTTTGTCACCAATCTGGAAACTGATGACCACTCGGACATCACCGACACCAGAGCAAACCCCCACCATAGAGACCGACATCGGCAACGACCCTTCCCTGTGGTTCTGCATCCTGACAAGAGTGACCTCGAGAAGAGCAGCAACGCAGCTTTGGCACAACCAGCTCCTGTGATTGTGGAACTGCGACTGGACCATTCAGGAATCCACGGCTTCTTCCAGCTTCTGCAACATTTCCCCAGCTGTGCATCCTGTGAGGGTGGCAAGTCTTCAGTCTGCATGAGAAGGAAGAAGGAATCTCCCTTGGAGTGAAGGAGTCACTCCCCTTCATCCGCAGGCACCTACTGCAATGACGACCGGCTGCGTGGCTCTCCTCTCATCCTGAGCTGCGTGGATCCTGCATCACAGGTGGTAGTCCGGGGTAGTCCTCATGGTTCTCTCTGCCAGCTGTCCAACTTTGGTGAGGCTAAGCCCTTGCCTCCCCACGCAAGACAGTAACCCCATGCACTGCTTCTCTTGCAGCTGCCAAGACTTGTTTGCATCTCCTCCAAGGGATCTTCAGGCTGCGTGTAGCTCCAGCCTCCATGACTCCTTCCTATGAAGCAGACCCTTCTGCAAGGTTCTCCTGCGGCGTGGCACCCTTCTTCTGTGTGCTGCATGGGCTCCTTCTTCGACATCTGTGTCCCCATCCTGTAGGACTCCTGTGGGTGCTGCATTTGCTCCTGTGGGCTCCCTGTGTTGCTGAGGGGTCCCTCTGTCCCCCCCTCCTGGGTTGAGTCCTCCTGGGCCTTGCTGGATTCCGGCAGCACCACTTTCTGCCAACTGCGATATTTGCCTTTGCCAACGCTTGTTGGTGGAATCCCTGCACCGATACCCATCTGCAATCTTCCTTCCAGCGTGGGACATCTTCTGTATCCCTCAGCAACTCTTCTCCGACTCCAGGGCTGCAGTGATGACCTGTTCTTCCTCACCATAGATGTAGAAAAGTACCATCTTGCCTGGCATGTTACCCCCATTTTTCACTGTATATATGTTGTTTTAGTTGTATGTGTCACTGGGACCCTGCCAGCCAGGGCCCCAGTGCTCATAAGTGTGCCTGAATGTGTTACCTGTGTTATGACTAACTGGCTCACTGAGGCTCTGCTAATCAGAACCTCAGTGGTTATGCTCTCTCATTTCTTTCAAATTGTCACTAACAGGCTAGTGACTAATTTTACCAATTTATATTGGCTTACTGGAACACCCCTATAATTCCCTAGTATATGGTACTGAGGTACCCAGGGTATTGGGGTTCCAGGAGATCCCTATGGGCTGCAGCATTTCTTTTGCCACCCATAGGGAGCTCTGACAATTCTTACACAGGCCTGCCACTGCAGCCTGAGTGAAATAACGTCCACGTTATTTCACAGCCATTTTACACTGCACTTAAGTAACTTATAAGTCACCTATATGTCTAACCTTTACCTGGTAAAGGTTGGGTGCTAAGTTACTTAGTGTGAGGGCACACTGGCACTAGCCAAGGTGCCCCCACATTGTTCAGGGCCAATTCCCCGGACTTTGTGAGTGCGGGGACACCATTACACGTGTGCACTACATATAGGTCACTACCTATATTTAGCTTCACAATGGTAACTCCGAATATGGCCATGTAACATGTCTATGATCATGGAATTGCCCCCTCTATACCATCCTGGCATAGTTGGCATAATCCCATGATCCCACAGGTCTGTAGCTCAGACCTGGGTACTGCCAAACTGCCTTTCCCGGGGTTTCACTGCAGCTGCTGCTGCTGCCAACCCCTCAGACAGGCTTCTGCCCTCCTGGGGTCCAGCCAGGCCTGGCCCAGGATGGCAGAACAAAGGACTTCCTCTGAGAGAGGGTGTTACACCCTCTCCCTTTGGAAAATGGTGTGAAGGCAGGGGAGGAGTAGCCTCCCCCAGCCTCTGGAAATGCTTTCATGGGCACACATGGTGCCCATTTCTGCATAAGCCAGTCTACACCGGTTCAGGGACCCCTTAGCCCTGCTCTGGCGCGAAACTGGACAAAGGAAAGGGGAGTGACCACTCCCCTGACCTGTACCTCCCCTGGGAGGTGCCCAGAGCTCCTCCAGTGTGCTCCAGACCTCTGCCATCTTGGAAACAGAGGTGCTGCTGGCACACTGGACTGCTCTGAGTGGCCAGTGCCATCAGGTGACGTCAGAGACTCCTTCTGATAGGCTCCTTCAGGTGTTACTAGCCTATCCTCTCTCCTAAGTAGCCAAACCCTCTTTTCTGGCTATTTAGGGTCTCTGTCTTTTGGGATTCTTTAGATAACGAATGCAAGAGCTCATCCGAGTTCCTCTGCATCTCTCTCTTCACCTTCTGCCAAGGAATCGACTGCTGACCGCGCTGGAAGCCTGCAAAACTGCAACATAGTAGCTAAGACGACTACTGCAACTCTGTAACGCTGATCCAGCCGCCTTCTCGACTGCTTTCCTGGTGGTGCATGCTGTGGGGGTAGTTTGCCTCCTCTCTGCACTAGAAGCTCCGAAGAAATTTCCCGTGGGTCGACGGAATCGTCCCCCTGCAACTGCAGGCACCAAAGAACTGTGTCACCGGTACCTTTTGTCTCCTCTCAGCACGACGAGCGAGGTCCCTTGAATCCAGCAACTCTGTCCAAGTGACTCCCACAGTCCAGTGACTCTTCAGTCCAAGTTTGGTGGAGGTAAGTCCTTGACTCCCCACGCCAGACTGCATTGCTGGGAACCGCGACTTTTGCAGCTACTCCGGCCTCCGTGCACTCCCGGCGGAAATCCTTTGTGCACAGTCCAGCCTGAGTCCACGGCACTCTAACCTGCATTGCACGACTTTCTAAGTTGTCCTCCGGCGACGTGGGACTCCTTTGTGCGACTTCGGGTGAGCACTGTTTCACGCATCCTTGTAGTGCCTGTTTCTGGCACTTCTGCGGGTGCTGCCTGCTTCTGAGAGGGCTCCTTGTCTTGCTCGACGCCCCCTCTGTCCCCAGACGCAATTGGCGACATCCTGGTCCCTCCTGGGCCACAGCAGCATCCAAAAACCCTAACCGCACGATTTGCAGCTAGCAAGGCTTGTTGGCGGTCTTTCTTCAGGAAAACACTTCTGCACAACTCTTCACGGCGTGGGGGATCCGTCCTTCAAAGGGGAAGTTCCTAGCCCTTGTCGTTCCTGCAGAATCTCCAGCTTCTACTGTCCAGTAGCAGCTTCTTTGCACCCACAGCTGGCAGTTCCTGGGCATCTGCCCATCTCCGACTTGCTTGTGACTTTTGGACTTGGTCCCCTTGTTCCACAGGTACCCTCGACTGGAAATCCATCGTTGTTGCATTGCTGATTTGTGTCTTTCCTGCAGAATTCCCCTATCACGACTTCTATGTCCTTTGGGGAACTTTAGTGCACTTTGCACTCACTTTTCAGGGTCTTGGGGTGGGCTATTTTTCTAACCCTTACTATTTTCTAATAGTCCCAGCGACCCTCTACAAGGTTACATAGGTTTGGGGTCCATTCGTGGTTCGCATTCCACTTTTGGAGTATATGGTTTGTGTTACCCCTATCCCTATGTGTCCCCATTGCATCCTATTGTAACTATACATTGTTTGCATTGTTTTCTAAGACTATTACTGCATATTTTGGTAGTGTGACATATATCTTGTGTATATTTGCTATCCTCAAACTGAGGGTACTCACTGAGATACTTTTGGCATATTGTCATAAAAATAAAGTACCTTTATTTTTTGTATATCTGTGTATTGTATTTTCTTATGATATTGTGCATATGACACTAGTGGTACTGTAGGAGCTTCACTCGTCTCCTAGTTCAGCCTAAGCTGCTCTGCTAAGCTACCATTATCTATCAGCCTATGCTGCTAGACACCCTATACACTAATAAGGGATAACTGGGCCTGGTGCAAGGTGTAAGTACCCCTTGGTACTCACTACAAGCCAGTCCAGCCTCCTACACTCAGAACTTACTAGCAAAGAAGAAGAAGTACAAAGAAGATGTTGTCACCGGCAACAGGACTTGGACTCCAGCCACAGCGCAAGGAGAGGACACAGAAGTGACCTATGGAGACCAACACCGGAACTGAGTGACAGACATGTGCCTGAGGTGAAAGCTCATTGGTCCCAGAAAGAGGGACCTCAGTGGACACCGAGAAGCCAAGAAAGACTTCCATGCAACTTGCAGAAGTAACGCCTTGGTCGAAGAACTGCAACCCAACAGGATCCGTGCTAGTGAGCCTAAAGAAACTCGGTATCCAGTATCCAAAGTGTGGGGGTAAGGTTTCTGCCAAGTTTCAAACCTCTACTCCCCGCCCGACGACCTCCAGCAGACGAGGTGCCAGTGGACCAAGTTTGCAGCTACCAAGGCTTGTTTGTCACGAATCTGGAAACCGATAACCACTTGGACATCACTCATTCTAGAGCAAACCCCAGCATAGAGACTGACATTGGTTACAACCCATCTCCTGTGGTTCTGCATCCTGAAGAAAGTGACCATCTAGAGGAGCAGCAAAGCATCTTTGGTACGACCATCTCCCGTGATTGACAGCTAGAACCCACCTCTGCACCCGGAGCCACCAGACATGGTGGCAAAGTTCTGACTGTTGATTCCTTGTCCTGGCCCACCAAAGACTTCTAAATTTAAAAGGTAGAACGTGTGTCCACCCCCAACTACGCATTTTCCAAGTGGTGCAAGAACTCCAGGCGCCGCAGTCTCGTTAACAGTAAGGACAGCAAAAGCACCTCTGCACTCGGACTTCCTGGCGAGGTTTTAAGAAACTGACTGTTGACTCTTGGTCTATGGCCCTGCAGAACGTTAAGCCCAGGTGGGTTCCTCGTAACTCACCCTGCAATTGCCTGATGTGTGCATGGTGTCCAGCTTTACCTAACAGATGTGTGCACGATGTCTATCTGTACCTGACTGATGTGTGCGTGGTGTCCAGATTTACCTGACTGATGTGTGCGTGGTGTCCAGCTGTACCCGACAGATGTGTGCATGGTGTCCAGCTGTACCTGGCAGATGTGTGCATAGTGTGCATCTTTACTGATGTGTGCAGGGTGTCCAGATGTATCTGACAGATGTGTTCCTGGTGCCCAGCTTTACCTGACAGATGTGTTCATGGTGCCCAACTTTACCTGACAGATGTGTTCATGGTGTCCATCTGTACCTGACAGATGTGTTCATGGTGTCCAACTTCACCTGACTGACATGTTCATGGGGCCCAGCTTTACCTGACAGATGTGTTCATGGTGCCCAGATTTACCTGACTGATGTGTGCATGGTGTCCAGCTGTACCCGACAGATGTGTGCATGGTGTCCAGCTGTACCTGGCAGATGTGTGCATGGTGTCCAGCTGTACCCGACAGATGTGTGCATGGTGTCCAGCTGCACCTGGCAGATGTGTGCATGGTGTCCAGCTGTACCCGACAGATGTGTGCATGGTGTCCAGCTGCACCTGGCAGATGTGTGCATGGTGTCCAGCTGTACCCGACTGATGTGTGCATGGTGTCCAGCTGCACCTGGCAGATGTGTGCATGGTGTCCAGATGTACCCGACTGATGTGTGCATGGTGTCCAGCTGTATCTGGCAGATGTGTGCATGGTGCCCAGATGTACCCGACTGATGTGTGCATGGTGTCCAGCTGTATCTGGCAGATGTGTGCATGGTGTCCAGATGTACCCGACTGATGTGTGCATGGTGTCCAGCTGTATCTGGCAGATGTGTGCATGGTGTCCAGATGTACCTGACTGATGTGTGCATGGTGTCTAGCTTTACAATTCCTGATGTATACCTGGCTCCCCATTTACTTTCCTTTTCTTGTACATGTTGTGTCTTGGTTTTGTTTCTTTGCTGTGTTCAAGTGTCTTGCTGACGTAGCTGGGCTTCCCACACACTCCCAAAATAAGCTCTTCCCATGGGACATCAAACAGAAGAAAAACAAAGAATTATTTTGGAAGCAGTTCTTCTCTTTGTTTGTGCAGACGTAGTTCAGTGAAGGGGATTTCAGTGAAGGAGCATCTCAGTGAAGGATTACTTCAATAAATGATCAAATGTGAAGGGTCCTTTCCGTTAAGGCATACTTCTGTGCAGGGTTTCTTAAAGAAATGATACTTCAGAGAAGAAATACTTCAAAGAGTGGATACTTCAGCGAGGAGTTACTTCAAAGAAGAGATACTTCAGTGAGTGGGTAACTCAGTAAGGAGTTACTTCAAAGAAGAGATACTTCAATGAGTGGATACTTCAGTGACGAGTTACTTCAAAGAAGAAATATTTCAGTGAGTGGATACCTAAGCAAGAAGTTACTTCAAAGAAGAAACACTTCAGTGAGTGGATACTTCAGTGAGGATTTACTTCAAAGAAAAAGCACTTCAATGAGTACATACGTCAGTGAGGAGTTACTTCAAAGAAGAAATACTTCAGTGAGTGGCTACTTCAGTAAGGAGTTACTTCAAAGAAGGGATAGTTCAGTGAAGGGTTACTTCAGTGAGCTGTTACTTCAAAGAAGGGCTAGTTCAGTGAAGGGTTACTTCAGTGAGGTGTTACTTCAAAGAAGGATTAGTTCAGTGAAGAATTACTTCAGTGAGGTGCTACGTCAAAGAAGGGCTAGTTCAGTGAAAGATTATTTCAGTGAATATATGCAAAGTGAAAGGTTACTTAGAAAAAGGCTACTTGATAAATGATGCTTCAGAGAAGTTGTACTCAGTGAAGAGCTATTTCAGTGAAAGGTTATGTCAAAGAAAAGGTACTTCAGTGAATGGATACCTCGGTGAAGTAATATTTCAATCAAAGGTGAAGGGTTATTTCAGTGAAGCCATAGTTCAGCACAGGTTTATTTCAAAGAAGACATAGATACTTCAGTGATTGGATACTTCAGTGAGGAGTTACTTCAAAGAAGAGATACTTCGGTGAGTGGATACTTCAATGAGTGGTTACTTCAAAGAAGAAACACTTCAGTGATTGGTTACTTCTAAGAAGAGATACTTCAGTGAGTGAATACTTCAATGAGTGGTTACTTCAAAGAAGAAACACTTCAGTGATTGGTTACTTCTAAGAAGAGATACTTCAGTGAGTGGATACTTCAGTGAGGAGTTACTTCAAAGAAGAGATACTTCAGTGAGTGGGTAACTCAGTAAGGAGTTACTTCAAAGAAGAGATACTTCAATGAGTGGATACTTCAGTGACGAGTTACTTCAAAGAATAAATATTTCAGTGAGTGGATACTTAAGCAAGAAGTTACTTCAAAGAAGAAACACTTCAGTGAGTGGATACTTCAGTGAGGATTTACTTCAAAGAAAAAGCACTTCAATGAGTACATACGTCAGTGAGGAGTTACTTCAAAGAAGAAATACTTCAGTGAGTGGCTACTTCAGTAAGGAGTTACTTCAAAGAAGGGCTAGTTCAGTGAAGGGTTACTTCAGTGAGCTGTTACTTCAAAGAAGGGCTAGTTCAGTGAAGGGTTACTTCAGTGAGGTGTTACTTCAAAGAAGGATTAGTTCAGTGAAGAATTACTTCAGTGAGGTGCTACATCAAAGAAGGGCTAGTTCAGTGAAAGATTATTTCAGTGAATATATGCAAAGTGAAAGGTTACTTAGAAAAAGGCTACTTGATAAATGATGCTTCAGAGAAGTTGTACTCAGTGAAGAGCTATTTCAGTGAAAGGTTATGTCAAAGAAAAGGTATTTCAGTGAATGGATACCTCGGTGAAGTAATATTTCAATCAAAGGTGAAGGGTTATTTCAGTGAAGCCATAGTTCAGCAGAGGTTTATTTCAAAGAAGACATAGATACTTCAGTGATTGGATACTTCAAAGAAGCGATTCTTTAGTGAGAGGATACTTCAGTGAGTTGTTACTACAGTGAGGAGTTACTTCAAAGAAGAGATACTTCAGTGAGTGGATACTACAGTGAGGAGTTACTTCAAAGAAGCAATACTTTAGTGAGGGTATACTTCAGTGAGTTGATACTACAGTGAGGAGTTACTTCAAAGAAGAGATACTTCAGTGAGTGGGT
This sequence comes from Pleurodeles waltl, assembly GCF_031143425.1. NCBI lineage: Eukaryota > Metazoa > Chordata > Amphibia > Caudata > Salamandridae > Pleurodeles > Pleurodeles waltl. The sequence goes on from NC_090440.1 coordinate 19,262,157, forward strand.
ACTTTAATGAGGAGTTACTTCAAAGAAGCAATACTTTAGTGAGGAAACGCTTCAGTGAGTTCATACTATAGCGAGCAGTTACTTCAAAGAAGAGATACTTTGCTGTGTGTATACTTCAGGGAGTGTATACTTCTGCGAATAGTTCAGTCAGTAGTTACTTCAAAGAAAAGATACTTCAGCAAGTGCATACTTCCGTGAGTGCATACTTAAATGAGTGTACAGTTCAGTGAGTGGATACTTCAGTGAGTGGATACTTCAGTGGGTGGATATGTCTGTGAATAGCTCAGTAAGTGGACACAATGAGTGGATACTTCAGTGAGTGGATAATTCAGTACAGAGTTACTTTAAAGGAGAGATATATCAGTGAGTGTGTACTGCAGTGAGGAGTTTCTGCAAAGAAGGAATACTTCAGTGAGTGTATACTTTAGTGTGGGGTTACTTCAAAGAAGCGATACTTTAGTGAGGGGATACTTCAGGGAGTGTATACTACAGTGACGAGTTACTTCAAAGAAGAAATATTTCAGTGAGTTGATATACAGTGAGGAGTTTCTTCACAGAAGAAACACTTCAGTGAGTGGATATTTCAGTGAGTGGTTACTTCAAGGAAGAGATACTTCAGTGAGTGTGCACTTCAGTGAGTGGATACTTCAGTGAGTGTACACTTCAGTGAGTGGATAATCCTATTTCTACGAACAGTACCAATTCTAGTAAGTACAGGGTGCATTACACCTGTTGTTTTATGCACGGGGGAGGGGGAGGGGGCAGGGGGCACTCCCAGGTCCTCAATGATCAGTGCTGCCACCCCTGGTCTAGAATTGGTTCATAGCGCCGCCCCCCGAGAATATCACAATTTGCACTTGTAAATCAAGCCTTTCCAGTTGTTCCTGTCGCAGGTAACATTACTTTAGGACTCTTTGTTACTCGGTGGTACTTACTGGGCAGGTGTTGCTGCTGCACTGGTTTTGATGATTAGGACCACCCATTGGTACTCCTTCAGGAAAATCAGCTTTCTATGAAACTTCGGGGGGTGGGGGGGTGCTGCAACTATCAAGGCTTTTTTACATTAATTGCTCAGCTATTGTTTGCTCAGTTGCTGATGGTCATTCACTGAGGTCCCAGCGGTGCTGCAGATTTCCATGGCTCCCCTGACCAGTGCGCTGTGTGCTGCCAGGCAACGCGACCATTTACCGCTCTGGTAAATTTGCAAATGAACTTTCACTTTATTTCTTAGTCATTACATGGATTTATTTTTCGACCACATTCACTCAATGCCCTACACCGATTCGAAGTATGTGGGTGTGTTGGAGTGCCCCCTTCATGGTAAACGGGTGTTCACCCCTGCCCTGGGTGACTCCACTGCATGTGAACCTGATCACCCAACATTTTGTTGGTCCACCTAGGATGCTAATCTAGAGAGTGCCCTGAGGCTGATGGCTGTGCACGGTAAAGTCAACGCCCAGAGCCAGCTCTGTGATCTAGAGGGATCTGTAATCCAGAGGGTACCCTGAGGCCGGTGGCTGTGCACGGGAAAGTCAAAACCTGGAACCGGTTCTGTGATCCAGAGGGATCTGTAGTCCGGAGTGTACCCTGAGGCCGGTGGTTGTGCACGGTAAAGTCAAGGCCCAGAGTCAGCTCTGTGATCTAGAGGGATCTGTAATCCAGAGGGTACTCTGAGGCCAGTGGCTGTGCACGGTAAAGTCAAGGCCCAGAGCCGGCTCTTTAATCTAGAGGGATCTGTAATGCAGAGGGTACCCTGAGGCCAGTCGCTGTGCACAGTAAAGTCGGCTCTGTGATCTAGAGGGATCTGTAATCCAGAATGTACCCTGAGACCAGTGGCTGTGCACGGTAAAGTCAAGGCCCAGAGCCGGCTCTGTGATCTAGAGGGATCTGTAATCCAGAGGGTACCCTGAGGCCGGTGGCTGTGCACGGGAAAGTCAAAACCTGGAACCGGTTCTGTGATCCAGAGGGATCTGTAGTCCAGAGTGTACCCTGAGGCCGGTGGTTGTGCACGGTAAAGTCAAGGCCCAGAGTCAGCTCTGTGATCTAGAGGGATCTGTAATCCAGAGGGTACTCTGAGGCCAGTGGCTGTGCACGGTAAAGTCAAGGCCCAGAGCCGGCTCTTTAATCTAGAGCGATCTGTAATGCAGAGGGTACCCTGAGGCCAGTCGCTGTGCACGGTAATGTCAAGGCTCAGAGTCGGCTCTGTGATCTAGAGGGATCTGTAATCCAGAGTGTACCCTGAGACCAGTGGCTGTGCACGGTAAAGTCAAGGCCCAGAGCCGGCTCTGTGATCTAGAAGGATTTGTAATTCAGAGGGTACTCTGAGGCCAGTGGCTGTGCACGGTAAAGTCAAGCCCCAGAGTCGGCTCTGTGATCTAGAAGGATCTGTAATCCAGAGTGTACCCAGAGGCCGATGGCTGTTCACGGTAAAGTCAAGGCCCAGAGCAGGCTCTGTGATCTAGAGGGATCTGTAAACTAGAGGGTACCCTGAGACCAGTGGCTGTGCACGGTAAAGTCAATACCTGGAACCGGTTCTCTGATCTACAGGGATCTGTAATCCAGAGGGTACCCTGAGGCCGGTCGCTGTGCACAGTAAAGTCAAGGCCCAGAGTCGGCTCTGTGATCTAGAGGGATCTGTAATCCAGAATGTACCCTGAGACCAGTGGCTGTGCACGGTAAAGTCAAGGCCCAGAGCCAGCTCTGTGATCTAGAAGGATCTGTAATCCAGAGTGTACCCTGAGACCAGTGGCTGTGCACGGTGAAGTCAATACCTGGAACCGGTTCTGTGATCTACAGGGATCTGTAATCCAGAGGGTACCCTGAGGCCGGTCGCTGTGCGCGGTAAAGTCAAGGCTGAGAGTCGGCTCTGTGATCTAGAGGGATCTGAAATCCAGAGTGTACCCTGAGACCAGTGGCTGTGCACAGTAAAGTCAAGACCTGGAACAGGTTCTGTGATCTACAGGGATCTGTAATCCAGAGGGTACCCAGAGGCCGATGGCTGTGCACAGTAAAGTCAACGCCCAGAGCCGGCTCTGTGATCTAGAGGGATCTGTAATCCAGAGGGTACTCTGAGGCCAGTGGCTTTGCACGGTAAAGTCAAGGCCCAGAGCAGGCTCTGTGATCTAGAGGGATCTGTAATCCAGACGGTACCCAGAGGCCGATGGCTGTGCACAGTAGAGTCAACGCCCAGAGCCGGCTCTGTGATCTAGAGGGATCTGAAATCCAGAGTGTACCCTGAGACCAGTGGCTATGCACAGTAAAGTCAAGACCTGGAACGGGTTCTGTGATCTACAGGGATCTGTAATCCAGAGGGTACCCAGAGGCCGATGGCTGTGCACAGTAAAGTCAAGGCCCAGAGCCGGCTCTTTAACCTAGAAGGATCTGTAATGCAGAGGGTACCCTGAGGCCAGTCGCTGTGCACGGTAAAGTCAAGGCCCAGAGTCGGCTCTGTGATCTAGAGGGATCTGTAATCCAGAGTGTACCCTGAGACCAGTGGCTGTGCACGGTAAAGTCAAGGCCCAGAGCCGGCCCTGTGATCTAGAGGGATTTGTAATTCAAAGGGTACTCTGAGGCCAGAGGCTGTGCACGGTAAAGTCAAGGCCCAGAGCCGGCTCTGTGATCTAGAAGGATCTGCAATCCAGAGGGTACCCAGAGGCCGATGGCTGTTCACGGTAAAGTCAAGGCACAGAGCAGGCTCTGTGATCTAGAGGGATCTGTAATCTAGAGGGTACCCTGAGACCAGTGGCTGTGCACGGTAAAGTCAATACCTGATCTACAGGGATCTGTAATCCAGAGGGTACCCTGCGGCCGGTCGCTGTGTACAGTAAAGTCAATTCCCAGAGTCGGCTCTGTGATCTAGAGGGATCTGTAATCCAGAAGATACCCTGAGGCCGGTCGCTGTGCATGGTAAAGTCAAGGCCCAGAGTCGGCTCTGTGATCTAGAGGGATCTGTAATCCAGAGTGTACCCTGAGACCAGTGGCCGTCCACGGGAAAGTCAAGACCTGGAACCGGTTCTGTGATCTACAGGGATCTGTAATCCAGAGGGTACCCTGAGGCCGGTCGCTGTGCATGGTAAAGTCAAGGCCCAGAGTCGGCTCTGTGATCTGGAGGGATCTGTAATCCAGAGGCTGCCCTAAGGCCGGTGGCTGTGCACAATAAAGTCAAGGCCCAGAGACGGCTCTGTGATCTAGAGGGGTCTGTAATCCAGCGGATACCCAGAGGCCGATGGCTGTGCATGGTAAAGTCAAGGGCTAGAGCCAGCTCTGTGATCTAGAGGGATCTATAGCTTACCTGTCTCTTGTGGGTACCTGGTGTGTGGCCTGCCATTACCAGGAGCCCTTTTTCAGAACATTCTCTAGGCTCCCATCTGTCATCCCAAGACTCATCAAGAGTCTAGCATTGTTAACTAAAACACAGTTTATTTTGATAATTAGTTTTGGTTGATTGATTTATAAAGACAATAGTGGTACAACCATTCACCCAGCCACCTGCAGCTGACTGTTCAGTGCAAGCAAAACATGTTAGGCCTTCTGTGTCAAGGACCTGCTGACAGTTTAAACTTATACAAATTGTCAATGGAAATAGTTATTCTATCATAATTTTTCAACAACTGCATCCACTACTTGTTTCTAGGCCCTTATTAAAAACATTTGAACCGCAGTGAAATTATTGTGTGTTGGAAAACTGTACAGGGGCTCATTCTGACTTTGGCGGGCGGCCAAAGTCCTGCCGTCAGAATACCGCTGCGCGGTCAAAAGACCGCCGCGGTAATTCTGAGTTTCCCGCTGGGCTGGTGGGCGACCGCCAGAAGGCCGCCCGCCAGCCCAGCGGGAAACCCCCTTCCATGAAGATGCCGGCTCCGAATGGAGCGGAAGGGGTGCGACGGGTGCAGTTGCACCCGTCGCGATTTTCAGTGTCTGCTTGGCAGACACTGAAAATCTGGGTGGGGCCCCCAGGGGCCCCACGACACCCGTTACCGCCAGGCAGGTTCTGGCGGTCAAAACCGCCAGAACCCGGCTGGCGGTAAGGGGGTCGGAATCCCCATGGCGGCGCTGCCTGCAGCGCCGCCATGGAGGATTCCCCAGGGCGGCGGGAAACCGGCGGGACACCGCCGGTTTCCCGTTTCTGACCGCGGCTATACCGCCGCGGTCAGAATGCCCAAGGATGCACCGCCAGCCTGTTGGCGGTGCATCCGCGGTCCCCGGCCCTGGCGGTTTTTACCGCCAGGGTCGGAAAGACCCCCATTATATTCTAAGGGATTCAGATTTCGGTGGACGGGACATCCGCCACCGTTGTGACGGAGCAACTTTTCCGCCAATATCTAATTCAAGCCAAGGTATGACCTGCCCTGCTCCCTAAACTCAGCTGGAGATAATACGTATCTGGCTGGTAACAATCTGCCAAGTTCTGTCCTATTCTATTCTACGCGGCACCTATAGAGCGTGTAGCTACCCGTAGGGGTCCCAGTGCTACTAGTGCGAATCTAGCTGGCCAGAGACCGCCAAAGGGGGCAACAGTCCAATAGCCAAATTTTTACAAGTTTCCGAAAAGGAAGTTCCAAATTAGTTGTTGGCATGGAGAGGGGTGGGCAATTCCAAAGGGTGGCAACGTTGTATCTAAAGAGCCTGCCTGGCATATCGATTTATTCTTGTGTGCTCTGTGAACCTTTCCCCAAAAGTGTGCAAACAAAAGAAACCCCACTGTTCTTTTTAAAAGCTTTATTTCAAGACAATTTTTGTCCAGAATGAAGAACATTGTAGCAAACGTAAATATTATGAAAGCAGACAACATATTTTATGGTGCATTATTAAGGATACCCGCAGGGCCAATCTTTAGGAATCATAAGTCCTGCCATAATGAGGATTAGAAATTGTGACAGAGTCAGCACAAATAGGCAGCTGAACTTCAAGTTTTCTAGTCTGTTCGCTGCCTGCAAGACAAGGCAAAGTTATGTCTCTGCAGGAAAAGTATTCTGCGACAGAGGCCCAGAGGACCTTGGGTGGCTCAGTTGGGAGCTAAGGTGCTTTGCTGCCTGGAAAGTCTTCTAAGAGACAATATTTCGCAAAGAGAGGGTTGTGAAGATCTGGTAAATACTATCTATATCACTGATTTTAAGAGAAGCAGGCTCAGGTGAGAGAAATAACATCAGAATCCTCTGAGAGACTCCTTTGCAGCCTCTGGCGTTTCTGCCTTTTCCCAAGCACCAGTTATTCAAATGAAGAGATGAATATATGAATTTAAGGCACACAATCAAAACACTAACTGAATGTCACACATATTCTTGCACGATGAGAGCAATGAGTGTGTCAGCTATTTAAATACCAACTTTTACGGCCTCAGGCCTCAATCAGCAAATGACCAGGTGCAGGACATGAGGACTCCAAACAGACACATAAGGCACAAGATATGATAACATCTTTGCCTCTGATGAGCTTTCTCCTCTTTATATAGAGCTAAATATTTATTTTAATTGTGTTTTATTGTTTTATGATAACAGTAAACATAACGCCAGTTGTACATCTTGTAGTACTCGTATTTATTGTCGCCGTATGCAGTATAATCACAGTGACATAAACTCAGTACACTAAACATTTGCAAGGCGGCAAAGAGATGGTGCAGGGACATTGACGCACATTTTCATCACCAGAAACTGAAAAACAAAGGAAATGGGGGCTGAGAGAGGGAAGCAGCCAGAGGCGGCTCCTCCGTATTATTGTTTTGTTAAAGAGGGGGTGGAGCCACGGGGGTGACGTGCACTGGGGGGAGTGCTTAGCACCCCCCCTGAGAGCGCATGTGTGTTTGGCCGGCCACCTTGGGCCGGCCAAGCACACATGCGCTGTAGGCTCTCTCTAGCCTGGCAACTGTGTTGCCGGGCTGGGGAGAGCCTGCACAGGCTCACAGTCTGCCTGGGAGAGCCCTGGCTGAGCGCTCCCAGCCAATCCCAACGCTGCTTTGGGCAGCATCGGGATTGGCCACAGGGCAGGCTGGGAGCCTGTTCCTGTGCAGCCAGAAAGGAGGAAGCGCGGAGCGGCGCGGGATCGTGCCAAAAAAGGTGAGTGTTGTTTTTTTAAATGTATTTATTTAATTTAATTTTAGGTGGTGCCCCCCATGCCTCTTCCCCACCCGCCCCTTCCGCGGCCCGTGAGCTGCTACTGGAAGCAGCACAACCCCTGTTACAGTGATCAAGGATGACAGGTGATGCATGTGTTTGGCAGGTCACATTGTAGCAAAACCAGCATCCTCATGACTGGGGGGTGCAGGGCGGAGGCTTAGGACCCCTGATGTTGTGAGGTTAGTATTCATGGAACTCAGTGAACTCCTTCAAGGTGGGTGGGTGTCGTTTTTGGCTTCAATGTTTGTGATGTACACATCCCAGCTTCCGCCCGTCACCCTTATCCCCTTATTCCGCAGGGACCATAGTACAATCAATTCTGCACAGGCCCATAACAGAAGTGTGGTGAGCCATTTGCCCGTATCTGGGGTTGCATCGTAATTGTCGTTTGAAGAGAACAAAAGGAAGGTCGACAAAACGAAGCAGGTGTTTATTGCCCTTGTTTCTGGGTCGAAGACCAAGAAGGCAAGATTCGTGTGTAAGTGGCAGTGGGTGTCCTGAGAGCTCAGATATAATGCTTGTAATCTTGATCCATGTCCTTTGCAAAGCGGACATTCACAGGCTTTTGAGTGGCCTCAAAAATCTCACGTAACGCAACAATTGCGTTACTCTGCTCTGGGAAGGCATTCCATGGGTGTTACGTGGGTGTTCCCACGCAACTCCCATCAATTTTGACGCATTCCCAGATTTAGAAGAACTTGTAAACCTGGGGATGCACCAAAATCATTACATCTTCCCAAGGGAGGCGTAAGGAGAAAAAACATCTCTATTTCTCCTGGTTTCTTCCTCCATCTAGAAAGAGGAATATGTCTCCCAAGATTACTTTTGTGAAGGAAGGTGCCCCTTCCTGCAGACTCTCTTGCACCATGGTGCAAGGGTGCCTGCAATGACACTAAGGAGCCAAAACAGCGCAAGCGCAGGAGAAAGGACAGGAATGCATAGTATTGTGATAAATCCGGCGCATTCCTGCCCTTCCCCGCGCTGCACTGCTTGACTTGGCCATGAATATACAGCTAGAGCTTCGGCTGACCTCACACCTGCTGAGAGCCAGGAAACAACCCTTGGTGATAGTGCACCCCACAGATCTACCTAATATAAGATAGCAGAACGTAACATAACAACAAAACATAACATAACATATAACAAAATATAACAAAGCCTAACATAACATAACATATAGTATAACATAACATAACAGATCATATAACAAATAACATAGTATAACATAACATATAACATAGTATAACATAACATAATCTAACAACAAAACAGAACATATAACATAACATAACATGAACACAACACAACATAGCATAACAAAACATATAACATAACATAACATAACATATAACATATAACATAGTATAACATAACATATGACATAGTATAACATAACATAACAACATAACAGAACATATAACATAACATGAACACAACACAACACAACATAGCATAACATAACATAACATAACATATAACATAACATAACATAACATATAACATAGCATAACATAACATAGCATAACATAATATAACATAACGTATAACATATCATAACATAACATAACATAGCATAACATAGCATTACATAACATATAACATAACATAACATGAACACAACACAACACAGCATAACATAACATTTAACATAACATATAACATAACGTAACATAACATAACATGACATAAGATAGCATAACACAGCATAACATGAACATAACATAACATAGCATGACATAACATAACATGACATAACATAGGATAACATAACAACATAACACAACATAACCTAACCTAACATAATGTAACATAACATAACATAACACAACACAACATAACATAACATAACATAACGTAACATAACATAGCATGACATAGCAAGACATAACATAACATAACGTAACATAACATGACATAACACAGCATAACATAATGTAACATAACATAGCATGACATAACATAGGATAATATAACAAGACATAACATAACATGAACATAACGTAACATGAACATAACGTAACATAACATAACGTAAGATAATGTAACATAACATAACGTAACATAACATGACATAACATAATACAACATAACATAACATGAACATAACATAACACTACATAACATAACATAACCTAATATAGCATAACATAACATATAACATAACAGCACAATATAACATGCACATTGAACACCGCCACTAAACAACATATTGCAATCTGACCATCTTCTAATGTACATGTGTGCACACATATGTACGTACCATTGCTGCAAGTGAACATGCACATTTCGTGCTCGAGTCACAGGTTGGGTCCTGGGAGCAGCACCTTCAGGAAGTGCCTGGGGAGGGTTCAGGGAGTGGGGCTTAGGGGTGGTTGTCGAGGAGCTACGTGTGCTGTGAGGGCAGTGAAGGGGGCTTTAGCACTAGTCAAGGCTGGGACTGTGTCTTCTGGTGCCCGTGGTGCAGCTGTTGTGTCTGTGATGTAGGCATTGCTGCTGCACCTGTTCTTTGAGTGTGAGAGAGAGAAAGAGCGAGAGAGCGACGCGTTTAATGACTGCTGCTGCCTTTGCTGAGCCTGTTGTTTGTGTGCGTGTATTTGTGTGTGTGAGAGAGAGAGGTGCGTGTGAGTGTGTGTCTGTGCTGTTCAATGTGTGTCTTCACTGGTGCTGTCTGTGCTGCACCTGTTCTTTGTGTGCGTGTGAGTGTGAAAGGGAGAGAGAAAAGAGAGAGTGGGAAGAGTGAGAGAGAGAGATGTAGGAAAGTACCCTCTTTTTGGCAGGGTTACCGCCAATTTTCGCCTGCTGTCAGTGTGTTTTGATTGTGTCCACTGCGATCCTGCTAACCAGGACCCCAGTGGCTGTGCTCCCTCCCTCTAAATTTGGTTGTTCCTGACTTTGTGCTCCCCACAATTGGCATACTGGTGCCCCCATGTAAGTCCCTAGTATATGGTACCTAGGTACCCAGGGCACCAGGGTACCAGCGGATCCCCATGGGCTGCAGCATGTATTATGCCACCCACGGGAAGCCCATGCAAAGTGCAAAGTGTGTCTGCAGCCTGCATGTAAAGGTGCATGCACCCTTTCACTACAGGTCCCTGCACCAGGGCACTGTAAGTCACCACTATGGTAAGCCCTCCTAGCCCAGAGGGCAGGGTGCAAGTTCCTGTGTGTGAGGACACCCCTGCATTAGCAGAGGTGTCCCCACAAACTCCAGCCCTATTTTCCCGGATTTCGTAAGTGCGGGGACGCCATTTTACCCATGTACTGGACACAGATCACTACCTATGTCCACCTACACAATAGTAAATTTGAACCTGGGCATGTTTGGTATCAAACATGTCAGAATCATACTCCAATACTGTTGTCAGTATTGATTGTATGATTCCATGCACTCTGGGGGCTCCTTAGAGGACCCTCAGCTTGGCTCCTACCAGTAGCAGGGTTTTCCCTGGCAGCCCGTGCTGTTGCCCTCCTGCAGACAGGTTTCTGCCCTCCTGCTGCTTGACCCGCTCAAGCCCAGGAAGGCAGAACAAAGGATTTCCTTCTCAGAGGGAGGCAACATCCTCTCCCTTTGGAAACAGGTGTTACATGGCTCGGGAGGGTTAGCCTCCCAAAGCCACTGGTATGCTCTGAAGGGCACATTTGGTGCCCTCCTTGCATAAACCAGCTTGCACCAGTCCAGGGACCTCCTGTCCCTCCTTTGGCGCGAAACTGGACAATGGAAAGGGGAGTCACCACTCCCCTGTCCATCACCACCCCAGGGGTGGTGCCCAGAGCTACCCTAGGTGGCCACTTGATTCTGCCATCTTGAATCCAAGGTGGGCAGAGGCCTCTGGGAGCTTCTGAGTGGCCAGGTCAGGCAGGTGACGTCACAGCCCCCTCTAGGTGACCAGTCACCCTTTCAGGGATATTTAGGGTCTCCATTGTGCGTGGGTCCTCAGATTTGACATGCAAGATTCCAGCAGGACACCTCTGCAACGCTTACTTCGACTTCTGGCCACTGGAACCGCAACTGGACTTCACAGGAACCTACAATCTGCAGCTCCAGCAACGACTTTGCTCTGAAACATTGTTTCTCCGGCTCCTTCTAACAACTGCAACATTTACCTGGCTGTGCATCCTCTGAGGGTGACGAGTCTTCAGCCTGTACCAAGAAAACAAGAAGGAATCTCCCTTGGAGTGAAGGGGTCACTCCCTTGCATCAGCAGGCACCAACAAAATCAACGACCAGACGCGTGTTTCCTCTCTCCTGCAACTCTGTGTGGATCCTGCAACACTAGTGGTAGCCTGGAAGGGTTCTCCTGGTCCCCTCTACCAGCTGTCCAACTTGGGAGGTGGTGAGTCTTTGCCTTTCCTTGCAGGACAGTACCCATGTGTACTGCGACTCTTGCAGCTACCAAGGCTTGGTGGCTTTTCTTCCAAGGGATCTTCAGGCTGTTTGTAGCCCCGGCCCCCAGCACTCCTCCCTGCAAAGCACAGCCTCCTGCCTGCTGCTCCAGCGACGTGGGACTCCTCTCCAGGTGTGCTGAGTGGGCATCACTGCGACTCCTGTGCCTGCTGCGACCTCTGTGCCTGCTGCGACTCCTGTGCCTGCTGCTTGTGAGTTGTCTGTGGGGGCTGCATCCACGACTTCTGGCTCGCCTCACTGCAGAGGGTCGCCTGGGACTTCCCTCCTTGGGTTGCGTGTGTACGTGTGTGTGCAGGTGTACATGTGTGTGCGGGTGTACGTGTGTGCGTGTGTACGTGTTTGTGAGGGTGTACGTGTGTGTGTGTGTACATGTGTGTGTGTATGTGCCCGTGTGTGTGCGAGTGTACATGTGTGCATGTGTGTGCGGGTGCATGTGCGTTTGTGTACGTGTCTCTGTGGGTATACCTGTGTGCGTGCAGTTGCACATGTGTGTTTGTGTACGTGTGGGTGTACACATGTGTGTATGTGTGTGTATGTGTGCATGTGTGTGCGGGTGTACATGTGTGTGTGTGTGTGTGCGGGTGTACATGTGTGTGTTTGTGTGCGGGTGTATATGCGTTTCTGTACGTGTCTGTGAGGGTATACATGTGTGTGCGTGTATGTGTGTGCAGGTGTACATGTGTGTGTACGTGTTTGTGTACGTGTGTGTGCGGGTGTACGTGTCTGTGCAGTGTACGTGTGTGTGTGTGTGTGTGTGCACGTGTCTGTGTGTGTGCAAGTGTGTGCGGGTGTACGTGAGTGCGTGTAAGTGTGTGTGCAGGTGTACGTGTGTGCGGGTGTACGTGAGTGCGTGTGTGTGCGCGTACGTGTGTGTGCGGGTGTACGTTTGTGTTTGTACGTGTGTGTGCGGGTGTGTGCGGGTGTACGTTTGTGTTTGTACGTGTGTGTGCGGGTGTACCTGTCTGTGCTGCTGCACATGTGCATGTGTGTGCGCGGGTGTACATGTGGGCGTGTGTGCACGTGTGTGCGGGTGTACGTGAGTGCGTGCGCGTACGTGTGTGTGCGGGTGTACCTGTCTGTGCTGCTGTACATGTGTGTGTGCGGGTGTACATGTGGGCGTGTGTGCACGTGTGTGCGGGTGTACGTGAGTGCGTGCGCGTACGTGTGTGTGCGGGTGTACCTGTCTGTGCTGCTGTACATGTGTGTGCGCGGGTGTACCTGTCTGTGCTGGTGTACGCGTGTGTGTGTAGGCGCTATATTCACCTCGAAGCACTTCACCGGGTCCATCGCCTGGCGAGGAGGAGCCTGCAGACACTTCTTTTTGCCATAAATTGGGCTGGGATTACAAACACCTGCAGACCACCGCCTCGGGCCATCCTAGGTGCCTTGCAATGGGCAGGGGGCCCCGTCCTCGAAGAAAAGCGCTGCCCGCGTGCGAGGCGCTTGTGTTTTGTTTCTGGTTTTAATCCACATGGCACTATTTTTTGTAAAATATTTTAGCTGCACTGCCCGGGTTTTTGACAGCTGCGGGATTGTGATGAGTGTTTTGGCAGCACCGTCACTCAGAGATGGAACCCCAGACATGTCTACCTATCCGAACACACACAGCCGGCCTGGGTCACTGCTCGGGATTGTGTGTGTGTGTGATTGTGTGATTCCAGCAGCCACGCTGTCTTCACATGTGGACCTGTCACAAAGGACCACCCTGGAAGCCAACTCGGTTTAACTGTACTATACACCCAGGGTGGTCCTACGTATGTATACTGACAGGCTGGCATTGCCAGACCCCTTTATCCCAGGCCCTCGGTGCCCACCTGTCTCCCCAAGGCAATGCCTGTGAGGTTGGCATTGCCAGGCAGCCCTTAGCCCATTCTCCCGGGTTTCCAAACTGTCCGCATTTGGTGCTGCCAGGGAAGGATGGCACTGACCCTCCCCCTTTATTCTGCCCTCTCGATGCCCACCTGCTCATCCCCAGGCTCTCACATTAAAGACTGACAGTGCCAACCCCCCTTATTCTGCTCTCTTGATGCCCACCTGTTCATCCACAGGCTCTCTCATGAAAGGCTGGCACTGATCCCCCACCCCTTTATTTTGCCCTCTCGATGCCCACCTGTTTATCCCCAAGCTCTCACATGAAAGGGAAAGCACCAGGCTCCATCCGCAGCCTTGCCGTCAGGACTGGCAGCTTAGCATGAGCGGCGGAGAGTGATGCCAGGCCTGGCGCTGTGCCACCTGCAACGGACAGCCACCTGTCAGCGCGCACCCAGCCTGAAAAGAATACAGCAGACAGAACGAGGCAAGCAGCTGTCTCCGCAAGTACCCCCCACAGGCGACGATTGCAGCCAGGGCACGGTGCCAGGGGGTCCTCAGACAGAGCACGGTACAGGGGGTCCTCATGGAGGGCACGGTGCCAGGGGGTCCTCTGGCAGGGCACGGTGCCAGGGGGTCCTCATGGAGGGCACGGTGCCAGGGGGTCCTCAGGCAGGGCACGGTGCCAGGGGGTCCTCAGGCAGGGCACGCAGGCAGGGGGTCCTCACCTTGTGCAGGCTGGGCAGGCTGTGGGGGCTTGCAGCTCCTGCAGGCAAAGCAGGCTGTCTGGGCCTTACAGTTCCTGCAGGCAGGGCAGTCTGTCTGAGCATTGCAGTTTCTACAGGCAGGGCAGGCTGCCTGGGCCTCACAGTTCTTGCAGGGAGAGCAGACTGTGGAGGCTTCGCAGTTCTTGCAGGCAGAACAGGCTGTCTGGGCCTCGCAGTTCCTGCAGGCAGGGCAGGCTGCGGGGGCCTCGCAGCTTCTGCAGGCAGGGTGCCTGGGCTTCGCAGTTCCTGCAGGCAGAGCAGACTGTCTGGGCCTCGCAGCTCCTGCAGGTAGGGCAGGCTGTCTGGGTCTCACGGTTCCTGCAGCCAGGGCAGGCTGTGGGGGCCTCGCAGCCCCTGCAGGTAGGGCAGGCTGTCTGGGTCTCACAGTTCCTGCAGGCAGGGCAGGCTCCCTGGGCCTCGCAACTCCTGTAGGTATGGCAGGCTGTCTGGGTCTCACAGTTCCTGCAGGCAGGGCAGGCTGTGGGGGCCTCGCAGCTCCTGCAGGCAGGGCAGGCTGTATGGGCTTCGCAGTTCCTGCATGCCGGGCAGACTGTGGGGGCCTCGCAGCTCCTGCAGTTAGGGCAGGCTGTCTGGGTCTCACAGTTGCTGCATGCAGGGCAGGCTGTGGGGGCCTCGCAGCTCCAGCAGGCAGGGCAGGCTGCATGGGCTTCGCAGTTCCTGCAGGCCGGGCAGACTGTCTGGGTCTCACAGTTCCTGCAGGCAGGGCAGGCTGTGGGGGCCTCGCAGCTCCTACAGGAAGAAAGGTCTGCGTGGGCCCCACTGCTTGATCAGGGGTAGCAGGCAGGGTTTCTTTTTCAGATTTATATAGCGCGCACTCAGCCCGAAGGTACTGGAGCACTTTACATGAGCACGAGGACACAGTGAGGGTCTCGCAGTTTGTGCAGGGAGAGCAGGCAGCTTGGGGCCCCATGGATTCTGCAGGGAGAGTAGGCTTGCAGGCCCAGCTGTTTGTGCAAGCACAGAACGCTTCAGGGTCCCACAGCTTGTGCGGGGGGTGCAGGCAGCCTGGGGGGGCTCAGCTTGTGCCACAGCTGGATTTCACTGTGAGAGCCTCCATGCATGAGTGCCTCTTGCAGTGAGAGCTTGTGGTAACATTATGGAACTGTAGGAGGCCGGCCTGGTTTGTAGTGGGTACCTTGGGTACTTACACCTTATACCAGGTCCGGTTATGCCTTATTAGTGAAATGTAGTAGTGTTCTAGCAGCTTAGGCTGATAGAGGTAGCTATAGCAGAGCAGCCCAGGCTGAACTAGGAGACCTGCAAAGCTCATGCAATACCACTTTTAGCCACACAGTACTTATACACAAGTAAAAACAATACTCAGTGTTACCAAAAATAAAGGTTTTTGTTTGGGTGACACAGTACCAAAAATATCTTAGAGGCAATACTCCTTCTGGAGGTAAGTCTTATACACAATATATACACTAGACACCAAAATTAGACAAGTAAATAGTCATAGAACAATGCAAACAATAGCAAATGCTATAGGAGAAAATAGGTCTAGGGGCAACACAAACCATATACTAAGAAAGTGGAATGTGAATCACAAATTACCCCCTAGACAAGTGTAGTGTGTGCAGAATCACTGGGAGAGTAAGAATACAGTAAAGGTAATTAAATTACCCCACCCCAGAGCCCAGAAAAGCAGGAGTAAATTACTGCAAGTTTCCTTAGGACCCACTACACCTTGTTTTTTGTGATTTTGCAGCAGCCAACCAAGTCTGCAAAGAACAACTTCTGGATTATTGGACCTGGAGACCTGCAAAGGGTGGGGACCAAGTCCAGAAGTCGAAAGAAGTTCCAGGAAGGACAGGGATCCCTGCCAACCCAGAAGAGGGTGCAACAAAAGAGTCCATGGTTAGTTGAAGACTGCAGAAATGCACCTTAGGAAGATGACAGTGGGTTTCTACATGATGCAAAAGATGTCCCACGGCATGAAGATCGTTGCAGATGTGATTTCGTGTTGGAAGTCACCAACAAGCCTTGGCAATGACAAAAGTGCGTTTTGCATCAAAATGACACTGGATGGACCCAGGAGGGACATAAGGGCCTCAACTCTGTGTGAGGAGGAAGAGGAGCCTCTCAGCACTATGAAGATCCCTCAGGATACCAGCCAGCACCCTCAGGAGTCGCTGGATCTGGGTTCAAAAGAGGTGCAAAACGCAGTTGAAGCAGCACAACAAAAGAAGGTCCCACGCTGCCGGAGAACAACTCAGCGAGTTGAGCGTCATAGGACGGAGTGCTGGGGACCTGGGCCAGGCTGTGCACGAAGGAATTTTGCAAAGAGTGCACAGAGGCCTCAGGAGGTGAAGACAACACAGTACACAGGGGTACCGTCGCTCTCGGGGAAGGCAAGGTCTTTCCTCCTCCAAATTGCGTCAGCAGGACCTCATCATAGTCTATATCGATGAAGTCCACCCTTTGTGTCCTTAGGAGCAGGCTCATCACCGTGAGAGGAGTCCCAGGGTACTGGTCATCGACTTGGAAGGTGCCTACTTGGAGCAGGGGAGTGACTCCATCACTCCACTGGAGATTTCTTTGGTCCTTCTGGTGCAGGATGAAGAGCGTGCACGCTGTGGAAACTGTTACAGCTGCTGACTTGGAGCTGAAGTTGCAGAAGAAAAGAGTCTCTTGTAGACACTTTGTTGCAGTTACAGCTTTTCTTGGAGCAGGCTGCGGTTGATCCGAGGTCAGATGAGTCTGAAGTTGTTGCAGAGGATTCCTGAAGGAAACTTGTAAGCAGAATATGAAGAGAACCCACAGGAGAGACCCTAAATAGCCCTGAGAGGGGATTGGCTACCTTATCAGGTATGAACCTATCAGGAGAGGTCTCTGATGTCATCTGCCGGCACTGGCCACTCATAGCCCTCCAGAATGCCACCACACCGTGCAAAGCAAGATGGCTGAAGTCTGGGACACACCGGGGGAGCTCTGGGCATGGTGATGGGCATGGGAGTGGTCACTCCCCTTTCCTTTGTCCAGTTTTCTGCCAGAACAGGGGAGAAGCGGTCCCTGAACCGGTGTAGACCGGTTTATGCATGGAGGGCACCATCTGTGCCCTTCAAAGCATTTCCAGAGGCTGGGGGAGGCTACCCAACTTCATCTGTAGCCTCAGTGACACAGTTAAGCACTAATGACAACACATACATTAGGCCACAAACTATGAGCACTGGGGTCCTGGCTAGCAGGATCCCAGTGACACAGCACAAACACACTGACACACACTCACAAACAGACCAAAAGTGGGGGTAACCATGCTAGAAAGAGGCCACTTTCCTACACCTGGGGATGCACTGAAACCTTGTTTTATCTTTATTTCTGCTCTTGTGTGTGCTGCATTCTAGAGAGAGGAAAAAGCCTCCCAAGATTATTTTTGTAAAGGACGGTGCCCCTTTCTGCACAAAAACAATCCTGCATGCAACATAGGGTGCAAGGGTGCCTGAGTTGGAGTGAGGCAGCCAAAAGGGTGCCAACACAGAGGGAAAGGAGAGGAATGCACCTTACTGCATAGATACAGTGCATTCCTACCCTTTCCCGCACCCAGCAGCCACATCTGCGCCCCTAAGATCCCCCACAAGGAAAAGGAACAAAATAACCAACGAGCAACTCACCACTACTCTCGCCAAATCCCTCCTGCCTCCCTCCGATGACGCCAACACCTCAGCGCACAATCTCAACGCATGGATCACTGAATGCGATGACACTCTAGCCCCCCTCCATCTGACATCGGTCAAGCTCATGCCAAAGAAAGCCAACTGGTTCACCACCGAGCTCCAAGACTCCAAACGCACCCGCAGGCTCCTAGAGGAAAAATGGAGTAATAGCCAAACCAGTGAAGACCTCGCCCCCTTCAGAGCCGCAACCGCCATCAACCGCCAACATATCAAGAACGCAAGAAAGAACACACTCCGGGAATGCATCAACTCCTCCGCACACAACACGAAGAAACTTTTCTCATTCATCAAAGAGTTCACAAATCCCCCCTCCGAAGCCACCAGCATCTCCCCATCGCAAGACTTCTGTGACACAATCGCCACCTTCTTCTACAGATCCAAGACATCTTCTACGACAGCTTCCTCCCAAAAAACCAACCCAACACCGGAACCTACGACCGACCCACCCCCCCAGAATCCACCCAGACCATCCCCAGCTGGTCCACGCTCACCACGGAGGAAACAGAAAACATAATTACCAGCACCCACTCCGGAGCCCCCATGGACCCTTTCCCACACCACACCTGTATCAGAGCCAGCACATCCATTGCCCCTGATCTCCGGAACACAATAAACTGCTCCATCCACTCTGGCACCTTCCCAGAGGACTGGAAACACGCAGAAGTACGCCCCTCCTGAAGAAACCCTCAGCAGACCCAGCAGACCCAGCAGAACCAAAGAACCTCCGGCCCATTTCCCTGCTACCCTACCCGGTCAAAGTACTGGAGAAAGCCATCAACACACAACTACAAAATGTAATCAAGGTCAACAACTCTCTGGACAGCTCCCAGTCCGGGTTCAGCAGCAATCACAGCACGAAGACAGCTCTTCTTGCAGCAACTGATGAATCCGATCACTTCTAGACCGCTGCCACACTACAGCACTCATACTCCTCGACCTCTCAGCGGCCTTCGACGCGGTCTCCCACAGCACACTGTGCACCAAACTCCACGACGTAGGAATCCGTGGAACAGCCCTGAAATAGATCCACTCCTTCCTCTCCGGAAGGACTCAGAGGGTCAGGCTCCCTCCCTGCACATCTAAACCCACAGTAGTTAGCTGCAGAGTTCCCCCAAGGATCCTCCCTGAGTCCAACTCTTTTCAGCATTTACATGACCCCACTCACATCCATCGTCAGAAGCCACGGAATGAACATCATGTCATACGCAGATGACACACAATTCATCATTTCACTCACCGAAGACTCGGACACGGCCAAAAGGAACTTCCACTCGAAAATGGAAGCTGTTGCCACCTGGATGAGAGAAAGCTGCCTCAAGCTCAACTCTGACAAGACCAAGCTCATCAATCAATAAAACAATCAATCAATCAGGAATTTGTAATTTGCTGTGAGGGTCTCAAGGCATCTTCAGAAATGCCACCTCAGCATGGGATGACTCCTCATGGCCCATATCTCTCAGCAACCCGCCTTCACCAACTGAGCACTCCTGCAACCTAGGCATCATCCTCGACTCCTCCCTATCTATGACCTGACAGGAAAACTCAGTCACCTCCTCCTGCTGGCGCACCCTCCGCTAACTCTGGAAAATTTTCAATTGGATCCCAGCAGACTGCCGAAAGACAGTCACCCATGCCTTAGTCACAAGCAAGCTTGACTACAGCAGTGCTCTCTACGCCGGCACCGCGACGAGAAACATAAAAAAGCTGCAACTCATCCAGAACGCCGCTGCAAGACTTGTCCTTAACCTCCCATGCAAAGAGGGCCCTCCACTGGCTCCCGATACTAAAATGAATCACCTTCAAGCTACTCACCCACATATACAAAGCCGTACACAACGCCGGACCGGCATTCCTGAACCACCGCATCTCCTTCCACACCGCCGTCAGATCCCTCCGCTCCACTCAACTGGCTCTGGCCACTTTCCCTCGCATTCGGAAAACGGAGGACGATCCTTCACCTACATCGCAGCAAAGAGCTGGAACAACCTCCACCTGCACCTCAGACAAAGCCCATCGCTCACCATCTTCAAGAAGAACCTCAAGACGTGGCTTTTTGGATGAGGCTCCCCCCAATAGCACCTTGAGACCCTCATGGATGAGTAGCCGTGCTCTACAAAAACTGATTGATTGATTGGTATAGGGCAGTGCTGCAAGGTGACATACTGTACTTCCCTGAGTCCCAAAGCCCATAAACATGGGAATATACAAGGCAATACCAAGTTTAACCTTCAAGGCCACCCATACTTTGTGTGCGGCCTCAACCGATTTAAACAAAACTTTTTTGTAATAACTTGGCTTTAAGTGTCTCACAAAAGAGCCTTTTCATTCTTCCTTCAGAGTTAATTCATAAATGCTTGGTAGCATCCTTGACTTTGATCCCATCACCTAGAGACAGTTAGTACCAGTTCCATACATTGCTTCACAGCAGCCCAAAGATAACACTTAAAACAGGGCACGGTCCAGCCACCCCTGTCCAATGGGAGGGTAAAAACTTCAGAGCCTTTCTCACCCTTTTGTAGTCTCAGGTATAATTATTACAAATTCCCTTCAGTTTTTTTAACGAGTCATTCCCTACTACTGAAGGAATTGCCCTAAACAAATAGAGGAGTTTAGTGAGTACCAACATCTTCATGACATTAGATCAATCCATTATCATCAAGTGGAGGTTATTGATATGTGCTAAATCCTTGTTAATTTTGGGCAACAAAGGATTATAGTTTGAAATGGTAATGTTACCCATAGTAGAGGTTAGAACTAGTCCAATACAGAACGCCCTGTCAGTCTTACTGTTATCTCTACTATGAATATCTTGGTTGCATACATTTTGGGTCTTTCCATCATTTTTTAAAACTTTTTTATTGATTTTGTCAAAAGGGACAAAACAGTAAACAGATACATTAACAATAGCCCTCTGCAACCATGTCACAGAGAGGTACAGCCTGTACAGTTTGCGCCAATCATAACAGTGGCAGGAGGGTATTGGGTTTGATGGAATGAACCAGATCAGTCCTCATACCCCTCCCCCACCAGTGAGAAGAGAAACAAGCATTTGTAATGCAATGGGTCTTGTGTTTGCTCAAGTTAGAGCTATTAGCGTTGTAAATTCCTAACCCAAAATTTCTTGCCACATTAGTTCAAAATGAAAAATAAAAACAGTTGATATAAGATAACCGAAAAGGAGAGACAAAAATGGAAAAAGAAGTTTGCTCACAGTCAAACGTATCAGCAAATGTGCAGTTATCCACGTAACAGGGTCGATGGCCAAGGTGGTAACAAAACAGCCCCAAGGAGGGACAAGCATAAAACATTTACCAATGATAACAAAGGATTTTTGAAAGGCAAGCCCATGAGTGAGTGCTGGTGATGGGCGTGCGGTGGCCGTGGTTAAAAGCCCACAGACACATTACACCAGGCCAGAGCGCTTGCACACTCAACCTATAAAGACAAAAACTTTCAGACAACCCCTGCATTGGTAAAATCTCCACCCTATGAGGAAGAGTGTACTCGAGAGCGCCCAGGGTCCATGCAACTGACCAGAAGCAATGCCTAGAGCATCCTCCGCCTTGTCATTATCTCTGTATTGCTTGAGCCTCACCTCCTCAGCCATTGCCCACTCACCCACATCTGTCACCCGGTGCTCTATAGTAAGGCCCATCCGACCCATCCTCTATTGTAGGGCCCATCCAGGTAATCGCCACCCATCGCTTAGCCAGAAGCACTAACAAGTGCAAGAGTATAAACTCAATTTTCTGGGCTTTCGGCCGACTGATGTCACCCAACGGGCAGGGTCTGCAGTAATAGGCATCCGCACTACAGCCTTAACCCGATCCACCACATCCATCCAGAACGAATGCAACGTTGGGCAGTTACACGCTAAGTGCACAAAAGAGCCCACGGAGGCCTGGCGTCTGGGACAACTAATTGGCCTACTGGGCTCCTTTTTTTGTAGAAGCACAGATGTCACATACATGCGGTGCAGGAAATGGAAGTGTATAAGCTTAAATCAAGCATTGCTGGATATAGACGTCACCAACGTGACAATCTAACCCACTGCATATCCTCAACATGTATCCTCAGAATGCTTTCCCAAGCTGGCCGGGCAGGGAATGGAAGAAGCAACCAATCCACCATGTAATGCCCTCTTTCCAGTTCCAAGAGTCCCCAAAAGTTGAGCAACATGCATGGAGCTGTGTAGGAAGTTGGATCCGTATATACTATCTCAAAGTGAGAGATAGTGTGCACAGAGTCCAAGGGTTCCCCTTAGAGGTTGATAGTGGTAAAATTAGATAATACCAATGCTATATTTTGTCGTAGTGTGGTCGAACAGTAGGCTTATCAGAGGGTAGTGTTAAGCATTTATTGTACACACACAGCCAATAAATGAGAACACACACTCAAAGACTTAACTCCAGGCCAATAGGTTTTTATAAAGAAAAATATTCTTTTCTTAATTTATTTTAGAACCACAAGATTCAGAATTTAGGTAAGTACATAAATTGTAAGGTACTTCACACAGGTAAGTATGGAAATTTGAATTAAAACAATAGCATACACAGTTTTGTCAAAAAGCTATTTTAAAAGTGGACACTGCAGAAATCAACAGTTCCTAGGGGAGGTAAGTATTGGGTAGTTTCTCAGGTAGGTAAAGCACTTACAAGTTCAGTCTCCTAGGCATAGGCAGTCCACTGTTGGGGGTTCAAGGCAACCCCAAACCCTCAGCACTAGCAACACAGGGCCGGTCAGGTGCAGAGGTCAAAGGAGGGCCCAAATAACATAGGCGCCTATGGAGAACAGGGGTGCTCCGGTTCCAGTCTGCAAGAAGGTAAGTACCAGCGTCCTCAGGGAGCAGACCAGGTGGGTTTTGTAGAGCACTGGGACACACACATACAGGCACACAAAATACACCCTCAGCGTGACAGGGGCGGCCGGGTGCATTGTACAAAGTGGGTGTCGGGTGTTGAGTTGAAAGCAATGGAGGGACCCGGGGGTCACTCTGGCAATGCAGGCAGGGCACAGGGGGGCTTCTCGGACCAGCCACCAACTGGGCTAGGATGATGGCCACCTGCTGGTCACTTCTGCACTGGTAGGTGGTTCCTCTCGGTCTTGGGGGCTGCGGGTGCAGTGCTTGGTCCAGGCGTCGGGTTCCTTTGTTACCAGGCAGTCGCGGTCAGGGGGAGCCTCTGGATCCTGTATGCAGACGTCACTGTGGGGGTGCAGGGAGGTCAACTCAGGGTGTCCATGTCGTTGGAGTCACCTGGGAGTCCTCTCTGCGGTGTTGGTTCTCCTGAACTCGAGCCGGGGGCATCGGGTGCAGAGTGTGAAGGCTGACGCTTCTGGAGTGAGGCTGGAGTCTTCTTTAAAGTTGGTTTCCTTGGTGTAGATTTGAACAGAGCTGCTGTCCTCTGGAGTTTCTTGGTCTTTCAGGTGTAGGTCAGTCCTCTGAGTCCTCAGAGGTCGCTGGTCCCACTGGATGCGTCGCTGTGCAGGTCTGGAGACAGTTGTTGTCTCCGTCGTCTCTGCGGGGCTTTCAGGTCAGCAGTCCTTCTTCTTTCTTCAGGTTGCAGGAATCTGATTTCCTGGGTTCAGGGTCGTCCCTAAATACTAACTTTAGGGGTGTGTTTAGGTCTGGAGGGCAATAGCCAATGGCTACTGTCCTTGAGGGTGGCTACACCGTCTTTGTGCCTCCTCCCTGAGAGGAGGGGGGCACATCCCTAATCCTATTGGGGGAAACCTCCAAAACAAGATGGAGGATTTCTTAAGGCAGGGGTCACCTCAGCTCAGGACACCTTAGTGGCTGTCCTGACTGGTGGGTGACTCCTCCTTGTTTTTCTCATTATCTCCTCTGGACTTGCCGCCAAAAGTGGGGGCTGTGTCCGGAGGGGCTGGCATCTCTCCTAGCTGGAGTGCTCTGGGGCACTGTAACACCAGGGTTGAGCCTTTGAGGCTCACCGCCAGGTGTTACAGTTCCTGCAGGGGGAGGTGAGAAGAACCTCCACCCAGTGCAGGCTTTGTTCCTGGCCACAGAGCGACAAAGGCACTCACCCCACGTGGCCAGAAACCTGTCTGGATGTGGCAGGCTGGCAGGAACTGGTCAGCCTAACACTAGGAATTGGACTGATATACAGGGGGCATCTCTAAGATGCCCTCTGTGTGCATTTTTCAATAAATCTCACACTGGCATCAGTGTGGATTTATTGTGCTGAGAAATTTGATATCAAACTTCCCAGAAATCAGTGTAGCCATTTTGGAATTGTGGAGTTCATGTTTAATAAACTCCCTGACCATATACTCTTTATGGCTATCCTGCACTTACAATGTCTAAGATTTGGCTTAGACACTGTAGGGGCATAGTGCTTATGCAACTATGCCCTCACCTGTGGTATAGTGCACCCTGCCTTAGGGCTGTAAGGCCTGCTAGAGGGGTGACTTACCTATGCCACAGGCAGTGGGTTGTGGGCATGGCACCTTGAGGGGAGTGCCATGTCGACAGTCTTTTTCTCCCCACCAGCACACACAAGCTGTGAGGCAGTGTGCAGGTGCTGAGTGAGGGGTCCCCAGGGTGGCATAATATATGCTGCAGCCCTTAGAGACCTTCCCTGGCCACAGGACCCTTGGTACCAGGGGTACCACTTACAAGGGACTTACCTGAGTGCCAGGGCTGTGCCAATTGTGGAAACAAAAGTACAGTTTAGGGAAATCGCACTGCGACCGCGGCCTGGTTAGCAGGGTCCCAGCACACTTTCAATCATAACTAGCATCAACAAAAGGCAAAACGTTAGAGGGTAACCATGCCTGCTTTACTGGCATGTTGCAAAAACTGCCCTGTCCCTATACAAAAACAACCCTCTCGCTAAGCAGACACATCTACAGCCTCTACAAGCACATTCAAGGCTGGCAAATCCCCCAAAAAGAATTCCCTGGCAAAAGGAGTGTAGGAAAGTAGCCTCTTTCTAGCATGGTTACCCCCACTTTGGCCTGTTTGTGAGTGTGTGTCAGTGTGTTTTTACTGTGTCACCGGGATCCTGCTGGCCAGGACCCCAGTGCTCATAGTTTTTGGCCTACTGTGTGTGTTGTGTATAGTGTTTGACTGTGTCACTGGGGCTCTGCTAATCAGAACCTCAGTGCATATGCTCTCTTTGCTTTTAAATTTGTCACTATAGGCTAGTGACGTCATTTACCAATTTCAATTGGCACACTGGACCCCCCTTATAAGTCCCTAGTATATAGTTTATAGAGCAACAAAAAGAACCAGTCTTTGCAGGGCCTTATCATCACCTGCTCCAGATAGAAGTCTGATGGTCCCAGTCTTCCAGCGGCTCCCCGGTGAAAAATAGTCCTAGGCCCCCACACACAGCATGATCATCCAAACTGACCTGAATCCCACACACCCCCAGGAAAACCCCCGCGCCAGTCACCCTGAGGGGAGCACCTACTTGGCCTGAGCATCTTTAGAGGGCACTCCACCAGGTGCAGCAAGGTCTCATTCTGGAATCTCTATGAGTCCTACACTGCCTGGGCCCTGGGCCTGCCCCTGAGGGGCCCTCACTGTTGGCATCCTCAGGGCCCCTGCTGTGTCTGTAGTCTACCACAATCAGGGCAGTCGGGCACTGATCATGAAGAGAAATCTGAGAACCCTCAATGATGGTCCTCCAGATGAGCGCTGAACGCTCCTAGTCTCCGTAATGTCGCTGGCCTCCTAGCACTGCTCCACGGCCTTCAGCAAGGCTGCAGTTAATGTGGGACCTCTCACCTTGTCGTGAGGACTCTTTTAGTACCCGGGATGGGAAACCCTGATTTTAGCTTTGCTTTACGGTTTGTGTTTCATTGACATTTTTATACATGTTTTATTCATGTTAGCATGACTTCTTTTTAGCAATGGAATTTAAACATTTTATCAGTTGCTTCATTCTAGAAAAGTAAGGAACACGCTGCTCATTTAATCAGCTTTTGCACTATATATAATCAGTACTCTTTGTCCAAGGCTGTGAAATGTAGTACGCATTATGCTAATTTGTGTTTTTAGTAAAAAAGCCAGCTTCTATCTCCAAGACACAGCATTACATCAGAACTGTGGTCCCAATGTGGCATGGGTTATTGTATAAACTACACACTGGCTGAAGGAGGGTAGAGGGCATTCTGGTCATGATCACTCTGGGACGCGTACTGCATGACAGGCAGTTTTGCTGGTGCTGATCTTCCGGCTGCTTGCGAGGATATTCCTGATATTCCATACAGGATTGGGGCTGGGGCCAATTCCTTAGATCTGGCCAAGCAGAGGAATGCAACCACTGGACTCCCAGTCGTAGACACAGGTTTAGGTAGGAACCTCTAGAACATATAAAACCACACACATCATGGTGGGGCTGTGTATCTTCTTTACCCTGATTGTAATGTTGGTTACCTTGCTTTGTTTCATCTGCCTAATTAACACAGCACATGCTTTCTGTGCTGGATTGGGATGGTTTCAATAAATGTATAGAAAACTTATCTCGGATCTTGTGTCTCGCCTTGGCATGCGTGAGTAACTGAGCAAAAGGGGTACGCCCACAGATTCTCTGGGGAGTCAGAGTGTCATGTTCAGGTGGCCATAATCACCACATACCCCTGTGGGTTCAGAGGTTTGTGTGAGGCACTGTGAGCGAGCCAGGAGTTAGGCGGACAGCTGATGGTGTGGGCTACACTCAGTCTCCCACTCTTGAAAGTGCTGCTATCCTAAACATTCAGTCCTCCTACCAAAGAAGGAACCGTATAACACCCTCAAGGCCCCCAGCGCCTCCTCACCGATACCAGTCCACCGAGCCCACCAGGCCCCGACAGCAAGGTGGAGAAAGACTATGTAGGGCTACAGAGCCTGCACATGAGGCCTTGCGGCCCCCCGATCCAGCCTCTCCTTTCACCCAGGCTCAGCCCAGTTTACAGCATTGTTGAACACGGCCAGAGTGCCTGGCCTAGAACTCCCAAGCACCAAGGGGGCCTGCTTCAGAACACTCACGGGCCACTGATCTGGATCACTCTGGTGCAGAGATGCCTCCCTCCATAGCCCCCATCAAGCCAGGGGAACACAGTGTCATCGGGCTCCGGGCCATGTGGCCTGCAGTGCTCATTCCATACCCTGTTCCAGCTCCTCAGCGGCAGTGGCGGATCAGTAGGTGCTCCTTCCACAATGAGAGTAAGTGTTCAAAAGCAAGAGCTCACAAGGTGAGGCTGCTTCCGAAGTTTTTCCTCTGATGTCAGCGGCTCTGTTTCTGATGAAGAGGACTAGGCAGAAACATCGAGGGCCACTGTTCCAATGACAAATCTCAAATCTGTGCAGAGGAGAGGGTCAAAAACTGATCTGAAATGAGATTATTCAGGGCCTCAACATCTTACCTCAGACCTCTCTTACCCGGGTGCAGGGCCTGGCCAGCAATTCCCAAAGGAGGGAGGACCTCTTACTCTGAAGACTACATACATCAGACTATAATGCCTCATCGGGGGGGAACTGGGCTGATTGCTGGAAGGCTCAGGCAGCATGTAGGATGCTTCAGAGTGCAGTGCAAAACATCTCTAAGACTTGCTCTGAGTTATTGGAAACAATCCCAGCAGTTGAGGAGCAGACTACAGCATTAGAGATCCAGATTGCCTCAATAAAAGAACAGTCGCAGGCCCATGAGTCCTAGTTGGTGAACGTTCCGAGGAAGCTGGAGGATTTTGAAAACCAACAGCATAACTTAAGGATTTTGGGGGTTGCGGAAAGGGCAGAGGGCCAGGATGTGAGAGAATTTGTTACGTTTTTCAGGGTGTCTTTCAAGAGGTGGATGGCTGGGACTGAAATCATGAAATACAAAGGGCCCATAGGTTTTCCCTGACGCTGAAAACCTCTCTGAGGACGGGTGCATCTCGAGACACCGGGCCATGTGTTATCTTGTTTTGCTTTGGTAATGTTTTGCTGAGCGAACTCGTTTTTGAAAAGGTGTGCCCAGAGGTTAAATGGTGTTTTGAAGGGCATGTATTCTTTGTGTATTCTTTGTGAAACCAGACTTTTGTCGTATAACAGTTGAGTGATGCTAAAGGCTTCATCAAATGATTAAGGGCCTGATTTAGAGTTTGGTGGATGATGTTACTCCATCACAAACGTGACAGATACCCCGTCCGCCGTATTACAATTCAATTACACCCTATGGAACTTGTAATAGGGCGGACTAGATATCCATCACATTTGTGAAGGTGCAACCCATCCCCCAAACTAAATCAGGCACTATGCCTTTTCAAGATAAAGGAGCACAAGCCTATCTCCTGAACCCTGCCAAACTAAAAGTAAAATATAACGAGAATGTCCACATGTTCCATTTTGAAATAAAGTTCAAGGAATATCTGGATCGCTTGAAATGAGAGTTTGGTTTACAAGCATGTCTTAGAATAAGAGCCATGTGGCCTAAACATATAACAGAGGTATTTTCTTTGGGTAGGGAGGTGTATGAGTGGTTAATAAGCAATCAGACATGTTCTTTTCTTTTCTATCTTCTCACACCATGGATACGGGGGTGCTGCCATCACTAAGCTTGGGCATGAAGGGTCGTTCTGCTTTTCATGGGGTAGGAGAGTGGTGGGGGTAACGGTGGGCAGGGCTTGAGCTCGATGGGTAGTGTGAGGAGGAAGTTGAAAGAGAAGAGCGAAGAGAAGGTGGGTGTAGGAGGCTGGCCTGGCTTGTAGTGGGTAGCAAAGGTACTTACACCTTGTGCCAGGTCCAGTTATCCCTTATTAGTAGAATAGTGGTGTTTCTAGCAGCTTAGACTGATAGAAGGTAGCTATGGCAAAGCAGCTTAGGCTAAACTAGGAGACATGCAAAGCTCCTATTATACCACTTATATCATATGCACAATATCATAAGAAAACACAATACACAGAGTTACTAAAAATAAAGGTACTTTATTTTTATGACAATATGCCAAAAGCATCTCAGTGAGTACCCTCAGTAAGAAGGTAAGTACTATACACAAGTTATATGTACACAAACCAAAATTAGGTAAGTAAGAGCAAGAAAAGTAATGCAAACCGTGTAGAATTACAATAGGTTGCAGTAGTAGAACATAGGTATAGGGGCAACACAAACCATATACTCCAAAAGTGGAATGCGAACCACGAATGGACCCCAGACCTATGTGAGGTTGTAGAGGGTCGCTGGGACTGTAAGGAAACAGTGAGGGTTAGAAAAATACCCCACCCCAAGACCCTGAAAAGTAGGAGTAAAGGGCACCTACTACCCCCAGAGAGCACAATAGTCGTGATAGGGGGATTCTGCAAGAACAACAAACACCAGGAGTGCACTGACAACGGATTTCCGGACCTGAGGACCTGCAAGGCAAAGGGACCAAGTCCAATAGTCGCGACAGTCTCCAGGGGGGGCAGGAGCCCAGGAAACCCCGGATGAAGGTGCAAGAAAGCTGCCTCCGGTTGGAAGAAGCTTGGAGTTCTGCAAGAAAGAAGAGGACTAGGGACTTCTCCTTTGGAAGACAGATATCCCACATCGCGATGAAGTTTGCAGAGGTGCCACGCAGAAATACCGCAAACAAGCCTTGCTAACTGCAAGGGTTGCGGTAGAGATTTTTGGGTGCTGCTGAGGACCAGGAAGGACCAGGATGTCGCCTTTTGGAGGAGGAGACAGAGTGGGCACTCAGCAACTCAGAGAGCCCTCACAGAAGCAGGCAGCACCTGCAGAAGTACCCCAAAAGGCACTTAGAAGATTAGTGAACTGGAGTCCACGCAAAGTTACAAAGGAGGGTCCCACGACGTCGGAGGCCAACTCAGAGGGTTGTGCACTGCAGGACGGAGTGCTGGGGACCCAGACTAGGCTGTGCACAAAGGAAATCCTGGAAGAGTGCACAGGAGCCGGAGCAGCTGCAAATCACGCAGTACACAGCTTTGCAGTCTAGCGTGGGGAGGCAAGGACTTACCTCCACCAAACTTGGACTGAAGAGTCACTGGACTGTGGGAGTCACTTGGACAGAGTTGTTGTGTTCCACGGAACACGCTCGTCAGGATGAGAGGGGACCCAGAGGACCAGTGATGGAGTCTTTTGGTGCCTGCGTTAGCAGGGGGAAGGTTCCGTCGACCCACTGGAGATTTCTTCGGAGCTTCTGGTGCAGAGTAAAGGCAGGCTACCCCCAGAGCATGCACCACCTGGAAACAGTCGAGATAGCCGGCAGGATTAGGCGCTACAATGTTGCTGGTAGTTGTCTTGCTACTTTGTTGTGGTTTTGCAGGCGTCCTGGAGCAGTCAGCGGTCGATCTTTGGTAGAAGGTGAAGAGGGAAATGCAGAGGAACTCTGGTGAGCTCTTGCATTCGTTATCTGAAGAATTCCCCAAAGCAGAGACCCTCAATAGCCAGAAAAGGAGGTTTGGCTACCAAGTTAGGAGGAGAGGTAAGAGCCTATCAGAAGGAGTCTCTGACGTCACCTGCTGGCACTAGCCACTCAGAGCAGTCCAAGGGAATTTTATGGGTGTACCAGTATGCCAATGTGAATTGGTAAATTTAGTCACTAGCCTGCAGTGACAAATTTGGAAAGCAGAGAGAGCATAACCACTGAGGTTCTGCTTAGCAGAGCCTCAGTGAGACAGTTAGTCACCACACAGGGAACACATACAGGGCACATACTATGAGCACTGTTGCCCTGCCTGGCAGGGTCCCAGTGGCACAAGGACTAAAACAACATACATACAGTGAAATATGGGGGTAACATGCCAGGCAAGATGATACTTTCCTACACAACCCCCACACCCCCCAAACGAAGGACAATAAGACTAGCCATGACCTGATGAGTCTTCATTGTCTAAGTGGAAATATCTGGAGAGTCCATCTGCATTGGACTGGGTACTCCCAGGTCTATGTTCCACTGTATAGTCCATTCCCTGTACAGATATGGACCACCTCAATAATTTAGGGTTTTCACCTTTCATTTGTTTTAGCCAATGTAGAGGTTTGTGGTCTGTCTGAACAATAAAGTGAATGCCAAACAGGTATGGCCTCAACTTTTGCAGTGCCCAGACCACAGAAAAGGCCTCCCTCTCTATGGCAGACCAACGTTTTCTCTAGGAGTCAACCTTCTGCTGATATAAGCAACTGGTTGATCCCGGCCCTCAGAATTCAGTTGTGATAAGACTGCCCCTAATTCAGATGCATCAGTTTGAACAATGAATTTCTTGGAGTAACATGGGCTTTTTAGGACAGGTGCAGAGCACATGGCCTGTTTGAGGTCCTCAAAAGCTTCCTGACAGCTAGCTGTCCATAATACCTTTTTAGGCATTTTCTTACTTGTGAGATCATTGAGAGGGGCTGCTATGGAGCCATAGTTTTTAATGAATCTCCTGTAATACCCTGTGAGGCCTAAAAAGGCTCTCACCTGGGTTTGAGTTGTAGGGGGAACCCAATCCATGATTGTCTGGATTTTCCCCTGTAGTGGTGTAATCTGTTCTCCACCTACCAGGTGGCCCAGATAAACCACTTTTCCCTGCCCTATCTGGCACTTTGAGGCCTTGATAGTGAGGCCTGCCTTTTGCCGGGCCTCCAAAACTTTTCAAAGGTAGACCAAGTGCTCATCCCAGGTTGAGCTAAAGACAGCAATATCATCAAGATATGCTGCACTGAAAGCCTCCAACCCTTGCAGGACTGTGTTCACCAACCTCTGAAAAGTGGCAGGTGCATTTTTCAAACCAAAGGGCATCACTGTAAATTGGTAGTGCCCTCCTATACTTGAAAATGCAGTCTTTGGTTTAGCATCTTCTGCCAATTTGATCTACCAATACCCTGCAGTCACATCAAAAGTGCTAAGAAGCTTGGCAGATGCCAGTGTATCAATGAGCTCATCTGCCCTGGGTATAGGGTGAGCATCAGTTTTTGTTACCTGATTGAGACCTCTGTAGTCTACACAAAACCTCATCTCCCTCTTTCCATCTTTGGTGTGAGGTTTTGGTACAAGCACCACTGGGCTAGCCCATGGGCTTTCAGAAGGCTCAATCACTCCCACATCCAACATTTTCTGCACCTCTTGTTTAATGCAGTCTCTGACATGGTCAGGCTGCCTATAAATTTTACTTTTGACAGGCAAGCTGTCTCCAGTATCAATTGTGTGTTCACACCAGGATGTTGTACCTGGCACAATTGAAAAGAGGTCAGAAAATTGTCCTAGGAGATTGATGCAGTTGCTTTCTGTTCTGCAGTCAGACAATTTGCGAAAACTACTCCCTCCACTAAGGCATCTGCTTCAGTGGTGGAAAAGAGATCAGGGAGAGGGTTACTCTCTTCTTCCTGTCCCTCATCTGTTGCAATGAGCAGGGTGAGATCAGCCCTGTCATAGTAGGGTTTTAGGCGGTTGACATGAATCACCCTAAGGGGACTCCTGGCAGTGCCCAGGTTTACCAGATAGGTAACCTCACCCTTTTTCTCAACAATTAGATGGGGTCCACTCCATTTGTCCTGGAGTGCTCTTGGGGCCAGAGGCTCCAATACCCACACCTTCTGTCCTGGTTGGTACTGGATCAGAACAGCCTTCTGGTCATGCCATTGCTTTTGCAGCTCCTGGCTGGCCTGAAGGTTTTTACTGGCCTTTTTCATGTACTCAGCCATTCTGGATCTTAGGCCAAGTACATAATCCACTATGTCCTGTTTAGGAGCTTTTAAAGGTTGATCCCAACCCTCCTTCACAAGAGTGAGTGGACCTCTTACAGGGTGTCCAAAGAGGAGTTCAAAGGGGCTGAAGCCCACTCCTTTCTGGGGTACCTCCCTGTAAACAAAAAGGAAGCAAGGTAACAGGACATCCCATCTCCTTCTGAGTTTTTCAGGGAGTCCCATTATCATACCTTTGAGAGTTTTATTAAACCTCTCTACCAGTCCATTAGTCTGTGGATGGTAAGGAGTGGTGAAAGTGTAGGTAACACCACACTCCTGCCACATTGCTTTCAAGTATGCAGACATGAAGTTGCTACCCCTATCTGATACTACCTCTTTAGGAAAACCCACCCTGGAAAAGATTCCCAGGAGAGCCTTGGCCACTGCAGGAGCTGTAGTGGTCCTTAGAGGAATTGCTTCAGGATATCTGGTGGCATGGTCCACAACCACCAAGATAAACCTATTGCCTGAAGCAGGAGGAGGGTCAAGGGGGCCAACTATGTCAACCCCTACCCATTCAAAGGGCACCCCAACCACTGGAAGTGGGATTAGAGGGGCCTTTGGAGTGTCACCAGTCTTGCCACTGGCTTGGCAGGTCACACAAGACTTGCAAAAATCTTTAGTGTCCTCTGACATCCTAGGCCAGTGAAACAAGTCTTTCCCATGTTTTGATCTGGCCCAAATGCCCAGCCAAAGGAATGTCATGTGCAAGAGTTAGGAGGAACTCTCTGTACTGCAGGGGAATGACCAATCTCCTGGCTGCTCCAGGTTTTGGGTCCCTTGCCTCTGTGTACAAGAGGTTGTCCTCCCAGTAAACTCTATGGCTGTCGCTGACATCCCCATTTTGCTGTTTGACAGCTTGCTGTCTGAGACCCTCTAATGTGGGACAGGTTTGCTGTGCCACACTCAGCTCTTCCCTGGCAGGCCCCCCTCCACCCAAAAGCTCAGCAGTGTCTGCTGCCAGCTCATCTGGTGAAGGTTCTGCACAGGGAGGAAATTCTTCTTCCCCAGAAGTTGAATCATCTGTAGAGGGAGGGATAGTGGGTAGGGATTTACCCTTGCTACCCCTAGCTTTAGGGAGCACTCGGTCCATTGTTCCAGGATCCAAGTTACCCTGTCATTTTTGCTTTTTGGCCTGAGCCCTGGTTAAAGCAAAAATATGCCCAGGAATGCCCAGCATTACTGCATGAGCCCCCAACTCCACTTCTGCCCAAGCTGATGTCTCTAAATCATTCCCTAGTAGACAGTCTAAGGGTAAATCTGAGGCAACCAGAACTTTCTTTGGACCAGTAACCCCCTCCAGTTGAGATTCACAACAGCCATGGGGTGGCTAAGAGTGTTGTTATGAGCGTCTGTCACTTGGTACTGCTGACCAAGTAGGTGTTGTTCAGGGTGGACCAGTTTCTCCATCACCATAGTTACACTGGCTCCTGTGTCCCTGTAGGCCTGAACCTCAACACCATTTATTAGGGGAAGTTGCTTGTACTTATCCATATTAAGTGGACAAGAAACCAAGGTGGCCAAATCAATGGCACCTTCAGAGACTAAAACAGCCTCTGTGGTCTCCCTAACAAGACCAACCCCAACTACATTGCCAATAGTGAGCCCAGCTACACCCTTGGATTGGCTATTAGTAGGTTTCCCACCAACACTGCTATTACTAGGGGCACTAGAATTTGCAGCAGGGGTTGTGGTGGTGGGAGGTGGGGTGTTTTTCTTTGGACAACTAGAATCAGTTGCCCAATGGCCTTTGACTTTACACAAATAACACCAACACCAAGGCTTTTTAGGTTGAGAGCCACCACCCCCAGAGGATTTTTGTGGGCCTGATGAAGACTCAGTATGTTTACTTTTGTCCCCACCCTTGTCAGTAGACTTACCATCCCTCTTCTTGCCATCCTTGACACCCATTTTATGAACCTTTCTGTTCACCCTTGTTCTGACCCACTTGTCTGCCTTCTTTCCCAATTCTTGGGGAGAGGTCAGAACCGAGTCCACTAGGCATTGGTGCAACAAGTCAGACACACAGTTGTTCAGAATATGCTCTCTCAGAATAAGATTATACAGGCTTTCATAGTCAGATACCTTACTGCCATGTAACCACCCTTCCAAGGCCTTCACTGAACAGTCTACAAAATCTGTCCAGTCTTGAGAGGACTCTTTTCTGGTGTCTCTGAACTTAATCCTGTTTTGTCAGTGGTTAAGCCAAATCCATCCAAGAGTGCATCCTTAATACTGTGTAATTGTTAGCTTCACTTTCTCTAACAGTAAGGAGCCTATCCCTACCCTTTCCAGTGAAAGATAGCCACAAAATAGCAGCCCACTGCCTTTGAGGGACCAACTGTAGCATACAGGCCCTCTCAAGTGCAGCAAACCACTTGTTGATGTCATCCCCCTCCTTGTAAGGGGGACTATCTTGTGCAGATTCCTGGAATCATGCTCTCTAACAGGATTACTATCAGGAATACTGCTGCTGCCACCATGGGGTCCTAACCCCAACCTCTGTCTTTCCTTCTCAATGTCTAGGGATTCCCTATCTAAGGCCAGCTGCTGCTGTTTATGCTTCAGTCTGGTCTCTTCAACCCTCAACGTTTTGAGTTCCCTTTCTAACAAGTTATCCTCAGGGTGGGTGGTTTGGGAATGCTTTGACACAGATGACAAATTGGAAACTTTAGAGGGGGACCTGTCCCTAACTGTCTGGACCCTGGTAACCTGGCCTCTAGGAATAAAGGATGCCCTACGGTGATGGGAACCTCTATTACTACCAGCATTACTAGGTGCCCTGCTAGGGGGCAGACCCTTATCAGAACCCTCCCCAGCTTCCTCAAGGGGTTCCTCTGAATCAGTCTGGGAAGCTTCTACTAACCTCTCAATGGATGGGCCAGACTGGTTCTGGTCATCCACCATAAGCATGTTAAACAGAAACTCTTTTGTAGGGTTCTTTCCTATAACTAAACCTCTATCTAAGCAGAGACTCCTTAAGCTCTTGTAGTTCAAAATGTCATAAGTAGCATTGACAGTTTTGGGAGCAGAACCTACCACAGACATGATAGCAAAAGGTTTAGAGATAGTGAGAAGAGACAAAAAGTTTCAGAACTTTTTAAAGCACAGAGAAAAAACTTTTTCTAACTTTTAGAAATTTTTTAGAGGTTTTTTAGGAAACTTTTCAGAACTTTGCACAAAGTTTTAGTGAAGAAAAGCAAACTTTTTGGTTATGTGTACATACACTGAACTGTTTGGTATATGATTCTCTTATGAAAAGTACAAAATGACAAAGTGGTAAAAGTAGTTACAAGTACTTATCCCACCGCTGCATGACCAATGTAGGAGGCTGGCCTGGCTTGTAGTGGGTACCAAAGGTACTTACACCTTGTGCCAGGTCCAATTATCCCTTATTAGTAGAATAGTGGTGTTTCTAGCAGCTTAGGCTGATAGAAGGTAGCTATGGCAAAGCAGCTTAGGCTGAACTAGGAGACATGCAAAGCTCCTACTATACCACTTATATCATATGCACAATATCATAAGAAAACACAATACACAGAGTTACTAAAAATAAAGGCACTTTATTTTTATGACAATATGCCAAAAGTATCTCAGTGAGTACCCTCCGTAAGAAGGTAAGTAATATACACAAGTTATATGTACACAAACCCAAAATAGGTAAGTAAGAGTCAGAAAGTAATGCAAACAGTGTAGAATTACAATAGGTTGCAATAGGCAAGCATAGGTATAGGGACAACACAAACCATATACTCCAAAAGTGGAATGCGAATAACGATTGGACCCCAGACCTATGGGAGCTTGTAGAGGGTTGCTGGGACTGTAAGAAAACAGTCAGGGTGTCCAAGATACCCCACCCCAAGACCCTGAAAATTAGGAGTAAAGTGCACCTACTACCCCCAGAGAGCACAATAGTCGTGATGGGGGATTCTGCAAGAACAACAAACACCAGCAGTGCACTGACAACAGATTTCCAGACCTGAGGACCTGCAAGGCAAGGGGACCAAGTCCAATAGTCGCGACAGTGTCCAGGGGGGGCAGGAGCCCAGGAAACCCTTGATGAAGGTGCAAGGAAGCTGCCTCCGGTTGGAAGAAGCTTGGAGTTCTGCAAGAAAGAAGAGGACTAGGGACTTCTCCTTTAGAAGACAGATTTCCCACGTCATAATGAAGCTTGCAGAGGTGTTCCCATGCAGAAATACTGCAAACAAGCCTTGCTAGCTGCAAGGGTTGCAGTAGAGATTTTTGGGTGCTGCTGAGGACCAGGAAGGACCAGGATGTCGCCTTTTGGAGGAGGAGACAGAGGGGGTGCTCAGCAACTCAGAGAGCCCTCACAGAAGCAGGCAGCACCCGCAGAAGTACCCCAACAAACACTTAGAAGATTAGTGAACCGGAGTCCATGCGAAGTTACAAAGGAGGGTCCCACAACGTCGGAGGCCAACTCAGAGGGTTATGCACTGCAGGACGGAGTGCTGGGGACCCAGGCTAGGCTGTGCATGAAGGAAATCCTGGAAGAGTGCCCAGGAGCTGGAGCAGCTGCAAATCACGCAGTACACAGCTTTGCAGTCTAGCGTGGGGAGGCAAGGACTGAAGAGTCACTGGACTGTGGGAGTCACTTGGACAGAGTTGATGTGTTCCAGGGACCACGCTCGTCAGGATGAGAGGGGACCCAGAGGACCAGTGATGCAGTCTTTTGGTGCCTGCGTTAGCAGGAGGAAGATTCAGTCGACCCACTGGAGATTTCTTCAGAGCTTCTGGTGCAGAGTGAAGGCAGGCTACCCCCAGAGCATGCACCACCTGGAAACAGTCGAGAAAGCCGGCAGGATTAGGCGCTACAATGTTACTGGTAGTCATCTTGCTTCTTTGTTGTGGTTTTGCAGGCATCCTGGAGCAGTCAGCGGTCGATCCTTGGTAGAAGGTGAAGAGGGAGATGCAGAGAAACTTCCCAAAGCAGAGGCCCTAAATAGCCAGAAAAGGAGGTTTGGCTACCATGTTAGGAGGATTGGCTACCAAGAGAGGTAAGAGCCTATCAGAAGGAGCCTCTGACGTCACCTGCTGGCACTGGCCACTCAGAGCAGTCCAGTGTGCCCCCAACACCTCTGTTTTCAAGATGGCAGAGGTCTGGGACACAATGGAGGAGCTCTGGGCACCTCCCCTGGAAGGTACTGGTCAGGGGAGTGGTCACTCCCCTTTCCTTTGTCCAGTTTCGCGCCAGAGCAGGGCTGGGGGATCCCTGAACTGGTGTAGACTGGCTTATGCAGAGATGGGCACCATCTGTGCCCATCAAAGCATTTCCAGAGGCTGGGGGAGGCTAATCCTCCCCAGCCCTTCACACCTATTTCCAAAGGGAGAGGGTGTAACACCCTCTCTCAGAGGAAATCCTTTGTTCTGCCTTCCTGGGCCAGGGCTGCCTGGACCCTAGGAGGGCAGAAACCTGTCTGAGGGGTTGGCAGCAGCAGCAGCTGCAGTGGGGACCCCGGAAAGGCAGTTTGGCAGTACCCGGGTTCTGTGCTAGAGACCCGTGGGATCATGGAATTGTCGGGGGGACAATTCCATGATCTTAGACATGTTACATGGCCATGTTCGGAGTTACCATTGTGACGCTATACATAGGTAGTGACCTATGTATAGTGCACGTGTGTAATGGTGTCCCCGCACTCATAAAGTCTGGGGAATTTGCCCTGAACGATGTGGGGGCACCTTGGCTAGTGCCAGGGTGCCCACACACTAAGGCCCTCATTCCAACCCTGGCGGTCTCTGACGCCAGGGCGGAGGGCAGCAGAAGCACCGCCAACAGGCTGGCGGTGCTTCCTGGGCTATTCTGACGCCGCGGTCAGAAAAGGGGAACCGGCGGTTTCCCGCCGGTTTTCCCCTGGCCCAGGGAATCCTCCATGGCGGCGCTGCTTGCAGCGCCACCATGGGGATTCCGACCCCCTTCCCGCCAGCCTGTTTCTGGCGGTTTTCACCGCCAGAACCAGGATGGCGGGAACGGGTGTTGTGGGGCCCCTGGGGGCCCCTGCACTGCCCATGCCACTGGCATGGGCAGTGCAGGGGCCCCCTAACAGAGCCCCATACAGATTAAAATCGCGACGGGTGCCACTGCACCCGTCGCACCCCTGCAACTCCGCCGGCTCCATTCGGAGCCGGCTTCCTCGTTGCAGGGGCTTTCCCGCTGGGCCGGCGGGCGGCCTTTTGGCGGTCGCCCGCCGGCCCAGCGGGAAAGTTGGAATGGCCGCAGTGGTCTTTTGACCGCGGGGCGGTCATTCGGCGGTAACCGCATGGCGGGCGGCGAGCGCTGCCCGCCGCGGTCAGAATGACCGCCTAAGTAACTTTGCACCCAACCTTTACCAGGTGAAGGTTAGACATATCGGTGACTTATAAGTTACTTATGTGCAGTGGTAAATGGCTGTGAAATAATGTGGACGTTATTTCACCCAGGCTGCAGTGGCAGGCCTGTGTAAGAATTGTCAGAGCTCCCTATGGGTGGCAAAAGAAATGCTGCAGCCCATAGGGATCTCCTGGAACCCCATTACCCTGGGTACCTCAGTACCATATACAAGGGAATTATATGGGTGTACCAGTATGCCAATGTGAATTGGTAAATTTAGTCACTAGTCTGCAGTGACAAATTTGGAAAGCAGAGAGAGCATAACCACTGAGGTTCTGGTTAGCAGAGCCTCAGTGAGACAGTTAGTCATCACAAAGGGAACACATTCAGGGCACATACTATGAGCACTAGGGCTAAAAAGACTAAAACAACATATATACAGTGAAATATGGGGGTACCATGCCAGGCAAGATGGTACTTTCCTACAGTGGGGAGACAAATGAAAATGAGGAAAAGTAATTGATCTTTATGAGATTGTGTTGGACTATGTTGGGTCTCATCTGATGGGAGAGAACCTGTATTGGAAATGGTTTAGAAGTGAAAAGCTTTATTTTGTCCATAGTAGTTGGGCTCTAGAGTTTTCTTACTCTTACCTGTACTTCCATGGATGTGATTCGTATTGTCACAGTTAATGTTCGGGCTTGAATGATTGGCTATGAGAAACACTTGATAGGCACCATGGGATACAGACTTCTGGCCTACACTACACAGAGGAATGCCATGACGGGGTACCCCTATTAGCCAGAGCCAGCTTCTGTGATATCAAAATGAGCACCTCAGACTGACTGTGCAGATGGAGTTTAGCTGAATGTCAAGTAGTGAATTCAGATTTACCCTCTGCTTAATGTATGGGTCCAATGTTAATGAAGCAGCACTTATTGATGATATGTCTCTAAAAATAACATCCTGGCCTGCACCCATAATCCTGTGTGGAGACATTAACTGCTGTGTGGGATTGGTCCAACCCTCCATGGCAGGATACTGTGGGAGGAAAGCTAAGGTTTATCTTGCCCTAAAACAACTTATGAATGTGCATGGGCTGACTGATGTATGGGCGGCCTTAGAGAGCTAGGATTCTGGATTTATGCTTTATTCTTTCCCCACAAAAAGTATGTACCTGGATTATTTGTTGCCCTGAGGGAACCTTGTAAACCAGGTTGTGACCACAGAGTATCCAAGAGTTTTTTCCGACCACAACCTTCTGATCATGGACCATCCTGCCTGACTGAGTGGATTAGTAAAGCCAGCCTTTACCAGCGCGTTGAAACAAATGAAATGCATGTCAGAAAGGGGCTATGAATAGATGAGGGGCACATTTACTGGGCGGTAGTGAGGGAATCCGAGAAGGTGGTCATGGAGTGGGGGGGGGCAAAAAACACTGTTGAACAGGGCGCCACCAGCGCCAAAGCCCACCCTGCTCTCTTGCCATCCTGGCCAAGGTGCAAGTCATCTCTTAAAACAGAAGAATTCCCTATCTGGGCTTGATGTATGTGGACATAGAGATGAATATTAGTGACAACACTACATGTGTGTAGATAAAAGACGAGCCTACGCCACAGGATGGAGACTTCAGCATGAATCAACAGCTCTGCAGTAAACAGGGTTTAAAGTGGGACCTGATGAGAGTTTGGCTTGAAAGCCCCTTGCTCCGGCAACCAGTCCTAACATTACTTCTTCTGATTTTTTTTTACTCTCCCTCGTTTGTTCCAGCTTAACTAGACAGAACAAGGTATCAGTGTGGTGATAGATTGTCAGTTTAAATAAATAATAAATCCAGGGTTTGTAAAGCACAACAAATCACCGGTGCCTGATTTAGAGTTCGCCGGATAGGTTACTCTGTCACAAACGTGATGGATATCCTGTCCACCATATTACTATTCCCAAAGGATATAATGGGATTGTAATACGCATCAGGCTGTCTGTTGTATTTGTGACAGAGTGACCCCATCCGCCAAACTGTAAATCAGGCCCTAACTAATTTGCCCAGAATCACAGGATGCGGAGCAGGAGCCAAGACTTGTTACTGATTCCTCCGAAGACGTCAACTCTGAACATAACACCTAGGGGGTCAATACGACCCCGGTGGTCGGCGTTTATATGGCGGTAAGTACCACCAACAGGCTGGCGGTATGTAGCGCATATTATGAAATTGGCAGGTTGGCTGAAGCCAACCCGCCAATGTACCACTCCGACCGCCACGGCGGCCGTCACTGTTCTGCCTGCGGGATTATGACCCCGCCTACCACCATGGTTTCCATGGCGTTTGTAATGCCACGAAAACCATGGCGGTAGGCCATGTGAGTGACAGGGAATTCCTTACCTGTCACTGATAAGGGTCCGCCCCCCCCCTTCCTCTCCAGGTACCCCCGACCTCTCCAAAGAAATCCGGCTGTGGTCGTAATATGGCAGATGGCTGGTAGCTGCGGCAATGGTCTTTTGGCGGCCGTCACCGCGGCGGTAGGCGGTTTTTACCACTAATGTTAAATGAGGGCCCAAATCCTCTCCCAGTTTAGATGTGCCCACAAGGCAGTACTGGAGTTAGATCTGGGGGGCAGTCCCACTCATGGTTCCTCCATGGACCTTGACATGCACAGGTGGAGCCCTGCTCCACTGAGTACCAACAGGCGCAACATCGAGGGAACCCAGGCCATATTTATGAGCAATTGGTGCAGGGCAGTGCCGCAAGCCTTCTTAATGCACTGCCCTACGCCAATGAGAAAGGGCAGGAATGCACTGTATTTCTGAAATACGGTGCACTCCTGTCCTTTCCCTCTGTGCTGGTGAACAATTGGCTGACTAGCACCAATGCAGACATGCTTGCACCATGGTGCTGCTTGTGTGCAGGATTGCTTTTGTGCAGGGAGGGGCACCTTCCTGCACAAAAAAAATCAAGGCATTTTCCTCTTTCCACATGGAAAGAGGAAAAATCGAGGAGAAATAACAATAGTTCTCCTTGTTACACCACCGATGGGGAGCTGTAAGGTTTTGGTGGTGCCCAGATTTACGTCATTAGGTAAATCTGGGGCAACGCCAAAATCCATGAGCGTTGCGTGGGAAAAATCATGCAACGCCCATGGAATGCCTCCCTGGTGCAGAGTAATGCAACGCAGCGACTTGCGCTGTTTTCTCTCACTCCATATCTATGAGGTCATTCAAAGCCACGCAAAGTGTCTTGCGTGGCCTCATAGATATGGGTGAGAGTCTATATATGCCCCCCAGTCTCTGCCTCCAAGATCGAGGTCAGCTGACAGTCAGGCCTCTTAAGAGCCAAGACCAGGGATCCCCCACAAACAACTGCCCCAGTTTAGATCTGCCTCACCAAGGACACTTACAGGTGTGAAGCACAAGGAAGCCGAGAAGATTCGCTCATCTGCGAACTATCCTCTGAGCAACTCAGTAAGGATGAGGTGTAACAGAATAAAGTGTGAAAGATACTGGAGCCATCCCACCGGCACTGCCGGCTCGCTGTTCTAGGGCGATAGGGAAATCTGCTGCCCAAGATCAAACAGTGCCCATCTCTTCTACAGGTGAGTCATGATCAAGAGGACACAAGCTGCAGAAACATTTCTAAAGAAAATCATGAAAGGAAGGAACAGTGATGGTCCATAAGATGTGGGGCAAAGAGAACACAAAGATGAGGAGAATGAATGAGCTCCAGGGGAAAGCAAAATGACCCCAAGGGGACGATTTAATGATTTGCCCCGAGAAGGAGACAGGAATGATGGGGGAGCGCAGAACACAAAGGCTGAACAAAGGCACAAGTATAAAATGCTTCCATGTGTGCGACAAAAGGTAATTCCACCAATAACAGCTGAACCAAAGCAGGTGTCTCCAACCTTTTCTGTAGCGAGAGTCACTTCTGATCAGTGAAAATCACAGAGAGCTACTGAAGGCTAAACAGCTCGTGCATTATTAGCAGACACCCGACGCCCAGCTTTCTTGACTTTAAGCCTAATGGCCATGAAGCCAGATAATATGGTTTGAATAAAATACTCTAACTAGGGGCGCTATGGCAGGGCAGCCGTGTCAGTGGGAGTGTGGTCTTTGGGGATGTATGAACATGTGTGAGTATGAATGAAACATATGTGCATGGGGAACAGAGCTCGTGCCGTGCCGTGTACTTGTGACACAGGACATACCTTTCGCCATATATGGCACAGTTGTATGTATAACAGAAACATACAGACATGTTTTTAAATGGGAGAAATGTAAAGTGCAAAAATGTTCTTAATGTGGAAATTTTTTCAGCATTTTAAATTCCTCTCATTTAAAAAATATCAAAACGGGTCTTTTATTCACAAGCAGAAGCGTTTCACCTTAGCACATCAGATTATATATACGCATTGAGAAGTATTTTTTTTAAAATGATAGATTCAAAAATGGATTTAGGAGCACTCACCCCTCACTCACGCAACAGCGAGACTAGTGAACTAAGGTGCAAGCCAGTTGTTATGTGGACTCTTTGGGCAGCCTGGGTTCCTATTATACATGA
The DNA here is from genome assembly GCF_031143425.1 of Pleurodeles waltl. NCBI lineage: Eukaryota > Metazoa > Chordata > Amphibia > Caudata > Salamandridae > Pleurodeles > Pleurodeles waltl. The sequence continues at coordinate 19,305,466 of NC_090440.1, forward strand.
ACACCATTAGCATTTTTGAAACCAAACACAGGACAAAGTTTTGTATGGCGCACATACTAAAGTTGTGTATTTTAAGGCCCTCTGATATGTGATAATGACGAAAAAGGAGGGAATTAAAAATAAAACAATTGACTAGAAAAACACATTTTGGTTAAGTGGGGAACCTGGGATTAATCCTAGGTTTTCTGGTTTCACATTGTGCAGTTCACTCACTAAATGTGTATGCTTTGCTTCCCCTACACCCTCCTTACCAACAACACCCCATTCCCCCGACACCACCTCCTCAAGCCCCTGACTGCTGGCATTAATGTGTCCCACTGTCACATCTTAGACCAAAGATTTTCGCCCCTGGAAAACATTTAGGCAGTCATTACAACCCTGATGGTCGGTGTTAAAGCGGCGGCAAAACCGCCAACAGGCCGGCAGAAAAAAATGGAATTACAACTGTGGCGGAAACCGCCAACATAGACAGCCACTTTAACACTCCGACCACCACAGCGGTACAAACAAACACCGCGGCGGTAACCGCCAACAGACAGGCGGAGGACAATGTACCGCCCATACTATTACAACCCACTAATCCGCCACCTTTTCCGGGGGGGATTCACCGCTAACAAAAACACGGCGGAAACAGGACTTCGTAGGGAAAACGCTCACCTCTACACAACCCACGAGGAATCAGGACGCCATGGAAACAGAACTCCAGATTCTGCCAGCCTTTATCTTCCTGCTCCTCTACCAGGAGCACGAACGCCGGTGGCGACGACAACGGTGAGTACTGCACCTACGACACAGGGGATGGGGGAGGGAAAAAACAGTGACACACACACGCAACAACCCCACCCCCACCCTCACCCACTACAACACACACGCTAATACATATTGATACATAACAGTTACACCCCCCAACCACCCCTGGAAGAATGCAAGGACAAAAGGAAATGAGTCGAATAATTGTGATATATTCAATTACATACATCCAAAATATTTACAAATACATTCATCTGTACTATATACAATTATATACACCAAGAACACAAATCCAAAGGATTCCACCATCATAGTCCGTGGATCACTGGGCCCAAAAGGCATGGGCGAGGCCCACACTCAATACCTGATCAAAACGGAGAGAACACTGCAGGGGCATCAAATAGAAATAAAACAGGCACCTCAGGGGGAAAGGTGGGCACCTCAGCCAGATGAGTGCACAACGCCAGATTCACGAGGGGGCTCCATGCCCACAGTTCAATCCTGGGGAGTGCAAAGCCACAGTCTCACAAGTCTCTACAGTGGGTGGGTTGCCCACTGTTCAATCCTGGGGAGTGCAAAGCCACAGTCTCACAAGTCTCTACAGTGGGTGGTTTGCCCACTGTTCAGTCCTAGGGAGTGCAAAGCCATAGTCTCACAAGTTTCTACAGTGGGTGGGTTGCCCACTGTTCAATCCTGGGGAGTGCAAAACCACAGTCTCACAAGTCTCTACAGTGGGTGGGTTGCCCACTGTTCAATCCTGGGTAGTGCAAAGCCACAGTCTCTCAAGTCTCTACAGTGGGTGGGTTGCCCACTGTTCAATCCCGGGGAGTGCAAAGCCACAGTCTCTCAAGTGGATAACAGTCTCCACTGGTTTCTGGAGGGGGCCTTGTGCCCAGAGTGCTTCATCCGTCCAAGGACAGAGGTAGTGGATGTTTTTCTCCACTGGTTCTGGAGGGGGCCTTGTGCCCAGTGCTTCATCCTGCCAAGGACAGAGGTAGTGGATGTCTTTCTCCACTGGTTCTGGAGGGGGCCTTGTGCCCAGAGTGCTTCATCCTGCCAAGGACAGAGGTAGTGGATGTATCTCTCCACTGGTTCTGGAGGGGGCCTTGTGCCCAGAGTGCTTCATCCTGCCCCTGGTGGACTCAGTAGCGTCAGAATCATTGGCGCTGACTGGCCTGTGGGGCTACTTGCGGTGTCCTGGGCAGCGGTTCAGCTGGTGGCGGTCTTGTCCCGGCCTGCGGGGCTGCTGGTGGCGGTGTCCTGGGCAGCGGTTCAGCTAGTGGCCGTCTTGTCTGAGGCAGCAGGGCTGCTGGCGGTCGCTTCCTGGCCAGCGGGGCTGCTGCTGGTGGTCGCTTCCTGGGCAGTGGGGCTGCTGCTGGCGGTCCTGTCTGTGGCAGCGGGGCTGCTGGCGGTCGCCTCCTGGGCAGCGGGGCTGCTGCTGGCGGTCCTGTCTGTGGCAGCGGGGCTGCTGGCGGTCGCCTCCTGGGCAGCGGGGCTGCTGCTGGTGGTCCTGTATGTGGCAGCGGGGCTGCTGGCAGTCACTTCCTGGGCAGCGGGGCTGCTGCTGGCGGTCTTCTCCTGGGCAGTGTGGCGGCTGCTGGCAGTCCTGTCTGTGGCAGCGGGGCTGCTGGCGGTCACCTCCCGGGCAGCAGGGCTGCTGCTGGCGGTCCTGTCTGTGGCAGCGGGGCTGCTGGCGGTTGCTTCCTGGGCAGCGGGGCTGCTGCTGGCAGTCCTGTATGTGGCAGCAAGGCTGCTGGCAGTCGCTTCCTGGGCAGTGTGGCTACTGGCGGTCTTGTCCGCCGTGCTGATCTTCCCAGACTTGCCGGTTTTACTGTGCCCCTTTCCCACCTTGGATGATGTCGCAGCTGTCTCCACACTCCCAACTGTAGCCCTGGGTGCAGCTTTGGTGGCTTGTTTCTTTCCCGTCTCCCGCCGGGCACTGTCCAACTTTTTATGCTTGACAGGTGGGGGACTGTCCGTGCTGTGGCTCCTTGCCACACTGCCTGCCCTGCTGCCTGGTGCACTCCATAATCCAGTGACTACTGGCACCACTGGTCCTGCCGATGTTGTGGCTGAGGTGCTAGGTTGGGACCTGGAGAGTCGGGCCTTAGGAGACTGACGGGGTGGGGGAGGTGAGGGAAAGAGGTCAAGGCTGGCCAGGAAAAATTTCTTAGGAACACTGGGACGGGTAGCTGGAGGGGTTTGGGAGTGGAGGAAGAGGTTGTGGTTGTAGGAGGTGTACGTTTGGTGACTTTGGGTGAAGGTGCATGGGCTGGAGGCTGTTGTGAGGTGGATGGCTGTTGGGTGGGTGTGTGGCTGCGTTTGTGTACCTTGGGAGGTGGCCTCACAGACACACTGGGAGAGGACACAGGGGATGTGTGAATGGTAGTGGGGGTGGTGACTGCACGTGAGCGGGGTGTGGTGGTGGGTGTGCTGGTGATGGTCGTAGTGGCTGAGGATGTAGTGCATGCAGGTGTGAGTGGAGATGAGACGGGGAGGGAGGAGGGAGATGAGGAGGAGGGTGATACAGTGGAGGCAGTGGATGTTGGTGTGTCTGCATGTGTCTGATGCTTGCGTGAGTGCCTGTGGGATGTGTGGTGCTTATGTTTGCCAGAGCTTCCCTTGTGTGTTGAGGTGTGTGCATGCTGGTCTGATGGTGTGCTTGGGATAGGCTGAGGTACAGGGGTGTGGGTCTGGGTGGAGGAAGATGGAGGGGGGAGGCTAGAGACAGGGACAATGGCTGCCATCAGTGCTGAGACCAGAGTCTGAAAAGCTTGCTGAAGGGCTACCTGACCAGAGTGAATGCCCTCCAGGTATGCATTCGTCTGTTGCAACTGCCTCTCTACACCCTGGATGGCATTCAAAATGGTAGACGGCCCAACAGTGAGGGACTTGAGGAGGTCAATGGCTTCCTCACTGAGGGCAGCAGGGGTGACAGGGGCAGGGGCTGAGGTGCCTGGGGCGAAGGTAATGCCCAACCTCCTGGGTGAGCGGGCACGGGGCAAAGGCTGAGGGGCTGCTGGGAGGGCGGTGCTGGTAGGGGGGTGGCGGCTGTACCTGTAGATGCGGGGGCATAGATGGGGATGCCACCGCAAGGGAGCTCCCATCAGAGGAGGAGTCCGTCTCGCTGGTGTCAGCTCCTGTCCCCGCCGTGGAGCTCCCCTCGCCCTCCGTCCCACTGGTGAATTTGGAGTCCGTAGTGTCGCCCTCCAGGGCCATGTGGGATGCAGCTCCCTCCTGCTCCGGTGCCACTGCTCCTCCGCCTGATGATGCTAATGCACACAAGTACAGGGAGACCACAAAAAGGGGGGGGGGTGGAGACAGAAAAAAGACATGTTGAGTGCATGCAATACCGCTGCCGTTGGCGGACACGATAGACACAGAAGCCCCCTGCACTACGCCGCGCACTTGGGGTCCACTGGGACAGGGCTTACAAGGCTATGGCCGATTTCTGCACACATGGATGTCACAGGAGCCTGACTAGGTGTAGTTGGCACTGTACACAGGTGGGGTGGGGTGCCACAGGGCCTGCCTCAAGAAGGGAACTTAACTAGCAAACTCGCCCTGGCCTAGGGGAACCCACAGCCCACATCCCCCACCCAGACACCTAAAACGTGCGCTGAATCAGCAGAATGAGAGTGTACTCACCCCTTGTGGCTGCTGTGATGCCCTCAAGCGCCCATCCAAGTCCGGATACGGCACCACCAGGATCCTGAACATCAGGGGGGTCATGGTGCGACGGGCACCCCTCCCACGTTGGGAGGCCATCCCCAGCTGGGCCTCCGCCGTCTTCTTGCTCCAGCGGCGAATGTCCTCCCATCTTTTCCGGCAGTGGGTGCTCCGTCTGTGGTAGACCCCCAGGGTCCGGACTTCCTTGGCGATGGCACGCCAGATCTCCTTCCTCTGGTGGGCGCTGACCTACAGGAATTGTACAGGTAAAAAAGAGTAGTAATTACCAACTGCACCGTCACAGTCATTGGCCCGCATCCCTACCCTTGCCATGACGCACATGCACTCACCGTTGTTTCATGCACGCATCTTTCATCCACCCCACTCCACACAGGCATTGCCCATACAGCATGCTCACAGTGTACTTACCTGTTTGTCTGGAGGACCGTAGAGTAGCGTGTACTGGGGGAGGACCCCATCCACGAGTTTCTCCAACTCCTCCGAAGTGAAGGCAGGGGCCCTTTCCCCAGACACACGAGCCATTGTCTCTTCCAGACTGAGGTCACAGCAGCACTTGCAGTGTAGGTCCTCTCCTGTCGAAGATCAGGTATTGAGTGATTGAACAGAGAGAAAATGGCGGTCACGTCCACGGCGGTGCGTACAGTCACCGCCGGCGTACATCGTCATTGGCTCCTGGGACCCATAGGGTTCAATGTTAACCAATGCAGAATTGCACCGCGGTCTTCGACCGTCTACCGCAACGGTGTACAACGCCAGCGCAGTTACCTCATATCCCCTTGTCCCACCTTACAGGTCAGGCAGCCGCCATTTCAGGGGCCCACATGGCTTTATTTTTGACTGCGTCACACATACCTAGGCCTTGCCTAAACACTCATACTGGCAAATTTCGATTTATGAATATTTTCAGAGTAAGCTGTGTTTACGTACCTCAGAGTTGGTTGACTCTCTGCTCGCTGTTTTCCTCCATAGGCACCGTCCGCTGGGGCATGTGAGGAGATGGTGGCATCCTCCGGTGTACAGACCGCTGGTGGACCTATCGACAATGGAGGAAAGACATGTGATCATCACCTACAGGCTTGATCATGCCTCAACCCAGGAACTGTGTGCCCAGTTGGAGCCAGACCTGTTTCAGCTATCCGCCATCCCACAGGAATCCCCCCTCAAGTGCAGGTGCTGTCAGTACTCCATTTCCTATCAAGTGGGTCTTTTCAAACAACAGTGGCCATAGCATCAGGGATGTCCCAGCCTATGTTTTCCAACGTGTTGTTCAGAGTGTTGTCTGCCCTGTTGAAACACATGCGGAGCTACATCGTTTTCCCTCAGGTGGAGGATTTGCCTACAGTGAAAGGTGACTTCTATGCTCTGGGACATATCCCCAACATCATAGGTGCAATTGATGGGACACATGTGGCCTTGGTCCCCCCACGCAGGAGTGAACAGGTGTACAGAAATCGGAAGAGTTACCATTCGATGAATGTGCAGATGGTGTGTTTGGCCGACCAGTACATCTCCCATGTTAATGCAAAATTCCCTGGCTCAGTGCATGACGCTTACATCCTGCGGAATAGCAGCATCCCTTATGTGATGGGGCAACTACAGAGGCACCGTGTGTGGCTATTAGGTGAACACCTGGACCCAAATCAGTGGGAATAGTTGTCTGTGGATGTCCCTATGAGTCAGTGTGTGTCTAACAGTTGTCCCTCGCCATTTGCAGGTGACTCAGGTTACCCCAACCTGTCATGGCTACTGACCCCAGTGAGGAATCCCAGGACAAGGGCAGAGGAACGCTGCAATGAGGACCATGGGTGAACTAGGAGGATTATAGAACAGACCTTCGGCCTCCTGAAGGCCAAGTTCCGGTGCCTCCATATGACAGGTGGTTCCCTATTCTACTCACCAAAGAAGGTGTGCCAGATCATCGTGGCCTGCTGTATGCTTCACAACTTGGCTTTGCGACGACAGGTGCCTTTTCTGCAGGAGGATGGTCCAGATGGATGTGTTGTGGCAGCTGTGGAGCCTGTGGACAGTGAAGACGAGGAAGCAGAAGAAGAGGACATCGACAACAGGAACACGGTTATCCTGCAATACTTCCAGTGACACACAGGTAAGAAGACAAACCTGCCTGCTACATCTAATTAAAATCTACTACCTCTCTACTGTCTGTCATTTTCACCCAGTGTATAGTCACTGAGTTGTCACTTTCCCTTACGATTTCACAGATGTGGGTCCCAATGTGTGACATCTGCTTTGTTTCCTCATGGACTAGAGCTGTGTGACATAGGTATGTTGACATTACATTTGAAAGAGCATTTTGGCACTGTAATTGCTAATACACTATTTCGAAATCACAGACAGACTCCAAATTGTTTTGTGCTTTAAGGGAGTTTATTTAAGTGCTCAATATTGGAGGGGGTTGTAAAATGGTCAGGGGTGATGGTGGAGGAATGTCCATGGCAGAGTCCAGTCTATTAGTCTCACAGGTGCATTGTCCAAAGGGGCATAGGAAGTGGAGCTGGAGCAGTTTAAGGATGGACAGGGTGACAAGGTGAGACAAATGGATGACAATCAGGGTGGTTTCATTTCTTGGCGGGGGTCTTGGCATCGTTCTCTGTCTTTGTCCTGGATCTCAGGGACCGCTTGCGGGGTGGTTCTCCATCTGTAGGGGGTGGGGTGCTGGTGTGGTGGTCCTGTGGCGGTGCCTCCTGTCCACTAGCGCCGGCAGAGGTGGTGGGCAGTTCATCGTCCAGGCTAGTGTCAGGGGCCCCTTGTTGTGCCACAGTGTCCCTCCTGGTGTTGACGAGTTCCTTCAGCACCCCTACAATGGTGCCCAGGGTGGAATTGATGGATTTGAGTTCCTCCCTGAAGCCCAAATACTGTTTCTCCTGCAGCCGCTGGGTCTCCTGAAACTTGGCCAGTACTGTTGCCATCGTCTCCTGGGAGTGGTGGTAGGCTCCCATGATGTTAGAGAAGGCCTTGTGGAGAGTGGGTTCCCTGGGCCTGTCCTCCCCCTGTCGCATAGCAGCCCTCCCAGTTCCCCTGTGTTCCTGGGCCTCTGTCCCCTGAACCGTGTGCCCACTGCCCCTGCCCCCAGGTCCCTGGTGTTGTTGGGGTGGTGGGTTAGCTTGGGTTCCCTGTAGTGGTGGACACACTGCTGATTGACGTGTCCTGGGGACAGAAGTATGGGCCCGCTGGGTGGGTGCTGTGCTGGTGTTTCCAGAGGGGGGAAGCTCTGTAGTGGCCTGTGCCAGTGTGAGGGGAACCGACTGTCCCCGATGTCCCAGATGGGCCGGGCTGGTCATCTAGATCCAGTTGGACAGAGCTGCTGTCATCTCTGTGGGCCTCTTCTGTGGGTGGAGTGGACATGTGTGGACCCTCCTGTCTGATGACGTTGGGTAGGGGTCCTGCAGGGGGGTAAAAGCATTATTATTGCTTCTGTGTGTGCCATGGTGTGCAATGGGTGGGTGACCGTGTACCCCAGTGCTTGCATTCCTGTGTAGGACCTTGTGTGATGATGGGTTAGGGGGTATGTGCAGTGGCCATGCTTTGGTGATGGGTGTCCATGCTTTGGTGTTACATGCAGGGCTTGGTGTTGGGATGTGTGGTTTGTGATATTGGGACATGTGTGAGGAGTAGGAGTGATGGGGTGAGAGCGAGGGTGGGGATATGTGATGGCATGCAGGTAGGGTGGGTGAAGTAACAGTAAAGATTTGCCTTACCAGAGTCCATTCCTCCAGCTACTCCTGCGAGGCCCTCAGGATGCAGAATAGCCAAGACCTGCTCCTCCCATGTTGTTAGTTGTCGGGGAGGAGGTGTGGGTGTCTCGCCAGTCCTCTGTACCGGGATGTGGTGTCTTGAGACCACGGAACGCACCTTCCCCCGTAGGTCATTCCACCTCTTCCTGATGTCATCCCTATTTCTTGGGTGCTGTCCCACTGCATTGACCCTGTCCACGATTCTTCGCCAAAGCTCCATCTTCCTAGCTATGGAGGTGTGCTGCACCTGTGATCCGAATAGCTGTGGCTCTACCCGGATGATTTCCTCCACCATGACCCTGAGCTCCTCCTCAGAGAACCTGGGGTGTCTTTGCCGTGCCATGGGGTGGTGTGGTTGATGTGTTGGGTGGTGTGTGTTGTGATGTGTGGGGTGATATTTAGTGGTGTGTGGTGTGAGGTGCGTGGATGTTATGTGGGTGATGGTGTTGAGTGCCTGTGGATGCTGGTTTGTAGATGGTGGTGTCTCTCTCTGGCCTTCTTTCAAAAAATGGTAGCAAGGGTTTGTGGGTGATGTGGGTGTATGTTTTATATTGTATTGGGTGTGTGGGAGTGGTGTGTGTATGTGTATCAGGTGTGTGTATTTGGAATTGTCCAATGTGGTTGTGTTTTGTAAATCTGTGTGTATTTTGAGCGCGGCAGTGTGTGCCGCCAATGGAATACCGCGGTTGAAAGACCGCCGCCTGGATTCGTGGGTCATGATAGTGTGGGCATATTCCTGTCAGCGTGACGGTGGAGGATTTCTTATCGCCAGTTTATCACTGACCTTTGGTGTGGCGGACTTGTGTGGGTGTCTAGATATTGGCGGATTCCGGGCTTTGGGTCAAAATGACCGCGGCCGAATTCCGCGGCCGTGGCGGTGTGTTGGCGGTCTTCTGCACGGCGGTAAGCAGCTTTTACCACCAATGTTGTAATGATCCCCTTAGTGAGTACCTGTGGGTTGGGGAGACCTCAACCAAAGGGTCTGGTGCACCCTACAAACTCCTCCCCTAGCCACTCTCTTCTAGAAGTAAATGAGAAACAGCTCATTGCAGACTCCACTGTGTCTGCAGGCTGTTGGTGATTTGTATCATGTTTTTAATTCATCACTGCTATCCTGTTTTATGTTTTGCGTGCAAATGTCTCAAGTCTGTTGCTAAATAAAAGCGACGTCATCACCCCTACATGCAGCGTCGAGGCGCTGCATAACGTTTCTGTGAGGTTTCACCACATTCCAAAGTGCAACAACTTCTGAGAAGGCAAAGAGAGCACCACAGATCACACCAGGGACAGCAACGCAAGAAACAAAAAGCTATCCTACTACCAAGATTTCCACACCCTGAGCAGCTACACCATAGGGAGGAAAAGAGGTGTTTTTATTATTGCACGGACAGCATCACTGTAGAGAGCTGTGGAGAGTGGTATTCAGAACCAGAAAACATCTACACTGAGAGCTACAAAGAACTGTTCACCACTAGACAACATCTACATAGAGAGCTTGAGAGAACTGTTCATAACCAGACAACATCTACATAGAGACCTACGGAGAACTGTTCCCCACCAGATAGCATCTACATAGAGACCTATGGAGAACTGTTCACCACCAGACATCTACATAGAGAACTACAGAGAGAACTTTTCATCACCAGACATCTACATAGAAACCTACAGAGAACTTTTCCCCACCAGACAACATCTATATAGAGAACTACAGAGAACTGTTCACTTCCAGAGAACATCTGCATAAAGAGCTACGGAGATCTGTTCACCACCAGAAAACATCTACATAGATAAATACAGAGAACTGTTCACCATTAGACATCTAAATAGAAAGCTACGAAGAACTGTTCATCTCAGGACAACATCTACATAGAGAGCTTGAGAGAACTGTTCACCACCAGAAAACATCTACACGAGAGCTACAAAAAACTGTTCACCACCAGACAACATCTACATAGAGAGCTTGAGAGAACTGTTCATAACCAGACAACATCTACATAGAGACCTACGGAGAACTGTTCACCACCAGACAACATCTACATAGAGACCTACGGAGAACTGTTCACCACCAGACATCTAAATAGAGAACTACAGAGAGAACTGTTCACCACCAAACATCTACATAGAAACCTACAGAGAACTTTTCACTACCAGCCAACATCTACGCAGAGCCCTACAGAGAACTGTTCACCACCAGACATCTAAAAGAGAACTACAGAGAGAACTGTTCTCCACCAGATATCTACATAGAAAGCTACAGAGAACTTTTCACTACCAGTCAACATCTACGCAGAGTCCTACAGAGAATTGCTCACCACCAGACATCTACATAGAGAACTACAGAGAGAACTGTTCACCACCAGACATCTACATCGAAACCTACAGAGAACTTTTCACTACCAGTCAACATCCACGCAGAGCCCTACAGAGAACTGTTCACCACCAGACATCTACAAAGAGAGCTGCAGAGAGAACTGTTCACCACCAGACATCTGTAAAGAGAACTACAGAGAGAACTGTTCACCACCAGACATCTACATAGAAACCTACAGAGAAAACTGTTCACCACCAGACATCTACACAGAAGCCTACAGAGAACTTTTCACTACCAGTCAACATCAACGCAGAGCCTTACAGAAAACTGTGCACCACCAGACTTCTACAAAGAGAGCTACAGAGAGAACTGATCACCACCAGACATCTACAAAGAGAACTACAGAGAGAACTGTTCACCACCAGACATCTACATAGAAACCTACAGAGAGAACTTTTCACCACCAGGCAGCATCCAAATAGAGACCTACAGAGAACTGTTCACCACCAGACAACATCTGCATAGAGACATACAGAGAACTGTTCACCACCAGACAACATCTACATAGAGACATACGGAAAACTCTTCACCACCAGACATTGTCTACATAGATACCTACAGAGAAGCAGTTCACCACCAGACAACATCTCCACAGAGACCTACAGAGAGAACTGTTTAGCACCAGACAATGTCTACATAGAGAGCTACACAGAGAATTGTTCACCACCAGACAACATCTTCATAGAGATCTACAGAGAGAACTGTTCACCACTAGACAACATCTACATAGAGAGCTACAGAGACCTGATCACCACCAGACAACATCTACATAGAGAGCTAGAGAGAGAACTATTCAGCAGCAGAAAACATCTATATAGACAGCTAGAGAGAGAACTGTTCACCACGGACAACATCTACATAGAGACATACAGAAAACTGTTCACCACCAGACAACATCTACATAGAGACATACGGAGAACTCTTCACCACCAGACATTGTCTACATAGATACCTACAGAGAAACAGTTCACCACCAGACAACATCTCCACAGAGACCTACAGAGAGAACTGTTTAGCATCAGACAACGTCTACATAGAGAGCTAGAGAGAGAATTGTTCACCACCAGACATGTAAATAGAGAGTTTGAGAAACCTGTTCACCACCAGACAACATCTAAATAGAGAGCTTGAAAGAACTGTTCACCACCAAACAACATCTACATAGAGAGTTATGGAGAACTGTACACCACCAGACAACATTTACATATAGAGCTACAGAGAACTGTTCACCAACAGACAACACCTACACAGAGATCTACAGAGAGAACTGTTCACCACCAGACAACGTCTACATAGAGAGCTACGGAGAACTGTACACCACCAGACAACATTTACATATAGAGCTACAGAGAACTGTTCACCAGCAGACAACACCTACATAGAGCTCTACAGAGAGAACTGTTCACCACCAAACAACATATAAATAGAGAGCTTGAGAGAACTGTTCACCACCACACAACATCTACATAGAGAGCTACGGAGAACTGCACACCACCAGACAACATTTACATATAGAGCTACAGAGAACTGTTCACCAACAGACAACACCTACATAGAGATCTAACAGAGAACTGTTCACCACCAGACGTCTACATAGAGAGCTACAGAGAGAACTGTTCACCACCAGACAACATCTACATCTAGAGCTACAGAGAACTGTTCACCACCAGACAACATCTACATAGAGAGCTATGGAGAAAACTGTTCACCACCACACAACAGCTACATAGAGAGATACGCAGAACTGTACACCACCAGACAACAATTTCATAGAGACCTACATAGAAATGTTCACCACCAGACAACATCTACATAAAGAGCTGCAGAGAACTGTTCAACAACAGACAACATCTACATAGATACCTACAGAGAGAACAGTTCACCACCAGACAACATCTCCACATAGAGCTACAGAGAACTGTTCACCAACAGACAACACCTACATAGAGATCATCAGAGAGAACTGTTCACCACCAGACAACGTCTACATAGAGAGCTACAGAGAGAACTGTTCACCACCAGACAACATCTACAACTAGAGCTACAGAGAACTGTTCACCAACAGACAACACCTACATAGAGAGCTACAGAGAACTGTACACCACCAGACAACATTTACATATAGAGCTACAGAGAACTGTTCACCACCAGACAACGTCTACATAGAGAGCTTGAGAGAACTGTTCACCACCAGACAACATTTACATTTAGAGCTACAGAGAACTGTTCACCAACAGACAACACCTACATAGAGATCTACACAGAGAACTGTTCACCACCAGACGTCTACATAGAGAGCTACAGAGAGAACTGTTCACCACCAGACAACATCTACATCTAGAGCTACAGAGAACTGATCACCACCAGACAACATCTACATAGAGAGCTATGGAGAAAACTGTTCACCACCACACAACATCTACATAGAGCGATACGGAGAACTGTACACCACCAGACAACAATTTCATAGAGACCTACATAGAAATGTTCACCACCAGACAACATCTACATAAAGAGCTACAGAGAACTGTTCAACAACAGACAACATCTACATAGATACCTACAGAGAGAACAGTTCACCACCAGACAACATCTCCACATAGAGCTACAGAGGAGACTGTTAACCACTAGGCAACATCTACATAGAGAGCTAGGGAGAGAATTGTTTACCGCAAGACAACATCTACACAGAGACCTACAGAGAGAACTGTTTAGCACCGGACAACGTCTTCATAGAGACCTACAGAGAACTGTTTACCACCAGACAACATCTACATAGAGAGCTACAGAGACCTGTTCACCACCAGATAACATCTACATAGAGAGCTAGAGAGAGAACTATTCAGCAGCAGAAAACATCTACATAGACAGCTAGAGAGAGAACTGTTCACCACCGGACAACGTCTTCTTAGAGACCTACAGAGAACTGTTCACCACCAGACAACATCCATATAGAGAGCTAGAGAAAGAACTGTTCACCACCAGACAGCACCTACATAGAGACATACGGAGAACTCTTCACCACCAGACATTGTCTACATAGATACCTACAGAGAAACAGTTCACCACCAGACAACATCTCCACAGAGACCTACAGAGAAAACTGTTTAGCACCAGACAACGTCTACATAGAGAGCTAGAGAGAGAATTGTTCACCACCAGACAACATCTACATGGAGACGTACGGAGAACTCTTTGCCACCAGATAGCATCTACATAGATACCTACAGGGAAGCAGTTCACCACCAGACAACATCTCCACAGAGAGCTACAGAGGGAACTGTTCACTACCAGACAACATCTACAAAGAGACCTACAGAAAGAACTTTTCACCACCAGACAAGATCTACATAGAGACTTACGGGGTGAACTGTTCACCACCAGACAACATCTACATAGAGAACTACAGAGAGAACTGTTCACCACCAGACATCTACACAGAAACCTACAGAGAACTTTTCACTACCAGGCAGCATCTACATAGAGACCTACAGAGAACCGTTCACCACCAACCAACATCTACATAGATGCATACGGAGAACTGTTCACCACCAGACATCTACATAAAAGCTACGGAGAACTGTTCACCTCAGGACAACATCTACATATAGAGCTACGGAGAACTGTTCACCACAAGACAACATCTACATAGAGAGCTACAGAGAACTGTTCACCACCAGACAACATCTGCATAGAGAGCTACAGAGAACTGTTTACCACCAGACAACATCTACATAGAGAGCTAGAGAGAGAACTATTCAGCAGCAGAAAACATCTACATAGACAGCTAGAGAGAGAATTGTTCACCACCGGACAACGTCTTCATAGAGACCTACAGAGAACTGTTCACCACCAGACAACATCGATATAGAGAGCTAGAGAGAGAACTGTTCACCACCAGACAACATCTCCATGGAGACATACGGAGAACTCTTTGCCACCAGACAGCGTCTACATAGATAGCTACAGAGAAGCAGTTCACCACCAGACAACATCTCCACAGAGAGCTACAAAGGGAACTGTTCACTACCAGACAACATCTACAAAGAGACCTACAGAAAGAACTTTTCACCACAAGACAAGATCTACTTCGAGACTTACAGAGTGAACTGTTCACCACCAGACAATATCTACATAGAGACCTACAGAGAACTGTTCACCACCAGACAACATCTACATAGAGAGCTTGAGAGAGAACTGTTCAGCACCAGAAAATGTCTACATAGAGAGCTAGAAAGAGAATTGTTCATCTCCAGACAACATCTACACAGAGAACTATACAGAACTGTTCACCACCAGACATCTACATAGAGGCCCACAGAGAGAACTGTTCACCACTAGACAATGTCTACACGGATACCTAAAGAGAGAACAGTTCACCACCAGACAACATCTCCACAGCAGGAACTGTTCACCAACAGAGAACATGTACATGGAGACCTACAGGGAAAACTGTTCACCACCAGACAACGTTTACATAGAGAGCTAGAAAGAGAATTGATCACCATCAGACAACATCCACATAGATACCAACAGAGAAAACAGTTCACCATCAGACAACATCTCCACGTAGAGCTACAGAGAGAATTGTTCACCACCAGACAACATCTACATATAGACCTATAGAGAGAACTGTTCACCACAAGACAACGTCTACATAGAGTAGAGAGAGAACTGTTCACCACCAGACAACATCTACACAGAGACCTACAGAGAGAACTGTTCATCACCAGACAACTCTTGTGTGCCAGCTCTGTAGAGAGCTATGAAGAGAACTGTTCAGCACTCGGATACTGTCTCCGTAGAGAGCTGTAGAGAACTGTTGAGCACTCTGATACCATCTCCTTTGGGAGCTGTAGAGACAACTGTTCATCACTAGATACATCTCTATGGAGAGCTGAAGAGAAGTGTTCAATGCTCGGATACCATCTCGATAGAGAGCTGTAGAGAGAGCTGCTGAGCACTCGGATACCATCTCCATGGAGAGCTGTAGAGAATGGTTCAGCACTTTGATACCATCTCCATAGAGAGCTGTAGGGAGAACTGTTCAGCACTCAGATAGCATCTCCAAAGAGAGCTATGGAAAACTGTTCAGCACTTGGATACCATCGCTATAGAGAGCTGCTGAGAGAACTGTTCAGCACTCAGATAGCATCTCCAAAGGGAGCCCTGGAAAACTGTTCAGCACTTGGATACCATCGCTATAGAGAGCTGTTGAGAGAACTGTTCAGCACTCAGATACCTTTTCCATGGAGAGCTGTAGAGAGTACTGTTCACCACTCAGATACCATCTCCACAGAGAGCTGTACAGAGAACTATTCAGCACCCTGTTAGACTTGGCATCGTTGACGTGGCCTCCCCTAACCTTTTACCTCTGCTTCCCAGGTTGTTGATGTGTGCTGGACTCTGTTTTTGCTGTTTTTGATACTCTGGGCACTTTACCACTGCTAACCAGTGTTAAAGTGCAAGTGCTCCTATGTAAAATGTATGTGTAATTGGCTTTTCCATGATTGGCATATTTGATTTACTAGTACGTCTCTACTAAAGTGCATTAGAGGTGCCCAGGGCCTGTAAATCAAATGCTACTAGTGGGCCTGCAGCACTGGTTGTGCCACCCAAATTAGTAGCCCTGCAAACATGGCTCAGACCTGCCACTACAGTGTCTGTGTGTGCAGTTTTAAACTGCCAGTTCGACTTGGCAAGTGTACCCACTTGCAAGGCCTAATCCTTCCTTTTTTATACATGTTAGGCACCCCTAAGGTAGGCCCTTTGTAGTCCCATGGGCAGGGGGCAGTGTATGTTAAAGGTGTGACATGTGCTTATGTGTTTTACATGTGCTGACAATAAACTACTGCCAAATTCGTTTTTCACTGTTGCAAGACCTATCTCTCTCATAAGTTAACATGGGGGCTGCCTTTAAATATGATTAAAGCTCAAACTCCCTTTGGGAGCAGATAGACATGTGGAGTTTGGGGTCTCTGAACTCACAATTTAAAAATATATCTTTTAGTGAAGTTGGTTTTTAGATTGTGTGTTTGAAAATGGCACTTTCATAAATTAGCCATTTTCTTGCTTAAACCATTCTGTGACTCTGTTTGCACCTCTCTTTAGACAGTGACACAAAGGGGGCTGTGGTGTAGCCTGCATATACTGATGGGCCATCTGGGCTGAGGGGAGGGGAGGAGTGGTCACTTACACCAGAAAGGGCTGTGCCTGCCCTCACACAATGCAGTCTCCAACCCCCTGTTGTGTGTCTGGGGCCTGGCCTGTGCAAGGCATGATCTTGAAAGCAACAGAGACTTCTCTTTCAAATAGGCCCACTTCAAAAGCAGAAAGGGGTATAAGAAAACCCCTGGAAATCAGATTACTTCTGGAACCAAGAGGAACCTCTGCCAAGGAGAAGAGCTGGAAGCTGGAGGAGGAGTATTGCCCCTTTGCCTGTGACTGTGCTTTCCTGGGTTGGCCTGCAGTAGCTGCTTCTGCCTGAGAGAGGACAAAGACTGACTTTTGTGTAACTTCCCACTGGTGAAGAATCTACAAGGGCTTGAACTGAGCTTGCCTCCTGTTGGTGAAGTCTCAGGGACATCAAAGACTTCTCTCTGCCAGCACCGGGGCTTTCTGCTGAGAGTCCTGCATGCCAAGTGGTGCCCTTACGTGTCTCTGGGCCCTTGAAAGGTGCAGTTGGTGGAAAAGGACAGAAATTCACACAAAGACTGCCGTGCGGGGAAACTTTCGACACACCACCCGCCTCGCGGCTAAAAAACGTCACGCCACCCTCCTTGCGGCTAACATCAACGCTCGACCTGTATCACGGATGAAGATCGACGCAACGTGGCCGGAGAAAAGATGTGCAACACCCATAGCGGCTGCTGTTAACGATGTAAGCCCCCAGCGCGTTTTCTGGACACCGTGTGACCGGATTTCAACGCTACATCGCTGGGCACAGAAAATCAATGAAGAGCCTGCCCGGACCCAAATTGCTTGTCCGGATCGACGCATCGCTCTCTTGCAGGAGAGAAGAAACGATGCACGCCGACCAACCGGAGAAGAAACGACGCATGTTCTTTCTTGTGGGTGAGAAACCGTCGTATCGCTGGCCTTTTTCGATGTACACTCGCCCATGCGGCTTTATTTTGATGCCACCCAGGTACTTTTGTATCCTAACAACGTTCTCACTGTTTTCTAAAGGATTTAAAGACTCTTTTGATTTTTTTTTAATTGATAACTTGACTTGTGTATGTTGTTTTTTTGTCGTTTTGGTCTTGTTTTGTTTAGATAAATATTATCTATTTTTCTAAACCTGTGTTGTGTCATTTTGTAGTGTTTTCACTGAGTCACTGTGTATGTTGGTATAAATACTTTACACCTTGCTTCCGAAGTTAAGCCTGCCTGCTCGTGCCAGGCTACCAAGGGGTTGACCGGAGGTTAACTGAGTGTGATTGTCCTTTACCCTGACTAGAGTGAGGGTCCTTGCTTAGACAAGGGGTAACCTGACTGCCAACCAAGGACCCCATTTCTAACAGGTAGCATTACATGTAGGCCCTCATTATGACATTGGTGGTAAATGCTGCTTATCACCACGTTGACGGCTGCCAACATACCGCTGCGGTGGCACATATCCGTTCACCATATTATGACACACACACACATCAATCCGACAGAATACTGCCACATACACAAATCCGCCAGCCCAAAGGTCAGTGGTAAAGTATCAGTACCAACACCCATACCGTTATGCCAACAAAACAACGCCCACCACATTATGACCCAAGAATCACCACAGCGGACATTCAATGGCGGTAAATCATTGGCGGTACAACCCAGCACGCTCAGAATGGACACCCAAATACTAAAAAACACTACATTGGCCAAAACGGAAATCACACATCTGACACTCATACACACACCACATTCACCCACCCACCCACAGCACCATAAAACACCCACCTACATTACCCACAACCCTCTAAGAACCCTCTAAGAACACCAATTATTGCCACCAGACTGAAACCAAGACCACTGAGACAACTACACACACCACAAACATCCACACATCCGTCACGCTCCCCATATCCCACACCCCACCACATTACTCAACACCCTCCCACCAACACACACCACCCATGTCCCCACTAAGGCACCCCCGTTTTACTGATGAGGAGTTGCAGGTCATGGTGGAGGAAATAGTAAGGGTAGAGCCACAGCTCTTTGGAGGACAGTTACAGCAAATATCCTTTGCCAGGAAGATGGAGCTATGGGGCAGAATCATGGACAGGGTGAACGCCGTGGGACAGCATCTGAAAGAGGTGGAACGATCTAAGGGGAAAGGTACGTTCTGTAGCAGCAAGGCAACAGCTCGCCATCCAGAGGACTGGCGGTGGACCCCCACCTTCTCCCCCACAGCTCACAGCATGGGAGGAGCAAGTCTTGGCAATACGGCATCCTGGGGGACTCACTGGAGTAGCGTGAGGACTGGACACTGGTAAGTCAATATTAACTACTCATCACCCCCTTATACCTGCATGCCATCACACCCCCTCACCCTCACTCCCATCACTCCACTGCACCTACACATCTAACTAACCCCAATGCCAAGCCCTGCATGCTATACCAATGCATGGACAGCCATCACCAAAGCATACACAGCATGGAGAACTAACAGTCCCACAATCCATCACCACACACAAACAAAGGTGGCAGGGCAACAGCAACCATGGAGGGGAAGCTAGGGATGTACAATAGGTCACAGACATGTGGCATAATGCATCACTTACATCCCCATAGGTGCCCCAGCCAATCTCAGCGGCGAGGAGATGCCACGACCATCCAGTCCCCCAACAGAAGATGCCCCCAGTGATGACAGTAACTCCAGACTTCAGGACCTGAATGAACTACCTGGACCATCAGGGACCACTGGCAAGTCAGCCACCCCAGCCCACTCACAGTCCACCACAGAGCCTCCCCCATCAGTATCCAACACCACAGCGCCCACCCAATGTCCCCACACCTCAGTCCTCAGCACACGTCAATCAGCAGTGTGCCCACCTGTACAGGGACCCCAGTCCACACCTCACCCCCAAGACAATCAGGGACCTGGGGTCAGTGGCAGTGGGCACACCTTTCAGGGAACAGATGCACAGGGGAACAGGGGCACTGGGAGGACCTCTGTGTGCCAGGGAGAGGACAGGCCCAGGGAACCAACTCTCCAGGAGGCACTAACTAATGTCCTGGGGGCCTACCAACAATCCCAGGACAAGATGGGCCAGATCCTTACCAACATGCTGTAGAACAAGCGGCTGCAGGAGGTACACCATCAGGAGATCAGGGAGGATTTGCAGGCCCTTAACACCACCATGGTCTCCATAGCAGGGGTGCTGGCAGACATGGCCAACATCATGAGGGAATCGACAGCACACCAGCGGGCCCCTACCACTAGCCAGACTAGTGACCAGCCCTACACTTCCGCTGCAGCTAGTGGGCAGGAGGCCCTGCCACTGGACCCACAGACCAGGAGCACCCCTCCCTCTCCAGAAAGTGAACCACCCCACAAACGTTCCCTGTGACCCAGACAGAAGCCAGAGACACTTGCCAAGACCAAGACCATTGCCAGGTAATAAGGCCCTCCTGAATGTCCCTCTTGTGTCCCACCTTATCACCTTGTCCACTTTGAACTGCATTTGCTCCCATTCCTATGACCATTGGACCTGTGCTACAAACAGAATGGAACCATATCCTGGACTTTCCTCTACCATCACCCCATTCCATTGCTCTTTCCGTCAATTATTTGCACTACAATAAACACCCTTGAACACAACTGGACTGATAGTGTTTAATGTGAGGAAAATGTGCATTTATGGAAACAGTCACATCATGTGCAAATGATCTGAAAACTGTGATAGCATACAATTAATGACCTGTAGCTGTCTGTAGTCATCACATCAGTACACTGTTGTAATATCAGCCAACATCTGCAGAATTAGAAGCCACTGGTGACAGTAAGTAGAGATGCAAAGGAAGTGAATTCCATACTGCTACAGCCACACAGCAAAAACACTAGTCAGAGGAATGGTCAGTTCCACTGTCTCACCTGTGTGTCATTGGAAGTATTGACGTATAACTGATGTTCTGTTGTCCTCATTGTCTGCCTCCTCATCTCCACTGTCCTCAGGGTCCACTGCTGCCACAGGGGCATTTCCAGTCCCCTCCTCCTGCAGATAAGGCACATGTCGTCTGAGGGCCAGGTTGTGCAACATGCAGCATGCCACTACTATCTGGCAGACCTTCTCGAGTGAGTAGCACAGGGATCCTCCTGTCAGTTGGAGGGATCTGAATCTGGCCTTCAGGAGGCCGAAGGTCCTTTCAATAATTCTCCTGGTTTGCCCATGTGCATCATTGTAATGATTCTCAGCCCCTGTCCTGGCATTCCTCACAGGGGTGAGGAGTCATGATAGGTTTGCGTAGCCAGAGTCACCTGCAAGTATTGAGGGACAGATATTAGCCTTACACAATGGTATGGGGTTAACACCAGAAGGCATACACTGACATACAGTGGGTGGGCACTCAGGCTCACCTATAAGCCACACTCAGTGCCTCTGTAGTTGTGCCATCAACTGTGGGATGCTGCTACTCCTCAGAACAAAGGCATCATGCACCGACGCAGGATACTTGGCAGTGACGTGGGAGATGTACTGGTCTGCCAGGCACACCATTTTCACATTGAGTCAGTGGAAACTCTTCCAATTCCTGTAC
Organism: Pleurodeles waltl; assembly: GCF_031143425.1. NCBI lineage: Eukaryota > Metazoa > Chordata > Amphibia > Caudata > Salamandridae > Pleurodeles > Pleurodeles waltl. Next base: position 19,326,778 of record NC_090440.1, read on the forward strand.
ACCTGTTCATTCTGGCGGGGGGACAAATGCAATATGTGTACCGTCAATCCCCCCAATAATATTGGGTATGTGTCCCATTTTATAAAATCCGGCCTTCACAGTGGCCAAATCTTCCACTTGGGGGAAAGCAATGTAGCTGCACATGTGTTTGACCTAGGCAGACAGAACCCTTTCCAGCATGATTGAGAACATTGGCTGTGAAATTCCTGCTGCCAAGCCCACTGTCACTTGGAAAGAACCAATTTCCAGGAAATGGAGCACTGATGTACCTGCACACGAGGGGGGATCCCATTGGGATGATGGATAGCTGATAGCAGATCAGGCTCCAATTGGGCAGACAACTCTGTGATTGTGGCCCTGTCCAGTCTATAGGTGAGTATTATGTGCCTGTCCTCCAGTGTAGCCAAGTCCACAAGTGGTCTTTACACAGGGGTTTGTCTCCTCCTCCTATTCATCTGCAGTGGCAGGTATCTAAGGGACACAAGAGTGAGTAGGCCGTCACAGTTTGAACAATGGAACCACCACCTCAGTGTGCATAGGGCATTAATGTGATTGGACAGTGGGAATGGCAATGTACGTGCAATCATCAGCAATGACGGATTATCTGAATGTTGTCCATCACCATTAAATGACGACCGCCTGTCCTGTATGTAGGGACAGGAGGAAGTGAGGTAACTCCGCCGACGTTGGGCGTCGTAGCAGAAGGCGGTCTTGCACCGCATTGGCTAATATGGGGCTCTATGGAGTACAGTGGCCAAAGGGGATCAGCGGCGGCGGTGACTGTGTACACTGCCATGGACGTGACTGCCATTTTCTATCTAAATCCTCTCTTGATTCCTGACTTTCCACAGGACAACACCTACACTGCATGTGCTGCTGTCACCTGTGTCTGGAACCTACCATGGCCCTTGTCACCGGGGAAAGGGCCGCTGGCTTCACTTTGGAGGAATTGGAGCGATTGGTGGATGGGGTTCTACCCCAGTATGGACTGCTGTATGGGCCTCCAGACCAACATTGAGTACACCATGGGCACGATGTATGTGCCAAGGTTGCATGGAGATATGTGTGCAAGCATCGTGTAATTTGGGGGGGGTGGTATGTCTGTTGCCACTGTACATGGTGGGCGCCGGGTGATGTGTGTGCCAATGGAGATGGATGTGGGATTTGTGAGCCATTTGTCTGACTCGCTGGATTGTATGTGTAATGGTGTCCTTCCGTCTGTATTACCTGTGCAGGGCAGTGCCCATCAGAAGAAGGGACTGTGGCGTGCCATCGCCAAGGACGTGTGGACCCTGGGGATCTACAGCAGGCAGAGCACCCACTGTCAGAAAGGGTGGGAGGACCTGAGACGCTGCGCATGGAAGACTGCGGAGGCCCAGCTGGGGTTGGCCTCCCAACGAGGAAGGGGTGCCCGTCGGAACCTGACCCCCCTGATGGCCCGCATACTGGCGGTGGCCTACTCAGAGCTGGATGGGTGCTTGAGGGCATCACAGGAGCCACAAGGGGGTGAGTACAGTGTGCGTAACTATAATCATTAGTAGGTGGCAGGGGATCCTGGTGGTGGGTGTGAGTCAGTGGGTGCCCCTTAATGCCATGTCAGTCATTGCAGTGTGACCGAGCTCAAGGGCAGTGGGTGTATAGCAAATTCAGGGAACCTAGCTAGGTTGTATTCCATGTCAGACAGGGCTTAGTGGGTCCCAGGAGGACTGCAGTTGGTGGTGTTTGGCCCTCATCTTGCTGTGGCACCTAGCCAATTGATTGCCAGTGTGGTGCATAGTGCTCAATCCTGAACCCTATGCCTGATGGTAATGTGTATGTCAACTGTGGTGTTGGTGCTGTAATTGACCCAGTGTTCCCTTTCTCTCTCTCCCACCCTTTTTTCTTCTGTCATCCTGTCCATGTGTGCATTAGCATCATCTGGCAGAGAAGCAGGGGCACCGGCTACTGAGGGAGCTGCATCTTACAGGACCCAGGAGGCAGAGTCCACCGACGCCGAGGGGACCAGTGGGACGGAGGGCGAGGGGAGCACCACGGCAGAGACAGGAGATAACAACACTGACTGTGATTCCTCCTCCAATGGGAGCTCCCTGGTGGTGGCGGACACCCCTGGGACCACTCCAGCTGTAGGTACAGCCGCCACCACCTGTACCAGCACCGCCCTCCAAGTAGCCTCTCACTGAGTTGCCCCTGCCTTCTCACCCAGGAGGGTGGGCATCTCCTTTGCCCCCACGCACCTCAGACCCTGCCCCAGTGAGCCCTGCTGCCCTAAGTGAGGAGGCTATTGACCTACTGAGAACCATCTCTGTAGGGCAGTCAACCATTGTGAACGCCATCCAGGGGCTGGCATCCCAGATGCAGCAATAGGGTGCACTCCTGGAGGGCATCCACAGTGGATTGGCGGCCCAGCTGAGATTGTTCCAGGCTCTGGCCTCCTCTCTGATGGCAGCCATTGTCCCTGTTGCTACCGTCCCCCCTCCAACTACCACTTCCCAATCCCAGTCTCCTCAACCCCAACCCATCATATGCACATAAACAGACAAGCATGCACACAAAACATCAGACAAGAGTAGCACAGTCAAAAACAGGCAGCATACTTCAGGCCACAGGCACTCACACAAACAACAGACAGTTGCACACACAACAACATCCACTACCTCCACTGTCTCCCTCTCCTCCTCCCTCACAGTCACATCCGCACTCACACCTGCATGAACTGCTTGAACAGCCAGCACCACCATCTCCACACCAAGCAGCACACACACCTCACTAGCAGACACCCCCACAACATCCATCCACGCGTCCCTAGTGCCCTCTCCCACCCTGTCTGTCCCCCCCTCCTAAGGGACACAAACGCAGGCCCTCAGACACCTCACATCAGCACACTGCCCATGCACCTGCACCCAAGTCCTCCAACAACCACTCCCTCAACTTCCACTCCCATCCCTCCTCCCTCATCCCGCCTCACTATCCCTAAAAAACTTTTCCTTGCCCAACTTGACTGCTTCCCTCCCCCCCCCGCCCTGCCCATAAGAGCAGGGTCCCAATGTGTTAGGGTTTGTGCACAGCAAAGAGCATGTCCCCTCTCACTGCACTAGTGGGTTCTGTAATAGCTCCCTTTTAAACTTACTATTGAAAGCCTTTCTTGTTATCTCACCTTCCCCCCCCCTAGGCTTCTGTGTATGTTGTTTAATGTGCTGTTTTGTTTACACATTGGGCCTTGCTTTTACCAAGGCTTCTTTAAAACACTCCTCTCTAGGCCATGTGTTAATTTAACTCATTTGCATAATAACTGAAACTCTGCACACCTTTCAAGAACATGTGCAGCATGTGAGGACCACACCCAGCTCTTCAAACCACACCCAGCTCTGCACACCTTTCAAGAACATGTGCAGCATGTGAGGACCACACCCAGCCCTGTCTATAAAAGGCAGCCCTCGAGCCTTGCCCAGTGCTTGTGCTCGTCTACCTCCCGCTTACCTGAGGACAGATCCCTCGGCGCTGGCACTCCTGCTCTCTACAGACTTTCATTGGCTTCAATGGGCGCAGCTGCTGGCTCTTCCTTCTTCCGGTTTCCGGTTCCTCCTTGCCTCAGCCTCTCTCCTACAAGCAACCTGCAAAAGAGAAAGAAGACAAGGTTAGACTGATCAGTATCTCTTGCCAGCAACAAGTAAGTGCAAAACTTTTATTACCTGAAAGAACTTTGACAACAATTTCTGGATTCGTGTATAGACAATTTGAAACAAGATACCTTCCACGAACATTGTTACAAGAATACTTTGCGGAACTTTGTGAGGCAAACAGTAAATCAAGGACTTGCACAAATTACATGCTGTATTTTGACGTAAAAGTACAGTATTTGTTTTATAAAAGATTCTGGAAATATGGGAAAAGTGAGTCTGCTATTGGCAATTTAGGCTTTAGTTATATTAAGATGAATGTGTGATATTGATAATTCTGATAACGGTATTTGTTTAATGTTTTAGAAGCTTTAGAGTAATAGAAAGCACATCCCAGAGCAGTAACACATTCCAAACCTGGAAACTAGAGACCAGGATCCAAAAGGTACTTTTAGAAGAAAATTTCTAATAAATAAAGGGATAGTCAGGAACCCAGTTAGGAATAGGATGTACTTATCTGTTCTTTGTTTATGTTTCATTAGGCACCAGTTTCTACCGAAGACAGAGAGGGCCGCAGATTTGTGCAGCACTTCAACAGTGGAAACGCAAGAACGCTGTTGTCTCTTTATTTTATTTTATCCACTTCCCCCCTTCCCTTGAGCTTCTGTTCTTAGTGCACTGTTTTAAAAAACTAGTGTGCTGGAACAAGCAGTTTCAGGGTGGGGTCGGATTGTCTTCAACCTCCATCAGAACTGAACAAGGACTCAGGTGAGCTGGGCTTTGACACAATGACCCAGCCCAGCACCTCAGCCAAACAGTCCACAGGGACAGTGGAGACACCTCCTAGTCATGGAGGCAAGAAAGTGAAGGATCCCACTCCACCAGCCAGGAAAGTGAAGGATCTCACTCCACCAGCCAGGAAAGTGAAGGATCCTACTCCACCATCCAGGAAAGGGAAGGATCTCACTCCACCAGCCAGGAAAGTGAAGGATCCTACTCCACCAGCCAGGAAAGTGAAGGATCTCACTCCACCAGCCAGGAAAGTGAAGGATCCTACTCCACCAGCCAGGAAAGGGAAGGATCTCACTCCACCAGCCAGGAAAGTGAAGGATCCTACTCCACCAGCCAGGAAAGTGAAGGATCTCACTCCACCAGCCAGGAAAGTGAAGGATCCTACTCCACCAGCCAGGAAAGTGAAGGATCCTACTCCACCATCCAGGAAAGAGAAGGATCACACTCCACCAGCCAGGAAAGGGAAGGATCTCACTCCACCAGCCAGGAAGGGCAAGGTTCCCACTCAACCACCAATGACAGCAACGGTTCCCACGTAACCACCAATTACAGTAATGTTTCCCACTCAACCACCGATGAAAGGCAAGAAGCCCTCACCTCCATCTGAGACAATGCAGCCCTCACCTCCAGCAGAGGCTGCCCAGGAGACACCTCCCCCAGCTGAGACAATGCAGCCCTCACCTCCAGCAGAGGCTGTCCAGGAGACACCTCCTCCCGCAGAGACAATGCAGCCCTCACCTCCAGCAGAGGGCATGTAGGCCACCCTCCAGGGACTGTTGTACAAGGACCCCCCTCCAGAAGCAGTTGGCAAGTTCCCTACTTCAGAGACTGTGACCTTGCACTTCCCTGCATTGGGAAATGGGAATGGAGCCCCCTTCAGAAGCAGTCAGCGAGTTCCCCACTTCAGCTGAGGTGCCCCCCACCCTCCTTCCTCCTGACAATTCATTTGACTCCCAAAGTGACTTTTCTACCTGCTCCCAATCAAAAGTTATCACTTAATAAATAATTAGGCAGCCCAATGTTATCCAATGGGAGAGGTAGACCTTACATTAGTGAAAGATGAATTTATCATGTTTTAAGGAGCGCACACAAGCACTTTAGCACTGGTTAGCAGAGATAAAGTGCACAGAGTCCTAACAGCCCCCAAAAAATATGTTCAGAAAAGAGGAGGGGTGTAGACAAGTTTGGGGGTGACCCTGCAGAAGGGGCTAAGTCCAACAGAATATTAACAGAGTCTGAAAGAAATGCACTGCTGTTAATGCCTGATCACGGCAGCCAATGGGCACACGATGACAATTACCTTCCAGAAAGTGTCAGGAGCTGTGCTGCCTTTTGTGTGCAGTATGCTTAGTAATCTTTGCTCCATTTCAGCAAAAGGCATTTTTTCAGTTAAAATATGCAGAGTATGGAGTTGGTGATGGATTACGAGGCGAGCGGGGGATATCCATAAAGATGTGGATTTTATCCCTGCTGTGGAGCAGCACAATGCCATTGATCACCTGCATGAAACCATCAGCAGGGGCTGCATCTCAGCATCTCATTAGTGGAAATATAATTGCTTGCAAAATATTGTCCCGTTGGGTGTAGAGGGTTCTATTGACTCCAGCGGGAGGCTGTTTTCGTGAGTGATATTTTGTAGATGATGCATCTATCAGGCAATATTTTGGTTAGATATTCTGGTTCCCCACGGAGGGGAGGGGAGAGGAGAGGAGAGGGCTACAAAACATAGTAAAAGGGACAGGTGAAGGGTAAAGAGCTGCAGCCCCTGGGCACATGGGGTTACTTCACTCAGTAAACATATATTAACTGATGTACTATAGACCTGGGCACACGGGGTTACTTCACTCAGTAAACATATATTAACTGATGTACTGTAGACCTGGGCACACGGGGTTACTTCACACAGTAAGTATATATTAACTGATGTACTGTAGACCTGGGCACACGGGGTTACTTCACACAGTAAACATATATTAACTGATGTACTATAGACATGGGCACACGGGGTTACTTCACACAGTAAGTATATATTAACTGATGTACTATAGACCTGGACACACGGGGTTACTTCACTCAGTAAACATATATTAACTGATGTACTATAGACCTGGGCACACGGGGTTACTTCACTCAGTAAACATATATTAACTGATGTACTATAGTAAACATATATTAACTGATGTACTATAGACCTGGGCACACGGGGTTACTTCACTCAGTAAACATATATTAACTGATGTACTATAGACCTGGGCACATGGGGTTACTTCACTCAGTAAACATATATTAACTGATGTACTATAGACCTGGGCACACGGGGCTACTTTATACAGTAAGTATATATTAACTGATGTACTATAGACCTGGGCACACGGGGTTAATTCGCACAGTAAGTATATATTAACTGATGTAGTATAGACCTGGGCACACGGGGTTACTTCGCTCAGTAAGTACATATTAACTGATGTACTATAGACCTGGGCACACTGGGTTACTTCGCGCAGTAAGTATATATTAAGAGTACTATAGACCTGGGCACACGGGGTTACTGCTGATGCACTATAGACCTGGGCGCACGGGGTTACTTCATGCAGTAAGTATAAATTGACTGATGTAATATAGACCTGGGCACACGGGGTTACTTCACGCAGTAAGTATATATTGACTGATGTAATATGGACCTGGGCACACGGGGTTATTTCATGCAGTAAGTATAAATTGACTGATGTAATATAGACCTGGGCACACGGGGTTACTTCACGCAGTAAGTATATATTGACTGATGTAATATGGACCTGGGCACACGGGGTTATTTCATGCAGTAAGTATAAATTGACTGATGTAATATAGACCTGGGCACACGGGGTTACTTCACGCAGTAAGTATATATTGACTGATGTAATATGGACCTGGGCACACGGGGTTACTTCATGCAGTAAGTATAAATTGAGTGATGTAATATAGACCTGGGCACACGGAGTTACTTCACGCAGTAAGTATATATTGACTGATGTAATATGGACCTGGGCACACGGGGTTACTTCATGCAGTAAGTATAAATTGAGTGATGTCATAGGGACGCACTGAGCACCGCTCCATCACCGGGACAGCGGGAGGGCAGAGACCGAGGCAGGGGTACATTCATGGGATGGGGGTTCTGCTGGGCAGCCCTGGAGCTCCCCTCTGTGCCGAGGGCAGTAAGGGAGGCCTCTGATGCCTCCTCACAGGGGCCCGGGCCGAGCCGCAGAATGTGGGTCAGTCCTGCGGGGGTCCAGGGCCCGGGCCGGACACTGATGTATGGCGGCTGCGGAGACCATAACTTGCTAGGGGCGGGGGCAGGGGAGGGCATGAGGGGTGGGGCAAGAAATACAAAAAGATGGCAAGTTACAGGTAAAGGAGAGAGAGAGAGAGAGAGAGAGAGAGATGCAGTGGGAGGGAGAGACAGAGAGAAGCAAAGAGAGTGGGAGAGAGATGCAGAGAGAGGTAGAGAGAGACGGGGAGAGACTAAGAGATGCAGAGAGAGTGGGAGAGAGATTCAGAGAGAGGGAGAGAGAGGCGGAGAGAGACAGAGAGATGCAGTGGGAGGGAGAGAGATGCAGTGGGAGGGAGAGAGACAGAGAGATGCAGAGAGAGGAACAGAGAGACGGGGAGAGACAGACAGATTCAGAGAGATGCAGAGAGAGGTAGAGAGAGACGGGGAGAGAGAGAGATGCAGAGAGAGTGGGAGAGAGATTCAGAGAGAGGGAGAGAGAGACGGGGAGAGAGAGAGATGCAGAGAGAGTGGGAGAGAGATTCAGAGAGAGGGAGAGAGCGACGAGGAGAGACAGAGAGATGCAGTGGGAGGGAGAGAGATGCAGTGGGAGGGAGAGAGAGGCAGAGAGAGGTAGAAAGAGACAGAGAGAGACAGACAGATTCAGAGAGATGCAGAGAGAGTGGGAGAGAGAGACGGGAAGAGACAAAGAGAGGTACAGAGAGACAGAGAGATGCAGAGAGCGAGAGAGAGAGGGGAGAAGCAGAGAGATGCAGAGAGGTAGAAAGAGACGGGGAGAGACAGACAGGTTCAGAGAGAGACAGACAGAGATGCAGAGGGAGGGGGATGGTAGCTTTACGTTTTGATGAACTCTCTGAGGACAGTCATTCACACACCAGGCTCCAGTGCACAGTGTGACTGACTATCTCAGCCTCCTGGTCACTCAGAAGCAGCAGAGTCCCTGCCCCAGCCCTACTCGCTCTCCGGAAGCAGAGGCTCCTACCCATCCCGTGTGACTGATCCTCCCCCAGCCCTCCTAGTGTCATCAGGTGCTGTGGATACCCTCCCGGGTGATTAGCTGTGCTTTATAAATCCTGCCTGGTTGATTGATTGAGTGATTGATCGAGTGATTGGTTGAGTGATTGGGTCTGAGAAACCACCAGGGCCTCTGACCAGTTTTGTATTTGTGCACTGAGTGTGACTGACGGCTTCTGCCCCTCATGGCCACAGATGTAGGGGGGCTCAGGCTTGAATCGCCTGATACCCACACTCTTGGACAAGCTGGCTGACGAGACAACCTTCATCTATGCTCCTTCCAGGGCCAACCCCAGCAAAAATGTGACTTAGGGCACCGGCCTGATGCCTCTTCTCACAAGTCCAGCCCCAGGGGGAGGAGCTTCTCATGTTCCATTCCCTTGTCAGTAGAACCTTTCCTCCCTGACTATGACCCAGAAAGCAGGTCCAGCCGACGCCAGGTTCTGCAATGGTCTCTACATGACATGAAGCCAGTCACCTCAGGCAGGCAGCTGCCAATGACCCCGTGCCATGAGGGCCACCATCATGTCCCCCTGACCTTTCCCAGCAGCACTTTGAACTATGGGCCTTGTAGTTTGTCTGTGGCAGATTTGGGGGTAAAAGGCCTTGCAAACGAGCTCAGCAGAGGGCCCCTGGCATGGGCCAGTTGTCTACTTGTGGCTTTTCTTGGCATGGCTGGAGTTCCAGCTGGTTTTGCTTGCAGGAGTAAACATTTTTTACTTTGTTTTTTCAAAGTTGACATGTTTGAACATAGGACTCTGCTTCTCTGGAACTCACTAGAAGTGCATTGCTTGGAAGGCTGTTTTACTAGGAAAGAAATGTATTGTATAGGATAAAGTGCCCCTTGCCGTATATTATAAGGATACTGCAAGCCACAATGAGTTCCATGACCATATAGAGCAACGAAGTGGAAGTCCAGTCTCTTTATCTGGTTATGGAACTCTGAGGTTAGTTGCCATACCCTTATCACGTGTGTCAGGGGGTACTTTATCCCAAATAATATAAACCCTTGCATCCTTGGTGCAGCTCTTTTATCTCAGTGTGTGTCAGGGGGTACTTTATCCCATATAATATAAATCCTTGAATCCTTGGTGTAGCTCTTTTATCTCAGTGTGTCAGGGGGTACTTTATCCCATATAATATAAATCCTTAAATCCTTGATGCAGCTCTTTTATCTCAGTGTGTCAGGGGGTACTTTATCCCATATAATATAAATCCTTGAATCCGTGGTGCAGCTCTTTTATCTCAATGTGGGTCGGGGCTACTTTATCCCGTATAATATAAATCCTTGAATCCTTGGTGCAGGTCTTTTATCTCAGTGTGTGTCGGGGGTACTTCATACCGTATAATATAAATCCTTGAATCCCTCGTGCAGCTCTTTTATCTCAGTGTGTCAAGGGGTACTTTATCCCATATAATATAAATCCTTGAATTCTTGGTGCAGCTCTTTTATCTCAGTGTGTGTCAGGGGGTACTTTATCCCATATAATATATATCCTTAAATCCTTGGTGCAGTTCTTTTATCTCAGTGTGTGTTGGGGGTACTTTATCCCGTATAATATAAATCCTTGACTCCTTGGTGCAGCTCTTTTGTCTCAATGTGTGTTGGGGGTAAATTATCCCATATAATATAAATCCTTGAATCCTTGGTGCAGCTCTTTAATCTAAATGTGTGTCGGGGGTAAATTATCCCATATAATATAAATCCTTGAATCCTTGGTGGAGCTCTTTTATCTCAGTGTGTGTCAGGGGGTACTTTATCACATATAATATAAATCCTTGAATCCTTGGTGCAGCTCTTTTATCTCAGTGTGTGTCGGGGGTACTTTGTCCCATATAATATAAATCCTTAAATCCTTGATGCAGCTCTTTTATCTCAGTGTGTGTCAGGGGGTACTTTACCCCATATAATATAAATCCTTGAATCCTTAGTGCAGCTCTTTTATCTCAGTGTGTCGGGGGGTACTTTATCCCATAAAATATAAATCCTTAAAACTTTGATGCAGCTCTTTTATCTCAGTGTGTGTCAGGGGGTACTGTATCCCATATAATATAAATCCTTGAATCCTTGGTGTAGCTTTTTTATCTCAGTGTGTCGGGGGGTACTTTATCCCATATAATATAAATCCTTAAAACCTTGGTGCAGCTCTTTTATCTCAGTGTGTGTCGGGGGTACTTTATCCCATATAATATAAATCCTTGATGCAGCTCTTTTATCTCAGTGTGTGTCAGGGGATACTTTATCCCATATAATATAAATGCTTGAATCCTTGGTGCAGCTCTTTTATCTCAGTGTGTCAGGGGGTACTTTATCCCATATAATACAAATCCTTGAATCCTTGGTGTAGCTCTTTTATCTCAGTGTGTCGGGGGGTACTTTATCCCATATAATATAAATCCTTAAATCCTTGATGCAGCTCTTTTATCTCAGTGTGTCAGGGGGTACTTTATCCCATATAATATAAATCCTTGAATCCGTGGTGCAGCTCTTTTATCTCAATGTGGGTCGGGGCTACTTTATCCCGTATAATATAAATCCTTGAATCCTTGGTGCAGGTCTTTTATCTCAGTGTGTGTCGGGGGTACTTTATACCGTATAATATATATCCTTGAATCCATGGTGCAGCTCTTTTATCTCAGTGTGTGTCAGGGGGTACTTTATCCCATATAATATAAATCCTCGAATCCTTGGTGCAGCTCTTTTATCTCAATGTGTGTCGGGGGTACTTTATCCCATATAATATAAATCCTTGAATCCTCGGTGCAGCTCTTTTATCTCAGTGTGTCGGGGGTACTTTATCCCATATAATATAAATCCTTAAATCCTTGATGCAGCTCTTTTATCTCAGTGAGTGTCAGGGGGTACTTTATCCCATATAATATAAATCCTTGAGTCCTTGGTGTAGCTCTTTTATCTCAGTGTGTCGGGGGGTACTTTATCCTATATAATATAAATCCTTAAATCCTTGATGCAGCTCTTTTCTCTCAGTGTGTGTCAGGGGGTACTTTATCCCATATAGTATAAATCCTTAAATCCTTGGTGCAGCTCTTTTATCTCAGTGTGTGTCGGGGGTACTTTATCCTATACAATATAAATCCTTAAATCCTTGGTGCAGCTCTTTTATCTCAGTGTGTGTCGGGGGTACTTTATCCCATAGAATATATATCCTTAAATCCTTGATGCAGCTCTTTTATCTCAGTGTGTGTTAGGGGGTACTTTATCCCATATAATATAAATGCTTGAATCCTTGGTGCAGCTCTTTTATCTCAGTGTGTCAGGGGGTACTTTATCCCATATAATATAAATCCTTGAATCCTTGGTGTAGCTCTTTTATCTCAGTGTGTCGGGGGTACTTATAATATAAATCCTTAAGTCCTTGATACAGCTCTTTTATCTCAGTGTGTGTCAGGGGGTACTTTATCCCATATAGTATAAATCCTTAAATCCTTGGTGTAGTTCTTTTATCTCAGTGTGTGTCGGGGGTACTTTATCCCATATAATATAAATCCTGAAATCCTTGATGCAGCTCTTTTATCTCAGTGTGTGTCAGGGGGTATTTTATCCCATATAATATAAATCCTTCAATCCTTGATGCAGTTCCTTTATCTCAGTGTGTGTCGGGGGTAATTTATCCAGTATAATATAAATCCTTGAATCCTTGGTGCAGCTCTTTTATCTCAGTGTGTGTTGGGGGTACTTTATACCATATAATATAAATCCTTAAATCCTTGGTGCGTAGCTCAGTTATCGAAAGAGGCAATATGTTTGCAAACATGAAGGGTAAAAATAGAATCTGTACTGCAAAATACAACACATCAAAAATCTGTTAGATGCTTGTTGCAAAAGATATTAGAACCAGTTTAATACAAGTCATTTTTTTTAAAAGGGTGCAGAAGTTCTGTTTGTGTAGAATCATCCAGAACAATTCTAACGTTTCTATAATTACCTTACCAGTGCAAAAAATAAACATGTTGCCATAAATATATCTTTTCTGTGTCACTGTAGAGCTAGAAAAACCGATCAGAAGGAGGGAAAGTCGTGTTTCGTTTTCTTCTTTTAACTACATATCCTCTGGGATGCCGGCTTCTGGCAGTAGGCATTCTGATGTCAGAACTCAACTGTAATAAGGCATTACAGTTGAGTGCTCATTTCTTTGTAACTAGCGAATGGATGCATGTCAAGTCGCCCATTCTACAGATTTTGAGACGTGTTTATAGATGAATAGCAGAATTTCTTAAAGAATAGCCATTGAAGCATCCAGGTGAGGTTTTTATATAAAGGACATTCTCACCTGGTTATTAGAAAATGCTCTGAATATGATATCTAAGGAGTGCGGTGAAGTAAAGTATTTGCCTAGGGTCACACAATTTGGCCAAGCAGACAAGGCCAGGATTGAACTCGGGTTTCCTTGTTACACACTGTGCGGTTCAGCCACTAGATGGGTGCCTCCTTCGCTCTCCAGTTTACCACCAAATACCGTTTTATGCATGTTTGAGGCGATGAATTCGATAAACAAACGCAGGTCCTTGTAGTATGCTAGTGGTAGTGTATATCTGTGTGTGTTTCCTTCAGCCGTGTGTTCTGTTTTACAATGTATCTGGGTCAGAGAAGAATGAAGGGTGAAGAATTTGTTTGCAATTCTGAATGTGAATCAAAATTTACTGAAATCAAAGAAATGTTGGGAAAGGCCCCGGAGTTGAAAAGTTTTGACCCTAATTGCAGTTCTGTGTTAATCACTGATGGGAGTATGAAGGGTTTAGGCGCTGTGTTACAACAAGAGAAAGGTGGCTCTGAGCGGGTTGTGTTGTTTTTGTCTCGGGCTCTGAAAGGGGCGGAGTTTAATTATTCGGTGACAGAGAGGGAGGCTCTTGCAGGTCAGTGGGCTATTAAGAAGTTGAGGAAATTACTGTGGGGTGCTAAGTTCGAGGTGAGGACAGATCATAAGCCTCTTTGTGAGATCTTTTCAAAAAAGGACATTGATGCCATTTCAAGCAGAATCACTAAGTGGGTGGTATCCCTGCAAGATTATGACTTTGTGGTTAAGAACATTCCTGGAGCACAGAATGTGATTGCTGACGCTTTGTCGAGGTTGGTGCGCTTTGGTGATGGATACCAGGGAGGAGAGTGTGAGTGAATGTGAATCTGACAAAACTATGTCTGAGGTGTTATCATTGATGAAGGGAGGTTGGAAGAATAGAAAGGAGGGGAGTTTGGATTCTCAAAAATACTGGCATGTTAAAGATGAGCTGTCTGAGAGGAATGGACTGTTGTTCCGCGGGTCAAGGTTAGTGCCACCTCCAGGACTTAGGGAGGCTACGTTTAACATATTGGTGGCCAGGAATGGATGGTAAAGTGGAGAGAGCTGTGAGGGATTGTATGCAGTGTGCATTCTGTGAGAAGTCTGCCAAACCCAAGGTTCGACCCATGGTTATTAGGGATCTTCCCACACATCTGTGGGAAGAGATCGCCCTTGACATTTTAGGCCCAGTTCGTGGGGATGGATGTGACACATATCTCATTGTTCTGGTTGATTTGTTTTCAAGGTGGCCAGAAGTGGTTTTCACCAGGAAAATTGAGACGAAGCATGAGATTTCTTTTCTGAAAGAGATTTTTGGGAGAGAGATTGTTCCTAAATCTATTCTTACAGACAATGGGGTACAATTGGTCTCCAAAGAGATGGAGATGTTCTTGAGTGATCTTGCCATTCAACCCAAGAAGTGCTCTCTATATCATCCTGAGACCAATGGTATGGTGGAACGCTTTAATAGGGTGCTTAAAGAGGCAATAGCTTTAGCCTAAGACAGTGGTCTAGAGTGGAGGAAGGAGGTAGTCAAAAGGATAGAGGCATACAGAGTCTCGCCTCACTCTGTGACTGGGAAGATCTCTTTTGAGTTGTTTAAAGGGAGACACCCCAATACTCGTGTAGCACCTGGTTGGGTGAATGATATGGAGCTAAAAATGAGAAAGGTTGTACCAGACACTGATTGGAAAGCGAAAGAAGAAGAGAAAATAATGGCTTGCAAAGACAATTTTAAGGTAAGGAAATCAGCACATGTAACAAAGGTTTGGGTAGGAGATTGGGTGTTGATTAGAAAACCTGTTAGGAAAGGAGGATTTCCTGGCAGGTCTGAACCAGTGAGAGTGGTACAATTGTTCAACAAGGCTGTTAAGACAGAAGACTCCAGAATTTGGAATCTTAATCGTGTTGTGGTGATCAATAAAGACGCTGTTGGGAAAGGACAAGAATTTATCAAGAAGGACTCAACAATCGGAGTTAGAAAATCTGAAAAAAACATTGTAACTCCAAAGTACCGGGAAGAGTACGTTACATAAATGTTTTGGTCTCCCTACATTGTATAAATCCAAGTTTTCATTATTTTGTTCAATTCATTTTAACTCTGTTTGTATCAGGAAGGGAGGTGTGTAGTATTCTAGTGGTAGTCTATATCTGTGTGTGTTTCCTTCGGCAGAGTCCTAGCTGTGTGTTCTGTTTTAGAATGTATCTGGGTCAGAGAAGACTGTTGAGAGGGAGGGGGCGGATATACGCTTAGGACAGTTGGTGAGTGGATGGGACCTTCATACTTCCAATAAACTTGACCTCCTCTATCCTCTGTTTTATGGAGTTATTGGACTTTGTTACAGTCCTACATGTTAAAATAAACGGAAGTGTTTGCAGCAAAAATGACTAAGTAAGAGGAAGAGCAGACTATCTATTTTAATGTTGCTATTACTGGGTTCCCCAGTCTTAACAAAGGCACCGATTTCAGGTGAGGTTCAGATCCCAGATCAGCTAAACAAATGTCCTCGGGATCCCACAGAATTACAGGGTTACCCTGAGACCCATGGGAAGTGCTGCGTTACAGTGGGGTGCCTTTTGTCCTCGGAGTGGGGGGGTGGGAGTGGCGTTTAGGTGGGCTGATGACAACGACACGATGTGCAATATAGTGAAAGTGCTCTGAGAAGGACATAGGACTGGCAATCTGTCAGATCGTCCAATCACAAATCAGACTGTGACGGGTCACAATCAGTCCACTGAAGGTCCCTCCCTCCCAGGGGTGATCCAAAGATCTAGGGGGAATTTTTATGAGGCCCTGATGCCGTCACTGTGGTGCAAACCTTTCAGTTGTATCTATGTGGCCACGCAAAGCCACTTTGCATGGCTTTCAATGGCCTTGTAGATATGGATTAAGGCAGTGGCTTAACAAAACTGGAAGGGCTCCCCCTGAACAGCACTCATGCTAGATGCTGAGGTGGCCCCCTCGAGCGCAGGCCCCCCCGCACTGCTGGGGCTGCAGGGGTCTTTGTTACACCCATGGAGTAAGGAAAGGCAGTGCAAGCAACTGCGTTGCGTCACTCTGAGCCTGGGGGTGTCCCATGGACGTTGCAGTGTCTGTTTCCAAGCAACACTCATGGGTTTTGACGCATCCCCAGATTTACAAGGACGATTAAACCTGCCGATCTGTCAAAACCTGACGCCTCGCCAGGTGAAGCACAACAAGGAGAAATACCTTTACTTTTGTAAAATAACCAACATTTGTGAAGACTTTTAAAAGAGAAAGGGAGAGAGTGTGTGTTTTTTATCTGTGTTTATGTAAAATTCCTGGTGAAATCCGACAGACACCTCGCGCAGTACCCGACTGGATGCGCCTGAACCCACTATTAACAAGAAAATACATCTACTAGGGGGCTGTAACTCCCCAAACACTCCCCTGAAGCTACGCCCCTGGGCGCAGTCCAGCACCTTGTCTGCCCAGGGGCAGAGGAGTGGGGGGATTGAGGTGGGAGTGCCCCCCACCCCCATCAGAAATCACATGGAACCTCAACTCCTAGTTTTTCCAGAAGCCCCAAGACCTGGCTGTTCGACTGAGACCCCGAGCAGCCTCGATCCAGCGCCTAGATACCTTCTGGGTGATTAGTGCGCTAAACTAATCCGGGTGATCGATTGAGACCTCAGGCCGGTCCATATTTTCAAGTCACTATTGGAAGCTTTCCAACTTCATGAATTTACAGCAGTTCCTGTAAAGATTTAAAACAATTATTGAAAGACATCTTCATAACTTCTCATCCCCTGGTCGGATCTCGACGTGACCGGCTAAAGCTTGGAGGGGCCCTAAACACAGCAGAGCCCAACAAGTCCTCAAGTAAACCCATACCTGAGCAGTAAACACACTGCTATGAAGCTTGTAATTAGAATAACTCAAAAATAAAACTGGAACGAAGGGACGGGTCACAAGCTCCTCCTGGAGGACACAGAACATTGACCTGGTTCATGAAAAGATCTGCGCCCAGGGTTCTCGGATCTGTCTCTCTGGAATCCACACACATGTTCTACACATGTGAGTACATGTGGAAGCCACAGGTTAACCGGCGTATGCCTGTAAATCGCCTGCACATTCCATGCTCGCGTGCAAGGATATGTATGGATATGTTTGTACATGTACCAAATGTGCCAGTACGAATGCATTCTCTGACTTTTTGTGTTTTTCTCCTCCTGGAAACGATCTTTCTCCATTGAGAACGCTATTTCCGCACCTACCATCATCGTGGGGGTGTTCCTTTCCCCCTCCCACCTAGAGAGGTGGAATGTTCTATTTCCAGGGATGGGATTGGTGACCCAGTGCTTAATTTGTAAATAAAAAGGTGCCGTGCCCAAAGCCCTCTCTTTAACACGCGGCTGCTGCAATTAAATGTTTGAACACGGAATACTGAATCCTGAAGCCATCTCGGGCCTCTTTAATCCATATAAAACCAGCCCCTGCCCCCTCAGCTCACTCTTGCAGGTTTCTGCTTTCTCCCTTTGTGACGCTTTTTCGCTTTTCTCTTCCTCCATCTTTCCATATGTGTCTTTTGCTCGCAGCAAATGCTTGAGGCAGAAGAATAAGCCCCGGCCCTCAGAAATAAGTGTCGGTGCCCAGCACCGGAAACAACAAGCAAAAATTCAGCACTGTATTGGTCGAAAAATATTTTTGAATAATCATAGTTCTGTAAGGTTGTGGGTATTCACAATTGTCCCAGGCATTTCCACTACACGTTTAAGGCATGGCCATAGTGGGCAATTGTCGAGGGCCCCCATCTTGCAAGGGCCCCCCAGGAAAACGAATATCCTGTTTACCTACTTCCTCTGTGTATTTCCATCGTCCAGTCTCTCACTTCCCTGCCTAATTCTTCCTCTGAACCTCTCTTACTGTGCTCAGGGGCATCTTAAGGATATTCTTATTGGTGGGGAGGGGATGGAAAGACATATTTCAACTGTGTTTATGTGAACCCCGTTTCTGAAAGATTGCTTTGCATCAAGCAAACTTCACTTGGCATCAAAAGGCAGTGACATTATGAACAGGATACCCCAACATATGTCTTTTCTGGGGCTCCAAAAATCCTTAAGACGACACTGGCCACACAGCGCCCACCATCCTCGTAGGTCATTTACTTATGGAGAAACCTCTGAATGAATTATTTAATGCATACAAAACTCCAGGACCTGAGCGAAGAATGAGGCTAGGCAGTGAGCTGGTGCCAAACACGAAGACCACTGGAACAATCTCGACACAAAGTGCAGCCTCCAACAAGACCACCAGAATAAAAGCGCTTCTCCTACAGGATGTATCCAGCAGTCTCCACAACCACACCTTAGTCGAAGCACAGGTTTCTTCCTTCGAAAAACAAGAAGCCTGGTTGTGCATTTTAAAATAATCAATCAATCGGGACTTGTAGAGCGCAGCTAATCACCTGTGGGGTTACCCAGGTGCTAAGATCCTGTTGCGATCAGTCAGAGAGCCAGGACTTTAGTCCTTTTCTGAATTCTGTGAGAGCGGGTGGTGGTGGAGGGGACGTCCCTGGCGGTGAGTCAGCGAAGGGGTGTCCTCCTGTGGCTTCAACGGATGTGGGGAGTGTGAGTAAGGGAGGTGGAGCGCAGGTGCCTGGGATGTTGATGGAAGTTCAGTTGATGGGTGATGCATGCTGGTCCTTGGTCCTGGAGGGCCTTGTAGGCGTGGATCAGCATTTTGAATTGGCATCTTTTCTGGTCGGGTAGGCAGTGGAGGTTGTTGAGGTGGGGGGTGGTGTGGGTCTGCTTGGGAAGGTTGAGGTTGAAGATGACACAGTTTTAACTCCGGAAATGTCCTCATAATTCCAGGCCAGCACCAGTAACCAAGGAGCAATACTTCTCTGCAGCAGCAAATGCATCTGTGTACCAGTCAGAGCGTGGCTGCCTGACAGAAGCCCAGGTAGCAGAAAGAAAGTTTGTGCCAAGGGACCACAGGATCCCATGTGAAATAAAATGTGAAAAAATGTTATTTTACACACTGGAGAAGAATTATGATGCCCTTCACTGTTCCTGTGAAATACCTGCCACCATTCACGTGCCATAAATGAAATGGCATCTGGATTACTGCCACTGTATGCCAGGCTGCTGCTGCCAGGTGGAAGGTGCCTCCATCTGTGGGAGAATCATTCCTGACAGATCTGTTCTGTTACAATCATCTGGGAGTTTCCTTTTTTTATTTATGTTGGAAAATGGGTTATTGATAAGGGCAAGTAAGTACCTACACTTAGCAATAGGTCACTAACCTCCACTTAGGTCCAGTTAGGTCTCAATAAATGAAACCCAGCTCAACCCTTTGTAGCTTGGCAACGAGCGACAAGGCTTAACTTAGAAGACTAGTGTGTAAAGCATTTAAAAATCACAAAACAGTAAAAAAGTAAAACACAAAACACAATAAAAATCCAACACCAATTTATAGAAATAGAGCATATTTTTATCTTTAAAATGACCCCAGAACTAAAAATATCAGATAAAGGGAACCAGAGATATGAATTTTTAAAGAATTAATGCTTTTTAGCGCTTAGAAACGAATAACGCCAATCTGGTCACCTGGTCGCACCTCGACTGGGGCAAAGTCAAAGTTTAAGGCTGACCGTGATAGAGCCCTGCTCGGCTACAGCCCGCAGGAGGCATCGGTCAAAAGTTTACCTTCAGACTTAGTCGTTTTCTTGAAGATTTTCTTCAGCGGGACCAAGTCGTCAGCCCAATCCAACCTCCTGGAACTCTTCCTCGGATACACGTCGTGGGAACCCTCGATGGAGATTTTTACCTTCGGACTTAGCCGTTTTTTTCGAGATGAAAATCCTTCGACGGGGGCAAATCTGAATCTTGATCTGATGTCCTTGGAGCCCTCTTCGGATACACTGCCTGGGAGGCCCGGTCAACTTTCTAGGTTCAGACTTAGTCACTTTTTCAGAGATTTTCTTCACCGGGACAAACCTGCAAGTCAGGCCGGGTCGCGGTTGAGGCAAGCCGGCTAGAGTTGCCGCAGCGGGTCGGTCCCTTTATGGAGCGTTTTTCAAAAAGTTCTCCAAACTTCTCCAAACTTCTGGATCTTCTCCCAGATGTTCTTTTAAGGATCTTTTGAGGTCCACAGCTCACCCCAAGGTTCCAGAAGCTCTGAGATGCTCCTTGAGAGTGCGGACTACATCTCCTAGAATGTACCTGGCGCAAACTACAAATTGGCCACTGGACAGTGGTCAGCTGGTCAGTTTCATCAGGAGTTGGTGCAGGGGATTCTGGTTAGCAATTTTTCACCTGTAGCAAACAGGAAGTCCCTCCTTGAACTAGCTGAAGCCAGGCAAAATACTTCTTGTGGTGAACCCCAAGTGTGCAGCTGGTGAAGTCCTCCAGAATGCAGTGTCCAGGTACAGGTCAGGAGTCCAGCTGGGCAGTCCTTCTTCTCCTGTAGTTCTTCCTTGAAGGGAACTGGTAGGGATCTGAGGTGTGGGTGCAGGTCTGACATGTTTTATCCTTGCTCCTGGGTGAAAAACAGGGGGGGGGGTGTACTGGTTCTCCAATTAGGTGCAGGGTCCTTCCCCCTGTGATGACCACTTCCTGGGCAGTGTGGCAAAAATCCATCATGGCTGAAACTGATTTTTGGAGGTTACATCTGGCTGACCCCACCCACTGGTGTGACTAAAAGTCTTAAACACACCCTTCTCCTGCCCTCTCCTAATCTCATCAAGAGGGCACCTAATTGCTAATTGTCTGGGGTGGCAGGATGTGAGGGAGGTGCTGTCTACTCCAAATGTCCTTCCCTGCCTTTGAGACCAGTTTGGCAGCCCTCCACTTTCCTGCTTCTCCATCTGCTGAGGGGAGTTCTGCTCCCACAGGCACATTCCATTGTGTTCAGCCCAGGCTACTTCACACCTCATCAAGGCAGCCTGGCCAGGTTGCCAGAGGCTGGCCAATCAGAGCAGAGCACTAAATGGCTGAAGTTGGCAACTTTTTAGGTAGAGTTTAAAACTCTTTACCTGAACAAGTTATATTAAATCAAACAATTGTAAATTGTGGGATTTATTATAACAATTAATTTGATACCAAACTTGAGGTATCTGCCACTTAAGGGGACTTTATACATTAAAATAAAGCCTCCCCGTTCTAGCCTATGGAGGCCATTCACTACAATGAGGGAAAAGCAAATTTGGCTGTTTTACCTCACCAGGGCTTATAAAACTATTTTTATAAGGTCCCTGCTTATAGTTACATGGTACCAAACCCTTGGGGCACCTAGGGCACACCTTAAGGGTGACACATGTAAAAATAAGGTCGTTTAAGACTTTGGAAGTGCTTTTATTTCCAAAGTCGAATTTGCATATATCTTTAATTTAGGGCAGCTAGCAAGGTAGGCCTGCCTTTAAAAAGACACTGGGCACCTCAGCAGTGCACCTATGGGTGCACTACCTTTGCTGGGGTCCCTAAACCTACATGCCCTACCTAGTATGTGGTAGGTTGACATAGCCAATTATAATTAGCCTAATTTGCATACTTATTTTATACAGAGCATATGCCCTGGGACTGGTTAGCAATACCCAGGGCACCCTCAGACTCAGAAAAACACCAGCAAAAAGTGAAAAATGGAGGCAAAACGTTAGGGGCCTCTGCAATCAGCAAAGTTTTCTCACAATATACATAACATATATTATTTGATATCACATCCGGATGCAGTAGCAGGCAACCCAATTCCATGCTTCCAAGCAACACACACCACCCACCAGGGAAAACTCTCCAACTCAAGCAAAACAGCAAGTAAAAGGCTGAAGTTTCATCACAATCATAACACGATGGTGATCAGTAATCATTTACTGCAGTTCCTTCAAGTGAATAAGAGGGTTCTTCCGCTTTAGCATCAGAATGATATTGCAGCAAACAGGCCAATGTATCGCCTTTAACCACACCATTAAGCCTCGTTCCACTGGTATTTTTTGACAATATTGTCTGCCCAACAAGTTCTCCTGTTTCAATTTAAATCCCTACTGTATTATTGCATGACATATAGGGGCATATTTAACAGCCCCTAGCGCCACCGGTGCGTCACTTTTCGTGACGCTCCGGTGGCGCTAAGCACTGCTCCATATTTACAAGGAGGTGTAACGCCACTTTTTTGTGGCGTCACGCCTCCTTGTAAATATGTGCCCCTCTGACACAGTTTTCTGCAGCAGAGAGGCGTGCAATGGGTGTTGCAACACCCATTGCTTTTGACGCTGCCTCAGATTTGCAAGTTGTCACAAACCTGAGGCAGCACCAGAAACTAACGCCACCCCAGGGGTGGTGTTAGCATGGCAACACGAGGAGGAACACTTTTTTTCCTCCTAGTTTTTTGCTTTTTCTATGTGTGCTACATTCTGCAGCACACATAGAAGAAGCAAAATGCCATGGACGATTGTTCACGTGCAGGAACAGCCACCTTCCTGCACATAAACAATCTATCCCCTCAACGCAGACACCCTTGCACTATGGTGCAAGGGTGCCTGCATTGGCGCTATGCAGCTTAATTCAGCGCCACCGCAGGTGGAAACACTGGGGTGCGTCGTACTCCTCTAAATATGGCGCACCTCTACATTTCTAAAGTGGCGCAGTGCAGCGCTGCTGTTTTTGGCACAGCTCTGCGCTGCACTGCTTTAACATAAATATGGGCCTTAATCTGCAGTGCCCAAAATGCAGCATTTCGGAGAAGTTAAAATGTAACAACCATATGACAAATCTGTTGTCATAGTTTTCCCTATAAAGCTGAGATCCTTACCTCCTGCCCACAGACCACTTTTTTTCTCCTATAAAAGTCTCAGAAGTCAGACATTTGCGCCAAAATCCGCAGTTTTCCTCTTGGACATCTAATGATGTTGCTTTATTCCTATATAATATTTATAATTCTAAAAACAATTAATTACATGCATTTCTGAAAACCTCAACTTTTCCTCCATTGGACAGTGCTTTTCTTCTGCATCACTGCCTGCTTCAGACTCTGTTGCACTTCCTGCCTTGTCCTCCATCACTTTGACATGGTTCAACATATTCCAGAGACCTGTTTTTATTAACGTTTAATTTTAAATCCCAGGCTACAAAGCTTGCCTCAGGGCATTAGGAACATTTCAAAATTCACTTAACTTTCTAGAATAAAGATTTTTCTGTGGCAGTGTGTTGTAATACTCCTGAATTCCAGGCGTAAACCAGGCACTGCACTATAGACAGTGCCTGTGTGCGCCTGTTTTCTACACCCCATGGCACTGTTATATTACAGAAGGGGCCACAGATGCTTGGTCAGGCCGCTTTGTAATACTGATAGCGTTGGCGCACATGTACCTCCAGCATTCTCATAAGAGGACATTCCCTCATTTGTTAGGGGACGTGGTCCCACGTAAATGAGGGAAACATTGTGCCTCTGCGCATGTGCACAATCATGGATGAGGGTGCAGAGGCAAAGAGGCCATCAGGAGGCAAACTCGCTGTGTGCCACAGAGCGGTGGGGCACTGCCAGTGCGTCAACAAAGGGCTGCCCTCTGGTGGGCCACAGAGGGTCCTACGGACCCTCAGAAAACTACTTGCAGGTTGGGTCAGTCAATCACTGCACCGGACTGCAGTGTGCTCTCTGTCCCCCCTTTGATGTGCTGTCTGCACAGTGGAAGACGGAGTAGCTGCTACAAGGAGTTGCTCCGTCTTTGCCTAATGCTCTACCCCCAGGACATGTGCAAGTTCACAGCTGCCCTGGGGGCAGAGCATTGATGGCAACAGGCCACACTGCCCTGGTCTGTGCCATGTGTACCTTCTTAATGGTGCGCTGGTGTGCAGACCAGAGCACTGCACCGTTCCCATAAAATGTCTCCATGAGTACTTTGGTGTACTCTAGAATGTCATATATCAGGAGTACTACAAGAGTAAGTCACACCTATTCATATATCAGTCCTTGAGAACTGGGACCAATGGGCCATATTTATGACCCGATTTGCATCACTCTTGCACTGAACGACGCAAACCTTAAGTCAGATTTTTGAAGCCACACAAAGCCACTTTGCATGTCTTTGAATTACTTCAAAAATCTGGAGAAACGCAGGCAGCACAAATTGCTGTGTTGCATCACTCTGCGCATAGGAGGTTTTCCCTTGGCATTGAGTCAGTATTCACATTCACTCGCCATGGTTTTTGATGCATTCCCAGATTTACCAGATTTGGAATGAACCAAAAAAATACGCCTCTGCAGGAGAGGCAGAATGAGGAAAAATATCCTTATTTCTCCTGTTTTTTTCCTCTTTCAATGTGTCCTGCATTCTGCAGCACGCATAGAAAGAGGAAAAACCCTCTCAGCATTGTTTTTATGCAGATAGGTGCCCTTCCTGCACGAAAACAACCCTGCATGCAAAGCAGCACCATGGTGTGAGGGGGCCTGCGTTGGTGCTAGACTGTCATAACGGCTCCACCGCAAGGGAAAAGGACATGAAAGCGCCGTATTGGATGATTCGGGCCCTTTCACTGTGACTCAGCGCAGCGAGGTAACTTGCTCCATGGCCCTGCATCTCAAAAGTCATAAATATGTCCCGCTGTGTTTTTCTACGGATGGCAAGAGAGGACAATCAAAAGTTCAGTATGACCCTGCCCTCGCTTTATCACGCGTGCGTTCAGAGACCGGCTCCAAACAGTCATGTCAAACACTCCGCTGAACCCATCACTATGATTAACCAATCAGAAGGGGCCTGTTCACAAATAACAGAACCCGCTACGCTATATGTTTAGCTCTGGCTTGCGAGCACAGTTGTCACCAAACGTATTGTAAGCAACCTCAAAAGGAGCTTCCAGGAGGGTCTTTGGCTCCTCCCACACATTGGTAGGCAGAAGTATACGTTTTGATTGAGCAGAAGTTGTGTGCTTCCACAGAAAAAAGTGCGTTGCCTCCTTGTTGCTGCGATTATTTTGTTTATTTCTCAAGCTGCCTGAGTCAGCAGCATTATTGCCTGAGCTTGAACTTGCAGGGACACACACATGGTATTGTAATGCTGTTAATGTGTCTTCGATAACTGGATAATTTACAGTGTTTGTGTTTTTTCTGGCAGCTGCACAGATAGTGCCGTCATGAGAAATGCATTGCATTTCCAATTAATTAATTAATCACCGGTGTTCCTCTGGGCCCAGGGGGACCTGATGTGAGGTGGGGGGTGGAAGGAGAAGCAGAAAAACTCAAACAAATTAAATAATTGCTGACGTCCCTCTTGAGATTTGGAGGACCCTATGGAAAGGGGGGTAAGGACAGACAATTTGAGTAAATACATTAAATAATTGATGTTATTTCTCCAGGGCCCGTGGGGGTTGTATGAGAGGTGGGTGCCAACAGAAAGCAAAAACATTAATTAAATAATTGCTGGTGCACTATAGGGACCACTGGGACCATGTGGAGGCGAGAAACAAACAAAAACTGAACCAGTACAATAAATAATGTCCCCATGAGGATCATACCATAAGGCCTCCATAGGTGCAGGCAAAAGTTGAATAAATGGATTAAATAATTACTATTGTACCTCCACAACCCAAGGGTACCCTATGGGAGGCACGGGGGACAGACAACAATCAAATACATCAATTAAATAATTGCTGGTCTCCCTCCAAGACCCATGGATACCCTAAGGGATGCAGGGTCAGCAGGCAAAACTGAATAAATTAATCAGAAACAACAGCTGCGTGGCCAGCAAACAAGGAGAGACGGAAAACAAAGAGCATCATTGCTTTATCGTGCCTGGACCACTTTCCTCCCCCCTCGCCCTGTTCCAAATCAATCAGGGAAAAGATTGCACAGATATATACCATCTACTTAGAATGGGTCTGCAGGGCCCACACATGGCACCGGCCTTTAGCCACAACCAGCAAATCACCAATGTCAATAATGTTTTCTCCAGGAGCCACCCCAACCCTAGACACCAACAGGCACATGCAGAAAAAAATAAACCTACATTTTTCATTTAATAAAGGGCCATCTACAAGCACCTAAAACATAAAAAAAATCACAACAGCAGTAAGAATGTAAAATAAATGCATACATGTACAGTAGACTCCCAGCCTCTACTTACTGTTTTTTTTTTTTTTTTTTTAAAGGAAAAACGTGTGTTATAAAATTACCCAAATGGTCTGATCGGGTAAAACTTCAACTCAAAAATTTATTTTGGATTTCAATTACGTTTGTTTGTGTTAAAAGCATGGGCGTAGGAAGTGTGGGGGATGCGGGGGATATGTCCCCCCCAGATTTTGGAGTGGGGGGACACGGGGGACAAGGGTGGGGGGGACGAGGGGACAGAAGAATTTTCCCTTCTCTTCTGTATTTCGCAGGGCCATTAGCGCATGAAAGCGCTACCTATAATGGCCCTGCACTTGACCTGTGACCTGCCTCCAGGACACTTGCCCTCCTCTCCTTTGTTGTGCTGCAGCACACAAGGGATTCTTTCTCACCTTGCCCCACAGCCGCCTGCAGTCTGCACTTCTGAGAACAAAGGGAGACGAGAGGACCTTTGTTGATTGCTGTCTGCATCCAGTCCCTCCTGAGCCCTACCCTTCCCTTCCCTTGAAAATCGAACCCTGAAGACAGCAGCAAAACTTCTGAAGATAAGGAGGTTTGGGTAATTAAATAAAGTATTGCCAAGTAACTCCCTTTCTTTTTAAATACAGTGCTGTGTTGCAGAGTATCTCCCTTTCTAAAAACAGTATTGTTGAGTTACTAGAGATATGAGCAGGGCGGGCTTTAGCGCGCTAGTGGCACCCTGTGCGCCAATGAATGTTAGGGCCCCCCTTTCTGCCACCTCTCTCTCACTCTCTTCTCTCCTCTGTCTCCAGCTTGCCTGCCCCAGTGCTAATTATTGTCCCCTAAGTTGACATCCTGCCCCCCCAACATTTCTATCCCCTGTCTCTCCCTCAGCCTTCCTGGTATTTGTGAAAGCCCGCTCTGAAGGGCAAGGGCTGTCTGTAAATCTCATTTCCTGCCAATGGCCTGTGGATGCAAAGCCGGCACTGTAGCAGGTCACAGGCTTTGCAGGACTTAACAGGCTGTGGTGGAACAGAGCCTGGCACTGCTGGATAGACAGCGGAGAGACTAGCACACAGCACGGGTCCCAGGAAGAACCAGATGGCCTGAGAGATGGACAGGGCTAGGTAAGGCAGCAGGGCCAGCTCTAGGGCGATGCAACTGGTGCTGCTGCACTGGGTGCTGACTTAGGATGGGGGTGCTGTGTTTGCAAGTATATTGTGACTTTAAAAGCACCTGCTTGGTGTTCCTTGCCACCAACAGTTTCAGGCAACAATAATATGCCTGCTACAAAGAACATCTACATGCAGATCACAAAGTGTATATAATGTGAATAGGTCAGTGAGTTACTGCTTTTGTCCGATGTAGGAAAGTACCCTCTTTTTGGCATGGTTACCCCACTTTTTGCCTGTTGTCATTATGTTTTGACTGTGTTCACTGGGATCCTGCTAACCAGGACCCCAGTGCTCTCTCCCATTACATTTGGTTGCTTGGACCACACACACCCCACATTTGGCGTACTGGTGCCCCTTATAATTCCCTAGTATATGGTACCCAGGTACCCAGGGCATTGGGAGATCAGGGGTGCCCCATGGGCTGCAGCATGCATTATGCCACCCATAGGAGCCCATGTAAACTGTGTCTGCAGGCCTGTCATTGTAGCCTGCGTGAAAAGGTGCTTGCACCCTTTTACTTCAGGCACTGCACCAAGTCTCTGTAAGTCACTCCTATGGCAGGCCCTCCTAGCCCCAGAGGGCAGGGTGCAAGTACCTGTGTGTGAGGGCACCTCTGCAGGAGCAGAGGTGCCCCCACAAACTCAGCTCCATTTTCCTGTACCTCGTGAGCGCGGGGCAGCCATTTTACGTGTGTACTGGACATAGGTCACCACCAGCTCCATAATGGCAACTCCGAAACCTGGGCATGTTTGGTAACAAACATGTCAGAATCATACGCCAATCCTATTGTTAGTATTGATTGTATGATTCCATGCACTTTGGGGGCTCCTTAGAGGATCCCCAGCATTGCTCCTATCAGCTTTCTAGGCTTTTCCGGGCAGCCCATGCTTCTGCCACCCCTCAGACAGATTTCTGCCCTCCTTCTGCTGCTTGAGCAGCTCATGCCCAGGAAGGCAGAACAAAGGATTTCCTTTGGAAGAGGGAGGCAACACCCTCTCCCTTTGGAAATAGGTGTTACAAGGCTTGGGAGGGCTACCCTCGCCAAGCTACCGGTATGCTCTGGATTGCATATTTGGTGCCCTCCTTGCATAAACCAGTCTGTACCAGTTCAGGGACCTCAGCCCCTACTCTGGTGCCAAACTGGACAATGGAAATGGGCGTAACCACTCCCCTGTCCATCACCACCCCATGGGTGGTGCCTGGAGCTCCTCCAGGTGGCCACTTGATTCTGCCATCTAGAACCCAAGGTGGGCAGAGGCCTCTGTGAGCATCTGAGTGGCCAGGTCAGGCAGGTGACGTCACAGCCCCCTCCTAGGTGGTCACCCTGCTAGTTGACCAATCCCCCTTTCTGGGCTATTTAGGGTTTCCCTCTTCGGTGGGTCCTCAGATTCAATGTGCAAGTTTCCAGCAGGACTCCTCTGCAACGTTTAGTTTGACTTCTGGCCACTGGAACCGCAACTGGACTTCACAGGAACCTACAATCTGCAGCTCCAGCAACGACTTCGCCCTGCAACATTGTTTCTCTGGCTCCTTCCAGCAACTGCAACATTTGCCCGGCTGTGCTTCCTCTGATGGCAGCAAGTCTTCATTCTGCATGAGAAGAAAGAAGGAAAATTCCTTGGAGTGAAGGAGTCACTTAGCTGCATCCGCAGGCACCAACTGCAACAACGACAGGCTGCGTGGATCTCCTCTCCTCTTGAGCTGCGTGGATCCTGAATCAGGGGTGGTAGTCTGGAGTGGTCTCCTTGGTCATCTCTACCAGCTGTCCAACTTTGGAGTCGGTAGGTCCTTGCCTTACCATGCAGGACAGTACCTCCATGCACCGCGTCTCTTGCAGTTACCAAGGCCTGTTGTTTTCTCCTCCAAGGGATCTTCAGGCTCCATGTGGCCCCAGCCCCCAGCACTCTTCTCTGTGAAGCACAGCCCTCAACGTGCTTCGCCTGCGACGTAGGACCTCTCTCCAGGTGTGCTGCGTGGGCCTCTCTGCAGCTCCTGGGCCCCTTGCCTGTAGGTCTTCTGTGGGGGTTGCCTCTCCTTCTCCAGACTCTCTGCCTTGCTGATGGTCACCTGGGACTCCCCTCCATGGGTTGAGTCCCCCTGGACCTTGCTGGTCCCCGGCAGCTCCACTTTTGTCCTACTGCGGCATTTGTCTTTGCCAAGGCTTGCTGGTGGGTTTTCCACACCACAGACTGACTGCAATTCTTCATTCGGCGTGGGACATCGACTGCATCAGCTAGGAACTCTTCATCTGCTCCAGTGCTGCATTGCTGACCGTCTTCTCCCCCCGTCCACCAACTCCTGCATCCACAGATGGGCGGGTAGTGGCTCCTGTCACAACCTGACACTCCTACGTAAACTGGATTTGGTCCCCTTATTTCCCAGGTCTTCCTCTTCCAGGATCCACCTCTAGTTTTTTGCAGTCTTGCCTGCGTTTTGCAATATCCTTCTCTGAAGTCCTTTTGGTGGGTTTGGGAAAAACCAGTAACTTACCTCTTTTCTCATGGTCGCTGGGGGGCATTCTGGTACTTACCTTTGGGGTTTCCCAGTTCCCGCAGCTCTCCTCTACTGATTACACTTCCTTGCATGGGGACCCGGCTTTCGCATTCCACTTTTTAAGTATATGGTCTGGTCCCCTCTAGGCCTTCAGTGTTGCCTATTGCTTTTCACTGTTTTCTATTGCTTTTTATGCCAATTTCTGATTGCTACTGTACATATAACAGTGTGCTACTTACATCCTATTGGAGTATTGCCTATCTAGTTTTTTAGTGTTTGTGGTACTGTAATAAGGAACCTTTAATTTCGTAACACACATTTCTTTCATATGTGTAAGTGTTGTGGGACTACAGTGGTATTGCATGATCTTTGCATGTGTCGTAAATAAGTCTTGGCTGCTCATCCACAGCTACAGACACTGTCTACACTTCACTAATAAGGGGATACCTGGACCTGGTATAAGGTGATAATACCATAGGTACTCACCACACACCAGGCCAGCTTCCTACATCAGAGAGCCCGCTCCTTTTTTGTCACCTGCAATTTATAAATGATAACTGAATATAGAACAGTGAGCAATGAACTCATCAAAGAGCTGCATGCAAACATCAAGGTATAGATTAGAGCGTCATGATTTCCCCCCACTTTTTGATTAACTTAATGTTGCAAAACAAGTTAATTTGAGCGCAAATCAATTCTTAATATTAAAGAGAGCCCCCAACCATGGTGTTATGTTTTTAATTCAGAGTTTGCGCTTCTCCAGATAAAGCACTCTGAAATTATACCTGCTACCAGTATGGATGACCTGTGACACCTACACCTTGTACTCCTCTGTCCTATGTAACATTTCATATCCACTGATTTACACATATATGATGATTGTCTCTGCGTAATGTCTGTGTGATATATAGTGCTTTGAAACCCTAGACTGGTATGAGGGATGAATGATGGAACAACACATGGGTATATCATGCATGCCTTAACATTGCGGTCTCAACAATGACTGTGTCTTTACTACTGATGCCCTTACAACAAATTGCTGTAAAAGAATGTTTGGTAAAGGAACATGCGTGGTAAATTCTCCTAGCCCTGCCCCCTTACACCTGATACCATACTCCACCCCTCCAAGCACTTATAACTGCCCCTGCCCTGAGCCCTAATCCCCCTGCCATGAGCCCTAAATGTAACCCTGCCCTGTCCTTAAAACTACCCAGCCCCCAGTCTGAACCCTAAAACCTACCCTGAACTGCCCTAAAAATTACCTTGACGTCTCTGCCCCCCTGAACCCTAAAACCTACTCCGCTCTGTCCTAAATACTACATGACCCCCACCCTGTTCCCTAAAACCTACCCCACCATGCTAGCCCCATATCTGTGGTAATGGCAGCGTGGTCAATGCATTGCATTGATTGCCTTGTAAGGGATATTTCCCGGTATGAGTGGTGCTATAAAACTAATGAAATGCATCTGAGAGAGAGTGGTGATGATAGTAGTGAGGGAATCCGTGGCGGAGGTGGTCACTGGGGGGTGCCAACAAACAATGTCGCACAGGGCGCCACCAGCACTAAGGCCGGCCCTTCAGACAGCACAGCAGTTCACAGGAAGGCGGCAGCACAGAGACTGCCACTTGACAATCAGACAAGGACCTAGCAGCAATCATAGGCCTTACTGGCCTTCACAGGCAGGCGGGGGCCAGAGACTGACACAGCCTGACTAGAAAGAAAGCTCCTAACAGGCAGCACAGTGCATTGCAGGCAGCACAGGAATCGACAGGAAGCACTGCGCCCTGCAGGCAGTACATGCCTCTTAGGACTTCACACAGGCAAACAGCAGCACAGAACTTGTCGCTGCCTAATAGGCAGCCAAGGGCCCAGCAGACAGGGAATTGATGGCCGCACAGGACTCGACTGGAGGCGACCGGCTCCTCCCAACGCGCCCCCCCCCACGGCAACCCTTCTGGGTGCAAACTTTGTGCAAAGGGCCTACCTCAGGGTTGTCCCTGTCCCCCCCAGAAATTTTGTGTCTCCTACGCCCCTGGTTAAAAGAATTGCCTCTTACATTTGGGACTGTAGTTTTTGCTCAGAAAATCTCTTCTGATATAAATCAACCTGAAATGTTTGTTGACTGCCTGTGTTAAAGAACTACTGCTCGTGTTTAGAAGACGCTGCTTGCATTCTAGCCAATTACGTTGTCCCTTGCTTCTCTATTGATTTTCGTTACGCGATGTGGCGTAATGGCATAATCTTGGTAATTACGCATACATTTCATTAAGCAAAACTACCAAAATTAAGGCAGTTTCACCCAGGGTTGGCCAAGCCATTCTACTGTTAACCCAAGATCCTTGGAGAGTGTGCTGGTCCCATTGTGTGTGCACATCGGTGCTACATTGGTTATGGTTGCAAACTTCAGTAAGTGTGACTGAGCCAGGTTCCTGGACGCGCGTCCTGAGGTTGGGAAGGCTCTTCTAAGTTATTCCAGCGTAGGGCCTTACTGGGGCCTAAGAGAACCCTGCCCAGCCATGCTGCAGCTGGTGGTATCAGAGAAGCTTTCTGATGTTGCACAATCTCCCTACTTAGTGAATCTCACGGATGCAGTCTGCTTTGACCGCACCACAGCTGTATCCCATGTCCGCTGAGCTGCAATTGCACAAGAACTATTTGCACACATGCGCATTCATCTGTTAGGCTTTACAGATCACAGGTCGGTCCTCAGATCTGGCACTCAGCATCATGGCCGTACCTGCCTTGTGAATTTAAATTGAGTTAATGGTGATCACAGCACTTTTCAGGCTAGGAAGTGTGATTAGTGCACTCATCACCATTTCAAGTGCAGCACAGAGTTGTGTGTGCATTAAAGCACTTTTATTTCAACAAAGAAGGAGACTAGCTGGAATGGTAGCCTTGTTGAGTAATCTTATTGTGTGTTGCTGAGTTCAGAGTCTCAAACCTTCATCAGTTCCCTGGGTGAGCCTTGCACCCCTCTGCTCTCTCTAACCGGAGAGTCAATGGCTGAAATGGCGCCCTTAGTAGTCGGTTTGGGTCCATTAGTAAGGAAGCCTCAGGAATGGGCGTAACTAGGCCTGGGCAGAACTCCACGAAGTAGTGAACAACATCTGCGAGCTGCAGTTTGGGTAAGTTGCGGTGTTCATGCTGATTTTCAGCGCCAGGAGTTTCTCCAGTGCTGTAAAATCAGCGTGAACGGCATCACGCAGAATGCCAGAGGGCGCTAACTTCTTTCTTCGGCTTGAGTAGATTTTCTACTCGAGCGGCAGCTTCTTCAACGTGAGCGGCAGCGTTCTCAACACGGACGCTCACGACCTGCCACGACCGCCCGCGTTCAGAAATCTCGCTAGCGGACATAGTGATTTCTCTCATTCGTGCTTCTCAATGTAACTTTGGCGAGCCGCACGCGAGAAAAAACTCTGCTCAGAGTCTCATTGCAGAGTTTTTTGCAACTCTGCGTGAAGCACGGAGTGGCCAAAACTCTGCAAACTCGGCCGGCGGAGCAGAATTCTTCATCTACCCCGAGGCGTAGCTTGGTCAGCAAGAATGGGGGGGTGAGCTTCAGATTTCCCAACAATCACGATGACATAAAGTGTAAACATACATTGTGCAGGGGGCAAGGTGCACGAGAGGGGCTACACGGGCAGTGAAAAGGGAGAGGAAAGCAGATGGGTGCGGGTACTAGATGACAGGAAACGTAGTATTTTGAAAACTTGCCAACATTTTTGAGGACTTAGAGAAAGGGGTGGAGTGTGTGCGTTTTTGTCTGTGTGTTTGTAAAAATTCCTGGTGAAATCTGGCAGATACCGCACCATACCCAAGGGAGAGCCCTTGTGCCCAACGATTTGCCCAAAAATACATTTATTAGCGGCGGGGTAACAAACCGCCCTCCCCCGAAGCTACGCCCCTAGCCTCAGGACACCGAGATAAAGGACTCCAGTTGTTAACCCCTCAGTGCTCTGGACCCACCTGAACTAGGTCTTATGTATCTTATGTTATGATTTGTTGTATTCTGTTATGTATTGTTATGCTATGTTATGTGATGTTATGTGATGTTATGCTATGTTATGTTATGCTATGCTAGTTTTATGTTATGCTGTGTTATGTTATGTTATGCTAGTGTTATGTTATGTCATGTTATTTTATGTTATGTAGTTATGTTATGTAACACTATGATATCTTATGCAATGCTAGTGTTATGTAATTTTATGATAGGTTATATTATTTTCTGTTCTTTTCTGTTATGTTATGCTATGCTATGCTATGTTATGCTATGATATGTTATGCTATGCTATGTTATGTTCTGTTATGTTATGTTCTATTATGTTATGTTATACTATATTATTTTATGCTATACTAGTGTTACATTATGGTATGTTATTTTATGTTATGTTCTTATGTTATTTTATACTATAGTATGTTATGCTTTGTTATGTATGTTATATTAAGCTATGTTATGTTTTGTTATGTTATGCCACGTTATACTATTATTTTATCTTATGGTATGTTATGTTATGTTATGTAGTGTTATGTAATGTTATGTTGTGTTATATTGTGTTATGTTATAATATGTTCAGTTATGTTATGCTATGTTATGTTATGTTATGTTGTGTTATGTTATGTTATACTATGTTATGTTGTGTTATGTTATGTTATGTTATGCTATGTTATGTTATGCTGTGTTATGTTACATTGTGTTATGTTATACTATGTTATGTTATGTTGTTATACTATGTTATGTTGTGTTATGTTATGTTGTGTTATGTTGTGTTGTTATTTTATGCTGCATTATGTTGTGTTATGTTATGCTGTGTTATGTTGTGTTATTTTATGTTGTGTTATGTTGTGTTATATTATGTTATGCTATGTTATGTTGTGTTCTGTTATGTTGTGTTACGTTGTGTCATGTTATGTTATGTTGTGTTATGTTATGTTGTGTTGTGTTATGTTTTGTTGTGTTATGTTATGTTGTGGTATGTTGAGGTATGTTGTGTTATGTTATGTTGTGTTATGTTGTGTTATTTTATGTTGTGTTACATTATGATATGTTATGTTATGTTGTGTTCTGTTATGTTGTGTTACGTTGTGTTATGTTATGTTATGCTGTGTTATGTTATGTTGTTTTATGTTATGTTGTGTTGTGTTATGTTATGTTCTGTTATGTTTTGTTATGTTATGTTGTGGTATGTTGTGTTATGTTGTGTTATGCTGTGTTATGTTATGTAGTGTTATGTTATGTTACGTTATGTTGTGTTATGTTGTGTTATGTTATGTTGTGTTATGTTATGTTGTGTTATGTTGTGTTATGCTGTGTTATGTTATGTAGTGTTATGTTATGTTACGTTATGTTGTGTTATGTTGTGCTATGTTATGTATTTTACGTTATACTATTATGTTATCTTATGGTATGCTATGTTATGTAATGTTGTTATGTCGCTCTGTGTGGTGCTGCTTTGTGTGTGTTTAGTGAGTTGTGCTGTGCTTTTCTGTGTTATGTTATTTGGGGTTCACCACTGAGCTCCTGATTCTAAACCCTCTTCTACTCATGTGCATAGCAAGAAAGATGGAACTCGGAGCAAATTTCGGGGCGGCCAACCCACTTTTCAATCATCCCTGTCAACTTCCATGTGAGCATTATTTTTCAAGTCCTGAACATCCAGACAAACTGAAAGAAAATCATGGTCAACCCCTTGGACCACAAGATCCACCTAGACAAAGTACCTGAAGTATCTGGGGTAGAAGAGGAGGCACAGAGTAGGTTGTCTCTTTCTGTATCACACACAAGGGTTTCCCTAGCATGGGCCCCTTGTGGCACAACACAAGAATCATGATTAGCCTCCTTCTTTCAGACCAGGCCAAAAGTCAGTTTTAGCTGACTTGCAAGGCTTATGTACACAAACGCACATGCATTCATAGAAGGGCTTCGCCTCAGCCCTCCTCATCCAAGTGTGCTGCACATTGTGCGTCCGACCACCACAACATACAGCGAGAGGCAATGGATCCGGACACCTAAGCCATTGGCTCACTTGCATTATGGCAGAGGTTTGCCTGATTACATATGCCAGGGTTGTTGCGTCAATACTTCACATTGCAATTAGTCATTCTATGTGTTTAAACTATGTCTTCAGGTTACAGTAAATCTCATAATACCTTGTATTAGCGGAGGAACCAGTCAGAGATTCCTCTTCTTCGTATCAAAACCGCTTACAGTGGGCCACGGGGTAAGCAGGAGCTACTGGACACAACCGTGGGAGTTGAGGTCTTTCACTCCTGCTGTCCTGGGGTCTAACTTACTACGGGTCCTGAGCAATTGGGCCAAGTATCCCTTCCGGGATGGACTCTCAGTGGCAGTGCAGATTGAGCAGTCCAACGCTTTTCAAGGGGTTTATCGAGGAGAGGTAGATGCAGGAGTGAATACAGTCTCTCAACACAAATCACAACACAAAATACTTTAAATAGCAGCAATAAATGATTGTCCAGTTAAATACTTGCTTTGATGAAAAAAGGAGTATTTACATACAAACACAAGTGAAAGTGAAATATGGTATACACAAATACTACATACACATTTCCTGAGGTCAGTACTCTAGTGTTAGATAGGCAGGTCCCTGAGTCCCACTTCCCTCTTTTTTTGTAGTGGTTATTCCTCATTCACAATAGGTGTGTTAGAAATGGGGTCTTTGGTTGGCAGTCAGGTTACCCTTTGTCCAAGCAAGGACCCTCAGTCTAGTCAGGGTAAGGAAGAATCACCCTCATTTAACCCCCGCTCACCCTCTTGGTAGCTTGGCACGAGCGGGCAGGCTTAACTTCAGAAGCAATGTGGAAAGTGTTTGTACCAACACACACAGTAACTCAGTAAAAACAATACAAAATGACACAGCACAGGTTTAGAAAAATTGGTAATATTTATTTAAACAAAACAAGACCAAAACAACAAAAATCTAACATACACAAGTCAAGATATGAATTTAAAAAAGAATGAGCCTTAAATCCTCAGAAAACAGTGAGAATACTGTTAGCGCACAAAAGTACCTGGGTAGCATCAAAATAAAGCCGCACGAGTGTACATCGGAAAAGGTCAGCGATGAGTTGATTTCTCACTCGCAAGCAAGACCGTGCGTCGTTCTTCCTCCGGTCGGGTCGGCGTGCATCGTTTCTTCTCTCCCGCAAGAGAGCGATGTGTCGATCCAGATGGGCACCTCAGGTCCGGGCAAGCTTTCCAATGATTTTCCACACCCAGCGATGTTGCATTGAAATTCGGTAGCACTGTTTCAAGAAACCATGCTGCATGGGGGGGGGGTCGTTAACAGCAGCCGATACGGGTGTTTCGCATCGTTTCTCCAGCCACGTTGCATCGATCTCCCAGTTGTGATGCAGGTGAAGCACCGATTTTAACCGCGAGGCAAGCGGTGCATCGTTTACAGCCGCGAGGCGGTGGTGCGTCGAAAGTTTTCCTGCATGGCAGTCTTTACGTGGATTTCTTTCCTTT
Organism: Pleurodeles waltl; assembly: GCF_031143425.1. Lineage (NCBI taxonomy): Eukaryota > Metazoa > Chordata > Amphibia > Caudata > Salamandridae > Pleurodeles > Pleurodeles waltl. The sequence continues at coordinate 19,363,949 of NC_090440.1, forward strand.
TCCACCAGCTGCACCTTTTAAGGGCCCAGAGACAGGTTAGGGCAACACTTAGAAGGCAGAACTCTCAGCAGAAAGCCCAAGTGCTGGCAGATGGCAGAGAGAAGTCTTTGTTGTCCCTGAGACTTCAACAACAGGAGGCAAGCTCAGTTGAAGCACTTGGAGATTCTTCACCGGTAGGAAGTCACACAAAAGTCAGTCTTTGTCCTCTCTCAGGTAGAAGCAGCTACTGCAGGCCAACCCAGCAAAGCACAGTCACAGGCAAAGGGGCAGTACTCCTCCTCCAGCTTCTCCAGCTCTGCTTCGGGCAGAGGTTCCTCTTGGTTCCAGAAGTAATCTAATTTTCAGGGGTTTTGGGTGCTCTTTTCTGCCTTCGAAGTAAGCAAACTTCAAATGAAAGTCTCTCTTGTCTGTAAGATCCTGCCTTCCCCAGGCCAAGCCCCAGACACACACAGCAGGGGGATGGAGACTGCATTGCATGATTGCAGGCACAGCCCTTTCAGGTGTAAGTGACCACTCCTTGCCTCCGCTCAGCCCAGATGGCCCATCAGGATATGCAGGCTACATCCCAGCTCCCCTTGTGTCACTGTCTAGAGGAGAGGTGCGAACAGCCCAACTGTCAAATTGACCCAGACAGGGAATCCACAAACAAGCAGAGTAACAGAATGGTTTAAGCAAGAAAATGCCTACTTTCTAAAAGTGGCATTGTCAAACACACAATTGAAAAACCAACTTAACTAAAAGATGTATTTTTTAAATTATGTGCTCAGTGACCCCAAACTCCACATGTCTATCTGCTCCCAAAGGGAATCTGTACTTTAATAATATTTAAAGGCAGCCCCCAGGTTAACCTATGAGAGGGATAGGCCTTGCAACAGTGAAAAACAAATTTGGCAGTATTTTACTGTCAGGACATGTAAAATACATAAGTACATGTCCCACCTTTAACATACACTGCACCCTGCCCATGGGGCTACCTAGAGCATACCTTGGATGCCAAGTCTAACAGGGCTGTTAAAAGAATCATGAAGAGTAGGGCAGATGCACTGGGGTAACCTTTAGATGTATGTATCACATGGCTGACATCCAAGTGTGGACCTCTAGTCATTCCCATGGCCTGAGTTCTGGCGCAATCAGATTTGGAGTCGCTCTTGCTGTGACAGACTACTTTATGGAGGAAGGACAGGACAGAGGGGTGGTTAATTCTAAAGGAATTAGAACCCCCAAGAACAAATGACAAAGACTCAGATTTACGGGCTCATTACATTCTTGGTGGTTCAGACCGCCATGCCGGCGGCGGCGGAAAAGACAGCCACCGGAATGGCGGTCTGAACCGCCATATTATTAACACTGCCGACAGGCAGCCTGATGATGGCGGATTGCAATATCCAGATAATGTACCCTGTTTCCCCTGGCAGAAGGGGTGCTCTGGGGCCCCTCTGGGGCCCCTGCACTGCCCATGCACTTGACATGGGCAGTGCAGGGGCCTCCGTGCAGTGCCCCGTCATGCAGGTCACTGCCCGATTTACGGGCCGTGATCTGTGTGACGGGTGCTGCTGCACCTGCCACACTGAGGCATTGACGGCAGCTGCATGGGGAGCTGTCAGCAATGTCCCGGCCCTGCATTCTGCTGGGTCGGCGGGCAGAAACACTGGGGGTCATTCTGACCCCGGCGGTCATGAACCGCCGGGGCCAGGGTTGGCGGGAGCACCGCCAACAGGCTGGCGGTGCCCCGCAGGGCATTCTGACCGCGGCGGTTTGGCCGCGGTCAGAAGTGGAAAACTGGCGGTCTCCCGCCGGTTTTCCGCTGCCCAAAAGAATCCTCCATGGCGGCGCAGCTCGCTGCGCCGCCATGGGGATTCTGACACCCCATACCGCCATCCTGTTCCTGGCGGCTCTGCCGTCAGGAACAGGATGGCGGTATGGGGTGTCGTGGGGCCCCTGGGGGCCCCTGCAGTGCCCATGCCAATGGCATGGGCACTGCAGGGGCCCCCGTAAGAGGGCCCCACAAAGAATTTCAGTGTCTGCTCAGCAGACACTGAAATTCGCGACGGGTGCAACTGCACCCGTCGCACCTTCCCACTCCGCCGGCTCCATTCGGAGCCGGCGTCCTCGTGGGAAGGTTGTTTTCCACTGGGCTGGCGGGCGGCCTTATGGCGGTCGCCCGCCAGCCCAGTGGAAAACTCAGAATCACCGCAGCGGTCTGACGACCGCGGTGCGGTGTTCTGGCGGGGATACTTTGGCGGGCGGCCTCCGCCGCCCGCCAAGGTAAGAATCACCCCCACTGTCTCCACCCGCCGGCCCAGCAGAATGTTCTTTATGCGGCCGGCAGGGTCTCAAGGGGGCTGGCGGTCCATAGAAAGACCGCCAGCTTGAACACAGCGGTGTTTATCGCGGTGTTCATAATGAGGGCCTTAGTCTCTAGAAATGGAGTGAAAGAAGGGCAGATTGAAGCCCCCAAAATTGTCAGCTGCATATTGGGGAGAAGGGGAAGTTCTGCAAGACTTGTACCTGCGACTAGGACTGGGGGCCAAGCTCTGCCAGTCACCCAGCTGAGTTAGTGGACATCATCCAGGGAAATCTAGGACTACCGCCCATACAGCTTTATTTTTTACACTTACTAGGTACTTTGTGTAACAACAACATTCTCACTGTTTTCTAAGGATTAAGGCTCTTATCCTTTAAAAGTTCATCTCTTGACGGTGTATGTTGGATTTTTGTCATTTTGGACTGGTTTTCTTTAGATAAATATTACCTATTTTTCTAAACCAGTGTTGTGTCATTTTGTAGTGTTTTCACTATAATACTGTATGTTGATACAAATACTTTACACTTTAAGCCTGCCTACCTGCATGTGCCAAGGTACCAAGGGGGAGAGCAGGGGTTAACTGAGGGTGATTCCCTGACTAGAGTGAGCGTCCTTGCTTGGACAGGGGGTAACCTGACTGCCAACCACAGACCCCATTTCTAACAAGCCCCATCTCTTTTCTAAGATGTGCCCAGGCCCCTTTCCTGTGATCTGTCTCTTTGGAGTGCACCAACGGGCCTAACTCTCCCTCCTCCAGTGTGTCCAACACAGCTCTAAGAATACAGCAATACACAAATCTGCCTGGAGGTAATTCTCTACCCCCTCAGGCTCCTCGAGTCAGCCCTGAATATTCCGAAATGGAACCCAGAGTCTTCCAATAATTGTACCAGTCACATGTAAACATACATACAGCACACACATGCAACCACACATGCGTTGCACAGCACTACATGCTAACTAGTTGTAGGCCAAGGGTCAGTTAAGCACACAGCAGAAGAACTTTACATGAGTGAGTCTGTAGGCCTCATGTTGTGCAGTAGAGAAAATAGCAGCACAAAGTTGTTGTCTTTTTGTGAAGATTTAAAGGAACACACAAATACCAGCACAAGGTTGTTGTCTATTTCTGAAGATTTAATGGAGCACACAACCTGGCATCGATCCTTACCAGGGAGTCAGGACACAACTGACATCCTTGGAACTCTCCCCGCCCTTCATTCTGGAATTCAATGTGTATCATACACCATAGCACCTCACTCCAGTGACACAGGTGAAAAGGGCTGTTCACTTCTGCTGAGCACTGCACAGTATGCTGCCACCACCGTGCACCTGCCACATAACTCCTGATAAAGGCAGTAACCTTTCACCACCATGAGGAGAGCACTTTGGGCTCCTCTCTCGGTCCAACAAGACCACAATCTGTGAGACAGGCCAATGTCATGGTGCACATGCATTATCCGCGTTCAACGCTGGGGCACTTATGGCAGGGGTGCAGGTCCGTCACCATGGAAGGGAATTTTCCATCCCAACAATGTACATTAACATTTAAAAGTGTTCCTGCACTGCTTGTGTAAGTACACAAGCCTGCTAGGAAGGACCCACGCTATCGCTCTGACTATTATTTTTTAAACTTTATAAACTTAATAGGACCCAGGAAGCATGTTGCTACCACATTTTCTTTTTTTTCTTGTTTTTCTTTTTTTAATCCATTTTATTGAGTGTTTCGTAAAGTTAACATGACAGAAAAGAAAGCTTCAAACCTGCGCAGTGTGGCTCACAGTTCAGGCAATCACCCGTAGGATTGCAATCACAGTATAGTGAACTAGACGTACAAGGATTCCAGCCCACCTCATCCTTCCCCTTCAGTATCTCCACATGACAAATTAAGCTATTGTTACCTTGTCAAGATAAGTGAGATAATAAACCTCAAGGGACATTTCAACCTCTGTGAAATCCTCATCAACACTCTTTCCTGGGCCCCATATTTGAATACATTGAATCCAACCCGCGACACATATATTTGTTCTTCTGCTCGCGTGCACCAGTCCATATATGGGATTCCTACATTCTCATCGTCAAACATTCGCTCTCCCCCAATGTCGTACCATATCTTGCCTCACCATTGCCTGTATCTTGCAGAGTGAGTATCTGTTCAAGGCCTGTTACCCACATATTTCTAGGGTAACTATCTGAGGGGTAAGCTCTTTTGATCCACCGAGAGCCAGTGACATTCTGCTCTGTCTTCCTGCCCACAGCTTCTTGGCCCTTGGGCACTCCCTGATGGCCTGCAATAGAGTACCCCTCTGATTGCATCCTCTCAAACACCTACGTCAGCTCGCCTGCCCACGAGAAATAACCTGCTCCTATTGCAGTGGACTCTTGGCAATAATTTCAGTTGAACCAATCAAAGTCTGGTTCCAGTTGTAGGCTCCCCAGGGTACCTACAGAGGGAGCCCCAATCATCATCTTTCAGTCTACCCAATTCCTGTTCCGATTTCTCCCTCAAGTCATTTAAAGGGGGGCAAAGCATTGTTAAGTAACGTGGTAGGGATCTGGGATATGCAAGTGTGTTCAAGGGGGCCCATGGGACACTATATTCCAGTGGATTTCATTAAAAGACCGAAGGCAACTGTTATGCATTAACCCTTTTATTGCCACTCCTGCATTCATAACAAAGAAAGACTTCCAGAATAGAATTCCAGCAGAGAATAAATCCTTCATCAATAGCAGACTCTTCCTCCTTCAAATGCTGCCCCTGATCAGATCAGGCCTTTCAGTCTCTCTTAGTGTAAATTAAGACGAATGTGCCTGTTTGGTTTAATTAATTGCTAAAGCTTCTAATTTTCAGAAGCGGCGGATGAGAGGAGTAAAAGTATTCTTCGATGGTGTATTTTTCTACATATGTATGTTTGTAATTATGAGTGATTGTAGTTGTAGAGAAAAGGACTTGTTATTAACAACAAATCTAGGTGTTGTGAGGAGCTCAGCAGCAGGTTTAGGCTCCATGATGGATCGGGTTGTGTGTTTTAGCTTTCCGTAGTACGGTTGGGAAGTTGTTTCTTCAGTTTTGGCTACGCTTTCAGCCCATAGGCCAAGGAGTGCCCTGCACGTGAGGAAGCTCGTGCTTTCAACGCTGAGGGGCGCGGAGAGCGCCTGGAAGCTCTTCCGATCACAAGGCTGCTATAGCTAGGATTCTAAGCACGCGATAGGTTCTATTGCTTAAGTAATAAAATAATTAAAAGTAACTCAGAGAATAAATTCTGAGTATTCCGGGAATCTTGTTTTTCTTTCAGGCTCGTATACGTGGTATCGCGATACAGAAGGTATTGCGAGAAGTGGCGGTCATACTGATATGGGTAATTTTATATTGGAACTGAGGTAAGTACGCGATCAGGTATGTTTTACAAAAAATACGGTTTGTTTAAAACGGTCAGCTGTTGAAAGCTACATAGAGAGAGGCGAGGTTGTGAGAAGGAAGAGATTAATAATTCTAGTTTATGATTACTATGGCGTCAGAGTGTTGAGGTGAGTACTTCTGAAAAGGGTATGAATACAGAAGGGTATTGGAAGATTAATACAGGATGAGGTCAGAGCTTCTCTTGGGTAGTTGATGTTGTTTTAGAGAGGAAAAAAGGACCTAGGGTCAGGTGAAGAGTTCTGATCTTTATCTGATGATGAGGGTGTTAAGAAGAACATCTCAAGAGGAAACAAAGCTAAAAAAAAAAAAAACATTTCGAAAAAGAAAGGAAGGATGGATTGAAAGCCATTAAAAACAGAGGCGTCCTTGGTGGAACACACAGAGGGAAGGTGCCCACAGCGGCATGCCTAGAGAAGGTATCCATCACGGCACAAATGATATATCAGATGATGACTTTAAGAATTATAATGAGATAAATGCTCCAAGAGATGATAACATTTGGGATAAGTATATCTTAGATATACATTAAGATGATGGTTTAAATGATGGTGTCAAAGGGGGCCCCAGCACATCTTCTAATGTGTCTTCAAATGTGATACTTAAAGACCCACCAGGAGAGGAAATGTTCAGACCAGGCAGTGTTCGTCATACAAGGAGTGCTGATTGGGGGATAAATTAAAGAGTATATCAGAAAGTCTGTAGATAGAGAGGTGAGAAATGTTTTGAGAGCAGAGTGTGCTAGACCTCGATTGGAGGAAAAGGTGTGGTCAACTCCAAATTTGGATCCTGATATTATTATTTTTTTTGTTTAAATTGGGGAGAGACCCCCGGAAGGGTCTAGAAAGATCTTTAAAGCAGTTCTAAGATCGGCTTCTTGACATTTTAGGTCCACTAGCAAACATATCGGACATGGCAGAGTAGGCTCATGTAAATAGAGAACATGTGGACGTAAATTTATTGGGAGGATGGAGCCAGAGAGCAATGGTGTTTTTGGGGAAAGCTAATGCAGGCCTTCGGGCAGACGACAGGAAGAATATTTTGATGAGGATAAGTCCTAAATTTGGGGACTTGGCAAATAAGGAAGCATCAGAGGATGCAAAAGCTTTTCTCTTTGGTGAAGGCATGATAAAGAGCTTATATAAATATGTGTTGACTTTCGTATCATTCAATAAGGCACAAAGTAACTTACGCAAAGTGTTTGAAGGTGTTTATGGAAGGGCCAGCAGGCATGCTGGCCGGGGAAACCAAAGGTCCCAATACAATTACAGTTATAGAGGGGTTGGAAGAGGGTTCCGAGGTTCTTCAGGATTCTTCCCGCAAAGAGGTCGATCTGCTCGAACCAGAAGCATCAGGGGAGGAGGTCAGTTGTCATCAGGATCTAGAGGTGAGTACAGAGATTTGTATTGGTTCTTCTCTCCGAAAGGTAGGTGGTCGTTTGAATAATTTTGTGGAAAGGTGGAAAGAGATAACAAAGGATCCCTGGGTTTTGGATACAGAAGAGGGCTTAGAAATAGAGTTTGTTCAGGTACCACTTAAGAAGACAGAACAAAAAGAAATATATATGACTCAAGAACAGAAAGTAGTGGCAGATGGGGAGATATCGGCAATGTTGGGAAAAGGTGCAATTTGAGAAGTAGAGGAGCATTCAAAAAAGTTTATGAGCACGATATTTGTAGTGGAAAAAAAGAGAAAAGGATGGAGGTCAGTGATAAACTTAAGCGAGTTAAATCAATTTCTAGATTACAGACATTTCAAGATGGAAGGAATCCATCTGTTATGAGACATGCTTCTGCAAAGAGGTTGGCTAGTAAAATTGGATTTGAAAGACACATATTTCACAGTGACCATGGGAGAAGAAAGTCAAAATGTTTTACAATTCAGACAGAGAAATCAGCTTTATCAGTTTCTCTGCCTGGCCTTTGGCCTTTCTACGGCTGCTTGGTGTTTTACGAACGTAATGTGATAGTAGCTCATTTGAGGAGAGGTTTACGGATGATAATATACTTGGACGACATTTTGGTTATGTCACAGAATAGAGGGGACTTGATAGATCAATTGAATGTAGTGAAAGATCTTTTGACACAATTAGGGGTTTCAATAAACGAAGAAAAGTCTATATTCACACCATCTCAGAAATTAGTGTTTGTAGGTTTCTAGATAGACACGTTGGAAATGCAGTTGCTGTTACCAGACAGGAAAATGAAAATTATAAAAAAAATTGGCTCAAGTGTGGACGAGAGAGACTTTAACGATGAGGGATTTGGCAAGGTTACTAGATTTGTTTTTGTCTTCAACACAAGCTTCTTTCCAGGTCTTTTGCATGACCGGGCATTGAAGAGAGTGAAAGCAGAGGCTTTAAAGAAGGGATTATGGTATGGAGAGAAGGTGACATTGGATCAGGCGAAATAAGAGTTGCAGTGATGGATGCACAATTTAGAGGCATGAAATGGCAGCGCAATTCCTGATCATATTCTAGGAACAGATGCCAGCCTCTATGGGGGGGGTGCTCGGATGGGAGAGCAGGAAACAGGAGGAGTTTGGTCCGTTCAAGAGAAAGGACATTACATCAATTGTTTAGAAATGATAGCTGGGCTTTATGCTTTGAGGAGTTTCAAGAGTATGTTGCAGGATCCATCAGTTCTGATGAAGATGGACAATGTATCTTCAGTATCTTACATAAATCGATTAGGGGGGAGCAGATCCTGAAATCTTGCGGAAATAGCAAAGGAGTTCTGTTTTTTTGTGTCTGGAACTCAACATAGGTCTGAGGGCAGAAATCTGCCAGGGGTAAAGAATTCAGTGGCGGACTGCAATTCAAGAAATATCAGGGATTTCAGAGATAGGAAACTGAGTCAGACGTACTTCAAGTGGCTAGACCATATTTGGGGTCCATTGATAGTGGATCTGTTTGCGAGCAGATTAACGTTTCAAGTTCACAAATATTACAGTTGGCTTCTACATCCAGGAGCATCAGGCATAGATGCGTGTCTACAGGAGTGCCCAGAATACGGCGATATGCTTTCCCTCCATTTTCAATGATCCAGAGAGTGCTTTTGAAAGTGAGAAAAGAGAGTGTCAGTTGATTCTGATACCACCTTTTTGGATATCACAAGCGTGGTTTCTAACAGTAATGGAGCTGGTTCCGTTTTGGATTATGGCAGAGAAAGGACGGCTATCAAACAAGGTTGGAGAGGAACATCCTTTAGTCTAGTCGAAGGTGTTGAGCCTTCTTGTTTGGAAAATATCAGGGGATCTAGAGCTTTCGAAGGTCTTCTGCAACAGGCTTTCGAATTGATGGAGGAGTCATGGGCTCCAGGGACAAGAAGGAGGTACAAGGGAATTGAAGCATTATTTTATACCAGTAGAGCATATGTCTAATGTAGTGTGAAGGGCTTTCAACATGCATAATGGTAGCCTCTGGTCTTGTAATGGAATAGTGATTCTCAGACTAACATGAAAAAAGAATCAGGATTTCATTAAAGACACGGAGGCAAACGTACCCACCCTCCACATCCCAACATAAAAAAGGAGGGGAAGAAAGAATACATATGTAATCATTAAAAGTGAGTTGTTTCAGTTCAAGTTGAGTAGCAGTTACTGTTAATGTAAATATGATCTTCCAAGTTTTCTTTTCACAGATTTTATTAAATGAAAGGGCACGTGTAACCAAAGTTAGTGTTTGTTTTTCTTTGCCAGCACGCAATCATAAGAAGAGACGAGGAGGAAGGAGAGGGTTTGTTTCTTCTCAGTTTTGCATTGATAAGAGGAAGAGTCTTCTATTGCTGAAAGATTTATTCTGTGTTGGAATTCTATTCTGGAAGTTTTTCTTTGTTATTCATGTCCTTTAAAGCTGCTGCAGGAGTGGCAATAAAAGGGTTAATGCATAATCTTAGCATAAGTCTTTAATTAAATCCTGATTCTCTTTTCATGTTTTCAGAGAATAGCTATTCTCTTCCTCTATAGCCTGGGACAGGCTGATACTGCCTGACAGAATATGTCTGATGTTTAAATACCATATACATTAGCTCCCCGCCAGCTCACGCACTTCCTGTAATTCCCTATGGAGCAACATCCCTCCTCCAGTCATTATATCTCCCAGCTTGGAGTTACTTAGAAAATCCAATTTCTGGTAGCCTTCCATCCCTGGCAGGTTGATCAGGATTTCCGCAGACCACAGCGGCATCTCCAACATTAGTCTATCTTTTCATCTCAGCTTTTCGATTGCCCTTCTCTATATCCTCACTACCATTTCCATTGGGGTCAGGAGTCCAATAAATCTCCCTCAACCATACAGCTGCCTGACATAGCCTCTCAAGTCAATAGTGCTTCTATCCACCAGTTTCAAAGGCTCTCGCTGTACTGCGAATGACCATTCTTTGGCCACTAGCATTTGGGCCGCCCAATAGTACAAATGCAGGTCAGCGAGGGCTCTTCACCTCTCACAGGGTTTTCTGGTTAAAGTTGATAAGGCTATCCTCAATGCCCCTGTAACAATCTGGTCTCGGTCTCCATAGATTTTAAGAAGTGCTTGTGGGCCTCAAAGAGTGAGTTCTGTAAGGCATAGCAAAACTTGGGCAGATTAATCATTTTTTGTAGAGAGCCCCCCTACCCTACAACGATATGGGCAGCCAATGCCAATGTCCCACATCTCTCTTGTATTCTTCCAATACTCTTTCCATATTCTGTTTATGGAACAATTTGTGCTTATTTTTAATTTTGCGGAATTTGATTGCAATAAGAAAAAAATAACCTCCACACCAGCATTCTTTGGCAATAGCTATCAATCAATCAATCAATCATTTGTTGTGCACGCTGCTCATCCGGTAGGGCATCAATGCGCTGGGGTGGGGGGTGGTGCTACTGCTCGAAGAGACAGGTCTAAAGGCGCTTTCTGAAGGACAGGAGGTCCTGGGTCTTGCGTAGGTTGGTGGGGAGGGAGTTCCAGGTTTTGGCGACGAGGTGGGAGAAGGACCTGCCGCCAGAAGAGGTGCGTTGAATGCGAGGGACTGTTGCGAGGGCGAGGGCGGCAGAGTGGAGCAGGCGTGTCGGGATGTAGAAGTTAAGTCGATCGTTGAGGTAAGCCAGTCCAGTGTTGTGGAGGGCTTTGTGAGCGTGGACGAGGACTTTGAAGATGATCCTTTTGCTGATGGGCAGCCAGTGTAGGGTTCTGAAGTGGGCGGAGATGTGTTTGTGGCGAGGGAGGTTGAGAATGAGGCGTGCTGAGGCGTTCTGAATGCTCTGGAGTTTTCTCTGGAGCTTGGCCGTTGTTCCCGCGTAGAGGGCGTTGCCGTAGTCCAGTCTGCTATTGAACTTTCCAGTGCTTGTTTAACAAGCATTTGCATAGCTCAGTGAGCTTCCACAGTCCCAGACGATATGTTTCACATGCATGCTTATGATACACAGATCCTATCCTGGCTATCTAACTGAACAACAAAATAAATATTTTCCTAGTTATAGAACATCAAAGTTATAGCTGCCACATCAAAGTAACAGTGCTTTCCCATCTTGAACAATAATGTTCAATCTCACAATGAGGAAACAGTGCTAATTCTGAAGTGTATCTTAACAGAGAGTCTCGGATGCATTAAACAGTCAATTTATCCAACTGCAATCTTTAATTATTTAGAGAAGTTAGGTCAATCACCATGAACAATAGTTCTTATCTCCCGGCAACAAGGCATAGTAAAGCAACGCCTTAGATCTCAGATTGGCTACTAATCCCACATGTACAGGTTCTACACTGTTTATTAATAAATGTAGTAATAATAAATGCAAGAATAATAATACATGTAATAACAATGTAATAATATCTATAAATGTAATAATCAATTTAATAATAGTACATTTAATGATAATAAGTGTAATAACTGTATTAATGATAAATATAATACATTTAGGGGGTCATTACAACATTGGCGGTAAAAGCCGCTTACCGCCATGCAGAAGACCGCCAACACACCGCCGCGGCCGCAGAATTCCGCCACAGCTATTATGACACACATCTCGGAATCTGCCGAAACTCAGACACCCACACAAGTCCGCCACACCAAAGGTCAGTGTAAAACTGGCGAAAACAAATCCTCCACCGTCACGCCAACAGAAACACGCCCATGCTATCACGACCCATGAATCCACGCGGCGGTCTTTCAAACACGGTATACCATTGGCGGTATACACCGCCGCGCTCAAAATACCCACACATCTCCAAAACACCGCCACATTGGACAATTCAAAATACACACACCTGATACACATACACACACCACTCCCACACACCCAACACAATATAAAACACACACCCACATCACCCATAAACCCCTACGACCACAAGTCACGACCGAAGGCCAGAGAGACAGAGAGCACAGCAACTGAGAACCCCACCACATAGAGGCACACAACACCATCACCCATACAACATTACATGCACAATACACCACACACCACTACACATTACCACACACATCAACACTGACACCACCCCACACATCACCCAAACCACCCCATGTCACGCCAAAGACACCCCCGGTTTTCCGAGGAGGAGCTCCGGGTCATGGTGGAGGAAATCCTACGGGTAGAGCCACAGCTATTTGGCTCACAGGTGTAGGACACATCCAGAGCCAGGAAGATGAAGCTATGGCGCAGAATAGTGGACAGGGTCAAAGCAGTGGGACAGCATCCAAGAAATCGGGAGGACATCAGTGTAGGAAAGTACCATCTTGCCTGGCATGTTACCCCCATTTTTCACTATATATATGTTGTTTTAGTTGTATGTGTCACTGGGACCCTGGTAACCCAGGGCCCCAGTGCTCATAAGTGTGCCTGAATGTGTTACCTGTGTAGTGACTAACTGTCTCACTGAGGCTCTGCTAATCAGAACCTCAGTGGTTATGCTCTCTCATTTCTTTCCAAATTGTCACTGACAGGCTAGTGACCATTTTTACCAATTTACATTGGCTTACTGGAACACCCTTATAATTCCCTAGTATATGGTACTGAGGTACCAGGGTATTGGGGTTCCAGGAGATCCCTATGGGCTGCAGCATTTCTTTTGCCACCCATAGGGAGCTCTGACAAATCTTACACAGGCCTGCCACTGCAGCCTGAGTGAAATAACGTCCACGTTATTTCACAGCCATTTTACACTGCACTTAAGTAACTTATAAGTCACCTATATGTCTAACCTTTACCTGGTAAAGGTTAGGTGCAAAGTTACTTAGTGTGAGGGCACCCTGGCACTAGCCAAGGTGCCCCCACATTGTTCACAGCCAATTCACTGAACTTTGTGAGTGCGGGGACACCATTACACGCGTGCACTACATATAGGTCACTACCTATATGTAGCTTCACCATGGTAACTCCGAATATGGCCATGTAACATGTCTATGATCATGGAATTGCCCCCTCTATGCCATCCTGGCATTGTTGGTACAATTCCATGATCCCAGTGGTCTGTAGCACAGACCCTGGTACTGCCAGACTGCCCTTCCTGGGGTTTCTCTGCAGCTGCTGCTGCTGCCAACCCCTCAGACAGGCAGCTGCCCTCCTGGGGTCCAGCCAGGCCTGGCCCAGGATGGCAGAACAAAGAACTTCCTCTGAGAGAGGGTGTGACACCCTCTCCCTTTGGAAAATGGTGTAAAGGCAGGGGAGGAGTAGCCTCCCCCAGCCTCTGGAAATGCTTTGTTGGGCACAGATGTGCCCAATTCTGCATAAGCCAGTCTACACCGGTTCAGGGACCCCTTAGCCCCTGCTCTGGCGCGAAACTGGACAAAGGAAAGGGGAGTGACCACTCCCCTGACCTGCACCTCCCCTGGGAGGTGTCCAGAGCTCCTCCAGTGTGCTCCAGACCTCTGCCATCTTGGAAACAGAGGTGCTGCTGGCACACTGGACTGCTCTGAGTGGCCAGTGCCACCAGGTGACGTCAGAGACTCCTTGTGATAGGCTCCTTCAGGTGTTAGTAGCCTTTCCTCTCTCCTTGGTAGCCAAACCCTCTTTTCTGGCTATTTAGGGTCTCTGTCTCTGGGGAAACTGTAGATAACGAATGCATGAGCTCAGCCGAGTTCCTCTGCATCTCCCTCTTCACCTTCTGATAAGGAATCGACCGCTGACCGCGCTGGAAGCCTGCAAACCTGCAACATAGTAGCAAAGACGACTACTGCAACTCTGTAACGCTGATCCTGCCGCCTTCTCGACTATTTTCCTGCTTGTGCATGCTGTGGGGGTAATCTGCCTCCTCTCTGCACCAGAAGCTCCGAAGAAATCTCCCGTGGGTCGACGGAATCTTCCCCCTGCAACCGCAGGCACCAAAAAGCTGCATTACCGGTCCCTTGGGTCTCCTCTCAGCACGACGAGCGAGGTCCCTCGAATCCAGCGACACCGTCCAAGTGACTCCCACAGTCCAGTGACTCTTCAGCCCGAGTTTGGTGGAGGTAAGTCCTTGCCTCACCTCGCTGGGCTGCATTGCTGGGAACCGCGACTTTGCAAGCTTCTCCGGCCCCTGTGCACTTCCGGCGGAAATCCTGTGTGCACAGCCAAGCCTGGGTCCACGGCACTCTAACCTGCATTGCACGACTTTCTAAGTTGGTCTCCGGCGACGTGGGACTCCTTTGTGCAACTTCGGCGAGCACCGTTTCACGCATCCTCGTAGTGCCTGTTTCTGGCACTTCTCCGGGTGCTACCTGCTTCAGTGAGGGCTCTTTGTCTTGCTCGACGTCCCCTCTCTCTGCAGGTCCAATTTGCGACCTCCTGGTCCCTCCTGGGCCCCAGCAGCGTCCAAAAACGCCAAACGCACGATTTGCGTGTAGCAAGGCTTGTTGGCGTCCATCCGGCGGGAAAACACTTCTGCACGACTCTCCAAGGCGTGGGGGATCCATCCTCCAAAGGGGAAGTCTCTAGCCCTTGTCGTTCCTGCAGTATTCACAGTTCTTCAGCCTAGTAAGAGCTTCTTTGCACCAACCGCTGGCATTTCTTGGGCATCTGCCCATCTCCGAGCTGCTTGTGACTTTTGGACTTGGTCCCCTTGTTCCACAGGTACCCTCAGTCAGGAATCCATCGTTGTTGCATTGCTGATTTGTGTTTTCCTTGCATTTTCCCTCTAACACGACTATTTTGTCCTTAGGGAAACTTTGGTGCACTTTGCACTCACTTTTCAGGGTCTTGGGGAGGGTTATTTTTCTAACTCTCACTATTTTCTAATAGTCCCAGCGACCCTCTACAAGGTCACATAGGTTTGGGGTCCATTCGTGGTTCGCATTCCACTTCTGGAGTATATGGTTTGTGTTGCCCCTATCCCTATGTTTCCCCATTGCATCCTATTGTAACTATACATTGTTTGCACTGTTTTCTAAGACTATACTGCATATTTTTGCTATTGTGTATATATATCTTGTGTATATTTCCTATCCTCTCACTGAGGGTACACTCTAAGATACTTTGGCATATTGTCATAAAAATAAAGTACCTTTATTTTTAGTATAACTGTGTATTGTGTTTTCTTATGATATTGTGCATATGACACTAAGTGGTACTGTGGTAGCTTCACACGTCTCCTAGTTCAGCCTGAGCTGCTCTGCTAAGCTACCATTATCTATCAGCCTAAGCTGCTAGACACCCTATACACTAATAAGGGATAACTGGGCCTGGTGCAAGGTGCAAGTACCCCTTGGTACTCACTACAAGCCAGTCCAGCCTCCTACATTGGTTGTGCAGTGGTGGGATAAGTGCTTTGAGACTACTTACCACTCTTGTCATTGTACTTTTCATAAGAGAAAAATATACAAAACAAGGTCAGTGTATATACACATAGCCAAAAAGTTTTGCATTTCCTCTTTTCACTCTTTTCTAAGTGCTGAAAAGTACTTCTAAACTTTCAAAAAGTTCTTAAAAGTTTAAAAAGTTTTTTCTGTCTTTCCAAAAAGTTCTGAAAACTTTTTCTCTTTATCTATCACTTTAACTCTCTCTAAAAAATGTCTGGCACAGGCCAAAAAGTTGAACTGTCCAAACTTGCATATGATCACCTTAGCTGGAAAGGAGCAAGGAGTCTCTGCATAGAGAGAGGTTTGAGTGTAGGGAAGAATCCTTCCTTAGAACTGTTAATTAATATGCTTAGAGTACAGGATAAGGCCATAAGTGCCCAATCTGTAGAAAAAGTAGCTAATGGTTCTCAATCTGATCCAGGGACTCCCCCAGGAAAAGGTTCAGGAAAGAAACTTCTCAGCCTGCCCATTACTAGACAGTCTAGCATAGTTGGTACAGAGGTTGAATCACATCATACTGATGATGTGCTCTCACATTATACTGGTAGCCAAGCTGTTAGGGTGCCCTCTGTAAGGGACAGGTCTCCTTCTGTTCATTCCCATCACACCTCTGTATCTAGAAATGTCCCTCCCACCCACCCTGATGACAGATTGTTAGAAAGGGAGCTCAATAGATTGAGAGTGGAGCAAACCAGACTGAAGCTCAAGAAGCAACAGCTGGATTTGGATAGACAGTCTTTAGAAATAGAGAGGGAAAGACAGAAAATGGGTTTAGATACCCATGGTGGCAGCAGCAGTATTCCCCATAGTCATCCTGCAAAAGAGCATGATTCCAGGAATCTGCATAAGATAGTTCCCCCTTACAAGGAGGGGGATGACATTAACAAGTGGTTTGCTGCACTTGAGAGGGCCTGTGCTGTACAGGATGTCCCTCAAAAGCAGTGGGCTGCTATCCTATGGCTATCATTTACTGGAAAAGGTAGGGATAGGCTCCTTACTGTAAAAGAAAATGATGCTAACAATTTCCAAGTTCTTAAGAATGCACTCCTGGATGGTTATGGCTTAACCACTGAACAGTACAGGATAAAGTTCAGAGATACCAAAAAGGAGTCTTCACAAGACTGGGTTGATTTCATTGACCAGGCAGTGAAGGCCTTGGAGGGGTGGTTACATGGCAGTAAAGTTACTGATTATGACAGCCTGTATAACTTGATCCTGAGAGAGCATATTCTTAATAATTGTGTGTCTGATTTGTTGCACCAGTACTTGGTGGACTCTGATCTGACCTCTCCCCAAGAATTGGGAAAGAAGGCAGACAAATGGGTCAGAACAAGAGTGAACAGAAAAGTTCATACAGGGGGTGACAAAGATGGCAACAAAAAGAAGGATGGTAAGTCTTCTGACAAGGGTGGGGACAAATCTAAAAATGAGTCTTCATCAGGCCCACAAAAACACTCTGGTGGGGGTGGTGGGCCCAAATCCTCCTTTAATCAGAACAAGGAAAAGAAACCATGGTGCTATTTATGTAAGATAAAAGGCCATTGGACAACAGATCCCAGTTGTCCAAAGAAAGGCACCACAGCTCCTACCACTACAACCCCTACTGCTACACCTAGTGTCCCTACTAATAGCAGTGGTGGTGGGAGCAAACCTACTAATAGCCAATCCAAGGGAGTAGCTGGGCTCACTTTTGGTAATTTAGTTGGGGTTGGTCTGATTAGGGAGACCACAGAGGCTACTTTAGTCTCTGAAGGGGCTATTGACTTAGCCACTTTGGTTGCTTGCCCCCATAACTTGGAGAAGTACAAGCAACTAACCCTAATAAATGGTGTTGAGGTCCAGGCCTACAGGGACACAGGTGCCAGTGTCACAATGGTGATTGAGAAACTGGTGCACCCTGAACAACACATACTTGGACACCAGTACCAAGTAACCGATGCTCACAACATAACACAAAGCCACCCCATGGCTGTTGTAAATCTCAACTGGGGGGGGGTATCTGGTCCAAAGAAAGTTGTGGTAGCTTCAGATTTACCTGTAGACTGTCTATTAGGGAACGATTTGGAGACATCAGCTTGGTCAGATGTGGAGTTGGAGGCCCATGCAGCAATGCTGGGCATCCCAGGGCATATTTTTGCTTTGACAAGGGCTCAGGCCAAAAAGCAAAAAGGACAGGGAAGCTTGGATCCTGGAACAATGGACCAAGTGCTCCCTAAAGCTAGGGCTAGTAGAAGCAAACCACTTCCTACTATCCCTCCCTCTACAGTGGATTCTACTTCTGAGGAAGAAGAATTCCCTCCCTGTGCAGAACCTACACCAGAGGAGCTGGAAGCAGACACTGCTGAGCTTTTGGGTGAAGGGGGGCCTGCCAGAGAGGAGCTGAGTGTGGCACAGCAAACCTGTCCCACATTAGAGGGTCTCAGACAGCAAGCTGTCAAACAGGCTAATGGGGATGTCAGTGACTCACACAGAGTTTACTGGGAGGACAACCTCTTGTACACTGAGCATAGGGATCCTAAACCTGGAGCTGCCAGGAGATTAGTGATTCCTCAGGAGTACAGAAAGTTCCTCCTAACACTGGCACATGACATTCCCTTAGCTGGGCACCTGGGTCAAATGAAAACTTGGGACAGATTGGTACCACTGTTTCATTGGCCTAGGATGTCTGAGGACACAAAAGAATTTTGTAAGTCCTGTGAAACCTGTCAAGCCAGTGGCAAGACAGGTGGCACTCCAAAGGCACCCCTTATCCCACTGCCTGTGGTTGGGGTTCCCTTTGAAAAGGTAGGGGTTGACATAGTTGGCCCCCTTGACCCTCCTACTGCTTCAGGCAATAGGTTTATCTTGGTGGTAGTGGACCATGCCACAAGATATCCTGAAGCTATTCCTTTAAGGACCACTACAGCTCCTGCAGTGGCAAAGGCCCTCCTGGGAATATTTTCCAGGGTGGGCTTCCCAAAGGAAGTAGTATCAGACAGAGGAAGCAATTTCATGTCTGCATACTTAAAGGCCATGTGGAAGGAGTGTGGTGTAACTTACAAGTTCACAACACCCTATCATCCACAAACAAATGGACTGGTGGAGAGATTTAATAAAACTCTCAAAGGCATGATTATGGGACTCCCTGAAAAACTCCGCAGGAGATGGGATATCCTTCTACCATGCCTCCTTTTTGCATACAGGGAGGTACCCCAGAAAGGAGTGGGCTTCAGCCCCTTTGAACTTCTTTTTGGACACCCTGTTAGGGGTCCACTCACACTTGTAAAGGAGGGTTGGGAACAACCTTTAAAAGCTCCTAAGCAGGATATTGTGGATTATGTACTTGGCCTCAGATCAAGGATGGCTGAGTACATGAAAAAGGCCAGTAAAAACCTTCAGGCCAGCCAAGAGCTCCAGAAGCAATGGCATGATCAGAAGGCTGTTTTGGTTCAGTACCAACCAGGGCAGAAAGTGTGGGTCTTGGAGCCTGTGGCCCCAAGAGCACTCCAAGATAAATGGAGTGGACCCCACACAATTGTTGAAAAGAAGGGTGAAGTCACCTACCTGGTTGACTTAGGCACTGCCAGGAGTCCCCTTAGGGTGCTCCATGTCAACCGCCTGAAACCCTACTATGACAGGGCTGATCTCACCCTGCTCATGGCAACAGATGAAGGACAGGAAGAAGACAGTGATCCTCTACCTGATCTCTTCTCTTCCACAGAACAAGATGCTCTTGTGGAAGGGGTAGTTTTGGCTGATTGTCTTACTGCTGAGCAGAAAGATAATTGCATAAATCTCCTAGGACAATTTTCAGAACTCTTCTCCATTGTGCCAGGCACCACTTCTTGGTGTGAGCACACTATAGATACTGGAGACAGTTTACCTGTCAAAAGTAAGATCTATAGGCAGCCTGACCATGTCAGGGACTGCATAAAGCAAGAAGTTCAGAAGATGTTGGAACTAGGAGTGGTTGAGCACTCTGACAGTCCATGGGCTTCTCCTGTGGTACTGGTACCAAAACCCAATTCTAAAGATGGAAAGAAGGAAATGAGGTTTTGTGTAGACTATAGAGGTCTCAACTTGGTAACCAAAACTGATGCTCACCCTATACCCAGGGCAGATGAGCTAATAGATACACTGGCATCTGCCAAGTATCTAAGCACTTTTGATTTGACTACAGGGTATTGGCAGATCAAATTGTCAGAAGATGCTAAATCTAAGACTGCATTTTCTACCATTGGAGGACATTACCAGTTTACTGTAATGCCTTTTGGTTTGAAAAATGCACCTGCCACTTTTCAGAGGTTGGTGAACACAGTCCTGCAAGGGCTGGAAGCTTTCAGTGCAGCATATTTGGATGATATAGCTGTCTTTAGCTCCAGCTGGGATGATCACCTGGTCCACCTTTGGAAAGTTTTGGAGGCCCTGCAAAAGGCAGGCCTCACTATCAAGGCATCAAAGTGCCAGATAGGGCAGAGTAAGGTGGTTTATCTGGGACACCTTGTTGGTGGGGAACAGATTGCACCACTTCAGGGGAAAATCCAAACTATTATTGATTGGGTTCCCCCTACCACTCAGACTCAGGTGAGAGCCTTCCTAGGCCTCACTGGGTATTACAGGAGGTTCATTAAGAACTATGGCTCCATTGCAGCCCCTCTTAATGACCTCACATCCAAGAAAATGCCTAAAAAGGTATTATGGACAGCAAACTGTCAGAAAGCTTTTGAGGAGCTGAAGCAGGCCATGTGCTCTGCACCTGTCCTGAAAAGCCCTTGTTACTCTAAAAAATTCTATGTCCAAACTGATGCATCTGAATTAGGAGTAGGGGCAGTCCTATCACAACTTAATTCTGAGGGCCAGGATCAACCTGTTGCTTTTATTAGTAGAAGGTTGACCCCTAGAGAAAAGCGTTGGTCTGCCATTGAGAGGGAGGCCTTTGCTGTGGTCTGGGCTCTGAAGAAGTTGAGGCCATACCTGTTTGGCACTCACTTCATTGTTCAGACAGACCACAAACCTCTACTTTGGCTAAAACAAATGAAAGGTGAAAATCCTAAATTGTTGAGGTGGTCCATATCCCTACAGGGAATGGACTATACAGTGGAACATAGACCTGGGAGTAGCCACTCCAATGCAGATGGACTCTCCAGATATTTCCACTTAGACAATGAAGACTCATCAGGTAATGGCTAGTCTTATTGTCCTTCGTTTGGGGGGGGTTGTGTAGGAAAGTACCATCTTGCCTGGCATGTTACCCCCATTTTTCACTGTATATATGTTGTTTTAGTTGTATGTGTCACTGGGACCCTGGTAACCCAGGGCCCCAGTGCTCATAAGTGTGCCTGAATGTGTTACCTGTGTAGTGACTAACTGTCTCACTGAGGCTCTGCTAATCAGAACCTCAGTGGTTATGCTCTCTCATTTCTTTCCAAATTGTCACTGACAGGCTAGTGACCATTTTTACCAATTTACATTGGCTTACTGGAACACCCTTATAATTCCCTAGTATATGGTACTGAGGTACCCAGGGTATTGGGGTTCCAGGAGATCCCTATGGGCTGCAGCATTTCTTTTGCCACCCATAGGGAGCTCTGACAAATCTTACACAGGCCTGCCACTGCAGCCTGAGTGAAATAACGTCCACGTTATTTCACAGCCATTTTACACTGCACTTAAGTAACTTATAAGTCACCTATATGTCTAACCTTTACCTGGTAAAGGTTAGGTGCAAAGTTACTTAGTGTGAGGGCACCCTGGCACTAGCCAAGGTGCCCCCACATTGTTCACAGCCAATTCACTGAACTTTGTGAGTGCGGGGACACCATTACACGCGTGCACTACATATAGGTCACTACCTATATGTAGCTTCACCATGGTAACTCCGAATATGGCCATGTAACATGTCTATGATCATGGAATTGCCCCCTCTATGCCATCCTGGCATTGTTGGTACAATTCCATGATCCCAGTGGTCTGTAGCACAGACCCTGGTACTGCCAGACTGCCCTTCCTGGGGTTTCTCTGCAGCTGCTGCTGCTGCCAACCCCTCAGACAGGCAGCTGCCCTCCTGGGGTCCAGCCAGGCCTGGCCCAGGATGGCAGAACAAAGAACTTCCTCTGAGAGAGGGTGTGACACCCTCTCCCTTTGGAAAATGGTGTAAAGGCAGGGGAGGAGTAGCCTCCCCCAGCCTCTGGAAATGCTTTGTTGGGCACAGATGTGCCCAATTCTGCATAAGCCAGTCTACACCGGTTCAGGGACCCCTTAGCCCCTGCTCTGGCGCGAAACTGGACAAAGGAAAGGGGAGTGACCACTCCCCTGACCTGCACCTCCCCTGGGAGGTGTCCAGAGCTCCTCCAGTGTGCTCCAGACCTCTGCCATCTTGGAAACAGAGGTGCTGCTGGCACACTGGACTGCTCTGAGTGGCCAGTGCCACCAGGTGACGTCAGAGACTCCTTGTGATAGGCTCCTTCAGGTGTTAGTAGCCTTTCCTCTCTCCTAGGTAGCCAAACCCTCTTTTCTGGCTATTTAGGGTCTCTGTCTCTGGGGAAACTGTAGATAACGAATGCATGAGCTCAGCCGAGTTCCTCTGCATCTCCCTCTTCACCTTCTGATAAGGAATCGACCGCTGACCGCGCTGGAAGCCTGCAAACCTGCAACATAGTAGCAAAGACGACTACTGCAACTCTGTAACGCTGATCCTGCCGCCTTCTCGACTGTTTTCCTGCTTGTGCATGCTGTGGGGGTAATCTGCCTCCTCTCTGCACCAGAAGCTCCGAAGAAATCTCCCGTGGGTCGACGGAATCTTCCCCCTGCAACCGCAGGCACCAAAAAGCTGCATTACCGGTCCCTTGGGTCTCCTCTCAGCACGACGAGCGAGGTCCCTCGAATCCAGCGACACCGTCCAAGTGACTCCCACAGTCCAGTGACTCTTCAGCCCGAGTTTGGTGGAGGTAAGTCCTTGCCTCACCTCGCTGGGCTGCATTGCTGGGAACCGCGACTTTGCAAGCTTCTCCGGCCCCTGTGCACTTCCGGCGGAAATCCTGTGTGCACAGCCAAGCCTGGGTCCACGGCACTCTAACCTGCATTGCACGACTTTCTAAGTTGGTCTCCGGCGACGTGGGACTCCTTTGTGCAACTTCGGCGAGCACCGTTTCACGCATCCTCATAGTGCCTGTTTCTGGCACTTCTCCGGGTGCTACCTGCTTCAGTGAGGGCTCTTTGTCTTGCTCGACGTCCCCTCTCTCTGCAGGTCCAATTTGCGACCTCCTGGTCCCTCCTGGGCCCCAGCAGCGTCCAAAAACGCCAAACGCACGATTTGCGTGTAGCAAGGCTTGTTGGCGTCCATCCGGCGGGAAAACACTTCTGCACGACTCTCCAAGGCGTGGGGGATCAATCCTCCAAAGGGGAAGTCTCTAGCCCTTGTCGTTCCTGCAGTATTCACAGTTCTTCAGCCTAGTAAGAGCTTCTTTGCACCAACCGCTGGCATTTCTTGGGCATCTGCCCATCTCCGAGCTGCTTGTGACTTTTGGACTTGGTCCCCTTGTTCCACAGGTACCCTCAGTCAGGAATCCATCGTTGTTGCATTGCTGATTTGTGTTTTCCTTGCATTTTCCCTCTAACACGACTATTTTGTCCTTAGGGAAACTTTGGTGCACTTTGCACTCACTTTTCAGGGTCTTGGGGAGGGTTATTTTTCTAACTCTCACTATTTTCTAATAGTCCCAGCGACCCTCTACAAGGTCACATAGGTTTGGGGTCCATTCGTGGTTCGCATTCCACTTCTGGAGTATATGGTTTGTGTTGCCCCTATCCCTATGTTTCCCCATTGCATCCTATTGTAACTATACATTGTTTGCACTGTTTTCTAAGACTATACTGCATATTTTTGCTATTGTGTATATATATCTTGTGTATATTTCCTATCCTCTCACTGAGGGTACACTCTAAGATACTTTGGCATATTGTCATAAAAATAAAGTACCTTTATTTTTAGTATAACTGTGTATTGTGTTTTCTTATGATATTGTGCATATGACACTAAGTGGTACTGTGGTAGCTTCACACGTCTCCTAGTTCAGCCTGAGCTGCTCTGCTAAGCTACCATTATCTATCAGCCTAAGCTGCTAGACACCCTATACACTAATAAGGGATAACTGGGCCTGGTGCAAGGTGCAAGTACCCCTTGGTACTCACTACAAGCCAGTCCAGCCTCCTACAATCTGGAAGAGGTGGAACGACCTACGGGGGAAGGTGCGTTCAGTGGTCTCCAGGCACAACATTGCGGTTCAGCGGACTGGCGGCGGACCCCCACCTCCTTCCCCACAACTAACAACATGGGAGGAGCAAGTCTTGACTATCATGCATCCTGAGGGCCTCGGAGGAGTCGGTGGAGGAATGGACACTGGTAAGTCAAATCTTCACTATCATATCCCCCACCCTACCTGCATGCTATCACACACCCCCACCCTCATCCCCTCCCCTATCACTCAAACTCCTCACATATGTACTAATAACACAAACCACACATCCCAACACCAAGCCCTGCATGACACAACTAAGCATGGTCACCCCTCACCAAAGCATGCTCACTGCACATACCCATAACACCCCCCTAACCATCATCAAACCAACCCACACACAGGAATGCTTGCACTGGGGTACACGCACACCTACCCATTGCACACCATTACACACACAGATGCAATAATCATGCTCTTATGTCCCTGCAGGACCACGAAGGAACGTCACCACACCGGAGGGTTCAGACAACTCCACTCCACCCACAGAAGAGGCCCACAGTGACGATAGCAGCTCTGCCCTTCTGGATCCTGATGACCAGCCCGGACCATCGTGGGCCTCGGGACAGTCGGTTCCCCTTGCACAGGCACAGCCCAACACCGACCTTCCACCCTCTGGTAACACCAGCACAGCACCCACCCAGCGGGCCCATACCTCTGTACCCAGGACCCGTCAATCAGCGGTGTGTCCACCACTACAGGGAACCCAGGATAACCCACCACCCCAAGAAAATCAGGGACCTGGGGGCAGTGGTAGTGGGCACACGGTCCAGGGGACGGAGGCCCAGGAACACAGGGGAACTGGGAGGGCTGCTGTGTGACAGGGGCGGACAGGCCAAGGGAACCCACTCTCCACGAGGCCCTCTCCTCCATCATGGGAGCCTACCACCACTCCCAGGAGACGATGGCGACGGTCCGGGACAAGTTTCAGAAGACCCAGCGCCTGCAGGAGGAGCAGTATTTGGGGTCCAGGGAGGAACTCAGGACCATCAGCTCCGCCCTGGGCACCATCGTAGGGGTGCTGAAGGACATACAGCAGACAATGAGGGACACCGTGGCACTCCAACGGGCCCCTGACACTAGCCTGGACGATGAACTGCCCACCACCTCCGCCGGCGCTAGTGGACAGGATGCCCCGCCACAGGACCACCACACCAGCACCCCAACCCCTGCAGATGGAGAACCACCCCGCAAGCGGTCCCTGAGATCCAGGAACAGGACAGAGCAAGATAGCAAGACCCCCGACAGGAAATTATACCACCCTGATTGTCCTCCCACTGTCCCACTTTGTTACCCTGTCCATACTTAAACTGCCCCAGCTCCACTTCCTATGCCCATATGGGCAGTGCACCTGTGTGACCAATGGACTGGACTCTGCCATGGACATTCCTCCACCGTCCCCCATCACCATATTACAACCCCCCTCCATTTTTGAGCACTTCAATAAACACCCTTGAACCACAAAACAATCTGGAGTCAGTCTGTGATTTTGTAAATATGTATTATCAATGACAGTGTCATAATGCTTTTCCAATTGTAAAGCCAACATACCTATGTCACACATCACAAGTCCTTGAAGGATGCAAGCAGATGACACACGTTGGTAACCACACCTGTGAAACCGTAATGGAAAGGTACAACTCAGTGACCAAATACTGGCATGAAATGACAGACAGGATAGAGGTAGACATGTTAAAGTTAATGGAATGGGAAAAAAGAAAATGTTTTCACCTGTGTGTCACTGGAAATATTGCTGTATGACTGACTCCCTGTTGTCGATGTCTTCTTCCTCAGCTTCCTCCTCATCACTGTCCACAGGCTCCACAGGCTCCACAGCTGCCACAACACCGTCATCTGGACCATCCTCCTGCAGAAAAGGCACCTGGCGTCGCAAAGCAAGATTGTGAAGCATCGAGCAGGCGATGATGATGTGGCACACCTTCTTCGGTGAGTAGAATAGGGAACCACCTGTCATATGGAGGCACCTGAACCTGGCCTTCAGGAGGCCGAAGGTGCGTTCGATCACCTTCCTAGTCCGCCCATGGGCCTCATTGTAGCGTTCCTCTGCCCTGGTCCTGGGATTCCTCACTGGGGTCAGTAGCCATGACAGGTTGGGGTAACCAGAGTCCCCTAATAGCCACACACGGTGCCTCTGGAGTTGATCCATCATATAAGGGATGCTGCTATTCTGCAGGATGTAGGCGTCATGCACTGAGCCAGGGAACATAGCATTTACCTGGGAGATGCACTGGTCTGCCAAACATCCCATCTGTACATTCATCGAATGATATGTCTTCCGGTTCCTGTACACCTGTTCACTCCTGTGGGGGGGGACCAGAGCTACATGGGTCCCATCAATAGCACCTATGATGTTGGGGATATGTCCAAGGGCAAAGTCACCTTTCACTGTAGCCAAATCCTCCACCTCAGGGAAACCAATGTATCTCCTTACGTGTTTAAGCAGAGCAGCCAACACTCTGGACAACACGTTGGAAAACATAGGCTGGGACATCCCTGATGCCATGGCCACTGTTGTCTGAAAAGACCCACTAGCAAGGAAATGGAGCACTGACAGCACCTGCACGTCAGGGGGGATTCCAGTGGGATGGCGGATTGGTGACATCAGGTCTGGCTCCTACTGGGTACATAGTTCCTGGATAGTGGCACGGTCAAACCTGTAGGTGATGATTAAATGTCGCTCCTCCATTGTCAACAGGTCCACCAGTGGTCGGTGCACCGGAGGATTCCGCCATCTTCTCAAATGTCCTGGCTGACGGTGCCTAGGAAGGACAACAGCGACCACAGAGTCAACAAATTCCCAGGTATGTACCCACAGATACACAGAACACGACACCAAACACAAAACTGTTCCTGTATGTGTGTTGAGTGTAGGCCTAGCTATGTGTGACGCAGTAGTAAATGAAGCCATGTGGGCCCCTGAAATGGCGGCTGTTTGACCTCTAAACTGGGACAATGGGAATGTGAAGTATCTGCGCTGGCGTTGTACACCGTCGCGGTAGGCGGTCGTACACCGCGGCGCAATGCTGCATTGGTTAACATTGGACCCTATGGGTCCCAGGAGCCAATGACGAAGTGCGCCGGCGGTGATAATACGCACCGCTGCGGACATCACCGCCGCGGACGTCACGGCCATTTTCTATCTGTTCAATCACTCGATACCTGATCTTCGACAGGAGAGGACCTACACTGCAAGTGCTGCTGTGACCTCGGTCTGGAAGAGACAATGGCTGCTGCGTCTGGGGAAAGGGCCCCTGCCTTCACTGCTCAGGAGTTGGAGAAGCTAGTAGACGGGGTCCTCTCCCAGTACACGCTACTCTACGGTCCTCCAGACCAACAGGTAAGTACACAGGGAGCACGTTGTATGGGCTATGCCTGGGTGGAGAGGGCTGGTTGTAAGAGGGAAGGGGGCAGAGTGCAGGGAACATGAAGGACTGTGAATGCATGTGCCACATGGCAAGGGTAGGGATGGGGGCCACTCACATCGACGGTGCAGTTGGTAATGACTTCTCTTCTTCCCCTGTGCATGTCATGTAGGTCAGCGCCCACCAGAAGAAGGACATTTGGCGTTCCATCGCCAAGGAAGTCCGGACCCTGGGGGTCCACCAGAGACAGGGCACCCACTGCCGGAAAAGATGGGAGGACATTTGCCGCTGGAGCAAGAAGAAGGCGGAGGCTCAGCTGGGGATGGCCTCCCAACGTGGGAGGGGTGCCCGTCGCACCATGACCCCCCTGATGTTCCGGATCCTGGCGGTGACCTACCCGGAGTTGGATGGGCGCTTGAGGGCATCACAGCAGACACAAGGGGGTGAGTACACTCTCATTCTGTGGACTTGGCACACAGTTGAGGGGTCTGGGTGTGGGAGGAGTGCTGTGGGTGTCCCTAGGCCAGGCAGATTTACGTAGGCTAGGCCCCTCCGTAATGCAGGGCATGTGGCACTCCACCCCACCACAGTAGTGGGCCAAGTACAGGTATAGATGCCCCTGTGGCATCCATGTGTGCAGATGTCCACCATAGCCATGTAGGCCATATCCTAGGAATTCCATCTGTAGAGGCCAAGAGCACAGCGTAGTGCAGGCCGCTGCTGTGTCTGTATTGTCCGCCAACGGTAGCGGTAAGCCATGCACTCAACCTGTCTTTCTTCTGTCGTCCCCTCCCCCTTTTTGTGCTCTCCCTGTTCTTTTGTGCATCAGCATCATCAGGCGGAGGTACAGTGGCACCGGAGCACGAGGGAACTGCATCCTACATGGCCATGGAGGGCCACACCACAGACTCAGAATGCACCAGTGGGACGGAGGGCGAGGGGAGCTACACGTTGGTCACCGGATCACCAACCAGCGACACGGACTCGTCCGCCGATGGGAGCTCCCTTGTGGTGGTGGCACCATCTGTGCCCCCCACTTCTACAGGTACAGCCGCCACCTCCCCTACCAGCACCGCCCTCCCAGCAGCCCGTCAGCGTTCGCCCCGTGCCCGCTCACCCAGGAGGGTGGGCATCACCTTCGCCCCAGGCACCTCAGCCCCTGCCCCAGTCACCCCTGCTGCCCTCAGTGAGGAGGCCATTGACCTCCTCAGGTCACTCACTGTTGGGCAGTCTACCATTGTGAATGCCATCCAGGGTGTAGAAAGGGAGTTGCAACACACTAATGCATTCCTGGAGGGCATTCATTCTGGTCAGGCTGCATCGAACCCTGCAATCTCTGGCCTCAGCACTGATGGCAGCCATTGTCCCTGTCTCTAGCCTCTCCCTTCCAACTTCCTCCAACCAGACCCAATCCCCTGTACCCCAGCCTGTCCCAAGCACACCATCAGACAAGCATGCATACACCTCAACACCCAAAAGTAGCTCAGGCAAACATAGGCACCACACAACCCACAGGCACTCACAGAAGCATGACACACATGCAGACACAGCAACATACACTGTCTCCACTGTGTCCCCCTACTCGTCGTCTCCCTCCTCCCTCCCAGTCTCGTCTACACTCTCACCTGCATGCATTACATCTACAGGCACTAGGACTCGCATCAGAACACCCAGCACCACACCCCGCTCACCTGCACTCACCACCTCCACTACCATTTACACGTCCCCTTTGTCCTCTCCCAGTGTGTCTGTGACGCCCCCTCCCAAAGTACACAAACGCGGGAACCCACACACCCAACATCCATCCACCTCACGACAGCCTCCAGTACCTGCACCTGCACCCAAAACACCTAAAGTGACACTTCCTACAACCACCTCCTCTTCCTCCACTACCAGACCCCCTCCAGCTACCCATCCCAGTCTTCGTCATAAACTCTCCCTCAGCAACGTTGACCTCTTTGCCCCCACCACCACCCCTCCAATTCATCAGTCCTGTCGTAGCGCCTCAGCCAAAAAGACTCCAGTACCAGTGGTGCGTGTTACAGGTGTGTGGAGTGCACCGGCCACCAGGGCAGGCAGTGTGACCCGGAGCCAAGGCACTGCCAGTCCACCCCCTGTAAAGCATCTCAAGTTGGAAAGTGGCCGACGGGACCGGGTGAAGACTCCTGGAGGCAAAACTACTCACAAGGGTCCCAGGGGGATTGCAGAGTCAGCTGTGACTCCTCCAAAGGTGGTGAAGTGGCAGAAGAAGTCTGCACAGCCTGGTAAGAGCAGCACGGCAGAGAAGGGCGGCATCCTCCCCGGCGGCCGGGACGCCACCGCCAGCACCGTCGTCACTGGTCAGGAGACCACCGCCGGAGTCAGTGCCCAGGAGGGCAGCAGTATCGTCACTGGTCAGGGGACCACTGCCGGAGTCAGTGCCCAGGAGGGCAGGAGTATCGTCACTGGTCAGGAGACCACCGGCGGAGTCAGTGCCCAGGAGGGCAGGAGTATCGTCACTGGTCAGGAGACCACCGCCGGAGTCAGTGCCCAGGAGGGCAGGAGTATCGTCACTGGTCAGGAGACCACCGCCGGAGTCAGTGCCCAGGAGGGCCCCGGCGGCTGCCACAGCCCCGCTGGGCAATGAGGGACCGTCATGCCACACATCAATGCACAGGTCAGAGACCGCCATGGCAAAGTACCGCTGAACAAGGAAATCACCGCCATGGTGAAGACCGCTGAACAGGGCAAGCACCGCTGAATAGGCCAGAGACCGCCATGGCAAAGCACCGCTGAACAGGCCAGAGACCGCCATGGCGAAGCACCGCTTTACAGGGCAGAGACCGCCATGGCAAAGCACCGCTTAACAGGGCAGAGACCGCCATGGCGAAGCACCGCTTTACAGGGCAGAGACCGCCATGGCAAAGCACCGCTGAACAGGGCAGAGACCGCCATGGCGAAGCACCGCTTTACAGGGCAGAGACCGCCATGGCAAAGCACCGCTGAACAGGGCAAGCACCACTGAACAGTCCAGAGACCGCCATGGCAAAGCACCGCTGAACAGGCCAGAGACCGCCATGGCAAAGCACCGCTGAACAGGCCAGAGACCGCCATGGCAAAGCACCGCTGAACAGGGCATGCACCGCTGCAGAAGGAAAACACCGCCATATCAAGCATCGTTATCCCATGTACAGCTGGGACAGTGACTGGACAGGAACTGTCAAGGGGAGCCTAATCCAGTCTAGGCATCATTCCCCCTCCAGAACCAGTGGAGATATGCATCCACTCAGTCTGTCCTTAACAGGATGAAGCACTCTGGGCACCAGTCCCCCTCCAGAACCAGTGGAGACTGTTATCCACTTGAGAGACTGTGGCTTTGCAATCCCCAGGATGGTACAGTGGGCAAACCACCCACTGTAGAGACTTGAGAGACTGTGGCTTTGCACTCCCCAGGATACATCAATGGGCATGGAGCCCCGTCGTGGATGTGGCGTGGTGCTGTAATCCGGCTGAGGTGCCCCCCCTTCCCTTCCCCCTGAGGTGCCTGTTGTATTTCTATCTGATGCCCCGGCAGTGTTCTCTCCGTTTGTGGACAGGTATCTTGTGTGGGCCTCGCCCATCCATTTTTGGCCCAGTGGTGCACGGACATTGATATGTGCATATCTGCACTACTTCTCGTAATGTATATACTTTTGAATGTGTTTATATATATCTGTATATATTTGGTAACTGTATTTTGATACATTACAATGTTTGAACTGATTTCCTTTTGTCTTTGCATTCTTCCGGGTGGGTTGTTACTATGATGTTTGGAAATGCATTGGTGTGTGTGTTGTAATGTGCAAGGGTGGGGGTGTTGCATGTGTGTCCCCCTGACTTTTGTCTCCCCCCTCCCCTTTGTCGTAGGTGCAGTACTCACTGTTGTCTTCGCCGGCGCTGGTGTTCGTAGATGAGTAGGAAGACAAGGGCAGGGAGGATTTGTAATTCCGGCTCCATGGTGGCCTCCTTCCTCGTGGGATGTGTAGAGGTGAGCGTTTTCCCATAGCAAAAGCTGTTTCCGCCGTGTTTTTATCCACGGTGAATCCGCCCCGGAAAAGGTGGCGGATTGGCGGGTTGTGATACTGTGGGCGTTACATTGTCTTCCGCCTGTCTGTTGGAGGTGACCGCCGCGCTGCTTGTCTGTACCGCCATGGCGGTCGGAGTGTTAAAGTGGCTGTCTTTGTTGGCGGTTTCCGCCACGGTCATAATTCCCTTTTTTTGTCCGCCGCACCTTTAACACCGTCCGCCAGGGTTGTAATGACCACCTTAATACATTTAATAATAATAGAGTTGTCAGTAATAGTCCAAGAAGCACACACTCTAAGAAGCAGAATGTAAAAAAATCCAGTAAAGACATTTGTTTTTATCGATTTGGTCCAGCAAGGCTCTCAATGTCCTCGGATGATATTGTCTTACCTACACTGGTGTTACATCTTACTCTGTAGTTTAACGTTCCTTGACAGAACCCTGGAGCTTGTGTTCATCTGGGACGTGTAGGTTGTGACAGGTTGGTTCACTGCAGAGTCTGTCAACCGGGGACCTTGTTGGTGATATCTGTTGCATACTACTTTTAGAAGGAAATGGCGATTCTTAGAGGTTTACTGCATAGAGAATCGTGATTTTATTAAAGACAAGGAGGCTAGCATTATGCATAAGCCTTTTACTTACCGCTTCTGTGCAGCACCTTTAAAGACTTATAGAACCGTATGAAGTCACGGTAACAACAGAACCATAACAGCACATATAACTCCGTGCCCATAGCACTCTTCCTCTTTTGTTCTGCTGACATCTTTGTTTTCCTTCTTTACTTTTTTCCAAAATTCTTCGCCTATAAGAAACCATCCCATCTTCTCATAAATCTAAAAGAATTCAATTTCAACAAATTATATTCATGCAAAAGCTAATCCTCCTTGACTTTTACTCAAACAATATTCTTAACATCAATGCCTAAAAATCTTTGTTTTATGACAATTAGAATTCACAAATCAGCAAAACTCATCAGTCTACCAAGGGTGGGAGTGGAGGGATAATGCTAGCCTCCTTGTCTTTAATAAAATCACGATTCTCTATGCAGTAAACGTCTGAGCATTATGCATGTTTAAAGCTTAAACTGTCAATACGGCCACATGCTGTATTGGTTTAAAATAAAATTGAATAAACATTTCATCGCTAGACCAATCAGCGGCTTTCATGATTTTCTCCAATCTTCCTCCTTTTAAGTAAACTTTGGAAGCCATTGCTCCTCTTTTGGAACGTGCTTTAAATCGATCTAGATTGATCTAGATTCACTCCTCCTCGTGCATCACATTTTTAACCCATCTTGTAATTGTAGCTGTGGATTCAGCTGCATACGGTCTTACAATTAAATCAAAAGTAGATTTATCCCTGCCGCTCTAAACTCACACTTTCTTGTCTCATACTCTTTTATACAACCTCACCACACATAATCTCGGATGTTCATCAAATCTAGGGTAACCTATACTTTCTGTCATTGTTTTATCTCAGACAATATCACTTGTGGTTGGTAAAACCGAGTGGACACATCTAGAGCTTTCACTTCAGAAACCCTTTTAGAACAAATGATGCATATTAACATTGCTATTTTCCACGTCACTTGTTTATTTGTTAAGAATGTATTCGATGGCCAACTTTTAAATAAGGTAAAAATCAACCTGACATCCCAGAGGGAATGATATTTTGTAGGTGGAGGTCTCTTTAATTTCATTCCTTTCATAACAGCATTTCAATGCATTTTTCCCTATTGATGATCCATCCACTAAACAATGTCCTGTAGCAATTGCTGATCTGTAACAATTGATTGTTCCATAACTTAAACCTTTCTTAAATAATTCTGCTAAATAATTAGCCATCATAACTTCATCTGCCTTCACGGGATCCAAATCCCTTTCCTTGCACCACTGAACCCATACATTCCATGCCCTCTTGTACCATTTCCTCATTGCATGAGCCCATGATTCATATAATAACTATGAAGCTTCTTCGGATAACTCTCTGAAATGCTGGTTTCTCCTGAAATCTTCCAAACTAGAAGGTTGAGTTCCCCAGACTCCACCAAAGGATGTTCCCTGTCGTTCACATCTTTCAAGAGACCCTTGCATGCCTCTATCAAGAATGGATCTTCTAATACGAGTTCCATCACTAATGGATACCATGCCAGAGCAGTCCAGAATGGAGTTGCCAACACTAACTGACATATCTGTCTCTTTACCTGCATTACAACTCTCTGTATCATAGAGAATGGAGGAAAAGCATAACCCCGAAAATTCCTTCAGTCCAGACTGAATGAGTCCACTGCTTTCACCCCTGGATCCAGATACCAACTCACATACTGATTCGTCAAACAAGAAGCAAAATTATCTACCTCTACTGGACCTAAAGCTATGTTTAACTCCTGAAAAACTCGAGGCATGAGTTTCCTATCACTGTAATCCCACACATAATGGGAGTTCCAATCTGCTCTCAAATTCACTTCTTCTGGCAAATACTGTGCTGTTACTTCTATATTTTGTTCCATGCACAATTCCCAAAATCCCTTTGCTATCTCTGAAAGTATGTTCGACCTTCTGCTTCCCAACTTGTTTATGTAAGCGACGGCTGAAATATTGTCCATTCTCAAAAGAATCGAGCATCCTTTTAGGTGTTCTCTGAAACTGCGGACAGCCAACTCCCCAGCTTCCAATTCCAAATAATTTATGAGATTATCTCTCTCTCATGCTCCATTTCCCTCCTGTCAATTGATTCTCCACTACTGCACCCCAACCTAATGTACTTGCATCTGTTTCCAACACATAATTTGGGGTTGTACCACAAATCGCTCTCCTATTCCATGCTTGAAGATTCTCCAACCACCATTTCAATTCCTTCACTGCATCCTCTGAGACCTTTATCTTGTCCCCATTACATAAACCTTTTGCTAAAGCCAAGTGTTTGACTCGTTGCTTCGCTCTGCAATTCAATGGTCCAGGGAAAATAGCCTGAATTGATGAGGAAAGCAAACCAATTATCCTTGCCATCTCCCTCAAAGTGATCCTCTGTTTCCTCAATACACGTTTTTCATCTCTCTCATTATAAGAGAAAACTTTCTTTCTAGCAGCTGCAACTGTGCTTTCACTTTGTCCACCACAAAACCTAAAAATGCCATCTTCTGAGATGGCAAAAGAACTGACTTCTCCTGATTGATCACAAAACCCAGATCCTGAAGAATATCTATAGCCGTTTTCACATGTCTCAACTGTAAGGATTTGTTCTGATTCTTGATCAAAATATCATCCAGATCAATAATCAACCTTACTTCTCTTTCCCTCGGATAACCTGCTACGGGCCTCAGTACCTTCGAAAAACACCAGGGTGCTGAGGACAGGCCAAAGGGTAGACATGTGAACTGGAATACCCGTCCGTCCCATCTGAACGGTAAATACCACTGACTATGTTTTGCCATAGGAATCGTAAAATAAGCATCCTTCAGATCTATTTTTGCCAACCAATCTTGCCCCTGAAGAATGTCTCTCAGTAGATGTATTCTCTCCATTTTTATTTTTTTTATAAATCTGTTTAGTAAACAAGGTACAGAAACTGACAATGCAATACAATTGTTACAGAGGAGTGTGCAGCTTCTTTGCTCATGTAGCTTCGCCCGTATTTTCAAGCTCTAAGCCGCATAATCAACAATAGCTTTACTGATATGCATCGGCTGAGGAAGAAAGAACAGAGAAGAGAAAAAAGAAAAACTGTATAACAGATAACTATAGTCACTCTGGTTGTGGTTTTTATGTATATATACGTAATGGCGTTTTAAACATAGAGAGTATCATTTGGGTACATGGGGGGAGGAGGTGTACATCTGATGTGGGTCAGTACTTTAACCAAAGGAGCAAATTTTAAGTGGGTCTGGTCTGTGCGTGTAGGTTTAGCATAGTGTTCGGCAATTCTGTCTGGGGGCATGTTGTTAATTGCTTGGTTTATGTGCTAATTGGGTGTACTAGTATCAGCGCTATTCGTGGAGGGAGTGGAGGGAGTCATGGGGGGAACATGTCATCTCTGGTTTCTATTTTTACTACAAAGCTGTCCCATATTTCAACTCCTTATTATGGTTGGCCATTCTGTTGTAGTTGTTTTAATACGTGGGCTTCTGCTTGTGTTCGGTTGTGTAAGTCACGGAGCCAAGTGGAGTAAGGGAAGGTTTGGGGCACCTTCCAGTGTATAGCGATCAAGCGCTTGTATACCACGAATGCCAGATCTATGAATCTGTGTTGATGTTTGTCTCCTTTAGAGCGACGGCGCATTCCCAGAAGACACGTTTCTGGGGAAGGGGTGAGTGCGTAGTCAGCGACTTCTGAAGTAGTTTCTGTGATTCTCTGCCAGCTTGCGTTTATTGAGTGACATTTCCAGATCGTGTGATAAAAATTAGCTGTGGGTGTGGCGCATTTAGGGCATTCTGACTTAGCGCTAGGGTAGATTCTGTTGATGCGGGCAGGGGATAAATAGGTCTGATGAATATAATTAAACTGGGTGTATCTTAGTCTAATGTTACGACATACCGTTTTGATCGCGGCGAGGGTAGCTTCCCAGGTTTTTTGGGAGATTGGGGCAGCGAGGGCGGTGTCCCAGCGAGATTTAGCTGCTGACAGGTCTGTGAGGGCACTTGCTGATAGTGCTTTGTATATTGTTGAGATAATGCCCTTAGTGTTACCTATAGTTAGGAGTGATGTAAGTAATAAGGATTCGTTGGGCTCGTTGTTATTGTGGCCCCATAGATTGCGTAACAATTTGATGATGGCACCATGTGTTAAAAATGCTCCGGTATGCATTGTTCCCGCAGTCACCTGTTCCGCGAAAGTGGTTATATGGGAATTAGAATATAAGTCTCCCACATTTAACGTTTTAACTACACGTATGTCGTGATAAAGTGATAGGTCCTGTATCTTCGGTATTTGGGATAAGGGTATTGAAGGAGAATAAGGGGGGAAATTGGTTCTGCCCTGGATATATCTTTTCCAGCAGAATTTAGCTACAGCTAGTATTGGAGATCTATTTGATGGATAGGGAGAGCCCACTAATGTCGTTAGGATTGTTTGTGATGCTGTGTATGCGTTCAGTGCTACGCATTCTAGGGAGGTTGAATTGTTGAGCCATGAAGCTATCCATTGCAGTTGGGCAGCTGCATGGTATAATTCCAGGTTTGGCATACCCAGACCTCCTTCTTCTTGTGGGTGTTGTGTAGTAGATAGCGAGACCCTTCGTCTGTCTCTGCCCCATAATAACTCAGTTAGGAGGGAGTGTAGTTTATGAAAGAATGTGCGTGGTAATGTCAGCGGGAGGGCTGTAAAGTAGTAAAGGAAGCGCAGTAGGATTAACATTTTAGCTATGGCGGTCCGGCCCATAGGGGATAGTGGGAGCGATGTCCACAATGACAGGGAGCTCCAGGTGGATCTGAGCAGACGATCCAGGTTACCCTCCTTTAGGTCTGTCATAGAATGGTAAACCTGTACGCCTAAATATTTAAAAGTTGAGGTAGACCAAGGGAGCTGATATTGAAGTAAACTCCTGTGTTGTTCATTTGGTGTAGGAGCAAGGGGGAAAATGCATGATTTGGACCAGTTTATATGTAATCCGGAGGCCAGTGCGAAGCTATCTAATATTAGCATTATTTCTGTGACAGATGTAGAATGCTTGCATAGATAGATTAGGGCATCATCAGCGTATAAAGACACTATGGGGGTCATTCTGAGCTTGGCGGGCGGCGGGAGCCGCCCGCCTAGCGGGAACCGCCAGAATACCGCTGCGCGGTCAAAAGACCGCTGCGGTTATTCTGAGTTTCCCGCTGGGCTGGCGGGCGACCGCCAGAAGGCCGCCCGCCAGCCCAGGGGGAAACCCCCTTCCATGAGGATGCCGGCTCCGAATGGAGCCGGCGGAGTGGAAGGGGTGCGACGGGTGCAGTTGCACCCGTCGCGATTTTCAGTGTCTGCTTGGCAGACACTGAAAATCTTGGTGGGGCCCTGTTAGGGGGCCCCTGCAGTGCCCATGCCAGTGGCATGGGCACTGCAGGGGCCCCCAGGGGCCCCACGACACCCGTTACCGCCTGGTGTGAGTCATTTTTTTTTACGCACACCAGTCCGCAGCGCCGGCTAACGTCATTCAATAAATAAGGAGCCCGCATGGTGCTTTGGAATGGCGTTAGCCGGCGGTAAAATTTTTGACGCAGTTCTGCGTCAAAAAGTATAAATATGGGCCTTACTGTCTCCAAAATTCAGCTGTCTGTTGTTATCATCTTCCAACTGTCTAAACAATTCCTTACCCTTCCTGCAATTTTTCCCTGGAAAAAACAGTTCCAGTCCTCAAACTCACCTTGTCCGAACTGAGATCCTGAATTTGGACCCTGTGATCTTCCTCGACCTGATCTGCCTGTATCACCTCTTCCTTTTTGAGGGTAGACATTCTTCTAGGGGAATCCTCCTGTGTATGATCCTTGACCTTGTCCACTTGGGCCCCTGTAAAATGTACGCCGAAAGATTCGCTCCTCCTTCCGGCCCTATCATATAAATTGTTGTCTCCAAACACCATTCTCATTGATGAATGAGCCTTATCTAGAGCCGTGAAAGTATGCAGATATATTTACAGGTGATCTGTTCTTAGTTAAGAAAGATACAGTGACCAGAGGTTCTGGAATGAAACCAAATTCCAACATTTAGGATAAGATCATAGACGCAATAAAAGTAGAGGCCACGAAGTGCTTGACCCTTTCATAAAGATATTAAAAAGTTATCTCCTCTTGGGGGAGCCGGGAGCAAAAGCCCTTAGAAACATGGTTTGTTGTGTTTTATATTTAAAGCAATAGATGGGCAGACTGAAATGTCCTGATTTACATATGTAAACTTAGACCTGAAGTCTGAGGGCCTGATTCACAAATGTAAACGTAGACCTGAAGTCTGAGGGCCTCACAAATGGAATCTACAGACGCACCTGAGGCCTTACAGTCGTGACAGGGGTCCCCACTGTGGAGGTCACACTACGAGTGTGGGATCCCAGCCACAATTTCAAGGCCTCTGCCGCGACTGCAGAGACCGTTTGTGAATCAGGCCCTCAGTTTATAGCTGAAGTCTAAGTTAGACCTGAAGTCTAACTTTAGATCTGAAGTCTAAGTTAGACCTGCAGTTTAAGTTTAGCCCTGAAGTCCTAACTTTGACCTCAGGTCTAAAATAAGGCTTCAGGTCTAACCTAGACTTCAGGTCTAAAGTTACATTGTAGGTCTAACTTAAACTTTAGATCTAAAGTTAGACTTCAGGCCTAAACTTAGACTTTAAATCTAACTTTACCTTTGTGAATCGGGTCCTAAGACTCTAAGACTGAAGTTTTAAAGAAAATCTCATGACTTTTGCTCTTGGGAGAGAAGGATGATTACTAAGGCCTCCTCTTATTGGCTATCACCTTCTATCACTCACACATGGTTGCCTTCACGTTAGTCATCCTTTACAATGTGGTAATTTCAGAACGAGGATGGACAGCTTGGCTTGGTAAGGAGGACATCCCTGTTGCTGCATCTGGAAAACACATGATAATAGGTGTGATTAGACCTGTCCCTTCGTGTTCTCTATGGGTCATTCCAGTGTCTCCGTGAAATGCTGGGAGCACCGGTCTTTAGATATGGCGTTGATAAAAAAAGGAGCGATCAGAACAAGAATGCAGGAAAGGGAAGAACTATATAATCAAAGTGATATCCATTGGATATTCGGGAAGCTCCGCTTTAAACATAAAGGCCCATATTTATACTTTTTTAGTGCGGAATTTGCGTAATTTTTAATGTAAAAGTGGCGTAAACATACAAAATACAATTGTATTTTGTAAGTTTGTGCCGCTTTTGCGTCAAAAAGCGGCGTAAATGCAGTGCTAAAAAGTATAAATATGGGCCAAAGTGCTGTTTACCAGTGTCTCGTGTGACTTTATTTCACTCAAGTATGCAATTCAGGTTAAAAAGTCATGAGATACATTCAAGAGACTGTTTTGCTGTTTTGAGCAAAAAATGACCTTTAGTGAGATACTTTCTGTGTGGAGTCCCATGCACGAAAAAAATGAAGTGAAATTGCAAAATGCGATCATTAATTAATTTTGAAACTTTTTGCGTAAAGCGAAATGAGGCCATTACCTGAATTTTACCAGCTTAACTACAATTTCTTCCAGACCGCATCAAAGAAAACTTCAGCTTCTCTCTCTTTGTGTATTTCATGTCTCTCAGAATCTCTCTGTGAAGAGCATCCTGGTAATTCACTGTTACCCATCTAAAATTCTACATGTTATGCGTGGCCTCCACCGTTTATGCCAAATTGTAAATATGGTAATTCACTGCCATGACTACAAACAGTTGATAAGAAAACTCGTTACCCATTGTGGCTCCATCCTAAAGGCCTTCCAGGCCGGCTGTCAGGGCCTCTAAGAGCTGGGCTGTCAGTGCAGCTCTGCTTGTCTGCTTTGTCTGAAAGAAGAAAGCACGGCTGCGGGGGGGGGGAAGAAGGCAGCGGAGGTGATGGGGGTTGGTCAGGGACGGCAGGTAAGAGGTTTTTTCACATTTGGGGCAGGGAGAAAATGTTACACATGACTCCCCACATTACACCTTTATCTCAGCCTAGCAGTTACAAGCAGGGCGGGTGATTGTGGGGGCCAATCATACCATAAATGACATCAGGGGACTCTCAAGCTTCGCTCTCATTCTCTATTTGATGTCACTCAGAGCCCCTCTGTGAAAAACATCTCCATAGCGCACAGTATCCACTGCTGCCCCTTATAATTACTGTAGGAAAGTGCCATCTTGTCTGGCATGTTACCCCCATTTTCACTGTATGTATGTTTGTTTTTGCCCATGTGTCACTGGGATCCTGCATAACTGAGGCTCTGCTAACCAGAACCTCAGTGTTTATGCTCTCTCTGCTTTCTAAAATTGTCACTACAGGCTAGTGACTAATTTTACCAATTCTCATTGGCACACTGGAACCCCCTTATAATTCTCTTGTATATGGTACCTAGGTACCCAGGGTATTGGGGTTCCAGGAGATCCCTATGGGCTTCAGCATTTCTTTTGCCACTCATAGGGAGCTCAGACAATTCTTACACAGGACTGCCACTGCAGCCTAAGTGAAATAACGTCCACGTTCTTTCACAGCCATTTTTCACTGCACATAAGTACCTTTTAAGTCACCTATATGTCTAACCCTCACTTGGTGAAGGTTAGGTGCCAAGTTACTTAGTGTGTGGGCTCCCTTGCGCTAGCCATGGTGCCCCCACATCGTTCAGGGCAAATTCCCCGAACTTTGTGAGTGCGGGGACACCAT
Organism: Pleurodeles waltl; assembly: GCF_031143425.1. Classification (NCBI taxonomy): domain Eukaryota; kingdom Metazoa; phylum Chordata; class Amphibia; order Caudata; family Salamandridae; genus Pleurodeles; species Pleurodeles waltl. The sequence goes on from NC_090440.1 coordinate 19,404,435, forward strand.
TACACGTGTGCACTACACATAGGTCACTACCTATGTGTAGCGTCACAATGGTAACTCCGAACATGGCCATGTAACATGTCTAAGATCATGGAATTGTCACCCCAATACCATTCTGTTATTGGGGGTGACAATTCCATGACCCCTGGGTCTCTAGCACAGAACCCGGGTACTGCCAAACTGCCTTTCCGGGGTCTCCACTGCAGCTGCTGCTGCTGCCAACCCCTCAGACAGGTTTCTGCCCCCCTGGGGTCTGGGCAGCCCAGGCCCAAGAAGGCAGAACAAAGGATTTCCTCTGAGAGAGGGTGTTACACCCTCTCCCTTTGGAAATAGGTGTGAAGGGCTGGGGAGGAGTAGCCTCCCCCAGCCTCTGGACATGCTTTGATGGGCACAGATGGTGCCCATCTCTGCATAAGCCAGTCTACACCGGTTCATGGATCCCCCAGCCGTGCTCTGGCGTGAAACTGGACAAAGGAGAGGGGAGTGACCACTCCCCTGACCAGTACCTCCCAGGGGAGGTGCCCACAGCTCCTCCAGTGTGTCCCAGACCTCTGCCATCTTGGATTCAGAGGTGTTGGGGCACAATGGACTGCTCTGAGTGGCCAGTGCCAGCAGGTGACCTCAAAGACCCCTCCTGATAGGTGCTTACCTCTTTCAGTAGTCAAGCCTCCTTTCTTAGTAGCCAAACCTCCTTTTCTGGCTATTCAGGGTCTCTCCTCTGGGCTATTCCTCAGATAATGAATGCAAGAGCTCACCAGAGTTCCTCTGCACTTCCCTCTTCGACTTCTGCCAAGGATCGACCGCTGACTGCTCCAGGACGCCTGCAAAACCACAACAAAGTAGCAAGACGACTACCAGCAACATTGTAGCGCCTCATCCTGCCGGCTTTCTCAACTGTTTCCTGGTGGTGCATGCTCTGAGGGCTGTCTGACTTCACCCTGCACTGGAAGCCAAGAAGAAATCTCCCGTGGGTCGACGGAATCTTCCCCCTGCTAACGCAGGCACCAAAAGACCTCACTGGTCCTCTGGGTCCCCTCTCATCCTGACGAGCGTGGTCCCTGGAACATAGGAGCTAGATTCAAGTGACCCCCACAGTCCAGTGATCCTTCAGTCCAAGTTTGGTGGAGGTAAGTCCTTGCCTCCCCACGCTAGACCACAAACCAGTGTACTGCGTGATTTGCAGCTGCTCCGGCTTCTGTGCACTTCTCCAAGGATTCCTTTGTGCACAGCCTAGCCTGGGTCCCCAGCACTCTGTCCTGCAGTGCTCAACCCTCTGAGTTTGACTCCGACATCGTTGGACCCCCCTTTTGTGACTCTGAGTTCACAGATCTTCTAAGTGCCTGTTCTGGTACTTCTGCAGGTGCTGCCTGCTTCTGCAGTAGCTCTCTGAGTTGCTGAGCGCCCCCCGTCTCCTCCTCCGATGGGCGACATCCTGGTCCTTCCTGGTCCCCAGCAGCACCCAAAAACCTCAACCGCGACTCTTGTAGCTAGCAAGGCTTGTTTGCGGTATTTCTACCTGGAAACACTTCTGCAACATCTAGCACGCCGTGGGACATCGTCTATCCAAAGGAAAAGTTCCTAGCCCTTTTCGTTGTTGCAGAATCTTTGGCTTCTTCCACCCGGAGGCAGCCCTTTTGCACCTTCATCCGGGGTTTAGTGGGCATCTGCCCCCCCTGGACACTTTCGTGACTCTTGGACTTAGTCCCCTTCCTTTACAGGTCCTCAGGTCCAGGAATCCGTCTTCAGTGTTTTGCTGGTGCTTGTGGTTCTTGCAGAATCCCCTATCACGACTATTGTGTCTTTCTGGGGTAGTAGGGTAAATTTACTCCTACCTTTCAGGGTCTTGGGGTGGGGTATTTTGGACACCCTTACTGTTTTCTCACAGTCCCAGCAACCCTCTACAATCTCCCATAGGTCTGGGGTCCATTCGTGATTCACATTCCACTTTTGGAATATATGATTTGTGTTGCCCCTAGACCTATGTCTACCTATTGCATCCTATTGTGATTCTACATTGTTTGAACTAATTTTCTTACTGTTACTTACCTGTTTTGGATTTGTGTACATATAACTTGTATATATTACTTACGTCCTAAGTGAGGGTATTCTCTGAGATACTTTTGGCATATTGTTACTAAAATAAAGTACCTTTACTTTTAGTAACTCTGAGTATTGTGTTTTCTTGTGAGATTGTGCTATGTGATATGTGTTATAGTAGGAGCTTTGCATGTCTCCTAGTTCAGCCTAAGCTGCTTTGCCATAGCTACCTTCTATCAGCCTAAGCTGCTAGAAACACCTCTATTCTACTAATAAGGGATAACTGGACCTGGCACAGGGTGTAAGTACCACAAGGTACCCACTATAAGCCAGGCCAGCCTCCTACATTGGTGGTGCAGCGATGGGATACGTACTTGTAACTGCTTTACCACTTTGTCATTTGGTACTTTTCATAAGAAAATCTTATACCAAATAGTTCAGTATATGTACATTTAACCAAAACAGTTTACTTTTCTACTCTAAAACTTTGAACAAAGTTTCTGAAAAGTTTTGAAAACTTCTAAAAGTTTTCCAAAAGTTTGAAAAAGTTTTTTCTGTGTGCTTTCTAAAGTTCTATAACTTTTTCTCTCACTATCCTTAAACCTTTTCTATCATGTCTACAGTAGAGGCTACTTCCAAGGTTGTTCAGGCAACTTATGAAAGTTTAAACTACAAGAGTTTGAGGGGTCTCTGCCTGGATAGAGGTTTGACTATAGGTAAGAATCCAACAAAAGAGTTTCTCTTTATTCTGCTCTTACAGGATGACCAGAACCAGTCTGGCCCATCTCAGGAGAGGGTAGAAAAGGGGGAGGCTTCCCAGTCAGACTCAGAGGAGTTCCCTGAAGATGCTGGGCAGGGTTCTTACAAAGTCCTGCCCCCTAGCAGGCCACCTAGTGACACTGGTAATGTTAGAGGGTCACACATTAGTAGGACATCTTTCACTCCTAGAGGCCAGGTTACTAGGGTCCAGACAGTTAGGGACAGGTCTCTTTCTGCAAATTCCCAAATCTCCTCTGTGTCCAAACATTCCCAAGCCTCCCATCCTGAGGATAACTTAATGGAAAGGGAACTTAGAAAGCTGAGGATGGAAGAGACCAGATTGAAGCTTAAACAGCAGCAGCTGGCCTTAGACAGGGAATCCCTAGACATAGAAGGGAAAGACAGAGATTGGGGTTAGTTCCCCATGGTGGCAGCATCAGTATTTCTGATAGCAATCCTCTTAGAGAGCAAGATTCCAGGAATCTGCATAAGATAGTCCCCCTTACAAGGAGGGGGGTGACATTAACAAGTGGTTTGCTGCACTTGAGAGGGCCTGTATGGTACAGTTGGTCCCTCAAAGGCAGTGGGCTGCTATCTTGTGGCTATCTTTCACTAGAAAGGGTAGGGATAGGCTCCTTACTGTCAGAGAAAGTGATGCCAATATTTACAAAGTTTTGAAAGATGCACTCTTGGATGGATTTGGCTTAACCACTGAACAATACAGGATTAAGTTCAGAGACACCAGAAAAGAGTCCTCTCAAGACTGGACAGATTTCGTGGACTGTTCAGTGAAGGCCTTGGAAGGTTGGTTGCATGGCAGTAGAGTTTCTGACTATGAAAGCCTGTGTAATCGTATTCTGAGAGAGCATATTCTTAACAATTGTGTGTCTGACTTGTTGCACCAATACCTAGTAGACTCTGATCTGACCTCTCCCCAAGAATTGGGAAAGAAGGCAGACAAATGGGTCAGAACAAGGGTGAACAGAAAAGTTCATACAGGGGGTGACAAGGATGGCAAGAAAAAGGATGGTAAGCCTTCTGAGAAGGGTGGGGACAAAAGTAAACATTCTGAGTCTTCATCAGGCCCACAAAAATCCTCTGGGGGTGGTGGGTCCAAATCCTATTCAAACAATCAGAAAAGCCCTTGGTGTTATTTGTGTAAAGTCAAAGGTCATTGGGCAAGTGATTCCACTTGTCCAAAGAAAAACACCAAACCTCCCACCACCACAACCTCTACTGCAACCTCTAGTGCCCCTAGTAATAGCAGTGGTGGTGGGAAATGTACTACAAATAGCCAATCCAAGGGTGTAGCTGGGCTCACTATTGGCAATGTAGTTGGGGTTGGTTTTGTTAGGGAGACCACGGAGGCTGTTTTAGTCTCTGATGGTGGCATTGACCTTGCCACCTTGGTTGCTTGTCCCCTTAATATAGGTAAGTACAAGCAACTACCCCTAATCAATGGTGTTGAGGTTGAGGCCTACAGGGACACAGGAGCCAGTGTAACTATGGTGATAGAAAAACTGGTCCACCTACTTGGTCAGCAGTACCAAGTGACTGATGCTCATAACAACACTCTTAGGCACCCCATGGCTGTTGTGAATCTCAACTGGTGGGGGGTGGGGGGGGGTTACTGGTCCAAAGAAAGTTGTAGTAGCCACTGAATTACCTGTAGATTGCTTACTGGGCAATGATTTGGAAACAGCAGCTTGGGCAGATGTGGAGTTGGAGGCTCATGCAGCAATGCTGGGCATTCCTAAGCATATTTTTGCTTTGACAAGAGCTCAGGCCAAGAAGCAAAAAGGACAGGGAAACTTGGATCCTGGAACAATGGACCAAGTGCTCCCAAAAGCTAGGGGTAGAAAGGATAAATCCTTGCCCACTATCCCTCCCTCTACAGAAGATTCCCCTTTTGAGGAAGAGGAATCCTCTCCCTATGCAGAACCTACACCAGAGGAGCTGGCAGCAGACACTGCTGAGCTTTTGGGTGCAGGAGGGCCTGCCAGGGAAGAGCTGAATGTGGCACAGCAAACCTGTCCCACATTAGAGGGTTTAAGACAGCAAGCTGTCAAAAACCAGAATAGGGATGTCAGTGATAGCCATAGGGTGTACTAGGAAGACAACCTCTTGTACACAGAACAACGGAACCCTAAACCTGGAGCTGCCGGGAGATTGGTCATTCCCTTGCAGTACAGAGTTTCTTCCCACCCTGGCTCATGACATTCCTTTGGCTGGGAATTTGGGCCAGACAAAAACTTGGGAAAGACTTGTCCCCTTGTTTCACTGGCCTCATATGTCAGAGGACACAAAAGAGTTTTGTCGCTCTTGTGTGACCTTCCAAGCCAGTGGCAAGACTGGTGGCACTCCAAAGGCCCCTCTAATTCCACTTCCAGTGGTTGGGGTGCCCTTTGAAAGTGTAGGGGTTGACATAGTTGGCCCCCTTGACCCTCCAACAGCTTCAGGCAATAGATTTATCTTAGTGGTAGTGGACCATGCCACAAGATACCCTGAAGCCATCCCTTTAAGGACCTCTACAGCTCCTGCAGTGGCAAAGGCCCTCCTGGGAATCTTTTCCAGGGGGGGTTTTCCTAAGGAAGTGGTATCAGACAGCGGTAGCAACTTCATGTCTGCATACCTAAAATCAATGTGGAAGGAGTGTGGTGTGACCTACAAGTTCACCACCCCTTACTATCCACAAACAAATGGTCTGGTTGAGATGTTTAATAAAACTCTCAAAGGTATGATAATGGGACTCCCTGAAAAACACAGAAGGAGATGGGATGTCCTGTTACCTTGCCTCCTTTTTGCTTACAGGGAGGTACTCCAGAAAGGAGTGGGCTTCAGCCTCTTTGAACTCCTCTTTGGGCACCCTGTAAGAGGTCCACTTGCTCTTGTGAAGGAGGGTTGGGAACAACCTTTAAAAGCTCCTAAACAGGACATAGTGGACTATGTACTTGGCCTAAGATCCAGAATGGCTGAGTATATGAAAAAGGCCAGTAAAAACCTTCAGGCCAGCCAGGAGCTGCAAAAGCAATGGCATGACCAGAAGGCTGTCCTGACTCAGTACCACCCAGGACAGAAGGTGTGGGTATTGGAGCCTGTGGCCCCAAGAGCACTCCAAGACAAATGGAGTGGACCCCATCTCATTGTTGAAAAGAAGGGTGAGGTTACCTATTTGGTAGACCTGGGCACTGCCAGGAGTACCCTTCGGGTGATTCATGTCAACCGCCTGAAACCCTACTATGACAGGGCTGATCTCACCCTGCTCATGGCAACAGATGAAGGACAGGAGGAAGAGAGTGACCCTCTCCCTGATCTCTTCTCCACCACTGAAACTGGTGGTTTAGTGGAGGGAGTAGTCTCAGCAGATTGTCTTACTGCAGAACAGAAAGACAACTGTATCAATCTCTTAAGTCAGTTTTCAGACCTCTTTTCACTTGTACCAGGTACAACTTCCTGGTGTGAACATACAATTGATACTGGAGACAGCCTGCCTGTCAAAAGTAAAATTTATAGGCAGCCTGAACATGCCAGGGACTACATTAAACAAGAGGTGCAGAAAATGTTGGACTTGGGGTGATTGAGCACTCTGAAAACCCCTGGGTAGCCAAGTTGTGCTTGTACCAAAACCTAACACCAAAGATGGAAAGAGAGAGATGAGGTTCTGTGTAGATTATAGAGGGCTCAATCAGGTAACCAAAACAGATGCTCACCCTATACCCAGGGTAGATGAGCTCATTGATACACTGGCTTCTGCCAAGTATCTAAGCACTTTTGATCTAACTGCAGGGTATTGGCAGATTAGACTATCAGAAGATGCTACACCCAAGACTGCATTTTCTACCATTGGAGGGCACTACCAATTCACAGTAATGCCCTTTGGTTTGAAAAATGCACCTGCCACTTTTCAGAGGTTGGTGAACACAGTCCTGCAAGGGATGGAAGATTTCAGTGCAGCATATCTAGATGATATTGCTGTTTTTAGCTCAACCTGGGATGATCATCTGGTCCACCTATGGAAAGTTTTGGAGGCCCTGCAAAAGTCAGGCCTCACTATCAAGGCCTCAAAGTGCCAGATAGGGCAGGGGAAATTGGTTTATCTGGGCCACCTGGTTGGTGGGGAAAAGATTGCACCACTACAGGGGAAAATCCAAACTATCATAGATTGGGTTCCCCCTACAACTCAGACCCAGGTGAGAGCCTTTTTAGGCCTCACAGGGTACTATAGGAGATTCATAAAGTATTATGGCTCCATAGCAGCCCCTCTTAATGATCTCACTAGCAAGAAAATGCCTAAGAAGGTATTATGGACAGTCAGCTGTCAGAAAGCTTTTGAGGAGCTCAAACAGGCCATGTGCTCTGCACCTGTCCTAAAAAGCCCTTGTTACTCCAAGAAATTCATTGTTCAAACTGATGCATCTGAATTAGGGGTAGGGGCAGTACTATCACAACTGAATTCTGAGGGCCAGGATCAACCAGTTGCTTTTATCAGCAGAAGGTTGACCCCTAGACAAAAGCGTTGGTCTGCCATAGAGAGGGAGGCCTTTGCTGTGGTCTGGGCACTGAAAAAGTTGAGACCATACCTGTTTGGTACTCACTTTATTGTTCAGAAAGACCACAAACCTCTACTTTGGCTAAAACAAATGAAAGGTGAAAACCCTAAATTGTTGAGGTGGTCCATATCCCTACAGGGAATGGACTATACAGTGGAACATAGACCTGGGAGTAGCCACTCCAATGCAGATGGACTCTCCAGATATTTCCACTTAGACAATGAAGACTCATCAGGTAATGGCTAGTCTTATTGTCCTTCGTTTAGGGGGGGGTTGTGTAGGAAAGTACCATCTTGCCTGGCATGTTACCCCCATTTTCACTGCATGTATGTGTGTTTTGCCCATGTGTCACAGGGATCCTGCTAGGCAGGACCCCAGTGCTCATAATGTATGCCCTGTATGTGTTCCCTGTGTGGTGCCTAACTGTATCACTGAGGCTTTGCTAACCAGAACCTCGGTGTTTATGCTCTCTCTGCTTTCTAAAATTGTCACTGCAGGCTAGTGACTCATTTTACCAATTCTCATTGGCACTGTGGAACAGCCATATAATTCCCTTGTATATGGTACCTAGGTGCCCAGGGTATTGGGGTTCCAGGAGATCCCTATGGGCTGCAGCATTTCTTTTGCCACCCATAGGGAGCTCAGACAATTCTTACACAAGACTGTGACTGCAACCTGAGTGAAATAATGTCCATGTTATTTCACAGCCATTTTTCACTGCACATAAGTAACTTATAAGTCACCTATATGTCTAACCCTCACTTGGTGAAGGTTAGGTGCCAAGTTACTTAGTGTGTGGGCTCCCTGGCACTAGCCAAGGTGCCCCCACATCGTTCAGGGCAAATTCCCCGAACTTGAGTGCGGGGACACCATTACACGCGTGCACTACACATAGGTCACTACCTATGTGTAGTGTCACAATGGTAATTCCGAACATGGCCATGTAACATGTCTAAGATCATGGAATTGTCACCCCAATACCATTCTGGCAAACTGCCTTTCTGGGGTTTCCACTGCAGCTGCTGCTCCTGCCAACCCCTCAGACAGGTTTCTGCCCCCCTGGGGTCTGGGCATCCCAGGCCCAGGAAGGCAGAACAAAGGATTTCCTCTAAGAGAGGGTGTTACACCCTCTCCCTTTGGAAATAGGTGTGAAGGGCTGGGGAGGAGTAGCCTCCCCCAGCCTCTGGAAATGCTTTGATGGGCACAGATGGTGCCCATCTCTGCATAAGCCAGTCTACACCGGTTCATGGATCCCCCAGCCCAGCTCTGGCGCAAAACTGGCTAAAGGAAAGGGGAGTGACCACTCCCCTGACCAGTACCTCCCAGGGGAGGTGCCCAGAGCTCCTCCAGTGTGTCCCAGACCTCTGCCATCTTGGATTCAGAGGTGTTTGGGCACAATGGACTGCTCTGAGTGGCCAGTGCCAGCAGGTGACGTTAGAGACCCCTCCTGATAGGTGCTTACCTCTTTCAGTAGCCAAGCCTCCTTTCTTAGTAGCCAAACCTCCTTTTCTGGCTATTTACGGTCTCTCCTCTGGGCACCTTCATCCGGGCTTTAGTGGGCATCTGCCCCCCCTGGACACTTCTGTGACTCTTAGACTTGGTGCCCTTCCTTTACAGGTCCTCAGGTATAGGAATCCGTCTTCAGTCTTTTGTTGGTGCTTGTGGTTCTTGCAGAATCCCCTATCACGACTATTGTGTCTTTCTGGGGTAGTAGGGTAACTTTAATCCTACTTTTTAGGGTCTTGGTGTGGGGTATTTTGGACACTATTACTGTTTTCTCACTGTCCCAGCGACCCTCTACAATCTCCCATAGCCCTGGGGTCCATTCGTGATTTGTATTCCACTTTTGGAGTATATGGTTTGTGTTGCCCCAAGACATATGTCTACCTATTGCATTCTATTATGATTGCACTACTTTTCTTACTGTTACTTACCTGTTTTGGGTTTGTGTACATATAACTTGTAAATATTACTTACGTCCTAAGTGAAGGTACTCACTGAGATACTTTTTGCATATTGTCATAAAAACAAAGTTCCTTTATTTTTAGTAACTCTGAGTATTGTGTTTTCTTATGATATTGTGCTATATGATATAAGGGGTATAGTAGGAGCTTTACATGTCTCCTAGTTCAGCCTAAGCTGCTATGCTATAGCTACCTTCTATCAGTCTAAGCTGCTAGAAACACCTCTTCTACACTAATAAGGGATAACTGGACTGGCACAAGGTGTAAGTACCTCTGGTACCCACTACAAGCCAGGCCAGCCTCCTACACTGACAAGATGTTCCAAAATGTTGTCACCCGCAGTTACGTCACAGCAGTGAGAACTAAGATTACTTTCACTGCTGTAATGTCACAGTGGGGCCTGCATACTTCAGTCCATGGATGGTCCTACTCTTAAAATGCCCCATTTCATAACACCTCTTCTCAGTAGTGACTGGCTTGGAACACATAAATACCATAACATGCATAAGATAGAATTGTAGATACATAACTGTGAATAATGGGATCTTTTGCTTCTGGATTCTGAGTGACATCATAGACACCTGGGGGCGTATTTAACAAGTATTCACGCAACGCAGCAGGCCAGATTGCTGTGCTGCATGAAAGAGCGAGAAAGAGCCGTATTTAACATTATACAGCGCATTCCGGGTCTCCGCCTGCGCTGGTGCACAAACTGCGGCCCAGCGACAACGCACGCGGCCTTGTACCGTGGTGGAAAGGAGCTCCTTCCTGCACAAACACAATCCTCAGAGGCACTTTCCACTTTGTACGAGTGCTGCAGAATGCCGCACGCCGGATCATCACATGTAGAACGGGATAAAAACGAGAAGAACTAAAGATACTTCTCTTTGTTACGCCTGCCTGGGGAGGTGCAAGATTTCGACACATTCCCAGGTTTACAGATTCTTGTACATCTGGGAATGCATCAAAACCCATGGGAGGTGCGTGGGTACACCCGCCGCAACGCCCATAGACCACTTCCTCTACGCAGAGTAAGGCGACGCATCGATTTGCACTGCATTGCCTTGCTCATGTTTTATGACGTCACTCCAAGCCACGCACTGTGGCTGTGCGTGGCTTCATAAGTCTGACTCAGAGCCTTTCGTCTTGCATGTACCATCTTGCATGGTGTGAATATGACGCAAAGCTCTCATAAATATGCCGCCAAGTATTATCATCATATTTTGGCCAGGGGAGTACAGGGGTGAGGTTCTCTTACAGGAGATGTGGTGGTGGATGCCAAGACGCTGTTATTTTTTGTATTTGGGTGAAGTAGAGGGGATAACTGTTGTGCGTGGCAGGACATAATCACTTTTTTGAAAATTCACAAGGGGTAAGAGGGAGTATTCCTGAAGTTGGGGTGGGTGGGTGGCTGGCAGAGTCCAGTTATGTGTTTTGAGAATATAAATGGAGCCGGGCAGTCATGAGACGATGGGGCTAGGACTGGGCGTTGGCGCAGCCGGTATACAGTGGTGTAACAAAGGACCCCGCAGCTTCTGCGGTGCAGCGGGCCCCGTGCTCCAGGGAGCCCCCTCAGCACAGTACCCTGGCCTGAGTGTGTCCAGGGGAGGGACCCTACATGTACTTTGCAGGAGGGCCCCTCATGTTTCATTGTGTCACTGCAGCTATAATCCTCTGGAAGGGGCTGGAATGAGCTAAAACGGAGTTCCATGCATAACACTGAAACCACTCAAACCTTAAGGTTCTGAGTGACATCACAGGCAACTCGAACCCTTCTCTCCTTGTCCAGTTTATGTCACTCAGGACCCCTCGGTGGAAAACAATCAAAAATACACTGATCTGGTAAATAAAACAAACCCTAAGGGATTCAAACGAAAAGCCTGACTTTAATGAACGAAAAGAGGAACAATCTAAACTAATTTCATTACGAAAAAATGCCCAATTATTAGCTGAAAGGGTTTGCATCAAACCAGACCGTACTCCATTTACAAACAGCACAGAATCGTTTTATGTGTTTCCTGGAGACCCTAAGCAGCCTCATGTTATCCAAATGATGATACATGAAATGAATAATAAAACTAAATAGAGAAAGTGGCTTTGGGCCATGTTTCTTTGGCTATAGGTTTGTGTACATAAAACGTTGGGTCCGCCTCTGGAAAGCATCCCTGCAGTGTGGGGAACGGGCAGCCCTCTTTAGCCATTGGCTCAGTCGGGAGTGTCAATCTTGTCTCCGACAAGCTCACTGGACAGGCATTTGGTAATGAGCCTGTCCATCATGTTCCGGGACGGCCCTTATCCTGTGCACTGGAGTCTGGGGTTTAATTGGACAGGGAGTGTGTGAATGCCTCAGCAGCGGGGACGCTTTGTTACACCTTTGTTGTGGCGAAATTGGAAAGGCACTTCTTGTTCGTGCTGCTGCCCCTGGAAGCAGTCCTGTGTAATCGCGCGCAGCATTCTTCTGTGCGAAATGAATTATAGATAAGTATGAAAATTGTGCATTGCCAAGCAGTTTAATGCTTTGCTTTTCATTTTCTTGTGCTTTTAGCAAGTGTGAATAGTTATTCTTCACAACAAAACGCCTTTGGTATGCTCAATTCTTGCCTATGTCTCACTGCAGAGGAAACTCCAGGGGAGATAAGATGGGTATTTATTGAGGCTGCATTTCATTAATGGTGCAGGAGGAAGATCCTGCCAAGGGAACCTCAGCAGCCACTCCTGCTTCAGGGTCCCAGCAGCGTTCTGCAGGACCTGCAGCTCTTCTGTGCCTCTGTCACAGTGCAAGGAACAGTGCACAGGGCACATCTCCCTCCAGCCATAACTCAGTGCCATAGAGTGTGCAAAGAGTCACAACACAGCCGAATAGCAAAAGAAAAGGAGGAAGAGAAAACAGAAACCAAGGAAAGACTGCATGAAGAGAGATGCAAAGAGCAAGGAACTGCCTCCGGATACATCTATACATGTATGAATTCTAGGATGCAATTTAACCTCAGTACATAACGCAATCTTTGAAACTCGTTGGAAGTCTAACAGCACCTCTTCGACCCGTGTGCTGCTTGACAAGACATACCTGGGATCCGGAACAACTTTCTTTCAACATTCCACCACTGACCATTCCCAACACTAAGGGCATTCCCTCTCACTCCATCAACTTCAGGCACATCACCATCAGTCAATTAATCCTCTTCACCATCCCATTCTCCTGAGGATTGAACAAGGTACACTTCTTGCGTCTAATGCCAGCAGTCAACAAAATGTTTGCTTGTCCTTTGAAGAAACTTAGATCTTCAGGTCAAGAATTGAACGGAACGCTTAGTATCAGGCTCCTTCGTGAAAGACTGCTTTTTTTAATATATTGTGAGAAGAGCAATTGATGCAATTTCTTAAGATTGAAGCAGAAAAATATTATACAAACGGAATACACCTTCCAACGTCCCAACCTCTCATTTTGCAAATGGTAGTTTAATTCTCATCAAATCCCCGCTCCAGACATGTATTCCCTTCACGTGGTTGCGCCAGGCATAGCTCTTTTTGGGCCATATTTACAAGAAAGTCACGCGTCACTAGTAAGGCGCCACTTTCCTTGCAGCCCCCTTGCGCCCCTAACGCCACCATGGTAGCGCCATATTGTAAATACGGCACACCACTGAGCATGTTAGGGGCAATAGCGCCATTTTATTACGCTATTGTAACACTATACTGGATCAGCGTTAAAAAAAAGGCGCTAATCCCGTATAGTGTTGAGACCCATTGAAATTAATGGGAGCTTCATTTTAACACCTGCTTTAAGCAGGCATAAAAATTGACGCTACAAATGGTGATATGGAAACACCCCCTTTGCATACATCATGCATATGTCATGCATGATGTAGCGCAAAGGGTTTACAAGGTGGCGCAAACCTAGATTGTGCCACCTTGTAAATATGGCGATATGGTAGTGGCCCGTTAGTGTCACATTTGCAGCAGAAATTTTAACACAAATGTGTTTCCAAGGGGAGCAAGGCCTTGTAAATCTGGTCCATGGTTTCTTCTTTTTCTTACGCTTACACTGTTCTCGACTTCAACCATCTTGCCCTCAGACTTGACTTCTTTCGGTTTAATTGCCTTAAACGTATTCAACCAGGCAGCGCTGACTAGCAGCCTTATTTAAAGTTTGGCCGCCAGGGTACTCTGGCACAGATGTGGTGAAGTACCATGTCCACCGTACTGTCACTATTTAGAGTCAGGCAAAGCATCATGTTTCTATCGTAGAGTCCCCCATGATTGACGACCCATGGACATTTATGTAGGACGGACATTCTGACACATGTTTTCCTGTTGAACACCACCTGGCAATACCTGGTAGTGTCCAGCAGTAGAAAATAAAATGAACTCCTACATCCTGAAGGAACTCTTGCAGGGTGTTGTAGCCATTAACTTTTGATTTTTTAAAACAAACAAACTCCGATTTTGAAGTTTGGTTTTGAAATACTAAAGTCTTTGCTGAGAGTCCACATGAAACATGGTGTGTACTCAGTAAAGCTACAGAGCCTTCAGGAGAGCCTGTATGGCAGCTGCAGATCTTCTGAAGGCGCAGAGATCTCTGGTAGGCAGGCCTAGATTTCTAGATACAGAGGGATGGACAGCCACTCACCGGACCTTAACTAACTCCGTTAGGGACTGATTTAGAGTTAGTCGGACAGGTACTCTGTCACAAGCTTGACGGATAGTCTACCCTCCTTACTACAAGTGCAACCGACTGTAATGCACTTGTAATATTGTAATAAGGTGAATGAGATATCCTTCACTTTTGTCACGGCGTAATCCACCCGCCAAGCTCTATATCAAGCCCTAAGTCTTTAGCTGACACACACTACGCAACGGCATGACGTCATTGACACTGTGAGGTGCATTGCCATAGGACCATGACATGGCAAGCCCTCACTGCATCGCTCAAATCAAGCCCGCCTGATATTGCGGAGCTAACACAATCATTCATCAGTCAATTAATCCTCTCCACCATCCCATTCTCCTGAGGATTGAACAAGGTACACTTCTTGCGTCGAATGCCAGCAATCAGCAAAATGTTTGCTTGTTGTTTGAAGAAACTTAGATCTTCAGGTCAAGAATTGAAAGGAACGCTTAGTATCAGGCTCCTTCGTGAAAGACAGCTTTTTTAAATTTAATGTGAGAAGAGCAATTGATGCAATTTCTTAAGATTGAAGCAGAAAAGTATTATAAAAACGGCATACACATACACAGTTAAACTTAAAAAGTCCAAATTTAATAAAGGGAAGAACATTTCAATAAATAGTCACATATTTCCCCCCATATCGGTTGAAACTTAGCAACTGACCTTCTTGTTTTATCATTCTGATATTGTAATTCATGTGCAGCCGTTCCTCCGATTTCTAGAGGTAGTCTGGTAAAACCATGGCCAATTACTGCAACAAGGGTGAAAACTAAATCCTTAACTCAAGTGTTACCATGCACTGCATTTACCATAATGCATCTGAGCGAACTAGGTGCTGGGATGTCAGAAAGGGTGTTTCCTACCTCCTTTCCTTGGTTGGGCTCCTTTGCGCTGGTAAGCGGATGAGCTTTGAATGACGCATCTGTGCTCAGTGAGTGGTACAGAGATCCGAGCAGACTGCGAGCAGCATGAACGACACCCTTAAAATGAAGTGTCACTCTCCTTGGAAGAAAGATAATTATCCTAAATTAGGATCTAGAGATACACAGCACTGGCTGCACCAACAATGGTGAAAACAAAAGACGTTTCATTGAGGCAAGTGCTACCATACGCCGGTGAGCAAAAGAACGATGGATTAAACCCAGATCTATGACTGGGGGTGAGTGTTTGACAATGTTCAGCATTCCGTCCATCACTTGTTGTTTTTGCTTTGTCGCCCTAAGTGGGAAGGGTATGCCCAGACGTGGGTCCCGTGCTTCCCATGCCACTGGATTCAAGCTAGCCTGGCTGATGAGGGGTGAAACCCTGAAACCGGTCCCAGGATGCTTGTTTCCGGTCCAGTGAGGACCTGGCTTGGCAGTTTGGTCTGGACTGTTCCCATGAGAAACAGGGTCAAGACTGATTTGCATGTGGCTGGGTCCAAACTGGGGTGGCATGGTGAGCAAAAGAACGATGGATTAAACCCAGATCTATGACTGGGGGTGAGTGTTTGACAATGTTCAGCATTCCGTCCATCACTTGTTGTTTTTGCTTTGTCGCCCTAAGTGGGAAGGGTATGCCCAGACGTGGGTCCCGTGCTTCCCATGCCACTGGATTCAAGCTAGCCTGGCTGATGAGGGGTGAAACCCTGAAACCGGTCCCAGGATGCTTGTTTCCGGTCCAGTGAGGACCTGGCTTGGCAGTTTGGTCTGGACTGTTCCCATGAGAAACAGGGTCAAGACTGATTTGCATGTGGCTGGGTCCAAACTGGGGTGGCATGGTGAGCAAAAGAACGATGGATTAAACCCAGATCTATGACTGGGGGTGAGTGTTTGACAATGTTCAGCATTCCGTCCATCACTTGTTGTTTTTGCTTTGTCGCCCTAAGTGGGAAGGGTATGCCCAGACGTGGGTCCCGTGCTTCCCATGCCACTGGATTCAAGCTAGCCTGGCTGATGAGGGGTGAAACCCTGAAACCGGTCCGTGACTGTTCCCATGAGAAACAGGGTCAAGACTGATTTGCATGTGGCTGGGTCCAAACTGGGGTGGCATGGTGAGCAAAAGAACGATGGATTAAACCCAGATCTATGACTGGGGGTGAGTGTTTGACAATGTTCAGCATTCCGTCCATCACTTGTTGTTTTTGCAATACCTGGTAGTGTCCAGCAGTAGAAAATAAAATGAACTCCTACATCCTGAAGGAACTCTTGCAGGGTGTTGTAGCCATTAACTTTTGATTTTTTAAAACAAACAAACTCCGATTTTGAAGTTTGGTTTTGAAATACTAAAGTCTTTGCTGAGAGTCCACATGAAACATGGTGTGTACTCAGTAAAGCTACAGAGCCTTCAGGAGAGCCTGTATGGCAGCTGCAGATCTTCTGAAGGCGCAGAGATCTCTGGTAGGCAGGCCTAGATTTCTAGATACAGAGGGATGGACAGCCACTCACCGGACCTTAACTAACTCCGTTAGGGACTGATTTAGAGTTAGTCGGACAGGTACTCTGTCACAAGCTTGACGGATAGTCTACCCTCCTTACTACAAGTGCAACCGACTGTAATGCACTTGTAATATTGTAATAAGGTGAATGAGATATCCTTCACTTTTGTCACGGCGTAATCCACCCGCCAAGCTCTATATCAAGCCCTAAGTCTTTAGCTGACACACACTACGCAACGGCATGACGTCATTGACACTGTGAGGTGCATTGCCATAGGACCATGACATGGCAAGCCCTCACTGCATCGCTCAAATCAAGCCCGCCTGATATTGCGGAGCTAACACAATCATTCATCAGTCAATTAATCCTCTCCACCATCCCATTCTCCTGAGGATTGAACAAGGTACACTTCTTGCGTCGAATGCCAGCAATCAGCAAAATGTTTGCTTGTTGTTTGAAGAAACTTAGATCTTCAGGTCAAGAATTGAAAGGAACGCTTAGTATCAGGCTCCTTCGTGAAAGACAGCTTTTTTAAATTTAATGTGAGAAGAGCAATTGATGCAATTTCTTAAGATTGAAGCAGAAAAGTATTATAAAAACGGCATACACATACACAGTTAAACTTAAAAAGTCCAAATTTAATAAAGGGAAGAACATTTCAATAAATAGTCACATATTTCCCCCCATATCGGTTGAAACTTAGCAACTGACCCTCTTGTTTTATCATTCTGATATTGTAATTCATGTGCAGCCGTTCCTCCGATTTCTAGAGGTAGTCTGGTAAAACCATGGCCAATTACTGCAACAAGGGTGAAAACTAAATCCTTAACTCAAGTGTTACCATGCACTGCATTTACCATAATGCATCTGAGCGAACTAGGTGCTGGGATGTCAGAAAGGGTGTTTCCGACCTCCTTTCCTTGGTTGGGCTCCTTTGCGCTGGTAAGCGGATGAGCTTTGAATGACGCATCTGTGCTCAGTGAGTGGTACAGAGATCCGAGCAGACTGCGAGCAGCATGAACGACACCCTTAAAATGAAGTGTCACTCTCCTTGGAAGAAAGATAATTATCCTAAATTAGGATCTAGAGATACACAGCACTGGCTGCACCAACAATGGTGAAAACAAAAGACGTTTCATTGAGGCAAGTGCTACCATACGCCGCATTTACCATGATGCGTCTGCGCTGGGATGTCAGGCAGCATGTGCCCTACCCCCTTTGTTCAACTGCTTACGATATTGCGACCGCTTTAGTGACATCACCATCAGGATTGTTTTGCTTGCATACCAGGACCTTATTTCAGGTTTAAGTTGCTCGGTTAATTTGGTCATTTGCAGATCTGTGGTTGTAGCCGTGATACGTAAATTACTTCCAGAGGATATTTGTTTTATCAGTGTATATTGTATTGTATTGCAACATTTATATAGCACTTGCTACCCCTATGTGGCCTTTGAAGCGCTTGCCTCCATTTGTAGCACACTACACTGTGTTTGCTTGGAAGTGTGTTATCTTTGTTTTGATTGTGTGGGACGCGTTTCCAATGGATGTGTGAGGACCACGGAGATGCGGTTAACGTTATGGGACACATCACTTAGCTGTGTGATGGTGAAGTGTGAGGGCCAGGAGTACAGTTATGGTATAAGTAAGCTGGCAGCTCTGCAGGTTCCTTTTGATATTTCTTATATTCATAGCCCGCGTAGCTGGTTACTGCACTGGCTTGTCCATTCTGAGATATTTTGTTTAACATTTATGGTCCTGAGCCGGCATAGGCTAAGGGAGATGTGGTGGAAAGATCTACTGGGATGGACTTTGTCAGTCTCATCCCAAAACTGATTGTCACTGTGAGATGCCAAGAAGTGGCTGTGTTACGTAGCTAGCTGGGACTGCAACGGTGAACTAAATTAAAGTTCTCCTTTGGCCAGCGGCACGCAGCATATCTCTTGAGTTATTCCTCACCTGGCCAGACGGTAAAGGGTGATTCATTGCTGTGGACTGATACGGAACTAGGTGATGGATATGATCCTTAGCAGTTTTGTGTATGTGAGGTTAAGAGCATCCAGCATTAAAGGGAATTATTAGGCAGCCTTCTTGAACTACAATTAACCGTTTGCTTTCTGAGAGGTCTGGTATTAGTTTTAGAGCGGGTTATATCGTGTAATATGACTGTATAAGGTAGCACTTGATATCCCTGATGAGGCAGTGTTGTGCCTTACGCTGGGCAGCACAGCTGCTCCAGGTGCCAGGGTTACTTTTTCTTGTAGTTATGGTTATTTTTGTGATTAGTTTATGTGGTAGATTACATTAGTGGGAAATTAGGTGTGATCTTTAGTGGGCAAAGGTGGGGTGTGGGAATTTCATGCATTGGCGGGAACTCCGTGGAGTTACTGAAAAACTCATAGAGATTCTGCAGAGTTGCGTGAGTCGGTGTAATCGGGCGTGTAGCAGTGCTTGAGCTCATTTTTAGCACCTGGAACTCCTTCCGCACTGGAAAATCAGTGTGAATGGCATCACGTGGCGCACCAGGGGGTGCTGCTTCTTTCTGCCGTTTGAGTAGATTTTCTACTTGAACGGCAGCTTCCTCAGTGCGAACAGTAGTGACCTACAGTGACCGCCACATTGAGAAATCTCACCAGGAGGTGGTCCAGCGCCTGAAAAGCATGCAAGGGGATCCAAATTCTTCTCGCTCACCAACTTAATGTTGCAAGTTGTGCATGAGAAAAAACTGCGCCATGTTGCGGTTGGCAGAGGTTTGCCGGAACTCTGTATTCCAAGCAGAGCGCGGAGTCAGCAAAAAGCTTTGAACTCTACTGGCGGAACGCATTTTTCTCCCACCACTGATAGGGATTAAGGCAAACATGCATGTTACAGAGCAGGCTGTACTCAGAGAGCGGAGGCATTCAGAGGATGGAAAGGAGAGAGTCACTCAAATGTAAAAGGAGGTTTTGTCAAGTTTGGCTTCTTGCAGAGTTTTTAGGAATATTGTGGAGGCTTTCTGAGATAGCATGCAAACATATAGAAGGAAACAACATCATTTTCATGTGTTACAATACCACTGTACACCATGAGAACTCCAGCGTGTACACATACCCCCATCACCCATAGGGTAAAAAGTTAAATACGTTTTCATGCTCCTAAAACATATTGCTTGACTAGAGATAGGTGCATTTGATGTGCATTTAAAGTAAAATTGTGCATTTGAATGTAGCAGTTTTGGAGATTTAACTATGGTTTGTTATGATAGTGTTATTTAAAAATGCATTTGTTTAAAGAAGTGACTGAATTTAAACTTGAGAGGTCGGTGCAGTTTAACAAAGATGCAGGGGTGGCTCCTCTGCGAAGGCGGAGGAGCGTCAACAACCCCCTCCCCCACACTTTCAGCAGAAGGGGAAAGAAAAATAAAATAATAACAAAGCGTTATTATCATTTTATTTTTCGGTGAGCCAGGTTAGGGTGGGGCGCGGCTTGCGGAGGCTGGAGGAGGAGTGGTTAGTGCACTCTAAGTGGGTATGTGTGCTTGGAGGGCCATGTTCAACCAGCCAAACAGACATGCACACTTTGCATTTCTCCACTTGGCTATTGCTAGACTTGGCATCATTGGCTGGTCTCCCCTAACCTTTTGCCTCTACTTCCCAGGTTGCTTCTGTGTGCTGGACTCTGTTTTAGCTGTTTTGTTTGCTCTGGCCACTTTGCCTCTGCTGACCAGTGCTAAAGTGTAAGTGTTCCCTGTATAAATTATATGTGTACATTGGCTTTTTCATTATTAGCATATTTGATTTACTGGTAAGTCCGTAGTACAGTCACTAGAGGTGCCCAGGCCTGTTAATCAAATGCTACTGGGCCTGCAACACTGGTTGTGCCACCCACATTAGTAGCCCTGTAAACATTGCTGAGACCTGCCACTGCAGTGTCTGTGTGTGCAGTTTGAAACTGCCAATTCGACTAGCAAGTGTACCTACTTGCCAGGCCTAAACCTTGCCTTTTTATACATCTACGACACCCCTAAGGTAGGCCCTAGGTAGCCCCATGGGCAGGGTGCAATGTATGTTAAAGGTGGGACATGTACTTATGTGTTTTACATGTCCTAACAGTGAAATACTGCCAAATTCGGTTTTCACTTTTGCAAGGCCTATCTCTCTCATAGGTTAACATAGGGGCTGCCTTTAAATAGTATTAAAGCGTAAATTCCCTTTGGGAGCAGATAGACATGTGGAGTTTGGGGTCTTTGAACTCACAATTTAAAAATACATATTTTAGTGAAGTTGGTTTTTAGATTGTGTGTTTGAAAATGCCACTTTTAGAAAGTAGGCATTTTCTTGCTCAAACCATTCAGTGACTGCTTGTTTGTGGATTCCCTGTCTGGGTCAGTTTCACAATTGGGCTGTTTGCACCTCTCCTCAAGACAGTGACACAAAGGGAGCTGGCGTGTATCCTGCATATCCTGATGAGCTATCTGTGCTAGAAGGGAGGGGAAGAGTGCTCACTCGCACCTGAAAGGGCTGTGCCTGCCCTCATACAATGCCGTCTCCTACCCCCTGGTGAGTGTCTGGGGCGTGGCTTGGGCAAGACAGGATCTTGAAAACAACAGAGACTTCCTGCTATTAACGACACAAGCCCCCACGCAGCCCGGTTTCTTGACACCGTGTGACCGGATTTCAACAAAACATCTCTGGGCACGGAAAATCATCGCAAAGCCTGGCCGGACCCGAGGTGCCCGTCCGGATCGATGCATCGCTCTCATGCGGGAGAGGAGAAACAACGCACGCCGACCCAATTGGAGGAGGAACAACGCACATTCTCACTTGCGGATAAGAAATTGATGCATCACTGCCCTTTTTCGACACACATTCGCCCATATGACTTTATTTTGACGCTGCCCAGGTACTTTTGTGTGCTAACAGCGTTCTCACTGTTTTCTAAAGACCTAAGACTGTTATTCTTTTTAAAATTCATAACTTGACTTGTGTATGTTGGATTTTTGTCGTTTTGGTCTTGTTTGGTCTAGATAAATATTATCTATTTTTCTAAACCAGTGTTGTACCATTTTGTAGTGTTTTTACTGAGTTAAGGTATGTGTTGGTACAAATACTTTACATGTTGCTTCTGAAGCTAAACCTGCCTGGATTGTGCCAAGCGACCAAGGTGGTGACCGGGGGTCAACTGAGGGTGATTCACCTTAGCCTGAGTGAGGGTCCTTGCTTGGACAGGGGTTAACCTGACTGCCAACCAAAGACCCCATTTCTAACAGCTGTACTGAACAGTCAGAAGGAGAAAGTGCACTCTGCGAGAGCTGAAGCTGGGCGCCCACACCAATCATGGCGCTGCTGTGATGCTGGTGACAGCAGTGCCGTGATTGGATGGGAGTCTGGAAGCCTGTGTGCTTCACGGGAAGAGGACAGAGGAGACAAACTTCCCCTACCTCCTGCCCCGCCACACCGGTTCAGTGGCAGCCGCGACTGCAAGGGTGCTGTAAAACTCCAGAATTTATCTTCACCTGCTATCAAAAGTGTCACTGTAATAGGGTCGAGGCATCCTTACCAGAGCAGTGGGGCAGTTAGAGTATCAGGACTCCAGGGGTCAGTCATCATCCCAGTAACCCTAAAATAGGCAATAGCTATCATGAAACGAGAGAGAGGACTAACACAGGACTTAGGCCCTCATTCCAACCCTGGCGTTGGGCAGCGGAAGCACCGCCAACAGGCTGGCGGTGCTTCCTGGGCTATTCTGTACCGCCGCGGTCAGAAAAGGGGAACCAGCGGTTTCCCGCCGGTTTTCCCCTGGCCCAGGGAATCCTCCATGGCGGCGCTGCTTGCCCCTCGCCGACCCCCTTCCCGCCAGCCTGTTTCTGGTGGTTTTCACCGCCAGAACCAGGATGGCAGGAACGGGTGTCGTGGGGCCCCTGGGGGCCCCTGCACTGCCCATGCCACTGGCATGGGCAGTGCAGGGGCCCCCTCACAGGGCCCCATACAGATTTTCACTGTCTGCTTTGCAGACAGTGAAAATCGCGACGGGTGCCACTGCACCCGTCGCACCCCTGCAAGCCGGCTTCCTCGTTGCAGGGGCTTTCCCGCTGGGCCGGCGGGCGGCCTTTTGGCGGTCGCCCGCCAGCCCAGCGGGAAAGTTGGAATGGCCGCCGCGGTCTTTTGACCGCGGGGCGGTCATTCGGCGGTAAGCCCGCCGCGGTCAGAATGACCGCCTTAGTGGACAAAAAGGAGAAACTAGAGGATGTTCTAGCAGAGCAAGGAAGCCCGTAGAATAACCTTCCACCAAAATGATGCAACAATACCGGATCAAGTGCGGCAGGCGGGATGACAAGAGCGAGAAATTATGCACAAAGGGAAACCTGACTGAAGGACGAATGGAGGAGAACCGATGTGAAGCACTTAAGATGAACACGAGGGTGTATCCCGGAATGGAGAGGAGACTGAAGGAGGACTGAAGAAGAACGTCAATGAAGCGCTTCAAGGGAAGACAAGAGAAGTATCACGGACTGGAGCGGAGACTTGAGGACGACTGGAGAGGAACAACAGTGAAGTACTTCAGGTGAAGACCAGGTAAGTATCACGGTCTGGAGCGGAGACTTGAAGGACGACTTGAGAAGAAGGTCAGTGAAGCACTTCAGGTGAAGACAAGAGAAGTATCAGGGACTGGAGAGGAGACTGTAGGAAGACTGGAGAAGAACGTCAGTGAAACAGTTTATTATTGTTTGTTTGGTAAAAGGTTTGCAGTTACTGCTGCTGGCGGGCAGCAACGCTCCTTCGCCCTTGCGGAGGAGCCGCGCCTGGAAGGAGGGCTAGTCACGGAAGACAGGTGGAAACCAGGACTCCATCAGGAGATGCCGGTAATCCCTCTCACTGGACCTGCTGCCTGATAACGGCTATGGACAGGTCCTAGTCTGACAAGTGACTGAGATGGGAAAGGCATTGGCAAATTAATCTCAGCCAAATATTTTTGTCTTTTTCGTGACTTTGTTACTTGCGGGTGATGATTCTATATAATCCTCTGCATTTCACTGAACACTAAATTAAGGAGCAGGAAACGTTCTGCATGATCCCAAGGGGACCTGCTAGGAAGAAGAAATATTGAAACAAAAATCCAACATTATTAAGGCAATTTCCATTTGAGCCTGAGCAGCTAAAAGGTGATTAATACATAAGTCTGGTAATAAGTAAGGCTGTAGGAGGCCATCAAAAGAAGGAGCGCTGTCCCTGTGAAATCACCTTACTCTGAGGGTTCATTGGATTTAAAGCTCCTTTCTACAGACAATGCACTTCTGGCCCTGCGGTGAATACAGTAAAGGAACAAAATATTATAAATATTCTACTCACATAAAACTAGGATGTGCATTATTGTGTAATGTATTTCACAATATTTTATTAACATCCATGCATGAAATGAAGTGTAGTGTGGTTATTGGTATCTCATGTGAGCTTTTCTTGTCACTGTAAGGATTGGTTTGGGGGCCAGGAGCATCTGGGGTTAATGGGTCTCAATTTCCTCAAATGACGGTCTTCTACCACAGGCATCTGAGTGTTCACTTACTACATCTCGTACACTCTCCGTTCGACGTCAGAGACTTGTTACAAAGTCACACAAATTCATGATCTTCCATCCATCCCTTCTCTTTCACAACACTCTTTCTGAACCCAGATTTCTCTCCGGGACAACAGTGGAACTAGTTCAGTGAATGGCTGTACCGTGGTGAGATATCTACTCCTCTATGGGGACATTCAATCATTTGAAGCTTACAAGAGGGAGTTGAATTAGGATGAATTTGAGCTCTTGCACTACTTTCAGCCAAGACACTGGTCCCTTTCCCCAGGGAATAAATGTGCTGGTACAAGGGAATTAACAAACTTTGAAATTGTTGACTAGCTACACCTCGATGAAAGGCCTGATATCCAACACCGCCCGCCCCGTCTAAAGCTAACTCCCACATCAAATGGCCCTGTATGAGAAAGTGGGAAACGCTTCTTGGAGGGATCACCCACTTGAAGGATTGGCAGTAGCTATGTGGTGGTGCAATTGTGTTCAGAATAGAGAAACCAATGGGCAAGAACCTCGGAGTCAAATGCAGCCAGGGAAGTGCTCCACATTTGGTGGTCATGCCTTCTACCCCAGCGGTTCTGGAAGTAGATTCTTAGTCACATTAAAGGGGCCTTAGGATACCTGCGTCCACCAAACCGGGGATGTTCTTGTTGGTGATGATGGAGATGACAAACACAAACTGGAGATTGGTTGTCAATGTATCACGAGTAGCTGGTTAGTACTTTGGAGAGAGACATAAAACACTGGAATACGCTGCCGCTCTCCATATTGGGTAGACTGGTGATGTTTCGAAGGGTTGCGTTGCCCAGGCTACTACTGCAGAACAGCCCCTATAAGATCGCGGATGCTTTTGTTGCCAAAATTGATGCACTGCTGAGGATGGGCCTGTGGGTGGGGGGTACCCGCGCATTGCAATGCCGGTGCTGCAATGCTCCAAATATGAGGGTGGTATAGCGCTGCCGAACCTCCGGATGTACTATGAGGCATCCTGGATTAGCATTGACAACAACTGGGCGTATGTGGAATGGGATGACCCTGCTTTTCTGAGGGACAGATTAGGTATGGGTAATGCGAGCTACCTGCATGCACTATATGGGATCGGCTGGGCCAAACAGCAGGGCCAACCACATTGGTGGTCATAGCTATATGGCATGAACTGAATGGAGAAATGAAATGGGATAAGAGGCTAACCCCTAAAATACCACTGTGGAAGGGACTAGACTGGAGCTTGCAGTGGTGCTGCAGGGTTTTTAGATGTGGGGTGTAGGAAGCTGGCCTGGTGAGTGGTGGGTACCTAAGGTACTTACACCTTATGCCAGGACCAGGTATCCCCTATTACTGTAGTGTAGGCAGTGTCTAGAAGCCAGTCTCTAGAGGTAGCTGTGGATGAGCAGCCAAGGCTTATCTAGGAGAGACGCAAAGCTCATGCAATACCATTGTAGTCACACAGCACTTACACACATGAAAGAAAACACTCAGTGTTACAAACAATAGGTACTTTATTTTAGTGACACAATACCAAAAAGTACTAGAGAGGCAACCCTCCAATGAGAGGTAAGTAACACACTAAATATATACACTAGTTTTCAGCAAAAGGCATAGAAAGTGATAGAAAACAGTGAAAATGCAATTAGACAATAGTGACCTTGGGGGGAGGCCAAATCATAAACTAAAAAATGGAATGAGAACACAGGACCCCTACCTGGGGAAGTGGAATGTGAAGAGGGGAGCTGGGGGTACTAGGATACCCCAAAGGTAAGTACCACAGTGCCCCCTAGCGACCAGGAGGAAAGGAGTAAATTACTAGATTTTCCCCAAACCACCCAAAAGGAAGAAAATGAAGAAAATGCAACACCCAGACAAGACTGCAAGAAACAGCAGTGGATTCCTGAAGAGGAAGACCTGTGGAAGAAGGGGACCAAGTCCAGAAGTCACAGAAGAGTCGAGGAGGAGTAGGAGCTGCTACCCACCCAGATGTGGATGCAGGAGTTGGTCGATGGTAAGGCGAAGACGGCCAGGTATGCAGCCATGGAGCAGGTCTGGAATGTAAGTAAGGTTTATTGTTTGGTTACTTAAAACCATAACAAAAGTAAAGGTGAAAAGAAACAAATACTTTTAAAATGCATTGCTGATCATCATCAAGGGGTTATGCGCATTCTCCAGTCGTTTTGATATGCGCTTCGTATGAGCTCGTGAGTCACAGGGAGGATAGTGCTATTTTGTTAAATGTGTTTTTTGTATCAACGGTGATAGAAACTTCACTAAGGCACAGTTCAGCTGTAGGTCCCCAGGTGCGAAGCATGCCATCACTGCTTGTCTCCGTGTCCATATGCCTTTTTCGCTGAATTTGTTCTTTAGTAGGGCTTTTCGTTCCAGTGAAAAACGGTTGCATGAGCAGAGGACATGCAGGAGATCTTCCGTGTCCTCGCCACACAGATGGCAGATAGAATTGTTTACGTCCCTCAGCCAAGGGGCTGCATTTAAAGCCAGTGGTAATAGACCAAGGCGATACTTTAAGAATTGCTCCTTTGTCTTGAGAAGCTCTGGCCTAGTTATGACTGTGGTGTTAGAGACATGTAGGTGTGCAAAGTCATCCATGCATGAGACCTCCGTGAGGAGGCTGCTTTGTCCTCCAATAGTGACTGAAGCCTAATTGATTCCCCCGCTGCTTTCTTAAAGGTGCTGTGCGGGATTGGGGTCCTCCAAAGGTTGGTGAGCCCGGTCTTCTTAAGTGAATTGTCTAAGTGGATTCTGAACGGGGAGGTGTTCTTACGCTCGAGCTCTTGCCGCATACAGTTATTGAGAGTGTCCAGGTTGGCACAATGGTCTTTGCTTCAGAAGTTTATATATGCATCACGTCGTGTCAGGGATTGGTTCGGGAGGCCAAACTCCATTCTCAGTTGGGTGGGGAGGGGGAACTGGGGATGTTGAATACCATCCGGTAGACTTTGCTCACAGCATGGTTTAAGATGACTAGATCCCTGCCTCTTTGTACTTCGCTCCCGTATGTTATTGTGGGCAGGAGCTTGGCTTTTAGCACTTTTAGGAGGGGGGTGTATGAGGGCCCGTTCAGATACATTTTTTGTCTTTTTAAAGATAGTGCTATGGCCAGACTTTTTCCCATTAGGCTTTTTCTTTGATGCATAAAGTTCCCTGATTTGTCAATAACGACTCCAAGATATTTATACTTGTCTGTTTGAACAAGTCGTGTCTTACCCCAAAACCATGCTCTCATAGGTGCCTTAGATCTAACTGACAATGTTTGTGTTTTTCCAACGTTCGCTGTCAAGGCATTGGTGAATGAATTATGTTGAGTTGCGTTTAATAGTCTCTGATTGCCTATTTCTGTGTGACTGATCAGTACGAGGTCGTCAGCGTACATAAGGCACGGTAGTTCCAAGTCCCTGATTTTTGGGGGGTGCGCGTTTGAGAGGGTGAGTGAGCCCACCATGTCTGCTAAATATAGATTGAACAATATAGGGGCCAAAACACAGCCCTGTTTTAGGCCTTTGGTAGGAGGGATCCATCTTGATAGATGAGTGCCTGTACCCAATTGTATCTGGACCCATGTATCTGAGTGGAGGGCTATTATCACGCATAAAGTGGATATGGAAGCCCCCCAGGTTTCAAGCTTCCTCCACAACATATTCCTGTCCACGTGGTCGAATGCAGCCTTGAAGTCGACAAAGCATAGACAGAGCTGACGTTTCAGTGTTATAGCTTTGGCGATTAAGAGGCAATGGGCATGATATTCGTGATGGTCCCAGTCTGTTTGGAAAATCCAGTTTGGATCATGGGGATTATTCCTTTTTCAGTAGTCCATGCACACAGGTGATCCAGTAACAGCCCTGCAAAGTACTTTGTGTCATTGTCAATTAAGGCAATCAGGTGATAGCTATTGAGGATTGACCTGTGCCCAGTTTTAAAAATGGGGAAGATTATGGACCCCTTCCAAGACTGTGGGATCGTTCCTGCCAGACCTATCTCCAGGTAGAGAGGTTCAAAAATATTTTCCCAGAAGGGGCTGTTATGCTTGAAGACTGCAGGCAGAAGCCCTCTCTGATTTTTTATAGTAACTGAGTCAGTGAGTAGTATAAGTGTGGTCTCTAAAGAGGGCCTATGTGGGAGAAGAGTTCCTGGCAAAGTTGTGCTTTGTGTGGCCATGCTGAGTGATGTCTGGCCATTGAAAAGGACTCCTAGATGTTGGGCCCAGACAGCTTCTTGCATATGCGATGTAATGTTTCAGTGATATGGGCATGTAAGGTTGCATATTGTATGCCAAAAGCACGTGCTGTCGTTGCTCTTTGCGTCCGAGAGTAGGTTGGCCCACGAGTCTTCACTGCGATTCCTACTGATTGCCCATTTTAGCTTGTTCAGTGACTGTTTGTGATGCCTTAAGGTTGCCAGAATTTCTGGATTGCCAGGGCTGCCACGGAGACGCCTTATACTGGAGCTAATTTTTATCTCTTTGCATCTCGTAGTGCTGTCCTGTGGGCATGTGCCAAGTCGCCTGTCCATGATTGGCTCCGCAAAAGTTACACTAACCCTGGTTGTGAGTTGTTCCCATTTCTCCACTTCACCATCATTGTTTATTTCTATTTCAAGTGCAAGATCGCTGCTACGGTGACAAGATCCATGTTTGATTGGCCACATTTGACCCGTTTGCAGTTTGTGGTGAAAGCTGTTATATGTGCAGTACTTGTTTCCTCCATTCTGGTTATCTGCAGGTTGATGGATGTTTCCTGTGGGCAGTGGTCGCTCTCACTCCTGTTGCCTAGATGGTAGGAGGCTACTTGTTTGAATAGTGGTAGGGTGACAAACGTGTAGTCATTTGTGGTAGAGACTGTATGTTGCTGCTGGAGGCGAGTCCGCAATAAATCTACCATTCAGGGCTCTTAGCTGTAACAATTCTAAGCCATTGAGCAAAGACCTGCTGATCTTTGTGGGACGGCCGTGTTTGTTGGTCCCCTATATAGGAAGGTCCCAAGCGCTGGAAAGCGCATTTGAGGTTTCATCTGTGGAGGATCCTAGTAGATGCAGATTGGAGTCACCTGAGACAATGATATCGACCGTATCGGCTACACCACCGCTGCTTGTATGACTCTCGAGTAGAGTCACCAGATTGTTGGCATCACTAGATATTAGTTTTGGGTGAAGGTAAGTGTTTATGTGAAGGGTTCCTGGAGGATGCAGTCAATGTCTCATGCCGGGATGATTGCAGTTAGTCAGTGGCGTGGGAAAGCTACCAACAAGCCTTGGCAAAGGCAGAAGTTGCAGTGAAGCAGAAGTGGAGTTGCCGGGAACCAGCAAGGTCCAGGAGGCCTCAACACATGGGGGGAGTCCAAGGGGGACCCTCAGCAAGGCAGAGAGTCCACAGAAGAAGAGGCAGCCCCCTCAGGAGACCCAATGAACAAGGAACCAGGAGTCACAGAGGAGCCCACACAACACACCTGGAGAAGGGTCCCATACCGCAGGAGAACCACGCAGAGGGCTGTGCGGGGCAGGAAGGAGTGCTAGGGTCTGGGGCTATAGGAAGCCTGAAGATCCCTTGGAGGAGATGTAAACTAGCCTTGGTAGCTGCAAGAGAGTACTGTCGTGCATGGGAAGGCAAGGGCTTACGTCCACCAAAGTTAGATAGCTGTCCAGTGAGGACCAAGAGAACTACTCTGGAACACCACCCGTAATGCAGGTTCCACACAGTTCAGGATGAGAGAAGATCCACGCAACCGACCGTCATTGCAGTTGATGCCAGCGGATGCAAGGGAGATTCCTTCTTCCTTCTTATGCAGACTGAAGGCTTGCCACCCTCAGAGGATGCACATCCGCAGAAATGTTGCAGAAGCTGCAAGGACCCGTGGAAAAAATGTTGCAAGCAGAGTCTTTGTTGTGGATGCAGATTGTTGGTTCCTGGAGGGTCAGTCGCGGTTCCAGTGGCTAGAAGTTGAAGTAGAGGTTGCAGAGGAGTCCTGCTGGAATCTTGCAAGCCGAATTTGAAGACCTATCGAAGAGAGAGACCCTAAATAGCCCTGAAAGAGGGATTGGTCACCTAGCCAAGTGACCACCTATCAGGAGGGGGCACTGATGTCACTTGCCTTGCCTGGTCACTCAAATGCTCCCAGAGGTCCCTCCCAACCTTGGATTCAAAATTCCAGAACCCAGGGACCCTCTAGAGGAAATCTGGTAACCACCCCTGGGAAGGTGATGGACAGAGGAGTGGTCACTCCATGCTGGAAGATGTGTGGGACAGAAATGGGATTGTCCCAATTGAGCACTTGAGAAGGGAGCATCAGATGTCTGCAAACAGTGGCTCAAGTATAGGACTTGTGTCATGCACTCCAGGAGCGTATGCCCACGGAGGAGGAGACCCAGTAGCAATCACCACTGGAACCGAGGCTACTAGTTGGGCATGTCTGGGCAAAGGCGATTTTGTTAACATGCAGTGATTTCGTTAACATGCTGGACATTAATGAGGAACACACCGTTGAGAGCAGGAGGTGGGTGAAGTATACGGGTGAAGTATACGAGAACTGTGCTCGGCTTCCTTATGGTGTTGTTGGTTGATTCAGCTGGAGATCCTGCATAGAACGTACAACACCAGATCCTTACTACATAAAATGAGGGAAGTGGGAGATGCGAGGTGCCTTCAAAACTGTGGGATGGGCAGCACTTTTGCGCACGCTCTGTGGCACTGCCCAAAATGCGACCCTATTGGATGGCAGTCACCAAGGCACTAGAGGATGTGATCGGGGTCCTGCTGAGATGCAGCATAAGCTTGCATTGCTTTGGATATATAACCCCACGGAGGCGACACAGTATGAGAAGATATTGGTGAACATTGAGTATATGGTGACGAAAAGGGACACTGCCCAGAGATGGGGCTGTGGGGCTGCCCCCGAGAGCAGGATTGGGTGACAGGTATGGATAGATCCATGCTACTGGAGAGAGTGGTGTACAGGGGCAGGGGCTGTCCACAGAAATTTGACAAAATACGGGGGGCTGATTCCTGTTAGTGGTTTGACACCCTGGCTGAATTTTTGAATGATGAATCACTCACTGCTCAGATTGGGGTGGGTGGGCCTGGGACAGGGGGATGCTGTGTACGATGTGTCATTACACTGTTTATGACTGTTGATTACTAATGATGAAACAATAAAAAAAGAGTTCTAATTTTTTTAAATCTCTAGTAGTCAAACAAATAATCACCATCAAATGGAAGACACAGACACCACTGGGGTCTCACAAGTGGTTCTCGAAGATGTGGCTCCTAATTGCGACTTGTTGGATCAAAGGAGGAAATTCAAGAAACTTTGGAGTGCTCTGTTGCAGTACTTTAACAAGGGTTTAGGCCTCCAGGTCTGCCTTAGAACCCTTTGTTCGCAGCCGCGGCTCAAGGGGATTCCTGGGGTTGGGGTGACACGTGGTTGTGGGGGGATTCGGGGTATAGGCGGGGACGGGGTCGTATAATAATTAAAAATAAAATATATATATTTTTTAATTACCTCGGCTCCCGTGCCGCGCTGCTCCTCGCTCCTCTGAAGGCTGCAGGCACCGGCTCCCAGCCTGCCCTGTGGTCAATCCTGACGCTGCTCAAAGCAGCTTCAGGCCTGGCTGGGAGCGCCCTGGCTCGGTGCTCCCAGGCAGACAGAGAGCCTGTGCAGACAGCCTACTGCGCATGTATGTTTGGTTGGCCGGAGACGGCCAGCCAAACATACATGCGCAGTTTGGGGAGTGCACAGTGCACTCCCCTCTGCTCGTCATCCCCGTGGCCCCGCCCCTTTCACAAGGAAGGGATAATAAATACAGTTTATTATCCCTTCCTTGTGAATGGATTCGCAGCAGTTGATGCTGGTGGAGGGGCGGCGCTCCTCCGCCGATATGGAGGAGCCACTCCTGTTTGTTCCTTGAGACTTAGAAATTACTGCTAACTTGAGGTGATCTGGATTACTTTTTTAGGGTGAAATTATGATTTTTGTAGCATATTGTCTGGTACAGGAAATGTAGATTTATATAGCGCGGCTTATCATCTGTGACGGTCTCAAGGCTTTCATCGCTGTGCTACATCCTCTCCCACTCATTTCCTTCTCTGATGGTTCCATCATTTTGAATGAGATTTATACCAATTATGCATGCCAGTGGCTGGTTTATTATTGTCGAAAACAATACATTTCATCGGAAGTAAAAAAAAATAACTTTTTTATGAAAAAATAAAAGTAAAACCTGTTATTCAATTGTAAAGTAGCTTTCTATTATCACTTAATAAAATATAGATAATTATAAGTCAAAATTAACCCACAATCACATATAGAACTATTTTCTAAAGTTATATTTACTATTCACACCACAAACGTAACCACATTCAGGAAAGTATTGGGCTTGGGGGTTAGACTTACTATTCCCACTCCAAATGTAATGACATTAGTGAAATCTGTGGACTCTGGAAGAATTATTTTATTATTCCCACTCCAAACTTCACTACATCAGGGAAAGTGTTGGAATTTGGGGCAAACGGGTGAATTTGGTATTCCTACCCCACACTCTGCCACACTGGGGGAAGTGTTGGACTTTGGGTGAGGTAGATTTACTATTCCCACTTCAAATGTCATCACATTAGGTAAAGTGTTGGACCTTTAGAAAGCTAGATGTACCATCTCTACTCCAAAATTAACTTTGGGCCAGAGTGAAATTTACTACTCCCCAGCGACGGCTGTGACCTTTAAAAGTGGTGGGCGTAATCCTTGGTTCGAATTATAATGAGCTTCTTCTTGCAGGGCTGTCTCGCACTAAGGGCCTCATTTACAAAGATGTGGCGCAGGGCAGCACCGCAAGCCTTCTTGCTGTGCTGCCCTACGCCAAATCGAAAGGACAGGAATGCACCGTATCTACGTGATACGTGAATTTCTGTCCTTTCTGCCAGTGCCAGCTCACAATTTAGTGCCTAGCGCCAGTGCAGATACCCTTGCTGTTGGCAGAATTGTTTTTGTGTAGGAAGGAACACTTTCCTGCATGAAACAATCCATGGATGTGTTGTCCTCATTCTATGCATGCTGCAGAACGCAGCACACTTGGAAAGAGGAAAAACAAGAAGAATTGAAAAATGTTCTCCTCGTTGCGCCTGCTCTGAGGAGGCGTAAGGTTTTGGCGCTGCCCCAGGTTGAGTGATTCTGTGAATCTGGGTCAGCGTCAAAACCCGTAGGAGTTGCGTGGGAACAACCCAACGCCCATGAAACACCTCCTTGACACAGAGTAACGCGATGCAGCACTTTGTGCTGCCTGGCCTTGCTCCATACGTATGAGGTCATGATAAGCCACGCAGGGCGGCTTTGCGTCCCCTCATAGATATGATTGAGGGGCCTGTGCCACTGGAGGGTCAAAAAAAGTGATGCTTTGGCGGCGCAGGGCTCTTGTAAAGAAACCCCTCAGTTTACTCTCTCACTTTGACTCACTGAGTCTCACTCTGTCTCACTAATTCACGCAGTCTCACTCATTCTACTCTGATCCACTCTGTCTCACTCGGTCCCACTCATTCTGAATTACTCAGTCTTACTGTGTCTCACACACAGCAACACTCAGTTGCACTGTCATTCTCCCTCATTCACTCACATTCCTTCTCACATATACAGTACTGGTCCTTACTGTCACTCATTCTCACTGACTCTGACTTTCTCCTTTGCTGACTCTTTCTCAGAGTGCTGGAATGGCCCAGGCACCTGCATGCACCTGGGTCAACAATCAAACAATGTCACTAGTTGCCTCAGTTTGTGGCTGGGCCCGAAGCGGGTCTAACTTTTATTTTTGTTTTAACAAGAGTGAATAGTTATTCACTCTTGATATAAAATAAATGGAGCACAAAACAAGGAGGCTGTAGTGCAGCTGTGGAGCCCATAAAGGAGAGCCACCACTGGTCCAGGGACACCCATCCATCAAACCAGTCCATCCACTCAATGATCCATCCTTTCACTTATCCACCCCCTGTCATCCATCCATTCATCCATCCTTTCAATCATCCATCCATCCATCCTTTTACTCATCCATCCACCCTTTTGTGCCATGTATCCATCCTTTCACTCCATCCATCATCCTCCCTTTGGCTCATCCATCTATCCACACTATCTCTCAGCCATCCATCCTTACACCCATCCATCCACTCATACTTTACTCCATTTACCCTTTTACTCAGCCATCCATACTTCCACTCATTAATCCATCCATCCATCAATTCTCCCTTTCACTCATCCATCCGTCCTTTTCTCCAGACATCCATCTACCCAGCCTTTCACTCATCCATCCATTGTTTTGCTCATGCATCTTTACATACAACCTTTCACTCATCCATCTTTTCGCCCATCCATCCATATTTTCACTCCATCCACTCATCCATCCCTTTACACTTCCACTCATCCATCCATCCTTTCACTCATTCTGCCATCCATCCATCCTTTCTCTCATCACTCATTGATCCATACTTTGACTCTGCTACTCATGCATCCATCCATCCATCCTCCCATTCACTCATACGCCCTCTCTTCCTTACACTCTTCCATTCTTACATCGATCCTTTCACTCATTCATCCATGCACCTATACATCCACCATTTCATCCATCCATCCACCTATCCTTCCTTTCACTCACTCAGCCTCCCAAGCTCATTATGAGCCTTTGGCCCATCAAGAACCCCACCCCACCTGTAGCTGCTAAAGTAGGGAGTGGGGTGGGGGTCATGATGCTGCTGATGCGGAAGCGTAACTGCACCCTCACCTCTTAGTCCACTAGTGCAGTCGTCATCCACTGCTGGTTCCTTCCTTCTCTTGGGCTTCTATGGAGAGCTCAGCTCCATCGTGTTTTTTTCAAAGTGAAACTAAATGCCAGGAGAGCAGCTCCCTGCACCCCTCCTACAGCTTGCCCCTCTGTGATGATCAATATATCGTTGCCATCCACTCTCTCCTTGTCTCATCGGCCTCCCTCACCCCCAGCCTTTGAAGTGGACGGAGTTTTTGCAATTCGTCTCAGGGACATTGTTTCTGTGCCCCATAAACAACTGGACCCATGGCTTTCTAATTCAGCACTTCCTCTCCTGTGATGTCACTGCTGAAGCACTCCCTCTCCTAAGATGTTACTGCTATAGCACGCTCCCTCTCCTGTGATGTCACTGCTGTAGTATTTCCTCTCCTGTGATGTCACTGCTGTAGCACACTCCCTCTCCTGTGATGTCACTGCTATAGCACTACCTCTCCTGTGATGTCACTGCTGTAGCACTCCTTCTCCTGTGGTACCACTGCTGCAGCACGCTCCCTCTCCAGTGATGTCACTGCTGTAGCATGCTCACTTTCCTGTGATGTCACTGCTGTAGCACACTCCCTCTCCTGTGATGTCACTGCTGTAGCACTCTCTCTCTCCTGTGATGTCACTGCTGTAGCACTCCCTCTCCAGTGATGTCACTGCTGTAGCACTCCCTCTCCTGTGATGTCACTGCTATAGCACGCCCCCTCTCCTGTGATGTCACTGCTGTAGCATTTCCTCTCCTGTGATGTCACTGCTGTAGCACGCTCCCTCTCCTGTGATGTCACTGCTATAGCACTCCCTCTCCTGTGATGTCACTGCTGTAGCACTCCCTCTCCTGTGGTACCACTGCTGCAGCACGCTCCCTCTCCAGTGATGTCACTGCTGTAGCATGCTCACTTTCCTCTGATGTCACTGCTGTAGCACACTCCCTCTCCTGTGATGTCACTACTGTAGCACACTCCCTCTCCTGTGATGTCACTGCTGGAGCACACTCCCTCTCCTGTGATGTCGCTGCTGTAGCACCCCCTCTCCTGTGATGTCACTGCTGTACCACTCCCTCTCCTGTGGTACCACTGCTGCAGCACGCTCCCTCTCCGGTGATGTCACTGCTGTAGCATACTCCCTCTCATGTGACGTCACTGCTGTAGCACACTCTCTCCTGTGATGTCACTGCTGTAGCACACTCCCTCTCCTGTGATGTCACTGCTGCAGCACTTCCTCTCCTGTGATGTCACTGCTGTAGCACTCCCTCTCCTGTGGTACCACTGCTGCAGCACGCTCCCTCTCCAGTGATGTCACTGCTGTAGCATGCTCACTTTCCTGTGATGTCACTGCTGTAGCACACTCCCTCTCCTGTGATGTCACTACTGGAGCACACTCCCTCTCCTGTGATGTCACTGCTGTAGCACCCCCTCTCCTGTGATGGCACTACTGGAGCACACTCCCTCTCCTGTGATGTCACTGCTGTAGCACTCTCTCTCTCCTGTGATGTCACAGCTGTAGCACACTCCCTCTCCTGTGATGTCACTGCTGTAGCACTATCTCTCTCCTGTGATGTCACTGCTGTAGCACTCCCTCTCCAGTGATGTCACTGCTGTAGCATGCTCACTTTCCTGTGATGTCACTGCTGTAGCACACTCCCTCTCCTGTGATGTCACTACTGGAGCACACTCCCTCTCCTGTGATGTCACTGCTGTAGCACCCCCTCTCCTGTGATGGCACTACTGAAGCACACTCCCTCTCCTGTGATGTCACTGCTGTAACACTTTCTCTCTCCTGTGATGTCACTGCTGTAGCACACTCCCTCTCCTGTGATGTCACTGCTGTAGCACTCTCTCTCTCCTGTGATGTCACTGCTGTAGCACTCCCTCTCCAGTGATGTCACTGCTGTAGCACTCCCTCTCCTGTGGTGCCACTGCTGTAGCACGCTCCCTCTCCTGTGATGTCACTGCTGTAGCACACGCCCTCTCCTGTGATGTCAATGCTGGAGCACACTCCCTCTCCTGTGATGTCACTGCTGGAGCACACTCCCTCTCCTGTGATGTCACTGCTGGAGCACACTCCCTCTCCTGTGATGTCGCTGCTGTATACACCCTCTCCTGTAATGGCACTACTGGAGCACACTCCCTCTCCTGTGATATCACTGCTGTAGCACTCTCTCTCTCCTGTGATGTCACTGCTGTAGCACACTCCCTCTCCTGTGATGTCACTGCTGTAGCACGCTCTCTCTCCTGTGATGTCACTGCTGTAGCACACTCCCTCTCCTGTGATGTCACTGCTGTAGCACCCCCTCTCCTGTGATGGCACTACTGGAGCACACTCCCTCTCCTGTGATGTCACTGCTGTAGCACTCTCTCTCTCCTGTGATGTCACTGCTGTAGCACACTCCCTCTCCTGTGATGTCACTGCTGTAGCACTCTCTCTCTCCTGTGATGTCACTGCTGTAGCACTCCCTCTCCAGTGATGTCACTGCTGTAGCACTCCCTCTCCTGTGGTGCCACTGCTGTAGCACACTCCCTCTCCGGTGATGTCACTGCTGTAGCACGCTCCCTTTCCTGTGATGTCACTGCTGGAGCACTTCCTCTCCTGTGATGTCACTGCTGTACCATTCTCTCTCCTGCGATGTCACTGCTGTAGAACACTCCCTCTCCTGCAATGTCACTGCTGTAGCACGCTCCCTCTCCTGCAATGTCACTGCTGTAGCACACACCCTATCCTGTGATGTCACTGCTGTAGCACACTCCCTCTCCTGTGATGTCACTGCTGTAGCATACGCCCTCTCCAGTGATGTCACTGCTGTAGCATACTCCCTCTCCAGTGATGTCACTGCTGTAGCACTTCCTCTCCTGTGATGTCACTGCTGTAGCACTCCCTCTCCTGTGATGTCACTGCTGTAGCACACTCCCTATCCTGTGATGTCACAGCTGTAGCACGCTCCCTCTCCTGTGATGTCACTGCTGTAGCACACTCTCTCCTGTGATGCCACTGCTATAGCACTCCCTCTCCTGTGATGTCACTGCTGTAGCACTCCCTCTCCTGTGATGTCACTGCTGTAGCACGCTCCCTCTCCTGCGATGTCACTGCTGTAGCACGCTCTCTCTCCTGTGATGTCACTGCTGTAGCACGCTCCCTCTCCTGCGATGTAACTGCTGTAGCACACTCCCTATCCGGTGATGTCACTGCTGTAGCACTCCCTCTCCTGTGATGTCACTGCTGAAGCACACAATCTCTCCTGCAATGTCACTGCTGTAGCACGCTCCTTCTCCTGCGATGTAACTGCTGTAGCACACTCCCTCTTCTGTGATGTCACTGCTGTAGCACTCCCTCTCCTGTGATGTCACTGCTGTAGCACAAACTCCCTCTCCTGTGATGTCACTGCTGTAGCACTCCCTCTCCTGTAAAGTCACCACAGTAGCACGCTCCCTTTCCTGTGATGTCACTGCTGTGCACGCTCCCTCTCCTGTGATGTCACTGCTGTAGCACACTCCCTCTCCGGTGATGTCACTGCTGTAGCACTCCCTCTCCTGTGATGTCACTGCTGTAGCACTCCCTCTCCTGTGATGTCACTGCTTTAGCACTCACCCTCCTGTGATGTCACTGCTATAGCACTCCCTCTCCTGTGACGTCATTGCTGTAGCACACTCCCTCTCCTGTGATGTCGGTAGCACACTCCCTCTCCTGTGATGTCACTGCTGTAGCACTCCCTCTCCTGTGATGTCACTGCTGTAGCACTCTCCCTGTCCTATGATGTCACTGCTGTAGCACTCTCTCTCTCCTGTGATGTCACTGCTGTAGCAGTCCCTCTCCTGTGATGTCACTGCTGTAGCACACTCCCTCTCCTGTGATGTAACTGCTGTAGCTTGTGCCCTCCCATGATGTCACTGCTGTAGCACACTCCCTCTCCTGTGATGTCACTGCTGTAGCACTCACTCTCCTGTGATGTTACTGCTGTAGCACTCCCTCTCCTGTGATGTCACTGCTGTAGCACTCCCTCTTCTGTGATGTCACTGATGTAGCACTCTCCCTGTCCTGTGATGTCACTGCTGTAGCACACTCTCTCTCCTGTGATGTCACTGCTGTAGCTTGTGCCCTCCCATGATGTGACTGCTGTAGCACACTCCCTCCCCTGTGATGTCACTGCTGTAGCACTCCCTCTCCTGTGATGTCACTGCTGTAGCACGCTCCCTCCTGTGAAGTCACTGCTGTAGCACACTCCCTCCTGTGAAGTCACTGCCGTAGCACACTCCCTCTCCTGTGATGTCACTGCTGTAGCACTCCCTCTCCTGTGATGTCACTGCTGTAGCATGCTCCCTTCTGTGATGTCACTGGTGTAGCACACTCCCTCTCCTGTGATGTCACTGCTGTAGCACTCCCTCTCCTGAGATGTCACTGCTGAAGCACACAATCTCTCCTGTAATGTCACTGCTGTAGCACACTCCCTCTCCTGTGATGTCACTGCTGTAGCACTCCCTCTCCTGTGATGTCACTGCTGTAGCACTCGCCCTCCTGTGATTTCACTGCTATAGCACTCCCTCTCCTGTGACGTCATTGTTGTAGCACACCCTCTCCTGTGATGTCACTGCTGTAGCACTCTCCCTGTCCTGTGATGTCACTGCTGTAGCACACTCTCTCTCCTGTGATGTCACTGCTGGAGCAGTCCCTCCTGTGATGTCACTGCTGTAGCACACTCCCTCTCCTGTGATGTAACTGCTGTAGCTTGTGCCCTCCCATGATGTCACTGCTTTAGCACACTCCCTCTCCTGTGATGTCACTGCTGTAGCATACTCCCTCTCCTGTGATGTAACTGCTGTAGCTTGTGCCCTCCCATGATGTCACTGCTGTAGCACACTCCCTTCTGTGAAGTCACTGCTGTAGCACTCCCTCTCCTGTGATGTTACTGCTATAGCACTCCCTCTCCTGTGATGTCACTGCTGTAGCACTCCCTTTTTTGTGATGTCACTGATGTAGCACTCTCCCTGTCCTGTGATGTCACTGCTGTAGCACACTCTCTCTCCTGTGATGTCACTGCTGTAGCAGTCCCTCTCCTGTGATGTCACTGCTGTAGCACACTCCCTCTCCTGTGATGTAACTGCTGTAGCTTGTGCCCTCCCATGATGTGACTGCTGTAGCACACTCCCTCTCCTGTGATGTCACTGCTGTAGCACTCCCTCTCCTGTGATGTCACTGCTGTAGCATGCTCCCTCCTGTGAAGTCACTGCTGTAGCACACTCCCTCCTGTGAAGTCACTGCCGTAGCACACTCCCTCTCCTGTGATGTCACTGCTGTAGCAATCCCTCTCCTGTGATGTCACTGCTGTAGCATGCTCCCTTCTGTGATGTCACTGCTGTAGCACGCTCCCTCTCCTGTGATGTCACTGCTGTAGCACGCTCCCTCCTGTGAAGTCACTGCTGTAGCACACTCCCTCCTGTGAAGTCACTGCCGTAGCACACTCCCTCTCCTGTGATGTCACTGCTGTACCACTTCCTCTCCTGTGATGTCACTGCTGTAGCATGCTCCCTTCTGTGATGTCACTGCTGTAGCACTCCCTCTCCTGTGATGTCACTGCTGTAGCACTCCCTCTCCTGTAATGTTGCTGCTGTAGCACGCTCCCTCCTGTGATGTCACTGCTGTAGCACACTCCCTCTCCTGTGATGTCACTGCTGTAGCACGCTCCCTCTACTGTGATGTCACTGCTGTAGCACACTCTCTCTCCTGTGATGTCACTGCTGTAGCACTCCCTCTCCTGTAATGTCGCTGCTGTAGCATGCTCCCTCCTGTGATCTCACTGATGTCACTGCTGTAGCACGCTCCCTCCTGTGATGTCAGTGCTGTAGCACACTCCCTCCCCTGTGATGTCACTGCTGTAGCACGCTCCCTCTCCTGTGATGTCACTGCTGTAGCACTCCCTCTCCTGTGATGTCACTGCTGTAGCACGCTCCCTCTCCTGTGATGTGACTGCTGTAGCACGCTCCCTCTACTGTGATGTCACTGCTGTAGCTTGTGTCTGCAGGTCAAAGAAAACCTCGTGGGCAGACACTTGAGCAGTAGAACATCGGCAAAGTTCACTAGAGTTCACTCAGGAGATTCAGCACTGTCTCTGAGCAGTGATTTCTTTTCAGCTGCTCTCTGTTTATTTACCTATTCTTGCCTCTCCCCGATGGGGGGAGGGCAACGCCTCTTTTGCCCATGAACACCAGTCACCCCTGGTTATTTACACTCAAAACTTAACCACATAGTGCAAAGTGTTGGACTTTGGGTAGGGACATACTTACTGTTTCCACCAACAACCCACTTTCTTAAGAATATTGAATTCTGGGGGACTTATATTTACCAAATACATTTCATAATAACAGGAGGTGTGCAAATTGCCATTGCCATCATGTAATCATGTGAGATTTCTGCAAAATTATGTGAAATTACATGTAATTACGTAAGATGAAAATCTTTCATTTAGCACAGAAAGCACAAGTACCACAAACAACAGCACTCAAGTTCTGGTTTCACACATTGTTCCCATGCTCCCACGCTAATTACGTGGAGCGGCGTAAAGGCCTAATTTCAGAACCT
The DNA here is from genome assembly GCF_031143425.1 of Pleurodeles waltl. Taxonomy (NCBI): domain Eukaryota; kingdom Metazoa; phylum Chordata; class Amphibia; order Caudata; family Salamandridae; genus Pleurodeles; species Pleurodeles waltl. The sequence continues at coordinate 19,445,719 of NC_090440.1, forward strand.
TTGCATAATGAGCGTAACACAAAGCTCCTGAAATTACATAATTACGCAACATAATTTAAATTGAACTCGATCTAAAAATAATGATCCACAAAAACAAAAATCTTTACGTTTAAAAAAATAAATAATAATAATATATAGATGTATTTAAAATAAATAATACAAATAAGTATTTTAACAGTCCCAATTTAAAGATATTGACAATTTGATAACTTCAATTTTACAAATTAAAAAATATATAATTAAAGAAAAAATCACATTTGATTTAAATTTACAATAAAAAGTTAATTTTAAACTTTGTTAAAAAAATATTATTTATGCAAATATTTTACCAATAAACATTACATTAACAAATTAAAAGATCATGTATAAATTAATTTTTGTAATCAACATAGAATATTTTTTTATTAAGATTATAAAACATTTTTGATGAAGTAAATCATAAACCTTTATACACAATGAACATTTTTTTCCAACTCAACAGTAAAAAATAAAAAAAATAGGAAAGAATATTAAATGCATTTTCATCACAATTCTCCTACAAATCCTACAATCCATTCATAATAATAATAAACATGATATAAACTTTTTTATGCCGATGTTTAAAAACTCAATATTAACTACAATGATATTAAACAAAATGAATAAAGTTATTCTTACCCGCGATCAAATATTCTATGGTGTATATGACATCACAATATTACTGCCACTAAATTAAAAACTAACAATATTTTTAAGACAACATTAATGTATAACACCTTTGTGATTAACCCTCTCACTTTGTACATCAGTCTGAAGATGATGCGAGTATGAAAGTATTGCTTCTTCTTGCAACTGCTTAAAGAATGTCTTCCAAAATCCTGACGCAAGTTATGTTCTGAGGCAGCACATGCAATTTAACCACATGTAAAAATAATTGTGATGTCTCTCCTGCTGAGGTAGCCATTTACTAGGGATAAATGGTCCATTACAAAGAAAAATGATCTGCAACTACCATATTGATGTCATCTCCGAGATCAATATCAATAATGAATCAATGGTTATTATTTCCCAAGGTCTATCTGAAGAAGGCATAATTTGTAGTAATCTTGAGCTCTTAGTACCTGACTACAACCTTGGTGGATGGGATACTCAGTCCCAAATGTGAACGATATCCCGCCCACCGTTTTCCAAGTTCCATAGGATATAATGGAACTTGTAATACGGTGGACGGAATATCCATCACGTTTGTGATGGAGTATCCCATCTGCCAAAGTCGCAATCAGGCGCTTAGTCTGTCACGTTCTACTCGAACACATTCTTCATACGTCTGTATATATTTATTAATTTTCTGTTTTCATAATTTTCCACAAGTCCACAATCTTAACCAATACAAATGTCTTGTTGAAACCATAATGTATGTAAAGAATAGAATCATGCATTTCTTTTAGGATATCTCTTCAAATCTTTTTATCTGTACATAATGCCTCTCCTTATAATACAAACATTCTTCCTTTAATACTTTGCCTGAAACTGAGGTTGACTCAGTCTTGCTGCATCTTACCTGTTAGCACATCCTTTATCGTTTCTCATATTGATTTACTACCAGTTGCTGCTATTATGTTTTCTGTAGGAATAAAGTCTTGTTTAGTCTCAGCTTTCTCCGAATATTGTTCCTCTTGCTCAATACAAGATAGAGCATCTGCCTTGCTATTGGATGCACCTGGTTTGTAAGAAAATATGAATTCAAATTCTCAAGTAATAATGACCAATGCATCAGTCTGGCTGAAACTGCTTTTGCATTTTTCAAAGACATTAAATTAATGTGATCCATATACACATTAATTTAGGATCTCACGCGCATTAGATAATTACACCACCACATAAAGGCTAGTTGTGTTGATAACAGTTCTTGTTCTGTAATTATATAGTTGATCTCTGCAGGGCAGGTTTTCTTGGAAAAGTATGCTATGGGATATAAAATATGGGTCTTATCAAGGAGTACTCAAAATGTGAGTAATTTGCTTTTGTGTAGTTATGTGAAATTTCAGAAAAATTCTACAAATTCATGTAAAATATAAAGCCACCATTTGTTGCTCTATTTTATTGTGGAATGTATTTTTGCATCCATTTTGCACTTTACCCTGCTAACCAGTGATATAGGGTTTATGCTTCCAGTAGGAAGCTGGCCCTTTATGTGGTAGGTCAATAACGTGTAAAGGGTCCTGGGGTTCCCCAGTGAATGGACATGGCTTGCTTGCAATCCCAAAGTGCTCTATTTAGTGGTAGTGTGGTTGAGCAGCACTAGGTTTAACACAGAAGAGTGCAAGATATCTACAAATACACACAAGGGTCAATAAATGAGACCCACAACTCAGAAAGGAGATCTACACCAATTTATAAAAATAGCAAGTATCTATATATGCATACAGGCATCAGAGAATTTATTTTGGGTAAGTATGTTTTTAAATAGGAATTCGTTTAACTTTAAAGAGTGGACACAGTGTAATTTCTGAGTTCTCCAATGTTATCCTATTGGAGGAAAACCACGTTCTGCAAACGGGTAGAGTACAGCGACTTACAAGACTGTACGAGGCTGGCCGATCGATGACGTTTTAAGTAAGCTGCCTTTATTGGTCTTTTGACAGTATAAATAAGGTGGTTGTTGGATAGTTTTTGTAGGTTGGATGGTTTAAGTGTCTTTTCCTTCTGGCTGCTACATCTCGTCTTCTTCTTTTCTTTTCTTCCAGGGCCTCGCGGGAAGCGTGTGGAAACAGAAAAGAATAGATACGGTAAGTGTGGGGTTTTCTCTTTCCCTTCCTCTTCTCTTTTCTCTCTGTCTTTGTCTCCACTCTCTTTTCTCACTCCCTGGTTTTCCCTATCTTTCTTTTCTGTTACTCTCCTGGCTGTCTTCTCTTTGATGTTCTTTAGTCTTCTTTCCTGTCTTCCCTTCTGCCCTGATGTTAGCGGAATTTCTCTTCTTGGCCCTTCTCTTACTCCCTCGTATTTCCTCTCGTCTCTCCTTTTGTTTCTTTTCTCTGCAATATTGTAGGTGTACTGGTCTCTCTACTGTCCTGGTCCTTTTCTTTCTCTTAGGCCTGTTCTCTTCCTCTTTTCTTGACTTCTTGTCTTCTCCTGTATTCCTTATCCAATTCCTATACTTATTTCCTTCTTATTTGCTTATTCTGCTTCCCTCCCCCTTGTCCCCGTGCCTGTGTTTTCTTTCACCCGTCTCCTTCCCCCTCCCACTCCTTTCTCCCCGTCCCGCACTCCCGTACCTGGATTGGCCACGCTTCTCCTGAAACGTGGCGGCTCACTCGTGTGCTCCCCGGGGCCAGCGGTCCTCGTCTCTATAATGGGCCTCCACCGCTCTGGATCCCAACGTCGGTCCCCTCTTCCGAAGAGCGGTTTCGGCGTCTTCCGGGGCAGCGTCCTCCGTAGTCGTCCGTTCCTCTTCTCTTGACGGCTCCTTCAAACGCCAGCTCCAAATCCCGTCGTTATCCCCATGAAAGGGAGGAAGCCTCTTTTTGACTACCTTCAGGTCCCGCGGTGGCGGTAAGGAACCAATAGGAAGGCCGTCTTCCCGGGTCGCTTCCGTGGCGTTAGGGGCAGCGACAGCACAAGCAAGATCATAGTGTGGGTCGGACTGGTTCGACCCATCACAAACACTCCCCCTAGAGAGCATCTGTCGATGACACTCAGAAGCAGGATGCCGGGAAAGAAAGTCTGCATTCACCATGAGACGGCCCGGAGAGTGGAGCACCTGAAAAGAAAAAGGTTGTAGAGAGAGAAACCATCTCAGGATCCAAGGGTTGGTATCCTTATTGCGAGCGAGCCAAGTGAGAGGAGCATGATCCGTCAAGAGGGTGAAGGGACGGCCACTGAGATAATAACGGAGGGACTCAATGGCCCACTTAATGGCCAGACATTCCTTTTCAATGGTAGGATAGTGTTGTTCCTGCGGGAGAAGCTTTCTACTAATGTATAAGATGGGGTGGACAGAACCATCTGATTGCGGTTGGGACAACACAGCCCCTAATCCAATGCCGGAGGCATCAGTTTGTAAATAAAAAGGGCTCCTGAAGTCGGGGCAACACAACACTGGGTCAGTAGACAGAGCATTCCTGAGACCGAGGAAACTGCGCATACTAGCCTCGGATAAGGAAGAAAAGGTTTTAGGTGACTCATTTTTCAGTAAATTGGTAAGGGGTTCAGCTGTGGTTGAAAACTGGGGTATAAACCTCCTATAATACCCCACTAGACCGAGGAAGGCACGTACTTCTTTTTTTGATGTTGGTACCGGGATCTGTTGAATAGCTTCCACCTTCTCTATTAGCGGGCGGACCTGCCCCTGTCCTAAGACGTAGCTTAAATATCTAATGGTGGTAAAACCCAGTCTACACTTTTCGGGGTTAGCAGTTAACCGTGCTTCCCTTAATGCTTCTAAGACCGCTGGTAAATGTCAGAGGTGGTCAGACCATGTGTCACTAAAGATTACAATGTCATCTAAATATGCTGCCGCATACAGGTGATGGGGACGTAAGACCATATCCATTAACCTCTGAAATGTGGAGGGAGCTCCATGCAACCCAAAAGGAAGGACGGTGAATTGATACAACCTGGAGGGTGCAGCAAATGCAGTTTTCTCTCTGTCTGCTGCTCTCAATGGGATCTGCCAATACCCCTTCGTCAGGTCTAGAGTGGACATGAACCTGGCGTGCCCTATTTTCTCCAATAGCTCGTCAATGCGTGGCATGGGATATGTGTCGAAATACGTGAGTTCATTGACCCTTCTGTAGTCTACACAAAATCGAGTAGTCCCATCTGGTTTGGGTACTAATACCACAGGAGAACACCAGGGACTACTGGATGGTTCTATAATACCTGTCTGTAACATGTTTTGGACTTCCTGTTCAATCACGGCTTTCTTGGCCTCGGGAACTCTATAGGGTGTTTGTCGTGCTATTGCCTCGCTCTTAGTACGGATACTGTGTTCTGTTAATGTAGTGTGACAGGGCTGTCGAGAAAAAACATCTGTATAGGACTTTATCGTCTGCGAGAGAGAGTCTTTATACGTCTCGGAAAGGGAGGTATTGATCTGTGGTTTGTTTTCCTCCGGGTTCTGGGCAGGGGAAAAGGAGGGATATGGTATGTCTTCTCTATGGTCTGTCGTGATGTGTTGGACTTTGTGTATAATATCAGTCTCCTGCCATTTTTTTAACAGGTTTATGTGGTAGATTTGTTCTTTATGGGGCCTATGGGGAAGAGCCAATCTATACGTTGTGGGGTTGATCTGCTCTAATACTTCGTATGGTCCTTGCCACCGGGCTAACAATTTATTCTCACTACTGGGGAGAAGGATCAGGGCCTTGTCCCCGACATTAAGAGTACGAAGTACACTTCTGGTATCGTAACCTTTCTTCTGTTTGTCTTGGGCTTCACGGAGGTTAGTGTGGGCCTTCTCCCAAACGGACTGCTGATTCTCTCTCAATTCTTTAGTATAAGTCAGGAGGTCTCTGGCTTCCTCGTCTGTCTCTTCCCACTGTTCGACTAACATTTCGAGGAGAGTGCGAGGGGGTCGGCCAAATAACAGTTCGAAGGGACTATGCCCAAGGGATGTTTGTGTATGGGTACGTATCGCGTAAAGTACAAGGGGTAGTTTCTTTTCCCAATCCCTTCCGTCCTCTGCAATGCTCTTCCTGAGTAATGATTTAATGGTCCTATTATATCGTTCCACTAGACCGTCAGTTTGGGGGTGATACACTGAGGTCCTGATTTGTTTTATTCCCAAGGTTTTGCTGACCTCCCCCATAAGTCGGGACATAAATGGGGTACCCTGATCAGTCAGGATCTCTTTAGGGAAACCGACCCTTGAAAAAAACTCAATCATTGCTTGAGCTACTACTCGTGTGCATACTGGGGAGGGGAATTGCCTCGGGATACCGAGTGGCATAGTCTACCAACACCAGGACATATTGTCTCCCTCTACTGGAAGGGGTGAGGGGACCAATAAGGTCCATGCCCACCCAAGAAAAAGGGGTTTCTATGATAGGGAGGGGTTGTAACGGGGCAGGGGGTTGCGTGACAGGATTGTAGAGTTGGCATTTCTGACAATTTTGGCAGAACATACGTATATCCCCGTAGATCCCGGGCCAGTAAAATTTTCGGAGTACCGCCTCCTCGGTCTTGTCCCTTCCGAGATGCCCTTCCCCTTGGTCACCATGGGCTAACTGCAAAACCTGTGCTCGGTAGCTGCCAGGGACTAATAATTGTCTCTGTTGGTCACCACTAGACTGGGGTATCCTATATAAAAGGTGATTATAGATGTGGAAGGTTGGTCCTACCCCTGCCTCCTCGTTACTAAGTGCCTTTGCCCACGCATTCTTTAAGGAGGGGTCCTCTCTCTGACTTTGTCTAAAGTCACCTGCCACAGTATATACCTTTCCCATGACTCCCGGGGTTGTAGTGTTCCCATGGTTCTCCTCCCAATGTTGTCGTTTCTGGAGTCTTTTCTGTTGTTTACTTAACTGGGGTTTGGATGGTAGATGTTTGGCTACCTCAGTACCATAGGGTACCTCTTCCCACCATTTTTTCATCATGTGTTCCTCCCCTGCTTTACTTAACAACCGGGGAAAGGCCGTATAGTCTGTCCCAATGATAATATCTTCTTCGAGGTGTGGCAACACCCCCACCTTGAGGGGTTCCTCCTCACCCCTCCACTGAAACTTAACCATAGCTACCGGATAATAGGCCTGGTCCCCATGGACACATGCAATTAATACATGGGCCTGGGGCACTCCTTGCCTTGGTCCCACCAGGTCTTGACGTATCACGCTCTGACTGCAACCCGAGTCAACCAGAGCTACCTTCTCCTGTCCATTAAGCAGAATGGTGAGGGTGTATGTGGGTTTTGTCTCTCCTGCCCAGAACACCCTTCCTTTTGTGACTCCGATTTCCATTGGTTCTTCCGTATCTTTTTTTTTAGGACAAAACCTTGCGATGTGACCCCATTCCGAACAATGGTAACATTGAATTCCAGTCGAGGGATATAAGGTTTGGGTCGGATGGGGTATACGTACTCGTTCTGGTTCATGTGAACCCTGAGGTCGGGGAAGAACTCCTTTTCCTATACTGGGGCGCACAGATGAGGGGACTGGATTTCTGCTAGGATTGGCTCTAAAATCCGGACTCCTGTGAAAAGCACAGGCTAACTCAATGGCCGTTTCATTGCTCAGCCCGGGGTGTTGGCGAACCCAGTTCCTGGTGGACGGCGGCAGGGCATCCAGAAATTGTTCTAGTACTATGACATTGAACATTTCTTCACAAGTCTTTTCTGTGGGCCGCAACCATCGCCCAGCAGCATGTTGGACCCTGTAATAAAGGGTGCGCGGGCTTTCCTGTAATAGCCATTTCATGTGTCGGAATTTGGTCCGATAGCTCTCGCTGTCCAGTCCTATTCTTTTTAGTATGGTCTTTTTGATCTCTTTATAGGGAAGAGTACCGGTAGGATTTATGGCTTGATAGGTTGCTTGTAACTGTCCGGTTAACAGTGGGGCAATGTACTGACCCAATTTTTCTTCAGGCCAACTAGCTGAGCTGGCCACTCTCTCGAAATTAAGAAAGAAGGAGTCAGGATCTTCCTGGTCCTGATATTTTTGTAGCACACTACTTGGTACATTAGGATGTACCTTCGTATGGGCAATGGTTTCCGTTAGTTTGCTCAGGGCGGTCTCGTGTACAAGTTGGTTGTTGGCCATGATTGTGGCCTGACTTTTAAGTGCGGTTTGTAAAGCCTCTCGCTCCTCTTTAGCATCCTTCATTTGTTGCTCCCACATCAACTGGAGATGGCGTTGTCCTTCCGCGAGTTGGGCTATGACATCCGCCATGGTGGGTTTTTCCTCCATTTTGGTTATAGGGGACCGGCAAAAATCCCACTTCTGACACCACTTTGTACGAGGCTGGCCGATCGATGACACCAGACGGCTTGGTTTTAGTTTTAAGTAAGCTGCCTTTATTGGTCTTTTGACAGTATAAATAAGGTGGTTGTTGGATAGTTTTTGTAGGTTGGATGGTTTAAGTGTCTTTTCCTTCTGGCCGCTACATCTCGTCTTCTTCTTTTCTTTTCTTCCAGGGCCTCGCGGGAAGCGTGTGGAAACAGAAAAGAATAGATACGGTAAGGGTGGGGTTTTCTCTTTCCCTTCCTCTTCTCTTTTCTCTCTGTCTTTGTCTCCACTCTCTTTTCTCACTCCCTGGTTTTCCCTATCTTTCTTTTCTGTTACTCTCCTGGCTGTCTTCTCTTTGATGTTCTTTAGTCTTCTTTCCTGTCTTCCCTTCTGCCCTGATGTTAGCGGAATTTCTCTTCTTGGCCCTTCTCTTACTCCCTCGTATTTCCTCTCGTCTCTCCTTTTGTTTCTTTTCTCTGCAATATTGTAGGTGTACTGGTCTCTCTACTGTCCTGGTCCTTTTCTTTCTCTTAGACCTGTTCTCTTCCTCTTTTCTTGGCTTCTTGTCTTCTCCTGTATTTCTTATCCGATTCCTATACTTATTTCCTTCTTATTTGCTTATTCCTCTTCCCTCCCCCTTGTCCCCGTGCTCATAGTGCAGTGCCTGTGTTTTCTTTCACCCGTCTCCTTCCCCCTCCCGCTCCTTTCTCCCCGTCCCGCACTCCCGTACCTGGATTGGCCACGCTTCTCCTGAAGCGTGGCGGCTCACTCGTGTGCTCCCCGGGGCCAGCGGTCCTCGTCTCTGTAATGGGCCTCCACCGCTCTGAATCCCAACGTCGGTCCCCTCTTCCGAAGAGCGGTTTCGGCATCTTCCGGGGCAGTGTCCTCCGTAGTCGTCCGTTCCTCTTCTCCTGTCGGCTCCTTCAAACGCCAGCTCCAAATCCTGTCGTTCTCCCCATGAAAGGGAGGAAGCCTCTTTTTAACTACCTTCAGGTCCCGCGGTGGCAGTAAGGAACCAATAGGAAGGCCGTCTTCCCGGGTCGCTTCCGTGGTGTTAGGGGCAGCGACAGCACAAGCAAGATCATAGTGTGGGTCGGACTGGTTCGACCCATCACAAAGACCAATCTCTAGGAGTTAAGGTGTGTGGTGGGTAAGGTCCAAGGCAGTACCAGCAGTACGCCACCAGCGGCACAGGGGTGGCCGGGTGCAGGGTGCAAAACAGCGTTGGATGCCAAATGCTTTTCAACGGAGATCAGTCAAAGCGGAAAGAGGCTGCAGGCTCTAGCCAAGAGGTCCGTCAGGCTGAACCAACAGTGGGGCTCACGATGCTCAGGCAGAGGTAGGTGCCATTGGTCCTCTTCTCCCCGGCTCACAGGCAACGGGTGCCGAGGTGTCTTTAGGTGTTGGGTTTTCCTGACCGGAACGATCGTGGTGGAGGTGGGCTTCATGCAGAGTGTGCTGGAGTCGTTGTGGAGTCCAGGATTGGTAAAACCACAATAGACTCACACTCTGGAGGGCTGGAGAACCTTGTTGGCACTGGTGGTCCACTTCAATTTGGGTCAGAGACGGTGGGTGCAGTGGTGACATCAAGTGTTGGGTTTTGGCGGTTCTGGAGGCTCAGGAGAACCCTTCTGTTCATGGGAGATCATTATTCTGTTTCGAAGGCAGGCAGTCCTCCCAGGTTTCTGAAGTCCCAGCTGCAGGACGAGCCGACTTTGGTGCAGATTTTAACAAGTGATGCGGACAGGCCAGAGGGGTTGGTACCAGGTCAGCTGCTTCTTTTTCTCCTCTTCTGCTATTGCAGCTTCTTAGGTCATCAGGATCTGCTTCTCTGGTACCAAAGGTTCCCCTAAATACTGAAATTAAGGGCATTACAGGGAGTTCAGGGTAGTAGTCAATGGGTCATTTACCCATGGGGTCACTACACCCCCTGTATGACCATGTCATCTGGGAAGTGGGCATAACCCTATCCAAGAATTCCTAAATCTGCCACCACCAAGATGGCATATTCAAAAATTTAGTACACATCAGGCAGCTTCGCCCAGGGATGGGACTGCCCTGAGGGGTTGACACACCTTTCTGCATACTAAATGTCATGCCTGTCCAGGTGCCAATGGGCCCTGGGGAAGGGGGGTCAGCATCTCCCTTCTGAGGAAGACCAGATCTGCATACCAAGGGCGGTGAGCTTCTCTGAAGCTTTCCGCCTTGCGATGAAGATTTTCAGGTCATCCTGTTGTGTGGGGGTGTGTAACACCTCTCCCAGAGCAGACTTTGTAGCTGGCCGCCCGAGAGCAAAGACTCTCACCCTAGGTGGTCAGACTCGTGTCTGGTGGTGGCAGGCTGGCTCAAACTAGTTAGTAAGCACACCAGAGGCTGGCAGGTTTTCAGGGAGCACCTCTAAGCCGCCACCCGGGTGCATGAATTGATAAATCCAACACTAGGAGCAGTGTGGGCTTATCAATATGAGATGTTTGATTCCAAACACTCTTATCTTCAGTGATGCCATCATGTAGCTGTGAAACTCGTATTGACCAGTGTCCAGCACACGTACTTAAAATGGCTTCCCAGTGCCCTTACTATGTCTGGGAATCGACAAAGACATAGCAGGGGCATATCTGCTTGTGCAGCTATGCCCTCATGTGTAATACAATGCACCCTGCCTTAGGGCTGTAAGGCCTGCTGTAGGGGTGACTTACAAATATCATATGCAGTGGTAGGGGGCACACAGGCTGTGTGCCATGTCATGTTTTCACTTTTGTCTTCACCTAGACAAGCAGCCTGCAATGGCAGTCTGTCATGGACTTGGCGAGGGGTCAGTTGGGAAGTACAATTTGTGCTGCACCCTTAGGAGCCCTCTTTAGTATCCCAGGCCCCAGGTACCAGGGGTATCATTTACTGGGGACTTACAAAGGGTACAAATGATTCGCCAATTGGTTAAACCACTGTGCAGTTTTGGGGAAAGAGCTCTGGCACTGGGACCTGGTTAAAAGGAACCCAGTGAGCTTTCAGTCGAAATCACATCATGTACCAGGCAAAAAGTGGGGGTAACCGTGTCAAAAGGAGGCACTTTCCTGCACTTACCCTTTTAACATGATGAAATTGGTATACACTTAATTGGTAGATTTAACTTCCCTGTAAGTCCCTAGTATATGGTACAAAGTGTGCCGAAGTTCTATAGGTTAAATGCCACTAGTGGACTGTAGAACTCCTAGTGCCGTCCACTACTGTGGCAGGGCAAACCTGACAGCAGGCCTACCATTTGTAGCTTGGCTGCTGCAGTTTTAAACCTCAAATTCAATCTGCCAAAATAACCCCTTTTGACAGGTCAAATTCTTCTTTATAAATAGCTATAAATCACCCCTAAGTTGTTTTTGTTGCCCATTAGAAAGTGCAGTTGGTATTTGAATGTAGGACATGTAAATCTTTAATGTCATACTTGTCCTTACAGTGAAAAGAAAAACTAAAAGCTATTTCCACTGTAGCAAGTCTGGCCGTTCCACAGGAAAACACGGTATTACATTATTGCCTATAATATTGCTAATTTCTATTTAGAAACAGGTAGAAATATAATTCAAGGACTCTTTTTAACAGTAATTTCAATCCAATTTAAAGGTAAAATCGAATTTGTAATAATTATTAGGGAAAAAACATGTTTAGAAAGTTACTTTTTCCCTGCCTAAAGCCTCTAGCAGACCATTTGCATTAACTCTAGCTGTCACCCGGCAGCTGAATAGCTCCTTTGATGATTTATGAATGTGCTCCCAGAGCAGGGACAAAAGGCCTTGGGTGTGAGGAGGTGTTATGCTCTTTTGACAAGATGGCCTGTGGGCTGGACCCAGGAGCTTGATAAACTTCAAAGAGTCCTCTGTGTCAAAGACAAATGTTAGCTGACACCTAGACGGGCCATCCTGTGTCCCCCAGCCAGGCAGCCTCCAATCACAGTGGGCCTCTTTTTGACATTACAACATCAAATACTATATAGATGTCAAATCCTGCTTGACAGGTCTGCTGTTCTTTTACATATAAACTTGGGAGGCACTTCAAAGGGTGAGAACAGGATGCAAGACAGTTCTTGTGTCCACTGCCTGGTTCTTGAGATACCTGCTTCAAACTGGATTTTCGTGTTAGATGTGGGAGGACACTATGATTGCCAGAGTACACTCCCAAACACACACTGCCACCCTCAGATGAGCCCAAGTTCAGTGTGGTGTACGGCTTTCACTGTCTTGAAATTAACCAAAATGAGTAGGGTTGGCCCCTGAAATGTTTACCCCATTGGTTAGGGTGTGTCCAGGAGTCATTCCTACCCAAGAGCTCGTGCAAGGCATAAATGTGGCATCTCCAAGAACCCACTTCAGAGCACTCTGGGACCTGTGGAATATCAAAAGAGGACTGAACCTGCTGTCTGAGACCTGAGAAGAGCCTAGAAGAGTAGATCTGCTCTCCCTCTTGCCCCCTAAGTCAAAATGTGGACTTGGAGGGTGAAAATGTTGAGCTCCTGTAAAAGCTATACAGACAGAACAAGCTAAATAAGAGACCTTTTCTGCAGTTTCACAGCTACCCGTGGCAACCGGACTTGGACTGGATGCTGCTTTTTGGCAAAATCCTGACACCTGTGAGTCACTAAGTGCCTCTTCTGAGGTCTTGGGGGCTTTAAAGGTATACCCATGTGTACGATTGGGTCTTAAAAGACTAAAGTCAGACCTGCACTCTATGGCGTCAGTGTCAAATTGCGCCTAGGTCCCGGTCTACCACGACCATTGTCTATTATTGACACTTTGTGCTTCTTGGTGCTATTTTTACTTAAAACCTTAAACATTTTTGTCTTTTTGCTTGTTAAGTTGTATTCTATTTTTCAAATGAATTTTGAGATTTTTATTGTTTTGCTTTTCAACTTTATGACTCTTTTAGTACTGCATAAATACTTTACACATTGACTCTGAGTTAAGCGTGACTGCTCTGTGCCATAACTACGAGGGGTTGAGCTCAGGTTAATTTAGTAACTTGGCGGGTTCAGTCTGACAAAGATTGTATTACTTTCTTACTTGTTCTTAGCCCCTCAACTAACACTCCAATTTCATACATAAAGGAAAAAAAGCACATTTAGGGGGTCATTCCAACCCTGGCGGTCGGTGTTAAAGCGGCGGCCAACCCGCCAACAGGCAGGCGGTAAAAAAAATGGAATTCTGACCCTGGCGGGAATCGCCAACACAGCCCGCCACTTTAACACTCCGACCACCACGGCGGGACAAACAAACAGCGCAGCGGTCACCGCCAACAGACAGGCGGCAGACAATGTACCGCCCACACTATCACGACCCACCAATCCGCCACCTTTTCCGGTGCGGGAGCCCCACCGATAAAAACACGGCGGAAACAGACTACGAACGGGAAAACGCTCACCTCTATACACTCCACGAGGAATCTGGACAGCATGGAACCCGAATTAAACATCCTACCAGCTATTGTCTACCTGCTCCTCTACCAGGAGCACGAACGCCGGCGCAGACGACAACGGTGAGTACTGCACCTACGACACAGGGGAGGGGGGAGGAGAAAAGGTTACAGGCACACACACACGCGACACATACACCCCCCCACCCTCCCCCAAATCCCTACACACCAATGCAGAGCAACAAGTCAGAGTGACACCCTCTAAACCCCCCGGAATAATGCAAAGACAAAATAAATTGATCCTTAAAATTGAAGTATATTATAGCATATTTGAAGTTAAGTGAAATATGAAATATCTAAATAAAATATATTACAAGATGAACAATATATACATAGCCCAAAAGTCCTGCACATATTGGCTACCTTCCTTTGTTCGTGGGCCAATGTGCATAAACACATGGGCAAAGCCCACACACGAGACCCGATGATTCCATTGGAGAGAACACTGCTGGGGCATCAGATAATAAAACTACAGGCACCTCAGGGGGAAGGGAAGGGGGGGCACCTCAGCCACATGAGTCCACGACGCCAGATCCACGAGGGGCCTCCATGCCCACTGTACCATCCTGGGGAGTGCAAAGCCACAGTCTCTCAAGTCTCTACAGTGGGTGGATTGCCCACTGTACCATCCTGGGGAGTGCAAAGCCACAGTCTCTCAAGTCTCTACAGTGGGTGGGTTGACCACTGTCACATCCTGGGAAGTGCAAAGCCACAGTCCATCAGGTGGATTACAGACTCCACTGGTTATGGATGAGGCATGTTGGCCAGAGTGCTTCGTGAAGCCCTGCCCGACACAGATCCGGCCCTGCCAATGGGCCAGCGGTGCTTGAGATGAAGGGCCCAGCGGAGCGGTGCTTGACAGGAAGGGCCCAGCGGAGCGGTGCTTGTCAGGAAGGGCCCAGCGGAGCGGTGCTTGACAGGAAGGGCCCAGCGAAGCGGTGCTTGACAGGAAGGGCCCAGCGGAGCAGTTCAGAGACGGCGGTGCCCAGCGGAGCGGTGCTTGAGATGAAGGGCCCAGCGGAGCAGTGCTTGACAGGAAGGACCCAGCGGAGCAGTTCAGAGACGGCGGTGCCCAGCGGAGCGGTGCTTGAGATGAAGGGCCCAGCGGAGCGGTGCTTGACAGGAAGGGCCCAGCGGAGCAGTTCAGAGACGGCGGTGCCCAGCGGAGCGGTGCTTGACATGAAGGGCCCAGCGGAGCGGTGCTTGACAGGAAGGGCCCAGCGGAGCAGTTCAGAGACGGCGATGCCCAGCGGAGCGGTGCTTGAGATGAAGGGCCCTGTTCAGCGGTGCTTGTCACGGCGGGGCCCTGTTCAGCGGTGCTTGTCACGGCGGGGCCCTGTTCAGCGGTGCTTGTCACGGCGGGCCCTGTTCAGCGGTGCTTGTCACGGCGGGGCCCTGTTCAGCGGTGCTTGTCATGGCGGGGCCCTGTTCAGCGGTGCTTGTCTTGTGTTCCTGGGGAACCAGATCTGGCCAATAATTCCCGCTCAGTCGGCATCCGACCTTTCGCTAGCGGGGCCCTCCTGTGCTGGAGTCCTGGGTCCGTGGGTGTCCTCCGTCACACCCGAAATGGGGCTGGTGGGGCCCTCCTGGGCAGCTCGCCTGCTGCCGGACTTGTCCGCCCTGCTGCCCTTGCCCTCCTTCGCCGAATCTCTGGGGCCCTTGCCTCCCTTTGTGGATGTGCCAGGTGACGGTGCAAGGGTAGTGTCCTTGGGGGCAGCCGTCTCAGGCCTGTCGCGCCGGCCCTTCCCTTTTTTGGTTCTTTTCCCAGGGGGTGGGCTGGCTGTCCCCTTGCTGCTGGCCGATGTTCCGGCCCTAGGAGCTGGTGCACTCCAATAGCCCTGAACTATGGTCCTAGTAGGTGCAGGGCTTGTGGTGGCTAAGGTGCTGTTTGGACTCTTACGAGATGGAGGGGGTGGGTCAGGTGATGCAAAGAGGTTAATTTTGGAGAGGAAAATCTTTTTAGGAGCAATGGGAAGGGTAGGTGCAGTGGGTATGGGAGTGGAGGAAGAGGATGTGGTTGTAGGAGAGTCAAGTGTGCTGTCTTTGGGTGCAGGTGCTTGTGACGGAGGCTGCCGTGAGGTGGATGGCTGTTGGGTGGGTGGCTGCCTGCGTTTGTGTGGTTTGGAAGAGGGGGTGACAGACACACTGGGAGAGGACACAGGGGACGTGTAAATGGCAGTGGGGGTGGTGACTGCACGTGTGCGGAGTGCTCTGGTGGGTGTGCTGCTGATGGACGTACTGGCTGATGGTGGTGTACATTCAGGTGTGAGTGGAGACGTCACAGGGAAGGAGGAGGGAGACGAGCAGGAGGGGGACACAAAGGAGGCAGTGGCTGTTGGTGTGTCTGCATGTGGATGTTGCTTGTGTGAATGCTTGTGTGATCTGTGGTGCTTATGTCTGGATGAGCTGCCCTTGGGTGTTGATGTGTGTGCAGGCTGGTCTGTAGGTGTGTCTGGGATAGGCAGAGGAACAGGGAAGTGGGACTGGGTGGAGGGAGTTGGAGGAGGGAGGCTGGAGACAGGGACAATGGCTGCCGTCAGTGCTGAGGCCAGAGCGTTGAACGATCGCTGATGGGCAGCCTGACCCGAATGAATGCCCTCCAGGTATGCATTGCTCCGATGCACCTCCCTTTCCACCCCCTGGATGGCCTTCAAAAGGGTAGACTGCCCAACAATGAGCGTCTGGAGGAGGTCAATGATCTCCGCACTGAGGGCAGCAGGGGTAACTGGGGCAGGGCCGGAGGTGCCTGGGGTGAAGGAGATGCCCGGCTTCCTGGCCGTGCGGGCACGGGGCGAACGCTGAGGGGCTGCTGGGAGGGCGGAGCTGGTGCGCTGGGTGGCGGCTGTACCTGTTGTTGCGGTGGGCACGGATGTTGCCGCCACCACAAGGGAGCTCCCTTCCGAGGACGTGTCGGTGTCGCTGACGTCTCCACGGGTCCCCGTTGTGGTGCTCCCCTCGCCCTCCGTCTCACTGGTGAACTCGGAGTCGGTTGCAGGGCCCTCCGGGGCCATGTGAGATGCAGCTCCCTCGTGCGCCGATGCCACTTCTCCTCCACCTGATGATGCTAATGCACACATGAACAGGAAAACCAAAAAAAAGGGGGGGGAGAAGAAAGAAAGACATGTTGAGTGCATGCATTGGCGGCACCGTTGGCGGAGAGGACAGACACAGAAGCCCCCTGCACTACGCCGCGCACTCGGGGTACACTACTCAATTATTGTGACTTGGCCTACAAGTCTATGGAGGACAACTGCACACATAGGTGAGCCCGGGCCATGGATAGCTGTACTTAGCACCCTACAGAGGTGGGGTGCGGGGGCACAGGGCCATGCCTAACGGAGGGGCCTAGCCTACAGAAACCGCCCTGGCCTAGAGATAGCCACAGCCCTCCTCCCCCACCCAGACACCTCCATTGTGCGCTAATATAGCAGAATGTGCTGAGACTCACCCCGTGTGTCTGCTGTGATGTCCTCACGCGCCCATCCAAATCGGGGTAGGCCACCGCCAGGATCCGGGACATCAGGGGGGTCAATTGCCGTGTGGCACCCCTCCTAGGTTGGGAGGCCATCCCCAGCAGAGCCTCGGCGGTCTTTCTGCTCCCGCGGCGCATGTCCTCCCACCTCTTGCGGCAGTGGGTGCCCCGTCTGTTGTGGACCCCCAGGGCCCGGACGTCCTTGGCGATGGCATGCCAAATGTCGATCTTCTGATGGGCGCTGACCTATGTGACATGTACAGGATGGGAAAAGAAATATCATCACTTTTCTGCATGGTCGATGTGAGTGGCCCCCCCTCCCCAACCTTGCCATGTGGCACATGCTCTCATCTGTCGTGCGTTGCATTCCTCATTCGCTTCCCTCCCCACCATCTTACATCCACCCCACTCAACACAGGCATAGCCCATACAACGTGCTCCCTGTGTGCTTACCTGTTGGTCTGGAGGACCGTAGAGTAGCGCATACTGGGGGAGGACCCCATCAACAAGTTTCTCCAATTCCTCAGATGTGAAGGCAGGGGCCCTTTCCCCAGTCGCAGCAGCCATTGTCTCTTCCAGACCGAGGTCACAGCAGCACTTGCAGTATAGGTCCTCTCCTGTGGATGATCAGGTCTCGAGTGATTAAGCAGATAGAAAATGGCGGTCACGCCCGCGGCGGTGCGTACCGCGACCGCCGGCGCACATCGTCATTGGCTCATGAGACCCATAGGGTTCAATGTTAACCAATGCTGCTTTGCGCCGCGGTCTTCGACCGCCTACCGCCACGGTGTGCCACGCCAGCGCATTGACCTCAGATCCCATTGTCACACTTCACAGGTCAGGCAGCCGCCATTTCAAGGGCCCACATGGCTTAATTTCTACAGCGTCACACAGGCCTAGGCCTTGCATTGCCAATCATACAAGCCATTCAATGCATAGCGAATCGTGTACTGTGCAAGCTGTGGTTACGTACCTGTGGGTTGCTTGACTGTGTGCTCCATGTTGTCCTTCCTAGGCACCGTCCGCTGGGACTTGCGAGGAGATGGAGGAATCCTCCTGTGTACAGACCGCTGGTGGACCTGTCGACAATGGAAGAAAGACATGTCATACTGACATACAGGCTTGACAGAGCCACTATACAGGAACTGTGTGCCCAACTGGAGCCAGACCTGATGTCCCCCATTTCGCCAACCCACAGGGATTCCCCCTCTGGTGCAGGTTCTGTCTGTACTCCATTTTTTGGCAAGTGGAGCATTCCAAACAACAGTGGCCATATCATCAGTGATGTCTCAGCCTATGTTTTATAAGGTTTTGGCCAGAGTGTTGTCTGCCCTGATGAAATACATGCGGAGCTACATTGTTTTCCCTGAGGTGGGCGATTTGGCTACAGTGAAAGGTGATTTCTATGCCCTTGGACATATCCCCAACATCATTGGTGCCATTGATGGGACTCATGTGGCTTTGGTTCCCCCCAGTGAAAGTGAGCAGGTGTACAGGAACAGAAAAAGTTATCATTCGATGAATGTCCAGGTGGTCTGTTTGGCTGACCATTACATCTCCCATGTAAATGCCAAGTTCCCTGGGTCAGTGCATGACGCGTGCATCATGCGAAATAGCAGTATCCCTTATGTGATGGAACAGCTACAGAGACACTGTGTGTGGCTAATAGGTGACTCTGGTTACCCCAACCTGTCGTGGCTACTTACCCCAGTGAGGAATCCCAGGACAAGGGCAGAGGAACGCTACAATGAGGCCGTTAGGCGAACAAGGAGGATTATAGAAAGAACCTTCGGCCTCCTGAAGGCCAAGTTTAGGTGCCTGCATATGACAGGTGGATCCCTAATGCACTCACCAAAGAAGGTGTGCCATATCATCGTGGCCTGCTGTATGCTTCACAACCTGGCTTTGCGACGCCAGGTGCCTTTCCTGCAGGAGGATGGTCCAGATGGTGGTGTTGTAGCAGCTGTGGAGCCTGTGGAGAGTGAAGAGGAGGAAGACGACGGGGACGACACAGACAACAGTGACACAGTGATACAACAGTATTTTCAGTAGCACACAGGTACGAATCAACCACGCCATTTTACATTTACTTAAAGTCTCCTGCCTCTCTACTGTCTGAGTTTCCCCCAGTTCCTGTTAACTAAGTTGTGACTTTCCCTTCCGTTTTCAGAGCTGTGGGTCCCACTGCGTGACCTCTGCTTTGTTTGCCCATGGACTACAGCTGTGTGACAGTGGTATGTTGTCATCACAATGTAACTGAACATTATTGCACCGTTAGGTCTAATACATTTGTTCAAAATACAAGCAGACTCCAGATTTTTTAAGTGCATTAAGTGATTTTATTAAAGTGCTACATTTAGGAACATGATTGTAAAACGGTGATGGGTGATGGTGGAGTAATATCCATGGCAGAGTCCAGTTCTTAGTCTCACAGGTGCATTGTCCATATGCCTGTGGAAGGATGGAGCAGTGGCAGTTCAAGGTTGGACAGGGTGACAATGTGGAACAGTGGGATGACATCAGGGGGTATCCTTTGCTGGCGGGGGTCTTGGCATCCTACTCTGTCTTCTTGTGAGATCTCAGGGACCACTTGCGGGTGGTTCTTCTTCTGCAGGAGGTGGGGTTCTGGTGGCCTGTCGTTGTGTGGGGGCCTCCTGTCCACTAGCACCGGCGGAGGTGGTAGGCTGTTCCTGGTCCAGGCTAGTGACAAGGGCCCTTTGTGGTGCCACATGGTCCCGCAATGTGGTGACTATCTGGTTAAGGGCCACGACGATGGTCCCCATTGCGGAACTAATGTTCCTCAGTTCCTCTCTGAACCCCATGTACTGTTCCTCCTGCAGTACCTGGATCTCCTGGAACCTGGCCAGTACCGTAGCCATCGTCTCCTGGGAGCGGTGGTATGCTCCCATGATGGAGGGGAGGGCCTCTTGGAGAGTCGGTTCCCTGGGCCTGTCCCTCCCCGTCGCACAGCAGCCCTCCCAGTTCCCCTGTTTCCCTGGGCCTCTGTCCCCTGGACGGTGTGCCCACTACCACTGCCCCCAGGTCCCTGTTGTTGTTGGGGTGGTGGGTCAACCTGGGTGCCCTGTAGTGGTGGACACACCGCTGATTGACGTGTCCTGGAGACAGAGGCATGGGCCCGCTGGGTGGGAGCTGTGCTGGTGTTCACAGAGGGGGTTAGGTCTGGTGTAGCCTGTGGCTGTCTGTGGGGAGCCGACTGTCCTGAGGTCCCCGATGGGCCGGGCTGGTCATCTGGGTACAGGGAGACAGAGCTGCTGTCATCACTGGGGGCCTCTTCTGGGGGTGGGATGGACATCTCTGGACCCTCCGTGGCGGTGTGGTGGCATTCGGGTCCTGCAGGGGTATAAGAGTATGGTTATTGCTTCTGTGTGTGGCATTTCGTGTAATGGGTGGGTGGCCGTGTACCCCAGTGCTGGCATTCCCTTGTGGGGGCTTTTGTGACGGTGGCTTGTGGGGGTGATGGGTGTGTGCAGTGGGCATGCTTTGGTGATGGGTGTCCATGCTTTGGGGACGCATGCAGGGCTAGGTTTTGGGATGGGTGGGTTGTGATGGTGAGCCATTTGCAAGGAGTTGGTGTGATGGGGGTGGGGTTGAGGGTGGGGGTATGATTTGACATGCAGGTGGGGTGGGGGGAATGAAGTAGTGGAGATTTGACTTACCAGAGTCCATTCCTCCGCCTACTCCTGCGAGGCCGTCAGGATGCAGGATGTGCAAGACTTCCTCCTCCCATGCTGTGAATTCTGGGGGAGTAGGTGGGGGTCCGCCGCCAGTCCGCTGTACCGCGATGTTGTGCCTTGATACCATGGAACGCATCTTCCCCCGTAGGTCGTTCCACCGCTTCCTGATGTCGTCCCGATTGCGTGGATGCTGTCCCACAGCGTTGACCCTGTCCACTATTCTGCTCCATAGCTCCATCTACCTGGCAATGGTGGTGTGCTGCACCTGTGCACCGAAGAGCTGGGGCTCTACACAAACTATTTCCTCCACCATGACCCTGAGTTCTGCGTCAGAGAACCTGGGGTGTCTTTGGGGTGCCATGGGGTGGTGTGGATGAGGTGAGGGGTGGTGTATGTGTTGCAGAGTGTGGTGAGTGTGGTGGTGTATGGTGTTTTGTGCGTGGAAATTGTGTGGGTGATGTTGTGATTTGCCTCTGTGTGATGGTCTACTCTATGCTGTGCTGTCTCTCTCTGTCCTTCAGTCGCAATTGTGGTCGTAAGGGTTTGTGGGTGATGTGGGTGTGTGTTTTATATTTAATTGGGTGTGTGAGAGTGGTGTGTGTATGTGTCTCAGGTGTGTGTATTTTGATTTGTCCAATGTGGTAGTGTTTTGTAAAGGTGTGTGTATTTTGACCGCGGCGGTGTGTACCGCCAATGGAATACTGCGGTTGAAAGACCGCTGCGGGGATTTGTGGGTCGGAATGGCATGGGCGTATTTCTGTTGGCGTGACGGTGGAGGTTTGGTCATCGCCAGTTTTGCGCTGGCCGTTGGTGTGGCGGACTTTTGTTGATGTCGGGTTTTTGGCAGTTTGCCAGTTGCAGGTCAGAATGACCGTGGCGGTTTACCGCGACCGCTGCGGTGTTATGGCGGTCTTCTGACCGGCGGTAAGCGCCTTTTACCGCCGAGGTCAGAATGACCCCCTTAATCTGTTAGCGTGGCTTACCTTTTGCTCAGCAAAGAAAGACAATAACAAGCCCTATGTCCAACCAAGAATCAGGACCAGCACATTAGGACACAGAGCATAAGCACAGTGAATACTGCAGAAGTGTAGATTGATTAATGAAGTTGTCTGGACTGGAGTAATGAGGGCGTCGAAGGCCAGCAAATTAATTGTAGCGGAGCCGGAGAGACAGAATCTTCTGGACTGCAGCTTTAAGAAGAGAGAAGAAAATTACAGAGGTCATTATAAGGTAAGATAGGGAAGGAATGATGTACTGGAAAAGGAGGAACACAGCAAAGCGTAGGGAACCCTGCACTGGAAGACTAAAAACAACAAGGAACATTGGCAGTCACCTCCTAAGTGCATGAAAGACATTTATAATTAGATTCTACGTTACATGCTGTGGACGTTACTCTGTAATCTGGAGGTGTGATGCACAGTTTTATTCCATTCCAACTACTAAATCTTCTATGTCCATGTTTTCCACATCTTACATGCCTGATCCCTTTGAAACTTGAACCAATCCCTAAGTCCTCTCTGAGAGTCTGTGAGAAAACATTATTCCATAATGACTATTGTGTGCCTGTGTGTTCTGGCCATTTCTAATAATCCTGATGAAAATGATTTACACTGAATCAAACAGGAATAAGAGGCTTGAGTACCTACTTTCGAACATGAACCCTTATGCCTCCCACCCCCATGACCCTATAATCTGTCTGAAAAGCAGAGACAAACAGAAGTGTCTTCTCCCCATATGAAGGCTGAACCATGCCTTCAAGCCCCAGAACGCTGCACTGTTGTCCGGGGCGTGGGTAAGACTGGTGGAGGAGAGATACAGGGAAGACTATTTGGTAACAGAGCTGCTGAAGCTCACACTGGGAGTCTTAGGAGAATAGGGATTTAATGGGGAAGCTCTGCCTGTGGTATCAAAGAAAGTCAAAACTCATAAGAAACAGGTACTCAAGAGAGAATTCAGAATTCAGAGTAACTAACATCCAGTGTGTACAAGACATACGCAACAACATTAATAGTAAAGAGGAGGTGAGGTAAAGTACTTTGGCAATCCATACGGTAAGAGTGAAGCTGAGTAAGTTCCTCACCCACTATTAATGTTGCAGATAGTGATCCCCAAATAGCCACAGCATGTGACGGCAGGGACTGTACAGCTGATAACTTCAAGAATGTCATAAAAAGTAATATAAAAACAATACTCACAAGAAACACCATCTAATACTCAAGGAAGTAACCGCACGGATGAGAAACTTTATACACAGTGACAATAGACAGGGAGCTAGAAAGGAGTAGTACTTTACAAGAAGGAGGGTAAAACATAGATTATCTTTGGTAGGAAGCAATCAAACATATTGCACTAGGGAAGTGAGTACTAAGAGAGGCGGGGAAGGGAGGCAGGGACTGTGAGAATGGTCGCTCCATAAATACCAACTCAGGACATACCTGGGGCAGAACCAACTACTTGATGCCCCCCAATCCAGCTTCCAAAGGAATCACAGCACCAAAACTGCCCTGACTGCAGCCACCGTTGACATCCGAACCCTCCTCGACCAAGAAGAAACAGCAGCGTTGATCCTCCTCGATCTCTTGGCAGCCTTCGACACCGTATCCCACAACAGGCTGATCAAAGACTCCACCATATTGGCATCCAAGGGGACGTGCTTAGATGGATCCCCTCCCTCCTCACCGGAACAACCCAGAGGATCCACCTCCCACCTTTCAACTCTGAACCCAAGGAGATCACCTGTGGTGTCCCCCAGGGCTCATCCCTCGGCCCCACACTTTTCAATGCATATATAACCCTGCTGGCCAAATCGTCGGAGCCCACGGTCTCAACATAATTTCCTATGCAGATGACACCCAACTAATTCTCTTATTCACTGAAGACCTCTCCATCACCAGAACCAGCTTCCACAGATGCATGACAAGCATCTCTGATTGGATGAAGAACAACAGTCTGCAGCTGAACACAGACAAGACGGAAGTACTGATCTTTGGCAACAGCAGACCTAGGACCCACACCCACTCCCTCCGATCATCCCAGAAACCTCAGAATCATCATTGACAACAAGCTCACCATGAAATCACAGATCAACGCCTTCTCCTCAGCCTACTTACTCAATTTGTGTATGTTGTGTACGATCTTCAAGTGGCTACCTCTACACACAAGGCGCACCGTGACACAGGCTCTCATTACCAGCCAAATGGACTGTGGCAATGCCCTCTATGTAGGAATCGCCACACACCTCTTACAGAGACTTCAGACCATACAGCACGCCACAGCCAGACTCATCCTCTTTTTTTTTTTAAATCTGTTTATTAAACACAACACACGAACAGCAGTACATTTCCCTTGAATTAGTAAGAGAGTGAACATTTTTCTCTTTTCATGTGCCTCTACACGTACTTGTAATTCCTATACAGTACGGTTACAGTTTAATGTACTGACATACAACTTAACTTGGTGCATTTTATAACAATAGGCATATCTGTAGTTTTGCTTAAGTATATTTTATGGTATTCTAAGTGATTGCGGTAACATTCACCTATGTAGGCATGAAATATGTTAGTGCTTTGCTTGCGTGTTATATGGTTTGTAATGGGGCGAGGGCAGGGCTGACAGAGCATCGGCAGCCACTATCAACTTGCGTGTTCGCATCTGGGTGAAGTTGCGCTTGTTATCCAGCTGTATGTTTTCGGGCTAATATGACGAGATCAGCTGGGGTGTTACGCCAAGTGTGATATGTTCCTTGTCGTGATTGCTAAATATTTACTTGCAGGGCATTTTGTTCATGTCACGTATTTCAAGGGGGTATTTATCATCTCTAGACTCTATTTGTACTACAAAGTGGTCCCAGTGTTCGGCACCCTCTTGTATCTGGCCTCTAAGTTGCAGCTGTCTTAGAGTGTGGGCCTCTGCTAGTGTGGAGCTGTGCAAGGCTGCAAGCCAGGCGGAATAGGGGGGTGCATTAGGGGCCTTCCAGTGTGTAGCGATCAATCGCTTGTATATTACAAACGCAAGATCTATAAACTTGTGAGTGTGTTTTTCATTCTTGCCCCGGTAACGTATACCCAGCAAGCAGGATTCCGGTGTGGGTGTAAGCGTGTTATCTATTATGTCTGCTACCGTCTCGGTAATGCGTCACCAGCCAGTATTTATTGTGTGGCATTCCCAAACCATATGGTAGAAATTAGCAGCGGGGGTAGCACATCTAGGGCATTCTGATTTAGAGTTTGGGTATATTTTGTTGATACGGGACGGAGATAGATATGCTTGGTGGATGTAATTGAATTGAATGCATCTCAGTCTGACGTTACGGGATACGGATTTAATCGTGGTGAGGGCAGCTTCCCAGGACTTCTGGTCGACTGGTGTGGGGAGGACCCCATCCCAGCGGCTTTTAACTTGGGTCAGAGCAGTACAGGTATGTGTTAGGAGTATTTTATATAATTTAGTAATGCTGCCCTTTGTGTTTCCTATAGTGAGTAAAGGGGATTCGTCGGGTTCATTTGGGTTGCGCCCCCAAAAGTTTTGTAGAAGTTTGTTAATGGCGTTAAATGTTAAGCCAGACTCATCCTCTGCCTTCCCTGATGAACCCACATCACACCCCACCCCAGGCAACTCCACTAGCTCCCCATACCGAAGAGATGCCAATTCAAGCTGCTGACCCATGCACACAAGACTCTACACAACAAATGACCCGCGTACATTAGCCACCGCCTGAACTTCCACCAACCGTTGAGAAGACTACGCTCTGCCGCGCTTTCAGTTGCCCATATTCCCCGCATCTACCGAAGCAGACGTGGAGGAGGCTCCTTCTCTCACATCGCAGTTAAAACCTGGAACAACCCCCCACGCACCTCCGGACCATCACCTCACTTCCAAAATTCCAAATGTCCCTCAAGACCTGGCTGTTCGAATAAGCTTCCGGGACCTGCAAGCGCCTGGATACCGAGTGATTAGCCGCACTTTATAAATCCTGATTGATTGATTGATTGAGTGGAAGTTGAAGAAACAAGGAAGCACTGGCATAGAGCTAGCTGAAGAAACAGCAAAACTCAGCAGAAAGGTGGAGATTTAGGAAACAAGCAAGCACTACAGAACAATGCAGGGTTAGGGAGAAAGGGTGCACTGTTAGGCAGAGCTGTTCAAGAAACAACACCGGCAATCAGTGCATCTCAGGACACAAGCAGTATCTATTACCCTGGAATCTCTAAAACAGAAGATCAGCCAAACATCAACATAGCTTCAATGACCGTGGACTGAGGTTAACCGGCTTGGAAAGAGCCGACTAATCCCCACATGCTCAGGTGCAATCAGTCTGGCACCGGCCAGCTGCAGGTGTGCTGATTCCTCTACCCATCCTTGGACTCCAAGAGAGGAGACAAGGCAATGAGCAGGGAAATCTAGAAAAGTCATCACTAGCAGCCAAACTCAGCATGGATCCTGGAATGTCGAGGAACCTGGAAAGTATTCTTCAGATACTCTACTAGATCGAGGCTTCTGAGGAATGTCATATCTGGGAGGAATACCATCCTAATTGTCACACAGCCGGAGAGGGATCGAAATTAAATGGAAGTTCAGAATGTTGTCCAAAAGGCTGGAAGTCAGCATATGGATATAGCTGAAAGTCAGTTAGCTTAGTCAGACAGCGGAAAGTCCCACAGATAGGTCCCTTAGAGGATACTAGCACGTCATGACAACCAGTACGATTTACTCTTCCCGCCAAGGGGAGCCTGTCATTTATCAGTAACTGATTACTGAACATTTAATGATGAGCCCTCACGAGAGTACAGGGAAACGTAAGAAACTGAGGTGAACAAATATGCAGTTATTACGTTCTGGGTATTTTCTTGTGGTGGGCATAATATCTAGAATTTGCTGTATCTTATTTATATGATACTATAAGGAAATTACACAGAATCACCCCAGGAGCATAACCTAGCACTTAGCGCTATTTTCTTAGCTCAGAAGGCACCCTAGCATCCACAATGGACTCGGGGATGCATTTTATAATAAGAAAATACCCTAAATGTAAAAGACCATGAACAGCAGCAGCCAACAGCCGCTCGTGCATGCCAAATTATTTTTTCCTGTGCTCCTGTGGTAGGCTTTTTGTGCTAAATTACTCATAACTACTTGAGCAGGCATGATCATGTCGTTTTCAGTAATTCTGCCTCAAGAGAGTATCTGGAAATTACTAAAATCATTTTGATTATTCTGGCATAATAAAAATTTCACCCAGGCCTAGTATTTAAAATGTTTTTCAATCTTTTCTCCCCTACATTTCAACCAAGATGTAGCTACATCACAGGCACTTCACCAATAGCCACTACATCATTGAGGTAAATGTAAAATTTCATTTAGTACTACAGCAACTACCCATGCCTATTTTTTTTAAAAATGTTAATAAGTTTGTTAATTTTGCTAGCTAATCATTTTATTCTTAATTGTAAAACATTCCCTTAACTTATTCAAACTAAATGTATTTTAATTTAATAATTATCTTTATCCTAATCCTAATATTGACTTGGATGCAAGATTTATTCTAATTACATTTAATTTAATTGATTTCTGCATTATTTTATCCCAATGTTAAACCTAAACTAACTAATTGTAATTAAATTAATTTAAACTATCTTTAACATAAAAACAATTTTAATGCTAAGCATTACATTTTTTTTAATGAATTTAATACTGATGAAATATGATGTTACTTTATTATTTAGTATTACTTCTCTATGACTTGCTAAACGTATTGTAAATTAAGTTCTTATAAAGACAATGGGGGTCATTCAGACCTTGGCGGACGGCGGAGGCCGTCCGCCAAGGTACCGCCGACAAATGACCGCGGCGGCCATTCAAACATTTCCGCTGGGCCGGCGGGCGCTCTCCAAAAGAGCGCCCGCCGGCCCAGCGGAAATGCCCCTGCAACGAGGACGGCGGCTCAGAATTGAGCCGGCGTAGTTGCAGGGGTGCGACGGGTGCAGTTGCACCCGTCGCGTATTTCAGTGTCTGCAAAGCAGACACTGAAATACTTTGTGGGGCCCTCTTACGGGGGCCCCTGCAGTGCCCATGCCATTGGCATGGGCACTGCAGGGGCCCCCAGGGGCCCCGCGGCACCCCCTACCGCCATCCTGTTCATGGCGGGTTTCCCGCCATGAACAGGATGGCGGTAGGGGGTGTCTGAATCCCCATGCCGCCATGGAGGATTCAATGGGGCAGCGGTAAACCGGCGGGAGACCGCCGGTTTACCCTTTCTGACCGCGGCTGAACCGCCGCGGTCAGAATGCCCTTGGGAGCACCGCCAGCCTGTTGGCGGTGCTCCCGTGGTCGGTGACCCTGGCGGTCACCGGCCGCCAGGGTCAGAATGACCCCCAATATCTAAGATGACCTAAATCCTAATCCTTACTTTTTCCTTAAATTAATGCTTTTAAAAAAAAGTCAAATAATTTAAATAAATATCAGTAACCTACCTATGGCACTAATCATAATCCCCATATTTTAGAAAAATTTAATTAAACTAATTGTGTAACCCTTCATGTTTTCTTTTAAATGTTAATAATTATTTTACCCTTAACTACAATTAATACGAGTATACTTAGTTGATGTAGTGACAATCTCTGTAGTTACTGGATCGATGAAGTGTCATCAATGATGAGGCATCAAGGTTATTCATTTCTCAGGCTGCTTCCAGGAAAGGCATTTCAATGAATAAATATATCATAAGGAAACTAAAAGTGAAAGGATAAAGAAAAATACAGCTCTCTGATTACCTAATAATCTGCATGTGTGGTACTCTGCTTCACCTGACATAAGTCAAGAATGTTTGTGTGTGCTCATATCGGTGCATTTTGTGATATGCTTAATTCGTTCATATCTTGATCCAAAATCTTACATCAACCAGTTGTAAATAACAACCACACATCCACACATACAATGCAAGTCTAACATTATAATTGTTTTTGCAAAGCTGTCTCTTTTTGGACTTTAACGCACACCCCATTGGCTCATTGGTCAGTTGGCTCTCTTTATTCATCTGGATTGTGGTCTCCAGATCCAGATAAAAACAATTCAAAAGTAATTTATTGACAAGGCACTAGTTTTCATAAGCGGCCTCCAAACGGAACACAATGCACCAGATGCGGTCTCTTGAACTAGATACAGTGCTCAGGATGTAGCCTCTATAACTGAAATCACTGCGTCTTGGGAGGCTCCTTGAGCTTGGTGCTATACACCCAATATGGCTTCCAGATCTGGCCACAGTTCTCCAGATATGGCTACTAGAGCTTGACCAGATTCTGTACTCTTGACATGCCCTCCAGAAATGAACAATACTGTGGACCTGCACCTAGAACTAAATACAACACTTCAGAAATGGCCTCCTGAAGAGGAAACAGCAACAGCAGAGGGCAACTGCAGAGCAGGGCACTTAGGGGCATATTTATACTCTGTTTGCGCCAAAATTGCGTTGTTTTTTTTAATGCAATTTCGACGCAAAACTAACTCCATATTTATACTTTGGCGTTAGACGCGTCTAGCGCCAAAGTCCATGGAGTTAGCATAATTTTTTAGCGTGGACACCTACTTTGCGTTAATTATATGCAAGGTAGGCGTTCCCGTCGAAAAAATCGACTCCGAGGCATGTGCGTCGGATTTATATTCCCAGGCAAAAATCACACCCGGAGTGGGCGGGTCAAAAAAAATGACGTACGGCCGCTTTTGCGCCGTTTTTTTTGCGCCTGCAAAAGGCAGGCGTTAAGGGACCTGTGGGCTCTGAAGGAGCCCAGCGGTGCCCTCCCATGCCCCCAGGGACACCCCCTGTCACCCATGCCCACCCCAGGAGGACACCCAAGGCTGGAGGGACCCATCCCAGGGACATTAAGGTAAGTTCAGGTAAGTGTTTTTTTTTTTTTTTTTGTGGCATAGGGGGGCCTGATTTGTGCCCCCCTACATGCCACTATGCCCAATGACCATGCCCAGGGGACAGAAGTCCCCTGGGCATGGCCATTGGGCAAGGGGGCATGACTCCTGTCTTTGCTAAGACAGGAGTCATTTCTATGGGGGTTGGGAGTGAAAAAAAATGGCGCAAATCGGGTTGAGGCGAAAAAATTGCCTCAACCTGACTTGCCCCATTTCTTGACGCCCAAGCCCCATATCCCCCTACGCCGGCGCTGCCTGGTGAACGTCTTTTTTTTAACGCACACCAGACGGCGCTGGCGGCTAACGCCGGCTAACGTCATTCAATAAATACGGCGCCCGCATGGCGCTTCAGAATGGCGTTAGCCGGCGCTAATTTTTTTGACGCAAAACTGCGTTGGCGCAGTTTTGCGTCAAAAAGTATAAATATGGGCCTTAATGTCACAGTCTACTGGATCTGAACCTTCAAAAAAGATGATTATAGCTCAGTCTTTCTATCACCCAAATAAATATATTCAGTATCAGTATTGATGACTTAAACACTATGGGCCCGACTCACAAAGGTACTTACATGTAGTAAAGTTACGAGTGCGGAGTCTCTGCACTCATGGCGGACTCCCCCCCTCGAGGTGGAGTCTTTGCACTGAGAACTGCAGTGCGGAGATTTCATCCTGAGTGCAGAAAATCCACCCCAAGTGTGGATACTCCGCACTCATAACATTATAACACGTAAGTACCTTCGTGAATTGAGACCTATGTTCTATAGAAAAACATTTTGGATTTTTTAATAATACAGGTTTTCCATTGTTTATTTGGGAAGGAAAAGGTTTATCATGGCTGTAAGCCCCATATTATTAGAGAAACCTTTAGACCACTGTTTCCCAAACTGTGGGTCCCAACCCAGTGATGGGTCCTGAGCTGATTTTTAGTGGGTCATGAAAGTTTAAGCAACAAAAAAGGTGCATTTAAGTACAGTACTTATCTTGTCATCTTTGCTGTGCTTAAAAGAAAGGGATCAAATGTCAGGCTATGGACCTGATTTAGACCTTGTCGGTAACAGGTCTGCAGCCACTTTTTTGACAGAAAGCCCATCTCCTGGCTCAGCGGTAGGCCCACTCAATTTAGATGTCGGAGGTCCAATGGTTGATAACCCGCTTGAGTCCGACTGACTCTGCCAAGGATTCATATAAGTCACCAGGGTACCACTGGAAATAGTGGCTGGTGGCGGGACACCAGCCACACTTACCGCTGTGCAGATTTGGATGTGCCTTACCACTAAGCAAAAAGGGGCGGTTCGACCTCCACTTCTGACTTGGTGGATTGGGGGGAAAAGGGGAGCAAACTCACCCTTTTTCCCAATTCTACTTCCATTTCAGGCTGGACATGACTGGACAACACCCTCCCTTGCTGCTGCCACTGAACCACAGAGACAACATGGCCCCCCGTAGCTGGAGACAAAGGTAGGGAACCCCCATTGGCTGTGAACATTGAGGAGGCACTGCACATGTTACTGCACATGAGATCAGTACTAGTGCAAACATATACATGTCCCAATAATTATTTTAAATTACTGTGACATGCATATGCCGGGTACACAGGTGGGTGAAACCCGGATGGGGGCACAATGGTACACAGCACATATCGCACATATACACAACTGTTATCATGGTGTCAGTTTTCATTGCCAAATAAATGCTAGCACCAAAATGACGGTACAGTCACACCTGTCAACTGTGTCCATGTGTGCACATTGCAGGGGGACCTGTACCTGTGAAGTTATGCTTTGAGTTATGTGTGTGAGTTAGTAGGTTAGTACTACTCTTTAGTACCCTACGTTAGTAGTGTGTGTGTGATTGGCTGGGTGAGGTGGAGGGAGATGTGTTAGGTGATGTGGATGTGGTTGTGTCCGTAGGTGTGCCACTTGCATATGGCATTGTTGTTGTTGTGTATGTTGTGCTGTGTGTTGCATTGCAGCATGCAACATTCAGGTGAGTGTTGTGTAGCGGTCATTGTGATGTGTGTTGTTATAATGTGTGAGTGTGTGTGTGTAGATGAGTGTGTAGTAGCGTTGGTTTTTGCGGTTGTGTTTGTATATTGTGCCATGGATGTACTTTAATGTGTGTTTGCGGCATGTACGTGTTGTGTTGTAGTGTAATGGCAATGGATAATTGTGTGTATGTGGTGTGTGATGCAGGGGGGCATATATGGCAAAGATACAGTGTGTGTGTGTGACTTATCTCTATTCCACAGCCACTGCCATTGTACAATGCCCATTGAGTCCAACAATGTCCTCTCTTCATCAGCGAACCTCCATTATTATACCATCTGCCAGACTCTAACAGTCTTCTCGGGTCCGCCACTGCAGCAGTTTGGTGGTAACTCTGCTGAAATCTAAATTAGACCCTATGGCCGTCATTATGACATTGGTGGTAAATCCCACTTACCACCATGCTGACTGCCGCCAACATACTGCTGCCGCTGCGGATATCTGTTCACCATATTATGACACACACACACCAATCCATCACTATACAGCCACAGACACAACTCCGCCACACCAAAGGTCGGTGATAAACTGGTGGTGTCAAAACCCACGTCGTTATGCCAACAGAACAATGCCCACCACATTATGACCCACGAATCACCATGGTGGACAGTCAATGGCGGTAAACCATTGGTGGTACATACCGCCGTGCTCAAAATACACCCACACATACAAAACAACACATTGGACAATTCAAACTACACACACCTGCCACCCATGCACACACCACACCCATACCACTATAAAACACACACACACATTACCCACAACCCTTTACCATTACAAACCTTTGGCATGGGACAGACACCACGACCACAGACAAGACCAGAGCCACACTCCACCATCACCTATACACCACCCACGCACCTCACAACACGCACCCCAACACATCACGGGTAGAGCCACAGCTATTTGGAGCACAGGTGCAGCAGATATCCATTGCTAGCAAGATAGAGCTATCGCGGAGGATCGTGGACAGGGTCAACGCCATGGGACAGCACCCAAGAACAAGGGATGACATCAGGAAGAGGTGGAACAACCTATGGGGGAAGGTGCATTCTACTGCAGCAAGACACCAACTAGCTGTACAGAGGACTGGCGGTGGACCCCCATCTCCTCCCCCACAACTAACAACATGGAAGGAGCAACTCTTGGCAATCATGCATCCTGAGGGCTTGGCAGGAGTAGCAGGAGGACTGGACTCTGGTAAGTCAACTCTTTACTACTATCACCCCCCTACCTGCATGCCATCACATACCCTCACCCTCACTCCGATCACTCCACTCCACTCCATCCCACACACCCCACCATCACAACACACTCATCCCAATGCCAAGCCCTGCATGCACCACCAATGCATGGACACCACTCACAGCCTTACATGGACACCTATCACTAAAGCATGCACACTGGAGAGATTCAGCTTGCCCACCACATACCAACTCACACAAGTTAAAGCTGCCAGGGCAAATATAGCCAAAGGGAGCAACCCACCCATGCACAAAATGTCACACACAGAAACAATAACACTGCATTTACATCCCCACAGGTATCCCAACCAATTTCACTGGAGAAGAGGTGCCAGCACTAGCTAGTCCCCCCACAGAAGAGGCCCACAGTGATGACAGCGACTCTGCTCGCCTGGATCTGGATGACCAACCTGGCCCATGAGGGACCTCTGGACAGTCGGTTACCCAGGCACAGTCACACACCACCACAGAGCCTCCCCATCTGGAAACACCACCACAGCACCCACCCAGTGTACCCATACCTCTGTCCCCAGGACACGCCAATCAGCAGTGGGTCCACCACTACAGGGACCCCAGGGCACACCTCATACCCAGGACATTCAGGGACCTGGGGTCAGTGACAGTGGGCACACGGTTCAGGGGACAGAGGCACAGGTCAACAGGGAAGCTGGGAGGACTGCTGTGCACCAGGGGGAGGACAGGCGCAGGGAACCGACTCTCCAGGAGGCACTCACTGAGATCCTGGGAGCATACCAACATTCCCAGGATACGCTGGGCCAGATCCTGGACAATGTGCAGGAGAACAGGAAGCTGCAAGAGGGATAGTACCAGGGGTGCTGGCAGACATGGACAACATCATGAGGGGGCAGTCTTACAACAGCGGGCCTGTGCCACTAGCCAGACATCTGAACAACCTTCCACCTCCGCTGCCGCTAGTGGACAGGATCAACAGGCCGCCAGCGCCCCCTCCCACTGCAGAAGGTGAATCACCCTGCAAACGTTCCCTGCGATCCAGGCAGAAGCCAGAGACTATTGCCAAGACCCCCGCCAGGAAATAAGACTTTCCTGATTGTCACCCTTGTGTCCCACTCTGTCACCCTGTCCACCTTGAACTGCCATTGCTCCCCTTCCTATGCCCCCTTGGACAATGCAACTGTGCTACTAACAGACTGGAACAATACCCTGGACTTTCCTCCATCATCACCCCAGCCCATTGCACTTCACCCTTTTCTTCTTAGTACTGCAATAAACACACTTTGAAAAAATACAAGTATGGAGTATGTCAAATAATTTGAGTATGTATTCGTTTATCAAACATTGCAAATCAACTGTACAGTAATGTGCACATAGGATAGACCTGTAGTTGGCTGCAGTGAACACACCAGGAGCGATAGTGGGGCACCAACATCTGCAAAAACAGTTTCCAAAGGGTATAGTGAGTGGGCATAGAAGTGGGAAATAACAGCCTGCCAGTGACAATGTGAAACAAAAAAATTACAATGCAATGTGAAGTACCTCTGTCTTACCTATGTGTGGAAATATTGTCAAAACACTGCAGTTCTGTTGTCTTCATCCTCATCCTCTGCCTCCTCATCTTCACTGTCCACAGGGTCCACTGCTGCCACACGGTCATCTCCAGCCTCCTTCTCCTGCAGAAAAGGCACCTGGCGTCTCAAGGGAAGGTTATGCAACATGCAGCATACCACGATTATCCGGCAGACCTTCTTGGGTGAGTAGCACAGGGATCCACCTGTTAGATGGAGGCACCGAAACCTGGCCTTCAAGAGGCCAAAGGTACGTTCATTGATCCTTCTTGTTCGCCCATGTGCCTCATTGTAACGTTCCTCTGCCCTTGTCCTGGGATTCCTCACAGGGGTCAGTAGCCATGATAGGTTGGGGTAACCAGAGTCACCTGCAAATATCGAGGGACAACATTTAGCCACACACTATCCCTTATGGCCCACACCATACCCATACACCAACATCCACTGGGTGGGAACCAGGGCTCACCTATTAGCCACACCCTGTGTCTTTGTAGTTGGCCCATCACATTTGGGAGGCTATTATGCCTCAGGGTAAAGGCATCATGCACAGACCCAGGATACTTCGCATTAACGTGGGAGATGTACTGGTCCTCCAGGCACACCATCTGGAAACTCTTTTGATTTCTGAAGACCTGTTCATTTTGCCGGGGGGGCAAAATCAGCCTTCACTCTGGCCAGATCCTCCACCTGGTGGAAAACAATGTAGCTACACGTGTTTAATCAGGGCAGACTACACTCTGGTCAGCACTATTGAGAACATTGGCTGTGACATTCCTGCTGCCAAGCCCGCTGTCACTTGGAAAGAACCAGTTGCCAAGAAATGGAGCACTGATAGCACTTGCACAAGAGGGGGGATCCCAGTGGGGTGACGGATAGCAGATATCAGGTCAGGCTCCAGTTAGGCACACACCTCCGTGATTGTTGCCCTGTCCAGTCTATAGGTGAGGATAATGTGCCTGTCCTCCATTGTTGCAAAGTATACCAGGGGCCTGTACACGGGGGGATGTCTCCATCTCCTATTCATCCGCAGCGGTTGCAATCTGTGGTGCAAATGAGTCAGGAGCCGGTCATAAACTGTACATTATAGCCACAACAGTACAATGCATGATGTTATTTTGAAATGTTTATGTGACATTTGTCCCGTATGTACAATTGTGAACTGTGACGCAGTTATAATCCAGAGCCTGCCCCCTCCATGAAATGGCGTCCGCCTGTCCTGTGTGGATGGACAGGTGGAAGTGAGGTAATTCTGCTGACGTTGTGCGCCGTTGCGGGAGGCGGTCGGGAACCGCCGTGCATCGCCTCATTGGATAATATTCGGCCCTATGGGGTACAGTGGCCAATGGTGATGTACCCCGGCGTTGATGGTATGCACCGCCACGGATGTGACCGCCATTTTCTATCTGTTCACTCACTTGCTACCTGACCTTCAACAGGAGAGGACCTACACTGCATGTGCTGCTGTGACGTGTGTCTGGAACCTACCATGGCTCGTGTGACTGGGAAAAGGGCCCCTGCCTTCACCTTGGCGTAGTTGGAACGACTGGTGGATGGGGTCCTACCCCAGTACGGACTGCTGTATGGGCCTCCAGACCAACAGGTGAGTACACTCTGAGCACGATGCATGGGGCATGAATGCATGGAGTGGTGTGTGTGAAGGCCTTGTGTAGGGGGGGTTGGTGGATGTTCCCTGGGCGACGTGCAGCTTGTGTGCTGGGCCATGTCTGTGCAAATGGGGATGGGAAGAGGTATGGTGGGCCATGAGTGTAACAGGCAGGACAGTCTGACTAATACCTTTCCCTTTGTGTATTTTCTCAGCAGGTCAGCGCCCATCAAAAGAAGGGTATATGGTGTGCCATCGCCAAGGACGTGCGGACCCCGGAGGGTCTACTGCAAGCGGAGCACCCACTGTCGGAAACGGTTGGAGGACCTGAGACGCTGGCCATGGAAGACGGCGGAGGCCCAGCTGGGGATGGCCTCCCAATGAGGAAGGCGTGCCCGTCGAACCCTGACCCCCCTGATGGCCCGCATACTGGCGGTGGCCTATCTGGAGCTGGATGGGCACTTGAGGGCATCACAGCAGCCACAAGGGGGTGAGTACAGTTCCCATAATTACAACTTACGCATGGTAGGGTGGTATCCGGGTGGGGGATGTGTGTATGTGGGTGCTCCTAGGCCAGGCCTGACATCGCAGAGTAGGTCCCATTTTGGGCAGGGTTCTGATGTGATATTCCTCCTACATGCTATTAGGCATCCACTACTGGGCAGGGCTGTGTGGGTCCCAGGTATGCTGCAATTGGCGGTATGTGTCCCTCCCCATGCCCTGGTGACTAGCATTGTTACTGGGAGTGCACTGCATAGTGCGTAGGGCTGTTCACTGTGTGTGAGGGTGCTATGTACGCCAACAGTGGTGTTGGTGCAGCTATTGACCAAATGTTTCTTGGTCTCTTCCTCCCCCTTTTTGTTTTGTCATCTTGTCCTTATGTGCATTAGCATAATCTGGCAGAGGAGCAGAGGCACCGGCGATGGAGGGAGCTGCATCCGACAGGACCCAGGAGGCAGAGTCCACCGACGGTGAGGGCACCAGTGGGAAGGAGGGCGAGGTGACCACCACGGTAGAGATTGGAGGGGACAGTTTGGACACAGATACCTCCTCCAATGGAAGTTCCCTGGTGGTGGCAGACACCTCTGTGCCCACCCCA
This sequence comes from Pleurodeles waltl, assembly GCF_031143425.1. Classification (NCBI taxonomy): domain Eukaryota; kingdom Metazoa; phylum Chordata; class Amphibia; order Caudata; family Salamandridae; genus Pleurodeles; species Pleurodeles waltl. Next base: position 19,482,712 of record NC_090440.1, read on the forward strand.
GCTACAGGTACAGCTGCCACCCCGGTACCAGCACCGCCCTCCCAGCAGCCCCTCAGCGAGTTGCCCATGCACGCTCACCCAGGAGGGTGGGCATCTCCTTCTCCCCAGGCACCTCAGGCCCTGCCACAGTTAGCCCTGCTGCCCTGAGTAAGGAGGCTATTGACCTCCTGCGATCCATCTCTGTTGGGCAGTCAACCATTGTGAACGTCATCCAGGGGCTGGCAGCCCAAATACAACAAACCAATGCATTTCTGGAAAGCATTCACACTGGCTTGGCGGCCCAATAGAGCTCAATCTAGGCTCTGGCCTGCTCTCTGATGGAAGACATTGTCCCTGTTTCCACCCTCCTCCCTCCAACGTCCTCTACCCAATCCCATTCCCCTCAACCCCAACCTATCCCAAGCACACAGGCAGACCAGCATGCACACAAGACAACACCCAAGAGTGGCACAGGCAAACACAAGCACCACACTTCATTCCACAGGCACTCACACAAACACCATCCAGATGCAGACATACCAACATCCACTGCCTCCACTGTGTCCACTTCTGTAGGAGGCTGGACTAGCTTGTAGTGAGTACCCAGGGGTACTTACACCTTGCACCAGGCCCAGGTATCCCTTATTAGTGTAGAGGGGTGTCTAGCAGCTTAGGCTGATAGATAATGGTAGCTTAGCAGAGCATCTTAGGCTGAACTAGGAGACGAGTGAAGCTCCTACAGTACCACTAGTGTCATATGCACAATATCATAAGAAAACACAATACACAGATATACTAAAAATAAAGGTACTTTATTTTTATGACAATATGCCAAAAGTATCTCAGTGAGTACCCGGAGTATGAGGATAGCAAATATACACAAGATATATGTACACAATACCAAAAATATGCAGTATAGTATTAGAAGACAGTCCAAACAATTTATAGTTACAATAGGATGCAATGGGGACACATAGGGATAGGGGCAACACAAACCATATACTCCAAAAGTGGAATGCGAACCACGAATGGACCCCAAACCTATGTGACCTGGTAGAGGGTCGCTGGGACTGTAAGAAAACAGTGAGGGTTAGAAAAAATAGTCCACCCCAAGACCCTGAAAAGTGAGTGCAAAGTGCACGAAAGTTCCCCAAAGAGCACAGAAGTCGTGATAGGGGAATTCTGCAGGAAAGACCAAAACCAGCAATGCAACAACGATGGATTTCCAGACGAGGGTACCTGTGGAACAAGGGGACCAAGTCCAAAAGTCACGACAAAGTTGAGAGTGGGCAGATGCCCAGGAAATGCCAGCTGTGGGTGTAAAGAAGCTGCTACTAGGAAGTAGAAGCTGAGGATTCTGCAGGAAAAACAAGGGCTAGAAACTTCCCCTTTGGAGGATGGATGTCCCACGCCGTGGAGAGTTGTGCAGAAGTGTTTTCCTGAAGAAAGACCGCAAACAAGCCTTGCTAGCTGCAAGTCGTGCGGTTAGGGTTTTTGGATGCTGCTGTGGCCCAGGAGGGACCAGGATGTCGCCAATTGCGTCAGGGGACAGAGGGAGCGCCCAGCAAGACAATGAGCCCTCTCAGAAGCAGGCAGCACCCGCAGAAAAGCCGGAACAGGCACTACAAAGAGGAGTGAAACGGTGCTCACCCGAAGTTGCACAAAGGAGTCCCACGTCGCCGGATGACAACTCAGGAGGTCGTGCAATGCAGGTTAGAGTGCCGTGGACCCAGGCTTGGCTGTGCACAAAGGATTTCCGCCGGAAGTGCACAGAGGCCGGAGTAGCTGCAAAAGTCGCGGTTCCCAGCAACGCAGTCTGGTGTGGGGAGGCAAGGACTTACCTCCACCAAACTTGGACTGAAGAGTCACTGGACTGTGTGAGCCACTTGGACAGAGTTGCTGGATTCAAGGGACCTCGCTCGTCGTGATGAGAGGAGACCTAGGGGATCGGTGATGCAGTTCTTTGGTGCCTGCGGTTGCAGGGGGACGATTCCGTCGACCCACGGGAGATTTCTTCGGAGCTTCTAGTGCAGAGAGGAGGCAGACTACCCCCACAGCATGCACCACCAGGAAAGCAGTCGAGAAGGCGGCAGGATCAGCGTTACAGAGTTGCAGTAGTCGTCTTCGCTACTTTGTTGCAGTTTTGCAGGCTTCCAGCGCGGTCAGCAGTCGATTCCTTGGCAGAAGGTGAAGAGAGAGATGCAGAGGAACTCTGATGAGCTCTTGCATTCGTTATCTAAGGAAATCCCCAAAGCAGAGACCCTAAATAGCCAGAAAAGAGGGTTTGGCTACTTAGGAGCGAAGATAGGCTAGCAACACCTGAAGGAGCCTATCAGAAGGAGTCTCTGACGTCACCTGCTGGCCCTGGCCACTCAGAGCAGTCCAGTGTGCCAGCAGCACCTCTGTTTCCAAGATGGCAGAGGTCTGGAGCACACTGGAGGAGCTCTGGGCACCTCCCAGGGGAGGTGCAGGTCAGGGGAGTGGTCACTCCCCTTTCCTTTGTCCAGTTTCGCGCCAGAGCAGGGATGAGGGGTCCCTGAACCGGTGTAGACTGGCTTATGCAGAAATGGGAACCATTTGTGCCCATCAAAGCATTTCCAGAGGCTGGGGGAGGCTACTCCTCCCCTGCCTTCACACCATTTTCCAAAGGGAGAGGGTGTAACACCCTCTCTCTGAGGAAGTCCTTTGTTCTGCCTTCCTGGGCCAAGCCTGGCTGGACCCCAGGAGGGCAGAAACCTGTCTGAGGGGTTGGCAGCAGCAGCAGCTGCAGTGAAACCCCTGAAAAGGCAGTTTGGCAGTACCCGGGTCTGTGCTACAGACCCGTGGGATCATGGGATTGTGCCAACAATGCCAGGATGGCATAGAGGGGACAATTCCATGATCATAGACATGTTACATGGCCATATTCGGAGTTACCATTGTGAAGCTACACATAGGTAGTGACCTATATGTAGTGCACGCGTGTAATGGTGTCCCCGCACTCACAAAGTCCGGGGAATTGGCCCTGAACAATGTGGGGGCACCTTGGCTAGTGCCAGGGTGCCCACACACTAAGGGGGTCATTCCAAGCTTGGCGGGCGGCGGGAGCCGCCCGCCAAGCGGGAACCACCAGAAGACCATACCGCGGTCAAAAGACCGCGGCGGTCATTCTGGCTTTCCCACTGGGCTGGCGGGCGACCGCCAAAAGGCCGCCCGCCAGCCCAGTGGGAAACACCCTTCTACGAGGAAGCCGGCTCCGAATGGAGCCGGCGGAGTGGAAGGTGTGCGACGGGTGCAGTAGCACCCGTCGCGAATTTCAGTGTCTGCTAAGCAGACACTGAAATTCAAAGTGGGGCCCTCTTACGGGGGCCCCTGAAGTGCCCATGCCATTGGCATGGGCGCTGCAGGGGCCCCCAGGGGCCCCACGACACCCCTCACCGCCATCCTGTTCCTGGCGGTCGAAACCGCCAGGAACAGGATGGCGGTGAGGGGGTCGGAATCCCCCATGGCGGCGCAGCAAGCTGCGCCGCCATGGGGGATTCCTCAGGGCAGCGGAAAACCGGCGGGACACCGCCGGTTTTCCGTTTCTGACCGCGGCCATACCGCTGCGGTCAGAATGCCCTTAGGAGCACCGCCAGCCTGTTGGCGGTGCTCCCGCCGACCCCGGCCCTGGCGGTCAAGGACCGCCGGGGTCGGAATCACCCCCTAAGTAACTTAGCACCCAACCTTTACCAGATAAAGGTTAGACATATAGGTGACTTATAAGTTACTTAAGTGCAGTGTAAAATGGCTGTGAAATAACGTGGACGTTATTTCACTCATGCTGCAGTGGCAGGCCTGTGTAAGAATTGTCAGAGCTCCCTATGGGTGGCAAAAGAAATGCTGCAGCCCATAGGGATCTCCTGGAACCCCAATACCCTGGGTACCTCAGTACCATATACTAGGGAATTATAAGGGTGTTCCAGTATGCCAATGTAAATTGGTAAAATTGGTCACTAGCCTGTTAGTGACAATTTGAAAGAAATGAGAGAGCATAACCACTAAGGTTCTGATTAGCAGAGCCTCAGTGAGACAGTTAGTCATAGCACAGGTAACACATACAGGGCACACTTATGAGCACTGGGGCCATGGCTGGCAGGGTCCCAGTGACACATACAACTAAAACAACATATATACAGTGAAATATGGGGGTAACATGCCAGGCAAGATGGTACTTTCCTACACAAACCCCCCCCCCCCCAAACGAAGGACAATAAGACTAGCCATGACCTGATGAGTCTTCATTGTCTAAGTGGAAATATCTGGAGAGTCCATCTGCATTGGAGTGGGTTCTCCCAGGTCTATGTTCCACTGTATAGTCCATTCCCTGTAGGGATATGGACCACCTCAACAATTTAGGATTTTCACCTTTCATTTGTTTTAGCCAAAGTAGAGGCTTGTGGTCTGTCTGAACAATGAAGTGAGTGCCAAACAGGTATGGCCTCAACTTCTTCAGTGCCCAGACCACAGCAAAGGCCTCCCTCTCTATGGCAGACCAACGTTTTTCTCTAGGGGTCAACCTCCTGCTGATAAAAGCAACAGGTTGATCCTGGCCCTCAGAATTAAGTTGTGAAAGGACTGCCCCTACCCCTAATCAGATGCATCAGTTTGGACAATGAATTTTTTGGAGTAACAGGGGCTTTTCAGGACAGGTGCAGAGCACATGGCCTTCTTCAGCTCCTCAAAAGCTTTCTGACAGCTAGCTGTCCACAGGCAAGCTGTCTCCAGTATCTATGGTGTGCTCACACCAAGAAGTGGTGCCTGGCACAGTAGAGAAGAGTTCAGAAAACTGACCCAGGAGATTTATGCAGTGGTCTTTCTGCTCAGCAGTAAGACAATCTGCCAGTACTGCCCCTTCCACCAGAGCATCTTGTTCTGTGGAAGAGAAGAGATCAGGGAGAGGGTCACTCTCTTCTTCCTGTCCCTCATCTGTTGCCATGAGCAGGGTGAGATCAGCCCTGCCATAGTAGGGTTTAAGGCGATTGACATGGAGCACCCTAAGGGGACTCCTGGCAGTGCCTAAGTCAACTAAGTAGGTGACTTCACCCTTTTTCTCAACAATTGTGTGGGGTCCACTCCATTTATCTTTGGGTGCTCTTGGGGCCACAGGCTCCAAGACCCACACTTTCTGCCCTGGTTGGTACTGGACCAAAACAGCCTTCTTGCCATGCCATTGCTTTTGGAGTTCTTGGCTGGCCTGAAGGTTTTTTCTGGCCTTTTTCATGTACTCAGCCATCCTTGATCTGAGGCCAAGTACATAGTCCACTATGTCTTGCTTTGGAGCTTTTAAAGGTTGTTCCCAACCCTCCTTAACAAGTGTTAGAGGACCTCTCACAGGGTGTCCAAATAGGAGTTCAAAGGGGCTGAAGCCCACTCCTTTTTAGGGTACCTCCCTGTAAGCAAAAAGGAGGCAAGGTAATAGGATATCCCATCTCCTGCGGAGTTTTTCAGGGAGTCCCATAATCATGCCTTTGAGAGTTTTGTTAAATCTCTCCACCAGTCCATTTGTTTGTGGATGATAGGGTGTGGTGAACTTGTATGTAACACTACACTCCTTCCACATGGCCTTTAAGTAAGCAGACATGAAATTGCTTCCCCTGTCTGATACCACCTCTTTTGGGAAGCCCACCCTGGAAAAGATTCCCAGGAGGGCCTTTGCCACTGCAGGAGGTGTAGTGGTCCTTAGAGGAATTGCTTCAGGATATCTGGTGGCATGGTCCACTACAACCAAGATAAACCTATTGCCTGAAGCAGTAGGAGGGTCAAGGGGGCCAACTATGTCAACACCTACCCTTTCAAAGGGAACCCCAACCACAGGCAGTGGGATAAGGGGTGCCTTTGGAGTGCCACCTGTTTTGCCACTGGCTTGACAGGTTTCACAGGACTTACAAAATTCCTTTGTGTCCTCTGACATTCTAGGCCAATGAAACAAGGGAACAAGCCTGTCCCAAGTTTTCATTTGTCCCAAATGTCCAGCTAGGGGAATGTCGTGGGCTAGAGTTAGGAGGAACTTTCTGTACTCCTGAGGCATCACCAATCTCCTGGCAGCTCCAGGTTTTGGATCCCTTGCTTCAGTGTACAAGAGGTTGTCCTCCCAGTAAACTCTGTGAGAGTCACTGACATCCCCATTAGCTTGTATGACAGCTTGCTGCCTTAGACCCTCTATTGTGGGACAGGTTTGCTGTGCCACACTCAGCTCCTCCCTGGCAGGCCCCCTTCACCCAAAAGCTCAGCAGTGTCTGCTTCCAGCTCCTCTGGTGTAGGTTCTGCAAAGGGTGGAAATTCTTCTTCCTCAGAAGAAGAATCCACTGTAGGGGGAGGGATAGTAGGTAGTGCTTTACTTCTACTAGCCCTAGCTTTAGGGAGCACTTGGTCCATTCTTCCAGGATCCAAGTCACCCTGTCCTTTTTGCTTTTTGGCCTGAGCCCTTGTCAAAGCAAAAATATGCCCTGGAATGCCCAGCATTGCTGCATGGGCCTCCAACTCCACATCTGACCAAGCTGATGTCTCTAAATCATTTCCAAGTAGACAGTCTACAGGTAAATCTGAGGCAACCACAACTTTCTTTGGACCAGTAACCCCCCCCAGTTGAGATTTACAACAGCCATGGGGTGGCTAAGTGTGTTGTTGTGAGCATCGGTTACTTGGTACTGGTGACCAAGTAGGTGTTGTTCAGGGTGGACCAGTTTCTCTATTACCATTGTAACACTGGCACCTGTGTCCCTGTAGGCCTGAACCTCAACACCATTTATTAGGGGTAGTTGCTTGTACTTATCCATGTTAAGGGGACAAGCAACTAAGGTGGCTAAATCAATAGCCCCCTCAGAGACTAACACAGCCTCTGTGGTCTCCCTAACAAGACCAACCCCAACTAAGTTACCAAAAGTGAGCCCAGCTACTCCCTTGGATTGGCTATTAGTAGGTTTGCTCCCACCACCACTGCTATTAGTAGGGACACTAGGTGTAGCAGTAGGGGTTGTAGTGGTAGGAGGCTTGGTGCTTTTCTTTGGACAACTGGGATCTGTTGTCCAATGGCCTTTTATTTTACATAAATAGCACCATGGTTTCTTTTCTTTGTTTTGATTTGAAGAGGATTTGGACCCACCACCCCCACCAGAGTGTTTTTGTGGGCCTGATGAAGACTCATTTTTAGATTTGTCCCCACCCTTGTCAGAAGACTTACCATCCTTCTTCTTGCCATCTTTGTCATCCCCTGTATGAACTTTTCTGTTCACCCTTGTTCTGACCCCTTTGTCTGCCTTCTTTCCCAATTCTTGGGGAGAGGTCAGATTAGAGTCCACCAGGTACTGGTGCAACAAATCAGACACACAGTTGTTAAGTATATGCTCTCTCAGGATTAAGTTATACAGGCTTTCATAATCAGTAACTTTACTGCCATGTAACCACCCCTCCAAGGCCTTCACTGAATGGTCAACAATGTCTAACCAGTCTTGTGAAGACTCCTTTTTGGTTTCTCTGAACTTCATCCTGTACTGTTCAGTGGTTAAGCCATAACCATCCAGGAGTGCATTCTTAAGAACTGCAAAATTATTGGCATCACTTTCTTTCACAGTAAGGAGCCTATCCCTACCCTTTCCACTAAATGATAGCCATAGGATAGCAGCCCACTGCCTTTGAGGGACATCCTGTACAACACAGGCCCTCTCAAGTGCAGCAAACCACTTGTTAATGTCATCCCCCTCCTTATAAGGGGGAACTATCTTGTGCAGATTCCTAGAATCATGCTCTTTTGCAGGATGACTATGGGGAATACTGCTGCTGCCACCATGGATTTCTAAACCCAATTTCTGTCTTTATCTTTACACTTCTAAGGATTGCCTATCCAAATCCAGCTGTTGCTTCTTGAGCTTCAGTCTGGTTTGTTCCACTCTCAATCTATTGAGCTCCTTTTCTAACACTCTGTCATCACGGTGGGTGGGTGAGGCATGTCTAGAGACAGAAGTATGCTGAGATTGAACAGAAGGAGACCTGGCCCTAATAGATGGCACCCTAATAGCTTGACTAACAGAAACAGCACTTCTACTATGATGAGAAGGGATACTCTTACTGTGATGTGAGACAATACTATCAGTATGGTGTGACTCTACATCAGTACCAGCTATGCTAGGTGGCTTGCTAGGGGGCAGGCTTGGAAGTTTCCTTCCCACCTCTTTTGCTAGGGGTGCCCCAGAATCAGAGTGGGAACCATCAGCTAACTTTTCAACAGGAGTGCCAGCTCTGGCCTTATCCTGTTCAACAAGCATATTCACCAACAGTTCTCTAGGGGGATTCTTCCCTACACTTAAACCTCTTTCTATGCAGAGACTCCTTGCTCCTTTCCAGCTAAGGTGATCATAAGCAAGTTTGGACAGATCAACAGTTTGGCCTGTGCCAGACATTTTAGAAAGTGTTTAAGTGATGGAAATAGTGAGAGAAAGTTTTTCAGAACTTTTAGAAAGACAGAAAAAAACTTTTTCAACTTTTTAAGAACTTTTTAGAAAGTTAGAGGTACTTTTCAGCACTTTAGAAAAGAAGTGAGAAAAGAAATGCAAAACTTTTTGGTTAGGTGTACATACACTGAACTTGTTTTGTATATTTTTCTCTTATGAAAAGTACAATGACAAAAGTGGTAAGTAGTTACAAAGTACTTATCCCACCGCTGCACAACCAATGTAGGAGGCTGGGCTGGCTTGTAGTGAGTATCCAGGGGTACTTACACCTTGCACCAGGCCCAGGTATCCCTTATTAGTGTATAGGGTGTCTAGCAGCTTAGGCTGATAGATAATGGTAGCTTAGCAGAGCAGCTTAGGCTGAACTAGGAGACGAGTGAAGCTCCTACAGTACCACTAGTGTCATATGCACAATATCATAAGAAAACACAATACACAGATATACTAAAAATAAAGGTACTTTATTTTTATGACAATATGCCAAAAGTATCTCAGTGAGTACCCTCAGTATGAGGATAGCAAATATACACAAGATATATGTACACAATACCAAAAATATGCAGTATAGTATTAGAAAACAGTGCAAACAATGTATATTTACAATAGGATGCACTGGGGACACATAGGGATAGGGGCAACACAAACCATATACTCCAAAAGTGGAATGCGAACCACGAATGGACCCCAAACCTATGTGACCTTGTAGAGGGTCGCTGGGACTGTAAGAAAACAGTGAGGGTTAGAAAAATAGTCCACCCCAAGACCCTGAAAAGTGAGTGCAAAGTGCACTAAAGTTCCCCAAAGAGCACAGAAGTCGTGATAGGGGAATTCTGCAGGAAAGACCAAAACCAGCAATGCAACAACGATGGATTTCCAGACGAGGGTACCTGTGGAACAAGGGGACCAAGTCCAAAAGTCACGACAAAGTCAAGAGTGGGCAGATGCCCAGGAAATGCCAGCTGTGGGTGCAAAGAAGCTGCTACTAGGAAGTAGAAGCTGAGGATTCTGCAGGAACGACAAGGGCTAGAAACTTCCGCTTTGGAAGATGTATGTCCCACACCGTGGAGAGTCGTGCAGAAGTGTTTTCCTGAAGAAAGACCGCAAACAAGCCTTGCTAGCTGCAAGTCGTGCGGTTAAGGTTTTTGGATGCTGCTGTGGCCCAGGAGGGACCAGGATCTCGCCAATTGCGTCGGGGGACAGAGGGGGTGCCCAGCAAGACAAAGAGCCCTCTCAACAGCAGGCAGCACCCACAGAAGTGCCGGAACAGGCACTACGAAGAGGAGTGAAACGGTGCTCACCCGAAGTTGCACAAAGGAGACCCACGTCGCCGGAGGACAACTCAGGAGGTCGTGCAATGCAGGTTAGAGTGCCGTGGACCCACGCTTGGCTGTGCACAAAGGATTTCTGCCGGAAGTGCACAGAGGCCGGAGTAGCTGCAAAAGTCACAGTTCCCAGCAATGCAGTCTGGCGTGGGGAGGCAAGGACTTACCTCCACCAAACTTGGACTGAAGAGTCACTGGACTGTGGGAGTCACTTGGACAGAGTTGCTGGATTCAAGGGACCTCGCTCGTCGTGCTGAGAGGAGACCCAGGGGACCGGTGATGCAGTTCTTTGGTGCCTGCGGTTGCAGGGGGACGATTCCGTCGACCCACGGGAGATTTCTTCTGAGCTTCTAGAGCAGAGAGGAGGCAGACTACCCCCACAGCATGCACCACCAGGAAAGCAGTCGAGAAGGCGGCAGGATCAGCGTTACAGAGTTGCAGTAGTCGTCTTCGCTACTTTGTTGCAGTTTTGCAGGCTTCCAGCGCGGTCAGCAGTCGATTCCTTGGCAGAAGGTGAAGAAAGACATGCAGAGGAACTCTGATGAGCTCTTGCATTCGTTATCTAAGGAAATCCCCAAAGCAGAGACCCTAAATAGCCAGAAAAGAGGGTTTGGCTACTTAGGAGAGAAGATAGGCTAGCAACACCTGAAGGAGCCTATCAGAAGGAGTCTCTGACTTCACCTGCTGGCCCTGGCCACTCAGAGCAGTCCAGTGTGCCAGCAGCACCTCTGTTTCCAAGATGGCAGAGGTCTGGAGCACACTGGAGGAGCTCTGGGCACCTCCCAGGGGAGGTGCAGGTCAGGGGAGTGGTCACTCCCCTTTCCTTTGTCCAGTTTCGCGCCAGAGCAGGGCTGAGGGGTCCCTGAACCGGTGTAGACTGGCTTATGCAGAAATGGGCACCATTTGTACCCATGAAAGCATTTCCAGAGGCTGGGGGAGGCTACTCCTCCCCTGCCTTCACACCATTTTCCAAAGGGAGAGGGTGTAACACCCTCTCTCTGAGAAAGTCCTTTGTTCTGCCTTCCTGGGCCAAGCCTGGCTCAGTGGGGCAGAAACCTGTCTGAGGGGTTGGCAGCAGCAGCAGCTGCAGTGAAACCCCTGAAAAGGCAGTTTGGCAGTACCCGGGTCTGTGCTAGAGACCCGTGGGATCATGGGATTGTGCCAACAATGCCAGGATGGCATAGAGGGGACAATTCCATGATCATAGACATGTTACATGGCCATATTCGGAGTTACCATTGTGAAGCTACACATAGGTAGTGACCTATATGTAGTGCACGCGTGTAATGGTGTCCCCGCACTCACAAAGTCCGGGGAATTGGCCCTGAACAATGTGGGGGCACCTTGGCTAGTGCCAGGGTGCCCACACACTATGTAACTTAGCACCCAACCTTTACCATGTAAAGGTTAGACATATAGGTGACTTATAAGTTACTTAAGTGCAGTGTAAAATGGATGTGAAGTAACGTGGACGTTATTTCACTCAGGCTGCAGTGGCAGGCCGGTGTAAGAATTGTCAGAGCTCCCTATGGGTGGCAAAAGAAATGCTGCAGCCCATAGGGATCTCCTGGAACCCCAATACCCTGGGTACCTCAGTACCATATACTAGGGAATTATAAGGGTGTTCCAGTATGCCAATGTAAATTGGTAAAATTGGTCACTAGCCTGTTAGTGACAATTTGAAAGAAATGAGAGAGCATAACCACTGAGGTTCTGATTAGCAGAGCCTCAGTGAGACAGTTAGTCATAACACAGGCAACACATACAGGGCACACTTATGAGCACTGGGGCCCTGGCTGGCAGGGTCCCAGTGACACATACAACTAAAACAACATATATACAGTGAAATATGGGGGTAACATGCCAGGCAAGATGGTACTTTCCTACACCTTCCTCCTCCTCGTCCACCTCCCTCCCAGTTGCGTCTAGACTCACACCTGCATGCACTACATCCTCATCCACTACCACCATCACCAGCACACCTATCAGTACACACAACTCACTGGCAGACACCACCCCAAAAGCCATGCACACATCCCCTGTATCCTCTCCCACTGTGTCTGTGCCCCCCCTCCCAAGGTACACAAACGCAAGCACTCAGACACCCAACAGCCATCCACCTCACAACAGCATCCAGCCCATGCACCTGCACCCAAACACAGCAGACAGACACCACCCACAACCACTCCCTCTTCCTCCACTCCCAAACCTTCTCCCTCTTCTCGCCCCAATGCCGCTAGGAAGTTATTCCTCTCCACCATTGACCTCTTCCCTACCCCTCCCTCCATCCTTCACATCTGGCCAGGGTGGGTAAAACTAAGGCAACCACCCCAGCCACCCAGTCCACGGGCCCAGTAGTGTCCACAGCAACTCGTGGTGGTGAAGGATCCAGGGCACCAGGCAGCCTCACAAAAAGGGTGCCTGCCCCAAGTGCTGCCTGGAAGGGCAAGAAGCCATCCCCAGCTGCTGCCAGGAAGGGGAAGGGGTCTGAACCAGCTGCTGCCCTGAAGAGCACGGAGCCATCCCCAGCTGCAGCCAGGAAGGTCAAGGGACCTGCCCCAGCAGGCAGGAAGGACAAGGGGCCTGGTGCAGGGACTCAGTCAGAGCCCCCACCTCCAACCATGGTTGTGCAGCTGTCTGAGGCTGCAGAGGATGGGCTGGAGCTTCCCCCCACCACCAGCAGCACCGCCACCAGCATTGGGCAGCTGTCCGAGGCTGCAAGGGATGGGCTGGGGCTTCCCCCCCACCACCACCAGCAGCACCGCCACCAGCAGTGGGCAGCTGTCCGAGGCAGCAAGGGATAGGCTTGAGCTTCCCACCACCACCACCACCACCACCAGCAGCAGCACCAGTGGGCAGCCGTCTGAGGCTGCAGGGGATGGGCTGGAGCTTCCCACCACCACCAGCACCGCCACCAGCAGTGGGCAGCCGTCCGAGACTGCAGGGGATGGGCTGGAGCTTCCCCCCACAACCACCACCAGCAGCAGCAGCACTGCCACCACTGAACAGCTGTCACCGCTGACGGGCATTCTGTAGACCTGCCTCCATGGGCTGTTGTGCGGCCTGTCCCCTGCAAATCCTGTGGGTATGACACCCAGCTGAGAGACTGTGACCTTGCACTCCCCAGGATCAGAAGCACAGGGCACGTTGCCCCCTTCAGAACCAGTGAGTATAACACCCACTCACCCCATCCTCCCCAGGATGAAGATCACAGGGCACGAAGCCCCCTCCAGAACCAGTGGGGAAGCCAACCACTCACCCCAACCTCCCCAGGATGAAGATCACAGGGCACAATACCCTCTCCAGAACCAGTGGGGCAGCCACCCACTCACCCCATCATCCCCAGGATGAAGCTCACAGGGCAAGATGCCCCCTCCAGAACCAGTGGGGAAGCCACCCATTCACCTCATCCTCCCCAGGATGAAGATCACAGGGCATGTTGCCCCCTCCAGAGCATGTGGGCAAGTCACCCACTTGAGAGACTGTGGCCTTGCACTTCCCAGGAACAAACACAGTATGTTGCCTCCTACAGAGCATGTGGGCAAGTCACCCACTTGAGAGACTGTGGCCTTGCACTCCCCAGGAACAAGCACATGGCATGTTGCCCGCTCCAGAGCATGTGGGCAGGTCACCCACTTGAGAGACTGCGGTCTTGCACTCCCCGGACCAAGCACAGGGCCAGTGGTTTAGTTCCATCTGCCGGCTGAGGTGCCCCCCCCCTGTTTCCCGTCCCCCTGAGGTGCCTGCCTATTTTCGAACTGTAACCCTGCAGTGTTCTCTCCGTGTTGTTGCAGGAGACAAGTGGGGCCTTGGACTTTGTCATGTAGCCCTGTGGCCCACGCACATTGAGGACTGGGCAGTGTCCCTTGATTTGTACATATGTATATACTTTTAGATTGGATGTACGTACTTTTGATGTATTTATATTATTACACTGACTTTCACTGATTCGTGTAGTCCTTGCATTATTCCTGAGGGGGACGGGGTATATATGTTTTCTTACTGCATCTGATTGTGTGTATGGGGTGGGGGGATGTGTGTGGTGCGTGTGTGTGTGTCACTCTCTTTTGCCTCCCCCCCTCCCCTGTTTGCTAGGCGTCTGTACTCACTGTGGTCGCCTTCGCCATTGTTGGTGTTCGTGGTGGAGCAGGACGTAGAAGATCATTGGAAAAATCTGCAGCTCGGGTTCCATGGCGGCGTGGTTGTTCCCTGAGTCTCCAGAGGTGTCGTTTCCCTTCTGTTCAGTGTTTCTGCCAGGCTTTTGATGTCGTTGGGACCGCCCCGGAAAAGGTGGCGGATTGGATTGTCATTATACAGTGAACATAACATTCTCTTCTGCCTGGCTGTAGGTGGCTACTGCTGTGGTGTCTGTTGTTTCCGCCCTGGCGGTCGGTGTGGTGAAGTGGCTGTCTATCTGAGCTCTTTCCACCAAGGTCATCATTTGATGGTATTTACCGCCAGCCTGTTGGCAGTATTACCGCCACTTTATCACCGACCACCAGGGTTGTAATGAGGGCCTTTGTCTTGGGTTCCACAGGTCCTGAACAGTGATATCTGTTTATTTGGGTGTCCCGTTCCTGCGTTGCCCTCAGAGTTCCTTACTTGTTCTGGAATATTCTGTGCCTACAGCCTCCTCACTCATCTTGGAAGGATGGCCCATGTTTGTCCATTTGTGACAAAGCAGAGGGTTCCTTTGCTTTGGATAGTTCTCTCATCAGAGAGTCTGAAGTGTGGCATCTGTTCTGGCATGTTCTGTGTCGTCTGACAGGCCTCTGGAGGGTGGCACCTCTTTGTTTGGGATCTTCTCTGTCTAGAACGTCTTCACAGGCCCTTCAAGGGTTCTGGATATTCTGCCACTGCTGTCTCCTCACATGTTACTGTAACCAATGTTTGTTCCAGAAGATTCTGCCTACAGCTCAGTGGCATCTGTTCTAGATTATTCTCTGACTGTGGCTCCATTCAGAGACACCTGCAAGGTGGCATCTGCTTTTTCTGGAATGTTCTGTGTCTGCCATCTCTTCACAGGTCACTGCCGGGAGGTGCATCTGTTTGTTCTGAAATGTTTGTTGTCTCTCTACAGGTCACTGCAGGGTGGCATCTGCTTTTTCTGGAATGTTCTGTGTCTGCCATCTCTTCACAGGTCACTGCAGGGTGGCATCTGTTTGTTCTGGAATGTTCTGTGTCTGCCATCTCTTCACAGGTCACTGCAGGGTGGCATCTGTTTGTTCTGGAATGCTCTGTGTCTGCCATCTCTTCACAGGTCACTGCAGGGTGGCATCTGTTTGTTCTGGAATGCTCTGTGTCTGCCATCTCTTCACAGGTCACTGCAGGGTGGCATCTGTTTGTTCTGGAATGCTCTGTGTCTGCCATCTCTTCACAGGTCACTGCAAGGTGGCATCTGTTTGTTCTGGAATGTTCTGTGTCTGCCATCTCTTCACAGGTCACTTCAGGATGGCATCTGTTTGTTCTGGCATGCTCTGTGTCTGCCATCTCTTCACAGGTCACTGCAGGGTGGCATCTGTTTGTTCTGGAATGTTATGTGTCTGCCATCTCTTCACAGGTCATTGCAGGGTGGCATCTGATTGTTCTGGAATGTTCTGTGTCTGCCATCTCTTCACAGGCCACTGCAGGAAAGTACCATCTTGCCTGGCATGTTACCCCCATTTTTCACTGTATATATGTTGTTTTAGTTGTATGTGTCACTGGGACCCTGTCATCCAGGGCCCCAGTGCTCATAAGTGTGCCTGAATGTGTTACCTGTGTAGTGACTAACTGTCTCACTGAGGCTCTGCTAACCAGAACCTCAGTGGTTATGCTCTCTCATTTCTTTCAAATTGTCACTAACAGGCTAGTGACCAATTTCACCAATTTACATTGGCTTACTGGAACACCCTTATAATCCCTTAGTATATGGTACTGAGGTACCCAGGGTATTGGGGTTCCAGGAGATCCCTATGGGCTGCAGCATTTCTTTTGCCACCCATAGGGAGCTCTGACAATTCTTACACAGGCCTGCCACCGCAGCCTGAGTGAAATAACATCCACGGTATTTCACAGCCATTTTACACTGCACTTAAGTAACTTATAAGTCACCTATATGTCTAACCTTTACCTGGTAAAGGTTGGGTGCTAAGTTACTTAGTGTGTGGGCACCCTGGCACTAGCCAAGGTGCCCCCACATTGTTCAGGGCCAATTCCCCGGACTTT
Source organism: Pleurodeles waltl (assembly GCF_031143425.1). Classification (NCBI taxonomy): domain Eukaryota; kingdom Metazoa; phylum Chordata; class Amphibia; order Caudata; family Salamandridae; genus Pleurodeles; species Pleurodeles waltl. The sequence goes on from NC_090440.1 coordinate 19,498,688, forward strand.
GTGAGTGCGGGGACACCATTACACGCGTGCACTACATATAGGTCACTACCTATATGTAGCTTCACAATGGTAACTCCGAATATGGCCATGTAATATGTCTATGATCATGGAATTGCCCCCTCTATACCATCCTGGCATAGTTGGCACAATCCCATGATCCCAGTGGTCTGTAGCACAGACCCTGGTACTGCCAAACTGCCTTTCCCGGGGTTTCACTGCAGCTGCTGCTGCTGCCAACCCCTCAGACAGGCATCTGCCCTCCTGGGGTCCAGCCAGGCCTGGCCCAGGATGGCAGAACAAAGGACTTCCTCTGAGAGAGGGTGTTACACCCTCTCCCTTTGGAAAATGGTGTGAACGCAGGGGAGGTGTAGCCTCCCCCAGCCTCTGGAAATGCTTTCATGGGCACATTTGGTGCCCATTTCTGCATAAGCCAGTCTACACCGGTTCAGGGACCCCTTAGCCCTGCTCTGGCGCGAAACTGGACAAAGGAAAGGGGAGTGACCACTCCCCTGACCTGTACCTCCCCTGGGAGGTGCCCAGAGCTCCTCCAGTGTGCTCCAGACCTCTGCCATCTTGGAAACAGAGGTGCTGCTGGCACACTGGACTGCTCTGAGTGGCCATTGCCACCAGGTGACGTCAGAGACTCCTCCTGATAGGCTCCTTCAGGTGTTGCTAGCCTATCCTCTCTCCTAGGTAGCCAAACCCTCTTTTCTGGCTATTTAGGGTCTCTGTCTCTTGGGATTCCTTAGATAACGAATGCAAGAGCTCATCCGAGTTCATCTGCATCTCTCTCTTCACCTTCTGCCAAGGAATCGACTGCTGACCGCGCTGGAAGCCTGCAAAACTGCAACAAAGTAGCGACGACGACTACTGCAACTCTGTAACGCTGATCCTGCCGCCTTCTCGACTGTTTTCCTGGTGGTGCATGCTGTGGGGGTAGTCTGCCTCCTCTCTGCACTAGAAGCTCCGAAGAAATCTCCCGTGGGTCGACGGAATCGTCCCCCTGCAACCGCAGGCACCAAAGAACTGCATCACCGGTACCTGGGGTCTCCTCTCAGCACAACGAGCGAGGTCCCTTGAATCCAGCAACTCTGTCCAAGTGACTCACACAGTCCAGTGACTCTTCAGTCCAAGTTTGGTGGAGGTAAGTCCTTGCCTCCCCACGCCAGACTGCATTGTTGGAAACCGCGACTTTTGCAGCTACTCCGGCCTCCGTGCACTTCTGGTGGAAATCCTTTGTGCACAGTCCAGCCTGGGTCCACGGCAATCTAACCTGCATTGCACGACCTTCTAAGTTGTTCTCCCGCGACGTGGGACTCCTTTGTGCGACTTCGGGTGATTACTGTTTCACGCATCCTCGTAGTGCCTGTTTCTGGCACTTCTCCGGGTGCTACCTGCTGCTGAGAGGGGTCCTTGTCTTGTTCGACGTCCCCTCTGTCTCCTGACGCAATTTGCGACATCCTGGTCCCTCCTGGGCCACAGCAGTGTCCAAAAACCCTTACCGCACGATTTGCAGCTAGCAAGGCTTGTTGGTGGTCTTTCGGCGGGAAAACACTTCTGCACGACTCTCCATGGCGTGAGGGATCCGTCCTCCAAAGGGAAAGTCTCTAGCCCTTGTCGTTCCTGCAGAAACCTAAGCTTCTACAGTCCAGTAGCAGCTTCTTTGCACCCACAGCTGGCATTTCCTGGGCATCTGCCCATCTCCGACTTGCTTGTGACTTTTGGACTTGGTCCCCTTGTTCCACAGGTACCCTCGACTGGAAATCCATTGTTGTTGCATTGTTGGTTTGTGTCTTTCCTGCAGAATTCCCCTATCACGACTTCTATGTCCTTTGGGGAACTTTAGTGCACTTTGCACTCACTTTTCAGGGTCTTGGGGTGGGCTATTTTTCTAACCCTTACTATTTTCTAATAGTCCCAGCGACCTCTACAAGGTCACATAGGTTTGGGGTCCATTTGTGGTTCGCATTCCACTTTTGGAGTATATGGTTTGTGTTGCCCCTATCCCTATGTGTCTCCATTGCATCCTATTGTAACTATACATTGTTTGCACTGTTTTCTAATACTATTACTGCATATTTTGGTATTGTGTACATATATCTTGTGTATATTTCCTATCCTCATACTGAGGGTACTCACTGAGATACTTTTGGCATATTGTCATAAAAATAAAGTACCTTTATTTTTAGTATATCTGTGTCACGTTGTAGATGCTCCTCAGACTCGGTGCGATGCAAATGGGAGTCCACCTCCTGACACCACCAAGTCACCGATAAAAACCACGGTGCATTGGAGTAATCAGGTGAGGGAAGGAAGGGGAAGGAACGGCAGGGAAGGGATATCTGTAAGGAGAAGAATACACAGCGTTAATATCACATTAGCCTGTCTATTCTCGCAATGTCTCGCTAAAGCACCAACGACCGTACCTGCCAATATCTCCTGAGGGCAGGACTAGTCCAACACTTGTCTATGCTCCATCTGAATCATAGATGGACGCCACAGGCCAACGATGAACACCGATAATCTCTTATGGGTTGTTCAACACCCACTCTAGTACAAGATAGACATAAAATAGTGAGGAAACAAAACGAAGAGAGAGAAGAAAAAGAATGATGGTAAAACCCAACTCGGGCTCCTTTCTATAACTCAGTTAAAACACTGAGCCTCATGTCATAGTCACACAAATGGTAGAAATGACCCATTCTTTCTACACCATGTACTGAAAAGCAAAAATTTCCCGGCAGTTCAATCCCCGCAAAAGTAAACATTAACACTGCGTCACAGCAGAATAAAAATGTTCTCCGGCTATGAAGACAACAGTTCATGAGTAACGAACAGTTCAAATAAAGGAACGCCGTGCCTCGGATACTAACTGTGTCCTGGTCGAACAGGATAGTGGGAAAAAGGCGAGGGAATCCGGCACCAGATCGCCTCACCGCTTACCACCTCTCCTTCATGTTTCGAAGATCCAAATGGAAGAACTCGAGACTCCCGACGATATCGGGAATATCCAAGACTTGAGGGAAACAGGAGAAAAACAAGTACTCCACTGGAAGCAGAACGAGAATCCACCCTCGGGAACGCCGTCAACAAGAGCCCTCGTTGACCATCCGACTTTGATCTGGGAAACGAATAACGCACAACGCTTCCTGGAAGTGCGTGGTTTTACGCGACCTCTTCCGACGATAGGCGTCATGGGATATGTAGTCCAGAAGTACTACAATATCCTGATCGTCAATGCAGGCGCCGCGGTTAACTCCTGACAGTACGCCCGCCTCCAAAGCGCCTCCTCGGACCAGGCTTAGAGGGATGACGGGCATGAAACAGCCGCACAGCCCTAGGGGCATGGACATTGCGTTCCAGCTCCCATGAATCATCCTCAGCATTGTACCCCTTCCACGAAACCAAGTACCACAGCTTACCCCCCCGTCGTTTGGAATCCAACACTCTGCGCACCTCGTATTCCAGCTGCCCATCTCTGACCACCGGAGGCACCGCCTGCCGGGTCGCTGAAAGGGCCGGTTTCAAAAGGCTGCAATGAAACACCGGATGGATCCGTAAGGAAGCAGGTAAGTTGAGACGATAAGCCACAGGGTTTATCTTGCGTAACACCACATAGGGACCAATGTAACGAGGATGAAAGACGCTACGCATCTTGAAGCGTATATACTTGGTGGAAAGCCACACTCTATCGCCTGGCTGATATGCCGGTCCCTCACGCCGATGTTCATCACCCCATTTCTTATACTGTTCTTTGGCTTTCTCCAGATTGAGTCGTATCTTCTTTTGCACGGATTGGAGATTCTTAATGACAGCATGAACCGTAGGTTGATCCGTGACATCCCTAGGTATGGTTATGGGCAACATCTCCGCGTGGAAACCCGTGTTAGCACGAAAAGGAGACTCCCGTATCGAGCTATGCCAAGCATTGTTGTATGATAGTTCGGCAAGCCATAGCAACGAAACCCAGGATTCTTGAGCGTCCTTTGCATAGCACCTCAGATATTTTTTCAGGGTTTGGTTAAGGCGCTCCGTCTGGCCATCGGTTTGTGGGTGGAAGCTGGTGGACAGGGCGGATTCAATACGCAGAACCTTACACCACATGCGCCAAAACCTAGCGACAAACTGGGGGCCTCTGTCCGAGATAATGGTTCTCGGTAGACCGTGTAACCGCACCACTTGAGACAAAAGTAGGTGGGCGGTTTGACTTGCTGTAGGCAGATTTTTACAAGGGAGAAAATGACCCATCTTGGTAAGACTGTCGATTACCACCATGATAGCGTTGTACCCCTGGTCCATTGGTAATCCTACCACAAAATCCACGCTAATGGTTTGCCATGGCTTATCCGGAGTGGGCAAAGGCATCAGTCTGCCCTGGCTCTTCGCGTTTTCTCCCTTGGCTCGTGCACATATCTCACACCGAGCCACCCAGGCCGCAACGTCTTTAGCCCAACCTTCCCACCTGAAATGTCGTTGAACAATTTGCGCAGTTTTGGTGTAACCAGGATGACCAGCCGTTACCGCATCATGACACCAATTGAAGGCTTGCACTCGGAGTTCTTGTGTTGGCAAATACAAACGATTACATTGCAACGGTATTCCATGCTTAAGGGTACGGTCCTGACTTAGTTCTGCCCATTTCTTCCACTGAGCAGCAGACTTATGCTTAGAAACCTTTTCTAGGAAATGGGAGATATGAAGGGCGCAAAGCACTCTTTCGGGTTTGATGATTGCTTCCTCGGGTCTTGAAACTATGGTTCTCACGTCCTCTTGTCGGGACAGTGAATCTGCCTTGCGATTGTCAACCCCAGGACGGAAGGTCACCACAAACTCATATTCCGAAAAAAACAGCATCCACCTCATTTGCCGCTGGGTAAGTTGTCTTGCCTCCTTCATATACTGCAGATTGCGATGATCAGTATACACCGTGACCGGGTGATGAGCTCCCCAAAGGTAGTGTCGCCATTCCTGAAATGCCTTTTTGATGGCTAGCAGTTCCTTTTCTGCCACCGTATAGTTAAGTTCCGCAGCAGATAGCTTCCTGGATAAGAACGCAACAGGATGAAGCTGTCCAGTGGTTTTGTTTCGTTGTGATAACACGGCACCAATCGCTATATCAGAGGCATCTGCCTCAACGATGAAAGGTGCATCTGGCTGTGGATGTTGAAGTATAGGTGCGGAGCAGAAGGCCTGTTTTAAAAAGCAAAAAGCCTCCTCTGCCTCCTCTGACCAAACAAAAGACACACCCTTTCTTAGCAACCTTGTTATAGGTGACACCATGTGGGAAAAATGAGAGATGAATCTTCTGTAATAATTAGAAAACCCAAGGAAGCATTGCACGTCTCTCATACTAGTGGGTACTGGCCACTCCTGAACAGCCTGTATTTTTCTTGTCGACATGCAAAACCCCTCGGGGCTTAAATCCACCCCCAAGAACTCAACCTTCCGGACATGGAACTCGCATTTGCTCAGTTTGCAAAAAAGGCTATGCTGTCGCAATGCTTGGAGTACTAAGGAAACATGGTCAAAGTGGCGCTCCAGGGATGTGGAATACACCGGAATGTCATCTATGTAAACGATCACAAAATGGTCTATGTATTCCTTGAGAACATCGTTCAGAAAATACTGGAATGCCGCTGGGGCGTTACACAACCCGAACGGCATTACCAAGTACTCAAACAGGCCATAACGGGTTTTGAACGCCGTTTTCCACTCGTCCCCTTCGCGGATTCTGACCAGATGGTAAGCTCCCTTCAGGTCCAACCTTGTATAGATTACCGCCTCTTTCACCTGGTCCAATAACACTGGGATGAGAGGAAGAGGGTATCTATTCCTCACCGTATTCTTGTTCAGCATTCGATAATCGATGCAGGTTCTCAACTCTTTATTAGCTTTAGCTATGAAAAAGAGTGGAGAGGCTGCCGGAGAACAAGACGGTCTAATGAACCCGATCTCCAGGAAGTGATCCAAGTATTTTCTCAAATGCTTGGTTTCTGGGTCTGATAGAGCATAAACCCTACAAGAAGGAAGGAGAGCTCCAGGGATCAGATCTATCTTGCAATCATACATACGATGGGGTGGCAATGTCTCAGCCTGACCCTCGTCGAACACATCCTTGAACTCGACATAAACGGAGGGCAATATCACTGTTTTCTCCACCACTGTGGCCAACTGTAACCCTTGAGCCAACGCTAACGTGGGGGGATCGTCGTACAAGAAGCAGCTATTCTCACACATCGAGGACTGAAAACTAACCGTCTTGGTTTGCCAATCGATACAAGGATTGTGTTTTCTTAACCAAGGCATTCCCAAAATAATTTCGTACTGAGGAGCCTCTATTATATTCAGCCTGATTCTTTCTTTATGTTCCGGAGATACCCCATTGAAGATCAAACCAATGTCCTCCGTATGTTCTGTGAGGGGCCCAGATTTCAGCGGTGTACCATCAACCGCCAATACTATTTCGGGGTCCTTTCTCTGAATGCTAGGAAGTCCCAATCTCCTAACCACCCCTGCATCTTTGAAATTTCCCATGGCTCCGGAGTCTATCATCGCCCATACTGGATGCTTTCGTTCTTTGGTCACCAACTCTACTGATAACAAAAGGTGGGACGCTTTTTCTTCCTGTGGAAAAAGGGTTAAGGAAGTTAACCGTAGCACCGGTTGGGGTTCTGTAAAGGGCACAACCTCTTTCTCAGATGTCTTTCCTGACAAAACCGCCACCTTTTGAGTGGGGGAGTAGGAGAATCTCTTTTTAGGTTTGAGGGGACACTCTCTTACATAATGACCCTTCCTGCCGCAATACATGCACAACCCCTGTACCCTCCTACTCTCCTTCTCAGACTTCGACAAGGGTGCCCTAACGGCTCCCACGTCCATAGGCTCCCCACCTATCTCATTGGGAGTAGAAGCAGATCGCACCTCCCTTTCTGGAATGCCAGGTCGCCTATCACCCGCTCTACGCTCTACCCCTCTTTCTGCTAATCTGTGGTTCAGTCTCAGGGTAAGATTCACAAGGTCTGTACAAGTGGAAGGCTGCGGATCTATTTGAGCGAGTATATCCTTCATGTCGTCTCGTAAGCCTTGATAATATGGAGACATTCTCTTCTCCTCTGGCCACCCTGATTCCGCCACCAGTCTATTGAAGGTCGTAAGATAAGTGACCAGATCAGACCTCCCCTGTCTCAGCTCCAGTAATTCCCTATCAGCACTAAAAGTGGTTGTTCTATGATCAAACACCCTCTCGAAGGCAGTCCGAAAGGCATTCCAATCCGATAACAAGGGGTCATCGTTCCTGACTAATGGCACGGCCCAATTAGCTGCGTCTCCAGAGAGATAAGAAATAGCGAAAGCTACCCTGGAAAGGTTAGAGGGAAAAGACGCGGGTTTACAAGAGAAATGTAGAGACAACTGAGTCAAAAAGGCCTGAATTTTCTTGGGGTCCCCCGAAAACCGTTCTGGGCTGGCTAAAGGGATAGGAGGGGAGACATTCACGGTTACCTGTGGTGTGGATGCTGAGGCGTCGAAGGGATTCCTAGTAAGCTTTTCTACCCTTTCTTTTAAAGCCGCTGCCTCAGCCCTAGAATTAGCCAACTCTTGTTGTACTACTACTAACGCCAGTAATACATCATCCATAGATGCCATCTTTGCATCACACCGAGCGGGAGGAGCGTTATTCGTGGGTGCGTTATTCTGTCACGTTGTAGATGCTCCTCAGACTCGGTGCGATGCAAATGGGAGTCCACCTCCTGACACCACCAAGTCACTGATAAAAACCACGGTGCATTGGAGTAATCAGGTGAGGGAAGGAAGGGGAAGGAACAGCAGGGAAGGGATATCTGTAAGGAGAAGAATACACAGCGTTAATATCACATTAGCCTGTCTATTCTCGCAATTTCTCGCTAAAGCACCAACGACCGTACCTGCCAATATCTCCTGAGGGCAGGACAAGTCCAACGCCTGTCTATGCTCCAACTGAATCATAGATGGACGCCACAGGCCAACGATGAACACCGATAATCTCTTATGGGTTGTTCAACACCCACTCTTGTACAAGATAGACATAAAATAGTGAGGAAACAAAACGAAGAGAGAGAAGAAAAAGAATGACGGTAAAACCCAACTCGGGCTCCTTTCTATAACTCAGTTAAAACACTGAGCCTCATGTCATAGTCACGCAAATGGTAGAAATGACCCATTCTCTCTACACCATGTACTGAAAAGGAAAAATGTCCCGGCAGTTCAATCCCCGCAAAAGTAAACATTAACACTGCGTCACAGCAGAATAAAAATGTTCTCCGGCTATGAAGACAACAGTTCATGAGTAACGAACAGTTCAAATAAAGGAACGCCGTGCCTCGGATACTAACTGTGTCCTGGTCGAACAGGATAGTGGGAAAAAGGCGAGGGAATCCGGCACCAGATCGCCTCACCGCTTACCACCTCTCCTTCATGTTTCGAAGATCCAAATGGAAGAACTCGAGACTCCCGACGATATCGGGAATATCCAAGACTTGAGGGAAACAGGAGAAAAACAAGTACTCCACTGGAAGCAGAACGAGAATCCACCCTCGGGAACGCCGTCAACAAGAGCCCTCGTTGACCATCCGACTTTGATCTGGGAAACGAATAACGCACAACACTTCCTGGAAGTGCGTGGTTTTACGCGACCTCTTCCGGCGATAGGCGTCATGGGATATGTAGTCCAGAAGTACTACAATATCCCGATCGTCAATGCAGGCGCCGCGGTTAACTCCTGACAATCTGTGTATTGTGTTTTCTTATGATATTGTGCATATGACACTAAGTGGTACTGTAGGAGCTTCACTCGTCTCCTAGTCCAGCCTAAGCTGCTCTGCTAAGCTACCATTATCTATCAGCCTAAGCTGCTAGACACCCTATACACTAATAAGGGATAACTGGGCCTGGTGCAAGGTGCAAGTACCCCTTGGTACTCACTACAAGCCAGTCCAGCCTCCTACAGGTGGCATCTGTTTGTTCTGGAATGCTCTGTGCCTGCCATCTCTTCACAGGTCACTGCAGGGTGGCATCTGTTTGTTCTGGAATGTTCTGTGTCTGCCGTCTCTTCACAGATGACTGCAGGGTGGCATCTGTTTGTTCTGGAATGTTCTGTATCTGCCATCTCTTCACAGGTCACTGCAGGGTGGCATCTGTTTGTTCTGGAATGTTCTGTGCCTGCCATCTCTTCACAGGTCACTGCAGGGTGGCATCTGTTTGTTCTGGAATGTTCTGTGTCTGCCATCTCTTCACAGGTCACTGCAGGGTGGCATCTGTTTGTTCTGGAATGTTCTGTGTCTGCCATCTCTTCACAAGTCACTGCAGGGTGGCATCTGTTTGTTCTGGAATGTTTTGTGTCTGCCATCTCTTCACAGGTCATTGCAGGGTGGCATCTGATTGTTCTGGAATGTTCTGTGTCTGCCATCTCTTCACAGGTCACTGCAGGGTGGCATCTGTTTGTTCTGGAATGCTCTGTGCCTGCCGTCTCTTCGCAGGTCACTGCAGGGTGGCATCTGTTTGTTCTGGAATGCTCTGTGTCTGCCGTCTCTTCGCAGGTCACTGCCATCTCTTCACAGGTCACTGCAGGGTGGTGTTTGTTTGTTCTGTGTCTGCCGTCTCTTCGCAGGTCACTGTAGGGTGGCATCTGTTTGTTCTGGAATGTTCTGTGTATGCCCTCTCTTCACATGTCACTGCAGGGTGGTGTTTGTTTGTTCTGGAATGCTCTGTGTCTTCCCTCTCTTCACATGTCACTGTAGGGTGGCATCTGTTTGTTCTGGAATGTTCTGTGTCTGCCATCTCTTCACAGGTCACTGCAGGGTGGCATCTGTTTGTTTTGGATTGTTCTGTGACTGCCATCTCTTCACAGGTCACTGCAGGGTGGCATCTGTTTGTTCTGGAATGTTCTGTGTCTGCCATCTCTTCACAGGTCACTGCAGGATGGCATCTGTTTGTTCTGGAATGTTCTGTGTCTGCCATCTCTTCACAGGTCACTGCAGGGTGGTGTTTGTTTGTTCTGTGTCTGCCATCTCTTCGCAGGTCACTGTAGGGTGGCATCTGTTTGTTCTGGAATGTTCTGTGTCTGCCCTCTCTTCACATGTCACTGCAGGGTGGCATCTGTTTGTTCTGGAATGTCCTGGTGTCTTCTGCATCTTCAAAGGTCACTGCAGGGTGGCATCTATTTGTTCTGGAATGGTCGGTGATGTCTCACAAGTCTCTGAAGGGTGGCATCTGTTTGTTCTGGAATGTTCTGTGACTGCCATCTCTTCACAGGTCACTGCAGGGTCACTGCAGGTCACTGCAGGGTGGCATCTGTTTGTTCTGGAATGCTCTGTGCCTGCCATCTCTTCACAGGTCACTGCAGGGTGGCATCTGTTTGTTCTGGAATGTTCTGTGTCTGCCATCTCTTCACAGGTCACTGCAGGGTGGCATCTGTTTGTTCTGGAATGTCCTGGTGTCTGCTGCATCTTCAAAGGTCACTGCAGGGTGGCATCTGTTTGTTCTGGAATGTTCTGTGTCTGCCATCTCTTCACAGGTCACTGCAGGGTGGCATCTGTTTGATCTGGAATGCTCTGTGTCTGCCATCTCTTCACAGGTCAATGCAGGGTGGCATCTGTTTGTTCTGGAATGCTCTGTGTCTGCCATCTCTTCACAGGTCAATGCAGGGTGGCATCTGTTTGTTCTGGAATGCTCTGTGCCTGCCATCTCTTCATAGGTCAATGCAGGGTGGCATCTGTTTGTTCTGGAATGTTCTGTGACTGCCATCTCTCCACAGGTCACTGCAGGGTCACTGCAGGGCACTGCTGGGTGGCATCTGTTTGTTTTGGATTGTTCTGTGACTGCCATCTCTTCACAGGTCACTGCAGGGTGGCATCTGTTTGTTCTGGAATGTTCTGTGACTGCCATCTCTTCACAGGTCACTGCAGGGTGGCATCTGTTTGTTCTGGAATGTTCTGTGACTGCCATCTCTCCACAGGTCACTGCAGGGTCACTGCAGGGCACTGCTGGGTGGCATCTGTTTGTTTTGGATTGTTCTGTGACTGCCATCTCTTCACAGGTCACTGCAGGGTGGCATCTGTTTGTTCTGGAATGTTCTGTGACTGCCATCTCTTCACAGGTCACTGCAGGGTGGCATCTGTTTGTTCTGGAATGTTCTGTGACTGCCATCTCTTCACAGGTCACTGCAGGGTGGCATCTGTTTGTTCTGGAATGCTCTGTGCCTGCCATTTCTTCACAGGTCACTGCAGGGTCACTGCAGGTCACTGCAGGGTGGCATCTGTTTGTTCTGGAATGTTCTGTGTCTGCCATCTCTTCATAGGTCACTGCAGGGTGGCATCTCTTTGCTCTGGAATGTCCTGGTGTCTGCTGCATCTTCAAAGGTCACTGCAGGGTGGCATCTGTTTGTTCTGGAATGTTCTGTGTCTGCCATCTCTTCACAGGTCACTGCAGGGTGGCATCTGTTTGTTCTGGAATGTTCTGTGTCTGCCATCTCTTCATAGGTCACTGCAGGGTGGCATCTGTTTGCTCTGGAATGTCCTGGTGTCTGCTGCATCTTCAAAGGTCACTGCAGGGTGGCATCTGTTTGTTTTGGAATGTTCTGTGTCTGCCATCTCTTCACAGGTCACTGCAGGGTGGCATCTGTTTGTTCTGGAATGCTCTGTGTCTGCCATCTCTTCACAGGTCACTGCAGGGTGGCATCTGCTTGTTCTGGAATGTTCTGTGCCTGCCGTCTCTTCACAGGTCACTGCAGGGTGGCATCTGTTTGTTCTGGAAAGTTCTGTGTCTGCCGTCTCTTCACAGGTCACTGCAGGGTGGCATCTGTTTGTTCTGGAATGCTCTGTGCCTGCCATCTCTTCACAGGTCACTGCAGGGTGGCATCTGTTTGTTCTGGAATGCTCTGTGTCTGCCATCTCTTCACAGGTCACTGCAGGGTGGCATCTGTTTGTTCTGGAATGTTCTGTGTCTGCCATCTCTTCACAGGTCACTGCAGGGTGGCATCTGTATGTTCTGGAATGTTCTGTGTCTGCCATCTCTTCACAGGTCACTGCAAGGTGGCATCTGTTTGTTCTGGAATGTTCTGTGTCTGCCATCTCTTCACAGGTCACTGCAGAGTGGCATCTGTTTGTTCTGGAATGTTCTGTGTCTGCCATCTCTTCATAGGTCACTGCAGGGTGGCATCTGTTTGCTCTGGAATGTCCTGGTGTCTGCTGCATCTTCAAAGGTCACCGCAGGGTGGCATCTGTTTGTTTTGGAATGTTCTGTGTCTGCCATCTCTTCACAGGTCTCTGCAGGGTGGCGTCTGTTTGTTCTGGAATGTTCTGTGTCTGCCATCTCTTCACAGGTCACTTCAGGATGGCATCTGTTTGTTCTAAAATCTTCTGTGATGTCTCACAAGTCTCTGAAGGGTGGCATCTGTTTGTTCTGGAAAGTTCTGTGCCTGCCATCTCTTCACAGGTCACTGCAGGGTCACTGCAGGTCACTGCAGGGTGGCATCTGTTTGTTCTGGAATGCTCTGTGCCTGCCATCTCTTCACAGGTCACTGCAGGGTGGCATCTGTTTGTTCTGGAATGTTCTGTGTCTGCCATCTCTTCACAGGTCACTGCAGGGTGGCATCTGTTTGTTCTGGAATGTCCTGGTGTCTGCTGCATCTTCAAAGGTCACTGCAGGGTGGCATCTGTTTGTTCTGGAATGTTCTGTGTCTGCCATCTCTTCACAGGTCACTGCAGGGTGGCATCTGTTTGATCTGGAATGCTCTGTGTCTGCCATCTCTTCACAGGTCAATGCAGGGTGGCATCTGTTTGTTCTGGAACGCTCTGTGTCTGCCATCTCTTCACAGGTCAATGCAGGGTGGCATCTGTTTGTTCTGGAATGCTCTGTGCCTGCCATCTCTTCATAGGTCAATGCAGGGTGGCATCTGTTTGTTCTGGAATGTTCTGTGACTGCCATCTCTCCACAGGTCACTGCAGGGTCACTGCAGGGCACTGCTGGGTGGCATCTGTTTGTTTTGGATTGTTCTGTGACTGCCATCTCTTCACAGGTCACTGCAGGGTGGCATCTGTTTGTTCTGGAATGTTCTGTGACTGCCATCTCTTCACAGGTCACTGCAGGGTGGCATCTGTTTGTTCTGGAATGTTCTGTGACTGCCATCTCTTCACAGGTCACTGCAGGATGGCATCTGTTTGTTCTAGAATCTTCTGTGATGTCTCACAGGTCACTGCAGGGTGGCATCTGTTTGTTCTGGAATGCTCTGTGCCTGCCATCTCTTCACAGGTCACTGCAGGGTCACTGCAGGTCACTGCAGGGTGGCATCTGTTTGTTCTAGAATCTTCTGTGATGTCTCACAAGTCTCTGAAGGGTGGCATCTGTTTGTTCTGGAAAGTTCTGTGCCTGCCATCTCTTCACAAGTCGGTGAAGGTTGTATCTGTTTGTTCCTGACGCCTCGGTCTGCGCTGGCTGGGTGATGCGAGTTCATTTGGCACAGTGTGACAAGCCAATTAGTAGCGAAGACAAAGAATTTAATTGGTCTAATGCTGGGGAAAGGGATTGGATTTCTCTGCAAATTAACGATCCCCGCACTCGGAGCCGGATAAGGAGAGATAAACAGGGCGATGGGCAGTGTAGGGGGCGGGTCCTCGCACGCCCCTGGTGCAAGCTCTTGGCAGTGCCCTCTGGTGCCAGCTTCTCGCACTGCGTACCAGTAGTGCCAAGAACATACCACGCATGTTGCCCATCCCTGTGAAGCACTGGGTGAGCGAAGGCAGGGACCCCACCGTCCCCGGGGGCCGTCGGGAGGGCAGCTGGTGCTCAGGTGACGTTCAGCTTCTAAAATCCCTTTAAAAATGGCTGTCGAAAGCTTTTTAAAGAATTTCCCCTCCCCCAAAAAAAGTGGTTCTGAATTTCGCGCCCATCAAATAATACACATGCAGTGTGCTGAGGCTGACATAATACGGGTTTCTTTCACTTTCATTTATCTTGGTTTTTATTTTTCTCACCGCCATAATTTTTGTTTCCTTTCCGTCTCTGCCTCACTCTCCCCTTTCTTCGCAGTTTTCAGCCTTACTCTGTCCCTCTCTCTCCATTGCCAACCCTCAAGCCTCCCTGTCAGTCCTGCCCTGGCATGGGAATGGCATTTTATTTATCAACGTAGGCAAACGCAATAGAACAAGGGAGTGCGTAAATCAGTAATTATATGTTTATTGGGCCCACTGACATCCCCCGCTGCAGCTGCTTAAATGATGCCAGCTCCTCGTGCTGCCCGTCAAGGCATGCGGGCATGGCCCTATTATCACAACACTTCAAGCCAACCACTGCCACCTTCGCACTCTGCCAACCGGTGCAAACTTACCGCCAGTGCCAGCATCTGACACAGCGAAGAAATTGAAGTTTGCCACAATGCCAACAAGTGTCAGCTTCTTACACTGCCCACCGATGCCAGATTCTAACTCTGCCCACCAGTGCCAGCTTCAACTCTGCCCACCAGTGCCAGCTTCTAACTCTGCCCACCAGTGCCAGCGTCTTACTCTGCCCACCTGTGCCAGCTTCTAACTCTGCCCACCAGTGCCAGCGTCTAACTCTGCCTACCGGTGCCAGCTTCTAACTATGCCCACCAGTGCCAGCTTCACAAGGGCAGCTTCTTACACTGCCCACCAGTGCCAGCTTCTCAAACTGATCAGAAATGCAAGCTTCTCAAACTTACAAGGGACAGTTACTTACACTGCCCACCAGTGCCAGCTTCTCAAACTGCAAGGCTTGTAAACATGCCCCCAGTACCTTGAAGCTCCTCTGTGCCTTGTGCTGCCCTCCTGTGGCCCTGGGATCTCACTGCAACAGGCGCACCCAGATGGCACAAGGCGTCTTCTTAGGAGTCGCTCTGCAGCCAGCCACTCAGCCCCTGGGTGGGTGCCGGAGGGGGGGGGGGGGGGGGCAGAGGCTTCTGATAGGGGCCCTCATCTGGGCGGTGGGCTGCAGACCAGGGCTCCCTCTAGTGCTCCGGTGGGTACTTGATTCACGATGCAGCTCACCCCAACACTCTAGTGAATACTTGGCAGCCCTTCTTGAGAGCAGCAGTCTCACACTCACAGATGATGTCTCTTTGCTACAGTGGATGGCAGGCGCTATCATCGCCACACAGTGCCTCGAGGCGACGACCTTGATTCTTCACGAGGTGCCTTCAAGGCACATCATGGGTCCCTTAATCTTCCCGACTGACTCCGGTCCAGTGAGACACTGGGCAGTGCCATGGTCACACAGTCCGCTTTGCAGGGCACATGGGCCACCGTCAAGCGCCTGTCTCGCTTTAGTCTGTCCTACTGCGCCGGGCGCCTGGCGGCTGTGGCACGGATAACTGACGGAGGTGGCACTGCCTGTCCTGGGTGGACAGCGAGCCCTTTGAGGCGCTTGATTAGCGAGTCTCTCTTTAACGCCCCTACGCCAGTGTTGATTACAGCGCTCCCTTCCGCGACCCCCTCCGCCGCAGGGTTGGCGCTTCCTTCCCTTGCCCACAGATGGGGTATCTTGGCACCCAGGAAAGTTCACTAATTCGTCCTTGAGATGGACTCCAGGTGATGTTCCCTCACCTCGGGAGAGTTTGCTGCCCGTGTGGCACCAACCCTTGGCTCTGTAGTAGTCCCCGAGTACTGTGCGGAGTACTCGGTGCCAGGCAGTGCTTTAAATGGGCCGGTACTCTCCGGTACTGAGTACCGGCACTTTTTTATTTTGAGAGGGAGAGTACCGGCACTTCTCAGAAACAAGCAGGTACTCTGGTACAGAGTACCTGCACTTCTATTTTTCCATTTAAAGCACTGCCAGGTACCACAACAAGGAACAACGATGGGTCAGAAGCTGCCATCATTACCCCAGTCTGAGAGAGGGGGGGTGTGTGCATGTCAGGTCTGCATCCTTGGAACCGCTCCCCTTGCCATGTGTTCTGCCGTGCCACCTTCCACACCAGGCCTCTCTCTGGAGGACCAGGACATTCTCCCGGTGGAGTGCCAACCGCAGAAGTACAAAGCGGTGATAGCAGGGGGCACTCAGTGATTTACCACCCCCACCACCACCCCACTGAGATCAGGAAGAGAGACGAGAATCTGTGCCCCTCAAAGGACTTCTTTCTCTAACAGATACTGCAGGCTTCACCCTGTACCCCCTGCCATCTACCCAGGCAGCTGCAGTCGGAGTCATTTATAGCCCAATGGGTCAGGAAAGGCCCTGGCACTACCACCGGGCCTGGTCCTCCCTCCTCCCACCTTGGAGATGCCAGCAATAAGCATACGCTGCCTGGAGAAAGCAATCTCTCCCTCATCCTGTTCTCTGGCCCAGGTGATGGAAGACGCGCACCCGTATCTCTCGTGCACGCACACTATCACATATAGTACATGGGCACCGTGCCCTGGACCCTCCGCTCAGTGTTCCGGATTCCTCATGAGCAGCAGAACTTTATATGAAGGGGCCTGAAAGCTGGCATGACTGTCTCGTCCATGAAGGCCGGTGTCTGTAATTCAGTACCCATGGCCACTGTTGTCCAGGAACACAACTGTCCATCGTGGAGGAGGCATTCCTATCCCAGCATCCGGTGGCACATTTACAAGGCGCTTGCGCCATTGCTGAGTCATCTCAGTTACGCGGCGGCGTAATTCATGCTCCACACTGCTCCATTTTTACGAACTGACGCATTGTACTAGTGCACTCCTGCTGTACTCAGTTACCTCATGCACCAAGAGGCTCAGCTTTTCCACTAGAGCCCTTTATTCACTTCCATGTGCACTCCTACCTCTCACTACTGTCACACACCGGCGTCAGCCGAGCCCGGAGCCCTCTACGAGCTACCGACTCCGGTCTTCAAGCCACAAAAGGCTCCTCCCCATTTACATTTCCTAAGTCTGAGCAGAGATGTCTCTAGTGCTAACCTACGTAGTCAACCATAAAGAAATGAAATAAAGAATGAAATGAAATAAAATGTATAAAGTGCACAAATACCCTGAGGCGTCAAGGCGCTAGATCCCCTGGTCACTTCCAGACCTCGCTATGGGACATCTAGGTTTGAGTTCTTGGGTGTTCCAGGTCCTCTGTATGGAGTGCACTGCAGGTCTCTGGTCACCTCCTTCGAGACTGCTGCGAAGGATCTCAGGAGTATCCGAGTGGCCACTAACCAGTGTTACTCTCACACCAAACAACCACCACTGTAAGAACCCCCAGGGATGATTTGCCTGTGTTGTCCTTCCTAAACATGACATCAGATAAAAAGCCTCCTTAACATGCTCTCACACCAGCTGGTAACTGCCTGTGGCTTGTGTGACTGGTAACTATGTATGGCAGAAGTGGTTTTTAAGCGTTTGATTCCATGGACCCCCACCAGGGACCCCAATACATCATCACTAGAATCCAGGGACCCCCACTGAGTCATTGTTGGAACCCAGAGACCCCGTTCTCATTACTGGATTCCAGGGTCCCCCACCGAGTCAATACTGGAAGCCGGGGACCCCCTTCTCATTACTGGATTCCAGGGTCCCCCACCGAGTCAATACTGGAAGCCGGGGACCCCCTTCTCATTACTGGAGTCCAGGGTCCTCCACTGAGTCAATACTGGAAGCCCAGGATCCAATGCCTATGATTTGAACTGCAAAACAACACACAAAAATACAAAAACAAGCTTCATCAAAAAAATAAAATAAATGCACTAACGTTTTTATTTCATTCACAAACAAATCTAATAAAAATCTAACTGTTTATTTTATTGGAAGGTTGGGGCTTTTCTCCATTCCACTGAGGCCGTCCATCGTCCATCGATGCATTTGACCTGTTCCCTCCAATCTGCAGACGCCAGCTTCATTTTTAGCCCCTCATTTCAAATTCCTTCACATTTATTTTCAATTTTATCTTTTGCTTCTTTATCCATAAACACTTAGTGGATCTGGTTTTATGCGCTGTGGACCCCACGGGTCCCTGAATCACAGGTTACGAACGAGCTGATCTATGGCATTCCTGCTGGAAATACTCGAGATGCTGCAAAAAACCATCCTTATGTCCGGGTGGAAAAAGTCTGTAAAACTGTGCAGTGAAAATCTGCACTCAGACCAAGCCTGTACCACCAATATATTTTCCATTCACATGTAAAGTGCAAACTGATTTTAATGGAGCGAGAGTACCGCCAGAATCCACCGGTGTGGGCGCCTTGGAGCGCGGCTACAAGGAGCTAGGGGCCAGATGTAAGTCGCTTTGTACTTACGATTTCCTAATTGCGAATATTTGTGATTTGCAATTAGGAAATAGTAAACAGGGATATACTAATGTGTCTCTGACAAATTTATAGGTTCCCAATGGGTTGCAAATGGACCTACTTTATCAATATTCATGAGGTAGGTCACAATTTGCGACCCATTGGGAATAGTCGAATATCACAGGGATGGTGGCCTGCTTGGGTCAGCAGACCACCATGTCTGTGATTGCTTTTTAAATAAGGCATTTTTTTTTTAAACGCAGCCCGGTTTCCGTAAAGGAAAACGAAATGCATCTCAAAAACAAAAATAAAAAGTTTTCTTTTCATTTTCTAAGAGTAGGCAGTGGTCCATGAGACTACTGACTGTTCTTAAAAAATATTTGCACCCACATATTTGCACCCTCAGGGACCCTTTCACATTTGCGAATGGGTTACCACCCACTTTTAGTGGGTGGTAAACTGCAAATGTTTTGTGACTGCATTTCGCAAAACACGCTTACATCCCACTGCGAGTTGCTATTAGGAAGGGACGCTCTTAACACGCTGCTTCCTAACATTGAATCGCAAACCGATTTTGCGATTCGGTAAAAGGTAAGCTGAATCGTGAAGTAGGGTTTTTTCCTTTCAAAAGGCTTTTTAGCGTCCGCAAACGACCCCATTCTGCGAATTGGGCTGTTTGCGACCGCTAAAAGCGTTTGCACATCTGGCCCTAGGTGTCACGGTCTTTGGTCTTTCTAGTGCTCAAGAGGTGAGTTTCTAATGTGGGATTCTGCACCAGGGCACGTTTTCTAAATCCGATGACGTTTGTAGCACCATTAGCCAGTTACTAAGGGTTGTATGCCAGAATATCAATAACAAACATATCGTTCTATTGTTCCATTTGGTGTAGACCTTCTGGTATTTACTCCAATAGATATTTCTGTAAAATATATTTAGACGATGATATTCTAGTTCCATTTCTTTTTTAAGTGTCCTGCTTGAGGTTTTTTTTGCAGTCGTTACTTCACTTTCAAACATCCAGCTTCCCTCATTTTCTGCAACTATTATACATTTGGGAAGGTGTTTAATATCCCCCTAGACGGTTATTTCTTTTCACACTTTAGACTTTATACACTTTTAATTGGACTCTAAGGACCTTTCTGACGGTTTCTTTACTCTGTTCAGCTTTGCACTTTCTTTAATTGTGCCTCCCACACACTCCTTCAGAGGGTAAGCTTTCCTTTCAGTCTCTCTGCAGCCTTTAGAGTCGGTGGCTCTTCAGCCTGCCCAGCTGTGCCAGCTCAGCACACTGCATGCCAGTGCCAGCTTATCATCCTGCCCCCCATGCCAGCTCCTCACACTATCTGCCCATGCCAGCTTCACACCATGCCCATCAATGCCAACCTCTCACACTGCCCATCCATGCCAGCTTCACACCATGCCCTTCCATGGCAGCCTCTCACACTGACCATCCATGCCAGCTTTACACCATGCCCACCCATATACATGCCAGCCTCTCACACTGCCCATCCATGCCAGCTTCACACCATGCCCATCCATGCCAACCTCTCACACTGCCCATCCATGCCAGCTTCACACCATGTCCATCAATGCCAACCTCTCACACTGCCCATCCATGCCAGCTTCACACCATGCCCATCAATGCCAACCTCTCACACTGCCCATCCATGCCAGCTTCACACCATGTCCATCCATGCCAGCCTCTCACACTGCCCAGCTGTGCCAGCTCAACACACTGCATGCCAGTGCCAGCTTATCATCCTGCCCCCCATGCCAGCTCCTCACACTATCTGCCCATGCCAGCTTCACACCATGCCCATCAATGCCAACCTCTCACACTGCCCATCCATGCCAGCTTCACACCATGCCCTTCCATGGCAGCCTCTCACACTGACCATCCATGCCAGCTTTACACCATGCCCACCCATATACATGCCAGCCTCTCACACTGCCCATCCATGCCAGCTTCACACCATGCCCTTCCATGGCAGCCTCTCACACTGCCCATCCATGCCAGCTTCACACCATGCCCATCCATGCCAGCCTCTCACACTGCCCAGCTGTGCCAGCTCAGCACACTGCATGCCAGTGCCAGCTTATCATCCTGCCCCCCATGCCAGCTCCTCACACTATCTGCCCATGCCAGCTTCACACCATGCCCATCAATGCCAACCTCTCACACTGCCCATCCATGCCAGCTTCACACCATGCCCTTCCATGGCAGCCTCTCACACTGACCATCCATGCCAGCTTTACACCATGCCCACCCATATACATGCCAGCCTCTCACACTGCCCATCCATGCCAGCTTCACACCATGCCCATCCATGCCAACCTCTCACACTGCCCATCCATGCCAGCTTCACACCATGTCCATCAATGCCAACCTCTCACACTGCCCATCCATGCCAGCTTCACACCATGCCCATCAATGCCAACCTCTCACACTGCCCATCCATGCCAGCTTCACACCATGCCCATCCATGCCAGCCTCTCACACTGCCCAGCTGTGCCAGCTCAACACACTGCATGCCAGTGCCAGCTTACCACCCTGCCCCCTATGCCAGCTCCTCACACTATCTGCCCACGCCAGCTTCACACCATGCCCATCAATGCCAGCCTCTCACACTGCCCATCCATGCCAGCGTCACACCATGCCCTTCCATGGCAGCCTCTCACACTGACCATCCATGCCAGCTTTACACCATGCCCACCCATATACATGCCACCCTCTCACACTGCCCATCATTGCCAGCTTCACACCATGCCCATCCATGCCACTCTCTCACACTGCCTAGCTGTTCCAGCTCAGCACATTACATGCCAGTGCCAGCTTCTCACCCTGCCCACCCATGCCAGAGCCTCACGCTACCTGCCCATGCCAGCTTCACACCATGCCCATCCATGCCAGCCTCTCACACTGCACAGCTGTGCCAGCTCAGCACACTGCATGCCAGTTCCAGCTTGCCACCCTGCCCCCCTATGCCAGCTCCTCACACTATCTGCCCATGCCAGCTTCACACCATGCCCATCAATGCCAGCCTCTCACACTGCCCAGCTGTGGCAGCTCAGCACACTGTGTACCAGTGCCAGCTTCTCATCCTGCCCACCCATGCCAGCTCCTCACATTACCCGCCTATGCCACCTTCTCACACTACCTGCCCATGCTAGCTTCACATCATGCTCATCTATGCCAGCCTCTCACCCCAGCACCAGCTCCTTACACTATCACCACGACCAGCTCCTGATTTCTGATCAGTGCCAGCGCCTCCCACTGGCCACCCATGCCAGCTCCTCACAGTGGTCACCCGTGCTAGCTACTCACACAGTCCACCCATGTCAGCTTCTCATCCTGCCCACCAATGCTAGACTCTCATAGTGCACCCCTGCACCAGGTCATTACACTGTCAGCAGTGAAGCTCCTTATCTCTGATCAACCCCAGCTCCTCCCACTGGCCACCCATGTCAGCTTCTCACACTGCCCACCAATGCCAACCTCCCATAGTGCTCCCCAGCACCAGCTTCTTATGCCACTAGCAGTGGCAGCTCCTTGTCTGTAATCAATGCCAGTTCCTCCTACTACCCACCCATGTTAGCTTCTCACACTGCCATCCATGTCAGCTTCTCACACTGCCACCCATGTTAGCTTCTCACACTGCCATCCATGTCAGCTTCTCACACTGCCAACCATGCCAGCTGCTCACACTGCCCACTCATTCAAGCTTCACATCCTGCCCACCCATGCCAGCTTCTTATAATGTTCCACAGCACCAGCTCCTTACATCCTCTGCAATGACAGCTCCTTATCTCTGATCAATGCCAGCTCTTCCCACCCATGCCAGTTTCTCACACTGCTCACCCATGCCAGCTCCTCACACTAACCACCCATGCCAGCTTCACATCCTGCCCATCCATGCCGGTCTTTCTTAATGCTCCCCAACTCCTTACACCACCAGCTGGAACCGCTCCTTATCTCTCATCAATGCCAGCTTCTCCCACTGCCCACCCATGCCAGCTTCTCACCCTGCCTGCCAGTGCCACCCCTCACACTGTCCACTAAGGACAACTTTCTGCGTTGTCTGCCAGTTTCACCTCCTCACATTTCCTATAGTGCAGGGTTCTCGCTCTGCTCAGTCGTTCGACTCTCACACTGGCCATCAGTGCTAGCCTGTCGTACTGCCCATCAGTGCCAGCCTGTCGTACTGCCCATCAGTGCCAGCCTCTCGCACTGCCCAGTTTCAGCTTCTCTCAGTGACCTTTACTGACAACTCACCAGCGACAACTTACTCGTATTTCCTTCCAGTGCCAGGCCCTGACATTGTCCATCAGTGCCAGCTTCTCGTACTGCCCTTCACAATCATTCTCTTACACTAACCACCTGACTCTGCTCCTCATCCTGTCCACAAGTGCCCAGTCCGCACTCTGCCCTCCAGTGCCAGTCTACCATTGTCAGCTCCTCACAATGCCTTCAAGTGACATCTCCTCTACTTCCACTCCAGTGCCAGCTGCTTACACTGCCCACATGTGCAGAGCCTTGCACTATCCACCTGTGACATTTCTCACACTGCCCTCCGGTGCCAGACACTGCCCACGTGTACTAACCCCTCACACGCCTATCCAAATCCAGCTCCTCTTTCAGGCATTTGGTGCCATCTTCTCACACTGCCCCTCACCACTGTCAGCTCCTCCTGCTGCCCACCAGCCTCAGTTTCTCAGGATGGCACTAGTGGTAGATCATCACACAGTCCTTATCGCCTGCTCCCCTTACAGCCCTTCAGTGCCAGGCTCTCATACTGCCCTCCAGTGCCAGCTCCTGGGACTGCCCAACAGTGGTAGATCCTCACACTGTCCTCATCGCCAGCTCCCGTTACTGCCCTTCAGTGCCAGCTTCTCATACTGCCCTCCAGTGCCAGTTCCTAGGACTGCCCACCAGTGCCAGGTTCTCGCACTCCTAGGACAGCCCTTCAGTGCCAGTTTCTCAGGCTGTCCTCCAATGCCAGCTCCTAGGACTGCCCATCAGTGGTAGATCCTCACACTGTCCTCATCGCCTGCCCCCGTTACTGCCCTTCAGTGCCACCTCCCAAGCCACAGTGAGCAACGTGTGTTCATCAAACGTGCCCGGGGGGAGGGGGCAGGAGGGGAGATCAGAGTCCATGCACATTCAGTCAATGGCCTCTCTAAAGAGATGTTCACCAGGGGATTGTAGTGGTTCTGTGAGTGACAGATCCATGTGAACCAATGTGTCCAAAGACATTAATTACAAAAAAGTAAATCTTTATATCGGTAACTGTGTGTTCCCTTCACAAAATGACAAGAAAAACACAAATTGAAAATTCTTGAGTGTGACATGCCTAGATTTGGGACGTTTTGGGGATTTACAGAACCCTAAAACAGACACCTCAGCAATTAAACCATGCATTTGCAGTCATATTCCTACCCTCTGTATCTCTTCTTGAGGAGATGGAATAAGATTGGTGTAAATGTGTTTTCCAACATTAAACCTTTCTCCTATGTTTTGTCAAAAACAAAAATGTAATTGAGCGTGTAGAGAACTAACTTTCTCGTTCTGCTCTTACAATATTGCAGGGTGTCAAGCAATTTCACATCCTATTTTCACACTTAGTACAATATCTTGTAAGCACAATCGTTCTGTATGTAATTCATTGTGAAAATCCATTGTCAGTGTTTATGAATCCTACAGAGGTCCGACTTTGTGGATGCTCACCAGTATCTCAAAGGCCACCATCTGCTGCTACCATGGAAACAGCATCCTGCAACCTCGAGCTCTAACCCTGTAGCTGCAGGAAAATCTGCAGAACTGGTAGTCGCTCCATAGTCACAAGTAGAATTTAGGGCCTGATTTAGATCTTGGCGGACAAGTTACTCTGTCACAGCGATGACGGATATCCCGTCTGCCGAAATCTAAGTCCCATAGCATATGATGTTATGGGATTTAGATTTCAGCGGACGAGATATCCATCACAGTTGTGACCGAGTAACTTGTCCACCAATATCTAAATCAGGCCCGTAGGACCTACTTTGGATCTCAGCGGATGGAATACTGCGTCACAAATGTGACGGATATTCCATCCACGTATTACGATCGCCATAGGATATAATGGAATTGTAATAGGGCAGACGGGTATCCCTCATGTTTGTAATGGAGTATTCCCCTTCGCCAACATTTCGGTAAACGTACATGAAATTAGGTGGAAGTACGCAAAATGCAAAACTGGAATTTGGTATTGTAGTGCAAATTGCGAAGGACATGTATGCATTTCTCACTAAAAAATAGTGTAAATAAATGACTTACAGCAATGCGCGCTCTGCCGTTCGCATTGTTCCCGTGTGATTGCTGAATTTTATTTACCACGAATGTCGTAAAATTACTCAATGTAGCATAGTTATAAAATTTGAGGAAATTTGTGCAGCAAAATTAGCACAAAATTTCAGATATTATGCTAATTATGCTGCGTATTCCAAATTTCCCCCGGGTCTAATCTTCACAAGGCCCACTGAGCGAGAGCGCACTGATTCTATCCCCACTCATCTGACTTTGCCATGAGTTGCATCTAGTGTGGCCTTCTGATTTGAAAGAAGGTGGATCCACCGTTGCCTACTGTGAAGAGGCCCTCCTTGCGTCATGCTGCTCAGTCTGGCAGATCTTCATTATGGGATCATCCCAGGGCCCAAACACAAGCCCACCAGACAAAGTAAAGAGCTACCTGGTTCTCCACTGCTTTTAGGTCAGCATCGCCCCCAGGAACCTCAAGCCAGACGTCTATTTTAACAGGACACGGCTGAGGTACCCAAGAGAAAGGGGAATGGAAAGAGAGAGACAGATGCTTGCACCAGCTTTGCAAGAGACCACCTGTACGCTCAGCATCCTTCATGTTTGTAGAGTTTGTTTATTCCACAAGCCCACTCTGACCGGTTTCAAGCAGTGCCTGACTATTCCTCTCAGAGGCAGCCTTGACCTTTGCCCACAGTGTGGGCAGGATGGTGGGGTGGAGCTGAGAACCTCCTCCAATAGAGACCAAAAACAAAAACACAAAAGCAAGGCTTCCCCTCTTAACTACCACTCAACCTATTGAGGGCAAACACTTGGAAGGAACAATGGAATAGAACAAGGCAAAAGAATTTCCCGCATGCTTCAGAAGGGCCCTCCGTCTCTTCTACTCCACACCCTGGACCCTGGATCAACACAAAGGGCCCTCCGCCTCCTCTACTCCACACCCTGGAGCCTGCCCTCTAGAAGGGACACTCAGGCCCTCTTTATGAACATGGCGGTAAACACCGCTCCACCGGCGGGCGCGGTAACTACCGCCAACAGGCTGGCGGTCTGGACGGCCAAATAATAAAGCCAGCGTGAAATCCACACACCACCAGCATAGGAGTGCCGACAGCGACGGAAGAGGCCGCCCACAGGCAAACGGAAAGGCCCCACCCGCCCAACAAATAATGAAGCACAAGACCGCCGTCAGTTCCGGGGCGGGAACTACCCCCAGGCAAAGCATGGCGGAAACAAACCAAATAAAAGGAAATACTCACCGTAGGCACACACAACATGCCAAAGCAGACATGGAGAGAGAGTTACAAATAATGCCAGTACTGCTCCTTGCCATACACCTCCCCGACCGTGACCGCCGACGAAGAAGACAATGGTAAGTACCGCAACCCACTAAACAAGGGAAGAAAGGGCACAGTTACACACCCACCCATCCCACCGCCCCTGCAACGCACTCCCAACCCCTCACACCATCACAAGCCATACACACTAGAACAAGAGGTACTTACCCGACACAAGGCCAATACAATCTGCCCAAAGTACACACATGTGCACACCACACCCCCACAATGAAACGATGAACCACGTCTCCATATTGTGCGAACAGCAACACTGGCCACACAAACTTTAATAAATATAGGAAATGGTAAAGTCCAAATAAGGCCATTGGCCAGTCCATGTGAAATAGGCTGAAGGGCCTAAAAGGCCAGAACTTTACTCCCACATGGGCACATGGTACTCCACCATAGAGGGTAAACAATGGGGCAGCCAGGCACCTCAGGGAACAGGGGCATGGGGTGGTGGGAGTGGGGACTTACGTCTGGGGAGGGCTTGAGCTTCTGTTTGGGAGGTGGAGGGGGTTTGCCCTTGGAAGGTGGGGGAGTGGACTTGGACCGGGGGGTGGCTGATGGACCTGTGCCAGCACGGGGCTTCTTCCTCTCTGGGGAAGAGACCCGGGAACGGGAAGGACGGACTGGGGTGGACTTGGGCGTAGAAGGAGTGGACAGGACAAGGAGATGGGCACGTTTAGGGCCGAGACAGGGTGGACCAGTGGGTTCGAACAGGTCACCACAGGACAGGAACATTTTTTTAGGGGCAGTTGGGGTGGACCTGAAGGAAAGTGCGAGAGTGGAGATAGAGGGAGTGCTTATAATGAGTGTAAGTGTGCTGAGTCGGGGTGGACATGGAGGAAGGTGTGGGAGTGGAGGTAGAGGGAGTGCTTGTAACAGGTGTAGGTGTGCTGAGTCGGGGTGGACATGGAGGAAGCTGCGGGAGTGGAAGTAGAAGGAGTGCTTGTAACAGGTGTAGGTGTGCTGAGTCGGGGTGGACATGGAGGAAGGTGCGGGAGTGGAGGTAGAGGGAGTGCTTGTAACAGGTGTAGGTGTGCTGAGTCGGGGTGGACATGGAGGAAGCTGCGGGAGTGGAGGGAGAGGGAGTGCTTGTAACAGGTGTAGGTGTGCTGAGTCGGGGTGGACATGGAGGAAGGTGCAGGAGTGGAAGTAGAAGGAGTGCTTGGAGTGCTTGTACCGGGTGTAGGTGTGCTGAGTCGGGGTGGACATGGAGGAAGGTGCGGGAGTGGAGGTAGAGGGAGTGCTTGTGACTGGTGTAGGTGTCCTGGGTCGGGGTGGACATGGAGGAAGGTGCTGGAGTGGAGGTAGAGGGAGTGCTTGTAACAGGTGTAGGTGTGCTGAGTCAGGGGTGGACATGGAGGAAGGTACGTGAATGGAGGTAGAGGGAGTGCTTGTAACTGGTGTAGGTGTACTGAGTGGGGGTGGACATGGAGGAAGGTGCGGGAGTGGAGGTAGAGGGAGTGCTTGTAACAGGTGTAGGTGTGCTGAGTCGGGGTGGACACGGAGGAAGGTGTGGGAGTGGAGGTAGAGGGAGTGCTTGTAACAGGTGTAGGTGTGCTGAGTCGGGCTGGACATGGAGGAAGGTGTGGGAGTGAAGGTAGAGGGAGCGCTTGTACCTAGTGTAGGTGGGCTGAGTCGGGGTGGACACGGAGGAAGGTGCGGGAGTGGAGGTAGAGGGAGTGCTTGTAAGTGGTACAGGTGTGCTGAGTCGGGGTGGACACGGGGGGAGGTGCAGGAATGGAGGTGGAGGGAGTGCTTGTAATGGGTGTAGGTGTGCTGAGTCGGGGTGGACGTGGAAGAAGGTGTGGGAGTGGAGATAGAGGGAGTGCTTGTAACTGGTGTAGGTGTGCTGAGTAGTGGTGGACGTGGAGGAAGGTGCAGGAGTGGAGGTAGAGGGAGTGCTTGTAACTGGTGTAGGTGTGCTGAGTCGGGTGGACATGAAGGAAGGTGCGGGAGTGGAGGTAGAGGGAGTGCTTGTAACAGGTGTAGGTGTGCTGAGTCGGGGTGGACATGGAGGAAGGTGTGGGAGTGGAGGTAGAGGGAGAGCTTGTACCAGGTGTAGGTGTGCTGAGCTGGGGTGGACATGGGGGAAGGTGTGGGAGTGGAGGTAGCGGGAGTGTTCGTAACTGATGTAGGTGTGCTGAGTCGGGGTGGACATGGAGGAAGGTGTGGGAGTGGAGGAAGAGGGAGTGCTTGTACCAGGTGTAGGTGTGATGAGGTGGGGTGGACATGGAGGGAGGTGCAGGAGTGAAAGTCGAGGGAGTGCTTATAACTTGTGTAGGTGTGCTGAGTTGGGGTGGACATGGAGGAAGGTGTGGGAGTGGAGGAAGAGGGAGTGCTTGTACCAGGTGTAGGTGTGCTGAGTCGGGGGGACATGGAGGAAGGTGTGGGAGTGGAGGTAGAGGGAGTGCCTGTAACTGGTGTACGTATGCTGAGTCGGGGTGGACATGGAGGAAGGTGTGGGAGTGGAGATAGAGGAAGTGCTTGTAACAGGTGTAGGTGTGCTGAGTTGGGGTGGACATGAAGGAAGGTATGTGAATGGTGGTAGAGGGAGTGCTTGTAACTGGTGTAGGTGTGCTGAGTCAGGGTGGACATGGAGGAAAGTGTGAGAGTGGAGGTAGAGGGAGTGCTTGTACCAGGTGTAGGTGTGCTGAGTTGGAGTGGGCATGGAGGAAGGTGTGGGAGTGGAGGTAGAGGGAGTGCTTATGACAGGTGCAGGTGTGCTGAGTCGGGGTGGACATGGAGGAAGGTGCGAGAGTGGAGGTAGAGGGAGTGTTTGTAACTGGTTTAGGTGTGCTGAGTCAGGGTGGACATGGAGGAAGGTGTGGGAGTGGAGGTAGATGGAGTGCTTCTAATGGGTGTAGGTGTGCTGAGTCGGGGTGGACGTGGAGGAAGGTGTGGGAGTGGAGGTAGAGGGAGTGCCTGTAACAGGTGTAGGTGTGCTGAGTCAGGGTGGACATGGAGGAAGGTGTGGGAGCGGAGGTAGAGGGAGTGCTTGTACCAAGTATAGGTGTGCTGAGTCGAGATGAACATGGAGGGAGGTGCAGGAATGGAGGTGGAGGGAGTGCTTGTAACGGGTGTAGGTGTGCTGAGTTGGGGTGGACGTGGAAGAAGGTGTGGGAGTGGAGGTAGAGGGAGTGCTTGTAACAGGTGTAGGTGCACTGAGTCGGGGTGGACATGGAGGAAGGTGTGGGAGTGGAGGTAGAGGGAGAGCTTGTACCAGGTGTAGGTGTGCTGAGTTGGGGTGGACATGGGGGAAGGTGTGGGAGTGGAGGTAGAGGGAGTGTTTGTAACTGGTGTAGTTGTGCTGAGTTGGGGTGGACATGGGGAAGGTGTGGGAGTGGAGGTAGAGGGAGTGTTTGTAACTGGTGTAGGTGTGCTGAGTCGGGGTGGACATGGAGGAAGGTGTGGGAGTGGAGGAAGAGGGAGTGCTTGTACCAGGTATAGGTGTGCTGAGTTGGGGTGGACATGGAGGGAGGTGTGGGAGTGGAGGTACAGGGAGAGCTTGTACCAGGTGTAGGTGTGCTGAGTTGGGGTGAACATGGGGGAAGGTGTGGGAGTGGAGGTAGAGGGAGTGTTTGTAACTGGTGTAGTTGTGCTGAGTTGGGGTGGACATGGGGGAAGGTGTGGGAGTGGAGGTAGAGGGAGTGTTTGTAACTGGTGTAGGTGTGGTGAGTCGGGGTGGACATGGAGGAAGGTGTGGGAGTGGAGGAAGAGGGAGTGCTTGTACCAGGTGTAGGTGTGCTGAGTTGGGGTGGACATGGAGGGAGGTGCAGGAGTGAAAGTCGAGGGACTGCTTGTAACTGGTGTAGGTGTGCTGAGTTGGGGTGGACATGGAGGAACGTGTGGGAGTGGATGAAGAGGGAGTGCTTGTACCAGGTGTAGGTGTGCTGAGTCAGGGTGGACATGGAGGAAGGTGTGGGAGTGGAGGTAGAGGGAGTGCTTGTAACTGGTGTAGGTGTGCTGAGTCGGGGTGGATATGGAGGAAGGTGTGGGAGTGGAGGTAGAGGAAGTGCCTGTAACAGGTGTAGGTGTGCTGAGTTGGGGTGGACATGAAGGAAGGTATGTGAATGGAGGTAGAGGGAGTGCTTGTAACTGGTGTAGGTGTGCTGAGTCGGGGTGGACATGGAGGAAGGTGTGAGAGTGGAGGTAGGGGGAGTGCTTGTACCAGGTGTAGGTGTGCTGAGTTGGAGTGGACATGGAGGAAGGTGTGGGAGTGGAGGTAGAGGGAGTGCTTGTGACGGGTGTAGGTGTGCTGAGTCAGGGTGGACATGGAGGAAGGTGTGGGAGTGGAGGTAGATGGAGTGCTTGTGACGGGTGTAGGTGTGCTGAGTCGGGGTGGACATGGAGAAAGGTGCAGGAGTGGAGGTAGAGGGAGTGCTTGTAACTGGTGTAGGTGTGCTGAGTCAGGGTGGACATGGAGGAAGGTGTGGGAGTGGAGGTAGATGGAGTGCTTGTAACGGGCGTAGGAGTGCTGAGTCGGGGTGGACATGGAGGGAGGTGCGGGAATATAGGTGGAGGGAGTGCTTGTAACGGGTGTAGGTGTGCTGAGTTGGGGTGGATGTGGAGGAGGTGCAGGAGTGGAGGTAGTGCTTGTAAATGGTGTAGGTGTGCTGAGTCGGGTGGACGTGGAAGAAGGTGTGGGAGTGGAGATAGAGGGAGTGCTTGTAACTGGTGTAGGTGTGCTGAGTTGGGGTGGACGTGGAGGAAGGTGCAGGAGTGGAGGTAGTGCTTGTAACTGGTGTAGGTGTGCTGAGTCGGGTGGACATGGAGGAAGGTGCAGGAGTGGAGGTAGAGGGAGTGCTTGTAACAGGTGTAGGTGTACTGAGTCGGGGTGGACATGAAGGAAGGTGTGGGAGTGGAGGTAGAGGGAGAGCTTGTACCAGGTGTAGGTGTGCTGAGTTGGGGTGACATGGGGGAAGGTGTGGGAGTGGAGGTAGAGGGAGTGTTTGTAAAGGGTGTAGGTGTGCTGAGTTGGGGTGGACATGGGGGAAGGTGTAACAGGTGTAGGTGTGCTGAGTTGGGGTGGACATGAAGGAAGGTATGTGAATGGAGGTAGATGGAGTGCTTGTAACTGGTGTAGGTGTGCTGAGTCGGGGTGGACATGGAGGAAGGTGTGAGAGTGGAGGTAGAGGGAGTGCTTGTACCAGGTGTAGGTGTGCTGAGTTAGAGTGGACATGGAGGAAGGTGTGGGAGTGGAGGTAGAGAGAGTGCTTGTACCAGGTGTAGGTGTGCTGAGTTGGAGTGGACATGGAGGAAGGTGTGGGAGTGGAGGTAGAGGGAGTGCTTGTGACGGGTGTAGGTGTGCTGAGTTGGGGTGGACATGGAGAAAGGTGCAGGAGTGGAGGTAGAGGGAGTGCTTGTAACTGGTGTAGGTGTGCTGAGTCAGGGTGAACATGGAGGAAGGTGTGGGAGTGGAGGTAGATGGAGTGCTTGTAACAGGCGTAGGTGTGCTGAGTCGGGGGGGACATGGAGGAAGGTGTGGGAGTGGAGGTAGAGGGAGTGCTTGTAACTGGTGTAGGTATGCTGAGTCGGGGTGGACATGGAGGAAGGTGTGGGAGTGGAGATAGAGGAAGTGCTTGTACCAGGTGTAGGTGTGCTGAGTTGGGGTGAACATGGGGGAAGGTGTGGGAGTGGAGGTAGAGGGAGTGTTTGTAACTGGTGTAGTTGTGCTGAGTTGGGGTGGACATGGGGGAAAGTGTGGGAGTGGAGGTAGAGGGAGTGTTTGTAACTGGTGTAGGTGTGCTGAGTCGGGGTGGACATGGAGGAAGGTGTGGGAGTGGAGGAAGAGGGAGTGCTTGTACCAGGTGTAGGTGTGCTGAGTTGGGGTGGACATGGAGGGAGGTGCAGGAGTGAAAGTCGAGGGACTGCTTGTAACTGGTGTAGGTGTGCTGAGTTGGGGTGGACATGGAGGAACGTGTGGGAAAGGATGAAGAGGGAGTGCTTGTACCAGGTGTAGGTGTGCTGAGTCAGGGTGGACATGGAGGAAGGTGTGGGAGTGGAGGTAGAGGGAGTGCTTGTAACTGGTGTAGGTGTGCTGAGTCGGGTGGACGTGGAAGAAGGTGTGGGAGTGGAGATAGAGGGAGTGCTTGTAACTGGTGTAGGTGTGCAGAGTTGGGGTGGACGTGGAGGAAGGTGCAGGAGTGGAGGTAGTGCTTGTAACAGGTGTAGGTGTACTGAGTCGGGGTGGACATGGAGGAAGGTGTGGGAGTGGAGGTAGAGGGAGAGCTTGTACCAGGTATAGGTGTGCTGAGTTGGGGTGACATGGGGGAAGGTGTGGGAGTGGAGGTAGAGGGAGTGTTTGTAAAGGGTGTAGGTGTGCTGAGTTGGGGTGGACATGGGGGAAGGTGTAACAGGTGTAGGTGTGCTGAGTTGGGGTGGACATGAAGGAAGGTATGTGAATGGAGGTAGATGGAGTGCTTGTAACTGGTGTAGGTGTGCTGAGTCGGGGTGGACATGGAGGAAGGTGTGAGAGTGGAGGTAGAGGGAGTGCTTGTACCAGGTGTAGGTGTGCTGAGTTAGAGTGGACATGGAGGAAGGTGTGGGAGTGGAGGTAGAGGGAGTGCTTGTACCAGGTGTAGGTGTGCTGAGTTGGAGTGGACATGGAGGAAGGTGTGGGAGTGGAGGTAGAGGGAGTGCTTGTGACGGGTGTAGGTGTGCTGAGTTGGGGTGGACATGGAGAAAGGTGCAGGAGTGGAGGTAGAGGGAGTGCTTGTAACTGGTGTAGGTGTGCTGAGTCAGGGTGGACATGGAGGAAGGTGTGGGAGTGGAGGTAGATGGAGTGCTTGTAACAGGCGTAGGTGTGCTGAGTCGGGGTGGACGGGGAGGAAGGTGTGGGAGTGGAGGTAGAGGGAGTGCTTGTACCAAGTGTAGGTGTGCTGAGTCAGGGTGGACATGGAGGGAGGTGCAGGAATATAGGTGGAGGGAGTGCTTGTAACGGATGTAGGTGTGCTAAGTTGGGGTGGACGTGGAGGAAGGTGCAGGAGTGGAGGTAGTGCTTGTAACTGGTGTAGGTGTGCTGAGTCGGGTGGACGTGGAAGAAGGTGTGGGAGTGGAGATAGAGGGATTGCTTGTAACTGGTGTAGGTGTGCTGAGTTGGGGTGGACGTGGAGGAAGGTGCAGGAGTGGAGGTAGTGCTTGTAACTGGTGTAGGTGTGCTGAGTCGGGTGGACATGGAGGAAGCTGCAGGAGTGGAGGTAGAGGGAGTGCTTGTAACAGGTGTAGGTGTACTGAGTCGGGGTGGACATGGAGGAAGGTGTGGGAGTGGAGGTAGAGGGAGAGCTTGTACCAGGTGTAGGTGTGCTGAGTTGGGGTGACATGGGGGAAGGTGTGGGAGTGGAGGTAGACGGAGTGTTTGTAACTGGTGTAGGTGTGCTGAGTTGGGGTGGACATGGGGGAAGGTGTAACAGGTGTAGGTGTGCTGAGTTGGGGTGGACATGAAGGAAGGTATGTGAATGGAGGTAGATGGAGTGCTTGTAACTGGTGTAGGTGTGCTGAGTCGGGGTCGACATGGAGGAAGGTGTGAGAGTGGAGGTAGAGGGAGTGCTTGTACCAGGTGTATGTGTGCTGAGTTAGAGTGGACAGGGAGGAAGGTGTGGGAGTGGAGGTAGAGGGAGTGCTTGTGACGGGTGTAGGTGTGCTGAGTCGGGGTGGACGTGGAGGAAGGTGTGGGAGTGGTGGTAGAGGGAGTGCCTGTAACAGGTGTAGGTGTGCTGAGTCAGGGTGGACATGGAGGAAGGTGTGGGAGTGGAGGTAGAGGGAGTACTTGTACCAAGTGTAGGTGTGCTGAGTCGGGATGGACATGGAGGGAGGTGCAGGAATGGAGGTGGAGGGAGTGCTTGTAACGGGTGTAGGTGTGCTGAGTTGGGGTGGACGTGGAAGAAGGTGTGGGAGTGGAGGTAGAGGGAGTGCTTGTAACAGGTGTAGGTGCACTGAGTCGGGGTGGACATGGAGGAAGGTGTGGGAGTGGAGGTAGAGGGAGAGCTTGTACCAGGTGTAGGTGTGCTGAGTCAGGGTGGACATGGGGGAAGGTGTGGGAGTGGAGGTAGATGGAGTGCTTCTAACGGGTGTAGGTGTGCTGAGTCGGGGTGGACGTGGAGGAAGGTGTGGGAGTGGAGGTAGAGGGAGTGCCTGTAACAGGTGTAGGTGTGCTGAGTCAGGGTGGACATGGAGGAAGGTGTGGGAGTGGAGGTAGAGGGAGTGCTTGTACCAAGTGTAGGTGTGCTGAGTCGGGATGGACATGGAGGGAGGTGCAGGAATGGAGGTGGAGGGAGTGCTTGTAACGGGTGTAGGTGTGCTAAGTTGGGGTGGACGTGGAAGAAGGTGTGGGAGTGGAGGTAGAGGGAGTGCTTGTAACAGGTGTAGGTGCACTGAGTCGGGGTGGACATGGAGGAAGGTGTGGGAGTGGAGGTAGAGGGAGAGCTTGTACCAGGTGTAGGTGTGCTGAGTTAGGGTGGACATGGGGGAAGGTGTGGGAGTGGAGGTAGAGGGAGTGTTTGTAACTGGTGTAGTTGTGCTGAGTTGGGGTGGACACGAGGGAAGGTGTGGGAGTGGAGGTAGAGGGAGTGTTTGTAACTGGTGTAGGTGTGCTGAGTCGGGGTGGACATGGAGGAAGGTGTGGGAGTGGAGGAAGAGGGAGTGCTTGTACCAGGTATAGGTGTGCTGAGTTGGGTTGGACATGGAGGGAGGTGTGGGAGTGGAGGTACAGGGAGAGCTTGTACCAGGTGTAGGTGTGCTGAGTTGGGGTGAACATGGGGGAAGGTGTGGGAGTGGAGGTAGAGGGAGTGTTTGTAACTGGTGTAGGTGTGCTGAGTCGGGGTGGACATGGAGGAAGGTGTGGGAGTGGAGGAAGAGGGAGTGCTTGTACCAGGTGTAGGTGTGCTGAGTTGGGGTGGACATGGAGGGAGGTGCAGGGGTGAAAGTCGAGGGACTGCTTGTAACTGGTGTAGGTGTGCTGAGTTGGGGTGGACATGGAGGAACGTGTGGGAGTGGATGAAGAGGGAGTGCTTGTACCAGGTGTAGGTGTGCTGAGTAAGGGTGGACATGGAGGAAGGTGTGGGAGTGGAGGTAGAGGGAGTGCTTGTAACTAGTGTAGGTGTGCTGAGTCAGGGTGGACATGGAGGATGGTGTGGGAGTGGAGGTAGAGGAAGTGCCTGTAACAGGTGTAGGTGTGCTGAGTTGGGGTGGACATGAAGGAAGGTATGTGAATGGAGGTAGAGGGAGTGCTTGTAACTGGTGTAGGTGTGCTGAGTCGGGGTGGACATGGAGGAAGGTGTGAGAGTGGAGGTAGAGGGAGTGCTTGTACCAGGTGTAGGTGTGCTGAGTTGGAGTGGACATGGAGGAAGGTGTGGGAGTGGAGGTAGAGGGAGTGCTTGTGACGGGTGTAGGTGTGCTGAGTCGGGGTGGACATGGAGGAAGGTGTGGGAGTGGAGGTAGATGGAGTGCTTGTAACGGGCGTAGGTGTGCTGAGTCGGGGTGGACATGGAGGGAGGTGCGGGAATATAGGTGGAGGGAGTGCTTGTAACTGGTGTAGGTGTGCTGAGTTGGGGTGGACGTGGAGGAAGGTGCAGGAGTGGAGGTAGTGCTTGTAACTGGTGTAGGTGTGCTGAGTCGGGTGGACATGGAGGAAGGTGCAGGAGTGGAGGTAGAGGGAGTGCTAGTAACAGGTGTAGGTGTAGTGAGTCGGGGTGGACATGGAGGAAGGTGTGGGAGTGGAGGTAGAGGGAGAGCTTGTACCAGGTGTAGGTGTGCTGAGTTGGGGTGACATGGGGGAAGGTGTGGGAGTGGAGGTAGAGGGAGTGTTTGTAAAGGGTGTAGGTGTGCTGAGTTGGGGTGGACATGGGGGAAGGTGTAACAGGTGTAGGTGTGCTGAGTTGGGGTGGACATGAAGGAAGGTATGTGAATGGAGGTAGATGGAGTGCTTGTAACTGGTGTAGGTGTGCTGAGTCGGGGTGGACATGGAAGAAGGTGTGAGAGTGGAGGTAGAGCGAGTGCTTGTACCAGGTGTAGGTGTGCTGAGTTAGAGTGGACATGGAGGAAGGTGTGGGAGTGGAGGTAGAGGGAGTGCTTGTACCAGGTGTAGGTGTGCTGAGTTGGAGTGGACATGGAGGAAGGTGTGGGAGTGGAGGTAGAGGGAGTGCTTGTGACGGGTGTAGGTGTGCTGAGTTGGGGTGGACGTGGAGAAAGGTGCAGGAGTGGAGGTAGAGGGAGTGCTTGTAACTGGTGTAGGTGTGCTGAGTCAGGGTGGACATGGAGGAAGGTGTGGGAGTGGAGGTAGATGGAGTGCTTGTAACAGGCGTAGGTGTGCTGAGTCGGGGTGGACGTGGAGGAAGGTGTGGGAGTGGAGGTAGAGGGAGTGCTTGTACCAAGTGTAGGTGTGCTGAGTCGGGGTGGACATGGAGGGAGGTGCAGGAATATAGGTGGAGGAAGTGCTTGTAACGGGTGTAGGTGTGCTAAGTTGGGGTGGACGTGGAGGAAGGTGCAGGAGTGAAGGTAGTGCTTGTAACTGGTGTAGGTGTGCTGAGTCGGGTGGACGTGGAAGAAGGTGTGGGAGTGGAGATATAGGGATTGCTTGTAACTGGTGTAGGTGTGCTGAGTTGGGGTGGACGTGGAGGAAGGTGCAGGAGTGGAGGTAGTGCTTGTAACTGGTGTAGGTGTGCTGAGTCGGGTGGACATGGAGGAAGCTGCAGGAGTGGAGTTAGAGGGAGTGCTTGTAACAGGTGTAGGTGTACTGAGTCGGGGTGGACATGGAGGAAGGTGTGGGAGTGGAGGTAGAGGGAGAGCTTGTACCAGGTGTAGGTGTGCTGAGTTGGGGTGACATGGGGGAAGGTGTGGGAGTGGAGGTAGACGGAGTGTTTGTAACTGGTGTAGGTGTGCTGAGTTGGGGTGGACATGGGGGAAGGTGTAACAGGTGTAGGTGTGCTGAGTTGGGGTGGACATGAAGGAAGGTATGTGAATGGAGGTAGATGGAGTGCTTGTAACTGGTGTAGGTGTGCTGAGTCGGGGTCGACATGGAGGAAGGTGTGAGAGTGGAGGTAGAGGGAGTGCTTGTACCAGGTGTATGTGTGCTGAGTTAGAGTGGACAGGGAGGAAGGTGTGGGAGTGGAGGTAGAGGGAGTGCTTGTGACGGGTGTAGGTGTGCTGAGTCGGGGTGGACGTGGAGGAAGGTGTGGGAGTGGTGGTAGAGGGAGTGCCTGTAACAGGTGTAGGTGTGCTGAGTCAGGGTGGACATGGAGGAAGGTGTGGGAGTGGAGGTAGAGGGAATGCTTGTACCAAGTGTAGGTGTGCTGAGTCGGGATGGACATGGAGGGAGGTGCAGGAATGGAGGTGGAGGGAGTGCTTGTAACGGGTGTAGGTGTGCTGAGTTGGGGTGGACGTGGAAGAAGGTGTGGGAGTGGAGGTAGAGGGAGTGCTTGTAACAGGTGTAGGTGCACTGAGTCGGGGTGGACATGGAGGAAGGTGTGGGAGTGGAGGTAGAGGGAGAGCTTGTACCAGGTGTAGGTGTGCTGAGTCAGGGTGGACATGGGGGAAAGTGTGGGAGTGGAGGTAGATGGAGTGCTTCTAACGGGTGTAGGTGTGCTGAGTCGGGGTGGACGTGGAGGAAGGTGTGGGAGTGGAGGTAGAGGGAGTCCTTGTACCAAGTGTAGGTGTGCTGAGTCGGGATGGACATGGAGGGAGGTGCAGGAATGGAGGTGGAGGGAGTGCTTGTAACGGGTGTAGGTGTGCTAAGTTGGGGTGGACGTGGAAGAAGGTGTGGGAGTGGAGGTAGAGGGAGTGCTTGTAACAGGTGTAGGTGCACTGAGTCGGGGTGGACATGGAGGAAGGTGTGGGAGTGGAGGTAGAGGGAGAGCTTGTACCAGGTGTAGGTGTGCTGAGTTGGGGTGGACATGGGGGAAGGTGTGGGAGTGGAGGTAGATGGAGTGTTTGTAACTGGTGTAGTTGTGCTGAGTTGGGGTGGACACGAGGGAAGGTGTGGGAGTGGAGGTAGAGGGAGTGTTTGTAACTGGTGTAGGTGTGCTGAGTCGGGGTGGACATGGAGGAAGGTGTGGGAGTGGAGGAAGAGGGAGTGCTTGTACGAGGTATAGGTGTGCTGAGTTGGGGTGGACATGGAGGGAGGTGTGGGAGTGGAGGTACAGGGAGAGCTTGTACCAGGTATAGGTGTGCTGAGTTGGGGTGAACACGGGGGAAGGTGTGGGAGTGGAGGTAGAGGGAGTGTTTGTAACTGGTGTAGTTGTGCTGAGTTGGGGTGGACATGGGGGAAGATGTGGGAGTGGAGGTAGAGGGAGTGTTTGTAACTGGTGTAGGTGTGCTGAGTCGGGGTGGACATGGAGGAAGGTGTGGGAGTGGAGGAAGAGGGAGTGCTTGTACCAGGTGTAGGTGTGCTGAGTTGGGGTGGACATGGAGGGAGGTGCAGGGGTGAAAGTCGAGGGACTGCTTGTAACTGGTGTAGGTGTGCTGAGTTGGGGTGGACATGGAGGAAGGTGTGGGAGTGGAGGTAGAGGGAGTCCTTGTACCAAGTGTAGGTGTGCTGAGTCGGGATGGACATGGAGGGAGGTGCAGGAATGGAGGTGGAGGGAGTGCTTGTAACGGGTGTAGGTGTGCTAAGTTGGGGTGGACGTGGAAGAAGGTGTGGGAGTGGAGGTAGAGGGAGTGCTTGTAACAGGTGTAGGTGCACTGAGTCGGGGTGGACATGGAGGAAGGTGTGGGAGTGGAGGTAGAGGGAGAGCTTGTACCAGGTGTAGGTGTGCTGAGTTGGGGTGGACATGGGGGAAGGTGTGGGAGTGGAGGTAGAGGGAGTGTTTGTAACTGATGTAGTTGTGCTGAGTTGGGGTGGACACGAGGGAAGGTGTGGGAGTGGAGGTAGAGGGAGTGTTTGTAACTGGTGTAGGTGTGCTGAGTCGGGGTGGACATGGAGGAAGGTGTGGGAGTGGAGGAAGAGGGAGTGCTTGTACGAGGTATAGGTGTGCTGAGTTGGGGTGGACATGGAGGGAGGTGTGGGAGTGGAGGTACAGGGAGAGCTTGTACCAGGTGTAGGTGTGCTGAGTTGGGGTGAACACGGGGGAAGGTGTGGGAGTGGAGGTAGAGGGAGTGTTTGTAACTGGTGTAGTTGTGCTGAGTTGGGGTGGACATGGGGGAAGATGTGGGAGTGGAGGTAGAGGGAGTGTTTGTAACTGGTGTAGGTGTGCTGAGTCGGGGTGGACATGGAGGAAGGTGTGGGAGTGGAGGAAGAGGGAGTGCTTGTACCAGGTGTAGGTGTGCTGAGTTGGGGTGGACATGGAGGGAGGTGCAGGGGTGAAAGTCGAGGGACTGCTTGTAACTGGTGTAGGTGTGCTGAGTTGGGGTGGACATGGAGGAACGTGTGGGAGTGGATGAAGAGGGAGTGCTTGTACCAGGTGTAGGTGTGCTGAGTCAGGGTGGACATGGAGGAAGGTGTGGGAGTGGAGGTAGAGGGAGTGCTTGTAACTGGTGTAGGTGTGCTGAGTCGGGGTGGACATGGAGGAAGGTGTGGGAGTGGAGGTAGAGGAAGTGCCTGTAACAGGTGTAGGTGTGCTGAGTTGGGGTGGACATGAAGGAAGGTATGTGAATGGAGGTAGAGGGAGTGCTTGTAACTGGTGTAGGTGTGCTGAGTCGGGGTGGACATGGAGGAAGGTGTGAGAGTGGAGGTAGAGGGAGTGCTTGTACCAGGTGTAGGTGTGCTGAGTTGGAGTGGACATGGAGGAAGGTGTGGGAGTGGAGGTAGAGGGAGTGCTTGTGACGGGTGTAGGTGTGCTGAGTCGCGGTGGACATGGAGAAAGGTGCAGGAGTGGAGGTAGAGGGAGTGCTTGTAACTGGTGTAGGTGTGCTGAGTCAGGGTGGACATGGAGGAAGGTGTGGGAGTGGAGGTAGATGGAGTGCTTGTAACGGGCGTAGGTGTGCTGAGTCGGGGTGGACATGGAGGGAGGTGCGGGAATATAGGTGGAGGGAGTGCTTGTAACGGGTGTAGGTGTGCTGAGTTGGGGTAGATGTGGAGGAAGGTGCAGGAGTGGAGGTAGTGCTTGTAACTGGTGTAGGTGTGCTGAGTCGGGTGGACGTGGAAGAAGGTGTGGTAGTGGAGATAGAGGGAGTGCTTGTAACTGGTGTGGGTGTGCTGAGTTGGGGTGGACGTGGAGGAAGGTGCAGGAGTGGAGGTAGTGCTTGTAACTGGTGTAGGTGTGCTGAGTCGGGTGGACATGGAGGAAGGTGCAGGAGTGGAGGTAGAGGGAGTGCTTGTAACAGGTGTAGGTGTACTGAGTCGGGGTGGACATTGAGGAAGGTGTGGGAGTGGAGGTAGAGGGAGAGCTTGTACCAGGTGTAGGTGTGCTGAGTTGGGGTGACATGGGGGAAGATGTGGGAGTGGAGGTAGAGGGAGTGTTTGTAAAGGGTGTAGGTGTGCTGAGTTGGGGTGGACATGGGGGAAGGTGTAACAGGTGTAGGTGTGCTGAGTTGGGGTGGACATGAAGGAAGGTATGTGAATGGAGGTAGATGGAGTGCTTGTAACTGGTGTAGGTGTGCTGAGTCGGGGTGGATATGGAGGAAGGTGTGAGAGTGGAGGGAGAGGGAGTACTTGTACCAGGTGTAGGTGTGCTGAGTTAGAGTGGACATGGAGGAAGGTGTGGGAGTGGAGGTAGAGGGAGTGCTTGTACCAGGTGTAGGTGTGCTGAGTTGGAGTGGACATGGAGGAAGGTGTGGGAGTGGAGGTAGAGGGAGTGCTTGTGACGGGTGTAGGTGTGCTGAGTTAGGGTGGACATGGAGAAAGGTGCAGGAGTGGAGGTAGAGGGAGTGCTTGTAACTGGTGTAGGTGTGCTGAGTCAGGGTGGACATGGAGGAAGGTGTGGGAGTGGAGGTAGATGGAGTGCTTGTAACAGGCGTAGGTGTGCTGAGTCGGGGTGGACGGGGAGGAAGGTGTGGGAGTGGAGGTAGAGGGAGTGCTTGTACCAAGTGTAGGTGTGCTGAGTCGGGGTGGACATGGAGGGAGGTGCAGCAATATAGGTGGAGGGAGTGCTTGTAACGGGTGTAGGTGTGCTAAGTTGGGGTGGACGTGGAGGAAGGTGCAGGAGTGGAGGTAGTGCTTGTAACTGGTGTAGGTGTGCTGAGTCGGGTGGACGTGGAAGAAGGTGTGGGAGTGGAGATAGAGGGATTGCTTGTAACTGGTGTAGGTGTGCTGAGTTGGGGTGGACGTGGAGGAAGGTGCAGGAGTGGAGGTAGTGCTTGTAACTGGTGTAGGTGTGTTGAGTCGGGTGGACATGGAGGAAGCTGCAGGAGTGGAGGTAGAGGGAGTGCTTGTAACAGGTGTAGGTGTACTGAGTCGGGGTGGACATGGAGGAAGGTGTGGGAGTGGAGGTAGAGGGAGAGCTTGTACCAGGTGTAGGTGTGCTGAGTTGGGGTGACATGGGGGAAGGTGTGGGAGTGGAGGTAGACGGAGTGTTTGTAACTGGTGTAGGTGTGCTGAGTTGGGGTGGACATGGGGGAAGGTGTAACAGGTGTAGGTGTGCTGAGTTGGGGTGGACATGAAGGAAGGTATGTGAATGGAGGTAGATAGAGTGCTTGTAACTGGTGTAGGTGTGCTGAGTCGGGGTGGACATGGAGGAAGGTGTGAGAGTGGAGGTAGAGGGAGTGCTTGTACCAGGTGTAGGTGTGCTGAGTTAGAGTGGACAGGGAGGAAGGTGTGGGAGTGGAGGTAGAGGGAGTGCTTGTGACGGGTGTAGGTGTGCTGAGTCGGGGTGGACATGGAGGAAGGTGTGGGAGTGGAGGTAGAGGGAGTTCTTGTACCAAGTGTAGGTGTGCTGTGTCGGGGTGGACATGGAGGAAGGTGTGGCAGTGGAGGTAGAGGGAGTGCATGTAACTGGTGTAGGTGTGCTGAGTCGGGGTGGACATGGAGCGAGGTGCGGGAGTGGAGGTGGAGGGAGTGCTTGTAACTGGTGTAGGTGTACTGAGTCGGGGTGGACATGGAGGAAGGTGAGGGAGTGGAAGTAGAGGGAGTGCTTGTAACAGGTGTAGGTGTACTGATCAGGGTGGACATGGAGGAAGGTGTGGGAGTTGAGGTAGAGGGAGAGCTTCTACCAGGTATAGGTGTGCTGAGTTGGGGTGGACATGGGGAAGGTGTGGGAGTGGAGGTAGAGGGAGTGTTTGTAACT
Source organism: Pleurodeles waltl (assembly GCF_031143425.1). Lineage (NCBI taxonomy): Eukaryota > Metazoa > Chordata > Amphibia > Caudata > Salamandridae > Pleurodeles > Pleurodeles waltl. The sequence continues at coordinate 19,540,706 of NC_090440.1, forward strand.
GGTGTAGGTGTGCTGAGTTGGGGTGGACATTGGGGAAGGTGTGGGAGTGGAGGTAGAGGGAGTGCTTGTAACAGGTGTAGGTGTGCTCAGTTGAGGTGGACATGAAGGAAGGTATGTGAATGGAGGTAGAAGGAGTGCTTGTAACTGGTGTAGGTGTGCTGAGTCGGGGTGGACATGGAGGGAGGTGCGGGAGTGGAGGTGGAGGGAGTGCTTGTAACTGGTGTAGGTGTACTGAGTTGGGGTGGACATGGAGGAAGGTGAGGGAGTGGAAGTAGAGGGAGTGCTTGTAACAGGTGTAGGTGTACTGATCAGGGTGGACATGGAGGAAGGTGTGGGAGTGGAGGTAGAGGGAGAGCTTCTACCAGGTATAGGTGTGCTGAGTTGGGGTGGACATGGGGAAGGTGTGGGAGTGGAGGTAGAGGGAGTGTTTGTAACTAGTGTAGGTGTGCTGAGTTGGGGTGGACATTGGGGAAGGTGTGGGAGTGGAGGTAGAGGGAGTGTTTGTAAGTGGTGTAGGTGTGCTGAGTCGGGGTGGACATGGAGGAAGGTGTGGGAGTGGAGGTAGAGGGAGTGCTTGTAACTGGTGTAGGTTTGCTGAGTCGGGGTGGACATGGAGGAAGGTGTGGGAGTGGAGGAAGAGGGAGTGCTTGTACCAGGTGTAGGTGTGCTGAGTCGGGTGGACATGGAGGAAGGTGTGGGAGTGAAGGTAGAGGAAGTGCTTGTAACAGGTGTAGGTGTGCTCAGTTGGGGTGGACATGAAGGAAGGTATGTGAATGGAGGTAGAGGGAGTGCTTGTAACTGGTGTAGGTGTGCTGAGTCGGGGTGGACATGGAGGAAGGTGTGAGAGTGGAGGTAGAGGGAGTGCTTGTACCAGGTGTAGGTGTGCTGAGTTGGAGTGGACATGGAGGTTGGTGTGGGAGTGGAGATAGAGGGGGTGCTTTTGACGGGTGTAGGTGTGCTGAGTCGGAGTGGACATGGAGAAAGGTGCAGGAGTGGAGGTAGAGGGAGTGCTTGTAACTGGTGTACGTGTGCTGAGTCAGGGTGGACATGGAGGAAGGTGTGGGAGTGGAGGTAGATGGAGTGCTTGTAACGGGTGTAGGTGTGCTGAGACGGGGTGGACGTGGAGGAAGGTGTGGGAGTGGAGGTAGAGGGAGTGCTTGTACCAAGTGTAGGTGAGCTGAGTCGGGGTGGACATGGAGGGAGGTGCGGGAATATAGGTGGAGGGAGTGCTTGTAACGGGTGTAGGTGTGCTGAGTTGGGGTGGACGTGGAGGAAGGTGCAGTAGTGGAGGTAGTGCTTGTAACTGGTTTAGGTGTGCTGAGTCGGGTGGAAGTGGAAGAAGGTGTGGGAGTGGAGATAGAGGGATTGCTTGTAACTGGTGTAGGTGTGCTGAGTTGGGGTGGACGTGGAGGAAGGTGCAGGAGTGGAGGTAGTGCTTGTAACTGGTGTAGGTGTACTGAGTCGGGTGGACATGGAGGAAGCTGCAGGAGTGGAGATAGAGGGAGTGCTTGTAACAGGTGTAGGTGTACTGAGTCGGGGTGGACATGGAGGAAGGTGTGGGAGTGGAGGTAGAGGGAGAGCTTGTACCAGGTGTAGGTGTGCTGAGTTGGGGTGACATGGGGGAAGGTGTGGGAGTGGAGGTAGATGGAGTGTTTGTAACTGGTGTAGGTGCGCTGAGTTGGGGTGGACATGGGGGAAGGTGTAACAGGTGTAGGTGTGCTGAGTTGGGGTGGACATGAAGGAAGGTATGTGAATGGAGGTAGATGGAGTGCTTGTAACTGGTGTAGGTGTGCTGAGTCGGGGTGGACATGGAGGAAGGTGTGAGAGTGGAGGTAGAGGGAGTGCTTGTACCAGGTGTAGGTGTGCTGAGTTAGAGTGGACAGGGAGGAAGGTGTGGGAGTGGAGGTAGAGGGAGTGCTTGTGACGGGTGTAGGTGTGCTGAGTCGGGGTGGACATGGAGGAAGGTGTGGGAGTGGAGGTAGAGGGAGTTCTTGTACCAAGTGTAGGTGTGCTGTGTCGGGGTGGACATGGAGGAAGGTGTGGCAGTGGAGGTAGAGGGAGTGCTTGTAACTGGTGTAGGTGTGCTGAGTCGGGGTGGACATGGAGCGAGGTGCGGGAGTGGAGGTGGAGGGAGTGCTTGTAACTGGTGTAGGTGTACTGAGTGGGGGTGGACATGGAGGAAGGTGAGGGAGTGGAAGTAGAGGGAGTGCTTGTAACAGGTGTAGGTGTACTGATCAGGGTGGACATGGAGGAAGGTGTGGGAGTGGAGGTAGAGGGAGAGCTTCTACCAGGTATAGGTGTGCTGAGTTGGGGTGGACATGGGGAAGGTGTGGGAGTGGAGGTAGAGGGAGTGTTTGTAACTGGTGTAGGTGTGCTGAGTTGGGGTGGACATTGGGGAAGGTGTGGGAGTGGAGGCAGAGGGAGTGCTTGTAACAGGTGTAGGTGTGCTCAGTTGAGGTGGACATGAAGGAAGGTATGTGAATGGAGGTAGAGGGAGTGCTTGTAACTGGTGTAGGTGAGCTGAGTCGGGGTGGACATGGAGGAAGGTGTGAGAGTGGAGGTAGAGGGAGTGCTTGTACCAGGTGTAGGTGTGCTGAGTTGGAGTGGAGATGGAGGTTGGTGTGGGAGTGGAGGTAGAGGGGGTGCTTTTGACGGGTGTAGGTGTGCTGAGTCAGGGTGGACATGGAGAAAGGTGCAGGAGTGGAGGTAGAGGGAGTGCTTGTAACTGGTGTAGGTGTGCTGAGTCAGGGTGGACATGGTGGAAGGTGTGGGAGTGGAGGTAGATGGAGTGCTTGTAACGGGCGTAGGTGTGCTGAGTCGGGGTGGACGTGGAGGAAGGTGTGGGAGTGGAGGTAGAGGCAGTGCTTGTACCAAGTGTAGGTGTGCTGAGTCGGGGTGGACATGGAGGGAGGTGCGGGAAGATAGGTGGAGGGAGTGCTTGTAACGGGTGTAGGTGTGCTAAGTTGGGGTGGACGTGGAGGAAGGTGCAGGAGTGGAGGTAGTGCTTGTAAATGGTGTAGGTGTGCTGAGTCGGGTGGACGTGGAAGAAGGTGTGGGAGTGGAGATAGAGGGATTGCTTGTAACTGGTGTAGGTGTGCTGAGTTGGGGTGGACGTGGAGGAAGGTGCAGGAGTGGAGGTAGTGCTTGTAACAGGTGTAGGTGTACTGAGTCGGGGTGGACATGGAGGAAGGTGTGGGAGTGGAGGTAGAGGGAGAGCTTGTACCAGGTGTAGGTGTGCTGAGTTGGGGTGACATGGGGGAAGGTGTGGGAGTGGAGGTAGACGGAGTGTTTGTAACTGGTGTAGGTGTGCTGAGTTGGGGTGGACATGGGGGAAGGTGTAGCAGGTGTAGGTGTGCTGAGTTGGGGTGGACATGAAGGAAGGTATGTGAATGGAGGTAGATGGAGTGCTTGTGACGGGTGTAGGTGTGCTGAGTCGGGGTGGACATGGAGGAAGGTGTGGAAGTGGAGGTAGAGGGAGTTCTTGTACCAAGTGTAGTTGTGCTGTGTCGGGGTGGACATGGAGGAAGGTGTGGCAGTGGAGGTAGAGGGAGTGCTTGTAACTGGTGTAGGTGTGCTGAGTCGGGGTGGACATGGAGGGAGGTGCGGGAGTGGAGGTGGAGGGAGTGCTTGTAACTGGTGTAGGTGTACTGAGTCGGGGTGGACATGGAGGAAGGTGAGGGAGTGGAAGTAGAGGGAGTGCTTGTAACAGGTGTAGGTGTACTGATCAGGGTGGACATGGAGGAAGGTGTGGGAGTGGAGGTAGAGGGAGAGCTTCTACCAGGTATAGGTGTGCTGAGTTGGGGTGGACATGGGGAAGGTGTGGGAGTGGAGGTAGAGGGAGTGTTTGTAACTGGTGTAGGTGTGCTGAGTTGGGGTGGACATTGGGGAAGGTGTGGGAGTGGAGGTAGAGGGAGTGTTTGTAAGTGGTGTAGGTGTGCTGAGTCGGGGTGGACATGGAGGAAGGTGTGGGAGTGGAGGTAGAGGGAGTGCTTGTAACTGGTGTAGGTGTGCTGAGTCGGGGTGGACATGGAGGAAGGTGTGGGAGTGGAGGAAGAGGGAGTGCTTGTACCAGGTGTAGGTGTGCTGAGTCGGGTGGACATGGAGGAAGGTGTGGGAGTGGAGGTAGAGGAAGTGCTTGTAACAGGTGTAGGTGTGCTCAGTTGGGGTGGACATGAAGGAAGGTATGTGAATGGAGGTAGAGGGAGTGCTTGTAACTGGTGTAGGTGTGCTGAGTCGGGGTGGACATGGAGGAAGGTGTGGGAGTGGAGGTAGAGGGAGTTCTTGTACCAAGTGTAGGTGTGCTGTGTCGGGGTGGACATGGAGGAAGGTGTGGCAGTGGAGGTAGAGGGAGTGCTTGTAACTGGTGTAGGTGTGCTGAGTCGGGGTGGACATGGAGCGAGGTGCGGGAGTGGAGGTGGAGGGAGTGCTTGTAACTGGTGTAGGTGTACTGAGTGGGGGTGGACATGGAGGAAGGTGAGGGAGTGGAAGTAGAGGGAGTGCTTGTAACAGGTGTAGGTGTACTGATCAGGGTGGACATGGAGGAAGGTGTGGGAGTGGAGGTAGAGGGAGAGCTTCTACCAGGTATAGGTGTGCTGAGTTGGGGTGGACATGGGGAAGGTGTGGGAGTGGAGGTAGAGGGAGTGTTTGTAACTGGTGTAGGTGTGCTGAGTTGGGGTGGACATTGGGGAAGGTGTGGGAGTGGAGGCAGAGGGAGTGCTTGTAACAGGTGTAGGTGTGCTCAGTTGAGGTGGACATGAAGGAAGGTATGTGAATGGAGGTAGAGGGAGTGCTTGTAACTGGTGTAGGTGAGCTGAGTCGGGGTGGACATGGAGGAAGGTGTGAGAGTGGAGGTAGAGGGAGTGCTTGTACCAGGTGTAGGTGTGCTGAGTTGGAGTGGAGATGGAGGTTGGTGTGGGAGTGGAGGTAGAGGGGGTGCTTTTGACGGGTGTAGGTGTGCTGAGTCAGGGTGGACATGGAGAAAGGTGCAGGAGTGGAGGTAGAGGGAGTGCTTGTAACTGGTGTAGGTGTGCTGAGTCAGGGTGGACATGGTGGAAGGTGTGGGAGTGGAGGTAGATGGAGTGCTTGTAACGGGCGTAGGTGTGCTGAGTCGGGGTGGACGTGGAGGAAGGTGTGGGAGTGGAGGTAGAGGGAGTGCTTGTACCAAGTGTAGGTGTGCTGAGTCGGGGTGGACATGGAGGGAGGTGCGGGAAGATAGGTGGAGGGAGTGCTTGTAACGGGTGTAGGTGTGCTAAGTTGGGGTGGACGTGGAGGAAGGTGCAGGAGTGGAGGTAGTGCTTGTAAATGGTGTAGGTGTGCTGAGTCGGGTGGACGTGGAAGAAGGTGTGGGAGTGGAGATAGAGGGATTGCTTGTAACTGGTGTAGGTGTGCTGAGTTGGGGTGGACGTGGAGGAAGGTGCAGGAGTGGAGGTAGTGCTTGTAACAGGTGTAGGTGTACTGAGTCGGGGTGGACATGGAGGAAGGTGTGGGAGTGGAGGTAGAGGGAGAGCTTGTACCAGGTGTAGGTGTGCTGAGTTGGGGTGACATGGGGGAAGGTGTGGGAGTGGAGGTAGACGGAGTGTTTGTAACTGGTGTAGGTGTGCTGAGTTGGGGTGGACATGGGGGAAGGTGTAGCAGGTGTAGGTGTGCTGAGTTGGGGTGGACATGAAGGAAGGTATGTGAATGGAGGTAGATGGAGTGCTTGTAACTGGTGTAGGTGTGCTGAGTCGGGGTGGACATGGAGGAAGGTGTGAGAGTGGAGGTAGAGGGAGTGCTTGTACCAGGTGTAGGTGTGCTGAGTTAGAGTGGACAGGGAGGAAGGTGTGGGAGTGGAGGTAGAGGGAGTGCTTGTGACGGGTGTAGGTGTGCTGAGTCGGGGTGGACATGGAGGAAGGTGTGGAAGTGGAGGTAGAGGGAGTTCTTGTACCAAGTGTAGTTGTGCTGTGTCGGGGTGGACATGGAGGAAGGTGTGGCAGTGGAGGTAGAGGGAGTGCTTGTAACTGGTGTAGGTGTGCTGAGTCGGGGTGGACATGGAGGGAGGTGCGGGAGTGGAGGTGGAGGGAGTGCTTGTAACTGGTGTAGGTGTACTGAGTCGGGGTGGACATGGAGGAAGGTGAGGGAGTGGAAGTAGAGGGAGTGCTTGTAACAGGTGTAGGTGTACTGATCAGGGTGGACATGGAGGAAGGTGTGGGAGTGGAGGTAGAGGGAGAGCTTCTACCAGGTATAGGTGTGCTGAGTTGGGGTGGACATGGGGAAGGTGTGGGAGTGGAGGTAGAGGGAGTGTTTGTAACTGGTGTAGGTGTGCTGAGTTGGGGTGGACATTGGGGAAGGTGTGGGAGTGGAGGTAGAGGGAGTGTTTGTAAGTGGTGTAGGTGTGCTGAGTCGGGGTGGACATGGAGGAAGGTGTGGGAGTGGAGGTAGAGGGAGTGCTTGTAACTGGTGTAGGTGTGCTGAGTCGGGGTGGACATGGAGGAAGGTGTGGGAGTGGAGGAAGAGGGAGTGCTTGTACCAGGTGTAGGTGTGCTGAGTCGGGTGGACATGGAGGAAGGTGTGGGAGTGGAGGTAGAGGAAGTGCTTGTAACAGGTGTAGGTGTGCTCAGTTGGGGTGGACATGAAGGAAGGTATGTGAATGGAGGTAGAGGGAGTGCTTGTAACTGGTGTAGGTGTGCTGAGTCGGGGTGGACATGGAGGAAGGTGTGAGAGTGGAGGTAGAGGGAGTGCTTGTACCAGGTTTAGGTGTGCTGAGTTGGAGTGGACATGGAGGTTGGTGTGGGAGTGGAGGTAGAGGGGGTGCTTTTGACGGGTGTAGGTGTGCTGAGTCGGAGTGGACATGGAGAAAGGTGCAGGAGTGGAGGTAGAGGGAGTGCTTGTAACTGGTGTAGGTGTGCTGAGTCAGGGTGGACATGGAGGAAGGTGTGGGAGTGGAGGTAGATGGAGTGCTTGTAACGGGTGTAGGTGTGCTGAGACGGGGTGGACGTGGAGGAAGGTGTGGGAGTGGAGGTAGAGGGAGTGCTTGTACCAAGTGTAGGTGTGCTGAGTCGGGGTGGACATGGAGGGAGGTGCGGGAATATAGGTGGAGGGAGTGCTTGTAACGGGTGTAGGTGTGCTGAGTTGGGGTGGACGTGGAGGAAGGTGCAGGAGTGGAGGTAGTGCTTGTAACTGGTGTAGGTGTGCTGAGTCGGGTGGACGTGGAAGAAGGTGTGGGAGTGGAGATAGAGGGATTGCTTGTAACTGGTGTAGGTGTGCTGAGTTGGGGTGGACGTGGAGGGAGGTGGAGGTAGTGCTTGTAACTGGTGTAGGTGTACTGAGTCGGGTGGACATGGAGGAAGCTGCAGGAGTGGAGGTAGAGGGAGTGCTTGTAACAGGTGTAGGTGTACTGAGTCGGGGTGGACATGGAGGAAGGTTTGGGAGTGGAGGTAGAGGGAGAGCTTGTACCAGGTGTAGGTGTGCTGAGTTGGGGTGACATGGGTGAAGGTGTGGGAGTGGAGGTAGATGGAGTGTTTGTAACTGGTGTAGGTGCGCTGAGTTGGGGTGGACATGGGGGAAGGTGTAACAGGTGTAGGTGTGCTGAGTTGGGGTGGACATGAAGGAAGGTATGTGAATGGAGGTAGATGGAGTACTTGTAACTGGTGTAGGTGTGCTGACTCGGGGTGGACATGGAGGAAGGTGTGAGAGTGGATGTGAGAAGGTAGCCTCTTTCTAGCCTTGTTACCCCCACTTTTGGCCTGTTTGTGAGTGTATGTCAGGGTGTTTGTCACTGTTTTCACTGTCTCACTGGGATCCTGATAGCCAGGCCCCAGTGCTCATAGTGAAAACACTATGTTTTCAGTATGGTTGTTATGTGTCACTGGGATCCTGCTGGTCAGGACCCCAGTGCTCATAGGTTTGTGGCCTATATGTATGTGTCACTGGGACCCTGTCACACAGGGCCCCAGTGCTCATAGGTGTGCATGTATATGTTCCCTGTGTGGTGCCTAACTGTCTCACTGAGGCTCTGCTATCCAGAACCTCAGTGGTTATGCTCTCTCATTACTTCCAAATTGTCACTGACAGGCTAGTGACCATTTTTACCAATTTACATTGGCTTACTGGAACACCCTTATAATTCCCTAGTATATGGTACTGAGGTACCCAGGGTATTGGGGTTCCAGGAGATCCCTATGGGCTGCAGCATTTCTTTTGCCACCCATAGGGAGCTCTGACAATTCTTACACAGGCCTGCCACTGCAGCCTGAGTGAAATAACGTCCACGTTATTTCACAGCCATTTTACACTGCACTTAAGTAACTTATAAGTCACCTATATGTCTAACCTTTACCTGGTAAAGGTTAGGTGCAAAGTTACTTAGTGTGAGGGCACCCTGGCACTAGCCAAGGTGCCCCCACATTGTTCAGAGCCAATTCCCTGAACTTTGTGAGTGCGGGGACACCATTACACGCGTGCACTACATATAGGTCACTACCTATATGTAGCTTCACCATGGTAACTCCGAATATGGCCATGTAACATGTCTATGATCATGGAATTGCCCCCTCTATACCATCCTGGCATAGTTGGCACAATCCCATGATCCCAGTGGTCTGTAGCACAGACCCTGGTACTGCCAAACTGCCCTTCCTGGGGTTTCACTGCAGCTGCTGCTGCTGCCAACCCCTCAGACAGGCATCTGCCCTCCTGGGGTCCAGCCAGGCCTGGCCCACGATGGCAGAACAAAGAACTTCCTCTGAGAGAGGGTGTGACACCCTCTCCCTTTGGAAAATGGTGTGAAGGCAGGGGAGGAGTAGCCTCCCCCAGCCTCTGGAAATGCTTTGTTGGGCACAGAGGTGCCCAATTCTGCATAAGCCAGTCTACACCGGTTCAGGGACCCCTTAGCCCCTGCTCTGGCGCGAAACTGGACAAAGGAAAGGGGAGTGACCACTCCCCTGACCTGCACCTCCCCTGGGAGGTGTCCAGAGCTCCTCCAGTGTGCTCCAGACCTCTGCCATCTTGGAAACAGAGGTGCTGCTGGCACACTGGACTGCTCTGAGTGGCCAGTGCCACCAGGTGACGTCAGAGACTCCTGCTGATAGGCTCCTTCAGGTGTTGTAGGAGGCTGGACTGGCTTGTAGTGAGTACCAAGGGGTACTTGCACCTTGCACCAGGCCCAGTTATCCCTTATTAGTGTATAGGGTGTCTAGCAGCTTAGGCTGATAGATAATGGTAGCATAGCAAAGCAGCTCAGGCTGAACTAGGAGACGTGTGAAGCTACTACAGTACCACCTAGTGTCATATGCACAATATCATAAGAAAACACAATACACAGTTATACTAAAAATAAAGGTACTTTATTTTTATGACAATATGCCAAAGTATCTTAGAGTGTACCCTCAGTGAGAGGATAGGAAATATACACAAGATATATATACACAATAGCAAAAATATGCAGTATAGTCTTAGAAAACAGTGCAAACAATGTATAGTTACAATAGGATGCAATGGGGAAACATAGGAATAGGGGCAACACAAACCATATACTCCAGAAGTGGAATGCGAACCACGAATGGACCCCAAACCTATGTGACCTTGTAGAGGGTCGCTGGGACTATTTGAAAATAGTGAGAGTTAGAAAAATAACCCTCCCCAAGACCCTGAAAAGTGAGTGCAAAGTGCACCAAAGTTCCCCTAAGGACAAAATAGTCGTGTTAGAGGGAGAATGCAAGGAAAACACAAATCAGCAATGCAACAACGATGGATTCCTGTCTGAAGGTACCTGTGGAGCAAGGGGACCAAGTCCAAAAGTCACAAGCAGCTCGGAGATGGGCAGATGCCCAAGAAATGCCAGCGGTTGGTGCAAAGAAGCTCTTACTAGGCTGAAGAACTGTGAATACTGCAGGAACGACAAGGGCTAGAGACTTCCCCTTTGGAGGATGGATCCCACACGCCTTGGAGAGTCGTGCAGAAGTGTTTTCCCGCCGGATGGACGCCAACAAGCCTTGCTACACGCAAATCGTGCGTTTGGCGTTTTTGGACGCTGCTGGGGCCCAGGAGGGACCAGGAGGTCGCAAATTGGACCTACAGAGAGAGGGGACGTCGAGCAAGACAAAGAGCCCTCACTGAAGCAGGTAGCACCCGGAGAAGTGCCAGAAACAGGCACTACGAGGATGCGTGAAACGGTGCTCGCCGAAGTTGCACAAAGGAGTCCCACGTCGCCGGAGACCAACTTAGAAAGTCGTGCAATGCAGGTTAGAGTGCCGTGGACCCAGGCTTGGCTGTGCACACAGGATTTCCGCCGGAAGTGCACAGGGGCCGGAGAAGCTTGCAAAGTCGCGGTTCCCAGCAATGCAGCCCAGCGAGGTGAGGCAAGGACTTACCTCCACCAAACTTGGGCTGAAGAGTCACTGGACTGTGGGGGTCACTTGGACGGTGTCGCTGGATTCGAGGGACCTCGCTCGTCGTGCTGAGAGGAGACCCAAGGGACCGGAGATGCAGCTTTTTGGTGCCTGCGGTTGCAGGGGGAAGATTCCGTCGACCCACGGGAGATTTCTTCGGAGCTTCTGGTGCAGAGAGGAGGCAGACTACCCCCACAGCATGCACAAGCAGGAAAACAGTCGAGAAGGCGGCAGGATCAGCGTTACAGAGTTGCAGTAGTCGTCTTTGCTACTATGTTGCAGGTTTGCAGGCTTCCAGCGCGGTCAGCGGTCGATTCCTTATCAGAAGGTGAAGAGGGAGATGCAGAGGAACTCGGCTGAGCTCATGCATTCGTTATCTAAAGTTTCCCCAGAGACAGAGACCCTAAATAGCCAGAAAAGAGGGTTTGGCTACCTAGGAGAGAGGAAAGGCTACTAACACCTGAAGGAGCCTATCATAAGGAGTCTCTGACGTCACCTGGTGGCACTGGCCACTCAGAGCAGTCCAGTGTGCCAGCAGCACCTCGGTTTCCAAGATGGCAGAGGTCTGGAGCACACTGGAGGAGCTCTGGACACCTCCCAGGGGAGGTGCAGGTCAGGGGAGTGGTCACTCCCCTTTCCTTTGTCCAGTTTCGCGCCAGAGCAGGGGCTAAGGGGTCCCTGAACCGGTGTAGACTGGCTTATGCAGAATTGGGCACCTCTGTGCCCAACAAAGCATTTCCAGAGGCTGGGGGAGGCTACTCCTCCCCTGCCTTCTCACCATTTTCCAAAGGGAGAGGGTGTCACACCCTCTCTCAGAGGAAGTTCTTTGTTCTGCCATCCTGGGCCAGGCCTGGCTGGACCCCAGGAGGGCAGATGCCTGTCTGAGGGGTTGGCAGCAGCAGCAGCTGCAGAGAAACCCCATGAAGGGCAGTCTGGCAGTACCAGGGTCTGTGCTACAGACCACTGGGATCATGGAATTGTACCAACAATGCCAGGATGGCATAGAGGGGGCAATTCCATGATCATAGACATGTTACATGGCCATATTCGGAGTTACCATGGTGAAGCTACATATAGGTAGTGACCTATATGTAGTGCACGCGTGTAATGGTGTCCCCGCACTCACAAAGTTCAGTGAATTGGCTCTGAACAATGTGGGGGCACCTTGGCTAGTGCCAGGGTGCCCTCACACTAAGTAACTTTGCACCTAACCTTTACCAGGTAAAGGTTAGACATATAGGTGACTTATAAGTTACTTAAGTGCAGTGTAAAATGGCTGTGAAATAACGTGGACGTTATTTCACTCAGGCTGCAGTGGCAGGCCTGTGTAAGAATTGTCAGAGCTCCCTATGGGTGGCAAAAGAAATGCTGCAGCCCATAGGGATCTCCTGGAACCCCAATACCCTGGGTACCTCAGTACCATATACTAGGGGATTATAAGGGTGTTCCAGTAAGCCAATGTAAATTGGTAAAAATGGTCACTAGCCTGTCAGTGACAATTTGGAAAGAAATGAGAGAGCATAACCACTGAGGTTCTGATTAGCAGAGCCTCAGTGAGACAGTTAGTCACTACACAGGTAACACATACAGGCACACTTATGAGCACTGGGGCCCTGGGTTACCAGGGTCCCAGTGACACATACAACTAAAACAACATATATACAGTGAAAAATGGGGGTAACATGCCAGGCAAGATGGTACTTTCCTACACAACCCCCCCCCAAACGAAGGACAATAAGACTAGCCATTACCTGATGAGTCTTCATTGTCTAAGTGGAAATATATGGAGAGTCCATCTGCATTGGAGTGGCTACTCCCAGGTCTATGTTCCACTGTATAGTCCATTCCCTGTAGGGATATGGACCACCTCAACAATTTAGGATTTTCACCTTTCATTTGTTTTAGCCAAAGTAGAGGTTTGTGGTCTGTCTGAACAATGAAGTGAGTGCCAAACAGGTATGGCCTCAACTTCTTCAGAGCCCAGACCACAGCAAAGGCCTCCCTCTCAATGGCAGACCAACGCTTTTCTCTAGGGGTCAACCTTCTACTAATAAAAGCAACAGGTTGATCCTGGCCCTCAGAATTAAGTTGTGATAGGACTGCCCCTACTCCTAATTCAGATGCATCAGTTTGGACATAGAATTTTTTAGAGTAACAAGGGCTTTTCAGGACAGGTGCAGAGCACATGGCCTGCTTCAGCTCCTCAAAAGCTTTCTGACAGTTTGCTGTCCATAATACCTTTTTAGGCATTTTCTTGGATGTGAGGTCATTAAGAGGGGCTGCAATGGAGCCATAGTTCTTAATGAACCTCCTGTAATACCCAGTGAGGCCTAGGAAGGCTCTCACCTGAGTCTGAGTGGTAGGGGGAATCCAATCAATAATAGTTTGGATTTTCCCCTGAAGTGGTGCAATCTGTTCCCCACCAACAAGGTGTCCCAGATAAACCACCTTACCCTGCCCTATCTGGCACTTTGAAGCCTTGATAGTGAGGCCTGCCTTTTGCAGGGCCTCCAAAACTTTCCAAAGGTGGACCAGGTGATCATCCCAGCTGGAGCTAAAGACAGCTATATCATCCAAATATGCTGCACTGAAAGCTTCCAGCCCTTGCAGGACTGTGTTCACCAACCTCTGAAAAGTGGCAGGTGCATTTTTCAACCCAAAAGGCATTACAGTAAACTGGTAATGTCCTCCAATGGTAGAAAATGCAGTCTTAGGTTTAGCATCTTCTGACATTTTGATCTGCCAATACCCTGCAGTCAAATCAAAAGTGCTTAGATACTTGGCAGATGCCAGTGTATCTATTAGCTCATCTGCCCTGGGTATAGGGTGAGCATCTGTTTTGGTTACCAAGTTGAGACCTCTATAGTCTACACAAAACCTCATTTCTTTCTTTCCATCTTTAGAATTGGGTTTTGGTACCAGTACCACAGGAGAAGCCCATGGACTGTCAGAGTGCTCAACCACTCCTAGTTCCAACATCTTCTGAACTTCTTGCTTTATGCAGTCCCTGACATGGTCAGGCTGCCTATAGATCTTACTTTTGACAGGTAAACTGTCTCCAGTATCTATAGTGTGCTCACACCAAGAAGTGGTGCCTGGCACAATGGAGAAGAGTTCTGAAAATTGTCCTAGGAGATTTATGCAATTATCTTTCTGCTCAGCAGTAAGACAATCAGCCAAAACTACCCCTTCCACAAGAGCATCTTGTTCTGTGGAAGAGAAGAGATCAGGTAGAGGATCACTGTCTTCTTCCTGTCCCTCATCTGTTGCCATGAGCAGGGTGAGATCAGCCCTGTCATAGTAGGGTTTCAGGCGGTTGACATGGAGCACCCTAAGGGGACTCCTGGCAGTGCCTAAGTCAACCAAGTAGGTGACTTCACCCTTCTTTTCAACAATTGTGTGTGGACCACTCCATTTATCTTGGAGTGCTCTTGGGGCCACAGGCTCCAAGACCCACACTTTCTGCCCTGGTTGGTACTGAACCAAAACAGCCTTCTGATCATGCCATTGCTTCTGGAGCTCTTGGCTGGCCTGAAGGTTTTTACTGGCCTTTTTCATGTACTCAGCCATCCTTGATCTGAGGCCAAGTACATAATCCACAATATCCTGCTTAGGAGCTTTTAAAGGTTGTTCCCAACCCTCCTTTACAAGTGTGAGTGGACCCCTAACAGGGTGTCCAAAAAGAAGTTCAAAGGGGCTGAAGCCCACTCCTTTCTGGGGTACCTCCCTGTAGGCAAAAAGGAGGCATGGTAGAAGGATATCCCATCTCCTGCGGAGTTTTTCAGGGAGTCCCATAATCATGCCTTTGAGAGTTTTATTAAATCTCTCCACCAGTCCATTTGTTTGTGGATGATAGGGTGTTGTGAACTTGTAAGTTACACCACACTCCTTCCACATGGCCTTTAAGTATGCAGACATGAAATTGCTTCCTCTGTCTGATACTACTTCCTTTGGGAAGCCCACCCTTGAAAATATTCCCAGGAGGGCCTTTGCCACTGCAGGAGCTGTAGTGGTCCTTAAAGGAATAGCTTCAGGATATCTTGTGGCATGGTCCACTACCACCAAGATAAATCTATTGCCTGAAGCAGTAGGAGGGTCAAGGGGGCCAACTATGTCAACCCCTACCCTTTCAAAGGGAACCCCAACCACAGGCAGTGGGATAAGGGGTGCCTTTGGAGTGCCACCTGTCTTGCCACTGGCTTGACAGGTTTCACAGGACTTACAAAATTCTTTTGTGTCCTCAGACATCCTAGGCCAATGAAACAGTGGTACCAATCTGTCCCAAGTTTTCATTTGACCCAGGTGCCCAGCTAAGGGAATGTCATGTGCCAGTGTTAGGAGGAACTTTCTGTACTCCTGAGGAATCACTAATCTCCTGGCAGCTCCAGGTTTAGGATCCCTATTCTCAGTGTACAAGAGGTTGTCCTCCCAGTAAACTCTGTGTGAGTCACTGACATCCCCATTAGCCTGTTTGACAGCTTGCTGTCTGAGACCCTCTAATGTGGGACAGGTTTGCTGTGCCACACTCAGCTCCTCTCTGGCAGGCCCCCCTTCACCCAAAAGCTCAGCAGTGTCTGCTTCCAGCTCCTCTGGTGTAGGTTCTGCACAGGGAGGGAATTCTTCTTCCTCAGAAGTTGAATCCACTGTAGAAGGAGGGATAGTAGGAAGTGGTTTGCTTCTACTAGCCCTAGCTTTAGGGAGCACTTGGTCCATTGTTCCAGGATCCAAGCTTCCCTGTTCTTTTTGCTTTTTGGCCTGAGCCCTTGTCAAAGCAAAAATATGCCCTGGGATGCCCAGCATTGCTGCATGGGCCTCCAACTCCACATCTGACCAAGCTGATGTCTCCAAATCGTTCCCTAATAGACAGTCTACAGGTAAATCTGAAGCTACCACAACTTTCTTTGGACCAGATACCCCCCCCCAGTTGAGATTTACAACAGCCATGGGGTGGCTTTGTGTTATGTTGTGAGCATCGGTTACTTGGTACTGGTGTCCAAGTATGTGTTGTTCAGGGTGCACCAGTTTCTCAATCACCATTGTGACACTGGCACCTGTGTCCCTGTAGGCCTGGACCTCAACACCATTTATTAGGGTTAGTTGCTTGTACTTCTCCAAGTTATGGGGGCAAGCAACCAAAGTGGCTAAGTCAATAGCCCCTTCAGAGACTAAAGTAGCCTCTGTGGTCTCCCTAATCAGACCAACCCCAACTAAATTACCAAAAGTGAGCCCAGCTACTCCCTTGGATTGGCTATTAGTAGGTTTGCTCCCACCACTACTGCTATTAGTAGGGACACTAGGTGTAGCAGTAGGGGTTGTAGTGGTAGGAGCTGTGGTGCCTTTCTTTGGACAACTGGGATCTGTTGTCCAATGGCCTTTTATCTTACATAAATAGCACCATGGTTTCTTTTCCTTGTTCTGATTAAAGGAGGATTTGGGCCCACCACCCCCACCAGAGTGTTTTTGTGGGCCTGATGAAGACTCATTTTTAGATTTGTCCCCACCCTTGTCAGAAGACTTACCATCCTTCTTTTTGTTGCCATCTTTGTCACCCCCTGTATGAACTTTTCTGTTCACTCTTGTTCTGACCCATTTGTCTGCCTTCTTTCCCAATTCTTGGGGAGAGGTCAGATCAGAGTCCACCAAGTACTGGTGCAACAAATCAGACACACAATTATTAAGAATATGCTCTCTCAGGATTAAGTTATACAGGCTGTCATAATCAGTAACTTTACTGCCATGTAACCACCCCTCCAAGGCCTTCACTGCCTGGTCAATGAAATCAACCCAGTCTTGTGAAGACTCCTTTTTGGTATCTCTGAACTTGATCCTGTACTGTTCAGTGGTTAAGCCATAACCATCCAGGAGTGCATTCTTAAGAACTTGGAAATTGTTAGCATCATTTTCTTTTACAGTAAGGAGCCTATCCCTACCTTTTCCAGTAAATGATAGCCATAGGATAGCAGCCCACTGCTTTTGAGGGACATCCTGTACAGCACAGGCCCTCTCAAGTGCAGCAAACCACTTGTTAATGTCATCCCCCTCCTTGTAAGGGGGAACTATCTTATGCAGATTCCTGGAATCATGCTCTTTTGCAGGATGACTATGGGGAATACTGCTGCTGCCACCATGGGTATCTAAACCCATTTTCTGTCTTTCCCTCTCTATTTCTAAAGACTGTCTATCCAAATCCAGCTGTTGCTTCTTGAGCTTCAGTCTGGTTTGCTCCACTCTCAATCTATTGAGCTCCCTTTCTAACAATCTGTCATCAGGGTGGGTGGGAGGGACATTTCTAGATACAGAGGTATGATGGGAATGAACAGAAGGAGACCTGTCCCTTACAAGGGGCACCCTAACAGCTTGGCTACCAGCATAATGTGAGAGCACATCATCAGTATGATGTGATTCAACCTCTGTACCAACTATGCTAGACTGTCTAGTAATGGGCAGGCTGAGAAGTTTCTTTCCTGAACCTTTTCCTGGGGGAGTCCCTGGATCAGATTGAGAACCATTAGCTACTTTTTCTACAGATTGGGCACTTATGGCCTTATCCTGTACTCTAAGCATATTAATTAACAGTTCTAAGGAAGGATTCTTCCCTACACTCAAACCTCTCTCTATGCAGAGACTCCTTGCTCCTTTCCAGCTAAGGTGATCGTATGCAAGTTTGGACAGTTCAACTTTTTGGCCTGTGCCAGACATTTTTAGAGAGAGTTAAAGTGATAGACAAAGAGAAAAAAGTTTTCAGAACTTTTTGGAAAGACAGAAAAAAACTTTTTAAACTTTTAAGAACTTTTTGAAAGTTTAGAAGTACTTTTCAGCACTTAGAAAAGAGTGAAAAGAGGAAATGCAAAACTTTTTGGCTATGTGTATATACACTGACCTTGTTTTGTATATTTTTCTCTTATGAAAAGTACAATGACAAGAGTGGTAAGTAGTCTCAAAGCACTTATCCCACCACTGCACAACCAATGTAGGAGGCTGGACTGGCTTGTAGTGAGTACCAAGGGGTACTTGCACCTTGCACCAGGCCCAGTTATCCCTTATTAGTGTATAGGGTGTCTAGCAGCTTAGGCTGATAGATAATGGTAGCATAGCAAAGCAGCTCAGGCTGAACTAGGAGACGTGTGAAGCTACTACAGTACCACCTAGTGTCATATGCACAATATCATAAGAAAACACAATACACAGTTATACTAAAAATAAAGGTACTTTATTTTTATGACAATATGCCAAAGTATCTTAGAGTGTACCCTCAGTGAGAGGATAGGAAATATACACAAGATATATATACACAATAGCAAAAATATGCAGTATAGTCTTAGAAAACAGTGCAAACAATGTATAGTTACAATAGGATGCAATGGGGAAACATAGGAATAGGGGCAACACAAACCATATACTCCAGAAGTGGAATGCGAACCACGAATGGACCCCAAACCTATGTGACCTTGTAGAGGGTCGCTGGGACTATTAGAAAATAGTGAGAGTTAGAAAAATAACCCTCCCCAAGACCCTGAAAAGTGAGTGCAAAGTGCACCAAAGTTCCCCTAAGGACAAAATAGTCGTGTTAGAGGGAGAATGCAAGGAAAACACAAATCAGCAATGCAACAACGATGGATTCCTGTCTGAAGGTACCTGTGGAGCAAGGGGACCAAGTCCAAAAGTCACAAGCAGCTCGGAGATGGGCAGATGCCCAAGAAATGCCAGCGGTTGGTGCAAAGAAGCTCTTACTAGGCTGAAGAACTGTGAATACTGCAGGAACGACAAGGGCTAGAGACTTCCCCTTTGGAGGATGGATCCCCCACGCCTTGGAGAGTCGTGCAGAAGTGTTTTCCCGCCAGATGGACGCCAACAAGCCTTGCTACACGCAAATCGTGCGTTTGGCGTTTTTGGACGCTGCTGGGGCCCAGGAGGGACCAGGAGGTCGCAAATTGGACCTACAGAGAGAGGGGACGTCGAGCAAGACAAAGAGCCCTCACTGAAGCAGGTAGCACCCGGAGAAGTGCCAGAAACAGGCACTACGAGGATGCGTGAAACGGTGCTCGCCGAAGTTGCACAAAGGAGTCCCACGTCGCCGGAGACCAACTTAGAAAGTCGTGCAATGCAGGTTAGAGTGCCGTGGACCCAGGCTTGGCTGTGCACACAGGATTTCCGCCGGAAGTGCACAGGGGCCGGAGAAGCTTGCAAAGTCGCGGTTCCCAGCAATGCAGCCCAGCGAGGTGAGGCAAGGACTTACCTCCACCAAACTTGGGCTGAAGAGTCACTGGACTGTGGGGGACACTTGGACGGTGTCGCTGGATTCGAGGGACCTCGCTCGTCGTGCTGAGAGGAGACCCAAGGGACCGGAGATGCAGCTTTTTGGTGCCTGCGGTTGCAGGGGGAAGATTCCGTCGACCCACGGGAGATTTCTTCAGAGCTTCTGGTGCAGAGAGGAGGCAGACTACCCCCACAGCATGCACAAGCAGGAAAACAGTCGAGAAGGCGGCAGGATCAGCGTTACAGAGTTGCAGTAGTCGTCTTTGCTACTATGTTGCAGGTTTGCAGGCTTCCAGCGCGGTCAGCGGTCGATTCCTTATCAGAAGGTGAAGAGGGAGATGCAGAGGAACTCGGCTGAGCTCATGCATTCGTTATCTAAAGTTTCCCCAGAGACAGAGACCCTAAATAGCCAGAAAAGAGGGTTTGGCTACCTAGGAGAGAGGAAAGGCTACTAACACCTGAAGGAGCCTATCATAAGGAGTCTCTGACGTCACCTGGTGGCACTGGCCACTCAGAGCAGTCCAGTGTGCCAGCAGCACCTCTGTTTCCAAGATGGCAGAGGTCTGGAGCACACTGGAGGAGCTCTGGACACCTCCCAGGGGAGGTGCAGGTCAGGGGAGTGGTCACTCCCCTTTCCTTTGTCCAGTTTCGCGCCAGAGCAGGGGCTAAGGGGTCCCTGAACCGGTGTAGACTGGCTTATGCAGAATTGGGCACCTCTGTGCCCAACAAAGCATTTCCAGAGGCTGGGGGAGGCTACTCCTCCCCTGCCTTCTCACCATTTTCCAAAGGGAGAGGGTGTCACACCCTCTCTCAGAGGAAGTTCTTTGTTCTGCCATCCTGGGCCAGGCCTGGCTGGACCCCAGGAGGGCAGATGCCTGTCTGAGGGGTTGGCAGCAGCAGCAGCTGCAGAGAAACCCCAGGAAGGGCAGTCTGGCAGTACCAGGGTCTGTGCTACAGACCACTGGGATCATGGAATTGTACCAACAATGCCAGGATGGCATAGAGGGGGCAATTCCATGATCATAGACATGTTACATGGCCATATTCGGAGTTACCATGGTGAAGCTACATATAGGTAGTGACCTATATGTAGTGCACGCGTGTAATGGTGTCCCCGCACTCACAAAGTTCAGTGAATTGGCTCTGAACAATGTGGGGGCACCTTGGCTAGTGCCAGGGTGCCCTCACACTAAGTAACTTTGCACCTAACCTTTACCAGGTAAAGGTTAGACATATAGGTGACTTATAAGTTACTTAAGTGCAGTGTAAAATGGCTGTGAAATAACGTGGACGTTATTTCACTCAGGCTGCAGTGGCAGGCCTGTGTAAGAATTGTCAGAGCTCCCTATGGGTGGCAAAAGAAATGCTGCAGCCCATAGGGATCTCCTAGAACCCCAATACCCTGGGTACCTCAGTACCATATACTAGGGGATTATAAGGGTGTTCCAGTAAGCCAATGTAAATTGGTAAAAATGGTCACTAGCCTGTCAGTGACAATTTGGAAAGAAATGAGAGAGCATAACCACTGAGGTTCTGATTAGCAGAGCCTCAGTGAGACAGTTAGTCACTACACAGGTAACACATACAGGCACACTTATGAGCACTGGGGCCCTGGGTTACCAGGGTCCCAGTGACACATACAACTAAAACAACATATATACAGTGAAAAATGGGGGTAACATGCCAGGCAAGATGGTACTTTCCTACAGGTGTTAGTAGCCTTTCCTCTCTCCTAGGTAGCCAAACCCTCTTTTCTGGCTATTTAGGGTCTCTGTCTCTGGGGAAACTTCAGATAACGAATGCATGAGCTCAGCCGAGTTCCTCTGCATCTCCCTCTTCACCTTCTGATAAGGAATCGACCGCTGACCGCGCTGGAAGCCTGCAAACCTGCAACATAGTAGCAAAGACGACTACTGCAACTCTGTAACGCTGATCCTGCCGCCTTCTCGACTGTTTTCCTGCTTGTGCATGCTGTGGGGGTAGTCTGCCTCCTCTCTGCACCAGAAGCTCCGAAGAAATCTCCCGTGGGTCGACGGAATCTTCCCCCTGCAACCGCAGGCACCAAAAAGCTGCATTACCGGTCCCTTGGGTCTCCTCTCAGCACGACGAGCGAGGTCCCTCGAATCCAGCGACACCGTCCAAGTGACCCCCACAGTCCAGTGACTCTTCAGCCCAAGTTTGGTGGAGGTAAGTCCTTGCCTCACCTCGCTGGGCTGCATTGCTGGGAACCGCGACTTTGCAAGCTACTCCGGCCCCTGTGCACTTCCGGCAGAAATCCTTCGTGCACAGCCAAGCCTGGGTCCACGGCACTCTAACCTGCATTGCACGACTTTCTAAGTTGGTCTCCGGCGACGTGGGACTCCTTTGTGCAACTTCGGCGAGCACCGTTTCACGCATCCTCATAGTGCCTGTTTCTGGCACTTCTCTGGGTGCTACCTGCTTCAGTGAGGGCTCTTTTTCTTGCTCGAAGTCCCCTCTCTCTGCAGGTCCAATTTGCGACCGCCTGGTCCCTCCTGGGCCCCAGCAGCGTCCAAAAACGCCAAACGCAAGATTTGCGTGTAGCAAGGCTTGTTGGCGTCCATCCGGCGGGAAAACAGTTCTGCACGACTCTCCAAGGCGTGGGGGATCCATCCTCCAAAGGGGAAGTCTCTAACCCTTGTCGTTCCTGCAGTATTCACAGTTCTTCAGCCTAGTAAGAGCTTCTTTGCACCAACCGCTGGCATTTCTTGGGCATCTGCCCATCTCCGAGGTGCTTGTGACTTTTGGACTTGGTCCCCTTGTTCCACAGGTACCCTCAGACAGGAATCCATCGTTGTTGCATTGCTGATTTGTGTTTTCCTTGCATTCTCCCTCTAACACGACTATTTTGTCCTTAGGGGAACTTTAGTGCACTTTGCACTCACTTTTCAGGGACTTGGGGAGGGTTATTTTGCTAACTCTCACTATTGTCTAATAGTCCCAGCGACCCTCTACAAGGTCACATAGGTTTGGGGTCCATTCGTGGTTCGCATTCCACTTTTGGAGTATATGGTTTGTGTTGCCCCTATCCCTATGTTTCCCCATTGCATCCTATTGTAACTATACATTGTTTGCACTGTTTTCTAAGACTATACTGCATATTTTTTGCTATTGTGTATATATATCTTGTGTATATTTCCTATCCTCTCACTGAGGGTACACTCTAAGATACTTTGGCATATTGTCATAAAAATAAAGTACCTTTATTTTTAGTATAACTGTGTATTGTGTTTTCTTATGATATTGTGCATATGACACTGAGTGGTACTGTAGTAGCTTCACACGTCTCCTAGTTCAGCCTAAGCTGCTCTGCTAAGCTACCATTATCTATCAGCCTAAGCTGCTAGACACCCTATACACTAATAAGGGATAACTGGGCCTGGTGCAAGGTGCAAGTACCCCTTGGTACTCACTACAAGCCAGTCCAGCCTCCTACAGTGGAGGTAGAGGGAGTGCTTCTACCAGGTGTAGGTGTGCTGAGTTAGAGTGGACAGGGAGGAAGGTGTGGGAGTGGAGGTAGAGGGAGTGCTTGTGACGGGTGTAGGTGTGCTGAGTCGGGGTGGACATGGAGGAAGGTGTGGGAGTGGAGGTAGAGGGAGTTCTTGTACCAAGTGTAGGTGTGCTGTGTCGGGGTGGACATGGAGGAAGGTGTGGCAGTGGAGGTTGAGGGAGTGCTTGTAACTGGTGTAGGTGTGCTGAGTCGGGGTGGACATGGAGGGAGGTGCGGGAGTGGAGGTGGAGGGAGTGCTTGTAACTGGTGTAGGTGTACTGAATCGGGGTGGACATGGAGGAAGGTGAGGGAGTGGAAGTAGAGGGAGTGCTTGTAACAGGTGTAGGTGTACTGAGTCGGGGTGGACATGGAGGAAGGTGTGGGAGTGGAGGTAGAGGGAGAGCTTCTACCAGGTATAGGTGTGCTGAGTTGGGGTGGACATGGGGAAGGTGTGGGAGTGGAGGTAGAGGGAGTGTTTGTAACTGGTGTAGGTGTGCTGAGTTGGGGTGGACATTGGGGAAGGTGTGGGAGTGGAGGTAGAGGGAGTGTTTGTAACTGGTGTAGGTGTGCTGAGTCGGGGTGGACATGGAGGAAGGTGAGGGAGTGGAGGTAGAGGGAGTGCTTGTAACTGGTGTAGGTGTGCTGAGTCGGGGTGGACATGGAGGAAGGTGTGGGAGTGGAGATAGAGGGAGTGCTTGTAACTGGTGTGGGTGTGCTGAGTTGGGGTGGACTTGGAGGAAGGTGCAGGAGTGGAGGTAGTGCTTGCAACTGGTGTAGGTGTGCTGAGTCGGGTGGACATGGAGGAAGGTGCAGGAGTGGAGGTAGAGGGAGTGCTTGTAACAGGTGTAGGTGTACTGAGTCGGGGTGGACATGGAGGAAGGTGTGGGAGTGGAGGTAGAGGGAGAGCTTGTACCAGGTGTAGGTGTGCTGAGTTGGGGTGACATGGGGGAAGGTGTGGGAGTGGAGGTAGAGGGAGTGTTTGTAAAGGGTGTAGGTGTGCTGAGTTGGGGTGGACATTGGGGAAGGTGTAACAGGTGTAGGTGTGCTGAGTTGGGGTGGGCATGAAGGAAGGTATGTGAATGGAGGTAGATGGAGTGCTTGTAACTGGTGTAGGTGTGCTGAGTCGGGGTGGACATGGAGGAAGGTGTGAGAGTGGAGGTAGAGGGAGTACTTGTACCAGGTGTAGGTGTGCTGAGTTAGAGTGGACATGGAGGAAGGTGTGGGAGTGGAGGTAGAGGGAGTGCTTGTACCAGGTGTAGGTGTGCTGAGTTGGAGTGGACATGGAGAAAGGTGCAGGAGTGGAGGTAGAGGGAGTGCTTGTAACTGGTGTAGGTGTGCTGAGTCAGGGTGGACATGGAGGAAGGTGTGGGAGTGGAGGTAGATGGAGTGCTTGTAACGGGCGTAAGTGTGCTGAGTCGGGGTGGACGTGGAGGAAGGTGTGGGAGTGGAGGTAGAGGGAGTGCTTGTACCAAGTGTAGGTGTGCTGAGTCGGGGTGGACATGGAGGGAGGTGCGGGAAGATAGGTGGAGGGAGTGCTTGTAACGGGTGTAGGTGTGCTAAGTTGGGGTGGACGTGGAGGAAGGTGCAGGAGTGGAGGTAGTGCTTGTAAATGGTGTAGGTGTGCTGAGTCGGGTGGACGTGGAAGAAGGTGTGGGAGTGGAGATAGAGGGATTGCTTGTAACTGGTGTAGGTGTGCTGAGTTGGGGTGGACGTGGAGGAAGGTGCAGGAGTGGAGGTAGTGCTTGTAACTGGTGTAGGTGTGCTGAGTCAGGTGGACATGGAGGAAGCTGCAGGAGTGGAGGTAGAGGGAGTGCTTGTAACAGGTGTAGGTGTACTGAGTCGGGGTGGACATGGAGGAAGGTGTGGGAGTGGAGGTAGAGGGAGAGCTTGTACCAGGTGTAGGTGTGCTGAGTTGGGGTGACATGGGGGAAGGTGTGGGAGTGGAGGTAGACGGAGTGTTTGTAACTGGTGTAGGTGTGCTGAGTCGGGGTGGACATGGAGGAAGGTGTGGGAGTGGAGGTAGAGGGAGTGCTTGTAACTGGTGTAGGTGTGCTGAGTCGGGGTGGACATGGAGGAAGGTGTGGGAGTGGAGATAGAGGGAGTGCTTGTAACTGGTGTGGGTGTGCTGAGTTGGGGTGGACTTGGAGGAAGGTGCAGGAGTGGAGGTAGTGCTTGTAACTGGTGTAGGTGTGCTGAGTCGGGTGGACATGGAGGAAGTTGCAGGAGTGGAGGTAGAGGGAGTGCTTGTAACAGGTGTAGGTGTACTGAGTCGGGGTGGACATGGAGGAAGGTGTGGGAGTGGAGGTAGAGGGAGAGCTTGTACCAGGTGTAGGTGTGCTGAGTTGGGGTGACATGGGGGAAGGTGTGGGAGTGGAGGTAGAGGGAGTGTTTGTAAAGGGTGTAGGTGTGCTGAGTTGGGGTGGACATTGGGGAAGGTGTAACAGGTGTAGGTGTGCTGAGTTGGGGTGGACATGAAGGAAGGTATGTGAATGGAGGTAGATGGAGTGCTTGTAACTGGTGTAGGTGTGCTGAGTCGGGGTGGACATGGACGAAGGTGTGAGAGTGGAGGTAGAGGGAGTACTTGTACCAGGTGTAGGTGTGCTGAGTTAGAGTGGACATGGAGGAAGGTGTGGGAGTGGAGGTAGAGGGAGTGCTTGTGATGGGTGTAGGTGTGCTGAGTTGGGGTGGACATGGAGAAAGGTGCAGGAGTGGAGGTAGAGGGAGTGCTTGTAACTGGTGTAGGTGTGCTGAGTCAGGGTGGACATGGAGGAAGGTGTGGGAGTGGAGGTAGACGGAGTGTTTGTAACTGGTGTAGGTGTGCTGAGTTGGGGTGGACATGGGGGAAGGTGTAACAGGTGTAGGTGTGCTGAGTTGGGGTGGACATGAAGGAAGGTATGTGAATGGAGGTAGATGGAGTGCTTGTAACTGGTGTAGGTGTGCTGAGTCGGGGTGGACATGGAGGAAGGTGTGAGAGTGGAGGTAGAGGGAGTGCTTGTACCAGGTGTAGGTGTGCTGAGTTAGAGTGGACAGGGAGGAAGGTGTGGGAGTGGAGGTAGAGGGAGTGCTTGTGACGGGTGTAGGTGTGCTGAGTCGGGGTGGACATGGAGGAAGGTGTGGGAGTGGAGGTAGAGGGAGTTCTTGTACCAAGTGTAGGTGTGCTGTGTCGGGGTGGACATGGAGGAAGGTGTGGCAGTGGAGGTAGAGGGAATGCTTGTAACTGGTGTAGGTGTGCTGAGTCAGGGTGGACATGGAGGGAGGTGCGGGAGTGGAGGTGGAGGGAGTGCTTGTAACTGGTGTAGGTGTACTGAGTCGGGGTGGACATGGAGGAAGGTGAGGGAGTGGAAGTAGAGGGAGTGCTTGTAACAGTTGTAGGTGTACTGATCAGGGTGGACATGGAGGAAGGTGTGGGAGTGGAGGTAGAGGGAGAGCTTCTACCAGGTATAGGTGTGCTGAGTTGGGGTGGACATGGGGAAGGTGTGGGAGTGGAGGTAGAGGGAGTGTTTGTAACTGGTGTAGGTGTGCTGAGTTGGGGTGGACATTGGGGAATGTGTGGGAGTGGAGGTAGAGGGAGTGTTTGTAAGTGGTGTAGGTGTGCTGAGTCGGGGTGGACATGGAGGAAGGTGTGGGAGTGGAGGTAGAGGGAGTGCTTGTAACTGGTGTAGGTGTGCTGAGTCGGGGTGGACATGGAGGAAGGTGTGGGAGTGGAGGAAGAGGGTGTGCTTGTACCAGGTGTAGGTGTGCTGAGTCGGGTGGACATGGAGGAAGGTGTGGGAGTGGAGGTAGAGGAAGTGCTTGTAACAGGTGTAGGTGTGCTCAGTTGAGGTGGACATGAAGGAAGGTATGTGAATGGAAGTAGAGGGAGTGCTTGTAACTGGTGTAGGTGTGCTGAGTCGGGGTGGACATGGAGGAAGGTGTGAGAGTGGAGGTAGAGGGAGTGCTTGTACCAGGTGTAGGTGTGCTGAGTTGGAGTGGACATGGAGGTTGGTGTGGGAGTGGAGGTAGAGGGGGTGCTTTTGACGGGTGTAGGTGTGCTGAGTCGGGGTGGACATGGAGAAAGGTACAGGAGTGGAGGTAGAGGGAGTGCTTGTAACTGGTGTAGGTGTGCTGAGCCACGGTGGACATGGAGGAAGGTGTGGGAGTGGAGGTAGATGGAGTGCTTGTAACGGGTGTAGGTGTGCTGAGACGGGGTGGACGTGGAGGAAGGTGTGGGAGTGGAGGTAGAGGGAGTGCTTGTACCAAGTGTAGGTGTGCTGAGTCGGGGTGGACATGGAGGGAGGTGCGGGAATATAGGTGGAGGGAGTGCTTTTAACGGGTGTAGGTGTGCTGAGTTGGGTTGGACGTGGAGGAAGGTGCAGGAGTGGAGGTAGTGCTTGTAACTGGTGTAGGTGTGCTGAGTAGGGTGGACGTGGAAGAAGGAGTGGGAGTGGAGATAGAGGGATTGCTTGTAACTGGTGTAGGTGTGCTGAGTTGGGGTGGACGTGGAGGAAGATGTAGGAGTGGAGGTAGTGCTTGTAACTGGTGTAGGTGTACTGAGTCGGTGGACATGGAGGAAGCTGCAGGAGTGGAGGTAGAGGGAGTGCTTGTAACAGGTGTAGGTGTACTGAGTCGGGGTGGACATGGAGGAAGGTGTGGGAGTGGAGGTAGAGGGAGAGCTTGTACCAGGTGTAGGTGTGCTGAGTTGGGGTGACATGGGGGAAGGTGTGGGAGTGGAGGTAGATGGAGTGTCTGTAACTGGTGTAGGTGCGCTGAGTTGGGGTGGACATGGGGGAAGGTGTAACAGGTGTAGGTGTGCTGAGTTGGGGTGGACATGAAGGAAGGTATGTGAATGGAGGTAGATGGAGTGCTTGTAACTGGTGTAGGTGTGCTGAGTCGGGGTGGACATGGAGGAAGGTGTGGGAGTGGAGGTAGAGGGAGTGCTTGTACCAGGTGTAGGTGTGCTGAGTTGGGGTGGACATGGAGGGAGGTGTGGGAGTGGAGGAAGAGGGAGAGCTTGTACCAGGTGTAGGTGTGCTGATTTGGGGTGGACATGGAGGGAGGTGCAGGAGTGAAAGTCGAGGGAGTGCTTGTAACTGGTGTAGGTGTGCTGATTTGGGGTGGACGTGGAGGAACGTGTGGGAGTGGATGAAGAGGGAGTGCTTGTACCAGGTGTAGGTGTGCTGAGTAGGGGTGGACATGGAGGAAGGTGTGGGAGTCAAGGTAGAGGGAGTGCTTGTACCAGGTGTAGGTGTGCTGAGTTAGAGTGGACAGGGAGGAAGGTGTGGGAGTGGAGGTAGAGGGAGTGCTTGTGACGGGTGTAGGTGTGCGGAGTTGGGGTGGACATGGAGGAAGGTGTGGGAGTGGAGGTAGAGGGAGTTATTGTACCAAGTGTAGGTGTGCTGTGTCGGGGTGGACATGGAGGAAGGTGTGGCAGTGGAGGTAGAGGGAGTGCTTGTAACTGGTGTAGGTGTGCTGAGTCGGGGTGGACATGGAGGGAGGTGCGGGAGTGGAGGTGGAGGGAGTGCTTGTAACTGGTGTAGGTGTACTGAGTCGGGGTGGACATGGAGGAAGGTGAGGGAGTGGAAGTAGAGGGAGTGCTTGTAACAGGTGTAGGTGTACTGAGTCGGGGTGGACATGGAGGAAGGTGTGGGAGTGGAGGTAGAGGGAGAGCTTCTACCAGGTATAGGTGTGCTGAGTTGGGGTGGACATGGGGAAGGTGTGGGAGTGGAGGTAGAGGGAGTGTTTGTAACTGGTGTAGGTGTGCTGAGTTGGGGTGGACATTGGGGAAGGTGTGGGAGTGGAGGTAGAGGGAGTGTTTGTAACTGGTGTAGGTGTGCTGAGTCGGGGTGGACATGGAGGAAGGTGTGGGAGTGGAGGTAGAGGGAGTGCTTGTAACTGGTGTAGGTGTGCTGAGTCGGGGTGGACATGGAGGAAGGTGTGGAAGTGGAGGAAGAGGGAGTGCTTGTACCAGGTGTAGGTGTGCTGAGTCGGGGTGGACATGGAGGAAGGTGTGGGAGTGGAGGTAGAGGAAGTGCTTGTAACAGGTGTAGGTGTGCTCAGTTGGGGTGGACATGAAGGAAGGTATGTCAATGGAGGTAGAGGGAGTGCTTGTAACTGGTGTAGGTGTGCTGAGTCGGGGTGGACATGGAGGAAGGTGTGAGAGTGGAGGTAGAGGGAGTGCTTGTACCAGGTGTAGGTGTGCTGAGTTGGAGTGGACATGGAGGTTGGTGTGGGAGTGGAGGTAGAGGGGGTGCTTTTGACGGGTGTAGGTGTGCTGAGTCGGGGTGGACATGGAGAAAGGTGCAGGAGTGGAGGTAGAGGGAGTGCTTGTAACTGGTGTAGGTGTGCTGAGTCAGGGTGGACATGGAGGAAGGTGTGGGAGTGGAGGTAGATGGAGTGCTTGTAACGGGTGTAGGTGTGCTGAGACGGGTTGGATGTGGAGGAAGGTTTGGGAGTGGAGGTAGAGGGAGTGCTTGTACCAAGTGTAGGTGTGCTGAGTCGGGGTGGACATGGAGGGAGGTGCGGGAATATAGGTGGAGGGAGTGCTTGTAACGGGTGTAGGTGTGCTGAGTTGGGGTGGATGTGGAAGAAGGTGTGGGAGTGGAGATAGAGGGAGTGCTTGTAACTGGTGTAGGTGTGCTGAGTTGGGGTGGAGGTGGAGGAAGGTGCAGGAGTGGAGGTAGTGCTTGTAACTGGTGTAGGTGTGCTGAGTCTGGTGGACATGGAGGAAGGTGCAGGAGTGGAGGTAGAGGGAGTGCTTGTAACAGGTGTAGGTGTACTGAGTCGGGGTGGACATGGAGGAAGGTGTGGGAGTGGAGGGAGAGCTTGTACCAGGTGTAGGTGTGCTGAGTTGGGGTGGACATGGGGGAAGGTGTGGGAGTGGAGGTAGAAGGAGTGTTTGTAACTGGTGTAGGTGTGCTGAGTTGGGGTGGACATGGGGGAAGGTGTGGGAGTGGAGGTAGAGGGAGTGCTTGTAACAGGTGTAGGTGTACTGAGTCGGGGTGGACATGGAGGAAGGTTTGGGAGTGGAGGTAGAGGGAGAGCTTGTACCAGGTGTAGGTGTGCTGAGTTGGGGTGGACATGGGGGAAGGTGTGGGACTGGAGGTAGAGGGAGTGTTTCTAACTGGTGTAGTTGTGCTGAGTGGGGGTGGACATGGGGGAAGGTGTGGGAGTGGAGGTAGAGGGAGTGTTTGTAACTGGTGTATGTGTGCTGAGTCGGGGTGGACATGGGGGAAGGTGTGGGAGTGGAGGTAGAGGGAGTGCTTGTACCAGGTGTAGGTGTGCTGAGTTGGGGTGGACATGGAGGGAGGTGTGGGAGTGTAGGAAGAGGGAGAGCTTGTACCAGGTGTAGGTGTGCTGAGTTGGGGTGGACATGGAGGGAGGTGCAGGAGTGAAAGTCGAGGGAGTGCTTGTAACTGGTGTAGGTGTGCTGATTTGGGGTGGACATGGAGGAGCGTGTGGGAGTGGATGAAGAGGGAGTGCTTGTACCAGGTGTAGGTGTGCTGAGTAGGGGTGGACATGGAGGAAGGTGTGGGAGTCATGGTAGAGGGAGTGCTTGTAACTGGTGTAGGTGTGCTGAGTCGGGGTGGACATGGAGGAAGGTGTGGGAGTGGAGGTAGAGGAAGTGCCTGTAACAGGTGTAGGTGTGCTGAGTTGGGGTGGACATAAAGGAAGGTATGTGAATGGAGGAAGAGGGAGTGCTTGTAACTCGTGTAGGTGTGCTGAGTCGGCGTGGACATGGAGGAAGGTGTGAGAGTGGAAGTAGAGGGAGTGCTTGTACCAGGTGTGGGTGTGCTGAGTTGGAGTGGACATGGAGGAAGGTCTGGGAGTGGAGGTAGAGGGAGTGCTTGTGACGGGTGTAGGTGTGCTGAGTCAGGGTGGACATGGAGAAAGGTGCAGGAGTGGAGGTAGAGGGAGTGCTTGTAACTGGTGTAGGTGTGCTGAGTCAGGCTGGACATGGAGGAAGGTGTGGAAGTGGAGGTAGATGGAGTGGTTGTAACGGGCGTAGGTGTGCTGAGTCGGGGTGGACGTGGAGAAAGGTGTGGGAGTGGAGGTAGAGGGAATGCTTGTACCAAGTGTAGGTGTGCTGAGTCGGAGTGGACATGGAGGGAGGTGCGGGAATATAGGTGGAGGGAGTGCTTGTAACGGGTGTAGGTGTGCTGAGTTGGGGTGGACGTGGAGGAAGGTGCAGGAGTGGAGGTAGTGCTTGTAACTGGTGTAGGTGTGCTGAGTCGGGTGGACGTGGAAGAAGGTGTGGGAGTGGAGATAGAGGGAGTGCTTGTAACTGGTGTAGGTGTGCTGAGTTGGGGTGGACGTGGAGGAAGGTGCAGGAGTGGAGGTAGTGCTTGTAACTGGTGTAGGTGTGCTGAGTCGGGTGTACATGGAGGAAGGTGCAGGAGTGGAGGTAGAGGGAGTACTTGTAACAGGTGTAGGTGTACTGAGTCGGGGTGGACATGGAGGAAGGTGTGGGAGTGGAGGTAGAGGGAGAGCTTGTACCAGGTGTAGGTGTGCTGAGTTGGGGTGGACATGGGGGAAGGTGTGGGAGTGGAGGTAGAGGGAGTGTTTGTAACTGGTGTAGGTGTGCTGAGTTGGGGTGGACATGGGGGAAGGTGTAACAGGTGTAGGTGTGCTGAGTTGGGGTGGACATGAAGGAAGGTATGTGAATGGAGGTAGATGGAGTGCTTGAAACTGGTGTAGGTGTGCTGAGTCGGGGTGGACATGGAGGAAGGTGTGAGAGTGGAGGTAGAGGGAGTGCTTGTACCAGTTGTAGGTGTACTGAGTTAGAGTGGACATGGAGGAAGGTGTGGGTGTGGAGGTAGAGGGAGTGCTTGTGACGGGTGTAGGTGTGCTGAGTCGGGGTGGACATGGAGGAAGGTGTGGGAGTGGAGGTAGAGGGAGTGCTTGTACCAAGTGTAGGTGTACTGTGTCGGGGTGGACATGGAGGAAGGTGTGGCAGTGGAGGTAGAGGGAGTGCTTGTAACTGGTGTAGGTGCACTGAGTCGGGGTGGACATGGAGGGAGGTGCGGGAGTGGAGGTGGAGGGAGTGCTTGTAACTGGTGTAGGTGTGCTGAGTCGGCGTGGACATGGAGGGAGGTGCGGGAGTGGAAGTAGAGGGAGTGCTTGTAACTGGTGTAGGTGTACTGAGTCGGGGGGGACATGGAGGAAGGTGAGGGAGTGGAAGTAGAGGGAGTGCTTGTAACAGGTGTAGGTGTACTGAGTCGGGGTGGACATGGAGGAAGGTGTGGGAGTGGAGGTAGAGGGAGTGCTTGAGACGGGTGTAGGTGTGCTGAGTCAGGGTGGACATGGAGAAAGGTGCAGGAGTGGAGGTAGAGGGAGTGCTTGTAACTGGTGTAGGTGTGCTGAGTCAGGGTGGACATGGAGGAAGGTGTGGGAGTGGAGGTAGATGGAGTGCTTGTAACGGGCGTAGGTGTGCTGAGTCGGGGTGGACGTGGAGGAAGGTGTGGGAGTGGAGGTAGAGGGAGTGCTTGTACCAAGTGTAGGTGTGCTGAGTCGGAGTGGACATGGAGGGAGGTGCGGGAATATAGGTGAAGGGAGTGCTTGTAACGGGTGTAGGTGTGCTGAGTTGGGGTGGACGTGGAGGAAGGTGCTTGAGTGGAGGTAGTGCTTGTAACTGGTGTAGGTGTGCTGAGTCGGGTGGACGTGGAAGAAGGTGTGGGAGTGGAGATAGAGGGAGTGCTTGTAACTGGTGTTGGTGTGCTGAGTTGGGGTGGACGTGGAGGAAGGTGCAGGAGTGGAGGTAGTGCTTGTAACTGGTGTAGGTGTGCTGAGTCGGGTGGACATGGAGGAAGGTGCAGGAGTGGAGGTAGAGGGAGTACTTGTAACAGGTGTAGGTGTACTGAGTTGGGGTGGACATAGAGGAAAGTGTGGGAGTGGAGGTAGAGGGAGAGCTTGTACCAGGTGTAGGTGTGCTGAGTTGGGGTGGACATGGGGGAAGGTGTGGGAGTGGAGGTAGAGGGAGTGTTTGTAACTGGTGTAGGTTTGCTGAGTTGGGGTGGACATGGGGGAAGGTGTAACAGGTGTAGGTGTGCTGAGTTGGGGTGGACATGAAGGAAGGTATGTGAATGGAGGTAGATGGAGTGCTTGTAACTGGTGTAGGTGTGCTGAGTCGGGGTGGACATGGAGGAAGGTGTGAGAGTGGAGGTAGAGGGAGTGCTTGTACCAGGTGTAGGTGTACTGAGTTAGAGTGGACATGGAGGAAGGTGTGGGTGTGGAGGTTGAGGGAGTGCTTGTGACGGGTGTAGGTGTGCTGAGTCGGGGTGGACATGGAGGAAGGTGTGGGAGTGGAGGTAGAGGGAGTGCTTGTACCAAGTGTAGGTGTACTGTGTCGGGGTGGACATGGAGGAAGGTGTGGCAGTGGAGCTAGAGGGAGTGCTTGTAACTGGTGTAGGTGTGCTGAGTCGGGGTGGACATGGAGGGAGGTGCGGGAGTGGAGGTGGAGGGAGCACTTGTAACTGGTGTAGGTGTGCTGAGTCGGCGTGGACATGGAGGGAGGTGCGGGAGTGGAAGTAGAGGGAGTGCTTGTAACTGGTGTAGGTGTACTGAGTCGGGGTGGACATGGAGGAAGGTGAGGGAGTGGAAGTAGAGGGAGTGCTTGTAACAGGTGTAGGTGTACTGAGTCGGGGTGGACATGGAGGAAGGTGTGGGAGGGGAGGTAGAGGGAGAGCTTGTACCAGGTATAGGTGTGCTGAGTTGGGGTGGACATGGGGGAAGGTGTGGGAGTGGAGGTAGAGGGAGTGCCTGTAACTGGTGTAGGTGTGCTGAGTCAGGGTGGACATGGAGGAAGGTGTGGGAGTGGAGGTAGAGGGAGTGCTTGTACCAAGTGTAGGTGTGCTGAGTCGGGATGGACATGGAGGGAGGTGCAGGAATGGAGGTGGAGGGAGT
The DNA here is from genome assembly GCF_031143425.1 of Pleurodeles waltl. Taxonomy (NCBI): domain Eukaryota; kingdom Metazoa; phylum Chordata; class Amphibia; order Caudata; family Salamandridae; genus Pleurodeles; species Pleurodeles waltl. The sequence goes on from NC_090440.1 coordinate 19,573,712, forward strand.
GTTTGTAACGGGTGTAGGTGTGCTGAGTTGGGGTGGACGTGGAAGAAGGTGTGGGAGTGGAGGTAGAGGGAGTGCTTGTAACAGGTGTAGGTGTACTGAGTCGGGGTGGACATGGAGGAAGGTGTGGGAGTGGAGGTAGAGGGAGAGCTTGTACCAGGTGTAGGTGTGCTGGGTCGGGGTGGACATGGAGGAAGGTGTGGGAGTGGAGGAAGAGGGAGTGCTTGTACCAGGTATAGGTGTGCTGAGTTGGGGTGGACAAGGAGGGAGTGCTTGTACCAAGTGTAGGTGTGCTGAGTCGGAGTGGACATGGAGGGAGGTGCGGGAATATAGGTGGAGGGAGTGCTTGTAACGGGTGTAGGTGGGGAGTGTTGGGGTGAACATGGGGGAAGGTGTGGGAGTGGAGGTAGAGGGAGTGTTTGTAACTGGAGTAGTTGTGCTGAGTTGGGGTGGACATGGGGGAAGGTGTGGGAGTGGAGGTAGAGGCAGTGTTTGTAACTGGTGTAGGTGTGCTGAGTCGGGGTGGACATGGAGGAAGGTGTGGGAGTGGAGGAAGAGGGAGTGCTTGTACCAGGTGTAGGTGTGCTGAGTTGGGGTGGACATGGAGGGAGGTGCAGGAGTGAAAGTCGAGGGAGTGCTTGTAACTGGTGTAGGTGTGCTGAGTTGGGGTGGACATGGAGGAACGTGTGGGAGTGGATGAAGAGGGAGTGCTTGTACCAGGTGTAGGTGTGCTGAGTCGGGGTGGACATGGAGGAAGGTGTGGGAGTGGAGGTAGAGGGAGTGCTTGTAACTGGTGTAGGTGTGGTGAGTCGGGGTGGACATGGAGGAAGGTGTAGGAGTGGAGGTAGAAGAAGTGCCTGTAACAGGTGTAGGTGTGCTGAGTTGGGGTGGACATGAAGGAAGGTATGTGAATGGAGGTAGAGGGAGTGCTTGTAACTCGTGTAGGTGTGCTGAGTCGGGGTGGACATGGAGGAAGGTGTGAGAGTGGAGGTAGAGGGAGTGCTTGTACCAGGTGTAGGTGTGCTGAGTTGGAGTGGACATGGAGAAAGGTGTGGGAGTGGAGGTAGAGGGAGTGCTTGTGACGGGTGTAGGTGTGCTGAGTCGGGGTGGACATGGAGAAAGGTGCAGGAGTGGAGGTAGAGGGAGTGCTTGTAACTGGTGTAGGTGTGCTGAGTCAGGGTGGACATGGAGGAAGGTGTGGGAGTGGAGGTAGATGGAGTGCTTCTAATGGGCGTAGGTGTGCTGAGTCGAGGTGGACGTGGAGGAAGGTGTGGGAGTGGAGGTAGAGGGAGTGCTTGTACCAAGTGTAGGTGTGCTGAGTCGGGGTGGACATGGAGGAAGGTGCAGGAGTAGAGGTAGTGCTTGTAACTGGTGTAGGTGTACTGAGTCGGGTGGACGTGGAAGAAGGTGTGGGAGTGGAGATAGAGGGAGTGCTTGTAACTGGTGTAGGTGTGCTGAGTTGGGGTGGACGTGGAGGAAGGTGCAGGAGTGGAGGTAGTGCTTGTAACTGGTGTAAGTGTGCTGAGTCGGGTGGACATGGAGGAAGGTGCAGGAGTGGAGGTAGAGGGAGTGCTTGTAACAGGTGTAGGTGTACTGAGTCGGGGTGGACATGGAGGAAGGTGTGGGATTGGAGGTAGAGGGAGAGCTTGTACCAGGTGTAGGTGTGCTGAGTTGGGGTGGACATGGGGGAAGGTGTGGGAGTGGAGGTAGAGGGAGTGTTTGTAACTGGTGTAGGTGTGCTGAGTTGGGGTGGACATGGGGGAAGGTGTAACAGGTGTAGGTGTGCTGTTTTGGGGTGGACATGAAGGAAGGTATGTGAATGGAGGTAGATGGAGTGCTTGTAACTGGTGTAGGTGTGCTGAGTCGGGTGGACATGGAGGAAGGTGTGAGAGTGGAGGTAGAGGGAGTGCTTGTACCAGGTGTAGGTGTGCTGAGTTAGAGTGGACATGGAGGAAGGTGTGGGAGTGAAGGTAGAGGGAGTGCTTGTGACGGGTGTGTAGGAAAGTACCATCTTGCCTGGCATGTTACCCCCATTTTTCACTGTATATATGTTGTTTTAGTTGTATGTGTCACTGGGACCCTGGTAACCCAGGGCCCCAGTGCTCATAAGTGTGCCTGAATGTGTTACCTGTGTAGTGACTAACTGTCTCACTGAGGCTCTGCTAATCAGAACCTCAGTGGTTATGCTCTCTCATTTCTTTCTAAATTGTCACTAACAGGCTAGTGACCAATTTTACCAATTTACATTGGCTTACTGGAACACCCTTATAATTCCCTAGTATATGGTACTGAGGTACCCAGGGTATTGGGGTTCCAGGAGATCCCTATGGGCTGCAGCATTTCTTTTGCCACCCATAGGGAGCTCTGACAATTCTTACACAGGCCTGCCACTGCAGCCTGAGTGAAATAACGTCCACGTTATTTCACAGCCATTTTACACTGCACTTAAGTAACTTATAAGTCACCTATATGTCTAACCTTTACCTGGTAAAGGTTAGGTGCAAAGTTACTTAGTGTGAGGGCACCCTGGCACTAGCCAAGGTGCCCCCACATTGTTCAGAGCCAATTCACTGAACTTTGTGAGTGCGGGGACACCATTACACGCGTGCACTACATATAGGTCACTACCTATATGTAGCTTCACCATGGTAACTCCGAATATGGCCATGTAACATGTCTATGATCATGGAATTGCCCCCTCTATGCCATCCTGGCATTGTTGGTACAATTCCATGATCCCAGTGGTCTGTAGCACAGACCCTGGTACTGCCAGACTGCCCTTCCTGGGGTTTCACTGCAGCTGCTGCTGCTGCCAACCCCTCAGACAGGCAGCTGCCCTCCTGGGGTCCAGCCAGGCCTGGCCCAGGATGGCAGAACAAAGAACTTCCTCTGAGAGAGGGTGTGACACCCTCTCCCTTTGGAAAATGGTGTGAAGGCAGGGGAGGAGTAGCCTCCCCCAGCCTCTGGAAATGCTTTGTTGGGCACAGATGTGCCCAATTCTGCATAAGCCAGTCTACACCGGTTCAGGGACCCCTTAGCCCCTGCTCTGGCGCGAAACTGGACAAAGGAAAGGGGAGTGACCACTCCCCTGACCTGCACCTCCCCTGGGAGGTGTCCAGAGCTCCTCCAGTGTGCTCCAGACCTCTGCCATCTTGGAAACAGAGGTGCTGCTGGCACACTGGACTGCTCTGAGTGGCCAGTGCCACCAGGTGACGTCAGAGACTCCTTGTGATAGGCTCCTTCAGGTGTTAGTAGCCTTTCCTCTCTCCTAGGTAGCCAAACCCTCTTTTCTGGCTATTTAGGGTCTCTGTCTCTGGGGAAACTTTAGATAACGAATGCATGAGCTCAGCCGAGTTCCTCTGCATCTCCCTCTTCACCTTCTGATAAGGAATCGACCGCTGACCGCGCTGGAAGCCTGCAAACCTGCAACATAGTAGCAAAGACGACTACTGCAACTCTGTAACGCTGATCCTGCCGCCTTCTCGACTGTTTTCCTGCTTGTGCATGCTGTGGGGGTAGCCTGCCTCCTCTCTGCACCAGAAGCTCCGAAGAAATCTCCCGTGGGTCGACGGAATCTTCCCCCTGCAACCGCAGGCACCAAAAAGCTGCATTACCGGTCCCTTGGGTCTCCTCTCAGCACGACGAGCGAGGTCCCTCGAATCCAGCGACACCGTCCAAGTGACCCCCACAGTCCAGTGACTCTTCAGCCCAAGTTTGGTGGAGGTAAGTCCTTGCCTCACCTCGCTGGGCTGCATTGCTGGGAACCGTGACTTTGCAAGCTACTCCGGCCCCTGTGCACTTCTGGCGAAAATCCTTCGTGCACAGCCAAGCCTGGGTCCACGGCACTCTAACCTGCATTGCACGACTTTCTAAGTTGGTCTCCGGCGACGTGGGACTCCTTTGTGCAACTTCGGCGAGCACCGTTTCACGCATCCTCGTAGTGCCTCTTTCTGGCACTTCTCCGGGTGCTACCTGCTTCAGTGAGGGCTCTTTGTCTTGCTCGACGTCCCCTCTCTCTGCAGGTCCAATTTGCGACCTCCTGGTCCCTCCTGGGCCCCAGCAGCGTCCAAAAACGCCAAACGCACTATTTGCGTGTAGCAAGGCTTGTTGGCGTCCATCCGGCCGGAAAACACTTCTGCACGACTCTCCAAGGCTTTGGGGATCCATCCTCCAAAGGGGAAGTCTCTAGCCCTTGTCGTTCCTGCAGTATTCACAGTTCTTCAGCCTAGTAAGAGCTTCTTTGCACCAACCGCTGGCATTTCTTGGGCATCTGCCCATCTCCGAGTTGCTTGTGACTTTTGGACTTGGTCCCCTTGTTCCACAGGTACCCTCAGTCAGGAATCCATCGTTGCTGCATTGCTGATTTGTGTTTTCCTTGCATTTTCCCTCTAACACGACTATTTTGTCCTTAGGGGAACTTTAGTGCACTTTGCACTCACTTTTCAGGGTCTTGGGGAGGGTTATTTTTCTAACTCTCACTATTTTCTAATAGTCCCAGCGACCCTCTACAAGGTCACATAGGTTTGGGGTCCATTCGTGGTTCGCATTCCACTTTTGGAGTATATGGTTTGTGTTGCCCCTATCCCTATGTTTCCCCATTGCATCCTATTGTAACTATACATTGTTTGCACTGTTTTCTAAGACTATACTGCATATTTTTGCTATTGTGTATATATATCTTGTGTATATTTCCTATCCTCTCACTGAGGGTACACTCTAAGATACTTTGGCATATTGTCATAAAAATAAAGTACCTTTATTTTTAGTATAAATGTGTATTGTGTTTTCTTATGATATTGTGCATATGACACTAAGTGGTACTGTAGTAGCTTCACACGTCTCCTAGTTCAGCCTAAGCTGCTCTGCTAAGCTACCATTATCTATCAGCCTAAGCTGCTAGACACCCTATACACTAATAAGGGATAACTGGGCCTGGTGCAAGGTGCAAGTACCCCTTGGTACTCACTACAAGCCAGTCCAGCCTCCTACAGGGTGTAGGTGTGCTGAGTCGGGGTGGACATGGAGGAAGGTGTGGGAGTGGAGGTAGAGGGAGCTCTTGTACCAAGTGTAGGTGTGCTGTGTCGGGGTGGACATGGAGGAAGGTGTGGCAGTGGAGGTAGAGGGAGTGCTTGTAACTGGTATAGGTGTGCTGAGTCGGGGTGGACATGGAGGGAGGTGCGGGAGTGGAGGTGGAGGGAGTGCTTGTAACTGGTGTAGGTGTGCTGAGTCGGCGTGGACATGGAGGGAGGTGCGGGAGTGGAAGTAGAGGGAGTGCTTGTAACTGGTGTAGGTGTAATGAGTCGGGGTGGATATGGAGGAAGGTGATGGAGTGGAGGTAGAGGGAGTGCTTGTAACAGGTGTAGGTGTACTGAATCGGGGTGGACATGGAGGAAGGTGTGGGAGTGGAGGTAGAGGGAGGGCTTGTACCAGGTCTAGGTGTGTTGAGTTGGGGTGGACATGGGGAAGGTGAGAGAGTGGAGGTAGAGGGAGTGTTTGTAACTGGTGTAGGTGTGCTGAGTTGGGGTGGACATTGGGGAAGGTGTGGGAGTGGAGGTAGAGGGAGTGTTTGTAACTGGTGTAAGTGTGCTGAGTCGGGGTGGACATGGAGAAAGGTGCAGGAGTGGAGGTAGAGGGAGTGCTTGTAACAGGTGTAGGTGTACTGAGTCGGGGTGGACATGGAGGAAGGTGTGGGAGTGGAGGTAGAGGGAGAGCTTGTACCAAGTCTAGGTGTGCTGAGTCGGGGTGGACATGGAGGGAGGTGCGGGAATATAGGTGGAGGGATTGCTTGTAACAGGTGTAGGTGTGCTGAGTTGGGGTGGACGTGGAGGAAGGTGCAGGAGTAGAGGTAGTGCTTGTAACTGGTGTAGGTGTGCTGAGTCGGGTGGATGTGGAAGAAGGTGTGGGAGTGGAGATAGAGGGAGTGCTTGTAACTGGTGTAGGTGTGCTGAGTTGGGGTGGACGTGGAGGAAGGTGCAGGAGTGGAGGTAGTGCTTGTAACTGGTATAGGTGTGCTGAGTCGGGTGGACATGGAGGAAGGTGCAGGAGTGGAGGTAGAGGGAGTGCTTGTAACAGGTGTAGGTGTACTGAGTCGGGGTGGACATGGAGGAAGGTGTGGGAGTGGAGGTAGAGGGAGAGCTTGTACCAGGTGTAGGTGTGCTGAGTTGGGGTGGACATGGGGGAAGGTGTGGGAGTGGAGGTAGAGGGAGTGTTTGTAACTGGTGTAGGTGTGCTGAGTTGGGGTGGACATGGGGGAAGGTGTAACAGGTGTAGGTGTGCTGAGTTGGGGTGGACATGAAGGAAGGTATGTGAATGGAGGTAGATGGAGTGCTTGTAACTGGTGTAGGTGTGCTGAGTCGGGGTGGACATGGAGGAAGGTGTGAGAGTGGAGGTAGAGGGAGTGCTTGTACCAGGTGTAGGTGTGCTAAGTTAGAGTGGAAATGGAGGAAGGTGTGGGAGTGAAGGTAGAGGGAGTGCTTGTGACGGGTGTAGGTGTGCTGAGTCGGGGTGGACATGGAGGAAGGTGTGGGAGTGGAGGTAGAGGGAGTTCTTGAACCAAGTGTAGGTGTGCTGTGTCGGGGTGCACATGGAGGAAGGTGTGGGAGTGGAGGTAGAGGGAGAGCTTGTACCAGGTGTAGGTGTACTGAATCGGGGTGGACATGGAGGAAGGTGTGGGAGTGGAGGTAGAGGGAGGGCTTGTACCAGGTATAGGTGTGTTGAGTTGGGGTGGACATGGGGAAGGTGAGGGAGTGGAGGTAGAGGGAGTGTTTGTAACTGGTGTAGGTGTGCTGAGTTGGGGTGGACATTGGGGAAGGTGTGGGAGTGGAGGTAGAGGGAGTGCTTGTTCCAGGTGTAGGTGTGCTGAGTTGGGGTGGACATGGAGGGAGGTGCAGGAGTGAAAGTCGAGGGAGTGTTTGTAACTGGTGTAGGTGTGCTGAGTTGGGGTGGACATTGGGGAAGGTGTGGGAGTGGAGGAAGAGGGAGTGCTTGTACCAGGTGTAGGTGTGCTGAGTTGGGGTGGACATGGAGGGAGGTGCAGGAGTGAAAGTCGAGGGAGTGCTTGTAACTGGTGTAGGTGTGCTGAGTTGGGGTCGACATGGAGTAACGTGTGGGAGTGGATGAAGAGGGAGTGCTTGTACCTGGTGTAGGTGTGCTGAGTCGGGGTGGACATGGAGGAAGGTGTGGGAGTGGAGGTAGAGGGAGTGCTTGTAACTGGTGTAGGTGTGGTGAGTCGGGTGGACATGGAGGAAGGTGTAGGAGTGGAGGTAGAAGAAGTGCCTGTAACAGGTGTAGGTGTGCTGAGTTGGGGTGGACATGAAGGAAGGTATGTGAATGGAGGTAGAGGGAGTGCTTGTAACTCGTGTAGGTGTGCTGAGTCGGGGTGGACATGGAGGAAGGTGTGAGAGTGGAGGTAGAGGGAGTGCTTGTACCAGGTGTAGGTGTGCTGAGTTGGAGTGGACATGGAGGAAGGTGTGGGAGTGGAGGTAGAGGGAGTGCTTGTGACGGGTGTAGGTGTGCTGAGTCGGGGTGGACATGGAGAAAGGTGCAGGAGTGGAGGTAGAGGGAGTGCTTGTAACTGGTGTAGGTGTGCTGAGTCAGGGTGGACATGGAGGAAGGTGTGGGAGTGGAGGTAGATGGAGTGCTTCTAACGGGCGTATGTGTGCTGAGTCGAGGTGGACGTGGAGGAAGGTGTGGGAGTGGAGGTAGAGGGAGTGCTTGTACCAAGTGTAGGTGTGCTGAGTCGGGGTGGACATGGAGGGAGGTGCGGAAATATAGGTGGAGTGAGTGCTTGTAACAGGTGTAGGTGTGCTGAGTTGGGGTGGACGTGGAGGAAGGTGCAGGAGTAGAGGTAGTGCTTGTAACTGGTGTAGGTGTGCTGAGTCGGGTGGACGTGGAAGAAGGTGTGGGAGTGGAGATAGAGGGAGTGCTTGTAACTGGTGTAGGTGTGCTGAGTTGGGGTGGACGTGGAGGAAGGTGCAGGAGTGGAGGTAGTGCTTGTAACTGGTGTAGGTGTACTGAGTCGGGGTGGACATGGAGGAAGGTGTGGGATTGGATGTAGAGGGAGAGCTTGTACCAGGTGTAGGTGTGCTGAGTTGGGGTGGACATGGGGGAAGGTGTGGGAGTGGAGGTAGAGGGAGTGTTTGTAACTGGTGTAGGTGTGCTGAGTTGGGGTGGACATGGGGGAAGGTGTAACAGGTGTAGGTGTGCTGAGTTGGGGTGGACATGAAGGAAGGTATGTGAATGGAGGTAGATGGAGTGCTTGTAACTGGTGTAGGTGTGCTGAGTCGGGGTGGACATGGAGGAAGGTGTGAGAGTGGAGGTAGAGGGAGTGCTTGTACCAGGTGTAGGTGTGCTGAGTTAGAGTGGACATGGAGGAAGGTGTGGGAGTGAAGGTAGAGGGAGTGCTTGTGACGGGTGTAGGTGTGCTGAGTCGGGGTGGACATGGAGGAAGGTGTGGGAGTGGAGGTAGAGGGAGCTCTTGTACCAAGTGTAGGTGTGCTGTGTCGGGGTGGACATGGAGGAAGGTGTGGCAGTGGAGGTAGAGGGAGTGCTTGTAACTGGTATAGGTGTGCTGAGTCGGGGTGGACATGGAGGGAGGTGCGGGAGTGGAGGTGGAGGGAGTGCTTGTAACTGGTGTAGGTGTGGTGAGTCGGCGTGGACATGGAGGGAGGTGCGGGAGTGGAAGTAGAGGGAGTGCTTGTAACTGGTGTAGGTGTAATGAGTCGGGGTGGATATGGAGGAAGGTGATGGAGTGGAGGTAGAGGGAGTGCTTGTAACAGGTGTAGGTGTACTGAATCGGGGTGGACATGGAGGAAGGTGTGGGAGTGGAGGTAGAGGGAGGGCTTGTACCAGGTATAGGTGTGTTGAGTTGGGGTGGACATGGGGAAGGTGAGGGAGTGGAGGTAGAGGGAGTGTTTGTAACTGGTGTAGGTGTGCTGAGTTGGGGTGGACATTGGGGAAGGTGTGGGAGTGGAGGTAGAGGGAGTGCTTGTAACTGGTTTAGGTGTAATGAGTCGGGGTGGACATGGAGAAAGGTGCAGGAGTGGAGGTAGAGGGAGTGCTTGTAACAGGTGTAGGTGTACTGAGTCGGGGTGGACATGGAGGAAGGTGTGGGAGTGGAGGTAGAGGGAGAGCTTGTACCAAGTGTAGGTGTGCTGAGTCGGGGTGGACATGGAGGGAGGTGCGGGAATATAGGTGGAGGGAGTGCTTGTAACAGGTGTAGGTGTGCTGAGTTGGGGTGGACGTGGAGGAAGGTGCAGGAGTAGAGGTAGTGCTTGTAACTGGTGTAGGTGTGCTGAGTCGGGTGGATGTGGAAGAAGGTGTGGGAGTGGAGATAGAGGGAGTGCTTGTAACTGGTGTAGGTGTGCTGAGTTGGGGTGGACGTGGAGGAAGGTGCAGGAGTGGAGGTAGTGCTTGTAACTGGTGTAGGTGTGCTGAGTCGGGTGGACATGGAGGAAGGTGCAGGAGTGGAGGTAGAGGGAGTGCTTGTAACAGGTGTAGGTGTACTGAGTCGGGGTGGACATGGAGGAAGGTGTGGGAGTGGAGGTAGAGGGAGAGCTTGTACCAGGTGTAGGTGTGCTGAGTTGGGGTGGACATGGGGGAAGGTGTGGGAGTGGAGGTAGAGGGAGTGTTTGTAACTGGTGTAGGTGTGCTGAGTTGGGGTGGACATGGGGGAAGGTGTAACAGGTGTAGGTGTGCTGAGTTGGGGTGGACATGAAGGAAGGTATGTGAATGGAGGTAGATGGAGTGCTTGTAACTGGTGTAGGTGTGCTGAGTCGGGGTGGACATGGAGGAAGGTGTGAGAGTGGAGGTAGAGGGAGTGCTTGTACCAGGTGTAGGTGTGCTAAGTTAGAGTGGAAATGGAGGAAGGTGTGGGAGTGAAGGTAGAGGGAGTGCTTGTGACGGGTGTAGGTGTGCTGAGTCGGGGTGGACATGGAGGAAGGTGTGGGAGTGGAGGTAGAGGGAGTTCTTGAACCAAGTGTAGGTGTGCTGTGTCGGGGTGCACATGGAGGAAGGTGTGGGAGTGGAGGTAGAGGGAGAGCTTGTACCAGGTGTAGGTGTACTGAATCGGGGTGGACATGGAGGAAGGTGTGGGAGTGGAGGTAGAGGGAGGGCTTGTACCAGGTATAGGTGTGTTGAGTTGGGGTGGACATGGGGAAGGTGAGGGAGTGGAGGTAGAGGGAGTGTTTGTAACTGGTGTAGGTGTGCTGAGTTGGGGTGGACATTGGGGAAGGTGTGGGAGTGGAGGTAGAGGGAGTGTTTGTAACTGGTGTAAGTGTGCTGAGTCGGGGTGGACATGGAGAAAGGTGCAGGAGTGGAGGTAGAGGGAGTGCTTGTAACAGGTGTAGGTGTACTGAGTCGGGGTGGACATGGAGGAAGGTGTGGGAGTGGAGGTAGAGGGAGAGCTTGTACCAAGTGTAGGTGTGCTGAGTCGGGGTGGACATGGAGGGAGGTGCGGGAATATAGGTGGAGGGATTGCTTGTAACAGGTGTAGGTGTGCTGAGTTGGGGTGGACGTGGAGGAAGGTGCAGGAGTAGAGGTAGTGCTTGTAACTGGTGTAGGTGTGCTGAGTCGGGTGGATGTGGAAGAAGGTGTGGGAGTGGAGATAGAGGGAGTGCTTGTAACTGGTGTAGGTGTGCTGAGTTGGGGTGGACGTGGAGGAAGGTGCAGGAGTGGAGGTAGTGCTTGTAACTGGTGTAGGTGTGCTGAGTCGGGTGGACATGGAGGAAGGTGCAGGAGTGGAGGTAGAGGGAGTGCTTGTAACAGGTGTAGGTGTACTGAGTCGGGGTGGACATGGGGGAAGGTGTAACAGGTGTAGGTGTGCTGAGTTGGGGTGGACATGAAGGAAGGTATGTGAATGGAGGTAGATGGAGTGCTTGTAACTGGTGTAGGTGTGCTGAGTCGGGGTGGACATGGAGGAAGGTGTGAGAGTGGAGGTAGAGGGAGTGCTTGTACCAGGTGTAGGTGTGCTAAGTTAGAGTGGAAATGGAGGAAGGTGTGGGAGTGAAGGTAGAGGGAGTGCTTGTGACGGGTGTAGGTGTGCTGAGTCGGGGTGGACATGGAGGAAGGTGTGGGAGTGGAGGTAGAGGGAGTTCTTGAACCAAGTGTAGGTGTGCTGTGTCGGGGTGGACATGGAGGAAGGTGTGGCAGTGGAGGTAGAGGGAGTGCTTGTAACTGGTATAGGTGTGCTGAGTCGGGGTGGACATGGAGGGAGGTGCAGGAGTGGAGGTGGAGGGAGTGCTTGTAACTGGTGTAGGTGTGCTGACTCGGCGTGGACATGGAGGGAGGTGCGGGAGTGGAAGTAGAGGGAGTGCTTGTAACTGGTGTAGGTGTAATGAGTCGGGGTGGACATGGAGGAAGGTGATGGAGTGGAGGTAGAGGGAGTGCTTGTAACAGGTGTAGGTGTACTGAATCGGGGTGGACATGGAGGAAGGTGTGGGAGTGGAGGTAGAGGGAGGGCTTGTACCAGGTATAGGTGTGTTGAGTTGGGGTGGACATGGGGAAGGTGTGGGAGTGGATGTAGAGGGAGTGTTTGTAACTGGTGTAGGTGTGCTGAGTTGGGGTGGACATTGGGGAAGGTGTGGGAGTGGAGGTAGAGGGAGTGTTTGTAACTGGTGTAAGTGTGCTGAGTCGGGGTGGACATGGAGAAAGGTGCAGGAGTGGAAGTAGAGGGAGTGCTTGTAACAGGTGTAGGTGTACTGAGTCGGGGTGGACATGGAGGAAGGTGTGGGAGTGGAGGTAGAGGGAGAGCTTGTACCAGGTGTAGGTGTGCTGAGTTGGGGTGGACATGGGGGAAGGTGTGGGAATGGAGGTAGAGGGAGTGTTTGTAACTGGTGTACGTGTGCTGAGTTGGGGTGGACATGGGGGAAGGTGTGGGAGTGGAGGAAGAGGGAGTGCTTGTACCAGGTGTAGGTGTGCTGAGGTGGGGTGGACATGGAGGGATGTGCAGGAGTGAAAGTCGAGGGAGTGTTTGTAACTGGTGTAGGTGTGCCGAGTTGGGGTGGACATGGAGGAAGGTGTGGGAGTGGAGGAAGAGGGAGTGCTTGTACCAGGTGTAGGTGTGCTGAGTCAGGGTGGACATGGAGGAAGGTGTGGGAGTGGAGGTAGAGGGAGTGCTTGTAACTGGTGTAGGTGTGCTGAGTCGGGGTGGACATGGAGGAAGGTGTGGGATTGGAGGTAGAGGAAGTGCTTGTAACAGGTGTAGGTGTGCTGAGTTGGGGTGGACATGAAGGAAGGTGTGTGAATGGAGGTAGAGGGAGTGCTTGTAACTGGTGTAGGTGTGCTGAGTCGGGGTGGATATGGAGGAAGGTGTGAGAGTGGAGGTAGAGGGAGTACTTGTATCAGATGTAGGTGTGCTGAGTTGGAGTGGACATGGAGGAAGGTGTGGGAGTGGAGGTAGAGGGAGTGCTTGTACCAAGTGTAGGTGTGCTGTGTCGGGGTGGACATGGAGGAAGGTGTGGCAGTGGAGGTAGAGGGAGTGCTTGTAACTGGTGTAGGTGTGCTGAGTCGTGGTGGACATGGAGGGAGGTGTGGGAGTGGAGGTGGAGGGAGTGCTTGTAACCGGTGTAGGTGTGCTGATTCAGCGTGGACATGGAGGAAGGTGAGGGAGTGGAAGTAGAGGGAGTGCTTGTAACAGGTGTAGGTGTGCTGAGTCGGGGTGGACATGGAGGAAGGTGTGGGAGTGGCGGTAGAGGGAGTGCCTGTAGCTGGTGTAGGTGTGCTGAGTCGGGGTGGATATGGAGGAAGTTGTGGGAGTGGAGGTAGAGGGAGGGCCTGTAACTGGTGTAGGTGTGCTGAGTCGGGGTGGACATGGAGGAAGGTGTGGGAGTTGAAGTAGAGGGAGTGCTTCTAACTGGTGTAGGTGTGCTGAGTTGGGGTGGACGTGGAGGAACGTGTGGGAGTGGAGGTAGAGGGAGTGGTTGTAACAGGTGTAGGTGTGCTGTGTCGGGGTGCACATGGAGGAAGGTGTGGGAGTGGAGGTAGAGGGAGTGCCTGTAACTGGTGTAGGTGTGCTGAGTCAGGGTGGACATGGAGGAAGGTGTGGGAGTGGAGGTAGAGGGAGTGCTTGTACCAAGTGTAGGTGTGCTGAGTCGGGATGGACATGGAGGAAGGTGGGGGAGTGGAGGGAGAGCTTGTAACAGGTGTAGGTGTGCTGAGTTGGGGTGAACATGGGGGAAGGTGTGGGAGTGGAGGTAGAGGGAGTGTTTGTAACTGGTGTAGTTGTGCTGAGTTGGGGTGGACATGGAGGAAGGTGTGGGAGTGGAGGTAGAGGGAGTGTTTGTATCTGGTGTAGGAGTGCTGAGTCGGGGTGGACATGGAGGAAGGTGTGGGAGTGGAGGAAGAGGGAGTGCTTGTACCAGGTGTAGGTGTGCTGATTTGGGGTGGACATGGAGGGAGGTGCAGGAGTGAAAGTCGAGGGAGTGCTTGTAACTGGTGTAGGTGTGCTGAGTTGGGGTGGACATGGAGGAACGTGTGGGAGTGGATGAAGAGGGAGTGCTTGTACCAGTTGTAGGTGTGCTGAGTCGGGGTGGACATGGAGGAAGGTGTGGGAGTGGAGGTAGAGGGAGTGCTTGTAACTGGTGTAGGTGTGGTGAGTCGGGGTGGACATGGAGGAAGGTGTAGGAGTGGAGGTAGAAGAAGTGCCTGTAACAGGTGTAGGTGTGCTGAGTTGGGGTGGACATGAAGAAAGGTATGTGAATGGAGGTAGAGGGAGTGCTTGTAACTCGTGTAGGTGTGCTGAGTCGGGGTGGACATGGAGGAAGGTGTGAGAGTGGAGGTAGAGGGAGTGCTTGTACCAGGTGTAGGTGTGCTGAGTTGGAGTGGACATGGAGGAAGGTGTGGGAGTGGAGGTAGAGGGAGTGCTTGTGACGGGTGTAGGTGTGCTGAGTCGGGGTGGACATGGAGAAAGGTGCAGGAGTGGAGGTAGAGGGAGTGCTTGTAACTGGTGTAGGTGTGCTGAGTCAGGGTGGACATGGAGGAAGGTGTGGGAGTGTAGGTAGATGGAGTGCTTCTAACGAGCGTAGGTGTGCTGAGTCGAGGTGGACGTGGAGGAAGGTGTGGGAGTGGAGGTAGAGGGAGTGCTTGTACCAAGTGTAGGTGTGCTAAGTCGGGTGGACATGGAGGGAGGTGCGGGAATATAGGTGGAGGGAGTGCTTGTAACGGGTGTAGGTGTGCTGAGTTGGGGTGGACGTGGAGGAAGGTGCAGGAGTAGAGGTAGTGCTTGTAACTGGTGTAGGTGTGCTGAGTCGGGTGGACGTGGAAGAAGGTGTGGGAGTGGAGATAGAGGGAGTGCTTGTAACTGGTGTAGGTGTGCTGAGTTGGGGTGGACGTGGAGGAAGGTCCAGGAGTGGAGGTAGTGCTTGTAACTGGTGTAGGTGTGCTGAGTCGGGTGGACATGGAGGAAGGTGCAGGAGTGGAGGTAGAGGGAGTGCTTGTAACAGGTGTAGGTGTACTGAGTCGGGGTGGACATGGAGGAAGATGTGGGAGTGGAGGTAGAGGGAGAGCTTGTACCAGGTGTAGGTGTGCTGAGTTGGGGTGGACATTGGGGAAGGTGTGGGAGTGGAGGTAGAGGGAGTGTTTGTAACTGGTGTAGGTGTGCTGAGTTGGGGTGGACATGGGGGAAGGTGTAACAGGTGTAGGTGTGCTGAGTTGGGGTGGACATGAAGGAAGGTATGTGAATGGAGGTAGATGGAGTGCTTGTAACTGGTGTAGGTGTGCTGAGTCGGGGTGGACATGGAGGAAGGTGTGAGAGTGGAGGTAGAGGGAGTGCTTGTACCAGGTGTAGGTGTGCTGAGTTAGAGTGGACATGGAGGAAGGTGTGGGAGTGAAGGTAGAGGGAGTGCTTGTGACGGGTGTAGGTGTGCTGAGTCGGGGTGGACATGGAGGAAGGTGTGGGAGTGGAGGTAGAGGGAGTTCTTGAACCAAGTGTAGGTGTGCTGTGTCGGGGTGCACATGGAGGAAGGTGTGGGAGTGGAGGTAGAGGGAGAGCTTGTACCAGGTGTAGGTGTACTGAATCGGGGTGGACATGGAGGAAGGTGTGGGAGTGGAGGTAGAGGGAGGGCTTGTACCAGGTATAGGTGTGTTGAGTTGGGGTGGACATGGGGAAGGTGAGGGAGTGGAGGTAGAGGGAGTGTTTGTAACTGGTGTAGGTGTGCTGAGTTGGGGTGGACATTGGGGAAGGTGTGGGAGTGGAGGTAGAGGGAGTGCTTGTTCCAGGTGTAGGTGTGCTGAGTTGGGGTGGACATGGAGGGAGGTGCAGGAGTGAAAGTCGAGGGAGTGTTTGTAACTGGTGTAGGTGTGCTGAGTTGGGGTGGACATTGGGGAAGGTGTGGGAGTGGAGGAAGAGGGAGTGCTTGTACCAGGTGTAGGTGTGCTGAGTTGGGGTGGACATGGAGGGAGGTGCAGGAGTGAAAGTCGAGGGAGTGCTTGTAACTGGTGTAGGTGTGCTGAGTTGGGGTCGACATGGAGTAACGTGTGGGAGTGGATGAAGAGGGAGTGCTTGTACCTGGTGTAGGTGTGCTGAGTCGGGGTGGACATGGAGGAAGGTGTGGGAGTGGAGGTAGAGGGAGTGCTTGTAACTGGTGTAGGTGTGGTGAGTCGGGTGGACATGGAGGAAGGTGTAGGAGTGGAGGTAGAAGAAGTGCCTGTAACAGGTGTAGGTGTGCTGAGTTGGGGTGGACATGAAGGAAGGTATGTGAATGGAGGTAGAGGGAGTGCTTGTAACTCGTGTAGGTGTGCTGAGTCGGGGTGGACATGGAGGAAGGTGTGAGAGTGGAGGTAGAGGGAGTGCTTGTACCAGGTGTAGGTGTGCTGAGTTGGAGTGGACATGGAGGAAGGTGTGGGAGTGGAGGTAGAGGGAGTGCTTGTGACGGGTGTAGGTGTGCTGAGTCGGGGTGGACATGGAGAAAGGTGCAGGAGTGGAGGTAGAGGGAGTGCTTGTAACTGGTGTAGGTGTGCTGAGTCAGGGTGGACATGGAGGAAGGTGTGGGAGTGGAGGTAGATGGAGTGCTTCTAACGGGCGTATGTGTGCTGAGTCGAGGTGGACGTGGAGGAAGGTGTGGGAGTGGAGGTAGAGGGAGTGCTTGTACCAAGTGTAGGTGTGCTGAGTCGGGGTGGACATGGAGGGAGGTGCGGAAATATAGGTGGAGTGAGTGCTTGTAACAGGTGTAGGTGTGCTGAGTTGGGGTGGACGTGGAGGAAGGTGCAGGAGTAGAGGTAGTGCTTGTAACTGGTGTAGGTGTGCTGAGTCGGGTGGACGTGGAAGAAGGTGTGGGAGTGGAGATAGAGGGAGTGCTTGTAACTGGTGTAGGTGTGCTGAGTTGGGGTGGACGTGGAGGAAGGTGCAGGAGTGGAGGTAGTGCTTGTAACTGGTGTAGGTGTACTGAGTCGGGGTGGACATGGAGGAAGGTGTGGGATTGGATGTAGAGGGAGAGCTTGTACCAGGTGTAGGTGTGCTGAGTTGGGGTGGACATGGGGGAAGGTGTGGGAGTGGAGGTAGAGGGAGTGTTTGTAACTGGTGTAGGTGTGCTGAGTTGGGGTGGACATGGGGGAAGGTGTAACAGGTGTAGGTGTGCTGAGTTGGGGTGGACATGAAGGAAGGTATGTGAATGGAGGTAGATGGAGTGCTTGTAACTGGTGTAGGTGTGCTGAGTCGGGGTGGACATGGAGGAAGGTGTGAGAGTGGAGGTAGAGGGAGTGCTTGTACCAGGTGTAGGTGTGCTGAGTTAGAGTGGACATGGAGGAAGGTGTGGGAGTGAAGGTAGAGGGAGTGCTTGTGACGGGTGTAGGTGTGCTGAGTCGGGGTGGACATGGAGGAAGGTGTGGGAGTGGAGGTAGAGGGAGCTCTTGTACCAAGTGTAGGTGTGCTGTGTCGGGGTGGACATGGAGGAAGGTGTGGCAGTGGAGGTAGAGGGAGTGCTTGTAACTGGTATAGGTGTGCTGAGTCGGGGTGGACATGGAGGGAGGTGCGGGAGTGGAGGTGGAGGGAGTGCTTGTAACTGGTGTAGGTGTGGTGAGTCGGCGTGGACATGGAGGGAGGTGCGGGAGTGGAAGTAGAGGGAGTGCTTGTAACTGGTGTAGGTGTAATGAGTCGGGGTGGATATGGAGGAAGGTGATGGAGTGGAGGTAGAGGGAGTGCTTGTAACAGGTGTAGGTGTACTGAATCGGGGTGGACATGGAGGAAGGTGTGGGAGTGGAGGTAGAGGGAGGGCTTGTACCAGGTATAGGTGTGTTGAGTTGGGGTGGACATGGGGAAGGTGAGGGAGTGGAGGTAGAGGGAGTGTTTGTAACTGGTGTAGGTGTGCTGAGTTGGGGTGGACATTGGGGAAGGTGTGGGAGTGGAGGTAGAGGGAGTGCTTGTAACTGGTTTAGGTGTAATGAGTCGGGGTGGACATGGAGAAAGGTGCAGGAGTGGAGGTAGAGGGAGTGCTTGTAACAGGTGTAGGTGTACTGAGTCGGGGTGGACATGGAGGAAGGTGTGGGAGTGGAGGTAGAGGGAGAGCTTGTACCAAGTGTAGGTGTGCTGAGTCGGGGTGGACATGGAGGGAGGTGCGGGAATATAGGTGGAGGGAGTGCTTGTAACAGGTGTAGGTGTGCTGAGTTGGGGTGGACGTGGAGGAAGGTGCAGGAGTAGAGGTAGTGCTTGTAACTGGTGTAGGTGTGCTGAGTCGGGTGGATGTGGAAGAAGGTGTGGGAGTGGAGATA
This sequence comes from Pleurodeles waltl, assembly GCF_031143425.1. Classification (NCBI taxonomy): domain Eukaryota; kingdom Metazoa; phylum Chordata; class Amphibia; order Caudata; family Salamandridae; genus Pleurodeles; species Pleurodeles waltl. Next base: position 19,591,409 of record NC_090440.1, read on the forward strand.
GAGGGAGTGCTTGTAACTGGTGTAGGTGTGCTGAGTTGGGGTGGACGTGGAGGAAGGTGCAGGAGTGGAGGTAGTGCTTGTAACTGGTGTAGGTGTGCTGAGTCGGGTGGACATGGAGGAAGGTGCAGGAGTGGAGGTAGAGGGAGTGCTTGTAACAGGTGTAGGTGTACTGAGTCGGGGTGGACATGGAGGAAGGTGTGGGAGTGGAGGTAGAGGGAGAGCTTGTACCAGGTGTAGGTGTGCTGAGTTGGGGTGGACATGGGGGAAGGTGTGGGAGTGGAGGTAGAGGGAGTGTTTGTAACTGGTGTAGGTGTGCTGAGTTGGGGTGGACATGGGGGAAGGTGTAACAGGTGTAGGTGTGCTGAGTTGGGGTGGACATGAAGGAAGGTATGTGAATGGAGGTAGATGGAGTGCTTGTAACTGGTGTAGGTGTGCTGAGTCGGGGTGGACATGGAGGAAGGTGTGAGAGTGGAGGTAGAGGGAGTGCTTGTACCAGGTGTAGGTGTGCTAAGTTAGAGTGGAAATGGAGGAAGGTGTGGGAGTGAAGGTAGAGGGAGTGCTTGTGACGGGTGTAGGTGTGCTGAGTCGGGGTGGACATGGAGGAAGGTGTGGGAGTGGAGGTAGAGGGAGTTCTTGAACCAAGTGTAGGTGTGCTGTGTCGGGGTGCACATGGAGGAAGGTGTGGGAGTGGAGGTAGAGGGAGAGCTTGTACCAGGTGTAGGTGTACTGAATCGGGGTGGACATGGAGGAAGGTGTGGGAGTGGAGGTAGAGGGAGGGCTTGTACCAGGTATAGGTGTGTTGAGTTGGGGTGGACATGGGGAAGGTGAGGGAGTGGAGGTAGAGGGAGTGTTTGTAACTGGTGTAGGTGTGCTGAGTTGGGGTGGACATTGGGGAAGGTGTGGGAGTGGAGGTAGAGGGAGTGTTTGTAACTGGTGTAAGTGTGCTGAGTCGGGGTGGACATGGAGAAAGGTGCAGGAGTGGAGGTAGAGGGAGTGCTTGTAACAGGTGTAGGTGTACTGAGTCGGGGTGGACATGGAGGAAGGTGTGGGAGTGGAGGTAGAGGGAGAGCTTGTACCAAGTGTAGGTGTGCTGAGTCGGGGTGGACATGGAGGGAGGTGCGGGAATATAGGTGGAGGGATTGCTTGTAACAGGTGTAGGTGTGCTGAGTTGGGGTGGACGTGGAGGAAGGTGCAGGAGTAGAGGTAGTGCTTGTAACTGGTGTAGGTGTGCTGAGTCGGGTGGATGTGGAAGAAGGTGTGGGAGTGGAGATAGAGGGAGTGCTTGTAACTGGTGTAGGTGTGCTGAGTTGGGGTGGACGTGGAGGAAGGTGCAGGAGTGGAGGTAGTGCTTGTAACTGGTGTAGGTGTGCTGAGTCGGGTGGACATGGAGGAAGGTGCAGGAGTGGAGGTAGAGGGAGTGCTTGTAACAGGTGTAGGTGTACTGAGTCGGGGTGGACATGGGGGAAGGTGTAACAGGTGTAGGTGTGCTGAGTTGGGGTGGACATGAAGGAAGGTATGTGAATGGAGGTAGATGGAGTGCTTGTAACTGGTGTAGGTGTGCTGAGTCGGGGTGGACATGGAGGAAGGTGTGAGAGTGGAGGTAGAGGGAGTGCTTGTACCAGGTGTAGGTGTGCTAAGTTAGAGTGGAAATGGAGGAAGGTGTGGGAGTGAAGGTAGAGGGAGTGCTTGTGACGGGTGTAGGTGTGCTGAGTCGGGGTGGACATGGAGGAAGGTGTGGGAGTGGAGGTAGAGGGAGTTCTTGAACCAAGTGTAGGTGTGCTGTGTCGGGGTGGACATGGAGGAAGGTGTGGCAGTGGAGGTAGAGGGAGTGCTTGTAACTGGTATAGGTGTGCTGAGTCGGGGTGGACATGGAGGGAGGTGCAGGAGTGGAGGTGGAGGGAGTGCTTGTAACTGGTGTAGGTGTGCTGACTCGGCGTGGACATGGAGGGAGGTGCGGGAGTGGAAGTAGAGGGAGTGCTTGTAACTGGTGTAGGTGTAATGAGTCGGGGTGGACATGGAGGAAGGTGATGGAGTGGAGGTAGAGGGAGTGCTTGTAACAGGTGTAGGTGTACTGAATCGGGGTGGACATGGAGGAAGGTGTGGGAGTGGAGGTAGAGGGAGGGCTTGTACCAGGTATAGGTGTGTTGAGTTGGGGTGGACATGGGGAAGGTGTGGGAGTGGATGTAGAGGGAGTGTTTGTAACTGGTGTAGGTGTGCTGAGTTGGGGTGGACATTGGGGAAGGTGTGGGAGTGGAGGTAGAGGGAGTGTTTGTAACTGGTGTAAGTGTGCTGAGTCGGGGTGGACATGGAGAAAGGTGCAGGAGTGGAAGTAGAGGGAGTGCTTGTAACAGGTGTAGGTGTACTGAGTCGGGGTGGACATGGAGGAAGGTGTGGGAGTGGAGGTAGAGGGAGAGCTTGTACCAGGTGTAGGTGTGCTGAGTTGGGGTGGACATGGGGGAAGGTGTGGGAATGGAGGTAGAGGGAGTGTTTGTAACTGGTGTACGTGTGCTGAGTTGGGGTGGACATGGGGGAAGGTGTGGGAGTGGAGGAAGAGGGAGTGCTTGTACCAGGTGTAGGTGTGCTGAGGTGGGGTGGACATGGAGGGATGTGCAGGAGTGAAAGTCGAGGGAGTGTTTGTAACTGGTGTAGGTGTGCCGAGTTGGGGTGGACATGGAGGAAGGTGTGGGAGTGGAGGAAGAGGGAGTGCTTGTACCAGGTGTAGGTGTGCTGAGTCAGGGTGGACATGGAGGAAGGTGTGGGAGTGGAGGTAGAGGGAGTGCTTGTAACTGGTGTAGGTGTGCTGAGTCGGGGTGGACATGGAGGAAGGTGTGGGATTGGAGGTAGAGGAAGTGCTTGTAACAGGTGTAGGTGTGCTGAGTTGGGGTGGACATGAAGGAAGGTGTGTGAATGGAGGTAGAGGGAGTGCTTGTAACTGGTGTAGGTGTGCTGAGTCGGGGTGGATATGGAGGAAGGTGTGAGAGTGGAGGTAGAGGGAGTACTTGTATCAGATGTAGGTGTGCTGAGTTGGAGTGGACATGGAGGAAGGTGTGGGAGTGGAGGTAGAGGGAGTGCTTGTACCAAGTGTAGGTGTGCTGTGTCGGGGTGGACATGGAGGAAGGTGTGGCAGTGGAGGTAGAGGGAGTGCTTGTAACTGGTGTAGGTGTGCTGAGTCGTGGTGGACATGGAGGGAGGTGTGGGAGTGGAGGTGGAGGGAGTGCTTGTAACCGGTGTAGGTGTGCTGATTCAGCGTGGACATGGAGGAAGGTGAGGGAGTGGAAGTAGAGGGAGTGCTTGTAACAGGTGTAGGTGTGCTGAGTCGGGGTGGACATGGAGGAAGGTGTGGGAGTGGCGGTAGAGGGAGTGCCTGTAGCTGGTGTAGGTGTGCTGAGTCGGGGTGGATATGGAGGAAGTTGTGGGAGTGGAGGTAGAGGGAGGGCCTGTAACTGGTGTAGGTGTGCTGAGTCGGGGTGGACATGGAGGAAGGTGTGGGAGTTGAAGTAGAGGGAGTGCTTCTAACTGGTGTAGGTGTGCTGAGTTGGGGTGGACGTGGAGGAACGTGTGGGAGTGGAGGTAGAGGGAGTGGTTGTAACAGGTGTAGGTGTGCTGTGTCGGGGTGCACATGGAGGAAGGTGTGGGAGTGGAGGTAGAGGGAGTGCCTGTAACTGGTGTAGGTGTGCTGAGTCAGGGTGGACATGGAGGAAGGTGTGGGAGTGGAGGTAGAGGGAGTGCTTGTACCAAGTGTAGGTGTGCTGAGTCGGGATGGACATGGAGGAAGGTGGGGGAGTGGAGGGAGAGCTTGTAACAGGTGTAGGTGTGCTGAGTTGGGGTGAACATGGGGGAAGGTGTGGGAGTGGAGGTAGAGGGAGTGTTTGTAACTGGTGTAGTTGTGCTGAGTTGGGGTGGACATGGAGGAAGGTGTGGGAGTGGAGGTAGAGGGAGTGTTTGTATCTGGTGTAGGAGTGCTGAGTCGGGGTGGACATGGAGGAAGGTGTGGGAGTGGAGGAAGAGGGAGTGCTTGTACCAGGTGTAGGTGTGCTGATTTGGGGTGGACATGGAGGGAGGTGCAGGAGTGAAAGTCGAGGGAGTGCTTGTAACTGGTGTAGGTGTGCTGAGTTGGGGTGGACATGGAGGAACGTGTGGGAGTGGATGAAGAGGGAGTGCTTGTACCAGTTGTAGGTGTGCTGAGTCGGGGTGGACATGGAGGAAGGTGTGGGAGTGGAGGTAGAGGGAGTGCTTGTAACTGGTGTAGGTGTGGTGAGTCGGGGTGGACATGGAGGAAGGTGTAGGAGTGGAGGTAGAAGAAGTGCCTGTAACAGGTGTAGGTGTGCTGAGTTGGGGTGGACATGAAGAAAGGTATGTGAATGGAGGTAGAGGGAGTGCTTGTAACTCGTGTAGGTGTGCTGAGTCGGGGTGGACATGGAGGAAGGTGTGAGAGTGGAGGTAGAGGGAGTGCTTGTACCAGGTGTAGGTGTGCTGAGTTGGAGTGGACATGGAGGAAGGTGTGGGAGTGGAGGTAGAGGGAGTGCTTGTGACGGGTGTAGGTGTGCTGAGTCGGGGTGGACATGGAGAAAGGTGCAGGAGTGGAGGTAGAGGGAGTGCTTGTAACTGGTGTAGGTGTGCTGAGTCAGGGTGGACATGGAGGAAGGTGTGGGAGTGTAGGTAGATGGAGTGCTTCTAACGAGCGTAGGTGTGCTGAGTCGAGGTGGACGTGGAGGAAGGTGTGGGAGTGGAGGTAGAGGGAGTGCTTGTACCAAGTGTAGGTGTGCTAAGTCGGGTGGACATGGAGGGAGGTGCGGGAATATAGGTGGAGGGAGTGCTTGTAACGGGTGTAGGTGTGCTGAGTTGGGGTGGACGTGGAGGAAGGTGCAGGAGTAGAGGTAGTGCTTGTAACTGGTGTAGGTGTGCTGAGTCGGGTGGACGTGGAAGAAGGTGTGGGAGTGGAGATAGAGGGAGTGCTTGTAACTGGTGTAGGTGTGCTGAGTTGGGGTGGACGTGGAGGAAGGTCCAGGAGTGGAGGTAGTGCTTGTAACTGGTGTAGGTGTGCTGAGTCGGGTGGACATGGAGGAAGGTGCAGGAGTGGAGGTAGAGGGAGTGCTTGTAACAGGTGTAGGTGTACTGAGTCGGGGTGGACATGGAGGAAGATGTGGGAGTGGAGGTAGAGGGAGAGCTTGTACCAGGTGTAGGTGTGCTGAGTTGGGGTGGACATTGGGGAAGGTGTGGGAGTGGAGGTAGAGGGAGTGTTTGTAACTGGTGTAGGTGTGCTGAGTTGGGGTGGACATGGGGGAAGGTGTAACAGGTGTAGGTGTGCTGAGTTGGGGTGGACATGAAGGAAGGTATGTGAATGGAGGTAGATGGAGTGCTTGTAACTGGTGTAGGTGTGCTGAGTCGGGGTGGACATGGAGGAAGGTGTGAGAGTGGAGGTAGAGGGAGTGCTTGTACCAGGTGTAGGTGTGCTGAGTTAGAGTGGACATGGAGGAAGGTGTGGGAGTGAAGGTAGAGGGAGTGCTTGTGACGGGTGTAGGTGTGCTGAGTCGGGGTGGACATGGAGGAAGGTGTGGGAGTGGAGGTAGAGGGAGTTCTTGTTCCAAGTGTAGGTGTGCTGTGTCGGGGTAGACATGGAGGAAGGTGTGGCATTGAAGGTAGAGGGAGTGCTTGTAACTGGTATAGGTGTGCTGAGTCGGCGTGGACATGGAGGGAGGTGCGGGAGTGGAGGTGGAGGGAGTGCTTGTAACTGGTGTAGGTGTGCTGAGTCGGCGTGGACATGGAGGGAGGTGCGGGAGTGGAAGTAGAGGGAGTGCTTGTAACTGGTGTAGGTGTAATGAGTCGGGGTGGACATGGAGGAAGGTGATGGAGTGGAGGTAGAGGGAGTGCTTGTAACAGGTGTAGGTGTACTGAATCGGGGTGGACATGGAGGAAGGTGTGGGAGTGGAGGTAGAGGGAGGGCTTGTACCAGGTATAGGTGTGTTGAGTTGGGGTGGACATGGGGAAGGTGAGGGAGTGGAGGTAGAGGGAGTGTTTGTAACTGGTGTAGGTGTGCTGAGTTGGGGTGGACATTGGGGAAGGTGTGGGAGTGGAGGTAGAGGGAGTGTTTGTAACTGGTGTAAGTGTGCTGAGTCAGGGTGGACATGGAGAAAGGTGCAGGAGTGGAGGTAGAGGGAGTGCTTGTAACAGGTGTAGGTGTACTGAGTCGGGGTGGACATGGAGGAAGGTGTGGGAGTGGAGGTAGAGGGAGAGCTTGTACCAAGTGTAGGTGTGCTGAGTCGGGGTGGACATGGAGGGAGGTGCGGGAATATAGGTGGAGGGAGTGCTTGTAACGGGTGTAGGTGTGCTGAGTTGGGGTGGACGTGGAGGAAGGTGCAGGAGTAGAGGTAGTGCTTGTAACTGGTGTAGGTGTGCTGAGTCGGGTGGACGTGGAAGAAGGTGTGGGAGTGGAGATAGAGGGAGTGCTTGTAACTGGTGTAGGTGTGCTGAATTGGGGTGGACGTGGAGGAAGGTGCAGGAGTGGAGGTAGTGCTTGTAACTGGTGTAGTGTAGGAGGCTGGACTGGCTTGTAGTGAGTACCAAGGGGTACTTGCACCTTGCACCAGGCCCAGTTATCCCTTATTAGTGTATAGGGTGTCTAGCAGCTTAGGCTGATAGATAATGGTAGCTTAGCAGAGCAGCTTAGGCTGAACTAGGAGACGTGTGAAGCTACTACAGTACCACTTAGTGTCATATGCACAATATCATAAGAAAACACAATACACAGTTATACTAAAAATAAAGGTACTTTATTTTTATGACAATATGCCAAAGTATCTTAGAGTGTACCCTCAGTGAGAGGATAGGAAATATACACAAGATATATATACACAATAGCAAAAATATGCAGTATAGTCTTAGAAAACAGTGCAAACAATGTATAGTTACAATAGGATGCAATGGGGAAACATAGGGATAGGGGCAACACAAACCATATACTCCAAAAGTGGAATGCGAACCACGAATGGACCCCAAACCTATGTGACCTTGTAGAGGGTCGCTGGGACTATTAGAAAATAGTGAGAGTTAGAAAAATAACCCTCCCCAAGACCCTGAAAAGTGAGTGCAAAGTGCACTAAAGTTCCCCTAAGGATAAAGAAGTCGTGTTAGAGGAATAGTGCAGGAAAGACACAAACCAACAATGCAACCACTGTGGATTTCCAATCTAGGGTACCTGTGGAACAAGGGGACCAAGTCCAAAAGTCACAAGCAAGTCGGAGATGGGCATATGCCCAGGAAATGCCAGCTGCGGGTGCAAAGAAGCTTCTACTGGACAGAAGAAGCTGCAGTTTCTGCAGGAACGCAAAGGGCTAGAGACTTTCCCTTTGGAGGACAGATCCGTCTCGCCTTGTAGAGTCGTGCAGAAGTGTTTTCCTGCCGAGAGAATGCCAACAAGCCTTGCTAGCTGCAAATTGTGTGGTTAGCGTTTTTGGATGCTGCTGCGGCCCAGCGGGGACCAGGCAGTCACAAATTGGACCAGGAGAGAGAGGGGACGTCGAGCAAGAGAAGGAGCCCTCTCAACAGCAGGTATCACCCGGAGAAGTGCCAGAAACAGGCACTACGAGGATGCGTGAAACGGTGCTCACCCGAAGTCGCACAAAGGAGTCCCACGTCGCCAGAGAACAACTTTGGAGGTCGTGCAATGCAGGTTAGAGTGCCGTGGACCCAGGCTGGACTGTGCACAAAGGATTTCCGCCTAAAGTGCACGGAGGCCGGAGTAGCTGCAAAAGTCGCGGTTCCCAGCAATGCAGCCTAGCGAGGTGAGGCAAGGACTTACCTCCACCAAACTTGGACTGAAGAGTCACTGGACTGTGGGAGTCACTTGAACAGAGTTGCTGGATTCGAGGGACCTCGCTCGTCGTGCTGAGAGGAGACCCAAGGGACCGGTAATGCAGCTTTTTGGTGCCTGCGGTTGCAGGGGGAAGATTCCGTCGACCCACGGGAGATTTCTTCGGAGCTTCTAGTGCAGAGAGGAGGCAGACTACCCCCACAGCATGCACCACCAGGAAAACAGTCGAGAAGGCGGCAGGATCAGCGTTACAGAGTTGCAGTAGTCGTCTTTGCTACTTTGTTGCAGTGTTGCAGGCTTCCAGCGCGGTCAGCAGTCGATTCCTTGGCAGAAGGTGAAGAGAGAGATGCAGAGGAACTCGGATGAGCTCTTGCATTCGTTATCTAAAGTTTCCCCAGAGACAGAGACCCTAAATAGCCAGAAAAGAGAGTTTGGCTACTTAGGAGAGAGGATAGGCTAGCAACACGTGAAGGAGCCTATCACAAGGAGTCTCTGACGTCACCTGGTGGCACTGGCCACTCAGAGCAGTCCAGTGTGCCAGCAGCACCTCTGTTTCCAAGATGGCAGAGGTCTGGAGCACACTGGAGGAGCTCTGGACACCTCCCAGGGGAGGTGCAGGTCAGGGGAGTGGTCACTCCCCTTTCCTTTGTCCAGTTTCGCGCCAGAGCAGGGCTAAGGGGTCCCCTGAACCGGTGTAGACTGGCTTATGCAGAATTGGGCACATCTGTGCCCAAGAAAGCATTTCCAGAGGCTGGGGGAGGCTACTCCTCCCCTGCCTTCACACCATTTTCCAAAGGGAGAGGGTGTCACACCCTCTCTCAGAGGAAGTTCTTTGTTCTGCCATCCTGGGCCAGGCCTGGCTGGACCCCAGGAGGGCAGATGCCTGTCTGAGGGGTTGGCAGCAGCAGCAGCTGCAGTGAAACCCCAGGAAGGGCAGTTTGGCAGTACCAGGGTCTGTGCTACAGACCACTGGGATCATGGGATTGTGCCAACTATGCCAGGATGGTATAGAGGGGGCAATTCCATGATCATAGACATGTTACATGGCCATATTCGGAGTTACCATTGTGAAGCTACATATAGGTAGTGACCTATATGTAGTGCATGCGTGTAATGGTGTCCCCGCACTCACAAAGTCCGGGGAATTGGCACTGAACAATGTGGGGGCACCTTGGCTAGTGCCAGGGTGCCCTCACACTAAGTAACTTTGCACCTAACCTTTACCAGGTAAAGGTTAGACATATAGGTGACTTATAAGTTACTTAAGTGCAGTGTAAAATGGCTGTGAAATAACGTGGACGTTATTTCACTCAGGCTGCAGTGGCAGGCCTGTGTAAGAAATGTCAGAGCTCCCTATGGGTGGCAAAAGAAATGCTGCAGCCCATAGGGATCTCCTGGATCCCCAATACCCTGGGTACCTCAGTACCATATACTAGGGAATTATAAGGGTGTTCCAGTAAGCCAATGTAAATTGGTAAAAATGGTCACTAGCCTGTCAGTGACAATTTGGAAAGAAATGAGAGAGCATAACCACTGAGGTTCTGATTAGCAGAGCCTCAGTGAGACAGTTAGTCACTACACAGGTAACACATTCAGGCACACTTATGAGCACTGGGGCCCTGGGTTACCAGGGTCCCAGTGACACATACAACTAAAACAACATATATACAGTGAAAATTGGGGGTAACATGCCAGGCAAGATGGTACTTTCCTACATGTAGGTGTGCTGAGTCGGGTGGACATGGAGGAAGGTGCAGGAGTGGAGGTAGAGGGAGTGCTTGTAACAGGTGTAGGTGTACTGAGTCGGGGTGGACATGGAGGAAGGTGTGGGAGTGGAGGTAGAGGGAGAGCTTGTACCAGGTGTAGGTGTGCTGAGTTGGGGTGGACATGGGGGAATGTGTGGGAGTGGAGGTAGAGGGAGTGTTTGTAACTGGTGTAGGTGTGCTGAGTTGGGGTGGACATGGGGCAAGGTGTAACAGGTGTAGGTGTGCTGAGTTGGGGTGGACATGAAGGAAGGTATGTGAATGGAGGTAGATGGAGTGCTTGTAACTGGTGTAGATGTGCTGAGTCCGGGTGGACATGGAGGAAGGTGTGAGGGTGGAGGTAGAGGGAGTGCTTGTACCAGGTGTAGGTGTGCTGAGTTAGAGTGGAAATGGAGGAAGGTGTGGGAGTGAAGGTAGAGGGAGTGCTTGTGACGGGTGTAGGTGTGCTGAGTCGGGGTGGACATGGAGGAAGGTGTGGGAGTGGAGGTAGAGGGAGTTCTTGTACCAAGTGTAGGTGTGCTGTGTCGGGGTGGACATGGAGGAAGGTGTGGCAGTGGAGGTAGAGGGAGTGCTTGTAACTGGTATAGGTGTGCTGAGTCGGGGTGGACATGGAGGGAGGTGCGGGAGTGGAGGTGGAGGGAGTGCTTGTAACTGGTGTAGGTGTGCTGAGTCGGCGTGGACATGGAGGGAGGTGCGGGAGTGGAAGTAGAGGGAGTGCTTGTAACTGGTGTAGGTGTAATGAGTCGGGGTGGACATGGAGGAAGGTGATGGAGTGGAGGTAGAGGGAGTGCTTGTAACAGGTGTAGGTGTACTGAATCGGGGTGGACATGGAGGAAGGTGTGGGAGTGGAGGTAGAGGGAGGGCTTGTACCAGGTATAGGTGTGTTGAGTTGGGGTGGACATGGGGAAGGTGTGGGAGTGGAGATAGAGGGAGTGTTTGTAACTGGTGTAGGTGTGCTGAGTTGGGGTGGACATTGGGGAAGGTGTGGGAGTGGAGGTAGAGGGAGTGTTTGTAACTGGTGTAAGTGTGCTGAGTCGGGGTGGACATGGAGAAAGGTGCAGGAGTGGAAGTAGAGGGAGTGCTTGTAACAGGTGTAGGTGTACTGAGTCGGGGTGGACATGGAGGAAGGTGTGGGAGTGGAGGTAGAGGGAGAGCTTGTACCAGGTGTAGGTGTGCTGAGTTGGGGTGGACATGGGGGAAGGTGTGGGAATGGAGGTATAGGGAGTGTTTGTAACTGGTGTACGTGTGCTGAGTTGGGGTGGACATGGGGGAAGGTGTAGGAGTGGAGGAAGAGGGAGTGCTTGTACCAGGTGTAGGTGTGCTGAGGTGGGGTGGACATGGAGGGATATGCAGGAGTGAAAGTCGAGGGAGTGCTTGTAACTGGTGTAGGTGTGCCGAGTTGGGGTGGAAATGGAGGAAGGTGTGGGAGTGGAGGAAGAGGGAGTGCTTGTACCAGGTGTAGGTGTGCTGAGTCGGGGTGGACATGGAGGAAGGTGTGGGAGTGGAGGTAGAGGGAGTGCTTGTAACTGGTGTAGGTGTGCTGAGTCGGGGTGGACATGGAGGAAGGTGTGGGAGTGGAGGTAGAGGAAGTGCTTGTAACAGGTGTAGGTGTGCTGAGTTGGGGTGGACATGAAGGAAGGTGTGTGAATGGAGGTAGAGGGAGTGCTTGTAACTGGTGTAGGTGTGCTGAGTCGGGGTGGATATGGAGGAAGGTGTGAGAGTGGAGGTAGAGGGAGTACTTGTATCAGATGTAGGTGTGCTGAGTTGGAGTGGACATGGAGGAAGGTGTGGGAGGGGAGGTAGAGGGAGTGCTTGTACCAAGTGTAGGTGTGCTGTGTCGGGGTGGACATGGAGGAAGGTGTGGCAGTGGAGGTAGAGGGAGTGCTTGTAACTGGTGTAGGTGTGCTGAGTCGTGGTGGACATGGAGGGAGGTGCAGGAGTGGAGGTGGAGGGAGTGCTTGTAACTGGTGTAGGTGTGCTGAGTCGGGGTGGATATGGAGGAAGTTGTGGGAGTGGAGGTAGAGGGAGGGCCTGTAACTGGTGTAGGTGTGCTGAGTCAGGGTGGACATGGGTAAAGGTGTGGGAGTGGAGGTAGAGGGAGTGCCTGTAACAGGTGTAGGTGTGCTGAGTCGGGGTGGACATGGAGGAAGGTGTGGGAGTTGAAGTAGAGGGAGTGCTTCTAACTGGTGTAGGTGTGCTGAGTTGGGGTGGACGTGGAGGAACATGTGGGAGTGGAGGTAGAGGGAGTGGTTGTAACAGGTGTAGGTGTGCTGTGTCGGGGTGCACATGGAGGAAGGTGTGGGAGTGGAGGTAGAGGGAGTGCCTGTAACTGGTGTAGGTGTGCTGAGTCAGGGTGGACATGGAGGAAGGTGTGGGAGTGGAGGTAGAGGGAGTGCTTGTACGAAGTGTAGGTGTGCTGAGTCGGGATGGACATGGCGGGAGGTGCAGGAATGGAGGTGGAGGGAGTGCTTGTAACGGGTGTAGGTGTGCTGAGTTGGGGTGGACGTGGAAGAAGGTGTGGGAGTGGAGGTAGAGGGAGTGCTTGTAACAGGTGTAGGTGCACTGAGTCGGGGTGGACATGGAGGAAGGTGTGGGAGTGGAGGTAGAGGGAGAGCTTGTACCAGGTGTAGGTGTGCTGAGTTGGGGTGGACATGGGGGAAGGTGTGGGAATGGAGATAGAGGGAGTGTTTGTAACTGGTGTACGTGTGCTGAGTTGGGGTGGACATGGGGGAAGGTGTGGGAGTGGAGGAAGAGGGAGTGCTTGTACCAGGTGTAGGTGGGCTGAGGTGGGGTGGACATGGAGGGATATGCAGGAGTGAAAGTCGAGGGAGTGCTTGTAACTGGTGTAGGTGTGCCGAGTTGGGGTGGAAATGGAGGAAGGTGTGGGAGTGGAGGAAGAGGGAGTGCTTGTACCAGGTGTAGGTGTGCTGAGTCGGGGTGGACATGGAGGAAGGTGTGGGAGTGGAGGTAGAGGGAGTGCTTGTAACTGGTGTAGGTGTGCTGAGTCGGGGTGGACATGGAGGAAGGTGTGGGAGTGGAGGTAGAGGAAGTGGTTGTAACAGGTGTAGGTGTGCTGAGTTGGGGTGGACATGGAGGAAGGTGTGGGAGTGGAGGTAGAGGGAGTTCTTGTACCAAGTGTAGGTGTGCTGTGTCGGGGTGGACATGGAGGAAGGTGTGGCAGTGGAGGTAGAGGGAGTGCTTGTAACTGGTATAGGTGTGCTGAGTCGGGGTGGACATGGAGGGAGGTGCGGGAGTGGAGGTGGAGGGAGTGCTTGTAACTGGTGTAGGTGTGCTGAGTCGGCGTGGACATGGAGGGAGGTGCGGGAGTGGAAGTAGAGGGAGTGCTTGTAACTGGTGTAGGTGTAATGAGTCGGGGTGGACATGGAGGAAGGTGATGGAGTGGAGGTAGAGGGAGTGCTTGTAACAGGTGTAGGTGTACTGAATCGGGGTGGACATGGAGGAAGGTGTGGGAGTGGAGGTAGAGGGAGGGCTTGTACCAGGTATAGGTGTGTTGAGTTGGGGTGGACATGGGGAAGGTGTGGGAGTGGAGGTAGAGGGAGTGTTTGTAACTGGTGTAGGTGTGCTGAGTTGGGGTGGACATTGGGGAAGGTGTGGGAGTGGAGGTAGAGGGAGTGTTTGTAACTGGTGTAAGTGTGCTGAGTCGGGGTGGACATGGAGAAAGGTGCAGGAGTGGAAGTAGAGGGAGTGCTTGTAACAGGTGTAGGTGTACTGAGTCGGGGTGGACATGGAGGAAGGTGTGGGAGTGGAGGTAGAGGGAGAGCTTGTACCAGGTGTAGGTGTGCTGAGTTGGGGTGGACATGGGGGAAGGTGTGGGAATGGAGGTAGAGGGAGTGCTTGTAACTGGTGTACGTGTGCTGAGTTGGGGTGGACATGGGGGAAGGTGTGGGAGTGGAGGAAGAGGGAGTGCTTGTACCAGGTGTAGGTGTGCTGAGGTGGGGTGGACATGGAGGGATATGCAGGAGTGAAAGTCGAGGGAGTGCTTGTAACTGGTGTAGGTGTGCCGAGTTGGGGTGGAAATGGAGGAAGGTGTGGGAGTGGAGGAAGAGGGAGTGCTTGTACCAGGTGTAGGTGTGCTGAGTCGGGGTGGACATGGAGGAAGGTGTGGGAGTGGAGGTAGAGGGAGTGCTTGTAACTGGTGTAGGTGTGCTGAGTCGGGGTGGACATGGAGGAAGGTGTGGGAGTGGAGGTAGAGGAAGTGCTTGTAATAGGTGTAGGTGTGCTGAGTTGGGGTGGACATGAAGGAAGGTGTGTGAATGGAGGTAGAGGGAGTGCTTGTAACTGGTGTAGGTGTGCTGAGTCGGGGTGGATATGGAGGAAGGTGTGAGAGTGGAGGTAGAGGGAGTACTTGTATCAGATGTAGGTGTGCTGAGTTGGAGTGGACATGGAGGAAGGTGTGGGAGGGGAGGTAGAGGGAGTGCTTGTACCAAGTGTAGGTGTGCTGTGTCGGGGTGGACATGGAGGAAGGTGTGGCAGTGGAGGTAGAGGGAGTGCTTGTAACTGGTGTAGGTGTGCTGAGTCGTGGTGGACATGGAGGGAGGTGCAGGAGTGGAGGTGGAGGGAGTGCTTGTAACTGGTGTAGGTGTGCTGATTCGGCGTGGACATGGAGGAAGGTGAGGGAGTAGAAGTAGAGGGAGTGCTTGTAACAGGTGTAGGTGTGCTGAGTAGGGGTGGACATGGAGGAAGGTGTGGGAGTGGCGGTAGAGGGAGTGCCTGTAGCTGGTGTAGGTGTGCTGAGTCGGGGTGGATATGGATGAAGTTGTGGGAGTGGAGGTAGAGGGAGGGCCTGTAACTGGTGTAGGTGTGCTGAGTCAGGGTGGACATGGGTAAAGGTGTGGGAGTGGAGGTAGAGGGAGTGCCTGTAACAGCTGTAGGTGTGCTGAGTCGGGGTGGACATGGAGGAAGGTGTGGGAGTTGAAGTAGAGGGAGTGCTTCTAACTGGTGTAGGTGTGCTGAGTTGGGGTGGACGTGGAGGAACATGTGGGAGTGGAGGTAGAGGGAGTGGTTGTAACAGGTGTAGGTGTGCTGTGTCGGGGTGCACATGGAGGAAGGTGTGGGAGTGGAGGTAGAGGGAGTGCCTGTAACTGGTGTAGGTATGCTGAGTCAGGGTGGACATGGAGGAAGGTGTGGGAGTGGAGGTAGAGGGAGTGCTTGTACGAAGTGTAGGTGTGCTGAGTCGGGATGGACATGGAGGGAGGTGCAGGAATGGAGGTGGAGGGAGTGCTTGTAACGGGTGTAGGTGTGCTGAGTTGGGGTGGACGTGGAAGAAGGTGTGGGAGTGGAGGTAGAGGGAGTGCTTGTAACAGGTGTAGGTGTACTGAGTCGGGGTGGACATGGAGGAAGGTGTGGGAGTGGAGGTAGAGGGAGAGCTTGTACCAGGTGTAGGTGTGCTGAGTTGGGGTGGACATGGGGGAAGGTGTGGGAATGGAGATAGAGGGAGTGTTTGTAACTCGTGTACATGTGCTGAGTTGGGGTGGACATGGGGGAAGGTGTGGGAGTGGAGGAAGAGGGAGTGCTTGTACCAGGTGTATGTGTGCTGAGGTGGGGTGGACATGGAGGGATATGCAGGAGTGAAAGTCGAGGGAGTGCTTGTAACTGGTGTAGGTGTGCCGAGTTGGGGTGGAAATGGAGGAAGGTGTGGGAGTGGAGGAAGAGGGATTGCTTGTACCAGGTGTAGGTGTGCTGAGTCGGGGTGGACATGGAGGAAGGTGTGGGAGTGGAGGTAGAGGGAGTGCTTGTAACTGGTGTAGGTGTGCTGAGTTGGGGTGGACATGAAGGAAGGTGTGTGAATGGAGGTAGAGGGAGTGCTTGTAACTGGTGTAGGTGTGCTGAGTCGGGGTGGATATGGAGGAAGGTCTGAGAGTGGAGGTAGAGGGAGTACTTGTATCAGATGTAGGTGTGCTGAGTTGGAGTGGACATGGAGGAAGGTGTGGGAGTGGAGGTAGAGGGAGTGCTTGTACCAAGTGTAGGTGTGCTGTGTCGGGGTGGACATGGAGGAAGGTGTGGCAGTGGAGGTAGAGGGAGTGTTTGTAACTGGTGTAGTTGTGCTGAGTTGGGGTGGACATGGGGGAAGGTGTGGGAGTGGAGGTAGAGGGAGTGCTTGTAACTGGTGTAGGTGTGCTGAGTCGTGGTGGACATGGAGGGAGGTGCAGGAGTGGAGGTGGAGGGAGTGCTTGTAACTGGTGTAGGTGTGCTGATTCGGCGTGTACATGGAGGAAGGTGAGGGAGTGGAAGTAGAGGGAGTGCTTGTAACAGGTGTAGGTGTGCTGAGTAGGGGTGGACATGGAGGAAGGTGTGGGAGTGGCGGTAGAGGGAGTGCCTGTAGCTGGTGTAGGTGTGCTGAGTCGGGGTGGATATGGAGGAAGTTGTGGGAGTGGAGGTAGAGGGAGGGCCTGTAACTGGTGTAGGTGTGCTGAGTCAGGGTGGACATGGGTAAAGGTGTGGGAGTGGAGGTAGAGGGAGTGCCTGTAACAGGTGTAGGTGTGCTGAGTCGGGGTGGACATGGAGGAAGGTGTGGGAGTTGAAGTAGAGGGAGTGCTTCTAACTGGTGTAGGTGTGCTGAGTTGGGGTGGACGTGGAGGAACATGTGGGAGTGGAGGTAGAGGGAGTGGTTGTAACAGGTGTAGGTGTGCTGTGTCGGGGTGCACATGGAGGAAGGTGTGGGAGTGGAGGTAGAGGGAGTGCCTGTAACTGGTGTAGGTGTGCTGAGTCAGGGTGGACATGGAGGAAGGTGTGGGAGTGGAGGTAGAGGGAGTGCTTGTACGAAGTGTAGGTGTGCTGAGTCGGGATGGACATGGAGGGAGGTGCAGGAATGGAGGTGGAGGGAGTGCTTGTAACGTGTGTAGGTGTGCTGAGTTGGGGTGGACGTGGAAGAAGGTGTGGGAGTGGAGGTAGAGGGAGTGCTTGTAACAGGTGTAGGTGTACTGAGTCGGGGTGGACATGGAGGAAGGTGTGGGAGTGGAGGTAGAGGGAGAGCTTGTACCAGGTGTAGGTGTGCTGAGTTGGGGTGGACATGGGGGAAGGTGTGGGAGTGGAGGTAGAGGGAGTGTTTGTAACTGGTGTAGTTGTGCTGAGTTGAGGTGGACATGGGGGAAGGTGTGGGAGTGGAGGTAGAAGGAGTGTTTGTAACTGGTGTAGGTGTGCTGAGTCGGGGTGGACATGGAGGAAGGTGTGGGAGTGGAGGAAGAGGGAGTGCGTGTACCAGGTATAGGTGTGCTGAGTTGGGGTGGACATGGAGGGAGGTGTGGGAGTGGAGGTAGAGGGAGAGCTTGTAACAGGTGTAGGTGTGCTGAGTTGGGTTGAACATGGGGGCAGGTGTGGGAGTGGAGGTAGAGGGAGTATTTGTAACTGGTGTAGTTGTGCTGAGTTGGGGTGGACATGGGGGAAGGTGTGGGAGTGGAGGTAGAGGGAGTGTTTGTAACTGGTGTAGGTGTGCTGAGTCGGGGTGGACATGGAGGAAGGTGTGGGAGTGGAGGAAGAGGGAGTGCTTGTACCAGGTGTAGGCGTGCTGAGTTGGGGTGGACATGGAGGGAGGTGCAGGAGTGAAAGTCGAGGGAGTGCTTGTAACTGGTGTAGGTGTGCTGAGTTGGGGTGGACATGGAGGAACGTGTGGGAGTGGATGAAGAGGGAGTGCTTGTACCAGGTGTAGGTGTGCTGACTCGGGGTGGACATGGAGGAAGGTGTGGGAGTGGAGGTAGAGGGAGTGCTTGTAACTGGTGTAGGTGTGCTGAGTCGGGGTGGACATGGAGGAAGGTGTGGGAGTGGAGGTAGAGGAAGTGCCTGTAACAGGTGTAGGTGTGCTGAGTTGGGGTGGACATGAAGGAAGGTATGTGATGGAGGTAGAGGGAGTGCTTGTAACTCGTGTAGGTGTGCTGAGTCGGGGTGGACATGGAGGAAGGTGTGAGAGTGGAGGTAGAGGGAGTGCTTGTACCAGGTGTAGGTGTGCTGAGTTGAAGTGGACATGGAGGAAGGTGTGGGAGTGGAGGTAGAGGGAGTGCTTGTGATGGGTGTAGGTGTGCTGAGTCGGGGGGGACATGGAGGAAGGTGTGGGAGTGGAGGTAGATGGACTGCTTGTAACGGGCGTAGGTGTGCTGAGTCGGGGTGGATGTGGAGGAAGGTGTGGGAGTGGAGGTAGAGGGAGTGCTTGTACCAAGTGTAGGTGTGCTGAGTCGGGATGGACATGGAGGGAGGTGCGGGAATATAGGTGGAGGGAGTGCTTGTAACTGGTGTAGGTGTGCTGAGTCAGGGTGGACATGGAGGAAGGTGTGGGAGTAGAGGTAGATGGACTGCTTGTAACGGGCGTAGGTGTGCTGAGTCGGGGTGGATGTGGAGGAAGGTGTGGGAGTGGAGGTAGAGGGAGTGCTTGTACCAAGTGTAGGTGTGCTGAGTCGGGATGGACATGGATGGAGGTGCGGGAATATAGGTGGAGGGAGTGCTTGTAACGGGTGTCGGTGTGCTGAGTTGGTGTGGACGTGGAGGAAGGTGCAGGAGTGGAGGTAGTGCTTGTAACTGGTGTAGGTGTGCTGAGTCGGGTGGACGTGGAAGAAGGTGTGGGAGTGGAGATAGAGGGAGTGCTTGTACATGGTGTAGGTGTGCTGAGTTGGGGTGGACGTGGAGGAAGGTGCAGGAGTGGAGGTAGTGCTTGTAACTGGTGTAGGTGTGCTGAGTCGGGTGGACATGGAGGAAGGTGCAGGAGTGGAGGTAGAGGGAGTGCTTGTAACAGGTGTAGGTGTACTGAGTCGGGGTGGACATGGAGGAAGGTATGGGAGTGGAGGTAGAGGGAGAGCTTGTACCAGGTGTAGGTGTGCTAAGTTGGGGTGGACTTGGTGGAAGGTGTGGGAGTGGAGGTAGAGGGAGTGTTTGTAACTGGTGTAGGTGTGCTGAGTTGGGGTGGACATGGGGGAAGGTGTAACAGGTGTAGGTGTGCTGAGTTGGGGTGGACATGAAGGAAGGTATGTGAATGGAGGTAGATGGAGTGCTTGTAACTGGTGTAGGTGTGCTGAGTCGGGGTGGACATGGAGGAAGGTGTGAGAGTGGAGGTAGAGGGAGTGCTTGTACCAGGTGTAGGTGTGCTGAGTTAGAGTGGACATAGAGGAAGGTGTGGGAGTGGAGGTAGAGGGAGTGCTTGTGACGGGTGTAGGTCTGCTGAGTCGGGGTGGACATGGAGGAAGGTGTGGGAGTGGAGGTAGAGGGAGTTCTTGTCCCAAGTGTAGGTGTGCTGTGTCGGGGTGGACATGGAGGAAGGTGTGGCAGTGGAGGTAGAGGGAGTGCTTGTAACTGGTGTAGGTGTGCTGAGTCGGGGTGGACATGGAGGGAGGTGCGGGAGTGTAGGTGGAGGGAGTGCTTGTAACTGGTGTAGGTGTGCTGAGTCGGCGTGGACATGGAGGGAGGTGCGGGAGTGGAAGTAGAGGGAGTGCTTGTAACTGGTGTAGGTGTACTGAGTCGGGGTGGACATGGAGGAAGGTGAGGGAGTGGAAGTAGAGGGAGTGCTTGTAACAGGTGTAGGTGTACTGAGTCGGGGTGGACATGGAGGAAGGTGTGGGAGTGGAGGTAGAGGGAGAGCTTGTACCAGGTATAGGTGTGCTGAGTTGGGGTGGACATCGGGAAGGTGTGGGAGTGGAGGTAGAGGGAGTGTTTGTAACTGGTGTAGGTGTGCTGAGTTGGGGTGGACATTGGGGAAGGTGTGGGAGTGGAGGTAGAGGGAGTGTTTGTAACTGGTGTAGGTGTGCTCAGTCGGGGTGGACATGGAGAAAGGTGTGGGAGTGGAGGAAGAGGGAGTGCTTGTACCAGGTGTAGGTGTGCTGTGTTGGGGTGGACATGGAGGAAGGTGTGGGAGTGGAGGTAGAGGGAGTGCTTGTAACTGGTGTAGGTGTGCTGAGTCGGGGTGGACATGGAGGAAGGTGTGGGAGTGGAGGAAGAGGGAGTGCTTGTACCAGGTGTAGGTGTGCTGAGTCGGGGTGGACATGGAGGAAGGTGTGGGAGTTGAGGTAGAGGAAGTGCTTGTAACAGGTGTAGGTGTGCTCAGTTGGGGTGGACATGAAGGAAGGTACGTGAATGGAGGTAGAGGGAGTGCTTGTAACTGGTGTAGGTGTGCTGAGTCGGGGTGGACATGGAGGAAGGTGTGAGAGTGGAGGTAGAGGGAGTGCTTGTACCAGGTGTAGGTGTGCTGAGTTAGAGTGGACATGGAGGTTGGTGTGGGAGTGGAGGTAGAGGGAGTGCTTTTGACGGGTGTAGGTGTGCTGAGTCGGGGTGGACATGGAGAAAGGTGCAGGAGGGGAGGTAGAGGGAGTGCTTGTAACGGGTGTAGGTGTGCTGAGTCGGGGTGGACGTGGAGGAAGGTGTGGGAGTGGAGGTAGAGGGAGTGCTTGTACCAAGTTTAGGTGTGCTGAGTCGGGGTGGACATGGAAGGAGGTGAGGGAATATAGGTGGAGGGAGTGCTTGTAAGGGGTGTAGGTGTGCTGAGTTGGGGTGGATGTGGAAGAAGGTGTGGGAGTGGAGATAGAGGGAGTTCTTGTAACTGGTGTAGGTGTGCTGAGTTGGGGTGGACGTGGAGGAAGGTGCAGGAGTGGAGGTAGTGCTTGTAACTGGTGTAGGTGTTCTGAGTCGGGTGGACATGGAGGAAGGTGCAGGAGTGGAGGTAGAGGGAGTGCTTGTAAGGGGTGTAGGTGTGCTGAGTTGGGGTGGATGTGGAAGAAGGTGTGGGAGTGGAGATAGAGGGAGTTCTTGTAACTGGTGTAGGTGTGCTGAGTTGGGGTGGACGTGGAGGAAGGTGCAGGAGTGGAGGTAGTGCTTGTAACTGGTGTAGGTGTTCTGAGTCGGGTGGACATGGAGGAAGGTGCAGGAGTGGAGGTAGAGGGAGTGCTTGTAACAGGTGTAGGTGTACTGAGTCGGGGTGGACATGGAGGAAGGCGTGGGAGTGGAGGGAGAGCTTGTACCAGGTGTAGGTGTGCTGAGTTGGGGTGGACATGGGGGAAGGTGTGGGAGTGGAGGTAGAGGGAGTGTTTGTAACTGGTGTAGGTTTGCTGAGTTGGGGTGGACATGGGGGAAGGTGTGGGAGTGGAGGTAGAGGGAGTGCTTGTAGCAGGTGTAGGTGTACTGAGTCAGGGTGGACATGGAGGAAGGTGTGGGAGTGGAGGTAGAGGGAGAGCTTGTACCAGGTGTAGGTGTGCTGAGTTGGGGTGGACATGGGGGAAGGTGTGGGAGTGGAGGTAGAGGGAGTGTTTGTAACTGGTGTATTTGTGCTGAGTTGGGGTGGACATGGGGGAAGGTGTGGGAGTGGAGGTAGAGGGAGTGTTTGTAACTGGTGTAGGTGTGCTGAGTCGGGGTGGACGTGGGGGAAGGTGTGGGAGTGGAGGTAGAGGGAGTGCTTGTACCAGGTGTAGGTGTGCTGAGTTGGGGTGGACATGGAGGGAGGTGTGGGAGTGAAGGAAGAGGGAGAGCTTGTACCAGGTGTAGGTGTGCTGAGTTGGGGTGGACATGGAGGGAGGTGCAGGAGTGAAAGTCAAGGGAGTGCTTGTAACTGGTGTAGGTGTGCTGAGTTGGGGTGGACATGGAGGAACGTGTGGGAGTGGATGAAGAGGGAGTGCTTGTACCAGGTGTAGGTGTGCTGAGTCGAGGTGGACATGGAGGAAGGTGTGGGAGTGGAGGTAGAGGGAGTGCTTCTAACTGGTGTAGGTGTGCTGAGTCGGGGTGGACATGGAGGAAGGTGTGGGAGTGGAGGTAGAGGAAGTGCCTGTAACAGGTGTAGGTGTGCTGAGTTGGGGTGGACATGAAGGAAGGTATGTGAATGGAGGTAGAGGGAGTTCTTGTAACTCGTGTAGGTGTCCTGAGTCGGGGTGGACATGGAGGAAGGTGTGAGAGTGGAGGTAGAGGGAGTGCTTGTACCAGGTGTAGGTGTGCTGAGTTGGAGTGGACATGAAGGAAGGTGTGGGAGTGGAGGTAGAGGGAGTGCTTGTGATAGGTGTAGGTGTGCTGAGTCGGGGTGGACATGGAGAAAGGTGCAGGAGTGGAGGTAGAGGGAGTGCTTGTAACTGGTGTAGGTGTGCTGAGTCAGGGTGGACATGGAGGAAGGTGTGGGAGTGGAGGTAGATGGAGTGCTTGTAACGGGCGTAGGTGTGCTGAGTCGGGGTGGACGTGGAGGAAGGTGTGGGAGTGGAGGTAGAGGGAGTGCTTGTACCAAGTGTAGGTGTGCTGAGTCGGGGTGGACATGGAGGGAGGTGCGGGAATATAGGTGGAGGGAGTGCTTCTAACGGGTGTAGGTGTGCTGAGTTGGGGTGGACGTGGAGGAAGGTGCAGGAGTGGAGGTAGTGCTTGTAACTGGTGTAGGTGTGCTGAGTCGGGTGGACGTGGAAGAAGGTGTGGGAGTGGAGATAGAGGGAGTACTTGTAACAGGGGTAGGTTTACTGAGTCGGGGTGGACATGGAGGAAGGTGTGGGAGTAGAGGTAGAGGGAGAGTTTGTACCAGGTGTAGGTGTGCTGAGTTGGGGTGGACATGGGGGAAGGTGTGGGAGTGGAGGTAGAGGGAGTGGTTGTAACAGGTGTAGGTGTGCTGTGTCGGGGTGCACATGGAGGAAGGTGTGGGAGTGGAGGTAGAGGGAGTGCCTGTAACTGGTGTAGGTGTGCTGAGTCAGGGTGGACATGGAGGAAGGTGTGGGAGTGGAGGTAGAGGGAGTGCTTGTACGAAGTGTAGGTGTGCTGAGTCGGGATGGACATGGAGGGAGGTGCAGGAATGGAGGTGGAGGGAGTGCTTGTAACGGGTGTAGGTGTGCTGAGTTGGGGTGGACGTGGAAGAAGGTGTGGGAGTGGAGGTAGAGGGAGTGCTTGTAACAGGTGTAGGTGTACTGAGTCGGGGTGGACATGGAGGAAGGTGTGGGAGTGGAGGTAGAGGGAGAGCTTGTACCAGGTGTAGGTGTGCTGAGTTGGGGTGGACATGGGGGAAGGTGTGGGAGTGGAGGTAGAGGGAGTGTTGTAACTGGTGTAGTTGTGCTGAGTTGAGGTGGACATGGGGGAAGGTGTGGGAGTGGAGGTAGAGGGAGTGTTTGTAACTGGTGTAGGTGTGCTGAGTCGGGGTGGACATGGAGGAAAGTGTGGGAGTGGAGGAAGAGGGAGTGCGTGTACCAGGTATAGGTGTGCTGAGTTGGGGTGGACATGGAGGGAGGTGTGGGAGTGGAGGTAGAGGGAGAGCTTGTAACAGGTGTAGGTGTGCTGAGTTGGGGTGAACATGGGGGAAGGTGTGGGAGTGGAGGTAGAGGGAGTGTTTGTAACTGGTGTAGTTGTGCTGAGTTGGGGTGGACATGGGGGAAGGTGTGGGAGTGGAGGTAGAGGGAGTGTTTGTAACTGGTGTAGGTGTGCTGAGTCGGGGTGGACATGGAGGAAGGTGTGGGAGTGGAGGAAGAGGGAGTGCTTGTACCAGGTGTAGGTGTGCTGAGTTGGGGTGGACATGGAGGGAGGTGCAGGAGTGAAAGTCGAGGGAGTGCTTGTAACTGGTGTAGGTGTGCTGAGTTGGGGTGGACATGGAGGAACGTGTGGGAGTGGATGAAGAGGGAGTGCTTGTACCAGGTGTAGGTGTGCTGAGTCGGGGTGGACATGGAGGAAGGTGTGGGAGTGGAGGTAGAGGGAGTGCTTGTAACTGGTGTAGGTGTGCTGAGTCGGGGTGGACATGGAGGAAGGTATGGGAGTGGAGGTAGAGGAAGTGCCTGTAACAGGTGTAGGTGTGCTGAGTTGGGTTGGACATGAAGGAAGGTATGTGAATGGAGGTAGAGGGAGTGCTTGTAACTCGTGTAGGTGTGCTGAGTCGGGGTGGACATGGAGGAAGGTGTGAGAGTGGAGGTAGAGGAAGTGCTTGTACCAGGTGTAGGTGTGCTGAGTTGAAGTGGACATGGAGGAAGGTGTGGGAGTGGAGGTAGAGGGAGTGCTTGTGATGGGTGTAGGTGTGCTGAGTCGGGGGGGACATGGAGGAAGGTGTGGGAGTGGAGGTAGATGGACTGCTTGTATCGGGCGTAGGTGTGCTGAGTCGGGGTGGATGTGGAGGAAGGTGTGGGAGTGGAGGTAGAGGGAGTGCTTGTACCAAGTGTAGGTGTGCTGAGTCGGGATGGACATGGAGGGAGGTGCGGGAATATAGGTGGAGGGAGTGCTTGTAACGGGTGTAGGTGTGCTGAGTTGGTGTGGACGTGGAGGAAGGTGCAGGAGTGGAGGTAGTGCTTGTAACTGGTGTAGGTGTGCTGAGTCGGGTGGACGTGGAAGAAGGTGTGGGAGTGGAGATAGAGGGAGTGCTTGTAAATGGTGTAGGTGTGCTGAGTTGGGGTGGACGTGGAGGAAGGTGCAGGAGTGGAGGTAGTGCTTGTAACTGGTGTAGGTGTGCTGAGTCGGGTGGACATGGAGGAAGGTGCAGGAGTGGAGGTAGAGGGAGTGCTTGTAACAGGTGTAGGTGTACTGAGTCGGGGTGGACATGGAGGAAGGTATGGGAGTGGATGTAGAGGGAGAGCTTGTACCAGGTGTAGGTGTGCTGAGTTGGGGTGGACTTGGGGGAAGGTGTGGGAGTGGAGGTAGAGGGAGTGTTTGTAACTGGTGTAGGTGTACTGAGTTGGGGTGGACATGGGGGAAGGTGTAACAGGTGTAGGTGTGCTGAGTTGGGGTGGACATGAAGGAAGGTATGTGAATGGAGGTAGATGGAGTGCTTGTAACTGGTGTAGGTGTGCTGAGTCGGGGTGGACATGGAGGAAGGTGTGAGAGTGGAGGTAGAGGGAGTGCTTGTTCCAGGTGTAGGTGTGCTGAGTTAGAGTGGACATGGAGGAAGGTGTGGGAGTGGAGGTAGAGGGAGTGCTTGTGACGGGTGTAGGTCTGCTGAGTCGGGGTGGACATGGAGGAAGGTGTGGGAGTGGAGGTAGAGGGAGTTCTTGTCCCAAGTGTAGGTGTACTGTGTCGGGGTGGACATAGAGGAAGGTGAGGAAGTGGAAGTAGAGGGAGTGCTTGTAACAGGTATAGGTGTACTGAGTCGGGGTGGACATGGAGGAAGGTGTGGGAGTGGAGGTAGAGGGAGAGCTTGTACCAGGTATAGGTGTGCTGAGTTGGGGTGGACATCGGGAAGGTGTGGGAGTGGAGGTAGAGGGAGTGTTTGTAACTGGTGTAGGTGTGCTGAGTTGGGGTGGACATTGGGGAAGGTGTGGGAGTGGAGGTAGAGGGAGTGTTTGTAACTGGTGTAGGTGTGCTCAGTCGGGGTGGACATGGAGGAAGGTGTGGGAGTGGAGGAAGAGGGAGTGCTTGTACCAGGTGTAGGTGTGCTGTGTTGGGGTGGACATGGAGGAAGGTGTGGGAGTGGAGGTAGAGGGAGTGCTTGTAACTGGTGTAGGTGTGCTGAGTCGGGGTGGACATGGAGGAAGGTGTGGGAGTGGAAGTAGAGGGAGTGCTTGTAACAGGTATAGGTGTACTGAGTCGGGGTGGACATGGAGGAAGGTGTGGGAGTGGAGGTAGAGGGAGAGCTTGTACCAGGTATAGGTGTGCTGAGTTGGGGTGGACATCGGGAAGGTGTGGGAGTGGAGGTAGAGGGAGTGTTTGTAACTGGTGTAGGTGTGCTGAGTTGGGGTGGACATTGGGGAAGGTGTGGGAGTGGAGGTAGAGGGAGTGTTTGTAACTGGTGTAGGTGTGCTCAGTCGGGGTGGACATGGAGGAAGGTGTGGGAGTGGAGAAAGAGGGAGTGCTTGTACCAGGTGTATGTGTGCTGTGTTGGGGTGGACATGGAGGAAGGTGTGGGAGTGGAGGTAGAGGGAGTGCTTGTAACTGGTGTAGGTGTGCTGAGTCGGGGTGGACATGGAGGAAGGTGTGGGAGTGGAGGAAGAGGGAGTGCTTGTACCAGGTGTAGGTGTGCTGAGTCGGGGTGGACATGGAGGAAGGTGTGGGAGTTGAGGTAGAGGAAGTGCTTGTAACAGGTGTAGGTGTGCTCAGTTGGGGTGGACATGAAGGAAGGTACGTGAATGGAGGTAGAGGGAGTGCTTGTAACTGGTGTAGGTGTGCTGAGTCGGGGTGGACATGGAGGAAGGTGTGAGAGTGGAGGTAGAGGGAGTGCTTGTACCAGGTGTAGGTGTGCTGAGTTGGAGTGGACATGGAGGTTGGTGTGGGAGTGGAGGTAGAGGGAGTGCTTTAGACGGGTGTAGGTGTGCTGAGTCGGGGTGGACATGGAGAAAGGTGCAGGAGGGGAGGTAGATGGAGTGCTTGTAACGGGTGTAGGTGTGCTGAGTCGGGGTGGACGTGGAGGAAGGTGTGGGAGTGGAGGTAGAGGGAGTGCTTGTACCAAGTTTAGGTGTGCTGAGTCGGGGTGGACATGGAGTGAGGATAGGGAATATTGGTGGAGGGAGTGCTTGTAAAGGGTGTAGGTGTGCTAAGTTGGGGTGGATGTGGAAGAAGCTGTGGGAGTGGAGATAGAGGGAGTGCTTGTAACTGGTGTAGGTGTGCTGAGTTGGGGTGGACGTGGAGGAAGGTGCAGGAGTGGAGGTAGTGCTTGTAACTGGTGTAGGTGTTCTGAGTCGGGTGGACATGGAGGAAGGTGCAGGAGTGGAGGTAGAGGGAGTGCTTGTAACAGGTGTAGGTGTACTGAGTCGGGGTGGACATGGAGGAAGGCGTGGGAGTGGAGGGAGAGCTTGTACCAGGTGTAGGTGTGCTGAGTTGGGGTGGACATGGGGGAAGGTGTGGGAGTGGAGGTAGAGGGAGTGTTTGTAACTGGTGTAGGTGTGCTGAGTTGGGGTGGACTTGGGGTGAGGTGTGGGAGTGGAGGTAGAGGGAGTGCTTGTAGCAGGTGTAGGTGTACTGAGTCGGGGTGGACATGGAGGAAGGTGTGGGAGTGGAGGTAGAGGGAGAGCTTGTACCAGGTGTAGGTGTGCTGAGTTGGGGTGGACATGGGGGAAGGTGTGGGAGTGGAGGTAGAGGGAGTGTTTGTAACTGTGTATTTGTGCTGAGTTGGGGTGGACATGGGGGAAGGTGTGGGAGTGGAGGTAGAGGGAGTGTTTGTAACTGGTGTAGGTGTGCTGAGTCGGGGTGGACATGGGGGAAGGTGTGGGAGTGGAGGTAGAGGGAGTGCTTGTACCAGGTGTAGGTGTGCTGAGTCGGGGTGGACATGGAGAAAGGTGCAGGAGGGGAGGTAGATGGAGTGCTTGTAACGGGTGTAGGTGTGCTGAGTCGGGGTGGACGTGGAGGAAGGTGTGGGAGTGGAGGTAGAGGGAGTGCTTGTACCAAGTTTAGGTGTGCTGAGTCGGGGTGGACATGGAGTGAGGAGAGGGAATATAGGTGGATGGAGTGCTTGTAAAGGGTGTAGGTGTGCTAAGTTGGGGTGGATGTGGAAGAAGGTGTGGGAGTGGAGATAGAGGGAGTGCTTGTAACTGGTGTAGGTGTGCTGAGTTGGGGTGGATGTGGAGGAAGGTGCAGGAGTGGAGGTAGTGCTTGTAACTGGTGTAGGTGTTCTGAGTCGGGTGGACATGGAGGAAGGTGCAGGAGTGGAGGTAGAGGGAGTGCTTGTAACAGGTGTAGGTGTACTGAGTCGGGGTGGACATGGAGGAAGGCGTGGGAGTGGAGGGAGAGCTTGTACCAGGTGTAGGTGTGCTGAGTTGGGGTGGACATGGGGGAAGGTGTGGGAGTGGAGGTAGAGGGAGTGTTTGTAACTGGTGTAGGTGTGCTGAGTTGGGGTGGACTTGGGGTAAGGTGTGGGAGTGGAGGTAGAGGGAGTGCTTGTAGCAGGTGTAGGTGTACTGAGTCGGGGTGGACATGGAGGAAGGTGTGGGAGTGGAGGTAGAGGGAGAGCTTGTACCAGGTATAGGTGTGCTGAGTTGGGGTGGACATCGGGAAGGTGTGGGAGTGGAGGTAGAGGGAGTGTTTGTAACTGGTGTAGGTGTGCTGAGTTGGGGTGGACATTGGGGAAGGTGTGGGAGTGGAGGTAGAGGGAGTGTTTGTAACTGGTGTAGGTGTGCTGAGTCGGGGTGGACATGGGGGAAGGTGTGGGAGTGGAGGTAGAGGGAGTGCTTGTAACTGGTGTAGGTATGCTGAGTCGGGGTGGACATGGAGGAAGGTGTGGGAGTGGAGGTAGAGGAAGTGCTTGTAATAGGTGTAGGTGTGCTGAGTTGGGGTGGACATGAAGGAAGGTGTGTGAATGGAGGTAGAGGGAGTGCTTGTAACTGGTGTAGGTGTGCTGAGTCGGGGTGGATATGGAGGAAGGTGTGAGAGTGGAGGTAGAGGGAGTACTTGTATCAGATGTAGGTGTGCTGAGTTGGAGTGGACATGGAGGAAGGTGTGGGAGGGGAGGTAGAGGGAGTGCTTGTACCAAGTGTAGGTGTGCTGTGTCGGGGTGGACATGGAGGAAGGTGTGGCAGTGGAGGTAGAGGGAGTGCTTGTAACTGGTGTAGGTGTGCTGAGTCGTGGTGGACATGGAGGGAGGTGCAGGAGTGGAGGTGGAGGGAGTGCTTGTAACTGGTGTAGGTGTGCTGATTCGGCGTGGACATGGAGGAAGGTGAGGGAGTAGAAGTAGAGGGAGTGCTTGTAACAGGTGTGGGTGTGCTGAGTAGGGGTGGACATGGAGGAAGGTGTGGGAGTGGCGGTAGAGGGAGTGCCTGTAGCTGGTGTAGGTGTGCTGAGTCGGGGTGGATATGGATGAAGTTGTGGGAGTGGAGGTAGAGGGAGGGCCTGTAACTGGTGTAGGTGTGCTGAGTCAGGGTGGACATGGGTAAAGGTGTGGGAGTGGAGGTAGAGGGAGTGCCTGTAACAGCTGTAGGTGTGCTGAGTCGGGGTGGACATGGAGGAAGGTGTGGGAGTTGAAGTAGAGGGAGTGCTTCTAACTGGTGTAGGTGTGCTGAGTTGGGGTGGAGGAACATGTGGGAGTGGAGGTAGAGGGAGTGGTTGTAACAGGTGTAGGTGTGCTGTGTCGGGGTGCACATGGAGGAAGGTGTGGGAGTGGAGGTAGAGGGAGTGCCTGTAACTGGTGTAGGTGTGCTGAGTCAGGGTGGACATGGAGGAAGGTGTGGGAGTGGAGGTAGAGGGAGTGCTTGTACGAAGTGTAGGTGTGCTGAGTCGGGATGGACATGGAGGGAGGTGCAGGAATGGAGGTGGAGGGAGTGCTTGTAACGGGTGTAGGTGTGCTGAGTTGGGGTGGACGTGGAAGAAGGTGTGGGAGTGGAGGTAGAGGGAGTGCTTGTAACAGGTGTAGGTGTACTGAGTCGGGGTGGACATGGAGGAAGGTGTGGGAGTGGAGGTAGAGGGAGAGCTTGTACCAGGTGTAGGTGTGCTGAGTTGGGGTGGACATGGGGGAAGGTGTGGGAATGGAGATAGAGGGAGTGTTTGTAACTCGTGTACATGTGCTGAGTTGGGGTGGACATGGGGGAAGGTGTGGGAGTGGAGGAAGAGGGAGTGCTTGTACCAGGTGTATGTGTGCTGAGGTGGGGTGGACATGGAGGGATATGCAGGAGTGAAAGTCGAGGGAGTGCTTGTAACTGGTGTAGGTGTGCCGAGTTGGGGTGGAAATGGAGGAAGGTGTGGGAGTGGAGGAAGAGGGAGTGCTTGTACCAGGTGTAGGTGTGCTGAGTCGGGGTGGACATGGAGGAAGGTGTGGGAGTGGAGGTAGAGGGAGTGCTTGTAACTGGTGTAGGTGTGCTGAGTTGGGGTGGACATGAAGGAAGGTGTGTGAATGGAGGTAGAGGGAGTGCTTGTAACTGGTGTAGGTGTGCTGAGTCGGGGTGGATATGGAGGAAGGTCTGAGAGTGGAGGTAGAGGGAGTACTTGTATCAGATGTAGGTGTGCTGAGTTGGAGTGGACATGGAGGAAGGTGTGGGAGTGGAGGTAGAGGGAGTGCTTGTACCAAGTGTAGGTGTGCTGTGTCGGGGTGGACATGGAGGAAGGTGTGGCAGTGGAGGTAGAGGGAGTGCTTGTAACTGGTGTAGGTGTGCTGAGTCGTGGTGGACATGGAGGGAGGTGCAGGAGTGGAGGTGGAGGGAGTGCTTGTAACTGGTGTAGGTGTGCTGATTCGGCGTGGACATGGAGGAAGGTGAGGGAGTGGAAGTAGAGGGAGTGCTTGTAACAGGTGTAGGTGTGCTGAGTAGGGGTGGACATGGAGGAAGGTGTGGGAGTGGCGGTAGAGGGAGTGCCTGTAGCTGGTGTAGGTGTGCTGAGTCGGGGTGGATATGGAGGAAGTTGTGGGAGTGGAGGTAGAGGGAGGGCCTGTAACTGGTGTAGGTGTGCTGAGTCAGGGTGGACATGGGTAAAGGTGTGGGAGTGGAGGTAGAGGGAGTGCCTGTAACAGGTGTAGGTGTGCTGAGTCGGGGTGGACATGGAGGAAGGTGTGGGAGTTGAAGTAGAGGGAGTGCTTCTAACTGGTGTAGGTGTGCTGAGTTGGGGTGGACGTGGAGGAACATGTGGGAGTGGAGGTAGAGGGAGTGGTTGTAACAGGTGTAGGTGTGCTGTGTCGGGGTGCACATGGAGGAAGGTGTGGGAGTGGAGGTAGAGGGAGTGCCTGTAACTGGTGTAGGTGTGCTGAGTCAGGGTGGACATGGAGGAAGGTGTGGGAGTGGAGGTAGAGGGAGTGCTTGTACGAAGTGTAGGTGTGCTGAGTCGGGATGGACATGGAGGGAGGTGCAGGAATGGAGGTGGAGGGAGTGCTTGTAACGTGTGTAGGTGTGCTGAGTTGGGGTGGACGTGGAAGAAGGTGTGGGAGTGGAGGTAGAGGGAGTGCTTGTAACAGGTGTAGGTGTACTGAGTCGGGGTGGACATGGAGGAAGGTGTGGGAGTGGAGGTAGAGGGAGAGCTTGTACCAGGTGTAGGTGTGCTGAGTTGGGGTGGACATGGGGGAAGGTGTGGGAGTGGAGGTAGAGGGAGTGTTTGTAACTGGTGTAGTTGTGCTGAGTTGAGGTGGACATGGGGGAAGGTGTGGGAGTGGAGGTAGAGGGAGTGTTTGTAACTGGTGTACGTGTGCTGAGTCAGGGTGGACATGGAGGAAGGTGTGGGAGTGGAGGAAGAGGGAGTGCTTGTAACAGGTGTAGGTGTGCTGAGTTGGGTTGAACATGGGGGCAGGTGTGGGAGTGGAGGTAGAGGGAGTGTTTGTAACTGGTGTAGTTGTGCTGAGTTGGGGTGGACATGGGGGAAGGTGTGGGAGTGGAGGTAGAGGGAGTGTTTGTAACTGGTGTAGGTGTGCTGAGTCGGGGTGGACATGGAGGAAGGTGTGGGAGTGGAGGAAGAGGGAGTGCTTGTACCAGGTGTAGGCGTGCTGAGTTGGGGTGGACATGGAGGGAGGTGCAGGAGTGAAAGTCGAGGGAGTGCTTGTAACTGGTGTAGGTGTGCTGAGTTGGGGTGGACATGGAGGAACGTGTGGGAGTGGATGAAGAGGGAGTGCTTGTACCAGGTGTAGGTGTGCTGACTCGGGGTGGACATGGAGGAAGGTGTGGGAGTGGAGGTAGAGGGAGTGCTTGTAACTGGTGTAGGTGTGCTGAGTCGGGGTGGACATGGAGGAAGGTGTGGGAGTGGAGGTAGAGGAAGTGCCTGTAACAGGTGTAGGTGTGCTGAGTTGGGGTGGACATGAAGGAAGGTATGTGATGGAGGTAGAGGGAGTGCTTGTAACTCGTGTAGGTGTGCTGAGTCGGGGTGGACATGGAGGAAGGTGTGAGAGTGGAGGTAGAGGGAGTGCTTGTACCAGGTGTAGGTGTGCTGAGTTGAAGTGGACATGGAGGAAGGTGTGGGAGTGGAGGTAGAGGGAGTGCTTGTGATGGGTGTAGGTGTGCTGAGTCGGGGGGGACATGGAGGAAGGTGTGGGAGTGGAGGTAGATGGACTGCTTGTAACGGGCGTAGGTGTGCTGAGTCGGGGTGGATGTGGAGGAAGATGTGGGAGTGGAGGTAGAGGGAGTGCTTGTACCAAGTGTAGGTGTGCTGAGTCGGGATGGACATGGAGGGAGGTGCGGGAATATAGGTGGAGGGAGTGCTTGTAACTGGTGTAGGTGTGCTGAGTCAGGGTGGACATGGAGGAAGGTGTGGGAGTAGAGGTAGATGGACTGCTTGTAACGGGCGTAGGTGTGCTGAGTCGGGGTGGATGTGGAGGAAGGTGTGGGAGTGGAGGTAGAGGGAGTGCTTGTACCAAGTGTAGGTGTGCTGAGTCGGGATGGACATGGAGGGAGGTGTGGGAGTGGAGGTAGAGGGAGAGCTTGTAACAGGTGTAGGTGTGCTGAGTTGGGTTGAACATGGGGGCAGGTGTGGGAGTGGAGGTAGAGGGAGTGTTTGTAACTGGTGTAGTTGTGCTGAGTTGGGGTGGACATGGGGGAAGGTGTGGGAGTGGAGGTAGAGGGAGTGTTTGTAACTGGTGTAGGTGTGCTGAGTCGGGGTGGACATGGAGGAAGGTGTGGGAGTGGAGGAAGAGGGAGTGCTTGTACCAGGTGTAGGCGTGCTGAGTTGGGGTGGACATGGAGGGAGGTGCAGGAGTGAAAGTCGAGGGAGTGCTTGTAACTGGTGTAGGTGTGCTGAGTTGGGGTGGACATGGAGGAACGTGTGGGAGTGGATGAAGAGGGAGTGCTTGTACCAGGTGTAGGTGTGCTGACTCGGGGTGGACATGGAGGAAGGTGTGGGAGTGGAGGTAGAGGGAGTGCTTGTAACTGGTGTAGGTGTGCTGAGTCGGGGTGGACATGGAGGAAGGTGTGGGAGTGGAGGTAGAGGAAGTGCCTGTAACAGGTGTAGGTGTGCTGAGTTGGGGTGGACATGAAGGAAGGTATGTGATGGAGGTAGAGGGAGTGCTTGTAACTCCTGTAGGTGTGCTGAGTCGGGGTGGACATGGAGGAAGGTGTGAGAGTGGAGGTAGAGGGAGTGCTTGTACCAGGTGTAGGTGTGCTGAGTTGAAGTGGACATGGAGGAAGGTGTGGGAGTGGAGGTAGAGGGAGTGCTTGTGATGGGTGTAGGTGTGCTGAGTCGGGGGGGACATGGAGGAAGGTGTGGGAGTGGAGGTAGATGGACTGCTTGTAACGGGCGTAGGTGTGCTGAGTCGGGGTGGATGTGGAGGAAGATGTGGGAGTGGAGGTAGAGGGAGTGCTTGTACCAAGTGTAGGTGTGCTGAGTCGGGATGGACATGGAGGGAGGTGCGGGAATATAGGTGGAGGGAGTGCTTGTAACTGGTGTAGGTGTGCTGAGTCAGGGTGGACATGGAGGAAGGTGTGGGAGTAGAGGTAGATGGACTGCTTGTAACGGGCGTAGGTGTGCTGAGTCGGGGTGGATGTGGAGGAAGGTGTGGGAGTGGAGGTAGAGGGAGTGCTTGTACCAAGTGTAGGTGTGCTGAGTCGGGATGGACATGGAGGGAGGTGTGGGAGTGGAGGTAGAGGGAGAGCTTGTAACAGGTGTAGGTGTGCTGAGTTGGGTTGAACATGGGGGCAGGTGTGGGAGTGGAGGTAGAGGGAGTGTTTGTAACTGGTGTAGTTGTGCTGAGTTGGGGTGGACATGGGGGAAGGTGTGGGAGTGGAGGTAGAGGGAGTGTTTGTAACTGGTGTAGGTGTGCTGAGTCGGGGTGGACATGGAGGAAGGTGTGGGAGTGGAGGAAGAGGGAGTGCTTGTACCAGGTGTAGGCGTGCTGAGTTGGGGTGGACATGGAGGGAGGTGCAGGAGTGAAAGTCGAGGGAGTGCTTGTAACTGGTGTAGGTGTGCTGAGTTGGGGTGGACATGGAGGAACGTGTGGGAGTGGATGAAGAGGGAGTGCTTGTACCAGGTGTAGGTGTGCTGACTCGGGGTGGACATGGAGGAAGGTGTGGGAGTGGAGGTAGAGGGAGTGCTTGTAACTGGTGTAGGTGTGCTGAGTCGGGGTGGACATGGAGGAAGGTGTGGGAGTGGAGGTAGAGGAAGTGCCTGTAACAGGTGTAGGTGTGCTGAGTTGGGGTGGACATGAAGGAAGGTATGTGATGGAGGTAGAGGGAGTGCTTGTAACTCGTGTAGGTGTGCTGAGTCGGGGTGGACATGGAGGAAGGTGTGAGAGTGGAGGTAGAGGGAGTGCTTGTACCAGGTGTAGGTGTGCTGAGTTGAAGTGGACATGGAGGAAGGTGTGGGAGTGGAGGTAGAGGGAGTGCTTGTGATGGGTGTAGGTGTGCTGAGTCGGGGGGGACATGGAGGAAGGTGTGGGAGTGGAGGTAGATGGACTGCTTGTAACGGGCGTAGGTGTGCTGAGTCGGGGTGGATGTGGAGGAAGATGTGGGAGTGGAGGTAGAGGGAGTGCTTGTACCAAGTGTAGGTGTGCTGAGTCGGGATGGACATGGAGGGAGGTGCGGGAATATAGGTGGAGGGAGTGCTTGTAACTGGTGTAGGTGTGCTGAGTCAGGGTGGACATGGAGGAAGGTGTGGGAGTAGAGGTAGATGGACGGCTTGTAACGGGCGTAGGTGTGCTGAGTCGGGGTGGATGTGGAGGAAGGTGTGG
This sequence comes from Pleurodeles waltl, assembly GCF_031143425.1. NCBI lineage: Eukaryota > Metazoa > Chordata > Amphibia > Caudata > Salamandridae > Pleurodeles > Pleurodeles waltl. The sequence continues at coordinate 19,625,397 of NC_090440.1, forward strand.
GAGTGGAGGTAGAGGGAGTGCTTGTACCAAGTGTAGGTGTGCTGAGTCGGGATGGACATGGAGGGAGGTGCGGGAATATAGGTGGAGGGAGTGCTTGTAACGGGTGTCGGTGTGCTGAGTTGGTGTGGACGTGGAGGAAGGTGCAGGAGTGGAGGTAGTGCTTGTAACTGGTGTAGGTGTGCTGAGTCGGGTGGACGTGGAAGAAGGTGTGGGAGTGGAGATAGAGGGAGTGCTTGTAAATGGTGTAGGTGTGCTGAGTTGGGGTGGACGTGGAGGAAGGTGCAGGAGTGGAGGTAGTGCTTGTAACTGGTGTAGGTGTGCTGAGTCGGGTGGACATGGAGGAAAGTGCAGGAGTGGAGGTAGAGGGAGTGCTTGTAACAGGTGTAGGTGTACTGAGTCGGGGTGGACATGGAGGAAGGTATGGGAGTGGAGGTAGAGGGAGAGCTTGTACCAGGTGTAGGTGTGCTAAGTTGGGGTGGACTTGGTGGAAGGTGTGGGAGTGGAGGTAGAGGGAGTGTTTGTAACTGGTGTAGGTGTGCTGAGTTGGGGTGGACATGGGGGAAGGTGTAACAGGTGTAGGTGTGCTGAGTTGGGGTGGACATGAAGGAAGGTATGTGAATGGAGGTAGATGGAGTGCTTGTAACTGGTGTAGGTGTGCTGAGTCGGGGTGGACATGGAGGAAGGTGTGAGAGTGGAGGTAGAGGGAGTGCTTGTACCAGGTGTAGGTGTGCTGAGTTAGAGTGGACATAGAGGAAGGTGTGGGAGTGGAGGTAGAGGGAGTGCTTGTGACGGGTGTAGGTCTGCTGAGTCGGGGTGGACATGGAGGAAGGTGTGGGAGTGGAGGTAGAGGGAGTTCTTGTCCCAAGTGTAGGTGTGCTGTGTCGGGGTGGACATGGAGGAAGGTGTGGCAGTGGAGGTAGAGGGAGTGCTTGTAACTGGTGTAGGTGTGCTGAGTCGGGGTGGACATGGAGGGAGGTGCGGGAGTGTAGGTGGAGGGAGTGCTTGTAACTGGTGTAGGTGAGCTGAGTCGGCGTGGACATGGAGGGAGGTGCGGGAGTGGAAGTAGAGGGAGTGCTTGTAACTGGTGTAGGTGTACTGAGTCGGGGTGGACATGGAGGAAGGTGAGGGAGTGGAAGTAGAGGGAGTGCTTGTAACAGGTGTAGGTGTACTGAGTCGGGGTGGACATGGAGGAAGGTGTGGGAGTGGAGGTAGAGGGAGAGCTTGTACCAGGTATAGGTGTGCTGAGTTGGGGTGGACATCGGGAAGGTGTGGGAGTGGAGGTAGAGGGAGTGTTTGTAACTGGTGTAGGTGTGCTGAGTTGGGGTGGACATTGGGGAAGGTGTGGGAGTGGAGGTAGAGGGAGTGTTTGTAACTGGTGTAGGTGTGCTCAGTCGGGGTGGACATGGAGAAAGGTGTGGGAGTGGAGGAAGAGGGAGTGCTTGTACCAGGTGTAGGTGTGCTGTGTTGGGGTGGACATGGAGGAAGGTGTGGGAGTGGAGGTAGAGGGAGTGCTTGTAACTGGTGTAGGTGTGCTGAGTCGGGGTGGACATGGAGGAAGGTGTGGGAGTGGAGGAAGAGGGAGTGCTTGTACCAGGTGTAGGTGTGCTGAGTCGGGGTGGACATGGAGGAAGGTGTGGGAGTTGAGGTAGAGGAAGTGCTTGTAACAGGTGTAGGTGTGCTCAGTTGGGGTGGACATGAAGGAAGGTACGTGAATGGAGGTAGAGGGAGTGCTTGTAACTGGTGTAGGTGTGCTGAGTCGGGGTGGACATGGAGAAAGGTGTGGGAGTGGAGGAAGAGGGAGTGCTTGTACCAGGTGTAGGTGTGCTGTGTTGGGGTGGACATGGAGGAAGGTGTGGGAGTGGAGGTAGAGGGAGTGCTTGTAACTGGTGTAGGTGTGCTGAGTCGGGGTGGACATGGAGGAAGGTGTGGGAGTGGAGGAAGAGGGAGTGCTTGTACCAGGTGTAGGTGTGCTGAGTCGGGGTGGACATGGAGGAAGGTGTGGGAGTTGAGGTAGAGGAAGTGCTTGTAACAGGTGTAGGTGTGCTCAGTTGGGGTGGACATGAAGGAAGGTACGTGAATGGAGGTAGAGGGAGTGCTTGTAACTGGTGTAGGTGTGCTGAGTCGGGGTGGACATGGAGGAAGGTGTGAGAGTGGAGGTAGAGGGAGTGCTTGTACCAGGTGTAGGTGTGCTGAGTTAGAGTGGACATGGAGGTTGGTGTGGGAGTGGAGGTAGAGGGAGTGCTTTTGACGGGTGTAGGTGTGCTGAGTCGGGGTGGACATGGAGAAAGGTGCAGGAGGGGAGGTAGAGGGAGTGCTTGTAACGGGTGTAGGTGTGCTGAGTCGGGGTGGACGTGGAGGAAGGTGTGGGAGTGGAGGTAGAGGGAGTGCTTGTACCAAGTTTAGGTGTGCTGAGTCGGGGTGGACATGGAAGGAGGTGAGGGAATATAGGTGGAGGGAGTGCTTGTAAGGGGTGTAGGTGTGCTGAGTTGGGGTGGATGTGGAAGAAGGTGTGGGAGTGGAGATAGAGGGAGTTCTTGTAACTGGTGTAGGTGTGCTGAGTTGGGGTGGACGTGGAGGAAGGTGCAGGAGTGGAGGTAGTGCTTGTAACTGGTGTAGGTGTTCTGAGTCGGGTGGACATGGAGGAAGGTGCAGGAGTGGAGGTAGAGGGAGTGCTTGTAAGGGGTGTAGGTGTGCTGAGTTGGGGTGGATGTGGAAGAAGGTGTGGGAGTGGAGATAGAGGGAGTTCTTGTAACTGGTGTAGGTGTGCTGAGTTGGGGTGGACGTGGAGGAAGGTGCAGGAGTGGAGGTAGTGCTTGTAACTGGTGTAGGTGTTCTGAGTCGGGTGGACATGGAGGAAGGTGCAGGAGTGGAGGTAGAGGGAGTGCTTGTAACAGGTGTAGGTGTACTGAGTCGGGGTGGACATGGAGGAAGGCGTGGGAGTGGAGGGAGAGCTTGTACCAGGTGTAGGTGTGCTGAGTTGGGGTGGACATGGGGGAAGGTGTGGGAGTGGAGGTAGAGGGAGTGTTTGTAACTGGTGTAGGTTTGCTGAGTTGGGGTGGACATGGGGGAAGGTGTGGGAGTGGAGGTAGAGGGAGTGCTTGTAGCAGGTGTAGGTGTACTGAGTCGGGGTGGACATGGAGGAAGGTGTGGGAGTGGAGGTAGAGGGAGAGCTTGTACCAGGTGTAGGTGTGCTGAGTTGGGGTGGACATGGGGGAAGGTGTGGGAGTGGAGGTAGAGGGAGTGTTTGTAACTGGTGTATTTGTGCTGAGTTGGGGTGGACATGGGGGAAGGTGTGGGAGTGGAGGTAGAGGGAGTGTTTGTAACTGGTGTAGGTGTGCTGAGTCGGGGTGGACGTGGGGGAAGGTGTGGGAGTGGAGGTAGAGGGAGTGCTTGTACCAGGTGTAGGTGTGCTGAGTTGGGGTGGACATGGAGGGAGGTGTGGGAGTGAAGGAAGAGGGAGAGCTTGTACCAGGTGTAGGTGTGCTGAGTTAGGGTGGACATGGAGGGAGGTGCAGGAGTGAAAGTCAAGGGAGTGCTTGTAACTGGTGTAGGTGTGCTGAGTTGGGGTGGACATGGAGGAACGTGTGGGAGTGGATGAAGAGGGAGTGCTTGTACCAGGTGTAGGTGTGCTGAGTCGAGGTGGACATGGAGGAAGGTGTGGGAGTGGAGGTAGAGGGAGAGCTTGTACCAGGTGTAGGTGTGCTGAGTTGGGGTGGACATGGGGGAAGGTGTGGGAGTGGAGGTAGAGGGAGTGGTTGTAACAGGTGTAGGTGTGCTGTGTCGGGGTGCACATGGAGGAAGGTGTGGGAGTGGAGGTAGAGGGAGTGCCTGTAACTGGTGTAGGTGTGCTGAGTCAGGGTGGACATGGAGGAAGGTGTGGGAGTGGAGGTAGAGGGAGTGCTTGTACGAAGTGTAGGTGTGCTGAGTCGGGATGGACATGGAGGGAGGTGCAGGAATGGAGGTGGAGGGAGTGCTTGTAACGGGTGTAGGTGTGCTGAGTTGGGGTGGACGTGGAAGAAGGAGTGGGAGTGGAGGTAGAGGGAGTGCTTGTAACAGGTGTAGGTGTACTGAGTCGGGGTGGACATGGAGGAAGGTGTGGGAGTGGAGGTAGAGGGAGAGCTTGTACCAGGTGTAGGTGTGCTGAGTTGGGGTGGACATGGGGGAAGGTGTGGGAGTGGAGGTAGAGGGAGTGTTGTAACTGGTGTAGTTGTGCTGAGTTGAGGTGGACATGGGGGAAGGTGTGGGAGTGGAGGTAGAGGGAGTGTTTGTAACTGGTGTAGGTGTGCTGAGTCGGGGTGGACATGGAGGAAAGTGTGGGAGTGGAGGAAGAGGGAGTGCGTGTACCAGGTATAGGTGTGCTGAGTTGGGGTGGACATGGAGGGAGGTGTGGGAGTGGAGGTAGAGGGAGAGCTTGTAACAGGTGTAGGTGTGCTGAGTTGGGGTGAACATGGGGGAAGGTGTGGGAGTGGAGGTAGAGGGAGTGTTTGTAACTGGTGTAGTTGTGCTGAGTTGGGGTGGACATGGGGGAAGGTGTGGGAGTGGAGGTAGAGGGAGTGTTTGTAACTGGTGTAGGTGTGCTGAGTCGGGGTGGACATGGAGGAAGGTGTGGGAGTGGAGGAAGAGGGAGTGCTTGTACCAGGTGTAGGTGTGCTGAGTTGGGGTGGACATGGAGGGAGGTGCAGGAGTGAAAGTCGAGGGAGTGCTTGTAACTGGTGTAGGTGTGCTGAGTTGGGGTGGACATGGAGGAACGTGTGGGAGTGGATGAAGAGGGAGTGCTTGTACCAGGTGTAGGTGTGCTGAGTCGGGGTGGACATGGAGGAAGGTGTGGGAGTGGAGGTAGAGGGAGTGCTTGTAACTGGTGTAGGTGTGCTGAGTCGGGGTGGACATGGAGGAAGGTATGGGAGTGGAGGTAGAGGAAGTGCCTGTAACAGGTGTAGGTGTGCTGAGTTGGGTTGGACATGAAGGAAGGTATGTGAATGGAGGTAGAGGGAGTGCTTGTAACTCGTGTAGGTGTGCTGAGTCGGGGTGGACATGGAGGAAGGTGTGAGAGTGGAGGTAGAGGAAGTGCTTGTACCAGGTGTAGGTGTGCTGAGTTGAAGTGGACATGGAGGAAGGTGTGGGAGTGGAGGTAGAGGGAGTGCTTGTGATGGGTGTAGGTGTGCTGAGTCGGGGGGGACATGGAGGAAGGTGTGGGAGTGGAGGTAGATGGACTGCTTGTATCGGGCGTAGGTGTGCTGAGTCGGGGTGGATGTGGAGGAAGGTGTGGGAGTGGAGGTAGAGGGAGTGCTTGTACCAAGTGTAGGTGTGCTGAGTCGGGATGGACATGGAGGGAGGTGCGGGAATATAGGTGGAGGGAGTGCTTGTAACGGGTGTAGGTGTGCTGAGTTGGTGTGGACGTGGAGGAAGGTGCAGGAGTGGAGGTAGTGCTTGTAACTGGTGTAGGTGTGCTGAGTCGGGTGGACGTGGAAGAAGGTGTGGGAGTGGAGATAGAGGGAGTGCTTGTAAATGGTGTAGGTGTGCTGAGTTGGGGTGGACGTGGAGGAAGGTGCAGGAGTGGAGGTAGTGCTTGTAACTGGTGTAGGTGTGCTGAGTCGGGTGGACATGGAGGAAGGTGCAGGAGTGGAGGTAGAGGGAGTGCTTGTAACAGGTGTAGGTGTACTGAGTCAGGGTGGACATGGAGGAAGGTATGGGAGTGGATGTAGAGGGAGAGCTTGTACCAGGTGTAGGTGTGCTGAGTTGGGGTGGACTTGGGGGAAGGTGTGGGAGTGGAGGTAGAGGGAGTGTTTGTAACTGGTGTAGGTGTACTGAGTTGGGGTGGACATGGGGGAAGGTGTAACAGGTGTAGGTGTGCTGAGTTGGGGTGGACATGAAGGAAGGTATGTGAATGGAGGTAGATGGAGTGCTTGTAACTGGTGTAGGTGTGCTGAGTCGGGGTGGACATGGAGGAAGGTGTGAGAGTGGAGGTAGAGGGAGTGCTTGTACCAGGTGTAGGTGTGCTGAGTTAGAGTGGACATGGAGGAAGGTGTGGGAGTGGAGGTAGAGGGAGTGCTTGTGACGGGTGTAGGTCTGCTGAGTCGGGGTGGACATGGAGGAAGGTGTGGGAGTGGAGGTAGAGGGAGTTCTTGTCCCAAGTGTAGGTGTACTGTGTCGGGGTGGACATGGAGGAAGGTGAGGAAGTGGAAGTAGAGGGAGTGCTTGTAACAGGTATAGGTGTACTGAGTCGGGGTGGACATGGAGGAAGGTGTGGGAGTGGAGGTAGAGGGAGAGCTTGTACCAGGTATAGGTGTGCTGAGTTGGGGTGGACATCGGGAAGGTGTGGGAGTGGAGGTAGAGGGAGTGTTTGTAACTGGTGTAGGTGTGCTGAGTTGGGGTGGACATTGGGGAAGGTGTGGGAGTGGAGGTAGAGGGAGTGTTTGTAACTGGTGTAGGTGTGCTGTGTTGGGGTGGACATGGAGGAAGGTGTGGGAGTGGAGGTAGAGGGAGTGCTTGTAACTGGTGTAGGTGTGCTGAGTCGGGGTGGACATGGAGGAAGGTGTGGGAGTGGAAGTAGAGGGAGTGCTTGTAACAGGTATAGGTGTACTGAGTCGGGGTGGACATGGAGGAAGGTGTGGGAGTGGAGGTAGAGGGAGAGCTTGTACCAGGTATAGGTGTGCTGAGTTGGGGTGGACATCGGGAAGGTGTGGGAGTGGAGGTAGAGGGAGTGTTTGTAACTGGTGTAGGTGTGCTGAGTTGGGGTGGACATTGGGGAAGGTGTGGGAGTGGAGGTAGAGGGAGTGTTTGTAACTGGTGTAGGTGTGCTCAGTCGGGGTGGACATGGAGGAAGGTGTGGGAGTGGAGGAAGAGGGAGTGCTTGTACCAGGTGTAGGTGTGCTGTGTTGGGGTGGACATGGAGGAAGGTGTGGGAGTGGAGGTAGAGGGAGTGCTTGTAACTGGTGTAGGTGTGCTGAGTCGGGGTGGACATGGAGGAAGGTGTGGGAGTGGAGGAAGAGGGAGTGCTTGTACCAGGTGTAGGTGTGCTGAGTCGGGGTGGACATGGAGGAAGGTGTGGGAGTTGAGGTAGAGGAAGTGCTTGTAACAGGTGTAGGTGTGCTCAGTTGGGGTGGACATGAAGGAAGGTACGTGAATGGAGGTAGAGGGAGTGCTTGTAACTGGTGTAGGTGTGCTGAGTCGGGGTGGACATGGAGGAAGGTGTGAGAGTGGAGGTAGAGGGAGTGCTTGTACCAGGTGTAGGTGTGCTGAGTTGGAGTGGACATGGAGGTTGGTGTGGGAGTGGAGGTAGAGGGAGTGCTTTAGACGGGTGTAGGTGTGCTGAGTCGGGGTGGACATGGAGAAAGGTGCAGGAGGGGAGGTAGATGGAGTGCTTGTAACGGGTGTAGGTGTGCTGAGTCGGGGTGGACGTGGAGGAAGGTGTGGGAGTGGAGGTAGAGGGAGTGCTTGTACCAAGTTTAGGTGTGCTGAGTCGGGGTGGACATGGAGTGAGGATAGGGAATATTGGTGGAGGGAGTGCTTGTAAAGGGTGTAGGTGTGCTAAGTTGGGGTGGATGTGGAAGAAGCTGTGGGAGTGGAGATAGAGGGAGTGCTTGTAACTGGTGTAGGTGTGCTGAGTTGGGGTGGACGTGGAGGAAGGTGCAGGAGTGGAGGTAGTGCTTGTAACTGGTGTAGGAGTTCTGAGTCGGGTGGACATGGAGGAAGGTGCAGGAGTGGAGGTAGAGGGAGTGCTTGTAACAGGTGTAGGTGTACTGAGTCGGGGTGGACATGGAGGAAGGCGTGGGAGTGGAGGGAGAGCTTGTACCAGGTGTAGGTGTGCTGAGTTGGGGTGGACATGGGGGAAGGTGTGGGAGTGGAGGTAGAGGGAGTGTTTGTAACTGGTGTAGGTGTGCTGAGTTGGGGTGGACTTGGGGTGAGGTGTGGGAGTGGAGGTAGAGGGAGTGCTTGTAGCAGGTGTAGGTGTACTGAGTCGGGGTGGACATGGAGGAAGGTGTGGGAGTGGAGGTAGAGGGAGAGCTTGTACCAGGTGTAGGTGTGCTGAGTTGGGGTGGACATGGGGGAAGGTGTGGGAGTGGAGGTAGAGGGAGTGTTTGTAACTGTGTATTTGTGCTGAGTTGGGGTGGACATGGGGGAAGGTGTGGGAGTGGAGGTAGAGGGAGTGTTTGTAACTGGTGTAGGTGTGCTGAGTCGGGGTGGACATGGGGGAAGGTGTGGGAGTGGAGGTAGAGGGAGTGCTTGTACCAGGTGTAGGTGTGCTGAGTCGGGGTGGACATGGAGAAAGGTGCAGGAGGGGAGGTAGATGGAGTGCTTGTAACGGGTGTAGGTGTGCTGAGTCGGGGTGGACGTGGAGGAAGGTGTGGGAGTGGAGGTAGAGGGAGTGCTTGTACCAAGTTTAGGTGTGCTGAGTCGGGGTGGACATGGAGTGAGGAGAGGGAATATAGGTGGAGGGAGTGCTTGTAAAGGGTGTAGGTGTGCTAAGTTGGGGTGGATGTGGAAGAAGGTGTGGGAGTGGAGATAGAGGGAGTGCTTGTAACTGGTGTAGGTGTGCTGAGTTGGGGTGGATGTGGAGGAAGGTGCAGGAGTGGAGGTAGTGCTTGTAACTGGTGTAGGTGTTCTGAGTCGGGTGGACATGGAGGAAGGTGCAGGAGTGGAGGTAGAGGGAGTGCTTGTAACAGGTGTAGGTGTACTGAGTCGGGGTGGACATGGAGGAAGGCGTGGGAGTGGAGGGAGAGCTTGTACCAGGTGTAGGTGTGCTGAGTTGGGGTGGACATGGGGGAAGGTGTGGGAGTGGAGGTAGAGGGAGTGTTTGTAACTGGTGTAGGTGTGCTGAGTTGGGGTGGACTTGTGGTAAGGTGTGGGAGTGGAGGTAGAGGGAGTGCTTGTAGCAGGTGTAGGTGTACTGAGTCGGGGTGGACATGGAGGAAGGTGTGGGAGTGGAGGTAGAGGGAGAGCTTGTACCAGGTGTAGGTGTGCTGAGTTGGGGTGGACATGGGGGAAGGTGTGGGAGTGGAGGTAGAGGGAGTGTTTGTAACTGTGTATTTGTGCTGAGTTGGGGTGGACATGGGGGAAGGTGTGGGAGTGGAGGTAGAGGGAGTGTTTGTAACTGGTGTAGGTGTGCTGAGTCGGGGTGGACATGGGGGAAGGTGTGGGAGTGGAGGTAGAGGGAGTGCTTGTACCAGGTGTAGGTGTGCTGAGTTGGGGTGGACATGGAGGGAGGTGTGGGAGTGAAGGAAGAGGGAGAGCTTGTACCAGGTGTAGGTGTGCTGAGTTGGGGTGTGTAGGAAAGTACCATCTTGCCTGGCATGTTACCCCCATTTTTCACTGTATATATGTTGTTTTAGTTGTATGTGTCACTGGGACCCTGGTAACCCAGGGCCCCAGTGCTCATAAGTGTGCCTGAATGTGTTACCTGTGTAGTGACTAACTGTCTCACTGAGGCTCTGCTAATCAGAACCTCAGTGGTTATGCTCTCTCATTTCTTTCCAAATTGTCACTGACAGGCTAGTGACCATTTTTACCAATTTACATTGGCTTACTGGAACACCCTTATAATTCCCTAGTATATGGTACTGAGGTACCCAGGGTATTGGGGTTCCAGGAGATCCCTATGGGCTGCAGCATTTCTTTTGCCACCCATAGGGAGCTCTGACAAATCTTACACAGGCCTGCCACTGCAGCCTGAGTGAAATAACGTCCACGTTATTTCACAGCCATTTTACACTGCACTTAAGTAACTTATAAGTCACCTATATGTCTAACCTTTACCTGGTAAAGGTTAGGTGCAAAGTTACTTAGTGTGAGGGCACCCTGGCACTAGCCAAGGTGCCCCCACATTGTTCAGAGCCAATTCACTGAACTTTGTGAGTGCGGGGACACCATTACACGCGTGCACTACATATAGGTCACTACCTATATGTAGCTTCACCATGGTAACTCCGAATATGGCCATGTAACATGTCTATGATCATGGAATTGCCCCCTCTATGCCATCCTGGCATTGTTGGTACAATTCCATGATCCCAGTGGTCTGTAGCACAGACCCTGGTACTGCCATACTGCCCTTCCTGGGGTTTCTCTGCAGCTGCTGCTGCTGCCAACCCCTCAGACAGGCAGCTGCCCTCCTGGGGTCCAGCCAGGCCTGGCCCAGGATGGCAGAACAAAGAACTTCCTCTGAGAGAGGGTGTGACACCCTCTCCCTTTGGAAAATGGTGTGAAGGCAGGGGAGGAGTAGCCTCCCCCAGCCTCTGGAAATGCTTTGTTGGGCACAGATGTGCCCAATTCTGCATAAGCCAGTCTACACCGGTTCAGGGACCCCTTAGCCCCTGCTCTGGCGCGAAACTGGACAAAGGAAAGGGGAGTGACCACTCCCCTGACCTGCACCTCCCCTGGGAGGTGTCCAGAGCTCCTCCAGTGTGCTCCAGACCTCTGCCATCTTGGAAACAGAGGTGCTGCTGGCACACTGGACTGCTCTGAGTGGCCAGTGCCACCAGGTGACGTCAGAGACTCCTTGTGATAGGCTCCTTCAGGTGTTAGTAGCCTTTCCTCTCTCCTAGGTAGCCAAACCCTCTTTTCTGGCTATTTAGGGTCTCTGTCTCTGGGGAAACTTTAGATAACGAATGCATGAGCTCAGCCGAGTTCCTCTGCATCTCCCTCTTCACCTTCTGATAAGGAATCGACCGCTGACCGCGCTGGAAGCCTGCAAACCTGCAACATAGTAGCAAAGACGACTACTGCAACTCTGTAACGCTGATCCTGCCGCCTTCTCGACTGTTTTCCTGCTTGTGCATGCTGTGGGGGTAGTCTGCCTCCTCTCTGCACCAGAAGCTCCGAAGAAATCTCCCGTGGGTCGACGGAATCTTCCCCCTGCAACCGCAGGCACCAAAAAGCTGCATCTCCGGTCCCTTGGGTCTCCTCTCAGCACGACGAGCGAGGTCCCTCGAATCCAGCGACACCGTCCAAGTGACCCCCACAGTCCAGTGACTCTTCAGCCCAAGTTTGGTGGAGGTAAGTCCTTGCCTCACCTCGCTGGGCTGCATTGCTGAGAACCGCGACTTTGCAAGCTTCTCCGGCCCCTGTGCACTTCCGGCGGAAATCCTGTGTGCACAGCCAAGCCTGGGTCCACGGCACTCTAACCTGCATTGCACGACTTTCTAAGTTGGTCTCCGGCGACGTGGGACTCCTTTGTGCAACTTCGGCGAGCACCGTTTCACGCATCCTCGTAGTGCCTGTTTCTGGCACTTCTCCGGGTGCTACCTGCTTCAGTGAGGGCTCTTTGTCTTGCTCGACGTCCCCTCTCTCTGCAGGTCCAATTGGCGACCTCCTGGTCCCTCCTGGGCCCCAGCAGCGTCCAAAAACGCCAAACGCACGATTTGCGTGTAGCAAGGCTTGTTGGCGTCCATCCGGCGGGAAAACACTTCTGCACGACTCTCCAAGGCGTGGGGGATCCATCCTCCAAAGGGGAAGTCTCTAGCCCTTGTCGTTCCTGCAGTATTCACAGTTCTTCAGCCTAGTAAGAGCTTCTTTGCACCAACCGCTGGCATTTCTTGGGCATCTGCCCATCTCCGAGCTGCTTGTGACTTTTGGACTTGGTCCCCTTGTTCCACAGGTACCTTCCGAGAGGAATCCATCATTGTTGCATTGCTGATTTGTGTTTTCCTTGCATTCTCCCTCTAACACGACTATTTTGTCCTTAGGGGAACTTTGGTGCACTTTGCACTCACTTTTCAGGGTCTTGGGGAGGGTTATTTTTCTAACTCTCACTATTTTCTAATAGTCCCAGCGACCCTCTACAAGGTCACATAGGTTTGGGGTCCATTCGTGGTTCGCATTCCACTTCTGGAGTATATGGTTTGTGTTGCCCCTATCCCTATGTTTCCCCATTGCATCCTATTGTAACTATACATTGTTTGCACTGTTTTCTAAGACTATACTGCATATTTTTGCTATTGTGTATATATATCTTGTGTATATTTCCTATCCTCTCACTGAGGGTACACTCTAAGATACTTTGGCATATTGTCATAAAAATAAAGTACCTTTATTTTTAGTATAACTGTGTATTGTGTTTTCTTATGATATTGTGCATATGACACTAAGTGGTACTGTAGTAGCTTCACACGTCTCCTAGTTCAGCCTAAGCTGCTCTGCTAAGCTACCATTATCTATCAGCCTAAGCTGCTAGACACCCTATACACTAATAAGGGATAACTGGGCCTGGTACAAGGTGCAAGTACCCCTTGGTACTCACTACAAGCCAGTCCAGCCTCCTACAGGGTGGACATGGAGGGAGGTGCAGGAGTGAAAGTCAAGGGAGTGCTTGTAACTGGTGTAGGTGTGCTGAGTTGGGGTGGACATGGAGGAACGTGTGGGAGTGGATGAAGAGGGAGTGCTTGTACCAGGTGTAGGTGTGCTGAGTCGAGGTGGACATGGAGGAAGGTGTGGGAGTGGAGGTAGAGGGAGTGCTTCTAACTGGTGTAGGTGTGCTGAGTCGGGGTGGACATGGAGGAAGGTGTGGGAGTGGAGGTAGAGGAAGTGCCTGTAACAGGTGTAGGTGTGCTGAGTTGGGGTGGACATGAAGGAAGGTATGTGAATGGAGGTAGAGGGAGTTCTTGTAACTCGTGTAGGTGTCCTGAGTCGGGGTGGACATGGAGGAAGGTGTGAGAGTGGAGGTAGAGGGAGTGCTTGTACCAGGTGTAGGTGTGCTGAGTTGGGGTGGACATGGAGGGAGGTGTGGGAGTGAAGGAAGAGGGAGAGCTTGTACCAGGTGTAGGTGTGCTGAGTTGGGGTGTGTAGGAAAGTACCATATTGCCTGGCATGTTACCCCCATTTTTCACTGTATATATGTTGTTTTAGTTGTATGTGTCACTGGGACCCTGGTAACCCAGGGCCCCAGTGCTCATAAGTGTGCCTGAATGTGTTACCTGTGTAGTGACTAACTGTCTCACTGAGGCTCTGCTAATCAGAACCTCAGTGGTTATGCTCTCTCATTTCTTTCCAAATTGTCACTGACAGGCTAGTGACCATTTTTACCAATTTACATTGGCTTACTGGAACACCCTTATAATTCCCTAGTATATGGTACTGAGGTACCCAGGGTATTGGGGTTCCAGGAGATCCCTATGGGCTGCAGCATTTCTTTTGCCACCCATAGGGAGCTCTGACAAATCTTACACAGGCCTGCCACTGCAGCCTGAGTGAAATAACGTCCACGTTATTTCACAGCCATTTTACACTGCACTTAAGTAACTTATAAGTCACCTATATGTCTAACCTTTACCTGGTAAAGGTTAGGTGCAAAGTTACTTAGTGTGAGGGCACCCTGGCACTAGCCAAGGTGCCCCCACATTGTTCAGAGCCAATTCACTGAACTTTGTGAGTGCGGGGACACCATTACACGTGTGCACTACATATAGGTCACTACCTATATGTAGCTTCACCATGGTAACTCCGAATATGGCCATGTAACATGTCTATGATCATGGAATTGCCCCCTCTATGCCATCCTGGCATTGTTGGTACAATTCCATGATCCCAGTGGTCTGTAGCACAGACCCTGGTACTGCCATACTGCCCTTCCTGGGGTTTCTCTGCAGCTGCTGCTGCTGCCAACCCCTCAGACAGGCAGCTGCCCTCCTGGGGTCCAGCCAGGCCTGGCCCAGGATGGCAGAACAAAGAACTTCCTCTGAGAGAGGGTGTGACACCCTCTCCCTTTGGAAAATGGTGTGAAGGCAGGGGAGGAGTAGCCTCCCCCAGCCTCTGGCAATGCTTTGTTGGGCACAGATGTGCCCAATTCTGCATAAGCCAGTCTACACCGGTTCAGGGACCCCTTAGCCCCTGCTCTGGCGCGAAACTGGACAAAGGAAAGGGGAGTGACCACTCCCCTGACCTGCACCTCCCCTGGGAGGTGTCCAGAGCTCCTCCAGTGTGCTCCAGACCTCTGCCATCTTGGAAACAGAGGTGCTGCTGGCACACTGGACTGCTCTGAGTGGCCAGTGCCACCAGGTGACGTCAGAGACCCCTTGTGATAGGCTCCTTCAGGTGTTAGTAGCCTTTCCTCTCTCCTAGGTAGCCAAACCCTCTTTTCTGGCTATTTAGGGTCTCTGTCTCTGGGGAAACTTTAGATAACGAATGCATGAGCTCAGCCGAGTTCCTCTGCATCTCCCTCTTCACCTTCTGATAAGGAATCGACCGCTGACCGCGCTGGAAGCCTGCAAACCTGCAACATAGTAGCAAAGACGACTACTGCAACTCTGTAACGCTGATCCTGCCGCCTTCTCGACTGTTTTCCTGCTTGTGCATGCTGTGGGGGTAGTCTGCCTCCTCTCTGCACCAGAAGCTCCGAAGAAATCTCCCGTGGGTCGACGGAATCTTCCCCCTGCAGCCGCAGGCACCAAAAAGCTGCATCTCCGGTCCCTTGGGTCTCCTCTCAGCACGACGAGCGAGGTCCCTCGAATCCAGCGACACCGTCCAAGTGACCCCCACATTCCAGTGACTCTTCAGCCCAAGTTTGGTGGAGGTAAGTCCTTGCCTCACCTCGCTGGGCTGCATTGCTGAGAACCGCGACTTTGCAAGCTTCTCCGGCCCCTGTGCACTTCCGGCGGAAATCCTGTGTGCACAGCCAAGCCTGGGTCCACGGCACTCTAACCTGCATTGCACGACTTTCTAAGTTGGTCTCCGGCGACGTGGGACTCCTTTGTGCAACTTCGGCGAGCACCGTTTCACGCATCCTCGTAGTGCCTGTTTCTGGCACTTCTCCAGGTGCTACCTGCTTCAGTGAGGGCTCTTTGTCTTGCTCGACGTCCCCTCTCTCTGCAGGTCCAATTGGCGACCTCCTGGTCCCTCCTGGGCCCCAGCAGCGTCCAAAAACGCCAAATGCACGATTTGCGTGTAGCAAGGCTTGTTGGCGTCCATCCGGCGGGAAAACACTTCTGCACGACTCTCCAAGGCGTGGGGGATCCATCCTCCAAAGGGGAAGTCTCTAGCCCTTGTCGTTCCTGCAGTATTCACAGTTCTTCAGCCTAGTAAGAGCTTCTTTGCACCAACCGCTGGCATTTCTTGGGCATCTGCCCATCTCCGAGCTGCTTGTGACTTTTGGACTTGGTCCCCTTGTTCCACAGGTACCTTCCGACAGGAATCCATCGTTGTTGCATTGCTGATTTGTGTTTTCCTTGCATTCTCCCTCTAACACGACTATTTTGTCCTTAGGGGAACTTTGGTGCACTTTGCACTCACTTTTCAGGGTCTTGGGGAGGGTTATTTTTCTAACTCTCACTATTTTCTAATAGTCCCAGCGACCCTCTACAAGGTCACATAGGTTTGGGGTCCATTCGTGGTTCGCATTCCACTTCTGGAGTATATGGTTTGTGTTGCCCCTATCCCTATGTTTCCCCATTGCATCCTATTGTAACTATACATTGTTTGCACTGTTTTCTAAGACTATACTGCATATTTTTGCTATTGTGTATATATATCTTGTGTATATTTCCTATCCTCTCACTGAGGGTACACTCTAAGATACTTTGGCATATTGTCATAAAAATAAAGTACCTTTATTTTTAGTATAACTGTGTATTGTGTTTTCTTATGATATTGTGCATATGACACTAAGTGGTACTGTAGTAGCTTCACACGTCTCCTAGTTCAGCCTAAGCTGCTCTGCTAAGCTACCATTATCTATCAGCCTAAGCTGCTAGACACCCTATACACTAATAAGGGATAACTGGGCCTGGTACAAGGTGCAAGTACCCCTTGGTACTCACTACAAGCCAGTCCAGCCTCCTACATTGGTGGCAGCGGTGGGATAAGTGCTTTGAGACTACTTACCACTCTTGTCATTGTACTTTTCATAAGAGAAAAATATACAAAACAAGGTCAGTGTATATACACATAGCCAAAAAGTTTTGCATTTCCTCTTTTCACTCTTTTCTAAGTGCTGAAAAGTACTTCTAAACTTTCAAAAAGTTCTTAAAAGTTTAAAAAGTTTTTTTCTGTCTTTCCAAAAAGTTCTGAAAACTTTTTTCTCTTTGTCTATCACTTTAACTCTCTCTAAAAAATGTCTGGCACAGGCCAAAAAGTTGAACTGTCCAAACTTGCATATGATCACCTTAGCTGGAAAGGAGCAAGGAGTCTCTGCATAGAGAGAGGTTTGAGTGTAGGGAAGAATCCTTCTTTAGAACTGTTAATTAATATGCTTAGAGTACAGGATAAGGCCATAAGTGCCCAATCTGTAGAAAAAGTAGCTAATGGTTCTCAATCTGATCCAGGGACTCCCCCAGGAAAAGGTTCAGGAAAGAAACTTCTCAGCCTGCCCATTACTAGACAGTCTAGCATAGTTGGTACAGAGGTTGAATCACACCATACTGATGGTGTGCTCTCACATTATACTGGTAGCCAAGCTGTTAGGGTGCCCTCTGTAAGGGACAGGTCTCCTTCTGTTCATTCCCAGCATACCTCTGTATCTAGAAATGTCCCTCCCACCCACCCTGATGACAGATTGTTAGAAAGGGAGCTCAATAGATTGAGAGTGGAGCAAACCAGACTGAAGCTCAAGAAGCAACAGCTGGATTTGGATAGACAGTCTTTAGAAATAGAGAGGGAAAGACAGAAGATGGGTTTAGATACCCATGGTGGCAGCAGCAGTATTCCCCATAGTCATCCTGCAAAAGAGCATGATTCCAGGAATCTGCATAAGATAGTTCCCCCTTACAAGGAGGGGGATGACATTAACAAGTGGTTTGCTGCACTTGAGAGGGCCTGTGCTGTACAGGATGTCCCTCAAAAGCAGTGGGCTGCTATCCTATGGCTATCATTTACTGGAAAAGGTAGGGATAGGCTCCTTACTGTAAAAGAAAATGATGCTAACAATTTCCAAGTTCTTAAGAATGCACTCCTGGATGGTTAAGCTTAACCACTGAACAGTACAGGATAAAGTTCAGAGATACCAAAAAGGAGTCTTCACAAGACTGGGTTGATTTCATTGACCAGGCAGTGAAGGCCTTGGAGGGGTGGTTACATGGCAGTAAAGTTACTGATTATGACAGCCTGTATAACCTGATCCTGAGAGAGCATATTCTTAATAATTGTGTGTCTGATTTGTTGCACCAATACTTGGTGGACTCTGATCTGACCTCTCCCCAAGAATTGGGAAAGAAGGCAGACAAATGGGTCAGAACAAGAGTGAACAGAAAAGTTCATACAGGGGGTGACAAAGATGGCAACAAAAAGAAGGATGGTAAGTCTTCTGACAAGGGTGGGGACAAATCTGAAAATGAGTCTTCATCAGGCCCACAAAAACACTCTGGTGGGGGTGGTGGGCCCAAATCCTCCTTTAATCAGAACAAGGAAAAGAAACCATGGTGCTATTTATGTAAGATAAAAGGCCATTGGACAACAGATCCCAGTTGTCCAAAGAAAGGCACCACAGCTCCTACCACTACAACCCCTACTGCTACACCTAGTGTCCCTACTAATAGCAGTGGTGGTGGGAGCAAACCTACTAATAGCCAATCCAAGGGAGTAGCTGGGCTCACTTTTGGTAATTTAGTTGGGGTTGGTCTGATTAGGGAGACCACAGAGGCTACTTTAGTCTCTGAAGGGGCTATTGACTTAGCCACTTTGGTTGCTTGCCCCCATAACTTGGAGAAGTACAAGCAACTAACCCTAATAAATGGTGTTGAGGTCCAGGCCTACAGGGACACAGGTGCCAGTGTCACAATGGTGATTGAGAAACTGGTGCACCCTGAACAACACATACTTGGACACCAGTACCAAGTAACCGATGCTCACAACATAACACAAAGCCACCCCATGGCTGTTGTAAATCTCAACTGGGGGGGGGTATCTGGTCCAAAGAAAGTTGTGGTAGCTTCAGATTTACCTGTAGACTGTCTATTAGGGAACGATTTGGAGACATCAGCTTGGTCAGATGTGGAGTTGGAGGCCCATGCAGCAATGCTGGGCATCCCAGGGCATATTTTTGCTTTGACAAGGGCTCAGGCCAAAAAGCAAAAAGGACAGGGAAGCTTGGATCCTGGAACAATGGACCAAGTGCTCCCTAAAGCTAGGGCTAGTAGAAGCAAACCACTTCCTACTATCCCTCCCTCTACAGTGGATTCTACTTCTGAGGAAGAAGAATTCCCTCCCTGTGCAGAACCTACACCAGAGGAGCTGGAAGCAGACACTGCTGAGCTTTTGGGTGAAGGGGGGCCTGCCAGAGAGGAGCTGAGTGTGGCACAGCAAACCTGTCCCACATTAGAGGGTCTCAGACAGCAAGCTGTCAAACAGGCTAATGGGGATGTCAGTGACTCACACAGAGTTTACTGGGAGGACAACCTCTTGTACACTGAGCATAGGGATCCTAAACCTGGAGCTGCCAGGAGATTAGTGATTCCTCAGGAGTACAGAAAGTTCCTCCTAACACTGGCACATGACATTCCCTTAGCTGGGCACCTGGGTCAAATGAAAACTTGGGACAGATTGGTACCACTGTTTCATTGGCCTAGGATGTCTGAGGACACAAAAGAATTTTGTAAGTCCTGTGAAACCTGTCAAGCCAGTGGCAAGACAGGTGGCACTCCAAAGGCACCCCTTATCCCACTGCCTGTGGTTGGGGTTCCCTTTGAAAGGGTAGGGGTTGACATAGTTGGCCCCCTTGACCCTCCTACTGCTTCAGGCAATAGGTTTATCTTAGTGGTAGTGGACCATGCCACAAGATATCCTGAAGCTATTCCTTTAAGGACCACTACAGCTCCTGCAGTGGCAAAGGCCCTCCTGGGAATATTTTCCAGGGTGGGCTTCCCAAAGGAAGTAGTATCAGACAGGGGAAGTAATTTCATGTCTGCATACTTAAAGGCCATGTGGAAGGAGTGTGGTGTAACTTACAAGTTCACAACACCCTATCATCCACAAACAAATGGACTGGTGGAGAGATTTAATAAAACTCTCAAAGGCATGATTATGGGACTCCCTGAAAAACTCCGCAGGAGATGGGATATCCTTCTACCATGCCTCCTTTTTGCCTACAGGGAGGTACCCCAGAAAGGAGTGGGCTTCAGCCCCTTTGAACTTCTTTTTGGACACCCTGTTAGGGGTCCACTCACACTTGTAAAGGAGGGTTGGGAACAACCTTTAAAAGCTCCTAAGCAGGATATTGTGGATTATGTACTTGGCCTCAGATCAAGGATGGCTGAGTACATGAAAAAGGCCAGTAAAAACCTTCAGGCCAGCCAAGAGCTCCAGAAGCAATGGCATGATCAGAAGGCTGTTTTGGTTCAGTACCAACCAGGGCAGAAAGTGTGGGTCTTGGAGCCTGTGGCCCCAAGAGCACTCCAAGATAAATGGAGTGGACCCCACACAATTGTTAAAAAGAAGGGTGAAGTCACCTACTTGGTTGACTTAGGCACTGCCAGGAGTCCCCTTAGGGTGCTCCATGTCAACCGCCTGAAACCCTACTATGACAGGGCTGATCTCACCCTGCTCATGGCAACAGATGAGGGACAGGAAGAAGACAGTGATCCTCTACCTGATCTCTTCTCTTCCACAGAACAAGATGCTCTTGTGGAAGGTGTAGTTTTGGCTGATTGTCTTACTGCTGAGCAGAAAGATAATTGCATAAATCTCCTAGGACAATTTTCAGAACTCTTCTCCATTGTGCCAGGCACCACTTCTTGGTGTGAGCACACTATAGATACTGGAGACAGTTTACCTGTCAAAAGTAAGATCTATAGGCAGCCTGACCATGTCAGGGACTGCATAAAGCAAGAAGTTCAGAAGATGTTGGAACTAGGAGTGGTTGAGCACTCTGACAGTCCATGGGCTTCTCCTGTGGTACTGGTACCAAAACCCAATTCTAAAGATGGAAAGAAAGAAATGCGGTTTTGTGTAGACTATAGAGGTCTCAACTTGGTAACCAAAACTGATGCTCACCCTATACCCAGGGCAGATGAGCTCATAGATACACTGGCATCTGCCAAGTATCTAAGCACTTTTGATTTGACTGCAGGGTATTGGCAGATCAAAATGTCAGAAGATGCTAAACCTAAGACTGCATTTTCTACCATTGGAGGACATTACCAGTTTACTGTAATGCCTTTTGGTTTGAAAAATGCACCTGCCACTTTTCAGAGGTTGGTGAACACAGTCCTGCAAGGGCTGGAAGCTTTCAGTGCAGCATATTTGGATGATATAGCTGTCTTTAGCTCCAGCTGGGATGATCACCTGGTCCACCTTTGGAAAGTTTTGGAGGCCCTGCAAAAGGCAGGCCTCACTATCAAGGCTTCAAAGTGCCAGATAGGGCAGGGTAAGGTGGTTTATCTGGGACACCTTGTTGGTGGGGAACAGATTGCACCACTTCAGGGGAAAATCCAAACTATTATTGATTGGGTTCCCCCTACCACTCAGACTCAGGTGAGAGCCTTCCTAGGCCTCACTGGGTATTACAGGAGGTTCATTAAGAACTATGGCTCCATTGCAGCCCCTCTTAATGACCTCACATCCAAGAAAATGCCTAAAAAGGTATTATGGACAGCAAACTGTCAGAAAGCTTTTGAGGAGCTGAAGCAGGCCATGTGCTCTGCATCTGTCCTGAAAAGCCCTTGTTACTCTAAAAAATTCTATGTCCAAACTGATGCATCTGAATTAGGAGTAGGGGCAGTCCTATCACAACTTA
Source organism: Pleurodeles waltl (assembly GCF_031143425.1). Lineage (NCBI taxonomy): Eukaryota > Metazoa > Chordata > Amphibia > Caudata > Salamandridae > Pleurodeles > Pleurodeles waltl. The sequence goes on from NC_090440.1 coordinate 19,646,050, forward strand.
ATTCTGAGGGCCAGGATCAACCTGTTGCTTTTATTAGTAGAAGGTTGACCCCTAGAGAAAAGCGTTGGTCTGCCATTGAGAGGGAGGCCTTTGCTGTGGTCTGGGCTCTGAAGAAGTTGAGGCCATACCTGTTTGGCACTCACTTCATTGTTCAGACAGACCACAAACCTCTACTTTGGCTAAAACAAATGAAAGGTGAAAATCCTAAATTGTTGAGGTGGTCCATATCCCTACAGGGAATGGACTATACAGTGGAACATAGACCTGGGAGTAGCCACTCCAATGCAGATGGACTCTCCAGATATTTCCACTTAGACAATGAAGACTCATCAGGTAATGGCTAGTCTTATTGTCCTTCGTTTGGGGGGGGGTTGTGTAGGAAAGTACCATCTTGCCTGGCATGTTACCCCCATTTTTCACTGTATATATGTTGTTTTAGTTGTATGTGTCACTGGGACCCTGGTAACCCAGGGCCCCAGTGCTCATAAGTGTGCCTGAATGTGTTACCTGTGTAGTGACTAACTGTCTCACTGAGGCTCTGCTAATCAGAACCTCAGTGGTTATGCTCTCTCATTTCTTTCCAAATTGTCACTGACAGGCTAGTGACCATTTTTACCAATTTACATTGGCTTACTGGAACACCCTTATAATTCCCTAGTATATGGTACTGAGGTACCCAGGGTATTGGGGTTCCAGGAGATCCCTATGGGCTGCAGCATTTCTTTTGCCACCCATAGGGAGCTCTGACAAATCTTACACAGGCCTGCCACTGCAGCCTGAGTGAAATAACGTCCACGTTATTTCACAGCCATTTTACACTGCACTTAAGTAACTTATAAGTCACCTATATGTCTAACCTTTACCTGGTAAAGGTTAGGTGCAAAGTTACTTAGTGTGAGGGCACCCTGGCACTAGCCAAGGTGCCCCCACATTGTTCAGAGCCAATTCACTGAACTTTGTGAGTGCGGGGACACCATTACACGCGTGCACTACATATAGGTCACTACCTATATGTAGCTTCACCATGGTAACTCCGAATATGGCCATGTAACATGTCTATGATCATGGAATTGCCCCCTCTATGCCATCCTGGCATTGTTGGTACAATTCCATGATCCCAGTGGTCTGTAGCACAGACCCTGGTACTGCCATACTGCCCTTCCTGGGGTTTCTCTGCAGCTGCTGCTGCTGCCAACCCCTCAGACAGGCAGCTGCCCTCCTGGGGTCCAGCCAGGCCTGGCCCAGGATGGCAGAACAAAGAACTTCCTCTGAGAGAGGGTGTGACACCCTCTCCCTTTGGAAAATGGTGTGAAGGCAGGGGAGGAGTAGCCTCCCCCAGCCTCTGGAAATGCTTTGTTGGGCACAGATGTGCCCAATTCTGCATAAGCCAGTCTACACCGGTTCAGGGACCCCTTAGCCCCTGCTCTGGCGCGAAACTGGACAAAGGAAAGGGGAGTGACCACTCCCCTGACCTGCACCTCCCCTGGGAGGTGTCCAGAGCTCCTCCAGTGTGCTCCAGACCTCTGCCATCTTGGAAACAGAGGTGCTGCTGGCACACTGGACTGCTCTGAGTGGCCAGTGCCACCAGGTGACGTCAGAGACTCCTTGTGATAGGCTCCTTCAGGTGTTAGTAGCCTTTCCTCTCTCCTAGGTAGCCAAACCCTCTTTTCTGGCTATTTAGGGTCTCTGTCTCTGGGGAAACTTTAGATAACGAATGCATGAGCTCAGCCGAGTTCCTCTGCATCTCCCTCTTCACCTTCTGATAAGGAATCGACCGCTGACCGGGCTGGAAGCCTGCAAACCTGCAACATAGTAGCAAAGACGACTACTGCAACTCTGTAACGCTGATCCTGCCGCCTTCTCGACTGTTTTCCTGCTTGTGCATGCTGTGGGGGTAGTCTGCCTCCACTCTGCACCAGAAGCTCCGAAGAAATCTCCCGTGGGTCGACGGAATCTTCCCCCTGCAACCGCAGGCACCAAAAAGCTGCATCTCCGGTCCCTTGGGTCTCCTCTCAGCACGACGAGCGAGGTCCCTCGAATCCAGCGACACCGTCCAAGTGACCCCCACAGTCCAGTGACTCTTCAGCCCAAGTTTGGTGGAGGTAAGTCCTTGCCTCACCTCGCTGGGCTGCATTGCTGAGAACCGCGACTTTGCAAGCTTCTCCGGCCCCTGTGCACTTCCGGCGGAAATCCTGTGTGCACAGCCAAGCCTGGGTCCACGGCACTCTAACCTGCATTGCACGACTTTCTAAGTTGGTCTCCGGCGACGTGGGACTCCTTTGTGCAACTTCGGCGAGCACCGTTTCACGCATCCTCGTAGTGCCTGTTTCTGGCACTTCTCCGGGTGCTACCTGCTTCAGTGAGGGCTCTTTGTCTTGCTCGACGTCCCCTCTCTCTGCAGGTCCAATTGGCGACCTCCTGGTCCCTCCTGGGCCCCAGCAGCGTCCAAAAACGCCAAACGCACGATTTGCGTGTAGCAAGGCTTGTTGGCGTCCATCCGGCGGGAAAACACTTCTGCACGACTCTCCAAGGCGTGGGGGATCCATCCTCCAAAGGGGAAGTCTCTAGCCCTTGTCGTTCCTGCAGTATTCACAGTTCTTCAGCCTAGTAAGAGCTTCTTTGCACCAACCGCTGGCATTTCTTGGGCATCTGCCCATCTCCGAGCTGCTTGTGACTTTTGGACTTGGTCCCCTTGTTCCACAGGTACCTTCCGACAGGAATCCATCGTTGTTGCATTGCTGATTTGTGTTTTCCTTGCATTCTCCCTCTAACACGACTATTTTGTCCTTAGGGGAACTTTGGTGCACTTTGCACTCACTTTTCAGGGTCTTGGGGAGGGTTATTTTTCTAACTCTCACTATTTTCTAATAGTCCCAGCGACCCTCTACAAGGTCACATAGGTTTGGGGTCCATTCGTGGTTCGCATTCCACTTCTGGAGTATATGGTTTGTGTTGCCCCTATCCCTATGTTTCCCCATTGCATCCTATTGTAACTATACATTGTTTGCACTGTTTTCTAAGACTATACTGCATATTTTTGCTATTGTGTATATATATCTTGTGTATATTTCCTATCCTCTCACTGAGGGTACACTCTAAGATACTTTGGCATATTGTCATAAAAATAAAGTACCTTTATTTTTAGTATAACTGTGTATTGTGTTTTCTTATGATATTGTGCATATGACACTAAGTGGTACTGTAGTAGCTTCACACGTCTCCTAGTTCAGCCTAAGCTGCTCTGCTAAGCTACCATTATCTATCAGCCTAAGCTGCTAGACACCCTATACACTAATAAGGGATAACTGGGCCTGGTACAAGGTGCAAGTACCCCTTGGTACTCACTACAAGCCAGTCCAGCCTCCTACAGGGTGGACATGGAGGGAGGTGCAGGAGTGAAAGTCAAGGGAGTGCTTGTAACTGGTGTAGGTGTGCTGAGTTGGGGTGGACATGGAGGAACGTGTGGGAGTGGATGAAGAGGGAGTGCTTGTACCAGGTGTAGGTGTGCTGAGTCGAGGTGGACATGGAGGAAGGTGTGGGAGTGGAGGTAGAGGGAGTGCTTCTAACTGGTGTAGGTGTGCTGAGTCGGGGTGGACATGGAGGAAGGTGTGGGAGTGGAGGTAGAGGAAGTGCCTGTAACAGGTGTAGGTGTGCTGAGTTGGGGTGGACATGAAGGAAGGTATGTGAATGGAGGTAGAGGGAGTTCTTGTAACTCGTGTAGGTGTCCTGAGTCGGGGTGGACATGGAGGAAGGTGTGAGAGTGGAGGTAGAGGGAGTGCTTGTACCAGGTGTAGGTGTGCTGAGTTGGAGTGGACATGGAGGAAGGTGTGGGAGTGGAGGTAGAGGGAGTTGAAGAACCAGAACCTTATGGGCCTGGCGGCGCAGGGTACGCCTAAAATCTCCTTGGATTCACCTGCCTCAACTAACAGAGACACGGGACACTCTGTCAGGCGTAAAAGATCAGATTTTATTAGCTGCAGCTAGTACAGTTGTCCAAGAAGTACACAAGGTATGTTCTCAGGAGACTGCCACTTTACTTTGTGGCGCACAATCTTATATACCGTATAAAAACCATTTATTAACTACATACACTCCCAGAACACATAGAAAGGAGCCAGTAAGAATAATGTAAAGATAGAACAGAGCCAATAGAAATGTCGGAAAACAAGACAGCACCAATAGAAGGAATTGGAAAACAAAGTATCAAGTGACTTAAGGTTGCCTCCCCTCCAGCTGTGTTTGTCACCCCTCCCTTGAACTAATTCATTAACCGATCCACAACGAAGTTGCATGTGGTGTGATAAGTTTGTGTGCGTTTGGAGGACAGTTGTGAAATGAGAGAATACTAGCAAAGGACAGCGAAGGCCAGACGATAAGATAAGATCGGCGGAGAATAGTGTGAGCCTACAGATAGTTGAAACAAGGATTAGAAAACCAGACAGGGATTAGTGTACACGGTCAGACCTTAATACCAGCCTTGTAAAGATAGAGGCAGAAGGCTGTTTTGAACACCATGTTGCAGAATAAGCAGAAAAGGCAGAATGGACTTCGTTCGCTGTGCTGCCTGAGTGAAGGCAACATAAAATGGCGGCGGGCCACAAAATGGCGGGTCGATACGATCGTATTAAAAATCGAATTTCCTCAGACCCTCCTTTTGCCAGAACTCAGGCAAGATACACAAACTCATGTTAATCTGAGTCGATGTCTATGGCCATGAGGTCATCAAGCTGTTGCTGTACCATCATTTTGATATTCTCTGCTCTTTGTGACTTGGGTTTGGGAATACATGCAGTAGCACATAGGTTGCAGATGGCAGGACCGCAGTGCATACAAAGACAACAAGAGAATATAAAAGCTAAAATTACTCCAAAGAATGTCAATACCTTCCAACCCCATTTGGACAGTAATCCCCAAAACCACTCTGAAAAGGACCAATCTCCTTCGTCCTGATGAATCGACTCGGAGATTATGTGTAACTTAGAGATAGCTTGGTATACTGTCGGAGCGTCATTAGGTATGAAAATACAGCAACTTGATCCGATCAATTTGCATACTCCACCACGGTCCGCAAGAACAAAGTCTAAGGCAACACGGTTCTGCAAGGTCATAAGACGATCAGCCTGTAGTTCAGCTGTAATGTTACTTAAAGCTCCTACAGTGATGTCTATGGTGGTTTCTATGACACGAACCAATTGCCTTATATTTCTGCTGTTGGCCATTGGACCCCAGAAGGGAAGAAATCCTTTGAGGAAATCTCCTCCCTCTTGTCCTGCTGTGTCTTTCGAATCCACAATCCCTCTGCCATATCTATTTTTATGATGGTTCGCAGGAGCGGTGTATGTAGGGGGAAGAAGAAAGGCTATATAACAAGTACCAGAGAAATCAGCTGGCAACCATGTATAAGCCCTATCGTGGCAAACGAAGTATGTACCTTGAGATGGTACTAACGGCAGTGAATTCAGGGCTGAATAAACATATGTATGGGAACATAAACTTTCTCTTTGTCCGGTGTTTGGAGTTCTACCATTTATTTGCAGACAGAAATTTCCTTGTTGGGGTATGACCCGTATCGGAGGAGATTTTCCTTGCTTAACCTTATCATTGAGGCTGGAAATGTAATTAGTTATGTTCCAATTGGTATATGCTTTTCTTTCATCTATGGAAGCTTCACTTTTTTCCATGATTTTAGCCATAGCTACCATTCCCTTTATCAATAAACTATGACTGAAATTTGAACCAACACTATGTGAACTGACAGGTTGTTTAATTTTACTTTGATATGCATTATTGAAAATGACAAAATAAGCCCAAGCGGAACCTTCATAGGAGAATGGAAGAACTAAATATGGCATTCCTTTTTCTACCGTATGTGGTATGAGTCCACACACCCAACAGTCAGTTGTATTGATCACTAACTGATGTTGATGTAACAACTGGACGAAGGAATTGTTAAAGTATTCAGTTCTTCTGATGAGTTCATGCTGGGGAAGAGTGTGAAATAGGTGCGGAGAGATAGTAGAAGAAGATGTAGAGGTAGGAGAAGAGACAACTTTTTGCTGCAGAGTAATAATGATCCAGTTTTCAGATGCCAAAAGAATACACGACAATATAATGACGCATAGAGCAATACTACAACGACTATATATTTCTTTACAATTATTCTTTACATTTTTACTTTCTCTTTTATCTAATGTAGCCTCCATCTTTCTAAGTGGATGCTCACGGCAATCTTCCTCAATCACTGTAGTCACGATTATCTACCGTCCTATGACACTGTGAGGTCCTGCAGGCCTATTGCCACTTACTCAGGTCGTAACTAAGACTCCTACCGTGACCCTGCAACCGGGATAGAGTACTACATAGGAGAGAAATTTACAAGTTCTTTGGTCTTGGTCTCAAATTATAGCGTTCCTGTCCAGAGGCAGTCTGGTTTTGAAACAATGTTCCTGGATTTGTCGTGTTCAAGCGACGATGCGATGGTATTGCTTCTTGAAGGATGTCGTCGTCCTCTTTCTCAGAAAGTGTTCCAATTAGACGCGCATCACTGAATGGTACAAATTGCAGAACTTTCTCACTTTCAGAGTCACTGATGCCTCTACGGACCCACTGATCGAAAGGCAAGGGCAAAGGCACTTTCTTGCAGTGCACGGCATGCACCCAGTTTTTCTTTCCTTCGACTTTAACTGCTGTTCTTGTGGTCAAAAGAACCAGGCGTGGCTCTCTCCATCTGGGCTCCAAATTTCTCTGTCGTTGGAAATTTTTCGTGCAGACCCAGTCACCTGGTCGGATGGAATGACCTGGGTCTGTGGAAGCCTCTGGTAGAGCACTCTGAACCTGTTGATGAAGAACACGCAATTTAGTTGTAAGGTCATGCAAGTAGTCAATCAACATCGGGTATGGCAAGTCTGAGTATTTCTTAGGGCGAGGAACTCCCCATACATTAGCTGGGCGACCAAATATCACTTCGTAAGGGCTAAGCCCCAAACGAGAGTGTACTGCTGTTCTGGTGGACAGAAGAGCCAATGGTAAAGCATCAGGCCAATTAAGTCCTGTGCTAGCTTGCACCTTAGCAATTTTAAGCTTCAAGGTTCCATTGTAGCATTCTACTAAACCAGCCGACTGTGGGTGATTCGCCGCGTGGAACTTCTGTTTTATGCCAAGACCTGCACAAACTTTTTGCATGACTTGACCCACAAATTCGCTCCCATTGTCACTCCAGACAATGCGCGGCAAACCAAACCTAGGGAAGAATTCTTTCAAAAGTATTTTGGCAGTTGATAAAGCAGTATTGTCCTTCAGAGGGTAGGCTTCTACCCATCTAGAAAAAGCACATACTACCACCAGAACATATTTGAGGTTGTTGCATCGTTCCATGTGAATATAATCGATCTGCAACACCTCAAATGGATATGTTGGAGGAGCAAAATGACCTGCTGGAGTTGGGGTTCCCTTTCCCGGATTGTACATCAAGCAAACAATACAATGTTTTACTACATTATTTGCACACTTTGGGATCCCCTCATTTTGCCACACTGGAGCCAGAAGTTTAAATATTCCTTTTGCACTTAGGTGAGCTGGACCATGTGCCATAGTAACTACAGGTAGTACATAAGCATCTGGTAACAGCCAACGTTGATGTTCTGATAATTCAACCCAACATCCCATCTCATCTAACATTCCTGTACTTTCCTTCCACTTTCTCAACTCATTCTCCGTAGCCTCTCCTTGAATTGATTTCACACTCTCTACTGTATCTTCACACATTCCCTTTTCTCTTACGCAGTTTGCGGGACCTGCAACATACATTCGACTTGTGTTGTCTCTGGCTGTCTTTTTCGCTACCTCATCTGCAAATGCATTTCCTCGATCAACATCGTCCACAATCTTTTTGTGTGCACTACACTTCACGATCGCTATCTGAGTAGGCATTGTAAGTGACTCAAGAAGTTCAGTCACTAATTGACCATGTTGTATCTTAGTACCATGGGAAGTAAAGAATCCTCTTTCCTTCCATAAACGCCCAAAGTTAAACGCTACACCAAAAGCGTATTGGCTATCAGTGTACACGTTTACTCTTTTTCCTTTGGATAACACACACGCTCTAGTTAAGGCTATCAATTCAGCTGCCTGAGCTGAATTATGTCTAATGCGTGCTGTCTCCACAATCGTATGCAAAGTAGTAATAGCGTAGGCTGAAACTGTATCTCCATTCGGGAGCTTGAAACAAGAACCATCTACCCATAGTGTTCCATCTGGATTCACCAATGGCGTGTCTTTTAGGTCAATTCTACCCTTAGTCTCTTCTTCAGTACGGAGAAAACAATCATGCTGTTCAGAGACATCTCTCTCTTCTGGAAGAGGCAACAAAGTAGCTGGATTCAGGGTATTACATCGTTTGATGTGTATGTGACTAGCCAAAAGCGTCAGCTCATATCCGGACAACCGAGCACTCGTAAGATGCTGCGTTTTTGTCCTATTTAGTAAAGTATCCACTGCATGTGGCACCATAACAATGAGAGTATTATCTAGCACTACTCCAGCAGACTGTCGAATAGAAATTGCTGCTGCCGCTGTCGCCTTAAGACAACTAGGCAATGCTTTAGCTACTGGATCTAACGTAGCTGAGAAATATGCGCATGGTCGCTGTTGATCTCCAAAACGCTGCGTTAAGACTGACAATGCACAACCCTCTCTTTCGTGGACATAGAGCGTAAAGGGCTTACTGTAATCAGGAGTACCCAATACAGGAGCAGAACACAAAGCAATACGCATATCAGTAAAACTCTTCTGACATTCGTCAGTCCACGGAAGAGGCTGAGGCGTATCTTTTAAAGTTAGCGCCAACAGCGGTTTAGCCAATAAAGAGAAACTCGGAATCCACTGTCTACAATAAGAAGTAATGCCCAAAAAAGCACGTACCTCTCTTTGTGTGGATGGCACTGACATTTGTGCAATTGCCTGAATTCGTTCGGGGGTCAATCGTCGTCCCTCCTTTGACAAGAGATGACCCAAATAAGTCACCTTGCGACAGACATATTGTAATTTAGAAGGAGAAACCTTGTGATTCAGATCAAACAAATGACGCAACAGTGCAACGGTCACGTTTTTGCAAATCTCCTCTGAATCAGCGGCAACTAATAAGTCATCCATGTACTGAATGAGAGCGGCACCGGACGATAAGGAAAAGGCATCAAGATGACATTTTAGAGCTTGACTGTAAATAGAGGGACTTTCACAATAACCTTGAGGTGCGCGTTTAAACCGGAAGCTTCGGCCTCCGAGGGAAAAACCAAAAATATCTCTACTCTCTTCGGCGATGGGAATACTAAAGAAAGCATTCTTTAGATCAATAACTGAAAACCAAGTCGCTGTAGAAGGTATCATCGTCAACAGAGCAGTGATATCTGGGACTACAGGAAACTGCGGTACGACAATCTTGTTTACCTCCCGAAGATCAATTACAAAACGATAAACAGGAGGCTGAGAAGGATCAGTGCGTTTAAGAACCGGAAGAACAGGACTGTTACATGTATTTCCTCTCGTTTCCTCAACCACACCCTTCTGAATCAAATCATGGACAATTTCCAGAAGTGCTTTCTCACCTTCAGTAGAGATTCTGTATTGCGGAATACGTGGCATTTCAGCATTGGGCTTAAGAGTAACAACATAAGGTGGGATCTCAAGACAACCAAAGTCATTCGGACCCGTAGCCCAAAGCGTTTCGGGAAGAGAAAGCAATTCAGGTGGGAATTGATCTTTTGATAAGTACATTGGACTAGTCATTTTCTGTCCTAGAGTGAGGTATACACCAGAAGGTGAACAATATATCGTAGCATGCATTCTTTTTAATAGATCTAAACCCAACAGATTTTCACCACAACCATTCGTCAGAAGAAGCGGAGCTTCTAAATCATAAGGGCCTATTGAAACAGGCAAAGGGCAAGAAACTGGATTGCGAACAGGGGCGCCAGAAAATCCTACAGATACATTCGTTAAGCCAGACAAAGGTGCGCCAGGGAGTTTAGAATGAATGATAGAGCTTCTCATGGCACCAGTATCTAAAAGAAATGGCTCTGAAACACCCATTGTAGTGACATTAACATAAGGTCCATTCTGATCCACTGGAATTGACGTAACCCCCTTACTTTGTCCATGGCTGTCCTATTCAAAATGAAGACTTTCATTCCCTCCTTCAATATACTGATCCTCACTGTAATACTGTGTAGACCTAACATTTTGCTGGTCAAAGTAATTTCCAGAATTTGGAGGAACAAAAGAACGCTGCTCTTGGGTTAACACACCTCGACCTCTACCTCTATTTGCTGACTGAAGACCACCACGACCTCGTGAAGCAGATGTTGCTCCATTACGCTGCAACAATGCCGGACAACTGTTCTTAAAATGATCTTCCTCCCTACAATAAGCACATTGATTGGGACCTAGCAAAGGTCTTGGAATGAATGGTTCAGGCTTTTGATACGACCTCTGAAACTGCGGAGGCTGTTGAAACTGAGGCTGAACATAACGAGGAGGATAAGCCTGTTGCAAGAGAACTTTAGTTTTTAATTCTTTCGTCTTTTTCTCTTGTTTTTCCCTTTCTTCTTTGTCTCTATTTTCATAATATTGTGCAGTAGCCAATATCTGGGCGGAAGAAGAAACTGCCCATGAACTCTCGGAGTCTTTTAGCTTGTGTGATAGTTCAGGAAGCAAGTTATATACGAACTTATCCACAAATAATCGCTGTCCCCCTTCTGTAGCCATATCTTGACCACTGTGATCAATGAATGTCTCCTCGAATCGGGTAAAGAAATCGGAAACACTTTCATCTTTCTTTTGTTTACATGCTGCTAGCTTATCCCAATTAACTCTCAAAGCAGGCATCATTGTTTTCATTAATGTAATAATCCTACCAGGGAGTTCTGAGATCAAAGCGTCGGGCTTTGCACCACCTACTTGACCTCTATCTGCGGCAATAATAGCGTTCCAATCGCCGCCTAATTCTTGAGCGTGATCCTCTCTACGAATTTTAGCCCATATTGTCTGTGGAACTACATTTCCCATCAACATGTCAATATCTGCTAGATTCATAGTACATGCATCAACTGTTTGTGACAACTCTTTATAGTAACCAGCAGGATTTTTGCGTGGATCTGGTAGTGACTGTTTAAGTGCTAAAACTTCAGACCTTTTCCAGGGGACATGTATCCATATGCGCTGAAAATGCGCAGGAATAGCTGGATTAGCACCTGCTGCTGCAACTTCTTCCTTCCATATTGGAGAAACCTCTCTCATGGGATAGTTTTTCAGTGCTGTCCTAACTGAAGGATCAGAATCAGGAAAAGTCTGTGAGAACAATAGGGATCTGAAAGAAATAAGTGTTCTGACAGCGTTTTCAACCTTAGGACCCACAATAAGTCCTTTGTCAAAGTCAGCCTGAACATCTAACAGATCCTGTGGGACCGAACCCAAATTCATATCCTCCCATTCTTTGGCGAGAGTATCGCACATAACTTTAAAAACATATCTCTGCGTAGGTGCATTCCATTGCAGAAAGGTGGACATAATATCAGACGTACTATATTGGGGACCCTTCTTGATCCATCTACAAGCAAGTGAGTCCAATTTTTCTCGCTCTTCGGAGTCTGGGAATTGACTACGAGACTGTCTTAGAGAAAAAGCTGGAGACACATTTAAAGCTTCAAAGAAAGGTGATAAGAGACCAGAGACAGTATCGGCAAATCGCTTACGCATAGATGGAGAATTTGACATAAGGATAGGGGACAAGGTATTAGGTGAATTAACTAAAGGAGCATTAGGAATTGCCAAAGGAGCAGAAGGCAAAGGAGTTAAAGGCAAAGCTGGCATAGGCAATACTTGAGGAGGCAAATGTGGAAAAGCTGGAGCAGGCGGAAGCACAACTGGCGGCTGAACAGGCTGTAACATCGGGGGTGCATTAGCACCTTGTACATAGGGCGGAGGCAATTTCAATAAGTGGGACATTAAGGAATCTTCCTCAAAATCTTTTCTCTTATCAAGGGAAGAGATAGGCAACGTCGGATAGCATTTATCTATTGCCATTCGATGCTGTCTGTCTGAAATTTCCATTGCATTATCTATTTCATCATCTTTGAATTGCTGAGCAGCCTGTATAATCGTCATTCCCTGTGTTTTCCTATCTCGTTTCGCTTGTTTAATTTCTCTCTGTTTGGCTTCCTTACGCCAAAGGCGAAAAGAGTCAAACATTGCCGGCCGGGCTTTTCTTTTAAATAACGTTGCTTCTAAATTATCTAGCACATCAGTTTCGAAACTACCATTTTCTGGCCATTTTAAAACACCATCTTTCTTTGTATATCGGGTCCATGTCTTATTAAAGGCAATAGGACCAACACCATGTTTAGAATAGAGCTCATATGTGGGAGTTCCAACCGAAGGAATCGGACAGGAGTCCTCAAGCTGGGAGTCCCTATTACAACCAAAGCAACAAAGTTTTCCAAACTTAGTCAGACCAGACATCTCACGATTTTTACTGGCTGTTCACAAACATCAAGGGGGTAAAACTTTCAGTTTACACAGCACAAATGCACTTACCCTTCGGCTTTGGCCACTGCAATGGCCAAATCTAAGGACCTAAGGACAAGACAAAGACCAAAATTTGTGGGCGCGACCCACCAAATACTTAACTAAGGATGTCTTCTTACACCAACAGAGGCCCGTCTATCGTCTCGCTTTACCATACATCATCAAAGAAAGGGCCAAGGCAGGGCGGCAGTCAGGGCAGCAGTCGTCAGTAGCCGTCAGGAAGGAGTAACCGCGCTGAAAAAGACCTTCGGACCACTTCGACATACAGGGGTCGCTTGACGTGGCTCGCGATTCCTCCAGAATTTTCTTGCGGGGTTCCTCACGACCTTCAGGCAGAACCGGTACCGCTGAAGCCGCCCCACGTTGGGCGCCAGTTGAAGAACCAGAACCTTATGGGCCTGGCGGCGCAGGGTACGCCTAAAATCTCCTTGGATTCACCTGCCTCAACTAACAGAGACACGGGACACTCTGTCAGGCGTAAAAGATCAGATTTTATTAGCTGCAGCTAGTACAGTTGTCCAAGAAGTACACAAGGTATGTTCTCAGGAGACTGCCACTTTACTTTGTGGCGCACAATCTTATATACCGTATAAAAACCATTTATTAACTACATACACTCCCAGAACACATAGAAAGGAGCCAGTAAGAATAATGTAAAGATAGAACAGAGCCAATAGAAATGTCGGAAAACAAGACAGCACCAATAGAAGGAATTGGAAAACAAAGTATCAAGTGACTTAAGGTTGCCTCCCCTCCAGCTGTGTTTGTCACCCCTCCCTTGAACTAATTCATTAACCGATCCACAACGAAGTTGCATGTGGTGTGATAAGTTTGTGTGCGTTTGGAGGACAGTTGTGAAATGAGAGAATACTAGCAAAGGACAGCGAAGGCCAGACGATAAGATAAGATCGGCGGAGAATAGTGTGAGCCTACAGATAGTTGAAACAAGGATTAGAAAACCAGACAGGGATTAGTGTACTCGGTCAGACCTTAATACCAGCCTTGTAAAGATAGAGGCAGAAGGCTGTTTTGAACACCATGTTGCAGAATAAGCAGAAAAGGCAGAATGGACTTCGTTCGCTGTGCTGCCTGAGTGAAGGCAACATAAAATGGCGGCGGGCCACAAAATGGCGGGTCGATACGATCGTATTAAAAATCGAATTTCCTCAGAGTGCTTGTGACGGGTGTAGGTGTGCTGAGTCGGGGTGGACATGGAGAAAGGTGCAGGAGTGGAGGTAGAGGGAGTGCTTGTAACTGGTGTAGGTGTGCTGAGTCAGGGTGGACATGGAGGAAGGTGTGGGAGTGGAGGTAGATGGAGTGCTTGTAACGGGCGTAGGTGTGCTGAGTCGGGGTGGACGTGGAGGAAGGTGTGGGAGTGGAGGTAGAGAGAGTGCTTGTACCAAGTGTAGGTGTGCTGAGTCGGGGTGGACATGGAGGGAGGTGCGGGAATATAGGTGGAGGGAGTGCTTGTAACTGGTGTAGGTGTGCTGAGTTGGGGTGGATGTGGAGGAAGGTTCAGGAGTGGAGGTAGTGCTTGTAACTGGTTTAGGTGTGCTGAGTCGGGTGGACATGGAGGAAGGTGCAGGAGTGGAGGTAGAGGGAGTGCTTGTAACAGGTGTAGGTTTACTGAGTCGGGGTGGACATGGAGGAAGGTGTGGGAGTGGAGGTAGAGGGAGAGCTTGTACCAGGTGTAGGTGTGCTGAGTTGGGGTGGACATGGGGGAAGGTGTGGGAGTGGAGGTAGAGGGAGTGTTTGTAACTGGTTTAGGTGTGCTGAGTTGGGGTGGACATGGGGGAAGGTGTGAGAGTGGAGCTAGAGGGAGTGCTTGTGACTGGTGTAGGTGTGCCGAGTCGGGGTGGACATGGAGGAAGGTGTGGGTGTGGAGGTAGAGGGAGTGCTTGTGACGGGTGTAGGTGTGCTGAGTCGGGGTGGACATGGAGGAAGGTGTGGGAGTGGAGGTAGAGGGAGTGCTTGTACCAAGTGTAGGTGTGCTGTGTCGGGGTGGACATGGAGGAAGGTGTGGCAGTGGAGGTAGAGGGTGTGCTTGTAACTGGTGTAGGTGTGCTGAGTAGGGGTGGACATGGAGGGAGGTGCGGGAGTGGAGGTGGAGGGAGTGCTTGTAACTGGTGTAGGTGCGCTGAGTCGGCGTGGACACGGAGGGAGGTGCTGGAGTGGAAGTAGAGGGAGTGCTTGTAACTGGTGTAGGTGTACTGAGTCGGGGTGGACATGGAGGAAGGTGAGGGAGTGGAAGTAGAGGGAGTGCTTGTAACAGGTGTAGGTGTACTGAGTCGGGGTGGAATGGAGGAAGGCGTGGGAGTGGAGGTAGAGGGAGAGCTTGTACCTGTAGGAAAGTACCATCTTGCCTGGCATGTTACCCCCATTTTTCACTGTATATATGTTGTTTTAGTTGTATGTGTCACTGGGACCCTGGTAACCCAGGGCCCCAGTGCTCATAAGTGTGCCTGAATGTGTTACCTGTGTAGTGACTAACTGTCTCACTGAGGCTCTGCTAATCAGAACCTCAGTGGTTATGCTCTCTCATTTCTTTCCAAATTGTCACTGACAGGCTAGTGACCATTTTTACCAATTTACATTGGCTTACTGGAACACCCTTATAATACCCTAGTATATGGTACTGAGGTACCCAGGGTATTGGGGTTCCAGGAGATCCCTATGGGCTGCAGCATTTCTTTTGCCACCCATAGGGAGCTCTGACAATTCTTACACAGGCCTGCCACTGCAGCCTGAATGAAATAACGTCCACGTTATTTCACAGCCATTTTACACTGCACTTAAGTAACTTATAAGTCACCTATAGGTCTAACCTTTACCTGGTAAAGGTTAGGTGCAAAGTTACTTAGTGTGAGGGCACCCTGGCACTAGCCAAGGTGCCCCCACATTGTTCAGAGCCAATTCACTGAACTTTGTGAGTGCGGGGACACCATTACACGCGTGCACTACATATAGGTCACTACCTATATGTAGCTTCACCATGGTAACTCCGAATATGGCCATGTAACATGTCTATGATCATGGAATTGCCCCCTCTATGCCATCCTGGCATTGTTTGTACAATTCCATGATCCCAGTGGTCTGTAGCACAGACCCTGGTACTGCCAGACTGCCCTTCCTGGGGGTTCTCTGCAGCTGCTGCTGCTGCCAACCCCTCAGACAGGCAGCTGCCCTCCTGGGGTCCAGCCAGGCCTGGCCCAGGATGGCAGAACAAAGAACTTCCTCTGAGAGAGGGTGTGACACCCTCTCCCTTTGGAAAATGGTGTGAAGGCAGGGGAGGAGTAGCCTCCCCCAGCCTCTGGAAATGCTTTGTTGGGCACAGATGTGCCCAATTCTGCATAAGCCAGTCTACACCGGTTCAGGGACCCCATAGCCCCTGCTCTGGCGTGAAACTGGACAAAGGAAAGGGGAGTGACCACTCCCCTGACCTGCACCTCCCCTGGGAGGTGTCCAGAGCTCCTCCAGTGTGCTCCAGACCTCTGCCATCTTGGAAACAGAGGTGCTGCTGGCACACTGGACTGCTCTGAGTGGCCAGTGCCACCAGGTGACGTCAGAGACTCCTTGTGATAGGCTCCTTCAGGTGTTAGTAGCCTTTCCTCTCTCCTAGGTAGCCAAACCCTCTTTTCTGGCTATTTAGGGTCTCTGTCTCTGGGGAAACTTTAGATAACGAATGCATGAGCTCAGCCGAGTTCCTCTGCATCTCCCTCTTCACCTTCTGATAAGGAATCGACCGCTGACCGCGCTGGAAGCCTGCAAACCTGCAACATAGTAGCAAAGACGACTACTGCAACTCTGTAACGCTGATCCTGCCGCCTTCTCGACTGTTTTCCTGCTTGTGCATGCTGTGGGGGTAGTCTGCCTCCTCTCTGCACCAGAAGCTCCGAAGAAATCTCCCGTGGGTCGACGGAATCTTCCCCCTGCAACCGCAGGCACCAAAAAGCTGCATTACCGGTCCCTTGGGTCTCCTCTCAGCACGACGAGCGAGGTCCCTCGAATCCAGCGACACCGTCCAAGTGACCCCCACAGTCCAGTGACTCTTCAGCCCAAGTTTGGTGGAGGTAAGTCCTTGCCTCACCTCGCTGGGCTGCATTGCTGGGAACCGCGACTTTGCAAGCTACTCCGGCCCCTGTGCACTTCCGGCGGAAATCCTTCGTGCACAGCCAAGCCTGGGTCCACGGCACTCTAACCTGCATTGCACGACTTTCTAAGTTGGTCTCCGGCGACGTGGGACTCCTTTGTGCAACTTCGGCGAGCACCGTTTCACGCATCCTCGTAGTGCCTGTTTCTGGCACTTCTCCGGGTGCTACCTGCTTCAGTGAGGGCTCTTTGTCTTGCTCGACGTCACCTCTCTCTGCAGGTCCAATTTGCGACCTCCTGGTCCCTCCTGGGCCCCAGCAGCGTCCAAAAACGCCAAACGCACGATTTGCGTGTAACAAGGCTTGTTGGCGTCCATCCGGCGAGAAAACACTTCTGCACGACTCTACAAGGCGTGGGGGATCCATCCTCCAAAGGGGAAGTCTCTAGCCCTTGTCGTTCCTGCAGTATTCACAGTTCTTCAGCCTAGTAAGAGCTTCTTTGCACCAACCGCTGGCATTTCTTGGGCATCTGCCCATCTCCGAGTTGCTTGTGACTTTTGGACTTGGTCCCCTTTTTCCACAGGTACCCTCAGTCAGGAATCCATCGTTGTTGCATTGCTGATTTGTGTTTTCCTTGCATTTTCCCTCTAACACGATTATTTTGTCCTTAGGGGAACTTTAGTGCACTTTGCACTCACTTTTCAGGGTCTTGGGGAGGGTTATTTTACTAACTCTCACTATTTTCTAATAGTCCCAGGGACCCTCTACAAGGTCACATAGGTTTGGGGTCCATTCGTGGTTCACATTCCACTTTTGGAGTATATGGTTTGTGTTGCCCCTATCCCTATGTTTCCCCATTGCATCCTATTGTAACTATACATTGTTTGCACTGTTTTCTAAGACTATACTGCATATTTTTGCTATTGTGTATATATATCTTGTGTATATTTCCTATCCTCTCACTGAGGGTACACTCTAAGATACTTTGGCATATTGTCATAAAAATAAAGTACCTTTATTTTTAGTATAACTGTGTATTGTGTTTTCTTATGATATTGTGCATATGACACTAAGTGGTACTGTAGTAGCTTCACACGTCTCCTAGTTCAGCCTAAGCTGCTCTGCTAAGCTACCATTATCTATCAGCCTAAGCGGCTAGACACCCTATACACTAATAAGGGATAACTGGGCCTGGTGCAAGGTGCAAGTACCCCTTGGTACTCACTACAAGCCAGTCCAGCCTCCTACAGTACCAGGTATAGGTGTGCTGAGTTGGGGTGGACATGGGGGAAGGTGTGGGAGTGGAGGTAGAGGGAGTGTTTGTAACTGGTGTAGGTGTGCTGAGTTGGGGTGGACATTGGGGAAGGTGTGGGAGTGGAGGTAGAGGGAGTGTTTGTAACTGGTGTAGGTGTGCTGAGTCGGGGTGGACATGGAGGAAGGTGTGGGAGTGGAGGAAGAGGGAGAGCTTGTACCAGGTGTAGGTGTGCTGAGTCGGGGTGGACATGGAGGAAGGTGTGGGAGTGGAGGTAGAGGGAGTGCTTGTAACTGGTGTAGGTGTGCTGAGTCGGGGTGGACATGGAGGAAGGTGTGGGAGTGGAGGTAGAGGAAGTGCTTGTAACAGGTGTAGGTGTGCTGAGTTGGGGTGGACATGAAGGAAGGTATGTGAATGGAGGTAGAGGGAGTGCTTGTAACTTGTGTAGGTGTGCTGAGTCGGGGTGGACATGGAGGAAGGTGTGAGAGTGGAGGTAGAGGGAGTGCTTGTACCAGGTGTAGGTGTGCTGAGTTGGAGTGGACATGGAGGTTGGTGTGGGAGTTGAGGTAGAGGGAGTGCTTGTAACTGGTGTAGGTGTGCTGAGTCAGGGTGGACATGGAGGAAGGTGTGGGAGTGGAGGTAGATGGAGTGCTTGTAACGGGTGTTGGTGTGCTGAGTCGAAGTGGACGTGGAGGAAGGTGTGGGAGTGGAGGTAGAGGGAGTGCTTGTACCAAGTGTAGGTGTGCTGAGTCGGGGAGGACATGGAGGGAGGTGCGGGAATATAGGTGGAGGGAGTGCTTGTAACGGGTGTAGGTGTGCTGAGTTGGGGTGGATGTGGAAGAAGGTTTGGGAGTGGAGATAGAGGGAGTGCTTGTAACTGGTGTAGGTGTGCTGAGTTGGGGTGGACATGGAGGAAGGTGCAGGAGTGGAGGTAGAGGGAGTGCTTGTAACAGGTGTAGGTGTACTGAGTCGGGGTGGACATGGAGGAAGGTGTGGGAGTGGAGGGAGAGCTTGTACCAGGTGTAGGTGTGCTGAGTTGGAGTGGACATGGGGCAAGGTGTGGGAGTGGAGGTAGAGGGAGTGTTTGTAACTGGTGTAGGTGTGCTGAGTTGGGGTGGACATGGGGGAAGGTGTGGGAGTGGAGGTAGAGGGAGTGTTTGTAACTGGTGTGGGTGTGCTGAGTCGGGGTGGACATGGAGGAAGGTGTGGGAGTGGAGGAAGAGGGAGTGCTTGTACCAGGTGTAGGTGTGCTGAGATGGGGTGGACATGGAGGGAGGTGCAGGAGTGAAAGTTGAGAGAGTGCTTGTAACTGGTGTAGGTGTGCTGAGTTGGGGTGGACATGGAGGTAGGTGTGGGAGTGGAGGTAGAGGGAGTGCTTGTAACTGGTGTAGGTGTGCTGAGTCGGAGTGGACATGGAGGAAGGTGTGGGAGTGGAGGTAGAGGAAGTGCTTGTAACAGGTGTAGGTGTGCTGAGTTGGGTTGGACATGAAGGAAGGTATGTGAATGGAGGTAGAGGGAGTGCTTGTAACTGGTGTAGGTGTGCTGAGTCGGGGTGGACATGGAGGAAGGTGTGAGAGGGGAGGTAGAGGGAGTGCTTGTACCAAGTGTAGGTGTGCTGAGTCGGGTGGACATGGAGGGAGGTGCGGGAATATAGGTGGAGGGAGTGCTTGTAACGGGTGTAGGTGTGCTGAATTGGGGTGCATGTGGAAGAAGGTGTGGGAGTGGAGATAGAGGGAGTGCTTGTAACTGGTGTAGGTGTGCTGAGTTGGGGTGGACGTGGAGGATGGTTCAGGAGTGGAGGTAGTGCTTGTAACTGGTGTAGGTGTGCTGAGTCGGGTGGACATGGAGGAAGGTGCAGGAGTGGAGGTAGAGGGAGTGCTTGTAACAGGTGTAGGTTTACTGAGTCGGGGTGGACATGGAGGAAGGTGTGGGAGTGGAGGTAGAGGGAGAGCTTGTACCAGGTGTAGGTGTGCTGAGTTGGGGTGGACATGGGGGAAGGTGTGGGAGTGGAGGTAGAGGGAGTGTTTGTAACTGGTTTAGGTGTGCTGAGTTGGGGTGGACATGGGGGAAGGTGTGAGAGTGGAGCTAGAGGGAGTGCTTGTGACGGGTGTAGGTGTGCCGAGTCGGGGTGGACATGGAGGAAGGTGTGGGAGTGGAGGTAGAGGGAGTGCTTGTACCAAGTGTAGGTGTGCTGTGTCGGGGTGGACATGGAGGAAGGTGTGGCAGTGGAGGTAGAGGGTGTGCTTGTAACTGGTGTAAGTGTGCTGAGTAGGGATGGACATGGAGGGAGGTGCGGGAGTGGAGGTGGAGGGAGGGCTTGTAACTGGTGTAGGTGTGCTGAGTCGGCGTGGACACGGAGGGAGGTGCTGGAGTGGAAGTAGAGGGAGTGCTTGTAACTGGTGTAGGTGTACTGAGTCGGGGTGGACATGGAGGAAGGTGAGGGAGTGGAAGTAGAGGGAGTGCTTGTAACAGGTGTAGGTGTACTGAGTCGGGGTGGAATGGAGGAAGGCGTGGGAGTGGAGGTAGAGGGAGAGCTTGTACCAGGTATAGGTGTGCTGAGTTGGGGTGGACATGGGGGAAGGTGTGGGAGTGGAGATAGAGGGAGTGTTTGTAACTGGTGTAGGTGTGCTGAGTTGGGGTGGACATTGGGGAAGGTGTGGGAGTGGAGGTAGAGGGACTGTTTGTAACTGGTGTAGGTGTGCTGAGTCGGGGTGGACATGGAGGAAGGTGTGGGAGTGGAGGAAGAGGGAGAGCTTGTACCAGGTGTAGGTGTGCTGAGTCGGGGTAGACATGGAGGAAGGTGTGGGAGTGGAGGTAGAGGGAGTGCTTGTAACTGGTGTAGGTGTGCTGAGTCGGGGTGGACATGGAGGAAGGTGTGGGAGTGGAGGTAGAGGAAGTGCTTGTAACAGGTGTAGGTGTGCTGAGTTGGGGTGGACATGAAGGAAGGTATGTGAATGGAGGTGGATGGAGTGCTTGTTACTGGTGTAGGTGTGCTGAGTCGGCGTGGACATGGAAGAAGGTGAGGGAGTGGAAGTAGAGGGAGTGCTTGTAACAGGTGTAGGTGTACTGAGTCAGGGTGGACATGGAGGAAGGTGTGGGAGTGGAGGTAGAGGGAGAGCTTGTACCAGGTGTAGGTGTGCTGAGTTGGGGTGGACATGGGGGAAGGTGTGGGAGTGGAGGTAGAGGGAGTGTTTGTAACTGGTGTAGGTGTGCTGAGTCGGGGTGGACATGGAGGAAGGTGTGGGAGTGGAGGAAGAGGGAGTGCTTGTACCAGGTGTTGGTGTGCTGAGTTGGAGTGGACATGGAGGAAGGTGTGGGAGTGGAGGTAGAGGGAGTGTTTGTAACTGGTGTGTTTGTGCTGAGTCGGGGTGGACATGGAGGAAGGTGTGGGAGTGGAGGAAGAGGGAGTGCTTGTACCAGGTGTAGGTGTGCTGAGGTGGGGTGGACATGGAGGGAGGTGCAGGAGTGAAAGTTGAGGGAGTGCTTGTAACTGGTGTAGGTGTGCTGAGTTGGGGTGGACATGGAGGTAGGTGTGGGAGTGGAGGTAGAGGGAGTGCTTGTAACTGGTGTAGGTGTGCTGAGTCGGAGTGGACATGGAGGAAGGTGTGGGAGTGGAGGTAAAGGAAGTGCTTGTAACAGGTGTAGGTGTGCTGAGTTGGGTTGGACATGAAGGAAGGTATGTGAATGGAGGTAGAGGGAGTGCTTGTAACTGGTGTAGGTGTGCTGAGTCGGGGTGGACATGGAGGAAGGTGTGAGAGGGGAGGTAGAGGGAGTGCTTGTACCAAGTGTAGGTGTGCTGAGTTGGGGTGGACATGGAGGGAGGTGCGGGAATATAGGTGGAGGGAGTGCTTGTAACGGGTGTAGGTGTGCTGAATTGGGGTGGATGTGGAAGAAGGTGTGGGAGTGGAGATAGAGGGAGTGCTTGTAACTGGTGTAGGTGTGCTGAGTTGGGGTGGACGTGGAGGAAGGTGCAAGAGTGGAGGTAGTGCTTGTAACTGGTGTAGGTGTGCTGAGTCGGGTGGACATGGAGGAAGGTGCAGGAGTGGAGGTTGAGGGAGTGCTTGTAACAGGTGTAGGTGTACTGAGTCGGGGTGGACATGGAGGAAGGTGTGGGAGTGGAGGGAGTGTTTGTAACTGGTGTAGGTGTGCTGAGTTGGGTGGACATGGGGAAGGTGTGGGAGTGGAGGTAGAGGGAGTGTTTGTAACTGGTGTAGGTGTGCTGAGTCGGGGTGGACATGGAGGAAGGTGTGGGAGTGGAGGAAGAGGGAGTGCTTGTACCAGGTGTAGGTGTGCTAAGGTGGGGTGGACATGGAGGGAGGTGCAGGAGTGAAAGTCGAGGGAGTGCTTGTAACTGGTGTAGGTGTGCTGAGTTGGGGTGGACATGGAGGAAGGTGTGGGAGTGGAGGAAGAGGGAGTTCTTGTACCAGGTATAGGTGTGCTGAGTCGGGGTGGACATGGAGGAAGGTGTGAGAGTGGAAGTAGAGGGAGTGCTTGTACCAGGTGTAGGTGTGCTGAGTTGGAGTGGACATGGAGGAAGGTGTGGGAGTGGAGGTAAAGGGAGTGCTTGTGACGGGTGTAGGTGTTCTGAGTCGGGGTGGACATGGAGGAAGGTGCGGGAGTGGAGGTAGAGGGAGTGCTTGTAACAGGTGTAGGTGTGCTGAGTCAGGGTGGACGTGGAGGAAGGTGTGGGAGTGGAGGTAGAGGGAGTGCTTGTTCCAAGTGTAGGTGTGCTGTGTCGGGGTGTACATGGAGGAAGGTGTGGCAGTGGAGGTAGAGGGAGTGCTTGTAACTGGTGTAGGTGTGCTGAGTCGGGGTGGACATGGAGGGAGGTGCGGGAGTGGAGGTGGATGGAGTGCTTGTAACTGGTGTAGGTGTGCTGAGTCGGCGTGGACATGGAAGAAGGTGAGGGAGAGGAAGTAGAGGGAGTGCTTGTAACAGGTGTAGGTGTACTGAGTCGGGGTGGACATGGAGGAAGGTGTGGGAGTGGAGGTAGAGGGAGAGCTTGTACCAGGTGTAGGTGTGCTGCGTTGGGGTGGACATGGGGGAAGGTGTGGGAGTGGAGGTAGAGGGAGTGTTTGTAACTGGTGTAGGTGTGTTGAGTTGGGGTGGACATGGGGTGGGAGTGGAGGTAGAGGGAGTGTTTGTAACTGGTGTAGGTGTGCTGAGTTGGGGTGGACATGGAGGAAGGTGTGGTAGTGGAGGTAGAGAGAGTGCTTGTAACTGGTGTAGGTGTGCTGAGTCGGGGTGGACATGGAGGAAGGTGTCAGAGTGGAGGTAGAGGGAGTGCTTGTACCTGGTGTAGGTGTGCTGAGTTGGAGTGGACATGGAGGAAGGTGTGGGAGTGGAGGTAGAGGGAGTGCGTGTGACGGGTGTAGGTGTGCTGAGTCGGGGTGGACATGAAGGAAGGTGCGGGAGTGGAGGTAGAGGGAGTGCTTGTAACAGGTGTAGGTGTGCTGAGTCAGGGTGGACATGGAGGAAGGTGTGGGAGTGG
Organism: Pleurodeles waltl; assembly: GCF_031143425.1. Taxonomy (NCBI): domain Eukaryota; kingdom Metazoa; phylum Chordata; class Amphibia; order Caudata; family Salamandridae; genus Pleurodeles; species Pleurodeles waltl. The sequence continues at coordinate 19,669,460 of NC_090440.1, forward strand.
AGGTAGAGGGAGTGCTTGTACCAAGTGTAGGTGTGCTGTGTCGGGGTGTACATGGAGGAAGGTGTGGCAGTGGAGTTAGAGGGAGTGCTTGTAACTGGTGTAGGTGTGCTGAGTCGGGGTGGACATGGAGGGAGGTGCGGGAGTGGAGGTGGATGGAGTGCTTGTAACTGGTGTAGGTGTGCTGAGTCGGCGTGGACATGGAAGAAGGTGAGGGAGTGGAAGTAGAGGGAGTGCTTGTAACAGGTGTAGGTGTACTGAGTCAGGGTGGACATGGAGGAAGGTGTGGGAGTGGAGGTAGAGGGAGAGCTTGTACCAGGTGTAGGTGTGCTGAGTTGGGGTGGACATGGGGGAAGGTGTGGGAGTGGAGGTAGAGGGAGTGTTTGTAACTGGTGTAGGTGTGCTGAGTTGGGGTGGACATAGGGTGGGAGTGGAGGTAGAGGGAGTGTTTGTAACTGGTGTAGGTGTGCTGAGTCGGGGTGGACATGGAGGAAGGTGTGGGAGTGGAGGAAGAGGGAGTGCTTGTACCAGGTGTAGGTGTGCTGAGTCGGGGTGGACATGAAGGAAGGTGTGGGAGTGGAGGTAGAGGGAGTGCTTGTAACTGGTGTAGGTGTGCTGAGTCGGGGTGGACATGGAGGAAGGTGTGAGATTGGAGGTAGAGGGAGTGCTTGTACCAGGTGTTGGTGTGCTGAGTTGGAGTGGACATGGAGGAAGGTGTGGGAGTGGAGGTAGAGGCAGTGCTTGTGATGGGTGTAGGTGTGCTGAGTTGGGGTGGACATGGAGGGAGGTGCAGGAGTGAAAGTCAAGGGAGTGCTTGTTACTGGTGTAGGTGTGCTGAGTTGCGGTGGACATGGAGGAAGGTGTGGGAGTGGAGGAAGAGGGAGTGCTTGTACCAGGTGTAGGTGTGCTGAGTCGGGGTGGACATGGAGGAAGGTGCAGGAGTGGAGGTAGAGGGAGTGCTTGTAACTGGTGTAGGTGTGCTGAGTCAGGCTGGACATGGAGGAAGGTGTGGGAGTGGAGGAAGAGGGAGTGCTTGTACCAGGTGTAGGTGTGCTGAGTTGGGGTGGACATGGAGGGAGGTGCAGGAGTGGAGGTGGAGGGAGTGCTTGTAACTGGTGTAGGTGTGCTTAGTCTGCGTGGACATAGCGGAAGGTGAGGGAGTGGAAGTAGAGGGAGTGCTTGTAACAGGTGTAGGTGTGCTGAGTCGGGATGGACATGGAGGAAGGTGTGGGAGTGGCGGTATAGGGAGTGCCTGTAGCTGGTGCAGGTGTGCTGAGTCTGGGTGGATATGGAGGAAGTTGTGGGAGTGGAGGTAGAGGGAGGGCCTGTAACTGGTGTAGGTGTGCTGACTCGGGGTGGACATGGGAAAAGGTGTGGGAGTGGAGATAGAGGGAGTGCTTGTAACTGGTTTAGGTGTGCTGAGTTGGGGTGGATGTGGAGGAAGGTGCAGGAGTGGAGGTAGTGCTTGTAGCTGGTGTAGGTGTGCTGAGTCGGGTGGACATGGAGGAAGGTGCAGGAGTGGAGGTAGAGGGAATACTTGTAACAGGTGTAGGTGTACTGAGTCGGGTTGGACATGGAGGAAGGTGTGGGAGTGGAGGTAGAGGGAGAGCTTGTACCAGGTGTAGGTGTGCTGAGTTGGGGTGGACATGGGGGAAGGTGTGGGAGTGGAGGTAGAGGGAGTGTTTGTAACTGGTGTAGGTGTGCTGAGTTGGGGTGGACATGGGGGAAGGTGTAACAGGTGTAGGTGTGCTAAGTTGGGGTGGACATGAAGGAAGGTATGTGAATGGAGGTAGATGGAGTGCTTGTAACTGGTGTAGGTGTGCTGAGTCGGGGTGGACATGGAGGAAGGTTTGAGAGTGGAGGTAGAGGGAGTGCTTGTACCAGGTGTAGGTGTGCTGAGTTAGAGTGGACATGGAGGAAGGTGTGGGTGTGGAGGTAGAGGGAGTGCTTGTGACGGGTGTAGGTGTGCTGAGTCGGGGTGGACATGGAGGAAGGTGTGGGAGTGGAGGTAGAGGGAGTGCTTGTACCAAGTGTAGGTGTGCTGTGTCGGGGTAGACATGGAGGAAGGTGTGGCAGTGGAGGTAGAGGGAGTGCTTGTAACTGGTGTAGGTGTGCTGAGTAGGGGTGGACATGGAGGGAGGTGCGGGAGTGGAGGTGGAGGGAGTGCTTGTAACTGGTGTAGGTGTGCTGAGTCGGCGTGGACATGGAGGGAGGTGCGGGAGTGGAAGTAGAGGGAGTGCTTGTAACTGGTGTAGGTGTACTGAGTCGGGGTGGACAAGAAGGAAGGTGAGGGAGTGGAAGTAGAGGGAGTGCTTGTAACAGGTGTAGGTGTACTGAGTCGGGGTGAACATGGAGGAAGGTGTGGGAGTGGAGGTAGAGGGAGAGCTTGTACCAGGTATAGGTGTGCTGAGTTGGGGTGGACATGGGGTAAGGTGTGGGAGTGGAGGTAGAGGGAGTGTTTGTAACTGGTGTAGGTGTGCTGAGTTGGAGTGGACATTGGGGAAGGTGTGGGAGTGGAGGTAGAGGGAGTGTTTGTAACTGGTGTAGGTGTGCTGAGTCGGGGTGGACATGGAGGAAGGTGTGGGAGTGGAGGAAGAGGGAGAGCTTGTACCAGGTGTAGGTGTGCTGAGTCGGGGTGGACATGGAGGAAGGTGTGGGAGTGGAGGTAGAGGAAGTGCTTGTAACAGGTGTAGGTGTGCTGAGTTGGGGTGGACATGAAGGAAGGTATGTGAATGGAGGTAGAGGGAGTGCTTGTAACTGGTGTAGGTGTGCTGAGTCGGGGTGGACATGGAGGAAGGTGTGAGAGTGGAGGTAGAGGGAGTGCTTGTACCAGGTGTAGATGTGCTGAGTTGGAGTGGACATGGAGGTTGGTGTGGGAGTGGAGGTAGAGGGAGTGCTTGTAACTGGTGTAGGTGTGCTGAGTCAGGGTGGACATGGAGGAAGGTGTGGGAGTGGAGGTAGATGGAGTGCTTGTAACGGGTGTAGGTGTGCTGAGTCGGGATGGACGTGGAGGAAGGTGTGGGAGTGGAGGTAGAGGGAGTGCTTGTACCAAGTGTAGGTGTGCTGAGTCGGGTGGACATGGAGGGAGGTGCGGGAATATAGGTGGACGGAGTGCTTGTAACGGGTGTAGGTGTGCTGAGTTGGGGTGGATGTGGAAGAAGATTTGGGAGTGGAGATAGAGGGAGTGCTTGTAACTGGTGTAGGTGTGCTGAGTTGGGGTGGACGTGGAGGAAGGTGCAGGAGTGGAGGTAGTGCTTGTAACTGGTGTAGGTGTGCTGAGTCGGGTGGACATGGAGAAAGGTGCAGGAGTGGAGGTAGAGGGAGTGCTTGTAACAGGTGTAGGTGTACTGAGTCGGGGTGGACATGGAGGAAGGTGTGGGAGTGGAGGGAGAGCTTGTGCCAGGTGTAGGTGTGCTGAGTTTGAGTGGACATGGGGCAAGGTGTGGGAGTGGAGGTAGAGGGAGTGTTTGTAACTGGTGTAGGTGTGCTGAGTTGGGGTGGACATGGGGGAAGGTGTGGGAGTGGAGGTAGAGGGAGTGTTTGTAACTGGTGTGGGTGTGCTGAGTCGGGGTGGACATGGAGGAAGGTGTGGGAGTGGAGGAAGAGGGAGTGCTTGTACCAGGTGTAGCTGTGCTGAGGTGGGGTGGACATGGAGGGAGGTGCAGGAGTGAAAGTTGAGGGAGTGCTTGTAACTGGGGTAGGTGTGCTGAGTTGGGGTGGACATGGAGGTAGGTGTGGGAGTGGAGGACGAGGGAGTGCTTGTACCAGGTAGAGGTGTGCTGAGTCAGGGTGGACATGGAGGAAGGTGTGGAAGTGGAGGTAGAGGGAGTGCCTGTAACTGGTGTAGGTGTGCTGAGTCGGAGTGGACATGCAGGAAGGTGTGGGAGTGGAGGTAGAGGAAGTGCTTGTAACAGGTGTAGGTGTGCTGAGTTGGGTTGGACATGAAGGAAGGTATGTGAATGGAGGTAGAGGGAGTGCTTGTTACTGGTGTAGGTGTGCTGAGTCGGGGTGGATATGGAGGAAGGTGTGAGAGGGGAGGTAGAGGGAGTGCTTGTACCAAGTGTAGGTGTGCTGAGTCGGGGTGGGCATGGAGGGAGGTGCGGAAATATAGGTGGAGGGAGTGCTTGTAACGGTGTAGGTGTGCTGAATTGGGGTGGATGTGGAAGAAGGTGTGGGAGTGGAGATAGAGGGAGTGCTTGTAACTGGTGTAGGTGTGCTGAGTTGGGGTGGACGTGGAGGAAGGTGCAGGAGTGGAGGTAGTGCTTGTAACTGGTGTAGGTGTGCTGAGTCGGGTGGACATGGAGGAAGGTGCAGGAGTGGAGGTAGAGGGAGTGCTTGTAACCGGTGTAGGTGTACTGAGTCGGGGTGGACATGGAGGAAGGTGTGGGAGTGGAGGGAGAGCTTGTACCAGGTGTAGGTGTGCTGAGTTGGGATGGACATGGGGAAGGTGTGGGAGTGGAGGTAGAGGGTGTGTTTGTAACTGGTGTAGGTGTGCTGAGTTGGGGTGGACATGGGGGAAGGTGTGGGAGTGGAGGTAGAGGGAGTGTTTGTAACTGGTGTAGGTGTGCTGAGTCGGGGTGGACATGGAGGAAGGTGTGGGAGTGGAGGAAGAGGGAGTGCTTGTACCAGGTGTAGGTGTGCTGAGGTGGGGTGGACATGGAGGGAGGTGCAGGAGTGAAAGTCGAGGGAGTGCTTGTAACTGGGGTAGGTGTGCTAAGTTGGGGTGGACATGGAGGAAGGTGTGGGAGTGGAGGAAGAGGGAGTGCTTGTACCAGGTATGGGTGTGCTGAGTTGGGGTGGACATGGAGGAAGGTGTGAGAGTGGAGGTAGAGGGAGTGCTTGTACCAGGTGTAGGTGTGCTGAGTTGGAGTGGACATGGAGGAAGGTGTGGGAGTGGAGGTAGAGGGAGTGCTTGTGACGGGTGTAGGTGTTCTGAGTCGGGGTGGACATGGAGGAAGGTGCGGGAGTGGAGGTAGAGGGAGTGCTTGTAACAGGTGTAGGTGTGCTGAGTCAGGGTGGACATGGAGGAAGGTGTGGGAGTGGAGGTAGAGGGAGTGCTTGTACCAAGTGTAGGTGTGCTCTGTCGGGGTGTACATGGAGGAAGGAGTGGCAGTGGAGGTAGAGGGAGTGCTTGTAACTGGTGTAGGTGTGCTGAGTCGGGGTGGATATGGAGGGAGGTGCGGGAGTGGAGGTGGATGGAGTGCTTGTAACTGGTGTAGGTGTGCTGAGTCGGCGTGGACATGGAAGAAGATGAGGGAGTGGAAGTAGAGGGAGTGCTTGTAACAGGTGTAGGTGTACTGAGTCGGGGTGGACATGGAGGAAGGTGTGGGAGTGGAGGTAGAGGGAGAGCTTGTACCAGGTGTAGGTGTGCTGCGTTGGGGTGGACATGGGGGAAGGTGTGGGAGTGGAGGTAGAGGGAGTGTTTGTAACTGGTGTAGGTGTGCTGAGTTGGGGTGGACATGGAGGAAGGTGTGGTAGTGGAGGAAGAGGGAGTGCTTGTACCAGGTGTAGGTGTGCTGAGTTGGGGTGGACATGGGGTGGGAGTGGAGGTAGAGGGAGTGTTTGTAAATGGTGTAGGTGTGCTGAGTCGGGGTGGACATGGGGGAAGGTGTGGGAGTGGAGGTAGAGGGAGTGCTTGTACCAGGTGTAGGTGTGCTGAGTTGGGGTGGACATGGAGGGAGGTGTGGGAGTGAAGGAAGAGGGAGAGCTTGTACCAGGTGTAGGTGTGCTGAGTTGGGGTGGACATGGAGGGAGGTGCAGGAGTGAAAGTCAAGGGAGTGCTTGTAACTGGTGTAGGTGTGCTGAGTTGGGGTGGACATGGAGGAACGTGTGGGAGTGGATGAAGAGGGAGTGCTTGTACCAGGTGTAGATGTGCTGAGTCGAGGTGGACATGGAGGAAGGTGTGGGAGTGGAGGTAGAGGGAGTGCTTCTAACTGGTGTAGGTGTGCTGAGTCGGGGTGGACATGAAGGAAGGTATGTGAATGGAGGTAGAGGGAGTTCTTGTAACTCGTGTAGGTGTCCTGAGTCGGGGTGGACATGGAGGAAGGTGTGAGAGTGGAGGTAGAGGGAGTGCTTGTACCAGGTGTAGGTGTGCTGAGTTGGAGTGGACATGGAGGAAGGTGTGGGAGTGGAGGTAGAGGGAGTGCTTGTGACGGGTGTAGGTGTGCTGAGTCGGGGTGGACATGGAGAAAGGTGCAGGAGTGGAGGTAGAGGGAGTGCTTGTAACTGGTGTAGGTGTGCTGAGTCGGGGTGGACATGAAGGAAGGTATGTGAATGGAGGTAGAGGGAGTTCTTGTAACTCGTGTAGGTGTCCTGAGTCGGGGTGGACATGGAGGAAGGTGTGAGAGTGGAGGTAAAGGGAGTGCTTGTACCAGGTGTAGGTGTGCTGAGTTGGAGTGGACATGGAGGAAGGTGTGGGAGTGGAGGTAGAGGGAGTGCTTGTGACGGGTGTAGGTGTGCTGAGTCGGGGTGGACATGGAGAAAGGTGCAGGAGTGGAGGTAGAGGAAGTGCCTGTAACAGGTGTAGGTGTGCTGAGTTGGGGTGGACATGAAGGAAGGTATGTGAATGGAGGTAGAGGGAGTTCTTGTAACTCGTGTAGGTGTCCTGAGTCGGGGTGGACATGGAGGAAGGTGTGAGAGTGGAGGTAGAGGGAGTGCTTGTATCAGGTGTAGGTGTGCTGAGTTGGAGTGGACATGGAGGAAGGTGTGGGAGTGGAGGTAGAGGGAGTGCTTGTGACGGGTGTAGGTGTGCTGAGTCGGGGTGGACATGGAGAAAGGTGCAGGAGTGGAGGTAGAGGGAGTGCTTGTAACGGGCGTAGGTGTGCTGAGTCGGGGTGGACGTGGAGGAAGGTGTGGGAGTGGAGGTAGAGGGAGTGCTTGTACCAAGTGTAGGTGTGCTGAGTCGGGGTGGACATGGAGGGAGGTGCGGGAATATAGGTGGAGGGAGTGCTTGTAACTGGTGTAGGTGTGCTATGTTGGGGTGGACATGGAGAAAGGTGCAGGAGTGGAGGTAGAGGGAGTGCTTGTAACTGGTGTAGGTGTGCTGAGTCAGGGTGGACATGGAGGAAGGTGTGGGAGTGGAGGTAGATGGAGTGCTTGTAACGGGCGTAGGTGTGCTGAGTCGGGGTGGACGTGGAGGAAGGTGTGGGAGTGGAGGTAGAGGGAGTGCTTGTACCAAGTGTAGGTGTGCTGAGTCGGGGTGGACATGGAGGGAGGTGCGGGAATATAGGTGGAGGGAGTGCTTGTAACTGGTGTAGGTGTGCTATGTTGGGGTGGACGTGGAGGAAGGTGCAGGAGTGGAGGTAGTGCTTGTAACTGGTGTAGGTGTGCTGATTCGGGTGGACGTGGAAGAAGGTGTGGGAGTGGAGATAGAGGGAGTACTTGTAACAGGTGTAGGTTTACTGAGTCGGGGTGGACATGGAGGAAGGTGTGGGAGTGGAGGTAGAGGGAATGCTTGTACCAGGTGTAGGTGTGCTGAGTTGGGGTGGACATGGGGGAAGGTGTGGGAGTGGAGGTAGAGGGAGTGTTTGTAACTGGTTTAGGTGTGCTGAGTTGGGGTGGACATGGGGGAAGGTGTGAGAGTGGAGGTAGAGGGAGTACTTGTACCAGGTGTAGGTGTGCTAAGTTAGAGTGGACATGGAGGAAGGTGTGGGTGTGGAGGTAGAGGGAGTGCTTGTGACGGGTGTAGGCGTGCTGAGTCGGGGTGGACATGGAGGAAGGTGTGGGAGTGGAGGTAGAGGGAGTGCTTGTACCAAGTGTAGGTGTGCTGTGTCGGGGTGGACATGGAGGAAGGTGTGGCAGTGGAGGTAGAGGGTGTGCTTGTAACTGGTGTAGGTGTGCTGAGTAGGGGTGGACATGGAGGGAGGTGCGGGAGTGGAGGTGGAGGGAGTGCTTGTAACTGGTGTAGGTGTGCTGAGTCGGCGTGGACACGGAGGGAGGTGCTGGAGTGGAAGTAGAGGGAGTGCTTGTAACTGGTGTAGGTGTGCTGAGTTGGGGTGGACATGAAGGAAGGTATGTGAATGGAGGTAGAGGGAGTGCTTGTAACTGGTGTAGGTGTGCTGAGTCGGGGTGGACATGGAGGAAGGTGTGAGAGTGGAGGTAGAGGGAGTGCTTGTACCAGGTGTAGGTGTGCTGAGTTGGAGTGGACATGGAGGTTGGTGTGGGAGTGGAGGTAGAGGGAGTGCTTGTAACTGGTGTAGGTGTGCTGAGTCAGGGTGGACATGGAGGAAGGTGTGGGAGTGGAGGTAGATGGAGTGCTTGTAACGGGTGTAGGTGTGCTGAGTCGAAGTGGACGTGGAGGAAGGTGTGGGAGTGGAGGTAGAGGGAGTGCTTGTACCAAGTGTAGGTGTGCTGAGTCGGGGAGGACATGGAGGGAGGTGCGGGAATATAGGTGGAGGGAGTGCTTGTAACGGGTGTAGGTGTGCTGAGTTGGGGTGGATGTGGAAGAAGGTTTGGGAGTGGAGATAGAGGGAGTGCTTGTAACTGGTGTAGGTGTGCTGAGTTGGGGTGGACGTGGAGGAAGGTGCAGGAGTGGAGGTAGTGCTTGTAACTGGTGTAGGTGTGCTGAGTCGGGTGGACATGGAGGAAGGTGCAGGAGTGGAGGTAGAGGGAGTGCTTGTAACAGATGTAGGTGTACTGAGTCGGGGTGGACATGGAGGAAGGTGTGGGAGTGGAGGGAGAGCTTGTACCAGGTGTAGGTGTGCTGAGTTGGAGTGGACATGGGGCAAGGTGTGGGAGTGGAGGTAGAGGGAGTGTTTGTAACTGGTGTAGGTGTGCTGAGTTGGGGTGGACATGGGGGAAGGTGTGGGAGTGGAGGTAGAGGGAGTGTTTGTAACTGGCGTGGGTGTGCTGAGTCGGGGTGTACATGGAGGAAGGTGTGGGAGTGGAGGAAGAGGGAGTGCTTGTACCAGGTGTAGGTGTGCTGAGATGGGGTGGACATGGAGGGAGGTGCAGGAGTGAAAGTTGAGAGAGTGCTTGTAACTGGTGTAGGTGTGCTGAGTTGGGGTGGACATGGAGGTAGGTGTGGGAGTGGAGGTAGAGGGAGTGCTTGTAACTGGTGTAGGTGTGCTGAGTCGGAGTGGACATGGAGGAAGGTGTGGGAGTGGAGGTAGAGGAAGTGCTTGTAACAGGTGTAGGTGTGCTGAGTTGGGTTGGACATGAAGGAAGGTATGTGAATGGAGGTAGAGGGAGTGCTTGTAACTGGTGTAGGTGTGCTGAGTCGGGGTGGACATGGAGGAAGGTGTGAGAGGGGAGGTAGAGGGAGTGCTTGTACCAAGTGTAGGTGTGCTGAGTAGGGGTGGACATGGATGGAGGTGCGGGAATATAGGTGGAGGGAGTGCTTTTAACGGGTGTAGGTGTGCTGAATTGGGGTGGATGTGGAAGAAGGAGTGGGAGCGGAGATAGAGGGAGTGCTTGTAACTGGTGTAGGTGTGCTGAGTTGGGGTGGACGTGGAGGAAGGTTCAGGAGTGGAGGTAGTGCTTGTAACTGGTGTAGGTGTGCTGAGTCGGGTGGACATGGAGGAAGGTGCAGGAGTGGAGGTAGAGGGTGTGCTTGTAACAGGTGTAGGTGTACTGAGTCGGGGTGGACATGGAGGAAGGTGTGGGAGTGGAGGGAGAGCTTGTACCAGGTGTAGGTGTGCTGAGTTGGGGTGGACATGGGGGAAGGTGTGGGAGTGGAGGTAGAGGGAGTGTTTGTAACTGGTGTAGGTGTGCTGAGTTGGGGTGGACATGGGGGAAGGTGTGGGAGTGGAGGTAGAGGGAGTGTTTGTAACTGGTGTAGGTGTGCAGAGTCGGGGTGGACATGGAGGAAGGTGTGGGAGTGGAGGAAGAGGGAGTGCTTGTACCAGGTGTAGGTGTGCTGAGGTGGGGTGGACATGGAGGGAGGTGCAGGAGTGAAAGTCGAGGGAGTGCTTGTAACTGGTGTAGGTGTGCTGAGTTGGGGTGGACATGGAGGAAGGTGTGGGAGTGGAGGAAGAGGGAGTGCTTGTACCAGGTATAGGTGTGCTGAGTCGGGGTGGACATGGAGGAAGGTGTGAGAGTGGAGGTAGAGGGAGTGCTTGTACCAGGTGTAGGTGTGCTGAGTCGGAGTGGACATGGAGGAAGGTGTGGGAGTGGAGGTAAAGGGAGTGCTTGTGACGGGTGTAGGTGTTCTGAGTCGGGGTGGACATGGAGGAAGGTGCGGGAGTGGAGGTAGAGGGAGTGCTTGTAACAGGTGTAGGTGTGCTGAGTCAGGGTGGACATGGAGGAAGGTGTGGGAGTGGAGGTAGAGGGAGTGCTTGTACCAAGTGTAGGTGTGCTGTGTCGGGGTGTACATGGAGGAAGGTGTGGCAGTGGAGGTAGAGGGAGTGCTTGTAACTGGTGTAGGTGTGCTGAGTCGGGGTGGACATGGAGGGAGGTGCGGGAGTGGAGGTAGAGGGAGTGCTTGTAACAGGTGTAGGTGTGCTGAGTCAGGGTGGACATGGAGGAAGGTGTGGGAGTGGAGATAGAGGGAGTGCTTGTAACTGGTGTAGGTGTGCTGAGTTGGGGTGGACGTGGAGGAAGGTTCAGGAGTGGAGGTAGTGCTTGTAACTGGTGTAGGTGTACTGAGTCGGGGTGGACATGGAGGAAGGTGTGAGAGTGGAGGGAGAGCTTGTACCAGGTGTAGGTGTGCTGAGTTGGGGTGGACATGGGGGAAGGTGTGGGAGTGGAGGTAGAGGGAGTGTTTGTAACTGGTGTAGGTGTGCTGAGTTGGGGTGGACATGGGGGAAGGTGTGGGAGTGGAGGTAGAGGGAGTGTTTGTAACTGGTGTAGGTGTGCAGAGTCGGGGTGGACATGGAGGAAGGTGTGGGAGTGGAGGAAGAGGGAGTGCTTGTACCAGGTGTAGGTGTGCTGAGGGGGGGTGGACATGGAGGGAGGTGCAGGAGTGAAAGTCGAGGGAGTGCTAGTAACTGGTGTAGGTGTGCTGAGTTGGGGTGGACATGGAGGAAGGTGTGGGAGTGGAGGAAGAGGGAGTGCTTGTACCAGGTATAGGTGTGCTGAGTCGGGGTGGACATGGAGGAAGGTGTGAGAGTGGAGGTAGAGGGAGTGCTTGTACCAGGTGTAGGTGTGCTGAGTCGGAGTGGACATGGAGGAAGGTGTGGGAGTGGAGGTAAAGGGAGTGCTTGTAACTGGGTCGGGGTGGACATGGAGGAAGGTGTGGGAGTGGAGGAAGAGGAAGTGCTTGTAACAGGTGTAGGTGTGCTGAGTTGGGGTGGACATGAAGGAAGGTATGTGAATGAAGGTAGAGGGAGTGCTTGTAACTGGTGTAGGTGTGCTGAGTCGGGGTGGACATGGAGGAAGGGGTGAGAGTGGAGGTAGAGGGAGTGCTTGTACCAGGTGTAGGTGTGCTGAGTTGGAGTGGACATGGAGGTTGGTGTGGGAGTGGAGGTAGAGGGAGTGCTTGTAACTGGTGTAGGTGTGCTGAGTCAGGGTGGACATGGAGGAAGGTGTGGGAGTGGAGGTAGATGGAGTGCTTGTAACGGGTGTAGGTGTGCTGAGTCGAAGTGGACGTGGAGGAAGGTGTGGGAGTGGAGGGAGAGCTTGTACCAGGTGTAGGTGTGCTGAGTTGGAGTGGACATGGGGCAAGGTGTGGGAGTGGAGGTAGAGGGAGTGTTTGTAACTGGTGTAGGTGTGCTGAGTTGGGGTGGACATGGGGGAAGGTGTGGGAGTGGAGGTAGAAGGAGTGTTTGTAACTGGCGTGGGTGTGCTGAGTCGGGGTGGACATGGAGGAAGGTGTGGGAGTGGAGGAAGAGGGAGTGCTTGTACCAGGTGTAGGTGTGCTGAGATGGGGTGGACATGGAGGGAGGTGCAGGAGTGAAAGTTGAGAGAGTGCTTGTAACTGGTGTAGGTGTGCTGAGTTGGGGTGGACATGGAGGTAGGTGTGGGAGTGGAGGTAGAGGGAGTGCTTGTAACTGGTGTAGGTGTGCTGAGTCGGAGTGGACATGGAGGAAGGTGTGGGAGTGGAGGTAGAGGAAGTGCTTGTAACAGGTGTAGGTGTGCTGAGTTGGGTTGGACATGAAGGAAGGTATGTGAATGGAGGTAGAGGGAGTGCTTGTAACTGGTGTAGGTGTGCTGAGTCGGGGTGGACATGGAGGAAGGTGTGAGAGGGGAGGTAGAGGGAGTGCTTGTACCAAGTGTAGGTGTGCTGAGTAGGGGTGGACATGGATGGAGGTGCGGGAATATAGGTGGAGGGAGTGCTTGTAACGGGTGTAGGTGTGCTGAATTGGGGTGGATGTGGAAGAAGGTGTGGGAGCGGAGATAGAGGGAGTGCTTGTAACTGGTGTAGGTGTGCTGAGTTGGGGTGGACGTGGAGGAAGGTTCAGGAGTGGAGGTAGTGCTTGTAACTGGTGTAGGTGTGCTGAGTCGGGTGGACATGGAGGAAGGTGCAGGAGTGGAGGTAGAGGGTGTGCTTGTAACAGGTGTAGGTGTACTGAGTCGGGGTGGACATGGAGGAAGGTGTGGGAGTGGAGGGAGAGCTTGTACCAGGTGTAGGTGTGCTGAGTTGGGGTGGACATGGGGGAAGGTGTGGGAGTGGAGGTAGAGGGAGTGTTTGTAACTGGTGTAGGTGTGCTGAGTTGGGGTGGACATGGGGGAAGGTGTGGGAGTGGAGGTAGAGGGAGTGTTTGTAACTGGTGTAGGTGTGCAGAGTCGGGGTGGACATGGAGGAAGGTGTGGGAGTGGAGGAAGAGGGAGTGCTTGTACCAGGTGTAGGTGTGCTGAGGTGGGGTGGACATGGAGGGAGGTGCAGGAGTGAAAGTCGAGGGAGTGCTTGTAACTGGTGTAGGTGTGCTGAGTTGGGGTGGACATGGAGGAAGGTGTGGGAGTGGAGGAAGAGGGAGTGCTTGTACCAGGTATAGGTGTGCTGAGTCGGGGTGGACATGGAGGAAGGTGTGAGAGTGGAGGTAGAGGGAGTGCTTGTACCAGGTGTAGGTGTGCTGAGTTGGAGTGGACATGGAGGAAGGTGTGGGAGTGGAGGTAAAGGGAGTGCTTGTGACGGGTGTAGGTGTTCTGAGTCGGGGTGGACATGGAGGAAGGTGCGGGAGTGGAGGTAGAGGGAGTGCTTGTAACAGGTGTAGGTGTGCTGAGTCAGGGTGGACGTGGAGGAAGGTGTGGGAGTGGAGGTAGAGGGAGTGCTTGTACCAAGTGTAGGTGTGCTGTGTCGGGGTGTACATGGAGGAAGGTGTGGCAGTGGAGGTAGAGGGAGTGCTTGTAACTGGTGTAGGTGTGCTGAGTCGGGGTGGACATGGAGGGAGGTGCGGGAGTGGAGGTGGATGGAGTGCTTGTAACTGGTGTAGGTGTGCTGAGTCGGCGTGGACATGGAAGAAGGTGAGGGAGAGGAAGTAGAGGGAGTGCTTGTAACAGGTGTAGGTGTACTGAGTCGGGGTGGACATGGAGGAAGGTGTGGGAGTGGAGGTAGAGGGAGAGCTTGTACCAGGTGTAGGTGTGCTGCGTTGGGGTGGACATGGGGGAAGGTGTGGGAGTGGAGGTAGAGGGAGTGTTTGTAACTGGTGTAGGTGTGTTGAGTTGGGGTGGACATGGGGTGGGAGTGGAGGTAGAGGGAGTGTTTGTAACTGGTGTAGGTGTGCTGAGTTGGGGTGGACATGGAGGAAGGTGTGGTAGTGGAGGTAGAGAGAGTGCTTGTAACTGGTGTAGGTGTGCTGAGTCGGGGTGGACATGGAGGAAGGTGTCAGAGTGGAGGTAGAGGGAGTGCTTGTACCAGGTGTAGGTGTGCTGAGTTGGAGTGGACATGGAGGAAGGTGTGGGAGTGGAGGTAGAGGGAGTACTTGTGACGGGTGTAGGTGTGCTGAGTCGGGGTGGACATGAAGGAAGGTGCGGGAGTGGAGGTAGAGGGAGTGCTTGTAACAGGTGTAGGTGTGCTGAGTCAGGGTGGACATGGAGGAAGGTGTGGGAGTGGAGGTAGAGGAAGTGCTTGTACCAAGTGTAGGTGTGCTGTGTCGGGGTGTACATGGAGGAAGGTGTGGCAGTGGAGTTAGAGGGAGTGCTTGTAACTGGTGTAGGTGTGCTGAGTCGGGGTGGACATGGAGGGAGGTGCGGGAGTGGAGGTGGATGGAGTGCTTGTAACTGGTGTAGGTGTGCTGAGTCGGCGTGGACATGGAAGAAGGTGAGGGAGTGGAAGTAGAGGGAGTGCTTGTAACAGGTGTAGGTGTACTGAGTCAGGGTGGACATGGAGGAAGGTGTGGGAGTGGAGGTAGAGGGAGAGCTTGTACCAGGTGTAGGTGTGCTGAGTTGGGGTGGACATGGGGGAAGGTGTGGGAGTGGAGGTAGAGGGAGTGTTTGTAACTGGTGTAGGTGTGCTGAGTTGGAGTGGACATAGGGTGGGAGTGGAGGTAGAGGGAGTGTTTGTAACTGGTGTAGGTGTGCTGAGTCGGGGTGGACATGGAGGAAGGTGTGGGAGTGGAGGAAGAGGGAGTGCTTGTACCAGGTGTAGGTGTGCTGAGTCGGGGTGGACATGAAGGAAGGTGTGGGAGTGGAGGTAGAGGGAGTGCTTGTAACTGGTGTAGGTGTGCTGAGTCGGGGTGGACATGGAGGAAGGTGTGAGATTGGAGGTAGAGGGAGTGCTTGTACCAGGTGTTGGTGTGCTGAGTTGGAGTGGACATGGAGGAAGGTGTGGGAGTGGAGGTAGAGGCAGTGCTTGTGATGGGTGTAGGTGTGCTGAGTTGGGGTGGACATGGAGGGAGGTGCAGGAGTGAAAGTCAAGGGAGTGCTTGTTACTGGTGTAGGTGTGCTGAGTTGCGGTGGACATGGAGGAAGGTGTGGGAGTGGAGGAAGAGGGAGTGCTTGTACCAGGTGTAGGTGTGCTGAGTCGGGGTGGACATGGAGGAAGGTGCAGGAGTGGAGGTAGAGGGAGTGCTTGTAACTGGTGTAGGTGTGCTGAGTCAGGCTGGACATGGAGGACGGTGTGGGAGTGGAGGAAGAGGGAGTGCTTGTACCAGGTGTAGGTGTGCTGAGTTGGGGTGGACATGGAGGGAGGTGCAGGAGTGGAGGTGGAGGGAGTGCTTGTAACTGGTGTAGGTGTGCTTAGTCGGCGTGGACATAGCGGAAGGTGAGGGAGTGGAAGTAGAGGGAGTGCTTGTAACAGGTGTAGGTGTGCTGAGTCGGGGTGGACATGGAGGAAGGTGTGGGAGTGGAGGAAGAGGGAGTGCTTGTACCAGGTGTAGGTGTGCTGAGTCGGGGTGGACATGAAGGAAGGTGTGGGAGTGGAGGTAGAGGGAGTGCTTGTAACTGGTGTAGGTGTGCTGAGTCGGGGTGGACATGGAGGAAGGTGTGAGCTTGGAGGTAGAGGGAGTGCTTGTACCAGGTGTTGGTGTGCTGAGTTGGAGTGGACATGGAGGAAGGTGTGGGAGTGGAGGTAGAGGCAGTGCTTGTGATGGGTGTAGGTGTGCTGAGTTGGGGTGGACATGGAGGGAGGTGCAGGAGTGAAAGTCAAGGGAGTGCTTGTTACTGGTGTAGGTGTGCTGAGTTGCGGTGGACATGGAGGAAGGTGTGGGAGTGGAGGAAGAGGGAGTGCTTGTACCAGGTGTAGGTGTGCTGAGTCGGGGTGGACATGGAGGAAGGTGCAGGAGTGGAGGTAGAGGGAGTGCTTGTAACTGGTGTAGGTGTGCTGAGTCAGGCTGGACATGGAGGAAGGTGTGGGAGGGGAGGAAGAGGGAGTGCTTGTACCAGGTGTAGGTGTGCTGAGTTGGGGTGGACATGGAGGGAGGTGCAGGAGTGGAGGTGGAGGGAGTGCTTGTAACTGGTGTAGGTGTGCTTAGTCTGCGTGGACATAGCGGAAGGTGAGGGAGTGGAAGTAGAGGGAGTGCTTGTAACAGGTGTAGGTGTGCTGAGTCGGGATGGACATGGAGGAAGGTGTGGGAGTGGCGGTATAGGGAGTGCCTGTAGCTGGTGCAGGTGTGCTGAGTCTGGGTGGATATGGAGAAAGTTGTGGGAGTGGAGGTAGAGGGAGGGCCTGTAACTGGTGTAGGTGTGCTGACTCGGGGTGGACATGGGAAAAGGTGTGGGAGTGGAGATAGAGGGAGTGCTTGTAACTGGTTTAGGTGTGCTGAGTTGGGGTGGATGTGGAGGAAGGTGCAGGAGTGGAGGTAGTGCTTGTAGCTGGTGTAGGTGTGCTGAGTCGGGTGGACATGGAGGAAGGTGCAGGAGTGGAGGTAGAGGGAATACTTGTAACAGGTGTAGGTGTACTGAGTCGGGTTGGACATGGAGGAAGGTGTGGGAGTGGAGGTAGAGGGAGAGCTTGTACCAGGTGTAGGTGTGCTGAGTTGGGGTGGACATGGGGGAAGGTGTGGGAGTGGAGGTAGAGGGAGTGTTTGTAACTGGTGTAGGTGTGCTGAGTTGGGGTGGACATGGGGGAAGGTGTAACAGGTGTAGGTGTGCTAAGTTGGGGTGGACATGAAGGAAGGTATGTGAATGGAGGTAGATGGAGTGCTTGTAACTGGTGTAGGTGTGCTGAGTCGGGGTGGACATGGAGGAAGGTTTGAGAGTGGAGGTAGAGGGAGTGCTTGTACCAGGTGTAGGTGTGCTGAGTTAGAGTGGACATGGAGGAAGGTGTGGGTGTGGAGGTAGAGGGAGTGCTTGTGACGGGTGTAGGTGTGCTGAGTCGGGGTGGACATGGAGGAAGGTGTGGGAGTGGAGGTAGAGGGAGTGCTTGTACCAAGTGTAGGTGTGCTGTGTCGGGGTAGACATGGAGGAAGGTGTGGCAGTGGAGGTAGAGGGAGTGCTTGTAACTGGTGTAGGTGTGCTGAGTAGGGGTGGACATGGAGGGAGGTGCGGGAGTGGAGGTGGAGGGAGTGCTTGTAACTGGTGTAGGTGTGCTGAGTCGGCGTGGACATGGAGGGAGGGGCGGGAGTGGAAGTAGAGGGAGTGCTTGTAACTGGTGTAGGTGTACTGAGTCGGGGTGGACATGAAGGAAGATGAGGGAGTGGAAGTAGAGGGAGTGCTTGTAACAGGTGTAGGTGTACTGAGTCGGGGTGAACATGGAGGAAGGTGTGGGAGTGGAGGTAGAGGGAGAGCTTGTACCAGGTATAGGTGTGCTGAGTTGGGGTGGACATGGGGTAAGGTGTGGGAGTGGAGGTAGAGGGAGTGTTTGTAACTGGTGTAGGTGTGCTGAGTTGGAGTGGACATTGGGGAAGGTGTGGGAGTGGAGGTAGAGGGAGTGTTTGTAACTGGTGTAGGTGTGCTGAGTCGGGGTGGACATGGAGGAAGGTGTGGGAGTGGAGGAAGAGGGAGAGCTTGTACCAGGTGTAGGTGTGCTGAGTCGGGGTGGACATGGAGGAAGGTGTGGGAGTGGAGGTAGAGGAAGTGCTTGTAACAGGTGTAGGTGTGCTGAGTTGGGGTGGACATGAAGGAAGGTATGTGAATGGAGGTAGAGGGAGTGCTTGTAACTGGTGTAGGTGTGCTGAGTCGGGGTGGACATGGAGGAAGGTGTGAGAGTGGAGGTAGAGGGAGTGCTTGTACCAGGTGTAGGTGTGCTGAGTTGGAGTGGACATGGAGGTTGGTGTGGGAGTGGAGGTAGAGGGAGTGCTTGTAACTGGTGTAGGTGTGCTGAGTCAGGGTGGACATGGAGGAAGGTGTGGGAGTGGAGGTAGATGGAGTGCTTGTAACGGGTGTAGGTGTGCTGAGTCGGGATGGACGTGGAGGAAGGTGTGGGAGTGGAGGTAGAGGGAGTGCTTGTACCAAGTGTAGGTGTGCTGAGTCGGGTGGACATGGAGGGAGGTGCGGGAATATAGGTGGACGGAGTGCTTGTAACGGGTGTAGGTGTGCTGAGTTGGGGTGGATGTGGAAGAAGATTTGGGAGTGGAGATAGAGGGAGTGCTTGTAACTGGTGTAGGTGTGCTGAGTTGGGGTGGACGTGGAGGAAGGTGCAGGAGTGGAGGTAGTGCTTGTAACTGGTGTAGGTGTGCTGAGTCGGGTGGACATGGAGAAAGGTGCAGGAGTGGAGGTAGAGGGAGTGCTTGTAACAGGTGTAGGTGTACTGAGTCGGGGTGGACATGGAGGAAGGTGTGGGAGTGGAGGGAGAGCTTGTGCCAGGTGTAGGTGTGCTGAGTTTGAGTGGACATGGGGCAAGGTGTGGGAGTGGAGGTAGAGGGAGTGTTTGTAACTGGTGTAGGTGTGCTGAGTTGGGGTGGACATGGGGGAAGGTGTGGGAGTGGAGGTAGAGGGAGTGTTTGCAACTGGTGTGGGTGTGCTGAGTCGGGGTGGACATGGAGGAAGGTGTGGGAGTGGAGGAAGAGGGAGTGCTTGTACCAGGTGTAGCTGTGCTGAGGTGGGGTGGACATGGAGGGAGGTGCAGGAGTGAAAGTTGAGGGAGTGCTTGTAACTGGGGTAGGTGTGCTGAGTTGGGGTGGACATGGAGGTAGGTGTGGGAGTGGAGGACGAGGGAGTGCTTGTACCAGGTAGAGGTGTGCTGAGTCAGGGTGGACATGGAGGAAGGTGTGGAAGTGGAGGTAGAGGGAGTGCTTGTAACTGGTGTAGGTGTGCTGAGTCGGAGTGGACATGCAGGAAGGTGTGGGAGTGGAGGTAGAGGAAGTGCTTGTAACAGGTGTAGGTGTGCTGAGTTGGGTTGGACATGAAGGAAGGTATGTGAATGGAGGTAGAGGGAGTGCTTGTTACTGGTGTAGGTGTGCTGAGTCGGGGTGGATATGGAGGAAGGTGTGAGAGGGGAGGTAGAGGGAGTGCTTGTACCAAGTGTAGGTGTGCTGAGTCGGGGTGGACATGGAGGGAGGTGCGGGAATATAGGTGGAGGGAGTGCTTGTAACGGTGTAGGTGTGCTGAATTGGGGTGGATGTGGAAGAAGGTGTGGGAGTGGAGATAGAGGGAGTGCTTGTAACTGGTGTAGGTGTGCTGAGTTGGGGTGGACGTGGAGGAAGGTGCAGGAGTGGAGGTAGTGCTTGTAACTGGTGTAGGTGTGCTGAGTCGGGTGGACATGGAGGAAGGTGCAGGAGTGGAGGTAGAGGGAGTGCTTGTAACAGGTGTAGGTGTACTGAGTCGGGGTGGACATGGAGGAAGGTGTGGGAGTGGAGGGAGAGCTTGTACCAGGTGTAGGTGTGCTGAGTTGGGATGGACATGGGGAAGGTGTGGGAGTGGAGGTAGAGGGTGTGTTTGTAACTGGTGTAGGTGTGCTGAGTTGGGGTGGACATAGGGGAAGGTGTGGGAGTGGAGGTAGAGGGAGTGTTTGTAACTGGTGTAGGTGTGCTGAGTCGGGGTGGACATGGAGGAAGGTGTGGGAGTGGAGGAAGAGGGAGTGCTTGTACCAGGTGTAGGTGTGCTGAGGTGGGGTGGACATGGAGGGAGGTGCAGGAGTGAAAGTCGAGGGAGTGCTTGTAACTGGGGTAGGTGTGCTAAGTTGGGGTGGACATGGAGGAAGGTGTGGGAGTGGAGGAAGAGGGAGTGCTTGTACCAGGTATGGGTGTGCTGAGTTGGGGTGGACATGGAGGAAGGTGTGAGAGTGGAGGTAGAGGGAGTGCTTGTACCAGGTGTAGGTGTGCTGAGTTGGAGTGGACATGGAGGAAGGTGTGGGAGTGGAGGTAGAGGGAGTGCTTGTGACGGGTGTAGGTGTTCTGAGTCGGGGTGGACATGGAGGAAGGTGCGGGAGTGGAGGTAGAGGGAGTGCTTGTAACAGGTGTAGGTGTGCTGAGTCAGGGTGGACATGGAGGAAGGTGTGGGAGTGGAGGTAGAGGGAGTTCTTGTACCAAGTGTAGGTGTGCTCTGTCGGGGTGTACATGGAGGAAGGAGTGGCAGTGGAGGTAGAGGGAGTGCTTGTAACTGGTGTAGGTGTGCTGAGTCGGGGTGGATATGGAGGGAGGTGCGGGAGTGGAGGTGGATGGAGTGCTTGTAACTGGTGTAGGTGTGCTGAGTCGGCGTGGACATGGAAGAAGGTGAGGGAGTGGAAGTAGAGGGAGTGCTTGTAACAGGTGTAGGTGTACTGAGTCGGGGTGGACATGGAGGAAGGTGTGGGAGTGGAGGTAGAGGGAGAGCTTGTACCAGGTGTAGGTGTGCTGCGTTGGGGTGGACATGGGGGAAGGTGTGGGAGTGGAGGTAGAGGGAGTGTTTGTAACTGGTGTAGGTGTGCTGAGTTGGGGTGGACATGGAGGAAGGTGTGGTAGTGGAGGAAGAGGGAGTGCTTGTACCAGGTGTAGGTGTGCTGAGTTGGGGTGGACATGGGGTGGGAGTGGAGGTAGAGGGAGTGTTTGTAAATGGTGTAGGTGTGCTGAGTCGGGGTGGACATGGGGGAAGGTGTGGGAGTGGAGGTAGAGGGAGTGCTTGTACCAGGTGTAGGTGTGCTGAGTTGGGGTGGACATGGAGGAAGGTGTGGGAGTGGAGGTAGAGGGAGTGCTTCTAACTGGTGTAGGTGTGCTGAGTCGGGGTGGACATGAAGGAAGGTATGTGAATGGAGGTAGAGGGAGTTCTTGTAACTCGTGTAGGTGTCCTGAGTCGGGGTGGACATGGAGGAAGGTGTGAGAGTGGAGGTAGAGGGAGTGCTTGTACCAGGTGTAGGTGTGCTGAGGTGGGGTGGACATGGAGGGAGGTGCAGGAGTGAAAGTCAAGGGAGTGCTTGTAACTGGTGTAGGTGTGCTGAGTTGGGGTGGACATGGAGGAACGTGTGGGAGTGGATGAAGAGGGAGTGCTTGTACCAGGTGTAGATGTGCTGAGTCGAGGTGGACATGGAGGAAGGTGTGGGAGTGGAGGTAGAGGGAGTGCTTCTAACTGGTGTAGGTGTGCTGAGTCGGGGTGGACATGAAGGAAGGTATGTGAATGGAGGTAGAGGGAGTTCTTGTAACTCGTGTAGGTGTCCTGAGTCGGGGTGGACATGGAGGAAGGTGTGAGAGTGGAGGTAGAGGGAGTGCTTGTACCAGGTGTAGGTGTGCTGAGTTGGAGTGGACATGGAGGAAGGTGTGGGAGTGGAGGTAGAGGGAGTGCTTGTGACGGGTGTAGGTGTGCTGAGTCGGGGTGGACATGGAGAAAGGTGCAGGAGTGGAGGTAGAGGGAGTGCTTGTAACTGGTGTAGGTGTGCTGAGTCGGGGTGGACATGAAGGAAGGTATGTGAATGGAGGTAGAGGGAGTTCTTGTAACTCGTGTAGGTGTCCTGAGTCGGGGTGGACATGGAGGAAGGTGTGAGAGTGGAGGTAGAGGGAGTGCTTGTACCAGGTGTAGGTGTGCTGAGTTGGAGTGGACATGGAGGAAGGTGTGGGAGTGGAGGTAGAGGGAGTGCTTGTGACGGGTGTAGGTGTGCTGAGTCGGGGTGGACATGGAGAAAGGTGCAGGAGTGGAGGTAGAGGAAGTGCCTGTAACAGGTGTAGGTGTGCTGAGTTGGGGTGGACATGAAGGAAGGTATGTGAATGGAGGTAGAGGGAGTTCTTGTAACTCGTGTAGGTGTCCTGAGTCGGGGTGGACATGGAGGAAGGTGTGAGAGTGGAGGTAGAGGGAGTGCTTGTACCAGGTGTAGGTGTGCTGAGTTGGAGTGGACATGGAGGAAGGTGTGGGAGTGGAGGTAGAGGGAGTGCTTGTGACGGGTGTAGGTGTGCTGAGTCGGGGTGGACATGGAGAAAGGTGCAGGAGTGGAGGTAGAGGGAGTGCTTGTAACGGGCGTAGGTGTGCTGAGTCGGGGTGGACGTGGAGGAAGGTGTGGGAGTGGAGGTAGAGGGAGTGCTTGTACCAAGTGTAGGTGTGCTGAGTCGGGGTGGACATGGAGGGAGGTGCGGGAATATAGGTGGAGGGAGTGCTTGTAACTGGTGTAGGTGTGCTATGTTGGGGTGGACATGGAGAAAGGTGCAGGAGTGGAGGTAGAGGGAGTGCTTGTAACTGGTGTAGGTGTGCTGAGTCGGGGTGGACATGGAGGGAGGTGCAGGAATATAGGTGGAGGGAGTGCTTGTAACTGGTGTAGGTGTGCTATGTTGGGGTGGACGTGGAGGAAGGTGCAGGAGTGGAGGTAGTGCTTGTAACTGGTGTAGGTGTGCTGATTCGGGTGGACGTGGAAGAAGGTGTGGGAGTGGAGATAGAGGGAGTACTTGTAACAGGTGTAGGTTTACTGAGTCGGGGTGGACATGGAGGAAGGTGTGGGAGTGGAGGTAGAGGGAATGCTTGTACCAGGTGTAGGTGTGCTGAGTTGGGGTGGACATGGGGGAAGGTGTGGGAGTGGAGGTAGAGGGAGTGTTTGTAACTGGTTTAGGTGTGCTGAGTTGGGGTGGACATGGGGGAAGGTGTGAGAGTGGAGGTAGAGGGAGTACTTGTACCAGGTGTAGGTGTGCTAAGTTAGAGTGGACATGGAGGAAGGTGTGGGTGTGGAGGTAGAGGGAGTGCTTGTGACGGGTGTAGGCGTGCTGAGTCGGGGTGGACATGGAGGAAGGTGTGGGAGTGGAGGTAGAGGGAGTGCTTGTACCAAGTGTAGGTGTGCTGTGTCGGGGTGGACATGGAGGAAGGTGTTGCAGTGGAGGTAGAGGGTGTGCTTGTAACTGGTGTAGGTGTGCTGAGTAGGGGTGGACATGGAGGGAGGTGCGGGAGTGGAGGTGGAGGGAGTGCTTGTAACTGGTGTAGGTGTGCTGAGTCGGCGTGGACACGGAGGGAGGTGCTGGAGTGGAAGTAGAGGGAGTGCTTGTAACTGGTGTAGGTGTGCTGAGTTGGGGTGGACATGAAGGAAGGTATGTGAATGGAGGTAGAGGGAGTGCTTGTAACTGGTGTAGGTGTGCTGAGTCGGGGTGGACATGGAGGAAGGTGTGAGAGTGGAGGTAGAGGGAGTGCTTGTACCAGGTGTAGGTGTGCTGAGTTGGAGTGGACATGGAGGTTGGTGTGGGAGTGGAGGTAGAGGGAGTGCTTGTAACTGGTGTAGGTGTGCTGAGTCAGGGTGGACATGGAGGAAGGTGTGGGAGTGGAGGTAGATGGAGTGCTTGTAACGGGTGTAGGTGTGCTGAGTCGAAGTGGACGTGGAGGAAGGTGTGGGAGTGGAGGTAGAGGGAGTGCTTGTACCAAGTGTAGGTGTGCTGAGTCGGGGAGGACATGGAGGGAGGTGCGGGAATATAGGTGGAGGGAGTGCTTGTAACGGGTGTAGGTGTGCTGAGTTGGGGTGGATGTGGAAGAAGGTTTGGGAGTGGAGATAGAGGGAGTGCTTGTAACTGGTGTAGGTGTGCTGAGTTGGGGTGGACGTGGAGGAAGGTGCAGGAGTGGAGGTAGTGCTTGTAACTGGTGTAGGTGTGCTGAGTCGGGTGGACATGGAGGAAGGTGCAGGAGTGGAGGTAGAGGGAGTGCTTGTAACAGATGTAGGTGTACTGAGTCGGGGTGGACATGGAGGAAGGTGTGGGAGTGGAGGGAGAGCTTGTACCAGGTGTAGGTGTGCTGAGTTGGAGTGGACATGGGGCAAGGTGTGGGAGTGGAGGTAGAGGGAGTGTTTGTAACTGGTGTAGGTGTGCTGAGTTGGGGTGGACATGGGGGAAGGTGTGGGAGTGGAGGTAGAGGGAGTGTTTGTAACTGGCGTGGGTGTGCTGAGTCGGGGTGTACATGGAGGAAGGTGTGGGAGTGGAGGAAGAGGGAGTGCTTGTACCAGGTGTAGGTGTGCTGAGATGGGGTGGACATGGAGGGAGGTGCAGGAGTGAAAGTTGAGAGAGTGCTTGTAACTGGTGTAGGTGTGCTGAGTTGGGGTGGACATGGAGGTAGGTGTGGGAGTGGAGGTAGAGGGAGTGCTTGTAACTGGTGTAGGTGTGCTGAGTCGGAGTGGACATGGAGGAAGGTGTGGGAGTGGAGGTAGAGGAAGTGCTTGTAACAGGTGTAGGTGTGCTGAGTTGGGTTGGACATGAAGGAAGGTATGTGAATGGAGGTAGAGGGAGTGCTTGTAACTGGTGTAGGTGTGCTGAGTCGGGGTGGACATGGAGGAAGGTGTGAGAGGGGAGGTAGAGGGAGTGCTTGTACCAAGTGTAGGTGTGCTGAGTAGGGGTGGACATGGATGGAGGTGCGGGAATATAGGTGGAGGGAGTGCTTGTAACAGGTGTAGGTGTGCTGAATTGGGGTGGATGTGGAAGAAGGTGTGGGAGCGGAGATAGAGGGAGTGCTTGTAACTGGTGTAGGTGTGCTGAGTTGGGGTGGACGTGGAGGAAGGTTCAGGAGTGGAGGTAGTGCTTGTAACTGGTGTAGGTGTGCTGAGTCGGGTGGACATGGAGGAAGGTGCAGGAGTGGAGGTAGAGGGTGTGCTTGTAACAGGTGTAGGTGTACTGAGTCGGGGTGGACATGGAGGAAGGTGTGGGAGTGGAGGGAGAGCTTGTACCAGGTGTAGGTGTGCTGAGTTGGGGTGGACATGGGGGAAGGTGTGGGAGTGGAGGTAGAGGGAGTGTTTGTAACTGGTGTAGGTGTGCTGAGTTGGGGTGGACATGGGGGAAGGTGTGGGAGTGGAGGTAGAGGGAGTGTTTGTAACTGGTGTAGGTGTGCAGAGTCGGGGTGGACATGGAGGAAGGTGTGGGAGTGGAGGAAGAGGGAGTGCTTGTACCAGGTGTAGGTGTGCTGAGGTGGGGTGGACATGGAGGGAGGTGCAGGAGTGAAAGTCGAGGGAGTGCTTGTAACTGGTGTAGGTGTGCTGAGTTGGGGTGGACATGGAGGAAGGTGTGGGAGTGGAGGAAGAGGGAGTGCTTGTACCAGGTATAGGTGTGCTGAGTCGGGGTGGACATGGAGGAAGGTGTGAGAGTGGAGGTAGAGGGAGTGCTTGTACCAGGTGTAGGTGTGCTGAGTCGGAGTGGACATGGAGGAAGGTGTGGGAGTGGAGGTAAAGGGAGTGCTTGTGACGGGTGTAGGTGTTCTGAGTCGGGGTGGACATGGAGGAAGGTGCGGGAGTGGAGGTAGAGGGAGTGCTTATAACAGGTGTAGGTGTGCTGAGTCAGGGTGGACATGGAGGAAGGTGTGGGAGTGGAGGTAGAGGGAGTGCTTGTACCAAGTGTAGGTGTGCTGTGTCGGGGTGTACATGGAGGAAGGTGTGGCAGTGGAGGTAGAGGGAGTGCTTGTAACTGGTGTAGGTGTGCTGAGTCGGGGTGGACATGGAGGGAGGTGCGGGAGTGGAGGTAGAGGGAGTGCTTGTAACAGGTGTAGGTGTGCTGAGTCAGGGTGGACATGGAGGAAGGTGTGGGAGTGGAGATAGAGGGAGTGCTTGTAACTGGTGTAGGTGTGCTGAGTTGGGGTGGACGTGGAGGAAGGTTCAGGAGTGGAGGTAGTGCTTGTAACTGGTGTAGGTGTGCTGAGTCGGGTGGACATGGAGGAAGGTGCAGGAGTGGAGGTAGAGGGTGTGCTTGTAACAGGTGTAGGTGTACTGAGTCGGGGTGGACATGGAGGAAGGTGTGAGAGTGGAGGGAGAGCTTGTACCAGGTGTAGGTGTGCTGAGTTGGGGTGGACATGGGGGAAGGTGTGGGAGTGGAGGTAGAGGGAGTGTTTGTAACTGGTGTAGGTGTGCAGAGTCGGGGTGGACATGGAGGAAGGTGTGGGAGTGGAGGAAGAGGGAGTGCTTGTACCAGGTGTAGGTGTGCTGAGGGGGGGTGGACATGGAGGGAGGTGCAGGAGTGAAAGTCGAGGGAGTGCTAGTAACTGGTGTAGGTGTGCTGAGTTGGGGTGGACATGGAGGAAGGTGTGGGAGTGGAGGAAGAGGGAGTGCTTGTACCAGGTATAGGTGTGCTGAGTCGGGGTGGACATGGAGGAAGGTGTGAGAGTGGAGGTAGAGGGAGTGCTTGTACCAGGTGTAGGTGTGCTGAGTCGGAGTGGACATGGAGGAAGGTGTGGGAGTGGAGGTAAAGGGAGTGCTTGTAACTGGTGTAGGTGTGCTGAGTCTGGGTGGACATGGAGGAAGGTGTGGGAGTGGAGGAAGAGGAAGTGCTTGTAACAGGTGTAGGTGTGCTGAGTTGGGGTGGACATGAAGGAAGGTATGTGAATGGAGGTAGAGGGAGTGCTTGTAACTGGTGTAGGTGTGCTGAGTCGGGGTGGACATGGAGGAAGGTGTGAGAGTGGAGGTAGAGGGAGTGCTTGTACCAGGTGTAGGTGTGCTGAGTTGGAGTGGACATGGAGGTTGGTGTGGGAGTGGAGGTAGAGGGAGTGCTTGTAACTGGTGTAGGTGTGCTGAGTCAGGGTGGACATGGAGGAAGGTGTGGGAGTGGAGGTAGATGG
This sequence comes from Pleurodeles waltl, assembly GCF_031143425.1. Lineage (NCBI taxonomy): Eukaryota > Metazoa > Chordata > Amphibia > Caudata > Salamandridae > Pleurodeles > Pleurodeles waltl. Next base: position 19,695,611 of record NC_090440.1, read on the forward strand.
AGTGCTTGTAACGGGTGTAGGTGTGCTGAGTCGAAGTGGACGTGGAGGAAGGTGTGGGAGTGGAGGGAGAGCTTGTACCAGGTGTAGGTGTGCTGAGTTGGAGTGGACATGGGGCAAGGTGTGGGAGTGGAGGTAGAGGGAGTGTTTGTAACTGGTGTAGGTGTGCTGAGTTGGGGTGGACATGGGGGAAGGTGTGGGAGTGGAGGTAGAGGGAGTGTTTGTAACTGGCGTGGGTGTGCTGAGTCGGGGTGGCCATGGAGGAAGGTGTGGGAGTGGAGGAAGAGGGAGTGCTTGTACCAGGTGTAGGTGTGCTGAGATGGGGTGGACATGGAGGGAGGTGCAGGAGTGAAAGTTGAGAGAGTGCTTGTAACTGGTGTAGGTGTGCTGAGTTGGGGTGGACATGGAGGTAGGTGTGGGAGTGGAGGTAGAGGGAGTGCTTGTAACTGGTGTAGGTGTGCTGAGTCGGAGTGGACATGGAGGAAGGTGTGGGAGTGGAGGTAGAGGAAGTGCTTGTAACAGGTGTAGGTGTGCTGAGTTGGGTTGGACATGAAGGAAGGTATGTGAATGGAGGTAGAGGGAGTGCTTGTAACTGGTGTAGGTGTGCTGAGTCGGGGTGGACATGGAGGAAGGTGTGAGAGGGGAGGTAGAGGGAGTGATTGTACCAAGTGTAGGTGTGCTGAGTAGGGGTGGACATGGATGGAGGTGCGGGAATATAGGTGGAGGGAGTGCTTGTAACGGGTGTAGGTGTGCTGAATTGGGGTGGATGTGGAAGAAGGTGTGGGAGCGGAGATAGAGGGAGTGCTTGTAACTGGTGTAGCTGTGCTGAGTTGGGGTGGACGTGGAGGAAGGTTCAGGAGTGGAGGTAGTGCTTGTAACTGGTGTAGGTGTGCTGAGTCGGGTGGACATGGAGGGAGGTGCGGGAGTGGAGGTAGAGGGAGTGCTTGTAACAGGTGTAGGTGTGCTGAGTCAGGGTGGACATGGAGGAAGGTGTGGGAGTGGAGATAGAGGGAGTGCTTGTAACTGGTGTAGGTGTTCTGAGTTGGGGTGGACGTGGAGGAAGGTTCAGGAGTGGAGGTAGTGCTTGTAACTGGTGTAGGTGTGCTGAGTCGGGTGGACATGGAGGAAGGTGCAGGAGTGGAGGTAGAGGGTGTGCTTGTAACAGGTGTAGGTGTACTGAGTCGGGGTGGACATGGAGGAAGGTGTGAGAGTGGAGGGAGAGCTTGTACCAGGTGTAGGTGTGCTGAGTTGGGGTGGACATGGGGGAAGGTGTGGGAGTGGAGGTAGAGGGAGTGTTTGTAACTGGTGTAGGTGTGCTGAGTTGGGGTGGACATGGGGGAAGGTGTGGGAGTGGAGGTAGAGGGAGTGTTTGTAACTGGTGTAGGTGTGCAGAGTCGGGGTGGACATGGAGGAAGGTGTGGGAGTGGAGGAAGAGGGAGTGCTTGTACCAGGTGTAGGTGTGCTGAGGGGGGGTGGACATGGAGGGAGGTGCAGGAGTGAAAGTCGAGGGAGTGCTAGTAACTGGTGTAGGTGTGCTGAGTTGGGGTGGACATGGAGGAAGGTGTGGGAGTGGAGGAAGAGGGAGTGCTTGTACCAGGTATAGGTGTGCTGAGTCGGGGTGGACATGGAGGAAGGTGTGAGAGTGGAGGTAGAGGGAGTGCTTGTACCAGGTGTAGGTGTGCTGAGTCGGAGTGGACATGGAGGAAGGTGTGGGAGTGGAGGTAAAGGGAGTGCTTGTAACTGGTGTAGGTGTGCTGAGTCGGGGTGGACATGGAGGAAGGTGTGGGAGTGGAGGAAGAGGAAGTGCTTGTAACAGGTGTAGGTGTGCTGAGTTGGAGTGGACATGGAGGTTGGTGTGGGAGTGGAGGTAGAGGGAGTGCTTGTAACTGGTGTAGGTGTGCTGAGTCAGGGTGGACATGGAGGAAGGTGTGGGAGTGGAGGTACATGGAGTGCTTGTAACGGGTGTAGGTGTGCTGAGTCGAAGTGGACGTGGAGGAAGGTGTGGGAGTGGAGGTAGAGGGAGTGCTTGTACCAAGTGTAGGTGTGCTGAGTCGGGGAGGACATGGAGGGAGGTGCGGGAATATAGGTGGAGGGAGTGCTTGTAACGGGTGTAGGTGTGCTGAGTTGGGGTGGATGTGGAAGAAGGTTTGGGAGTGGAGATAGAGGGAGTGCTTGTAACTGGTGTAGGTGTGCTGAGTTGGGGTGGACGTGGAGGAAGGTGCAGGAGTGGAGGTAGTGCTTGTAACTGGTGTAGGTGTGCTGAGTCGGGTGGACATGGAGGAAGGTGCAGGAGTGGAGGTAGAGGGAGTGCTTGTAACAGGTGTAGGTGTACTGAGTCGGGGTGGACATGGAGGAAGGTGTGGGAGTGGAGGGAGAGCTTGTACCAGGTGTAGGTGTGCTGAGTTGGAGTGGACATGGGGCAAGGTGTGGGAGTGGAGGTAGAGGGAGTGTTTGTAACTGGTGTAGGTGTGCTGAGCTGGGGTGGACATGGGGGAAGGTGTGGGAGTGGAGGTAGTGGGAGTGTTTGTAACTGGCGTGGGTGTGCTGAGTCGGGGTGGACATGGAGGAAGGTGTGGGAGTGGAGGAAGAGGGAGTGCTTGTACCAGGTGTAGGTGTGCTGAGATGGGGTGGACATGGAGGGAGGTGCAGGAGTGAAAGTTGAGAGAGTGCTTGTAACTGGTGTAGGTGTGCTGAGTTGGGGTGGACATGGAGGTAGGTGTGGGAGTGGAGGTAGAGGGAGTGCTTGTAACTGGTGTAGGTGTGCTGAGTCGGAGTGGACATTGAGGAAGGTGTGGGAGTGGAGGTAGAGGAAGTGCTTGTAACAGGTGTAGGTGTGCTGAGTTGGGTTGGACATGAAGGAAGGTATGTGAATGGAGGTAGAGGGAGTGCTTGTAACTGGTGTAGGTGTGCTGAGTCGGGGTGGACATGGAGGAAGGTGTGAGAGGGGAGGTAGAGGGAGTGCTTGTACCAAGTGTAGGTGTGCTGAGTCGGGGTGGACATGGATGGAGGTGCGGGAATATAGGTGGAGGGAGTGCTTGTAACGGGTGTAGGTGTGCTGAATTGGGGTGGATGTGGAAGAAGGTGTGGGAGCGGAGATAGAGGGAGTGCTTGTAACTGGTGTAGGTGTGCTGAGTTGGGGTGGACATGGAGGAAGGTTGAGGAGTGGAGGTAGTGCTTGTAACTGGTGTAGGTGTGCTGAGTCGGGTGGACATGGAGGAAGGTGCAGGAGTGGAGGTAGAGGGTGTGCTTGTAACAGGTGTAGGTGTACTGAGTCGGGTGGACATGGAGGAAGGTGTGGGAGTGGAGGGAGAGCTTGTACCAGGTGTAGGTGTGCTGCGTTGGGGTGGACATGGGGGAAGGTGTGGGAGTGGAGGTAGAGGGAGTGTTTGTAACTGGTGTAGGTGTGCTGAGTTGGGGTGGACATGGGGGAAGGTGTGGGAGTGGAGGTAGAGGGAGTGTTTGTAACTGGTGTAGGTGTGCAGAGTCGGGGTGGACATGGAGGAAGGTGTGGGAGTGGAGGAAGAGGGAGTGCTTGTACCAGGTGTAGGTGTGCTGAGGTGGGGTGGACATGGAGGGAGGTGCAGGAGTGAAAGTCGAGGGAGTGCTTGTAACTGGTGTAGGTGTGCTGAGTTGGGGTGGACATGGAGGAAGGTGTGGGAGTGGAGGAAGAGGGAGTGCTTGTACCAGGTATAGGTGTGCTGAGTCGGGGTGGACATGGAGGAAGGTGTGAGAGTGGAGGTAGAGGGAGTGCTTGTACCAGGTGTAGGTGTGCTGAGTCGGAGTGGACATGGAGGAAGGTGTGGGAGTGGAGGTAAAGGGAGTGCTTGTGACGGGTGTAGGTGTTCTGAGTCGGGGTGGACATGGAGGAAGGTGCGGGAGTGGAGGTAGAGGGAGTGCTTGTAACAGGTGTAGGTGTGCTGAGTCAGGGTGGACATGGAGGAAGGTGTGGGAGTGGAGGTAGAGGGAGTGCTTGTACCAAGTGTAGGTGTGCTGTGTCGGGGTGTACATGGAGGAAGGTGTGGCAGTGGAGGTAGAGGGAGTGCTTGTAACAGGTGTAGGTGTGCTGAGTCAGGGTGGACATGGAGGAAGGTGTGGGAGTGGAGATAGAGGGAGTGCTTGTAACAGGTGTAGGTGTGCTGAGTCAGGGTGGACATGGAGGAAGGTGTGGGAGTGGAGATAGAGGGAGTGCTTGTAACTGGTGTAGGTGTGCTGAGTTGGGGTGGACGTGGAGGAAGGTTCAGGAGTGGAGGTAGTGCTTGTAACTGGTGTAGGTGTGCTGAGTCGGGTGGACATGGAGGAAGGTGCAGGAGTGGAGGTAGAGGGTGTGCTTGTAACAGGTGTAGGTGTACTGAGTCGGGGTGGACATGGAGGAAGGTGTGGGAGTGGAGGGAGAGCTTGTACCAGGTGTAGGTGTGCTGAGTTGGGGTGGACATGGGGGAAGGTGTGGGAGTGGAGGTAGAGGGAGTGTTTGTAACTGGTGTAGGTGTGCTGAGTTGGGGTGGACATGGAGGAAGGTGTGGGAGTGGAGGAAGAGGGAGTGCTTGTACCAGGTATAGGTGTGCTGAGTCGGGGTGGACATGGAGGAAGGTGTGAGAGTGGAGGTAGAGGGAGTGCTTGTACCAGGTGTAGGTGTGCTGAGTCGGAGTGGACATGGAGGAAGGTGTGGGAGTGGAGGTAAAGGGAGTGCTTGTGACGGGTGTAGGTGTTCTGAGTCGGGGTGGACATGGAGGAAGGTGCGGGAGTGGAGGTAGAGGGAGTGCTTGTACCAAGTGTAGGTGTGCTGTGTCGGGGTGTACATGGAGAAAGGTGTGGCAGTGGAGGTAGAGGGAGTGCTTGTAACTGGTGTAGGTGTGCTGAGTCGGGGTGGACATGGAGGGAGGTGCGGGAGTGGAGGTAGAGGGAGTGCTTGTAACAGGTGTAGGTGTGCTGAGTCAGGGTGGACATGGAGGAAGGTGTGGGAGTGGAGGTAGAGGGAGTGCTTGTAACTGGTGTAGGTGTGCTGAGTCGGAGTGGACATGGAGGAAGGTGTGGGAGTGGAGGTAAAGGGAGTGCTTGTAACTGGTGTAGGTGTGCTGAGTCGGGGTGGACATGGAGGAAGGTGTGGGAGTGGAGGAAGAGGAAGTGCTTGTAACAGGTGTAGGTGTGCTGAGTTGGGGTGGACATGAAGGAAGGTATGTGAATGGAGGTAGAGGGAGTGCTTGTAACTGGTGTAGGTGTGCTGAGTCGGGGTGGACATGGAGGGAGGTGCGGGAGTGGAGGTGGATGGAGTGCTTGTAACTGGTGTAGGTGTGCTGAGTCAGCGTGGACATGGAAGAAGGTGAGGGAGTGGAAGTAGAGGGAGTGCTTGTAACAGGTGTAGGTGTACTGAGTCGGGGTGGACATGGAGGAAGGTGTGGGAGTGGAGGTAGAGGGAGAGCTTGTACCAGGTGTAGGTGTGCTGCGTTGGGGTGGACATGGAGGAAGGTGCAGGAGTGGAGGTAGAGGGAGTACTTGTAACAGGTGTAGGTGTACTGAGTCGGGTTGGACATGGAGGAAGGTGTGGGACTGGAGGTAGAGGGAGAGCTTGTACCAGGTGTAGGTGTGCTGAGTTGGGGTGGACATGGGGGAAGGTGTGGGAGTGGAGGTAGAGGGAGTGTTTGTAACTGGTGTAGGTGTGCTGAGTTGGGGTGGACATGGGGGAAGGTGTAACAGGTGTAGGTGTGCTAAGTTGGGGTGGACATGAAGGAAGTTTTGTGAATGGAGGTAGATGGAGTGCTTGTAACTGGTGTAGGTGTGCTGAGTCGGGGTGGACATGGAGGAAGGTTTGAGAGTGGAGGTAGAGGGAGTGCTTGTACCAGGTGTAGGTGTGCTGAGTTAGAGTGGACATGGAGGAAGGTGTGGGTGTGGAGGTAGAGGGAGTGCTTGTGACGGGTGTAGGTGTGCTGAGTCGGGGTGGACATGGAGGAAGGTGTGGGAGTGGAGGTAGAGGGAGTGCTTGTACCAGGTGTAGGTGTGCTGCGTTGGGGTGGACATGGGGGAAGGTGTGGGAGTGGAGGGAGAGGGAGTGTTTGTAACTGGTGTAGGTGTGCTGAGTTGGGGTGGACGTGGAGGAAGGTGCAGGAGTGGAGGTAGTGCTTGTAACTGGTGTAGGTGTGCTGAGTCGGGTGGACATGGAGGAAGGTGAAGGAGTGGAGGTAGAGGGAGTGCTTGTAACAGGTGTAGGTGTACTGAGTCGGGGTGGACATGGAGGAAGGTGTGGGAGTGGAGGGAGAGCTTGTACCAGGTGTAGGTGTGCTGAGTTGGAGTGGACATGGGGCAAGGTGTGGGAGTGGAGGTAGAGGGAGTGTTTGTAACTGGTGTAGGTGTGCTGAGCTGGGGTGGACATGGGGGAAGGTGTGGGAGTGGAGGTAGAGGGAGTGTTTGTAACTGGCGTGGGTGTGCTGAGTCGGGGTGGACATGGAGGAAGGTGTGGGAGTGGAGGAAGAGGGAGTGCTTGTACCAGGTGTAGGTGTGCTGAGATGGGGTGGACATGGAGGGAGGTGCAGGAGTGAAAGTTGAGAGAGTGCTTGTAACTGGTGTAGGTGTGCTGAGTTGGGGTGGACATGGAGGTAGGTGTGGGAGTGGAGGTAGAGGGAGTGCTTGTAACTGGTGTAGGTGTGCTGAGTCGGAGTGGACATGGAGGAAGGTGTGGGAGTGGAGGTAGAGGAAGTGCTTGTAACAGGTGTAGGTGTGCTGAGTTGGGTTGGACATGAATGAAGGTATGTGAATGGAGGTAGAGGGAGTGCTTGTAACTGGTGTAGGTGTGCTGAGTCGGGGTGGACATGGAGGAAGGTGTGAGAGGGGAGGTAGAGGGAGTGCTTGTACCAAGTGTAGGTGTGCTGAGTCGGGGTGGACATGGATGGAGGAGCGGGAATATAGGTGGAGGGAGTGCTTGTAACGGGTGTAGGTGTGCTGAATTGGGGTGGATGTGGAAGAAGGTGTGGGAGCGGAGATAGAGGGAGTGCTTGTAACTGGTGTAGGTGTGCTGAGTTGGGGTGGACGTGGAGGAAGGTTCAGGAGTGGAGGTAGTGCTTGTAACTGGTGTAGGTGTGCTGAGTCGGGTGGACATGGAGGAAGGTGCAGGAGTGGAGGTAGAGGGTGTGCTTGTAACAGGTGTAGGTGTACTGAGTCGGGGTGGACATGGAGGAAGGTGTGGGAGTGGAGGGAGAGCTTGTACCAGGTGTAGGTGTGCTGAGTTGGGGTGGACATGGGGGAAGGTGTGGGAGTGGAGGTAGAGGGAGTGTTTGTAACTGGTGTAGGTGTGCTGAGTTGGGGTGGACATGGGGGAAGGTGTGGGAGTGGAGGTAGAGGGAGTGTTTGTAACTGGTGTAGGTGTGCAGAGTCGGGGTGGACATGGAGGAAGGTGTGGGAGTGGAGGAAGAGGGAGTGCTTGTACCAGGTGTAGGTGTGCTGAGGTGGGGTGGACATGGAGGGAGGTGCAGGAGTGAAAGTCGAGGGAGTGCTTGTAACTGGTGTAGGTGTGCTGAGTTGGGGTGGACATGGAGGAAGGTGTGGGAGTGGAAGAAGAGGGAGTGCTTGTACCAGGTATAGGTGTGCTGAGTCGGGGTGGACATGGAGGAAGGTGTGAGAGTGGAGGTAGAGGGAGTGCTTGTAACGGGTGTAGGTGTGCTGAATTGGGGTGGATGTGGAAGAAGGTGTGGGAGCGGAGATAGAGGGAGTGCTTGTAACTGGTGTAGGTGTGCTGAGTTGGGCTGGACGTGGAGGAAGGTTCAGGAGTGGAGGTAGTGCTTGTAACTGGTGTAGGTGTGCTGAGTCGGGTGGACATGGAGGAAGGTGCAGGAGTGGAGGTAGAGGGTGTGCTTGTAACAGGTGTAGGTGTACTGAGTCGGGGTGGACATGGAGGAAGGTGTGGGAGTGGAGGGAGAGCTTGTACCAGGTGTAGGTGTGCTGAGTTGGGGTGGACATGGGGGAAGGTGTGGGAGTGGAGGTAGAGGGAGTGTTTGTAACTGGTGTAGGTGTGCTGAGTTGGGGTGGACATGGGGGAAGGTGTGGGAGTGGAGGTAGAGGGAGTGTTTGTAACTGTTGTAGGTGTGCAGAGTCGGGGTGGACATGGAGGAAGGTGTGAGAGTGGAGGAAGAGGGAGTGCTTGTAACTGGTGTAGGTGTGCTGAGTTGGGGTGGACATGGAGGAAGGTGTGGGAGTGGAGGAAGAGGGAGTGCTTGTACCAGGTATAGGTGTGCTGAGTCGGGGTGGACATGGAGGAAGGTGTGAGAGTGGAGGTAGAGGGAGTGCTTGTACCAGGTGTAGGTGTGCTGAGTCGGAGTGGACATGGAGGAAGGTGTGAGAGTGGAGGTAGAGGGAGTGCTTGTACCAAGTGTAGGTGTGCTGTGTCGGGGTGTACATGGAGGAAGGTGTGGCAGTGGAGGTAGAGGGAGTGCTTGTAACTGGTGTAGGTGTGCTGAGTCGGGGTGGACATGGAGGGAGGTGCGGGAGTGGAGGTAGAGGGAGTGCTTGTAACAGGTGTAGGTGTGCTGAGTCAGGGTGGACATGGAGGAAGGTGTGGGAGTGGAGATAGAGGGAGTGCTTGTAACTGGTGTAGGTGTGCTGAGTTGGGGTGGACGTGGAGGAAGGTTCAGGAGTGGAGGTAGTGCTTGTAACTGGTGTAGGTGTGCTGAGTCGGGTGGACATGGAGGAAGGTGCAGGAGTGGAGGTAGAGGGTGTGCTTGTAACAGGTGTAGGTGTACTGAGTCGGGGTGGACATGGAGGAAGGTGTGGGAGTGGAGGGAGAGCTTGTACCAGGTGTAGGTGTGCTGAGTTGGGGTGGACATGGGGGAAGGTGTGGGAGTGGAGGTAGAGGGAGTGTTTGTAACTGGTGTAGGTGTGCTGAGTTGGGGTGGACATGGGGGAAGGTGTGGGAGTGGAGGTAGAGGGAGTGTTTGTAACTGGTGTAGGTGTGCAGAGTCGGGGTGGACATGGAGGAAGGTGTGGGAGTGGAGGAAGAGGGAGTGCTTGTACCAGGTGTAGGTGTGCTGAGGTGGGGTGGACATGGAGGGAGGTGCAGGAGTGAAAGTCGAGGGAGTGCTTGTAACTGGTGTAGGTGTGCTGAGTTGGGGTGGACATGGAGGAAGGTGTGGGAGTGGAGGAAGAGGGAGTGCTTGTACCAGGTATAGGTGTGCTGAGTCGGGGTGGACATGGAGGAAGGTGTGAGAGTGGAGGTAGAGGGAGTGCTTGTACCAGGTGTAGGTGTGCTGAGTCGGAGTGGACATGGAGGAAGGTGTGGGAGTGGAGGTAAAGGGAGTGCTTGTGACGGGTGTAGGTGTTCTGAGTCGGGGTGGACATGGAGGAAGGTGCGGGAGTGGAGGTAGAGGGAGTGCTTGTAACAGGTGTTGGTGTGCTGAGTCAGGGTGGACATGGAGGAAGGTGTGGGAGTGGAGGTAGAGGGAGTGCTTGTACCAAGTGTAGGTGTGCTGTGTCGGGGTGTACATGGAGGAAGGTGTGGCAGTGGAGGTAGAGGGAGTGCTTGTAACTGGTGTAGGTGTGCTGAGTCGGGGTGGACATGGAGGGAGGTGCGGGAGTGGAGGTAGAGGGAGTGCTTGTAACAGGTGTAGGTGTGCTGAGTCAGGGTGGACATGGAGGAAGGTGTGGGAGTGGAGGTAGAGGGAGTGCTTGTACCAAGTGTAGGTGTGCTGTGTCGGGGTGTACATGGAGGAAGGTGTGGCAGTGGAGGTAGAGGGAGTGCTTGTAACTGGTGTAGGTGTGCTGAGTCGGGGTGGACATGGAGGGAGGTGCGGGAGTGGAGGTGGATGGAGTGCTTGTAACTGGTGTAGGTGTGCTGAGTCAGCGTGGACATGGAAGAAGGTGAGGGAGTGGAAGTAGAGGGAGTGCTTGTAACAGGTGTAGGTGTACTGAGTCGGGGTGGACATGGAGGAAGGTGTGGGAGTGGAGGTAGAGGGAGAGCTTGTACCAGGTGTAGGTGTGCTGCGTTGGGGTGGACATGGAGGAAGGTGCAGGAGTGGAGGTAGAGGGAGTACTTGTAACAGGTGTAGGTGTACTGAGTCGGGTTGGACATGGAGGAAGGTGTGGGACTGGAGGTAGAGGGAGAGCTTGTACCAGGTGTAGGTGTGCTGAGTTGGGGTGGACATGGGGGAAGGTGTGGGAGTGGAGGTAGAGGGAGTGTTTGTAACTGGTGTAGGTGTGCTGAGTTGGGGTGGACATGGGGGAAGGTGTAACAGGTGTAGGTGTGCTAAGTTGGGGTGGACATGAAGGAAGGTATGTGAATGGAGGTAGATGGAGTGCTTGTAACTGGTGTAGGTGTGCTGAGTCGGGGTGGACATGGAGGAAGGTTTGAGAGTGGAGGTAGAGGGAGTGCTTGTACCAGGTGTAGGTGTGCTGAGTTAGAGTGGACATGGAGGAAGGTGTGGGTGTGGAGGTAGAGGGAGTGCTTGTGACGGGTGTAGGTGTGCTGAGTCGGGGTGGACATGGAGGAAGGTGTGGGAGTGGAGGTAGAGGGAGTGCTTGTACCAGGTGTAGGTGTGCTGCGTTGGGGTGGACATGGGGGAAGGTGTGGGAGTGGAGGTAGAGGGAGTGTTTGTAACTGGTGTAGGTGTGCTGAGTTGGGGTGGACGTGGAGGAAGGTGCAGGAGTGGAGGTAGTGCTTGTAACTGGTGTAGGTGTGCTGAGTCGGGTGGACATGGAGGAAGGTGCAGGAGTGGAGGTAGAGGGAGTGCTTGTAACAGGTGTAGGTGTACTGAGTCGGGGTGGACATGGAGGAAGGTGTGGGAGTGGAGGGAGAGCTTGTACCAGGTGTAGGTGTGCTGAGTTGGGATGGACATGGGGGAAGGTGTGGGAGTGGAGGTAGAGGGTGTGTTTGTAACTGGTGTAGGTGTGCTGAGTTGGGGTGGACATGGGGGAAGGTGTGGGAGTGGAGGTAGAGGGAGTGTTTGTAACTGGTGTAGGTGTGCTGAGTCGGGGTGGACATGGAGGAAGGTGTGGGAGTGGAGGAAGAGGGAGTGCTTGTACCAGGTGTAGGTGTGCTGAGGTGGGGTGGACATGGAGGGAGGTGCAGGAGTGAAAGTCGAGGGAGTGCTTGTAACTGGTGTAGGTGTGCTAAGTTGGGGTGGACATGGAGGAAGGTGTGGGAGTGGAGGAAGAGGGAGCGCTTGTACCAGGTATGGGTGTGCTGAGTCGGGGTGGACATGGAGGAAGGTGTGAGAGTGGAGGTAGAGGGAGTGCTTGTACCAGGTGTAGGTGTGCTGAGTTGGAGTGGACATGGAGGAAGGTGTGGGAGTGGAGGTAGAGGGAGTGCTTGTGACTGGTGTAGGTGTTCTGAGTCGGGGTGGACATGGAGGAAGGTGCGGGAGTGGAGGAAGAGGGAGTGCTTGTAACAGGTGTAGGTGTGCTGAGTCAGGGTGGACATGGAGGAAGGTGTGGGAGTGGAGGTAGAGGGAGTGCTTGTACCAAGTGTAGGTGTGCTCTGTCGGGGTGTACATGGAGGAAGGTGTGGCAGTGGAGGTAGAGGGAGTGCTTGTAACTGGTGTAGGTTGTAGGAAAGTACCATCTTGCCTGGCATGTTACCCCCATTTTTCACTGTATATATGTTGTTTTAGTTGTATGTGTCACTGGGACCCTGGTAACCCAGGGCCCCAGTGCTCATAAGTGTGCCTGAATGTGTTACCTGTGTAGTGACTAACTGTCTCACTGAGGCTCTGCTAATCAGAACCTCAGTGGTTATGCTCTCTCATTTCTTTCCAAATTGTCACTGACAGGCTAGTGACCATTTTTACCAATTTACATTGGCTTACTGGAACACCCTTATAATTCCCTAGTATATGGTACTGAGGTACCCAGGGTATTGGGGATCCAGGAGATCCCTATGGGCTGCAGCATTTCTTTTGCCACCCATAGGGAGCTCTGACAATTCTTACACAGGCCTGCCACTGCAGCCTGAGTGAAATAACGTCCACGTTATTTCACAGCCATTTTACACTGCACTTAAGTAACTTATAAGTCACCTATATGTCTAACCTTTACCTGGTAAAGGTTAGGTGCAAAGTTACTTAGTGTGAGGGCACCCTGGCACTAGCCAAGGTGCCCCCACATGGTTCAGAGCCAATTCACTGAACTTTGTGAGTGCGGGGACACCATTACACGCGTGCACTACACATAGGTCACTACCTATATGTAGCTTCACCATGGTAACTCCGAATATGGCCATGTAACATGTCTATGATCATGGAATTGCCCCCTCTATGCCATCCTGGCATTGTTGGTACAATTCCATGATCCCAGTGGTCTGTAGCACAGACCCTGGTACTGCCAGACTGCCCTTCCTGGGGTTTCTCTGCAGCTGCTGCTGCTGCCAACCCCTCAGACAGGCAGCTGCCCTCCTGGGGTCCAGCCAGGCCTGGCCCAGGATGGCAGAACAAAGAACTTCCTCTGAGAGAGGGTGTGACACCCTCTCCCTTTGGAAAATGGTGTGAAGGCAGGGGAGGAGTAGCCTCCCCCAGCCTCTGGAAATGCTTTGTGGGGCACAGATGTTCCCAATTCTGCATAAGCCAGTCTACACCGGTTCAGGGACCCCTTAGCCCCTGCTCTGGCGCGAAACTGGACAAAGGAAAGGGGAGTGACCACTCCCCTGACCTGCACCTCCCCTGGGAGGTGTCCAGAGCTCCTCCAGTGTGCTCCAGACCTCTGCCATCTTGGAAACAGAGGTGCTGCCGGCACACTGGACTGCTCTGAGTGGCCAGTGCCACCAGGTGACGTCAGAGACTCCTTGTGATAGGCTCCTTCAGGTGTTAGTAGCCTTTCCTCTCTCCTAGGTAGCCAAACCCTCTTTTCTGGCTATTTAGGGTCTCTGTCTCTGGGGAAACTTCAGATAACGAATGCATGAGCTCAGCCGAGTTCCTCTGCATCTCCCTCTTCACCTTCTGATAAGGAATCGACCGCTGACCGCGCTGGAAGCCTGCAAACCTGCAACATAGTAGCAAAGACGACTACTGCAACTCTGTAACGCTGATCCTGCCGCCTTCTCGACTGTTTTCCTGCTTGTGCATGCTGTGGGGGTAGTCTGCCTCCTCTCTGCACCAGAAGCTCCGAAGAAATCTCCCGTGGGTCGACGGAATCTTCCCCCTGCAACCGCAGGCACCAAAAAGCTGCATTACCGGTCCCTTGGGTCTCCTCTCAGCACGACGAGCGAGGTCCCTCGAATCCAGCGACACCGTCCAAGTGACCCCCACAGTCCAGTGACTCTTCAGCCCAAGTTTGGTGGAGGTAAGTCCTTGCCTCACCTCGCTGGGCTGCATTGCTGGGAACCGCGACTTTGCAAGCTACTCCGGCCCCTGTGCACTTCCGGCGGAAATCCTTCGTGCACAGCCAAGCCTGGGTCCACGGCACTCTAACCTGCATTGCACGACTTTCTAAGTTGGTCTCCGGCGACGTGGGACTCCTTTGTGCAACTTCGGCGAGCACCGTTTCACGCATCCTCGTAGTGCCTGTTTCTGGCACTTCTCCGGGTGCTACCTGCTTCATTGAGGGCTCTTTGTCTTGCTCGACGTCCCCTCTCTCTGCAGGTCCAATTTGCGACCTCCTGGTCCCTCCTGGGCCCCAGCAGCGTCCAAAAACGCCAAACACACGATTTGCGTGTAGCAAGGCTTGTTGGCGTCCATCCGGCGGGAAAACACTTCTGCACGACTCTCCAAGGCGTGTGGGATCCATCCTCCAAAGAAGAAGTCTCTAGACCTTGTCGTTCCTGCAGTATTCACAGTTCTTCAGCCTAGTAAGAGCTTCTTTGCACCAACCGCTGGCATTTCTTGGGCATCTGCCCATCTCCGAGCTGCTTGTGACTTTTGGACTTGGTCCCCTTGTTCCACAGGTACCCTCAGTCAGGAATCCATCGTTGTTGCATTGCTGATTTGTGTTTTCCTTGCATTCTCCCTCTAACACGACTATTTTGTCCTTAGGGGTACTTTAGTGCACTTTGCACTCACTTTTCAGGGTCTTGGGGAGGGTTATTTTTCTAACTCTCACTATTTTCTAATAGTCCCAGCGACCCTCTACAAGGTCACATAGGTTTGGGGTCCATTCGTGGTTCGCATTCCACTTTTGGAGTATATGGTTTGTGTTGCCCCTATCCCTATGTTTCCCCATTGCATCCTATTGTAACTATACATTGTTTGCACTGTTTTCTAAGACTATACTGCATATTTTTGCTATTGTGTATATATATCTTGTGTATATTTCCTATCCTCTCACTGAGGGTACACTCTAAGATACTTTGGCATATTGTCATAAAAATAAAGTACCTTTATTTTTAGTATAACTGTGTATTGTGTTTTCTTATGATATTGTGCATATGACACTAAGTGGTACTGTAGTAGCTTCACACGTCTCCTAGTTCAGCCTAAGCTGCTCTGCTAAGCTACCATTATCTATCAGCCTAAGCTGCTAGACACCCTATACACTAATAAGGGATAACTGGGCCTGGTGCAAGGTGCAAGTACCCCTTGGTACTCACTACAAGCCAGTCCAGCCTCCTACATAGGTGTGCTGAGTCGGGGTGGATATGGAGGGAGGTGCGGGAGTGGAGGTGGATGGAGTGCTTGTAACTGGTGTAGGTGTGCTGAGTCGGCATGGACATGGAAGAAGGTGAGGGAGTGGAAGTAGAGGGAGTGCTTGTAACAGGTGTAGGTGTACTGAGTCGGGGTGGACATGGAGGAAGGTGTGGGAGTGGAGGTAGAGGGGGAGCTTGTACCAGGTGTAGGTGTGCTGCGTTGGGGTGGACATGGGGGAAGGTGTGGGAGTGGAGGAAGAGGGAGTGTTTGTAACTGGTGTAGGTGTGCTGAGTTGGGGTGGACATGGGGTGGGAGTGGAGGTAGAGGGAGTGTTTGTAACTGGTGTAGGTGTGCTGAGTCGGGGTGGACATGGAGGAAGGTGTGGTAGTGGAGGAAGAGGGAGTGCTTGTACCAGGTGTAGGTGTGCTGAGTTGGGGTGGACATGGAGGGAGGTGCAGGAGTGAAAGTCGAGGGAGTGCTTGTAACTGGTGTAGGTGTGCTGAGTTGCGGTGGACATGGAGGAAGGTGTGGGAGTGGAGGAAGAGGGAGTGCTTGTACCAGGTGTAGGTGTGCTGAGTCGGGGTGGACATGGAGGAAGGTGTGGGAGTGGAGGTAGAGGTAGAGCTTGTAACTGGTGTAGGTGTGCTGAGTCGGGGTGGACATGGAGGAAGGTGTGGGAGTGGAGGTAGAGGAAGTGCTTGTAACAGGTGTAGGTGTGCTGAGTTGGGGTGGACATGAAGGAAGGTATGTGAATGGAGGTAGAGGGAGTGCTTGTAACTGGTGTAGGTGTGCTGAGTCGGGGTGGACATGGAGGAAGGTGTGGGAGTGGAGGAAGAGGGAATGCTTGTACCAGGTGTAGGTGTGCTGAGGTGGGGTGGACATGGAGGGAGGTGCAGGAGTGAAAGTCGAGGAAGTGCTTGTAACTGGTGTAGGTGTGCTGAGTTGGGGTGGACATGGAGGAAGGTGTGGGAGTGGAGGAAGAGGGAGTACTTGTACCAGGTATAGGTGTGCTGAGTCGGGGTGGACATGGAGGAAGGTGTGGGAGTGGAGGTAGAGGGAGTGCTTGTAACTGGTGTAGGTGTGCTGAGTCGGGTGGACATGGAGGGAGGTGTGGGAGTGGAGGTAGAGGAAGTGCTTGTAACAGGTGTAGGTGTGCTGAGTTGGGGTGGACATGAAGGAAGGTATGTGAATGGAGGTAGAGGGAGTGCTTGTAACTGGTGTAGGTGTGCTGAGTCGGGGTGCACATGGAGGAAGGTGTGAGAGTGGAGGTAGAGGGAGTGCTTGTACCAGGTGTAGGTGTGCTGAGTTGGAGAGGACATGGAGGAAGGTGTGGGAATGGAGGTAGAGGGAGTGCTTGTGACGGGTGTAGTTGTGCTGAGTCGGGGTGGACATGAAGGAAGGTGCGGGAGTGGAGGTAGAGGGAGTGCTTGTAACAGGTGTAGGTGTGCTGAGTCAGGGTGGACATGGAGGAAGGTGTGGGAGTGGAGGTAGAGGGAGTGCTTGTACCAAGTGTAGGTGTGCTGTGTCGGGGTGTAAATGGAGGAAGGTGTGGCAGTGGAGGTAGAGGGAGTGCTTGTAACTGGTGTAGGTGTGCTGAGTCAGGGTGGACATGGAGGGAGGTGCGTGAGTGGAGGTGGATGGAGTGCTTGTAACTGGTGTAGGTGTGCTGAGTCGGCGTGGACATGGAAGAAGGTGAGGGAGTGGAAGTGGAGGGAGTGCTTGTAACAGGTGTAGGTGTACTGAGTCAGGGTGGACATGGAGGAAGGTGTGGGAGTGGAGGTAGAGGGAGAGCTTGTACCAGGTGTAGGTGTGCTGAGTTGGGGTGGACATGGGGGAAGGTGTGGGAGTGGAGGTAGAGGGAGTGTTTGTAACTGGTGTAGGTGTGCTGAGTTGGGGTGGACATAGGGTGGGAGTGGAGGTAGAGGGAGTGTTTGTAACTGGTGTAGGTGTGCTGAGTCGAGGTGGACATGGAGGAAGGTGTGGGAGTGGAGGAAGAGGGAGTGCTTGTACCAGGTGTAGGTGTGCTGAGTCGGGGTGGACATGAAGGAAGGTGTGGGAGTGGAGGTAGAGGGAGTGCTTGTAACTGGTGTAGGTGTGCTGAGTCGGGGTGGACATGGAGGAAGGTGTGAGATTGGAGGTAGAGGGAGTGCTTGTACCAGGTGTTGGTGTGCTGAGTTGGAGTGGACATGGAGGAAGGTGTGGGAGTGGAGGTAGAGGCAGTGCTTGTGATGGGTGTAGGTGTGCTGAGTTGGGGTAGACATGGAGGGAGGTGCAAGAGTGAAAGTCGAGGGAGTGGTTGTAACTGGTGTAGGTGTGCTGAGTTGCGGTGGACATGGAGGAAGCAGTGGGAGTGGAGGAAGAGGGAGTGCTTGTACCAGGTGTAGGTGTGCTGAGTCGGGGTGGACATGGAGGAAGGTGCAGGAGTGGAGGTAGAGGGAGTGCTTGTAACTGGTGTAGGTGTGCTGAGTCAGGGTGGACATGGAGGAAGGTGTGGGAGTGGAGGAAGAGGGAGTGCTTGTACCAGGTGTAGGTGTGCTGAGTTGGGCTGGACATGGAGGGAGGTGCAGGAGTGGAGGTGGAGGGAGTGCTTGTAACTGGTGTAGGTGTGCTGAGTCGGCGTGGACATGGAGGAAGGTGAGGGAGTGGAAGTAGAGGGAGTGCTTGTAACAGGTGTAGGTGTGCTGAGTCGGGGTGAACATGGAGGAAGGTGTGGGAGTGGCGGTATTGGGAGTGCCTGTAGCTGGTGTAGGTGTGCTGAGTCTGGGTGGATATGGAGGAAGTTGTGGGAGTGGAGGTAGAGGGAGGGCCTGTAACTGGTGTAGGTGTGCTGAGTCGGGGTGGACATGGGAAAAGGTGTGGGAGTGGAGGTAGAGGGAGTGCCTGTAACTGGTGTAGGTGTGCTGAGTCGGGGTGGACATGGAGGAAGGTGTGGGAGTGGAAGTAGAGGGAGTGCTTGTAACTGGTGTAGGTGTGCTGAGTTGGGGTGGACGTGGAGGAACGTGTGGGAGTGGAGGTAGAGGGAGTGCTTGTAAGAGGTGTAGGTGTGCTGGGTCGGGGTGCACATGGAGGAAGGTGAGGGAGTGGAGGTAGAGGGAGTGCCTGTAACTGGTGTAGGTGTGCTGAGTCAGGGTGGACATGGAGGAAGGTGTGGGAGTGGAAGTAGAGGGAGTGCTTGTAACTGGTGTAGGTGTGCTGAGTTGGGGTGGACATGGAGGAAGGTGTGGGAGTGGAGGTAGAGGGAGTGATTGTAACATGTGTAGGTGTGCTGAGTCGGGGTGGACATGGAGGAAGGTGTGGTAGAGGGAGTGCTAGTAATTGGTGTAGGTGTGCATGACGTGGGTGCATGAGCCTGTACAGTATGCTGAGGTGCGGTGGATGTGTGTTGTGTGGGTGTCTGGGAACGTTTGAGTGTTTTGGGAGTGGGGGTAGACACAGTGGGACAAGACAGGCTCCCAGTGTACATGGATATTGTCTGGGTGTCTGCAGGTCTATGGAGTGTGCTGCATGTGTCAGTCAATGTTGCTGTGGTGAGTGCAGGTGTGGTGTCTGGGTGCATGACTGGGTGTCAGATGTTGTGGTGACTGCAAGAATGGGGCCAGCAGCAGTGACTGAGGGTGCAGTGCTTGTGGGTGTGCATGGTGAGGTGACAGACAGGGAGGCGGGAGTGGTGGACACACTGGGAGAAGTGGATGTTGTCATGTGTGCCTCTCTATTTTGGCTGTGTGTATGCCTGTGCTGGGAAGTGTGATGCTTGTGTTTCTCTGTGTGCTTCTTGTGTGTTGAGGTGTGTGTATGGCTATCCGAATGTGTGCTTGGGATGGGAGAAGGGAGTGGGGTGCAGGAAGGGGTAGAGGTGATTGGAGGGGGGAACAGAAAGACCAGGGACACTGGCTGCCGTCAAAGAGGAGGCCAGAGCCTGAAAAGATCTCTGTAGGCCAGACATGGCACCGTGAATGCCTTCCAGGAAGGCATTGCATTGCTGCAGCTGGGATGCTAGCCTCTGGATGGTATTCACGATGGTTGTCTGCCCTACAGAGATGGTCCTCAGGAGGTCAATAGCCTCCTCCGTGAGGGCAGCAGGGCTGACTGGCGCAGGGGATGAGGTGCCTGGGGCGAATGAGACGCTCACCCTCCTGGGTGAGCAGGCACAGGCAACTGGGTGGGGAGCAACTGGAAGGGCGGTGATGGTATGGGGGTGGTGGAAGATGACACAGAATGGGTGGGCCCACTAGGGTCCACCACCACCAGGGAGCTTCCATCGGAGGAACTGTGGTACTCCCCTCGCCCTCCAACCCACTGGTCCCCTTGGCATCCGTAGACTCTGCTCCTTGGAACCGTGGGCCGCTGCATCCCCACTTGCCGGTGCCACTGCTCCCTCGCCAGACAACACAAGAGTACAGGGGTGGGGAGACAAAACATGAGAGAAATATGTAAATACCTGAATGGATGTACATACTTGGTGCACACACACTCCCACCCAGCTTACACACCTACACGCAGCTCCTACAACAATAGTCATGACTATGCCCCTGACTAGTGGCCACTACCCCAGCATACAACCCATTTCCCACATGACACACGGACCTGATGAACTGCAGACCTGCCCCTAATCATCTCCGTGCCCATGAGGGGCAGGACTGCTGGTAGACACCTGTTAGAGTGCCTGGCACTAGACAGCATACATACTACAGCACCCAAACACATCCATCAAAGAGGCATGAAATGTTGTTGGTACTCACCCCCTTGTGGCTGCTGTGAAGCCTTCAAGCGCCCGTCCAAATCTGGATATTCCACCACCAGAATGCAGCACATTAGGGGGGTCAGGGTCTGACGTACACCCCTTCCTCATTGGGAGGCCTTCCCTAGCTGGGCCTCACAAGTCTTCCTGGACCAGCGCAGCAGGTCCTCCCACCTCTTCCTTCAGTGGGTGCTCCGCTGGTTGTAGACCCCCAGGGTCCGCACCTCCCTGGCGATGGCCTGCCAGAGTGCCCTCTTTGTTTGGGCGCTGACCAGTATGGGACACACAGAAAAGAAAAACAGAGTTCAGGATATGGGCATGTGATACAGCTGACTATACATCCCTATGGGACGGACACTTCACAAGATCATTTCACCACCTCACGCACAGTACTTGCCACACAATCTACACCTGTGCAGTTACATACTGACCACAAATGCATACAGGCATCCACCACCATCACACATCCATGCAAGGCAACCGCCTACTCACCTGCACCTCTGGTCGCCCATATAACTTGGCATACAAGGGTAGGACCCAATCCACCAGCTTTTCCAGCTCCTCTGTGGTGAAGCTCCTTTCCCCTGTGACTCGTGCCATTGGAGTAACCAGAGTCAGGACACAGCAGCACACTCAGTGGAGTACTGTCATTCACAGGATCAGGGAGTCAAGTGAAATTGGGGAGACGACATGGCGTACGCTCCACGGTAGTGTGCACCGTCACCGCCGGCGGCGATCATGATAGGCCCAGGTTCCCCATTGACAACTATGTTAACCAATGAATGGGTGCACAGCAGTGAACACCGCCTTACGCCATTACAAAAATGGACAGCGGAATGAGGTCACTTCCACTCCTTCATATCTGGATGGCAGAGGGCTGCCATTTTGCTAGAACCACGTACATATATCCTGGTCAGGGACCCCATTCAGGACCTATACAACCCAGGCCTTAGTCGCCTCCCCACATGAGTGTCTGTTCCTCACATCAGTCCAGAGGTATCACTGCATACTTGTCCCTAAAGTTGTACATCATACATTGCTTGTGTGTGTAACCTACGTACTGTATAGCCGTTATTCTTACACAACATGTTTTGCATGTGTATGTGTGTCCCTCATATGTGTTCTCTCCTCCCCATAGGTACAGACCCATGTGGCGAGGGAGGGCCCCATCTGTGTACAAACCTCTTGTTGATTTGGATACCATGGTGGAACGTCACATCATTGTCACCTACAGACTCGATCGTACAACAATCCAGGACCTATGTGCTTTACTTGATCCTGTACTGAGATTGGTTAATCAGAATCAGCATGCCAGCCCTACTGAAGTGCAAGTGCTATCTGTACTCCATTTCTTGGCTACAGGCTCATTCCAGGTGACAGTGGGCATGGGTGCAGTGTTCTCACAGCCAATGTTTAGCCTAGCCCTGTCCAAATTCCTGGATGCATTTGTACAGCACCTGCAGACATATGTCAAGTTTCCCCAAAGGGCTGAACTCCCTGCCATCAAGTCTGACTTTTATGCCTTTGCTAACATTTTCCATGTGATAGGTGTAGGAGGCTAGCCTGGTGTCTTATCCAGGTGACTGGTTGACACCTGTTCGGTATAAGTCAATAAGGATGCTCAATGAAGGACCACACGCGAATTATGAATAAAATTTAGCTTTACTTGAATTTCAGGTAAATGTATGCATTTAGCACGTCAACAATAGTAGAATAAGAATAGCAATGAATAGCATCTATTTATATATGAGTACACTACTAAGAGCATCTATGCATGTATATAAGCAAAGAGTTAATTGACAGATATAAGCTTTGATTAATTGTATACCAAATTGCATCACACTACGATGTTCAGGAAGCAAAATATAAATAAGGTGAATACTTCAGATAAGCTTTGATTTACTGCACACCAAAATGCAGGTTTCAATTACTGCAGCAGGCTCACACTACGATGTTCAGAAAGCAAAATATAAACGAGCTGAATACTTCAGATTAGCTTTGATTAACTGCATACCAAAATGCATGTTTCAATTACTGCAGCAAGCTCACACTAAGATGTTCAGAAAGCAAAATATAAACGAGCTGAATACTTCAGATTATAAACACAGTGCAAGCATAATAATCAATCATAATAATAAAGCAGAGAAACAAAGGCCTTTCATCACTGTGTGGAACTTAACTTAGTCCACAAAATGCTGGGAAGCCCTCTACCGCCCGCTTGGACCTCTCCCCCTCTCAAGCATCACGGTCTCTGAACAGCAAACAGGGAGGTAGCACTGGGTCTGGAGATGACAGCTTTCACAACCCCATCTGCGAGCTTCAAATCCCTCACCCACACTTCAGTGCTTAAATAACTCGAAGCTTGGATTCTATCTCTTTCTGGCATTTTCTAGCTATGTTATCAGCACTTGTCTCTTGGCTGCTCTGCCCTTCCCCAGCCTTTGTTTTCATTCCATCTTCTCCCTGTACTCTCGTTCTCAAGGTTGAGACGGACTCTCCTACACAAACAAGCTTGAAAATAACATCATGAACTTTTCCACGTTGTTCGGGGGTTTCAGCAGGCATCACGCTCATCTACACTGCTCAAGCTAATTAACCCTTTGTGTCACAATGTCTTCCACACCTTTCCCTATACTGATCACCTGGCTTATAGTGGGTACCTGATGGTACTTACACCTTGTGCCAGGTCCAGTTTTCCCTTATTAGTAGATTAGTAGTGTTCTAGCAGCTTAGGCTGATAGAGGTAGCTATAGCAGAGCAGCTTAGGCTAAACTAGGAGACATGCAAAGCTCCTACTATACCACTTATATCATATAGGTACTATGGCGGTCATTATGAACACGGCGGTAAACACCGCCGACCAGAGTGCCGGCGGTGAACAGAATCCCGCCGTTGGCGGCGAATGGAAACCCGCCATATAATGATTGAAAAACCCAACCCCACAAAAAATTCCCAGACCACCACTCCCCGCCAGGACCCTGTCGGCCAGAATCCCGGCCCACCCCACCCCACCACTGCCAAGCATACCCACATCCCGCAGTCCAAATAATGATGCACAAATCACCTCGGCGGACAGTGGAGGCCGGATGACCATTGGCGGCTGCGACCGCCACGGGCAGCAAGTGGACTCAACAGCAACAAGTGCACACATTGGATAGGCCTATCACCCACACACCTGACACACATCCAGAACCCCATAAAACACCGCCAGACACACCCCACAATCCCTTGCAACGAAATCAGGACCAGAAGACGGAGAGCACCAGAGCCAGACAGCGAACGCCAGCATACAGGACATGCATATCGACCCACACAGGAGCACCCATATCCGGACCCCAGTTCTGACGCCATCCACCACACTCACCATGTCCCCTCCCAAAAATCCACAGTTCACCGAATGGGAGCTAAGGACCATGGGGGACAAGATCCTGAAGGTGGAGCCACAAATATTCGGGTCTGAGGTGCAGCACACACCCATCGCCCGGAAATTGGAGCTGTGGCAGACCATTGTGAATATGGTGAATGCAGTTGGACACCATCCACGCACCAGGGACAACATCCGCAAGAGATGGAACGACCTGCGGGGGAAGGTCAGGGCCATGGCATCTAGGCATCACATCGCAGTGCAGAAGACTGGGGGAGGACCGCCACCAACACCACCCGACTACACCGACTGGGAGGAGAAGGTACTCGCCATCCAGTACCCAGAGGGACTCACTGGAGGAATGGACTCGGGTAAGTCATCTACAATTAACCCATATACAACACATCTGCAATGCATGCACCACCCCACCTCACCCACACCCACCTCGACCTATACCCCACCCAGCCATTACCCACCACATCCACCACCCGGCATCACCTACAATCCACTAACAGACCCACATCACTCCAGCTGTGCACAGCCACCCACCCCTGCACGTACCCACAATGGAATAATACCCCCCACCACAATGCAACCCCACCACTGCCACTAAATGCAATGCCCACCTCACAAAGGCACCCTGGAAGCCCAAAATAGCCCAGTTCTGTACACCTCAAACCTTCAGACATATGTAACAGACATGTCTATGTCCCCCAACAGGCACCACCACCCATGCAACTCTAATGGAGGGGACAAGGAGTGCCACAGCACTCCAGGGAGATAAAGGCACATCACAAGACCTTGGCGATGGATCCCTGGACACTGATGAGCAGGCAGGCCCCTCACACAGTCCTGGATTCTCACCATGCAGCAGCCCCACCCAGGAAACCACTGTCACCCCTAAAATCCAGTCAAGACCAGCAGGCCAGGTGAGGCATACCCACACCAGTGTACCCAGGACACAGACTGGTGGAACCCAGCTACAGAGTCCACAATCTCCCACTCCCAACATGCATGAAGGCGAGGGCCCAAGTATAAGTGGCACGTCAAGACCTGCGCAGGGGACACAGGCACAGGGGGCTAGGGCATGTTCAAGTGCCTCAGTGGGTCAGGGGGTAGGGCACCGGATGGACGCAGCAGCCCAGGACGTTATTGCAGAGGTATTGGGGGCCTACCAACATACCCAAGACAGGTTGGCACAAATTGTGTCCACCTTTGAGCAAAGTCTGAGGATGCAGCTGGAACAACAACAACAGGCCATGGAGCAGTGGAAAGAGCACAATGCCACAATGGCCACCATTGCTGGAGCACTGCTGCAGTTGGTAAACAAACAGTCTGACACCCACACCGGACAAGAGGCCCCCACAACAGCCCTGGACAACCAGCAACAGATGACCTAAGCAGCTGAAACAGCACTGGAAATACCCTCCCAGGAATCACAAGGGCCAACCATGCCACCCCAAGAAGCTCCACAGCAGGCGCCCAAACGTAGTCTCAGGCCAAGATATGGCACTGGAAACCCAGCTAAGAACAAGCCCCCCTCCAACAATTGACACTACTACTACTGCAAAGCAAACATCCCACCCATTCACCAACACTTAGCTGAGGGCAAATTGAAGTACTGTTCTACAAAATGGACCCATCTAAGTCACCCAACAGGGCTGCCACCAAGTAGGTTTTGAGGACACCCAACCCTTATGACTCCCTTCACTGTTGATAGCACAATTCACTCTATTCTACCGATAAAACACATGTCACACCTGTAACACTGTCCCCTGTCTTCAATGTTGAACAAAGTGGAGTATGGATGCAACTGGCAGAGAATATTTGTGGCTCCACCTTCAGGATCTTGTCCACCATGGTCCTTAGCTCCCATTCAGTGAACTGTGGATTTTTGGGAGGGGACATGGTGAGTGTGGTGGATGGCATCGGAACTGGGGACCGGATATGGTCTACGTGTGAGTCTGTATGTGATAATGATCTGACGCTCCACCATGGTCCCCATATCCACAAGTGGTCTGTACACCGATGGTGCCCTTCCTCGCCACAAGGGTCGGTACCTACGAGGGGTTACAAAAAGGAGTGATGTGCACAAATACATAGGCAAAATTTGCTAAATGCATGCAGTGCATTGTTCATAGTAGTGTCTGTACAATAACTGCTACCTGACAGATGTACAGGTACATCACTAGTAGGGAACAGAGTAATTCATGTGTGCTACTATATGGAATGTATAGAGGCCTAGGTGCTTCATGTGGCTAGTAGGCCCTGCATTGTGAGTAGTAGGAATTTCAAGATGCGTAGGTGAGGGCAAAATGTCTGCCCACTGTAGTTCTGCCCCTTCGTTGTGGAAGTGACCTAATACCACTAGCAGTTGACGTCACAGTGTACGGCGGTGTTGACCACTGTTCGCACCCTCATTGGCTAACATGGATGCCAATGGGGAATCCTGGCGTATCATGATCGCCACCATCGGTGTACAGACCACTTGTGGATATGGGGACCATGGTGGGCTGCCCAGACCCCAGGAGGGCAGAAGACTGTCTGTGGGTTGGCAGCAGCGGTAGCTGCAGTGAAAACCCTAGAAAGCTGATTTGGCAGTACCCGGGGTCCATGCTGGAGCCCCAGGGATGCATGGGATTGGCACCCCAATACCAGATTTGGCATGGGGGGACAATTCCATGATCTTAGACATGTTACATGGCCATATTCGGAGTTACCATTGTGAAGTTACATATAGGTACTGACCTATATGTAGTGCACGTGTGTAATGGTGTCTCCGCACTCACAAAGTCTGGGGAATTTGCCCTGAACTATGTGGAGGTACCTTGGCTAGTGACAGGATGCCCTCACACTTAGTAACTTTGCACCTAACCTTCAC
Organism: Pleurodeles waltl; assembly: GCF_031143425.1. NCBI lineage: Eukaryota > Metazoa > Chordata > Amphibia > Caudata > Salamandridae > Pleurodeles > Pleurodeles waltl. The sequence continues at coordinate 19,721,119 of NC_090440.1, forward strand.
CAAGTGAGGGTTAGACATATAGGTGGCTTATAAGTTACCTAAGTGCAGTGTAAAATGGCTGTGAAATAATGTGGACGTTATTTCACTCAGGCTGCAGTGCAGTCCTGTGTAAGAATTGTCTGAGCTCCCTATGGGTTGCAAAAGAAATACTGCAGCCCATAGGGATCTCCTGGAACCCCAATACCATGGGTACCTAGGTACCATATACTAGGGAATTATAAGGGTGTTCCAGTGTGCCAATTAGAATTGGTGAAAATGGTCACTAGCCTGCAGTGACAATTTTAAAGGCAGAGAGAGCATAAGCACTGATGTTCTGGTTAGCAGAGCCTCAGTGATACAGTTAGGCACCACACAGGGAACACATTCAGGACACAACTATGAGCATTGTGGTCCTGGCTAGCAGGATCCCAGTGAGACAGGCAAAAACAAACTGATACATAAGTAAAAATGGGGGTAACATGCCAGGCAAGATGGTACTTTCCTATACAACCCCCCCCCCAAAATAGGGACAGTCAGGCTAACCTTGCCCAGATGAGTCTTCATTGTCTAAGTGGAAATATCTGGAGAGCCCATCTGCATTGGAGTGGGTACTCCAAGGTCTATGTTGCACTGTATAGTCCATACCCTGTAGGGAGATGGACCACCTCAACAATTTAGGGTTTTCACCTTTCATTTGTTTAAGGCATAATAGAGGTTTGTGGTCTGTCTGAACAATAAAGTGAGTACCAAACAGGTATGGTCTCAACTTCTCCAGGGCCCAGACCACAGGTAAGGCCTCCCTCTCTATGGCAGACCAACACTTTTCTCTAGGGGTCAACCTCCTGCTGATAAAAGCAACAGGTTGATCCTGGCCCTCAGTGTTAAGCTGTGATAGCACTGGCCCAACCCCCAATTCAGAAGCATCAGTCTGGACTATGAATTTCTTGGAGTAACAAGGGCTTTTTAGGACAGACGCAGAGCACATGGCCTGCTTCAGCTCCTCAAAAGCTTTCTGACAGCTAGCTGTCCACAATACCTTCTTAGGCATCTTCTTACTAGTGAGGTCATTAAGAGGAGCTGCAATGGAGCCATAATTCTTAATAAACCTCCTATAGTACCCTGTGAGGCCTAGAAAGGCTCTCACTTGGGTTTGAGTTGTAGGGGAGTCCATTCCATAATGGTTTGGATCTTCCCTTGCAGTGGTGCAATCTGTTCCCCACCTACCAGATGGCCAAGATAAACCACTTTCTCCTGCCCTGTCTGATACTTTGAAGCCTTGATAGTGAGGCCTGCCTTTTGCAGGGCCTCCAAAACTTTCCATAGGTGGACCATGTGCTCATCCCAGGTGGAGCTAAAGACAGCTATACCATCTAGATATTCTGCAATAAAAGCTTCCAAACCATGCAACTGTTCACCAACCTCTGAAGAGTGGCAGGTGCATTCTTCAGACCAAAGGGCATTACAATGAACTGATAGTGCCCTCCAATGGTGGAAAGTGCAGTTTTAGTTTTAGCATCTTCTGATAATTTAATCTGCCAATACCCTGCAGTTAAATCAAAAGTGCTTAGATACTTGGCAGAAGCCAGTGTATCCATTAGCTCATCTGCCCTGGGTATAGCGTGAGCATCAGTTTTGGCTACTTGATTGAGACCTCTGTAGTCAACACAAAACCTAATTTCTCTTTTACCATCATTAGTGTGAGGTTTTGGGACAAGCACCACTGGGCTAGCCCAAGGGCTTTCTGAAGGCTCAATCACTCCTAAGTCCAACATTTTCTGAACCTCTTGTTTTATGCAGTGCCTGACATGGTCAGGCTGCCTGTAAATCTTACTTTTGACAGGAATACTGTCTCCAGTGTTGATTGTGTGCTCACACCAGGTAGTTGTACCTGGTATCAGTGAGAAGAGTTCAGAGAATTGGCCTAGGAGATTTACACAGTTGTCCTTCTGCTCAGCAGAAAGGCAGTCTGCAAGCACCACTCCCTCCACTAAGCCATCAGCTTCAGTGGTGGAGAAGAGGTCAGGGAGAGGGTCACTCTCTTCTTCCTGCCCCTCATCAGTTGCCATGAGCAGGGTTAGATCAGCCCTGTCATGGTAGGGTTTTAGGCGATTGACATGGAGCATCCTAAGGGGACTCCTGGCAGTGTCCAGGTCTACCAAGTAGGTAACCTCACCCTTCTTTTCAACAATGAGCTGGTGTAGGAGGCTGGACTGGCTTGTAGTGAGTACCAAGGGGTACTTACACCTTGCACCAGGCCCAGGTATCCCTTATTAGTGTATAGTGGTGTCTAGCAGCTTAGGCTGATAGAAAGTGGTAGCTTAGCAGAGCAGCTTAGGCTGAACTAGGAGACGAGTGAAGCTCCTACAGTACCACTAGTGTCATATGCACAATATCATAAGAAAACACAATACACAGATATACTAAAAATAAAGGTACTTTATTTTTATAACAATATGCCAAAAGTATCTCAGTGAGTACCCTCAGTATGAGGATAGCAAATATACACAAGATATATGTACACAATACCAAAAATATGCAGTATAGTAGTAGAAAACTACTTCACGGTCAAATCCCTGGGAATCTCTCTGGACTCCAACCTGACCTTGCAGGACCATATTAAGTCAAACGCTAATAATGCCTTCCGCAGCCTTAAACTTCTTCACAAAATCAAATCCTTCATACCCCACGATGACCTCAAACAGGCCACTCAAGCACTGGCACTCTCAAGACTAGACTATGGGATCTCTATCCTCAATGGCACGGCCAAATCCCGACTCGCCCCTATGAGGTCCACTCTTCATGCAGCAGCTAGACTAGTGTCAGGAACTAATAAATTTGACCACATCTCCCCAGCCCTGAAGAACCTGAAATGGATCTCGATTGAGGCCCGCTGCCTGTTCCGCACTGCCTGCCTGCCACACAAAGCCCTTCACACTGGGAAACCTGAATACCTCGCTAACAAGCTAGTGAAAGCTGGTCAAACTAGATCTCTGAGAAGCACAAGCTCTCTCCTCCTCCTCCTTCCGAAACCCAACAAGCAAAAAACTTGATCATGCTCCTACTCTAACAACGCTCCGAGAATATGGAACTCCTTACCCATCCACATCAGATCTAACACCTCCCACCTGACCTTTAAGAAACTACTGAAAGAATTCCTCCTAAACCACCCCTCGCATTAATAAGGGTCTCTCCCTCTCCACCCCACCTTCCCCGAACTGCCACCCTTCTATTCTTGAGAACCCACTTGCACCACCATTGTACAAAATGACTCTTGACTTGTGTGTCTCTTATGTTTATTCTTATGTTTATTTCCTGTTCTGCTGTAAAGCGCTCTGTTACCCTCTCGGTCTTGCTAGCGCTATAGAAAACTCTTATAAATAAAAATAAAAAATAAACAGTGCAAACAATGTATAGTTACAATAAGATGCAATGGGGACACATAGGGATAGGGGCAACACAAACCATATACTCCAAAAGTGGAATGCGAACCACGAATGGACCCCAAACCTATGTGACCTTGTAGAGGGTCGCTGGGACTGTAAGAAAACAGTGAGGGTTAGAAAAATAGCCCACCCCAAGACCCTGAAAAGTGAGTGCAAAGTGCACTAAAGTTCCCCAAAGAGAACAGAAGTCGTGATAGGGGAATTCTGCAGGAAAGACCAACACCAGCAATGCAACAACGATGGATTTCCAGACTAGAGTACCTGTGGAACAAGGGGACCAAGTCCAAAAGTCACGATCAAGTCGAGAGTGGGCAGATGCCCAGGAAATGCCAGCTGTGGGTGCAAAGAAGCTGCTACTAGGAAGTAGAAGCTGAGGATTCTGCAGGAACGACAAGGGCTAGAAACTTCCTCTTTGGAGGATATATGTCCCACATCGTGAAGAGTCGTGCAGAAGTGTTTTGCCGCCGAAAGACCACAAACAAGCCTTGCTAGCTGCAAGCTTGCAGTTTAAGGTTTTTGGATGCTGCTGTGGCCCAGGAGGGACCAGGATGTCGCAAATTGCGTGAGGGGACAGAGGGGGCGTCCAGCAAGACAAGGAGCCCTCTCAGAATCAAGCAGCACCCAGAGAAGTGCCGTAACAGGCACTACGAAGTGGAGTGAAATGGTGCTCACCCGAAGTTGCACAGGAGAGTCCCACGCCGCCGGAGGACAACTCAGGAGGTCGTGCAATGCAGGTTAGAGTGCCGTGGATCCAGGCTTGGCTGTGCACAAAGGATTCCCTCTGAAAGTGCACAGGAGCCGGAGTAGCTGCAAAAGACGCGGTTCCCAGCAATGCAGTCTGGCGTGGGGAGGCAAGGACTTACCTCCACCAAACTTGGACTGAAGAGTCACTGGACTGTGGGAGTCACTTGGACAGAGTTGCTGGATTCAAGGGACCTCGCTCGTCGTGCTGAGAGGAGACCCAGGGGACCGGTGATGCAGTTCTTTGGTGCCTGCGGTTGCAGGGGGAAGATTCCTTCGACCCACGGGAGATTTCTTCGGAGCTTCCAGTGCAGAGAGGAGGCAGACTACCCCCACAGCATGCACCACCAGGAAAACAGTTGAGAAGGCGGCAGGATCAGCGTTACAGAGTTGCAGTAGTCGTCTTCGCTACTTTGTTGCAGTTTTGCAGGCTTCCAGCGCGGTCAGCAGTCGATTCCTTGGCAGAAGGTGAAGAGAGAGATGCAGAGGAACTCGGATGAGCTCTTGCATTCGTTATCTAAGGAATGCCCCAAAGCAGAGACCCTAAATAGCCAGAAAAGAGGGTTTGGCTACCTAGGAGAGAGGATAGGCTAGCAACACCTGAAGGAGCCTATCAGAAGGAGTCTCTGACGTCACCTGCTGGCCCTGGCCACTCAGAGTAGTCCAGTGTGCCAGCAGCACCTCTGTTTCCAAGATGGCAGAGGTCTGGAGCACACTGGAGGAGCTCTGGGCACCTCCCAGGGGAGGTGCAGGTCAGGGGAGTGGTCACTCCCCTTTCCTTTGTCCAGTTTCGCGCCAGAGCAGGGCTGAGGGGTCCCTGAACCGGTGTAGACTGGCTTATGCAGAAATGGGCACCTTCTGTGCCCATGAAAGCATTTCCAGAGGCTGGGGGAGGCTACTCCTTCCCAGCCCTGACACCTTTTTCCAAAGGGAGAGGGTGTAACACCCTCTCTCTGAGGAAGTCCTTTGTTCTGCCTTCCTGGGCCAAGCCTGGCTGGACCCCAGGAGGGCAGAAACCTGTCTGAGGGGTTGGCAGCAGCAGCAGCTGCAGTGAAACCCCTGAAAAGCTAGTTTGGCAGTACCCGGGTCTGTGCTAGAGACCCGTGGGATCATGGGATTGTGCCAACAATGCCAGGATGGCATAGAGGGGGCAATTCCATGATCATAGACATGTTACATGGCCATATTCGGAGTTACCATTGTGAAGCTACACATAGGTAGTGACCTATGTGTAGTGCACACATGTAATGGTGTCCCCGCACTCACAAAGTCCGGGGAATTTGCCCTGAACCATGTGGGGGCACCTTGGCTAGTGCCAGGGTGCCCACACACTAAGTAACTTAGCACCCAACCTTTACCAGGTAAAGGTTAGACATATAGGTGACTTATAAGTTACTTAAGTGCAGTGGTAAATGGCTGTGAAATAACGTGGACGTTATTTCACTCAGGCTGCAGTGGCAGGCCTGTGTGAGAATTGTCAGAGCTCCCTATGGGTGGCAAAAGAAATGCTGCAGCCTATAGGGATCTCCTGGAACCCCAATACCCTGGGTACCTCAGTACCATATACTAGGGAATTATAAGGGTGTTCCAGTATGCCAACGTAAATTGGTGAAATTGGTCACTAGCCTGTTAGTGACAATTTGGAAAGAAATGAGAGAGCATAACCACTGAGGTTCTGGATAGCAGAGCCTCAGTGAGACAGTTAGTCATAACACAGGTAACACATACAAGGCACACTTATGAGCACTGGGGCCCTGGCTGGCAGGGTCCCAGTGACACATACAACTAAAACAACATATATACAGTGAAATATGGGGGTAACATGCCAGGCAAGATGGTACTTTCCTACAGATGGGGTCCACTCCATTTGTCCTGGAGTGCTCTTCTGGCCACAGGCTCCAACACCCACACCTTTTGTACTGGGTGGTACTGGGTCAGGACAGCCTTCTGGTCATGCCATTGCTTTTGGAGCTCTTGGCTGGCCTGAAGGTTTTTACTGGCCTTTTTCATGTACTCAGCCATTCTGGATCTTAGGCCAAGTACATAGTCCACAATGTCTTGCTTTGGAGCTTTTAAAGGTTGTTCCCAAACCTCCTTCACAAGTGCAAGGGGACCTCTTACAGGGTGCCCAAAGAGGAGTTCAAAGGGGCTAAAGCCCACTCCTTTTTGGGGTACCTCCCTGTAAGCAAAAAGGAGGCATGGCAACAGGACATCCCATCTCCTTCTGAGTTTTTCAGGGAGTCCCATAATCATACCTTTGAGAGTTTTATTAAACCTCTCAACCAGACCATATGTCTGTGGATGATAAGGAGTAGTGAACTTATAAGTTACACCACACTCCTTCCACATAGCTTTGAGGTATGCAGACATGAAGTTACTACCTCTGTCTGACACCACTTCCTTAGGGCAGCCCACTCTGGAAAAGATTCCCAGGAGGGCCTTTGCCACTGCAGGAGCTGTAGTGGTCCCTAAGGGAATTGCTTCAGCATACCTAGTGGCATGGTCCATTACCACCAGGATAAACCTATTGCCTGAAGCTGTTGGAGGGTAAAGGGGCCAACTTTGTCAACCCCTACCCTTTCAAAGGACACCCCAACAACAGGAAGTGGAATTAAGGGCGCCTTAGGTGTGCCACCAGTCTTGCCACTGGCTTGGCAGGTCACACAGGAGCGGCAAAACTCCTTAGCGTCCTCTGACATGTGAGGCCAGTGAAACAATGGAACCAGTCTGTCCCAGGTTTTGCTCTGGCCCAAATGTCCAGCCAAAGGAATGTCATGTGCCAATGTTAGAAGAAACTCCCCATAATGCACAGGGATAACCAATCTCCTGGCAGCTCCAGGTTTAGGGTCCCTTGACTCAGTATACAGGAGGTTGTCTTCCCAATACACCTTATGGCTATCACTGACATCCCCATTCTGCTGTTTGACAGCTTGCTGTCCTAAACCCTCTAGTGTGGGACAGGTCTGCTGTGCCACACTCAGCTCTTCCCTACCAGGCTCCCCTGCACCCAAAAGCTCAGCAGGGTCTGCTGCCAGCTCCTCTGGTGTAGGTTCTGCGCAGGGATAGGATTCCTCTTCCTCAAAAGGGGAATCTTCTGGAGAGGGAGGGATAGTGGGCAAGGATTTACCATGTCTACCCCTAGCTTTTGGGAGCACTTGGTCCATTGTTCCAGGATCCAAGTTACCCTGTCCTCTTTGCTTTTTGGCCTGAGCCCTTGTCAAAGCAAAGATATGCCCAGGAATGCCCAGCATTGCTGCATGAGCCTCCAACTCCACTTCAGCCCAAGCTGATGTCTCCAAATCATTGCCTAATAGGCAGTCTACAGGTAAATCAGTGGCTACCACAACTTTCTTTGGACCAGTAACCCCCCGACAGTTGAGACTCACAACAGCCATGGGGTGGCTAAGAGTGTTATTATGAGCATCAGTCATTTGGTACTGCTGACTAAGTAGGTGTTGATCAGGGTGGACCAGTTTCTCAATCACCATAGTGACACTGGCTCCTGTATCCCTGCAGGCCTCAACCTCAGCACCATTTATTAGGGGAAGTTGCTTGCACTTACCCATATTAAGGGGACACGCAACCAAGGTGGCAATGTCAATACCACCATCAGAGACTTAAGTAGCCTCTGTTGTCTCCCTAACAAGACCAACCCCAACTACATTACCAATGGTGAGCCCAGCTACACCCTTTGACTGGCTAGTTGTAGTAGACTTCCCACCACCACTACTATTACCAGGGGCACTAGAGGACGCAGTTGGGGTTGTGGTAGTGGGAGCCTTGGTGTTCTTCTTTGGACAAGTGGAATCACTTGCCCAATGGCCTTTACTCTTACATAAATAACACCATGGCTTTTTGGGATTGTTTGAAGAGGATTTGGACTCACCGCCTCCAGAGGATTTTTGAGGGCCTGATGAAGACTCTGAATGTTTTTTATCTTTGTCCCCACCCTTGTCAGAAGACTTACCATCCTTCTTCTTGCCATCCTTGTCACCCCCTGTATGAACTTTCCTGTTCACTCTTGTTCTGACCCATTTGTCTGCCTTCTTTCCCAATTCTTGGGGAGAGGTCAGATCTGAATCTACCAAGTACTGGTGCAACAAATCAGACACACAATTGTTCAAAATATGCTCTCTCAGGATTAGATTATACAGGCTTTCATAGTCAGACACATTACTGCCATGTAACCAACCCTCCAAGGCCTTCACTGAACAGTCTACAAAGCCTGTCCAGTCTTGAGAGGACTCTTTTCTGGTATCTCTGAACTTTATCCTGTATTGTTCAGTGGTTAAGCCAACTCCATCTAAGAGTGCAACTTTTTAATTATAAGCATCACTTTCTCAGACAGTAAGGAGCCTGCCCCTACCCTTACCAGTGAAAGATAGCCACAAGATAGGAGCCCACTGCCTTTGAGGGACCAACTGTACCATACAGGCCCTCTCAAGTGCAGCAAACCACTTGTTAATGTCATCCCCCTCCTTGTAAGGGGGGACTATCTTATGCAGGTTTCTAGAATCTTGTTCTCTTAGAGGATTACTATAAAAAACACTGCTGCTGCCACCGTGGGGAACTAACCCCAACCTCTGCCTTTCACTCTCTACACCTAGAGATTCCCTGTTTAAGGCCAACTGTTGCTGTATTAGCTTCAGTCTGGCCTCTTCCAACCTCAGCTTTCTGAGTTCCCCTTTCCATAGTGTTATCCTCAGGGTGGGAGGCTTGGGAATTCTGAGACACAGAAGAAATGTGGGAATGGCAGAGTGTGACCTGTCTCTAACTGGCTGGACTCTAGTTACATGGCCTTTTGGAGTGAAAGGTGCCCTACTAGTATGTGACCCCCCCCCACTACCAGTGTCACTAGATGGCCTGTTAGCTGGCAGGTCCTTGGATGAACTCTCCCCAGAGTCCTCAGGGACCTCCCCTGATTCTTGCTGGGTACCCCCCTCCTCTACCTCCTGTTCCTGGGATGGGCCAGACTGGTTCTGGTCACTTTCTAGGAGAAGGCTAAGGAGAAGATCTTTGGTAGAGTTCTTACCAATGCTTAAACTTCTTTCTGTGCAGAGACCCCTCAAACTTTTAAAGTTTAAAATATCATAGGTTGCCTGAACAACTGTGGGATTAAGTTCTACTGCAGGCATGATTGTAAAGAAAGAGTTTAAGACAGAGAGAAAAAAGTTTTAGAAACTTTTAAAAGAAAAGAGAAACTTTTCAAAACTTTTTAGAAACTTTTAAGAAAGTTTGTAGAAAGAAAGTTAAATTGTTTAGGTTAACTGCGTATATCTTGAAGTATTTGGAATATGTTTATCTTATGAAAAACACCAATGACAAAGTGGTAAAGCAGTTACAAGTACTTCTCCCACAGCTGCACACCAATGTAGGAGGCTGGCCTGGCTTATAGTAGGTACCTGATGGTTCTTACACCTTGTGCCAGGTGCAGTTATCCCTTATTTGTAGATTAGTAGTGTTCTAGCAGCTTAGGCTGATAGAGATAGCTATAGCAGAGCAGCTTAGGCTGAACTAGGAGATATGCAAAGCTCCTATTATACCACTTATATCATATAGGTACTATATCATAAGAATCACAATGCTCAGAGTTACTAAAAATAAAGGTACTTTATTTTAGTGACAGTGGGCCTGATTACAACTTTGGAGGAGGTGTTAATCCGTCCCAAATGTGACGGATATACCACCAGCCGTATTACGAGTTCCATAGGATATAATGGACTCGTAATACGGCTGGTGGTATATCCGTCACTTTACCGTCACTTTTGGGACGGATTAACACCTGCTCCAAAGTTGTAATCAGGCCCAATGTGCCAAAAATATCACAGAAGATATACTCCCTTAGGAGGTAAGTAAAATACACCAAATATACACACAAACCAAAATCAGGTAAGTAAACTGTTGTACAGGTGTAGACTGGCTTATGCAAGGAGGGCACCATCTGTGCCCTTCAAAGCATTTCCAGAGGCTGTGGAGGCTACTCCTCCCCAGCCCCTCACACCTATTTCCAAAGGGAGAGGGTGTAACACCTTCTCTCAGAGGAAATTCTTTGTTCTGCCTTCCTGGGACTGGGCTGCCCAGACCCCAGGAGGGCAGAAGCCTGTCTGTGGGTTGGCAGCAGCGGTAGCTGCAGTGAAAACCCCAGAGAGCTGGTTTGGCAGTACTTGGGGTCCATGCTGGAGCCCCGGGGATGCATGGGATTGGCACCCCAACACCACACCACATTTGGGATGGGGGGACAATTCCATGATCTTAGACATGTTACATGGCCATATTCGAAGTTACTATTGTGAAGCTACAGGTATTGACATATATGTAGTGCAAGCGTGTAATGGTGTCCCCGCACTCACAAAGTCTGTGGAATTTGCCCTGAACTATGTGGGGGTACCTTGGCTAGTGCCAGGGTGCCCTCACACTTAGTAACTTTGCACCTAACCTTCACCAAGTGAGGGTTAGACATATAGGTGACTTATAAGTTACTTAAGTGCAGTGTAAAATGGCTGTGAAATAACGTTATTTTACTCAGGCTGCAGTGGCAATCCTGTGTAAGAATTGTCTGAGCAGGGGCGTGGCCAAGATGGTGGCCGGAGCGGACGCTTGAACAGAGAGCTCCGCTCACGGCCCACCGTTGGTGAAAATACAACGGTCCCTGCCATGCAAAAATTTAAGGAGGCTCCCCCCCACTACCGGGGAGAAGCCCTGCACTCACCAGGCTCGAACGCGTTGACTCCACGGCGGCCCTGCGGCAGAGATCGGAGCGGGGCGTGGACGTGGCCCCGGCACTGCGGGCCAGTCGCCCTGACGAGAACGGGCGCTGGCCAAGCGCGACAGCGGGAAGGCCCTGCCGGCCCTCCCTGCATCCCCTGCACTATCTTTGGCGTGGTTGGGGCTCCGACGCCCACTGACTCCTGGAGGAGTCTCACCCGACAGCCCGGCGTGCGACTCCCGCGAGCCGCGCTCGCCGAATTGACCGCGCCCCGCTCGATCAGCCTCGACACGGAGCGCAAGAGGTGAGGAGGGGCCTCCCCTGGTCGAGTTGCTGCGCCCTGAGTTGCCCGCCCGGTCGCCGGTCCCCGTGCGGGGCGGCTTGTGGTTCCCGGACCCCCAGGGGGGGCGGGCCCCAGCCGCGTGTGGGCCTAGCCCGAGCGCTCTGGTCTGCCGCGGGTCCCCCGCCCTCCGCTCGGGGCCTGGGCCCGGGCATGCCCACCGGCTGGGGGGCCGGACCCCGGGGGGCCCGCCGGGGCGCTGCGCCGGTCTCGGGCGGCCTGAGCCTTGTCCCCTGGCTCCACCGTGGCTTGTGGCCTGCCGCGCACCGGGTCCCGGAGAGGTGCGGCGGCCCTCCCTCCCTCTAATCTGGCAACACAAACGGGCCGGTCTGAGGCCTAGCGGTGGCAGAAGAAAGAGGGTGAGAAGCCTCGATAAAGCAGCAACGTCTGAAAACGTGGGGAGGCTCAGTGCCCACGCTAAACTTGGAGCAACCCACAAAGTAATAAGGAAAAAGAGGGAAGAGAAAAAGCAAAAAAAAAAAAAAAAAAAGAAAGGAAACAAAATAGATAAATGATTAAAAAAAATAAAAAAAAATAACAATAGAGATTTCCCAAGTGGATAGCACACCACACCAATAAAACACCACTGGCGCGGAATCCAACCTCTTAACCACAAGAAGAAGAATACAGGGTTACTGGACAGCACCAATGTAGACACCAGCACCTGGGTGGGACCAGACCCACGTCAGCATCACAAAATTACAGAGCTTGTGCCGTCTCTTCAAAGCCAACCTCTGTGCTGCCAATCAGGGACTATCACCACAGTAGCACCATCTGGCCTACCGTTAAATTACCTGCTTGTTGCAAGGGAGTTGCCTGGCCTGTTCTCTCAGGGCCTGTAGGAGACTTCGTCCGGCTTGTCCTCCTCACACCACGCGGAGGGCGACATGGTCAAACCGAAACACCCCAAACCAGGGGCCCCCACAGATGGGGATCCCCCCCTGCAGCTGGGCACTCGGACACTCAATCTGCAACGCTGCTACAACTAAACGAAACTCTACGAATGCACTCCCAACAGTACGACAAAATCATGCAAGCAATAATGGAGACCAAGGGGGTGATTCTGACCCCGGCGGTACTAGACCGCCGGGGCCAGGGTCGGCGGGAGCACCGCCAACAGGCTGGCGGTGCCCCGCAGGGCATTCTGACCGCGGCGGTTCAGCCGCGGTCAGAAGAGGAAAACCGGCGGTCTCCCGCCGGTTTTCCGCTGCCCTTCTGAATCCTCCATGGCGGCGCAGCTCACTGCGCCGCCATGGGGATTCAGACACCCCATACCGCCATCCTGTTCCTGGCGGTTCTCCCGCCAGGAACAGGATGGCGGTATGGGGTGTCGTGGGGCCCCTGGGGGCCTCTGCAGTGCCCATGCCAATGGCGTTGGCACTGCAGGGGCCCCCGTAAGCGGGCCCCACTTTGAATTTCACTGTCTGCATTGCAGACAGTGAAATTCACGACGGGTGCAACTGCACCCGTCGCACCTTCCCACTCCGCCGGCTCCATTCGGAGCCGGCTTCCTCGTGGGAAGGGAGTTTCCCACTGGGCTGGCGGGCGGCCTTTTGGCGGTCGCCGCCAGCCCAGTGGGAAACCCAGAATCACCGCAGCGGTCTAATGACCGCGGAGCGGTGTTCTGGAGGTGGGAACTCTGGCGGGCGGGCTCCGCCGCCCGTCAGAGTTAGTATGACCCCCCCAAGACCTCACTGAAAGGGAAAATCTACGCTGCGACAATGGAAGTCTCATTGCTCCGCGCTGACCACCGCAAATTAACAGACAGAGTGCAAAACACAGAATCATCGCTAAAAACTATCCAACCAGAGATAGCAGACATGAAAAACAAAATCCAACAAATGGAAACGAACTAGCGCAGCTGCAACGCAGGACTGAGGACGCGGAAGGGCGCTCAAGACGTAATAGCATCAGATTTATTGGCATCCCGGAACGCTTGGAACTACCTAAAGCCAAAGATTTTTTAGAGAATTGGCTGAAGGACATTTTGAACATACAAGGTGCCACTAAAGCTCCGATAATAGAACAAGCCCATAGAATCCCTGGCAGGACCCCACGACCCGGAGCGCCAGCCCGCCCTCTGATAGCTCGATTTCTTAATCACAGAGAGAGAGACTCAGTCCTCCAACATTTCAGAACCTCCAACCCAATCAGCCTCGAAAACTGCACCATGTCAGCTTACCCGGACTACACGTTGGAAGTACAACGCAAAAGAGCAGCATATATCAAGATAAAACAACTTCTGCGGGAACACAACATCATCTATTCTCTCATGTTCCCAGCCCGTCTGCGAATAACCACAGACGAGAAAACACTCATGTTCCCCACCCCAGAGGACGCATGGACATGGATCCACGCAAAGGGCCTAACCGGCTCCCCCAAAGGAAAAGAAACAACCGAAGAATTGATCACCCCTAATGCCAGAAGGAAAAAGAAAACCAAAACAATATCTCGCCCAGCAAAATCACAAATGGAAGCCGACCAAGCGCAAAGCCTGAGGGAGACCAGCGCATTCACCGGGACCCGGACCGAAGCCAGAAGCAAAGTGGACATCACCGACGGCAGTTCACCTGGCGGGGAATCCACCTACTCCCTCTCTCCTCTATTTATCGGCCCCAACCTCACCCCGCGTTCGGCGGACAAACTTTAATATCTGCGGGCGCGGTGGCGTCGCGCCCTCACCGTGGAATAGAGGGGTGGAGATCGGACCCCTCTCCCCACGTAACCACAGGCGGAGAAACATGGCTGCCCCATGGCGGGGCCCGTCTCACTGCCAGCCCGTTGATTGCTCGGCAGGCCGCCGCCGGAGCATGCGTCCACGGCTCGATACACACAGGGAAAGAACTATCCTGGAGGTGGGCCACTGGATGTCCGTCCTCTACCAACCCACGCTCCCAACCAACCAGAATGTACCCCTTGAATTGTTATTTAGGCACCGGTTGTGCCACCCTGTTTCAAATCGGCCCTTTCCTGACATATCCTTTTTTTTTAATGGTATCGTGTTCTTTCTCCTTTCTTTCTTTCTCCCTTCTTTACACTGTCCCCCCACCTCGTGGCTGCGGTTGCTGGTGGGGGGGTGCAGGGGGGGGGGATGTGTCGGGGGCGCGCGGATCAGGCGGTCAGGGACCGGTGGACGTTATGAGGGCTGGGAACCCGGGCACACAACACTGGCGCGTTACAATGTAATACAACATGACGCACAAGGAACCAATATATAATATAATGACCTGGAACGTAAAGGGCATGGCGGGAGCAAAAAAACGCAATAGGATACACGCTCACTTAAAGAGACACTGGGGGTCATTCCAACCCTGGCGGTCGGTGTTAAAGCGGCGGCCAACCCGCCAACAGGCAGGCGGTCAAAAAAATGGAATTCTGACCCCGGGCGGAAACCGCCAACACAGACCGCCACTTTAACACTCCGACCGCCACGGCGGGACAAACAAACAGCGCGGCGGTGACTGCCAACAGACAGGCGGGAGACAATGTACCGCCCACCCTATCACAACTCACCAATCCGCCACCTTTTCCGGGGCGGGAGCCCCGCCGATAAAAACACGGCGGAAACAGACTACGAACGGGAAAACGCTCACCTCTACACACCCCACGAGGAATCTGGACAGCATGGAACCAGAACTACACATCCTACCAGCTATTGTCTACCTGCTCCTCTACCAGGAGCACGAACTCCGGCGCAGAAGACAACGGTGACTACTGCACCTACGACACAGGGGAGGGGGGAGGAGAAAAGATTACGGGCACACACATACGCGACACACCCACCCTCACCCACAACTACCTACACATCAATGCAGGGCAACAACTCAGAGTGACACCCCCCAAACCCCCCGGCAGAATGCCAAGACAAAATAAAATGATCATGAAATTCAAATATATTGTAAGGCTAAGTAAAAAATTATTTCCAACATCTAGAACTATATACACATATGTAAAATGTCCTGTCCAAATTGGGTTTCAATCATTGTACGTGGGCCAATGGGCCTCAACACATGGGCAAATCACACACAGGAGACCCGTATCCATTGGAGAGAACACTGCAGGGGCATCAGATAGAAAAACTACAGGCACCTCAGGGGGAAGGGAAGGGGAGGCACCTCAGCCACATGAGTCCACGACACCAGATCCACGAGGGGCCTCCATGGCCACTGTCCCATCCTGGGGAGTGCAAAGCCACAGTCTCACAAGTCTCTACAGTGGGTGGCTTGCCCACTGTTACATCCTGGGGAGTGCAAAGCCACAATCTCACAAGTCTCTACAGTGGGTGGCTTGCCCACTGTTACATCCTGGGGAGTGCAAAGCCACAGTCTCACAAGTCTCTACAGTGGGTGGCTTGCCCACTGTTACATCCTGGGGAGTGCAAAGCCACAGTCTCTCAAGTGGATTACAGACTCCACTGGTACTGGAGGAGGCATGGTGCCCAGAGTGCATCGTGCAGCCCTGCCCGACACAGATCCGGGCCTGCCCCTTCTGCCAATGGGCCAGCGGTGCTTGAGATGAAGGGCCCAGCGGAGCGGTGCTTGAGACGGCGGTGCCCAGCGGAGCGGTGCTTGAGATGAAGGGCCCAGCGGAGCGGTGCAGAGATGAAGGGCCCAGCAGAGCGGTGCTTGTCTTGAAGGGCCCTGTTCAGCGGTTCTTGAGACGGCGGTGCCCTGTTCAGCGGTGCTTGTCTTGAAGGGCCCTGTTCAGCGGTGATTGTCTTGAAGGGCCCTGTTCAGCGGTTCTTGAGACGGCGGTGCCCTGTTCAGCGGTGCTTGTCTTGAAGGGCCCTGTTCAGCGGTGATGGTCTTGAAGGGCCCTGTTCAGCGGTTCTTGAGACGGCGGTGCCCTGTTCAGCGGTTCTTGTCTTGAAGGGCCCTGTTCAGCTGTGCTTGAGACGGCGGTGCCCTGTTCAGCAGTTCTTGTCTTGAAGGGCACTGTTCAGCGGTGCTTGAGATGGCGGTGCCCTGTTCAGCGGTGATTGTCTTGAAGGGCCCTGTTCAGCGGTTCTTGAGACGGCGGTGCCCTGTTCAGTGGTGCATGTCTTGAAGGGCCCTGTTCAGCGGTGCTTGTCTTGAAGGGCCCTGTTCAGCGGTGATTGTCTTGAAGGGCCCTGTTCAGCGGTTCTTGAGACGGTGGTGCCCTGTTCAGCGGTTCTTGTCTTGAAGGGCCCTGTTCAGCGGTGCTTGAGACGGCGGTGCCCTGTTCAGCGGTTCTTGTCTTGAAGGGCCCTGTTCAGCGGTGCTTGAGATGGCGGTGCCCTGTTCAGCGGTGCTTGTCTTGAAGGGCCCTGTTCAGCGGTGATTGTCTTGAAGGGCCCCGTTCAGCGGTTCTTGAGACGGCGGTGCCCTGTTCAGTGGTGCTTGTCTTGAAGGGCCCTGTTCAGCGGTGATTGTCTTGAAGGGCCCTGTTCAGCGGTTCTTGAGACGGCGGTGCCCTGTTCAGCGGTGCTTGTCTTGAAGGGCCCTGTTCAGCGGTGCTTGTCTTGAAGGGCCCTGTTCAGCGGTGTTTGTCTTGAAGGGCCCAGGGGAGCGGTGATTGTCTTGAAGGGCCCTGTTCAGCGGTGCTTGAGACGGCGGTGCCCTGTTCAGCGGTTCTTGTCTTGAAGGGCCCTGTTCAGCGGTGCTTGAGATGGCGGTGCCCTGTTCAGCGGTGCTTGTCTTGAAGGGCCCTGTTCAGCGGTTCTTGACATATGTCTCCAGGGCATCATATCCGGCCAATATATGGAGTTCACTCGCCATCCGACTTCTCGCTTGCGGGGCCCTCCTGTGCTGGAGTCCCGGGCCCGTGGATGTCCTCCTTCACACCCGGAATGGGGCTGGTGGGGCCCTCCTGGGCAGCTCGCCTGCTGCCGGACTTGTCGGCCGTGCTGCCCTTGCCATCCTTCTGTGATTCTCTGTGGCCCTTGCCTCCCTTTGTAGATGTGCCAGGTGGCACCCCACTTCCTGACGGTGCCAGGGTAGTGCCTTTGGAGGCTGCTGTCTCTGGCCTCTCGCGCCGGGCCTTGCCTTTCTTGGATTTTTTCCCAGGGGGTGGGCTGGCTGTCCCTTTACTGCTGGCCGATGTAGCTGCCCTTGAAGGTGGTGGACTCCAATATCCTTGTACTATGGTCCTTGTAGGTCCAGGGGTTGGGGTGGCTGAGGTGCTGATTGGACTCTTATGAGATGGAGGGGGTGGGTCAGGTGATGGAAAGAGGTTAATTTTGGACAGGAAAAACTTTTTAGGAGCAGTGGGAAGGGTAGGTGCAGTGGGTATGGGAGTGGAGGAAGAGGATGTGGTTGTAGGAGAGTCAAGTGTGGTGTCTTTGGGTGCAGGTGCTTGTGACAGAGGTTGTCGTGAGGTGGATGGCTGTTGGGTGGGTAGCTGCCTGCGTTTGTGTGGTTTGGAAGAGGGGGTGACAGACACACTGGGAGAGGACATAGGGGACGTGTAAATGGCAGTGGGGGTGGTGACTGCACGTGTGCAGAGTGTTCTGGTGGGTGTGCTGGTGATGGACGTAGTGGCTGATGATGTTGTGCATGCAAGTGTGAGTGGAGACGAGGAGGAGGGGGACACAGAGGAGGCAGTGGCTGTTGGTATGTCTGCATGTGGATGTTGCTTGTGTGAATGCTTCTGTGATGTGTGGTGCTTATGTCTGGATGAGCTGTCCTTGGGTGTTGAGGTGTGTGCAGGCTGGTCTGTAGGTGTGTCTGGGATAGGCAGAGGAACAGGGGAGTGGGACTGGGTGGAGGAAGTTGGAGAAGGGAGGCAGGAGACAGGGACAATGGCTGCCGTCAGTGTTGAGGCCAGAGCGTTGAACGATCGCTGATGGGCAGCCTGACCCGAATGAATGCCCTCCAGGTATGCATTGCTCCGGTGCACCTCCCTTTCTACCCCCTGGATGGCATTCAAAAGGGTAGACTGCCCAACAATGAGCGTCCTGAGGAGGTCAATGACCTCCTCACTGAGGGCAGCAGGGGTAACTGGGGCAGGGCCTGAGGTGCCTGGGGCGAAGGAGATGCCCGCCTTCGTGTGCGAGCGGGCACGGGGCGAACGCTGAGGGGCTGCTTGGAGGGCGGAGCTGGTGCGCTGGGTGGTGGCTGTACCTGTTGTTGCGGTGGGCACGGATGTTGCCGCCACCACAAGGGAGCTCCCTTCCGAGGACATGTCTGTGTAGCTGATGTCTCCACGTGTCCCCGCTGTGGAGCTCCCCTCGCCCTCGGTCTCACTGGTGAACTCCGAGTCGGTTGCATGGCTCTTCAGGGCCATGTGAGATGCAGCTCCCTCGTGCTCCGATGCCACTTCTCCTCCGCCTGATGATGCTAATGCACACATGAACAGGAAGAGCAGCAAAAAAGGGGGGGGGGGAAATAAAGACATGTTGAGTGCATGCATTGGCAACACAGTTGGCGGAGAGGACAGACACAGAAGCCCCCTGCACTACTCCGCGCACTTGGGGTACACTACTCAATCATTGGGACTTGGCCTACAAGCCTAAGGACGACAACTGCACACATAGGTGACACAGGGCCATGGATAGCTGTACTTGGCACCCTACAGAGGTGGGGGGCGGGGGCACAGGGCCATGCCTTACGGAGGGGCCTAGCCTACAGAAATCACCCTGGCCTAGGGATACCCACAGCCCTCCGCCCCCACCCAGACACCTCCACTGCGCGCTAAGATAGCAGAATGTGCTGGTGCTCACCCCCTTGTGTCTGCTGTGATGTCCTCACGCGCCCATCCAAATCTGGGTAGGCCACCGCCAGGATCCGAGACATCAGGGGGGTCAATTGACGAGTGGCACCCCTCCTACGTTGGGAGGCCATCCCCAGCAGAGCCTCCGCGGTCTTCCTGCTCCTGCGGCGGATGTCCTCCCACCTCTTGCGGCAGTGGGTGCCCCGTCTGTTGTGGACCCCCAGGGTCCGGACGTCCTTGGCGATGGCCCGCCAAATGTCGATTTTCTGATGGGCGCTGACCTATGTCACATGTACAGGGGGAGAAATAACATTGTCATAATTTTCTGCATGCTCGATGTGAGTGGCCCCCCATCCCCACCCTTGCCATGTGGCACATGCTCTCATCCGTCGTTTGAGGCATGCCTCAATCGCTCCCCTCCCCACCATCTTTCATCCACCCCACTCAACACAGGCATTGCCCCCAAAGCATGCTCCCAGTGTACTTATCTGTTGGCCCGGAGGACCGTAGAGTAGCGCATACTGGGGGAGGACCCCATCCACGAGTTTCTCCAATTCTTCAGAAGTGAAGGCAGGGGCCCTTTCCTCAGTCGCAGCAGCCATTGTATCTTCCAGACCGAGGTCACAGCAGCACTTGCAGTATAGGTCCTCTCCTGTGGATGATCAGGTCTCGAGTGATTAAGCAGATAGAAAATGGCGGTCACGTCTGCGGCGGTGCGTACCGCGACCGCCGGCGCACTTCGTCATTGGCTCCTGAAACCCATAGGATTCAATGTTAACCAATGCGGCTTTGTGCCGCGGTCTTCGACCGCCTACCGCCACGGTGTGCCACGCCAGCGCATTGACCTCACATCCCATTGTCGCACTTCACAGGTCAGGCAGCTGCCATTTCAAGGGCCCACATGGCTTAATTTCTACTGCGTCACACATGCCTAGGCCTTGCATCGACACTCATACAAGCCATTCAATGCATTGAGAATCGTGTACTGTGCAAGCTGTGGGAACGTCCCTGTGGGTTGATTGACTCTGGGCTCGCTGTTGTCCTTCCTAGGCACCGTCCGCTGGGACTTGCGAGGAGATGGAGGAATGTTCCCGTGTACAGAACGCTGGTGGACCTGTCGACAATGGAGGAACGACATGTCATTCTGACATACAGGCTTAACCGAGCCACTATACAGGAACTGTGTGCCCAGCTGGAGCCAGACCTGATGTCACCCATCCGCCAACCCACAGGGATCCCCCCTCTAGTGCAGGTGCTGTCAGTACTCCATTTTTTGGCAAGTGGGTCATTTCAAACAACAGTGGCCATTTCATCAGGGATGTCTCAGCCTATGTTTTCAAAGGTGTTGTACAGAGTGTTGTCTGCCCTGCTCAAACACATGCGGAGATACATCGTTTTTCCTGAGGTGGGGGATTTGCCTACAGTGAAGGGTGATTTCTATGCCCTTGGACATATTCCCAACATCATTGGTGCCATTGATGGGACACATGTGGCTTTGGTACCCCCCAGAGAAAGTGAACAGGTGTACAGGAACAGAAAAAGTTATCATTCCATGAATGTCCAGGTGGTCTGTTTGGCTGACCAGTACATCTCCCATGTAAATGCCAAGTTCCCTGGGTCAGTGCATGACGCGTACATCATGCGAAATAGCAGCATCCCTTATGTGATGGAACAACTACAGAGACACCGTGTGTGGCTAATTGGTGACTCAGGTTACCCCAACCTGTCGTGGTTACTGACCCCAGTGAGGAATCCCAGGACAAGGGCAGAGGAACGGTACAATGAGGCACATGGGCGTACTAGGAGGGTGATCGAGCGGACCTTCGGCCTCCTGAAGGCCAGGTTTAGGTGCCTGCATATGACAGGTGGATCCCTAATGTACTCACCAAAGAAGGTGTGCCAGATCATCGTGGCCGGCTGTATGCTTCACAACCTGGCTTTGCGACGCCAGGTGCCTTTTCTGCAGGAGGATGGTCCAGATGGTGGTGTTGTAGCAGCTGTGGAGCCTGCGGAGAGTGAAGAGGAGGAAGACGAAGAGGACGACACAGACAACAGGGACACAGTGATACAGCAGTATTTTCAATAACACACAGGTAAGAATCAACACCGGCATTTTACATTTACTTACAGTCTCCTGCCTCTCTACTGTCTGTCCTTTTCACCCAGTGTATGCTAACAGAGTTGTGACTTTCCCTTCCAATTTCAGAGATGTGGGCCCCACTGCGTGACCTCTGCTTTGTTTGCCCATGGACTACAGCTGTGTGACAGTGGTATGTTGTCATCACAATGTAACTGGTCATTTTGGCACGTTTATGTCTAATACATATTTTCAAAAATACAGGCAGACTCCAGATTATTTGTGTGCAATAAGTGTGTTTATTAAAGTGCTCAATTTTGGGACATGGTTGAAAATCGGTGATGGGTGATGGTGGAGGAATGTCCATGGCAGAGTCCAGATTCTCAGTCTCACAGGTGCATTGTCCATATGCCTGTGGAAGGTGGAGCAGGGGCAGTTTAAGGTTGGACAGGGTGACAATGTGGGACAGTGGGATGACATCAGGGGGTATCCTTTCCTGGCGGGGGTCTTGGCATCCTACTCTGTCTTCTTCTTAGATCTCAGGCCCCGCTTGCGGGGTGGTTCTTCTTCTGCAGGAGGTGGGGTTCTGGTGGCCGGTTGTTCTTGTGTCGGGGCCTCCTGTCCACTAGCGCCGGCGGAGGTGGTAGCCTGTTCCTGGTCCATGCTAGTGACAGAGGCCCTTTGTGGTGCCACATGGTCCCGCAATGTGGTGACAATCTGGTTGAGAGCCACAACGATGGTGCCCATTGCGGAACTAATGTTTCTCAGTTCTTCCCTGATCCCCATAAACTGTTCCTCCTGCAGTACCTGGATCTCCTGGAACCTGGCCAGGACCGTCGCCATCGTCTCCTGGGAGTGGTGGTATGCTCCCATGATGGAGGTGAGGGCCTCGTGGAGAGTGGGTTCCCTGGGCCTGTCCCCCCCATCGCACAGCAGCCCTTCCAGTTCCCCTGTTTCCCTGGGCCTCTGTCCCCTGGACTGTGTGCCCACTACCACTGCCCCCAGGTCCCTGTTGTTGTTGGGGTGGTGGGTTAACCTGGGTGCCCTGTAGTGGTGGACACACCGCTGATTGACGTGTCCTGGAGACAGAGGCATGGGCCCGCTGGGTGGGTGCTGTGCTGGTGTTCCCAGAGGGGGGTAGGTCTGCTGTGGCCTGTGGCTGTCTGAGGGGAACCGACTGTCCCGAGGTCCCCGATGGGCCGGGCTGGTCATCTGGGTCCAGGAAGACAGAGCTGCTGTCATCACTGGGGGCCTCTTCTTGGTTTGGGATGGACATTTCTGGACCCTCCTGGGAGGTTTGGTGGCGTTCGGGTCATGCAGGGGTCTAAGAGTATGGTTATTGCTTCTGTGTGTGCCATAGCGTGCAATGGGTGGGTGCCCGTGTACCCCAGTGCTGGCATTCCTTTGTGGGGGCTGTTGTGACGGCGGTTTGTGGGGGAGATGGGTATGTGCAGTGGGCATGCTTAGGTGATCGGTGTCGATGGTTTGTGGTGGCATGCAGGGTTTGGTGTTGGGATGGGTGGGTTGTGATGATGAGACATTAGCAGGGAGGATGTGTGATGGGGTGGGGGGAGGGTGGAGGTATGAGTTGGCATGCTGGTGGGTGGGGGGGATGAAGTAGTTGAGATTAGACTTACCAGAGTCCATTCCTCCAGATACTCCTGCGAGGCCCTCAGGATGCAGGATGTTCAAGACCTGTTCCTCCCATGTTGTAAATTCTGGGGGTTGAGGTGGGGGTCCGCCGCCAGTCTTCTGCACCACGATGTTGTGCCTGGATACCATGGAACGCACCTTCCCCCGTAGGTCGTTCCACCGCTTCCTGATGTCGTCCCGATTTCGTGGATGCTGTCCCACAGCGTTGACCCTGTCCACTATTTTTTGCCATAGCTCCATCTTCCTGGCAATGGTGGTGTGCTGCACCTGTGTCCCGAAGAGCTGTGGCTCTACCCAAACTATTTCCTCCACCATGACCCTGAGTTCTGCGTCTGAGAACCTGGGGTGTCTTGGGGGTGCCATGGGGTGGTGTGGATGAGGTGTGGGGTGGGGTTTGCGGTGATGAGTGTGGTGAGTGTAGTGGTGTGTGGTGTTTTGTGCGTGGTTGTTGTGTGGGTGATGGTGTAGTGTGCCTCTGTGTGATGGTGTTCTCTATTCTGTGCTGTCTCTCTCTGGGCTTCGTCTCTGATTTGTGGTCGTAGGGGTTTGTGGGTGATGTGGGTGTGTGTTTTATAGTTAATTGGGTGTGTGGGAGTGTTGTGTGTATGTGTATCAGGTGTGTGTATTTCAAATTGTCCAATGTGGCTGTGTTTTGGAGCTGTATGTATATTTTGAGCACGGCGGTGTGTACCGCCAATGGAATACCGCGGTTGAAAGACCGCCGCGTGGATTCGTGGGTCGTAATGGCATGGGTGTATTTCTGTTGGCGTGATGGTGGAGGTTTGGTCTTCGCCAGTTTAACGCTGGCCGTTGGTGTGGTGGACTTTTGTGGATGTTGGGTTTTTGGTGGTTTGCCTCTTGAGGGTCAGAATGACCGTCGCGGTTTACCGCGACCGCGGCGGTGTTGTGGCGGCCTTCTGACCGGCGGTAAGTGCCTTTTACCGCCAAGGTCAGAATGACCCCCACTGTATCCACATAGCTATTCTTCAAGAAACACATATCCCCTCAGAGGAGATCCCGCGACTAGCAAGGAGCTGGGCGGGACAAGTCTACGGCTCTGGTATTTCAACTTTCGCAAGGGGGGTTCTGATATGGATAGCCCCGGGGGTCCCGTATGCGGTACAACGTAGCATAACCGACAGAGATGGTAGATACATACAACTGGTGGGCCACCTGGGCGGAGAGATATTAGTGAGCAACGGACTATGGGGGTTATTACAACTTTGGAGGAGGTGTTAATC
Source organism: Pleurodeles waltl (assembly GCF_031143425.1). Taxonomy (NCBI): domain Eukaryota; kingdom Metazoa; phylum Chordata; class Amphibia; order Caudata; family Salamandridae; genus Pleurodeles; species Pleurodeles waltl. Next base: position 19,744,970 of record NC_090440.1, read on the forward strand.
CGTCCCAAAAGTGACAGTAAAGTGACGGATATACCACCAGCCGTATTATGAGTCCATTTTATCCTATGGAACTCGTAATACGGCTGGTGGTATATCCGTCACTTTACCGTCACTTTTGGGACGGATTAACACCTCCTCCAAAGTTGTAATAACCCCCTATATGTCCCGAATGTGGGTCAGGCTGACTTTTTACAAAGAGCGATCTCTCACATGTCAAAAGACTTACTATCAACATGCATCTGGGGTGGGGACATGAACTGCGTACCACAAATCGACTTGGACAGATCACCCCCCCCCATGTTGACCACCCCAGTAACCAAAAACTCCCAGACGTTGCAACAGTGGATGTCGGACCGCCGACTGACAGACTCTTGGAGACACCTTCACCCACAAGACCGGGAATACTCCTACTATTCTCCGGTGCATCTTCTCCATACTCGCATACATCTTATCCTTACTACACGGGATCTGACACATAGAATTACGAGCGCTGAATACACTGCTAGGGTTATCTCTGATCATTCCCCACTTATAGCCCATATCAGATGGGGTAGACCACGTGCCTGCATCCCACTTGGCGCCTGCAAACTCAGTTACTACAGGACCCGCCAATCAGAAGAGAATTAGCCGCACACATCTCCTCTTATTTTACTCAAAACGATGGGTCATCGAGCTCCAGAGCAAACGAATGGGATGCGCACAAGGCAGTTATAAGGGGTGCATGCATAGCAACAACGGTCGGAGTGCGTCAAACACTAGTGCGTGAGCTCCGCAACCTAGAGAAGGAAGTCCACTCTTCTGAAAATAAATTTGCTTGTGGCACAATCACCAGGTTGAGCTTACTGGAACACGCGCACAGTGGTACGACACAGACAAGCGACTAAGGCTGTTGACTACCGTCACCATATAGCCGGACGCACGCAGAGGGGGATAGATCAAGCAAACTGTTATCATGGCTCACACGTTCCGAACCCCGGTGCCATCCGCCTGGACACAGGTATAATAGTAAATACCCAAGCAGACATCAACAGTGCCTTCAGAGAGTATTATAGCACACTATATAAAGCTCACCCGCCACCCCCCACAGCGTCAATGGACGAGTTTTTCAATGATATTACATTAAACCGCCCGACTACCACGCAAAAAGCGGACCTAGATAGGCCGATAGATATCACGGAAATACAGCGGGCTCTACAACAATTATCACAAGCCAAGGCACCCGGCAGCGATGGTCTACCCTTGGAATACTACAGCACGTTCCCAACCCAAATATTAAACCCAAATTTCGCAATGCTATCCGAAGCCTTAAAATGTGGCCAACTACCAGACACTTGCCGGGAGGTATTGATAGCGGTACTGCCTAAGTCGGGCCGCGACCCATTAGACATACGATCATACAGACCACTCTTGTTATTAAATACAGATTGTAAATTACTCTGTAAATTATTAGATAACCGGTTACTCCCATTTATGACCGACTTGGTACACCAAGACCAATCAGGCTTTATACCGGGTCGTAGCACCTTCAATAACATCCGCAACCTACTGCGCCTAATGGCAAACTCCCCAGAGGGCGACTACCACCGGGTTGCTGTGTCCTTAGACATAGAGAAAGCATTTGACACCCTAGGGTGGCCTTTTCTGATGGCAACACTTCACCGCATGGGCTTCGGACGAGCATACATCGATTGGGTAAAGGTGCTTTATACCAATCCAACCGCGAGGGTTAAAACCGGTGACACGATCTCACAATCATTCAACATAGAAAGAGGTACTAGACAAGGATGCCCACTGTCCCCTCTATTGTTCGCTCTTGCCATTGAACCACTGGCAGCCCGTCTGCGTGCGGTTGCCCCTTTATGGGGGGTCCGCGACGATCATACACATCGCATAGTTTCCTTATACGCAGATGACACCTTAATCTTTCTCAGTAATCATAATGAATCTCTGCCTGACTTATTGAAACTTCTTCGTGAGTTTGGTTCATTGGCTGGATTAAAGGTGAACTGGGCAAAGTCGTGTATATTCCCCATGCGCCCTGTACCTGAGGCACTCAGGACACTCTCCAACCCGGGTGATCTGAAGTGGAGCCACACCACTTTTAAATATTTGGGCATAAACATATACCACGACACACGCTATCTAAGAGACGGTAACTTAGGGCAGGCGATCAGATCCATCAGAGGTTCCCTGCCCTTCTGGTGCTCACTCCCCCTCTAGCCTCTGGGCAGATTGGCCATAGCAAAAATGATAATTCTCACTCGTCTGTTATACTTTTTCATGGCCCTTCCACTGACCTTGCCGGCCTCCTTCTTTGGACCACTAAACAGCCTCTTAATAGCTCTAATATGGGGCAACGGTCGCCGGCGCGTGGCGCTGACTAAAATACATCAACCACTAAACATGGGGGGGCTGGGCGCTCCCAGATTCGAACTATATTACGCAGCCTCCCAAATCCAATGGATATCTACCTGGCTAGGGTGCCCCGATAATGCAGAATCAAAATCGATCCTGTCAACCCTGGGAAACGGAGAAGTACTACAATACCTCATGAATCGCGAGCACCCCAAACACCCACGAAACATACTACTGAAAATCGTGCATTGGATATGGGGCCGCTGTAGGAAGTTGGCTCTGTATGCACTATTTCAAAGTAAGGAATAGTATGCACAGAGTCCAAGGGTTCCCCTTAGAGGTAAGATAGTGGCAAAAAGAGATAATACTAATGCTCTATTTTGTGGTAGTGTGGTCGAGCAGTAGGCTTATCGAAGGAGTAGTGTTAAGCATTTGTTGTACACACACAAGCAATAAATGAGGAACACACACTCAGAGACAATTCCAGGCCAATAGGTTTTTGTATAGAAAAATATCTTTTCTTAGTTTATTTTAAGAACCACAGGTTCAAATTTTACATGTGATACTTCAAATGAAAGGTATTGCAGGTAGGTACTTTAGGAACTTTGAATAATCAAAATAGCATACACAGTTTTCAAATAAATCACATATAGCTATTTTAAAACTAGACAGTGCAATTTTCAACAGTTCCTGGGGGAGGTAAGTATTTGTTAGTTTTTGCAGGTAAGTAAACCACCTACGGGGTTCAAGTTTGGGTCCAAGGTAGCCCACCGTTGGGGGTTCAGAGCAACCCCAAAGTTATCACACCAGCAGCTCAGGGCCGGTCAGGTGCAGAGGTCAAAGTGGTGCCCAAAACGCATAGGCTTCAATAGAGAAGGGGGTGCCCCGGTTCCAGTCTGCCAGCAGGTAAGTACCCGCGTCTTCGGAGGGCAGACCAGGGGGGTTTTGTAGGGCACCGGGGGGACACAAGACAGCACAGAAAGTACACCCTCAGCGGCACGGGGGCGGCTGGGTGCAGTGTGCAAACAAGCGTCAGGTTTTCAATAGAAAGCAATGGGAGACCAAGGGGTCTCTTCAGCGATGCAGGCTAGGGGGGGCTCCTCGGGGTAGCCACCACCTGGGCAAGGGAGAGGTCCACCTGGGGGTCGCTCCTGCACTGGAGGTCGGATCCTTCAGGTCCTGGGGGCTGCGGGTGCAGTGTCCCTACCAGGCGTCGGCTTCTTAGAAGCAGGCAGTCACGGTCAGGGGAGCCTCGGGATTCCCTCTGCAGGCGTCGCTGTGGGGGCTCAGGGCCGTCAACTCTGGCTACTCACGGTCTTGCAGTCGCCGGGGAGTCCTCCCTGAAGTGTTTGTTCTCCACAAGTCGAGCCGGCTGCGTCGGGTGCAGAGTGCCAAGTCTCACGCTTCCGGCGGGAAACGCAAGTTGTTTTAAAGTTGCTCCTTTGTAACAAAGTTGCAGTCTTGGGTGAACAGAGCCGCTGTCCTCGGGAGTTCTTGGTCCTTCTAGAGCAGGGCAGTCCTCTGAGGATTTCAGAGGTCGCTGGTCCCTGGGGAAAGCGTCGCTGGAGCAGTGTCTTCAGAAGGGGGGGAGACAGGCCGGTAGAGCTGGGACCAAAGCAGTTGGTGTCTCCGTCTTCTCTGCAGGGTTTTTCAGATTAGCAGTCCTCTTCTTCTTAGGTTGCAGGAATCTAGTTTCCTAGGTTCTGGGAGCCCCTAAATACTCGATTTAGGGGGGTGTTTTAGTTCTGGGGGGTTAGTAGCCAATGGCTACTAGCCCTGAGGGTGGCTACACCCTCTTTGTGCCTCCTCCCTGAGGGGAGGGGGGAACATCCTTAATCCTATTGGGGGAATCCTCCATCTGCAAGATGGAGGATTTCCAAAAGTCAGTTGTAGGAGGCTGGACTGGCTTGTAGTGAGTACCAAGGGGTACTTGCACCTTGCACCAGGCCCAGTTATCCCTTATTAGTGTATAGGGTGTCTAGCAGCTTAGGCTGATAGATAATGGTAGCTTAGCAAAGCAGCTCAGGCTGAACTAGGAGACGTGTGAAGCTACTACAGTACCACTTAGTGTCATATGCACAATATCATAAGAAAACACAATACACAGTTATACTAAAAATAAAGGTACTTTATTTTTATGACAATATGCCAAAGTATCTTAGAGTGTACCCTCAGTGAGAGGATAGGAAATATACACAAGATATATATACACAATAGCAAAAATATGCAGTATAGTCTTAGAAAACAGTGCAAACAATGTATAGTTACAATAGGATGCAATGGGGAAACATAGGGATAGGGGCAACACAAACCATATACTCCAAAAGTGGAATGTGAACCACGAATGGACCCCAAACCTATGTGACCTTGTCCGTGACCTTGACCTTGTCGCTGGGACTATTAGAAAATAGTGAGAGTTAGAAAAATAACCCTCCCCAAGACCCTGAAAAGTGAGTGCAAAGTGCACCAAAGTTCCCCTAAGGACAAAATAGTCGTGTTAGAGGGAGAATGCAAGGAAAACACAAATCAGCAGTGCAACAACGATGGATTCCTGTCTGAAGGTACCTGTGGAACAAGGGGACCAAGTCCAAAAGTCACAAGCAGCTCGGAGATGGGCAGATGCCCAAGAAATGCCAGCGGTTGGTGCAAAGAAGCTCTTACTAGGCTGAAGAACTGTGAATACTGCAGGAACGACAAGGGCTAGAGACTTCTCCTTTGGAGGATGGATCCCCCACGCCTTGGAGAGTCGTGCAGAAGTGTTTTCCCGCCGGATGGACGCCAACAAGCCTTGCTACACGCAAATCGTGCGTTTGGCGTTTTTGGACGCTGCTGGGGCCCAGGAGGGACCAGGAGGTCGCAAATTGGACCTGCAGAGAGAGGGGACGTCGAGGAAGACAAGGAGCCCTCACTGAAGCAGGTAGCACCCGGAGAAGTGCCAGAAACAGGCACTACGAGGATGCGTGAAACGGTGCTCGCCGAAGTTGCACAAAGGAGTCCCACGTCGCCGGAGACCAACTTAGAAAGTCGTGCAATGCAGGTTAGAGTGCCGTGGACCCAGGCTTGGCTGTGCACGAAGGATTTCCGCCGGAAGTGCACAGGGGCCGGAGTAGCTTGCAAAGTCGCGGTTCCCAGCAATGCAGCCCAGCGAGGTGAGGCAAGGACTTACCTCCACCAAACTTGGGCTGAAGAGTCACTGGACTGTGGGGGTCACTTGGACGGTGTCGCTGGATTCGAGGGACCTCGCTCGTCGTGCTGAGAGGAGACCCAAGGGACCGGAGATGCAGCTTTTTGGTGCCTGCGGTTGCAGGGGGAAGATTCCGTCGACCCACGGGAGATTTCTTCGGAGCTTCTGGTGCAGAGAGGAGGCAGGCTACCCCCACAGCATGCACAAGCAGGAAAACAGTCGAGAAGGCGGCAGGATCAGCGTTACAGAGTTGCAGTAGTCGTCTTTGCTACTATGTTGCAGGTTTGCAGGCTTCCAGCGCGGTCAGCGGTCGATTCCTTATCAGAAGGTGAAGAGGGAGATGCAGAGGAACTCGGCTGAGCTCATGCATTCGTTATCTAAAGTTTCCCCAGAGACAGAGACCCTAAATAGCCAGAAAAGAGGGTTTGGCTACCTAGGAGAGAGGAAAGGCTACTAACACCTGAAGGAGCCTATCACAAGGAGTCTCTGACGTCACCTGGTGGCACTGGCCACTCAGAGCAGTCCAGTGTGCCAGCAGCACCTCTGTTTCCAAGATGGCAGAGGTCTGGAGCACACTGGAGGAGCTCCGGACACCTCCCAGGGGAGGTGCAGGTCAGGGGAGTGGTCACTCCCCTTTCCTTTGTCCAGTTTCGCGCCAGAGCAGGGGCTAAGGGGTCCCTGAACCGGTGTAGACTGGCTTATGCAGAATTGGGCACATCTGTGCCCAACAAAGCATTTCCAGAGGCTGGGGGAGGCTACTCCTCCCCTGCCTTCACACCATTTTCCAAAGGGAGAGGGTGTCACACCCTCTCTCAGAGGAAGTTCTTTGTTCTGCCATCCTGGGCCAGGCCTGGCTGGACCCCAGGAGGGCAGCTGCCTGTCTGAGGGGTTGGCAGCAGCAGCAGCTGCAGAGAAACCCCAGGAAGGGCAGTCTGGCAGTACCAGGGTCTGTGCTACAGACCACTGGGATCATGGAATTGTACCAACAATGCCAGGATGGCATAGAGGGGGCAATTCCATGATCATAGACATGTTACATGGCCATATTCGGAGTTACCATGGTGAAGCTACATATAGGTAGTGACCTATATGTAGTGCACGCGTGTAATGGTGTCCCCGCACTCACAAAGTTCAGGGAATTGGCTCTGAACAATGTGGGGGCACCTTGGCTAGTGCCAGGGTGCCCTCACACTAAGTAACTTTGCACCTAACCTTTACCAGGTAAAGGTTAGACATATAGGTGACTTATAAGTTACTTAAGTGCAGTGTAAAATGGCTGTGAAATACCGTGGACGTTATTTCACTCAGGATGCAGTGGCAGGCCTGTGTAAGAATTGTCAGAGCCCCCTATGGGTGGCAAAAGAAATGCTGCAGCCCATAGGGGTCTCCTGGAACCCCAATACCCTGGGTACCTCAGTACCATATACTAGGGAATTATAAGGGTGTTCCAGTAAGCCAATGTAAATTGGTAAAAATGGTCACTAGCCTGTTAGTGACAATTTAAAAGTAATGAGAGAGCATAACCACTGAGGTTCTGGTTAGCAGAGCCTCAGTGAGACAGTTAGGCACCACACAGGGAACATATACATGCACACCTATGAGCACTGGGGCCCTGTGTGACAGGGTCCCAGTGACACATACATATAGGCCACAAACCTATGAGCACTGGGGTCCTGACTAGCAGGATCCCAGTGACACATAACAACCATACTGAAATCATGGTGTTTTCACTATGAGCACTGAGGCCTGGCTATCAGGATCCCAGTGAGACAGTGAAAACAGTGACAAACACCCTGACATACACTCACAAACAGGCCAAAAGTGGGGGTAACAAGGCTAGAAAGAGGCTACCTTCTCACACAACCCCCCCCCAAATGAAGGACAATAAGGCTAACCTTGGCCAGTTGAGACTTTATTGTCTAAGTGGTGATAAGTAGAGAGTAGCTCTGCAATAGACTGGTTACTCCCTTTATCATCCACTATATGGTTACTTCCCTGTGGGGATGTAAACCCCCCTGTTTGAAGTTTTTTAGCTAAGCAACAATGTGAAGATGTATTTTCAGAGTTTCTATCAGTAAGTTTTAGTTTAGAGCAGTGGGAATTGTCCACTGAACCTATTTGTAGTGATGGAAATGCCAGACAGGGATGCTGTCTCAGAAAAGCCATAGCTGGGCAAAAACTTTGTCCATATGGCTGGAAGAGAGAACAGGGATGCTGTTTCTCTTGGGTTGGAGCAGGGCAGGGATGCTGTCCTATCAGCTCCACACTAGGGCAGGGATGCTGTCCTAAGTGTTGTGAGGCAGTGCAGGGTTTCTGCACTAAAGTTTCTCTGGGAGGGTTGGAGGGATGCTCCATGTTAACTAAAATGGTGCTCTTTTTCTCACCAATGTTAGTTATCCCACAGAGAGGTACTTCCACCTCAGGGAGTCCAGCTTTGCCAGCTGATGATTCCCTTGGAACAGGTGCCACCCCAGGAGAGGTTTCTCCCACCACAGGAATAGTATCCTGAATGGTAGGGTGGTTAGGGGATACTGTGATACCCTTTTTACCTGTTGATGGAGAGGGGTCCTGAGTTTTCAGGCCTTTTCTCCTTTGCTTTTTCATTTCACTTGAAATGAGAGGGAACAATTCCTCAGGGATGCCCAGCATGGCTGCATGGGCATAAAACTCTACATCAGCCCAACCTGAGGCCTCTAGGTCATTACCTAAGAGACAGTCTACAGGTAAGCTAGGTGATACCACCACCTGCTTAGGGCCAGTAACTCCACCCCAACTAAACTGAATTATAGCTAAGGGAAGAAACTTAGTGGAGTTATGGACATCAATAATCTTATACTGTTGTCCAATGATGTGTTGTTCAGGAGGCACTAGGTTTTCAGTCACCAAAGTGAAACTGGCACCTGTGTCCCTGTAGGCCAAGGCCTCAACACCATTTATTGAAACTGTCTGCCTGTACTTATCCATTGTAAGGGGACAAGCAGCCAGTGTGGCAAGGCCAATGCCACTAGGTGTGACAGAAACTGTCTTGGGACTGATTACATCAGTTTCCACTATGGACCCATAAGTGAACCCAACTACACCCTTTGCTTGACTGTTGCCAGCAGTCCCACCACTAGTACCACTACTGCTAGGGGCACTAGAGCTTGATGTATTAGTGGTGGTAGGCTCAGGGGGTTTACCTGGACAGGACTTATCCCCTGGCCTATGGCCTCTGTTTTTACACACAAAGCACCAAGGCTTTTTAATGTGTGCAGGTTGGGAAGAAGAGGAAGAATTTGTTTTATCCCCACCCTCTGAAGAGTGTTTAAGATTTGAAGTGGGATCTTTGGTTTTACCCTTATCCCCATGCTTATCTTGAGATTTTTCACCATCTTTCTTCTTATTGCCATCTTTGTCACCCCCTGTATGAACTTTTCTGTTCACCCTTGTTCTGACCCATTTGTCTGCCTTCTTTCCCAATTCTTGGGGAGAGGTCAGATCAGAGTCTACCAGGTACTGGTGCAACAAATCAGACACACAATTATTAAGAATATGCTCTCTCAGGATCAAGTTATACAGGCTGTCATAATCAGTAACTTTACTGCCATGTAACCACCCCTCCAAGGCCTTCACTGAATGGTCAATGAAATCAACCCAGTCTTGTGAAGACTCCTTTTTGGTCTCTCTGAACTTTATCCTGTACTGTTCAGTGGTTAAGCCATAACCATCCAGGAGTGCATTCTTAAGAACTGTAAAATTATTGGCATCACTTTCTTTCACAGTAAGGAGTCTATCCCTACCCTTTCCACTAAATGATAGCCATAGGATAGCAGCCCACTGCCTTTGAGGGACATCCTGTACAGCACAGGCCCTCTCAAGTGCAGCAAACCACTTGTTAATGTCATCCCCCTCCTTATAAGGGGGAACTATCTTGTGCAGATTCCTGGAATCATGCTCTTTTGCAGGATGACTATGGGGAATACTGCTGCTGCCACCATGGGTATCTAAACCCAACTTCTGTCTTTCCCTCTCTATTTCTAAAGACTGTCTATCCAAATCCAGCTGTTGCTTCTTGAGCTTCAGTCTGGTTTGCTCCACTCTCAATCTATTGAGCTCCCTTTCTAACAATCTGTCATCAGGGTGGGTGGGAGGGACATTTCTAGATACAGAGGTATGATGGGAATGAACAGAAGGAGACCTGTCCCTTACAGAGGGCACCCTAACAGCTTGGCTACCAGTATAATGTGAGAGCACATCATCAGTATGATGTGATTCAACCTCTGTACCAACTATGCTAGACTGTCTAGTAATGGGCAGGCTGAGAAGTTTCTTTCCTGAACCTTTTCCTGGGGGAGTCCCTGGATCAGATTGAGAACCATTAGCTACTTTTTCTACAGATTGGGCACTTATGGCCTTATCTTGTACTCTAAGCATATTAATTAACAGTTCTAAAGAAGGATTCTTCCCTACACTCAAACCTCTCTCTATGCAGAGACTCCTTGCTCCTTTCCAGCTAAGGTGATCATATGCAAGTTTGGACAGTTCAACTTTTTGGCCTGTGCCAGACATTTTTTAGAGAGAGTTAAAGTGATAGACAAAGAGAAAAAAGTTTTCTGAACTTTTTGGAAAGACAGAAAAAAACTTTTTAAACTTTTAAGAACTTTTTGAAAGTTTAGAAGTACTTTTCAGCACTTAGAAAAGAGTGAAAAGAGGAAATGCAAAACTTTTTGGCTATGTGTATATACACTGACCTTGTTTTGTATATTTTTCTCTTATGAAAAGTACAATGACAAGAGTGGTAAGTAGTCTCAAGCACTTATCCCACCACTGCACAACCAATGTAGGAGGCTGGACTGGCTTGTAGTGAGTACCAAGGGGTACTTGCACCTTGCACCAGGCCCAGTTATCCCTTATTAGTGTATAGGGTGTCTAGCAGCTTAGGCTGATAGATAATGGTAGCTTAGCAAAGCAGCTCAGGCTGAACTAGGAGACGTGTGAAGCTACTACAGTACCACTTAGTGTCATATGCACAATATCATAAGAAAACACAATACACAGTTATACTAAAAATAAAGGTACTTTATTTTTATGACAATATGCCAAAGTATCTTAGAGTGTACCCTCAGTGAGAGGATAGGAAATATACACAAGATATATATACACAATAGCAAAAATATGCAGTATAGTCTTAGAAAACAGTGCAAACAATGTATAGTTACAATAGGATGCAATGGGGAAACATAGGGATAGGGGCAACACAAACCATATACTCCAAAAGTGGAATGTGAACCACGAATGGACCCCAAACCTATGTGACCTTGTAGAGGGTCGCTGGGACTATTAGAAAATAGTGAGAGTTAGAAAAATAACCCTCCCCAAGACCCTGAAAAGTGAGTGCAAAGTGCACCAAAGTTCCCCTAAGGACAAAATAGTCGTGTTAGAGGGAGAATGCAAGGAAAACACAAATCAGCAGTGCAACAACGATGGATTCCTGTCTGAAGGTACCTGTGGAACAAGGGGACCAAGTCCAAAAGTCACAAGCAGCTCGGAGATGGGCAGATGCCCAAGAAATGCCAGCGGTTGGTGCAAAGAAGCTCTTACTAGGCTGAAGAACTGTGAATACTGCAGGAACGACAAGGGCTAGAGACTTCTCCTTTGGAGGATGGATCCCCCACGCCTTGGAGAGTTGTGCAGAAGTGTTTTCCCGCCGGATGGACGCCAACAAGCCTTGCTACACGCAAATCGTGCGTTTGGCGTTTTTGGACGCTGCTGGGGCCCAGGAGGGACCAGGAGGTCGCAAATTGGACCTGCAGAGAGAGGGGACGTCGAGGAAGACAAGGAGCCCTCACTGAAGCAGGTAGCACCCGGAGAAGTGCCAGAAACAGGCACTACGAGGATGCGTGAAACGGTGCTCGCCGAAGTTGCACAAAGGAGTCCCACGTCGCCGGAGACCAACTTAGAAAGTCGTGCAATGCAGGTTAGAGTGCCGTGGACCCAGGCTTGGCTGTGCACGAAGGATTTCCGCCGGAAGTGCACAGGGGCCGGAGTAGCTTGCAAAGTCGCGGTTCCCAGCAATGCAGCCCAGCGAGGTGAGGCAAGGACTTACCTCCACCAAACTTGGGCTGAAGAGTCACTGGACTGTGGGGGTCACTTGGACGGTGTCGCTGGATTCGAGGGACCTCGCTCGTCGTGCTGAGAGGAGAACCAAGGGACCGGAGATGCAGCTTTTTGGTGCCTGCGGTTGCAGGGGGAAGATTCCGTCGACCCACGGGAGATTTCTTCGGAGCTTCTGGTGCAGAGAGGAGGCAGGCTACCCCCACAGCATGCACAAGCAGGAAAACAGTCGAGAAGGCGGCAGGATCAGCGTTACAGAGTTGCAGTAGTCGTCTTTGCTACTATGTTGCAGGTTTGCAGGCTTCCAGCGCGGTCAGCGGTCGATTCCTTATCAGAAGGTGAAGAGGGAGATGCAGAGGAACTCGGCTGAGCTCATGCATTCGTTATCTAAAGTTTCCCCAGAGACAGAGACCCTAAATAGCCAGAAAAGAGGGTTTGGCTACCTAGGAGAGAGGAAAGGCTACTAACACCTGAAGGAGCCTATCACAAGGAGTCTCTGACGTCACCTGGTGGCACTGGCCACTCAGAGCAGTCCAGTGTGCCAGCAGCACCTCTGTTTCCAAGATGGCAGAGGTCTGGAGCACACTGGAGGAGCTCCGGACACCTCCCAGGGGAGGTGCAGGTCAGGGGAGTGGTCACTCCCCTTTCCTTTGTCCAGTTTCGCGCCAGAGCAGGGGCTAAGGGGTCCCTGAACCGGTGTAGACTGGCTTATGCAGAATTGGGCACATCTGTGCCCAACAAAGCATTTCCAGAGGCTGGGGGAGGCTACTCCTCCCCTGCCTTCACACCATTTTCCAAAGGGAGAGGGTGTCACACCCTCTCTCAGAGGAAGTTCTTTGTTCTGCCATCCTGGGCCAGGCCTGGCTGGACCCCAGGAGGGCAGCTGCCTGTCTGAGGGGTTGGCAGCAGCAGCAGCTGCAGAGAAACCCCAGGAAGGGCAGTCTGGCAGTACCAGGGTCTGTGCTACAGACCACTGGGATCATGGAATTGTACCAACAATGCCAGGATGGCATAGAGGGGGCAATTCCATGATCATAGACATGTTACATGGCCATATTCGGAGTTACCATGGTGAAGCTACATATAGGTAGTGACCTATATGTAGTGCACGCGTGTAATGGTGTCCCCGCACTCACAAAGTTCAGGGAATTGGCTCTGAACAATGTGGGGGCACCTTGGCTAGTGCCAGGGTGCCCTCACACTAAGTAACTTTGCACCTAACCTTTACCAGGTAAAGGTTAGACATATAGGTGACTTATAAGTTACTTAAGTGCAGTGTAAAATGGCTGTGAAATACCGTGGACGTTATTTCACTCAGGCTGCAGTGGCAGGCCTGTGTAAGAATTGTCAGAGCCCCCTATGGGTGGCAAAAGAAATGCTGCAGCCCATAGGGGTCTCCTGGAACCCCAATACCCTGGGTACCTCAGTACCATATACTAGGGAATTATAAGGGTGTTCCAGTAAGCCAATGTAAATTGGTAAAAATGGTCACTAGCCTGTTAGTGACAATTTAAAAGTAATGAGAGAGCATAACCACTGAGGTTCTGGTTAGCAGAGCCTCAGTGAGACAGTTAGGCACCACACAGGGAACATATACATGCACACCTATGAGCACTGGGGCCCTGTGTGACAGGGTCCCAGTGACACATACATATAGGCCACAAACCTATGAGCACTGGGGTCCTGACTAGCAGGATCCCAGTGACACATAACAACCATACTGAAATCATGGTGTTTTCACTATGAGCACTGAGGCCTGGCTATCAGGATCCCAGTGAGACAGTGAAAACAGTGACAAACACCCTGACATACACTCACAAACAGGCCAAAAGTGGGGGTAACAAGGCTAGAAAGAGGCTACCTTCTCACATCAGTCACCTCAGCTCGGGACACCTTAGGGGCTGTCCTGACTGGCCAGTGACTCCTCCTTGTTTTTCTCATTATCTCTCCTGGAGTTGCCGCCAAAAGTGGGGGCTGTGTCCAGGGGGCGGGCATCTCCACTAGCTGGAGTGCGCTGGGGCATTGTAACACGAAGCCTGAGCCTTTGAGGCTCACTGCTAGGTGTTACAGTTCCTGCAGGGGGGAGGTGTGAAGCACCTCCACCCAGAGCAGGCTTTTGTTTCTGTCCTCAGAGAGCACAAAGGCTCTCACCACATGGGGTCAGAAACTCATCTCTCAGCAGCAGGTTGGCACAGACTAGTCAGTCCTGCACTGAACAATTGGGTAAAATACAGGGGGCATCTCTAAGCTGCACTCTGTGTGCCTTTTTTTATAAATCCAACACTGGCATTAGTGTGGGTTTATTATTCTGAGAAGTTTGATACTAAACTTCCCAGTATTCAGTGTAGCCATTATGGAGCTGTGGAGTTCGTTTTTGACAGACTCCCAGACCATATACTCTTATGGCTACCCTGCACTTACAATGTCTAAGGTTTTGCTTAGACACTATAGGGGCATAGTGCTCATGCACCTATGCCCTCACCTGTGGTATAGTGCACCCTGCCTTAGGGCTGTAAGGCCTGCTAGAGGGGTGACTTACCTATGCCACAGGCAGTGTGAGGTTGGCATGGCACCCTGAGGGGAGTGCCATGTCGACTTAGTCATTTTATCCCCACTAGCACACACAAGCTGGCAAGCAGTGTGTCTGTGCTGAGTGAGGGGTCCCCAGGGTGGCATAAGATATGCTGCAGCCCTCCGAGACCTTCCCTGGCATCAGGGCTTTGGTACCAGGGGTACCAGTTACAAGGGACTTACCTGGATGCCAGGGTGTGCCAATTGTGGAAACAATGGTACATTTTAGGTGAAAGAACACTGGTGCTGGGTCCTGGTTAGCAGGGTCCCAGCACACTTCTCAGTCAAGTCAGCATCAGTATCAGGCAAAAAGTGGGGGGTAACTGCAACAGGGAGCCATTTCTTTACACAAGCCCCTCCCCCCCCCAGCCCACAGACCAGGAGACTCAGCCAAAGCTGGGAGAGTCTTCCTAGTCTGTCAGGCGAGGAAGAGTAGAGGAAATAGGCTGGTTTGTTGCAGGGCCTACTCTGCCTTACATCCTCCTGTTCAGGTCATTCCCTCTGGGGAACTGACCCACTTCCACAGTGATAGGACCTAATCTGAACTGCCTCTTGTCTATGCTTTTAATGTCTTCACCCATTCTCTCTATTTTGGGGTTAGAGGTATTCACTTCTGATAATCTTATCTTAGCCAGGGTCACCCCTAGCTTACCCAAAGAGGTTACCCCGAGCTGGAGTAACCCCACCATGACCAACAGGGTCAGGGGGCCTAACTTGCTATTTGGCATAGGGTCAGACCACTGTGCCAAGGATAGTGCAGCCATAAAGGCTAACACCCAGCAGAGGCCACTGACAGCTGTCAGTGCCCAGAACCACACCTTTAGCTCTTCACCTACAAGGGAAGGGGCTAAGTTACAGGCTTCTTTGGGTTCAGGGTGCCTGTCTGCTGTATTAGAGTGGGGGGTTACCACATCTTGTAGTAAACACCCTTCTTCCACTCTTTCTTCTGTTAGCTGAGGAGCCACCCACTCAGGCTTAACAGTTGCCTGACTAGCCAGGACTTCTTGTGGGTCAGGTTGGACTTTACCAGTGCCACTTTTGGAGTTCTCCCCTACTGGAGCAGAATCTCCTTGGCTTGCTGGAACCTTGGCTAAAGGTTGTCCACCCTTCCTACACTGTTTTCTTTTCTTTTTCTTCTGGGGCCTGCTTGCAGTTACTGCAGAGGCAGCACCTCCAGAATCCTTGGAAGAGGACTGGCACTGGACCAGTTCCTCTCTTGGGCTCTGACTAACCTCTGGGTAGTCATTTCCAAGGAGACAATCAAGGGGGAGGTCTGTACTGACTACCACCCTTCTCCAGCTAAAAGTCCCACCCACTTCTATGGGCACAAAAGCCACAGGCCTATCAGTGACCCTGTCTGGGCTAACTCTTACTCTGGCAGTCTCACATGGGATGTACTGGTTTGAGAACACCAGCCTGTCATGCACGATAGTGTGACTGGCACAAGTGTCTCTCAGGGCAGTGGCTGGGATTCCATTCACCAGTAGGTGGTGGAAGTGTCTACTTCCCTCTGGAATCTCCAACTCACCTGTTGGGCCCTTTTTCCAGTTGAAGGCTATGAAGACCTCCTCATCTGAGGAGTCATCCCCAATGGCTACACTGGTTACCCCTGGGATTTTGCTAGGGGGTTTGTTTTTGGGACAAGAAGTCCTTGGTGTGGTGCCCTGTCTGTCTACAGTTGTGGCACCATGCCTTAGTGGCATCCCAGTTCTTACCCTGGTACCCACCTTTGTTTTGGGTTGTGTCTTGGGGCCCACCCACCTGTTCTGGTTTTTGGGGGCCTACAGAGGACTCTTTTTCTTTGTTTCTAGTGTCACCCACTTTCTCCTGGGGAGGCTTTGTAACCCCTTTCTTTTGGTCACCCCCAGTGGAAGTTTTGGTTACCCTAGTCTTGACCCAGTGGTCTGCCTTCTTTCCCAATTCTTGGGGAGAAATTGGACCTAGGTCTACCAGATACTGATGCAACTTTTCTTTGAAGCGGTTACTTAAAATGTGTTCTTTCATAAACAAATTATAAAGCCCAACATAGTCATGCACTTCATTTCCAGTTACCCAACCATCCAGTGTTTTCACTGAGTAGTCAACAAAATCAACCCAGGTCTGGCTCGAGGATTTTTGAGCCCCCCTGAACCTAATCCTGTACTCCTCAGTGGAGAATCCAAAGCCCTCAATCAGGGTAGCCTTCATGAGGTCATAGGATTCTGCATCTTTTCCAGAGAGTGTGAGGAGTCTATCCCTACACTTTCCAGTGAACATTTCCCAAAGGAGAGCACCCCAGTGAGATCTGCTTACTTTTCTGGTTGCACAAGCCCTCTCAAAAGCTGTGAACCATTTGGTGATGTCATCACCATCTTCATATTTAGTTACAATCCCTTTTGGGATTTTCAACATGTCAGGAGAATCTCTGACCCTATTTCTGTTGCTGCCACCATTGATGGGACCAAAACCCATCTCTTGTCTTTCTCTTTCTATGGCTAGGAGCTGTCTCTCTAAAGCCAATCTTTTGACCATCCTGGCTAACAGTAGGTCATCTTCACTGAGGCTATCCTCAGTGATTCCAGAGGTGCTGGACCCTCCTGTGAGAGAAGCAGCATCTCTGACTATCACATTTGGAGTCAGGGTTTGATGGACCCTGTTCTCCCTAACTAGGACTGGAGGGGGGGGGGGGATTCTCCTCCACATCACTAGCTTCCCCCTCTGTGAGGGCATCATCAGAGGGGTTGTTTTTAGCAAACTCTGCCAAGAGCTCCTGGAGCTGTTCTTTGGTGGGGTTTGATCCAGTTTTTATTTTGTTGATTCTGCAGAGAGTCCTTAACTCTGACATCCTAAGACGCAGGTAAGGTGTGAGGTTGTGCTCCACCACTGTCTCTTCTGCAGTAGACATTATGGGGGTCATTACAACATTGGTGGTAAAAGCCACTTACTGCCGTGCAGAAGACCGCCAATACACCGCCGCGGCGGCGGGAGACCGCCACAGCTATTATGACACACATCACGGAATCCGCCAAAATTCAGACACCCACACAAGTCCGCCACACCAAAGGTCAGCGATAAATATGCAGAAACAAATCCTCCACCTCCATGCCAACAGAAACACGTCCATGCTATTACGACCCACGAATCCACGCAGCGGTCTTTCAACTGCGGTATTCCATTGGCGGTACACACCGCCGCGCTCAAAATACACACACCTCTCCAAAACACCGCCACATAGGACAATTCAAAATACACACACCTGATACACATACAAACACCACTCCCACACATCCAATACAATATAAAACACACACTCACATCACCCACAAACCCCTACGACCACAAATTAGAGACGAAGGCCAGAGAGAGACAGCACAGAATAGATAACACCATCACACAGAGGCAGACTTCACCATCACCCACACAACATCCACGCACAAAACACCACATTCCACTACACCCACCACACTCATCAACACATACACCACCCCACACATCACACACACCACCCCATGTCACGCCAAAGACACCCCCGCTTCTCCGAGGAGGAGCTCAGGGTCATGGTGGAGGAAATCATCAGGGTAGAGCCACAGCTATTTGGCGCACAGGTACAGTACACATCCATAGCCAGGAAGATGGAGCTATGGCAAAGAATAGTCGACAGGGTCAACGCTGTGGGACAGCACCCAAGAAATAGGGAGGACATCAGGAAGAGGTGGAACGACCTACGGGGGAAGGTGCGTTCAACGGTATCCAGGCACCACATCGCGGTACAGCGGACTGGCGGCGGACCCCCACCTCCTCCCCCACAACTAACAACATGGGAAGAGCAAGTCTTGTCCATCTTGCATCCTAAGGGCCTCGGAGGAGTCGTCGGAGGAACGGACACTGGTAAGTCAAATCTTCACTATCATATCCCCCACCCCACCTGCATGCTATCACACACCCCCACCCTCACACCCTCCCCTATCACCCTATCTCCTCACTAATCTACCCCTAACACCAACCACCCATCCCAACCCCAAGACCTGCATGACACAACTAAGCATGGACACCCATCACTAAAGCATGCCCACTGCACAGACCCACAACACCCCCCAACCATCACCACACAAGCCCCCACACAGGAATGCCTGCACTGGGGTTCACAAACACCCATCCATAGCACACCATGAAACACACACATGCAATAATCATGTTCTCATACCCCTGCAGGAACCCGAAGGACCGTCACCACACCAGAGGGTCCAGACAACACCACTCCACCCCCAGAAGAGGCCCACAGTGACGACAGCAGCTCTGCCCTACTGGATCTTGATGACCAGCCCGGACCATCATGGGCCTCAGGACAGTCGGTTCCCCTTGCCCAGCCACAGCCCAACACCGAACTGCCACCCTCTGGGAACACCAGCACAGCACCCACCCAGCGGACCCATACCTCCCTACCCAGGACAGGTCAATCAGCGGTGTGTCCACCACTACAGGGCACCCAGGCTAACCCACCACCCCAACAACAACAGGAGCCTGGGGGCAGTGGTAGTGGGCACACGGTCCAGGGGACGGAGGCACAGAAACACAGGGGAACTGGGAGGGCTGATGTGCGACAGAGGGAGGACAGGCCAAGGGAACCCACTCTCCACAAGGCCCTATCCTCCATCATTGGAGCATACCACCACTCCCAGGAGACAATGGCAACGGTCCTGGACAAGTTGCAGGAGACCCTGCGCCTGCAGGAGAAGCAGTATTTGGGATTCAGGGAGCTCAGGACCATCGGCTCCGCCCTGGTCACCATCGTAGGGGTGCTGACGGACATTCAAAAGACTTTGAGGGACACCGTGGCACTCCAAGGGGCCCCTGACACTAGCCAGGACGACGAACTGCCCACCACCTCCGCCGGCGCTAGTGGACAGGAGGCCCGGCCACAGGACCACCACACCAGCACCCCACCCCCTGCAGACGGACAACCACCACGCAAGCGGGCCCTGAGATCCAGGAACAGGACAGAGCAAGATGGCAAGACCCCCGCCAGGAAATAAGACTACCTTGATTGTCCCCCCACTGTCCCACTTTGTTACCCTGTCCAGATTGGAACTGCCCCAGCTCCACTTCCAATGGCCAGATGTGCAATGTACCTGTGAGACTAATAGACTGGACTCTGCCATGGACATTATTCCACCATGACCTCTCCCCATTTCACAACCCCCCTACATTTTTATGCACTTCAATAAACACCCTTGAAACCTCAATAATATTGGAGTCAGTCAATGATTGTGAACTTTGTATTGTCAATTACAGTGTTAAAAAAGGTTAGCCATTGGAAGGTCAACATACCAATGTCACACATCACAAGCCTTTCAAGGGTGCAAGCTGTTGACACGTAGGTCAACACATTAGTGAAACTGAAATGGAAGGGGACAACTCAGTTAACAAATAGGGAGTGAAATGTAGGTACAGGATAGAGGTAGACGTGTGAAATGTAATACAATGTGAAACATGAAATTGTACTCACCTGTGTCTCATTGAAAATATTGCTGTATGACTGACTCCCTGTTGTCGTTTTCATCTTCTTCAGCTTCCTCCTCATCACTGTCCACAGGCTCCCCAGGCTCCCCCGCTGCAACAACACCGTCATCTGGATCATCCTCCTGCAGAAAAGGCACCTGGCGTCGCAATGCCAAGTTATGGAGCATGGAGCAGGCGATGATGATGTCGCACACCTTCTTCGGTGAGTAGAATAGGGACCCACCTGTCTTATGGAGGCACCTGAACCTGGCCTTCAGGAGGCTGAAGATCCACTCGATTACCCTCCTAGTCCGCCCATGGGCCTCATTGTAGCGTTCCTCTGCCCTGGTCCTGGGATTCCTCACTGGGGTCAGTAGCCAGGACAGGTTGGGGTAACCAGAGTCCCCCAATAGCCATACACTGTGCCTCTGGAGTTCACCCATCATATCAGGGATGCTGCTATTCCGCAGGATGTAGGCGTCATGCACTGAGCCAGGGAACATTGCATTTACCTGCGAGATGTACTGGTCTGCCAAACAGACCATCTGGACATTCATCGAATGATAACTCTTCCGGATCCTGTACACCTGTTCATTCCTGCGGTGGGGACCAGAGCTACATGGGTCCCATCAATGGCACCTATGACGTTGGGGATATGTCCGAGGGCATAGAAGTCACCTTTCACTGTAGGCAAATCCGCCACCTCAGGGAAAATGATGTATCTCCTTACGTGTTTCAGCAGGGCAGCCAACACTCTGGACAAGACGTTGGAAAACATAGGCTGGGACATCCCTGATGCCATGGCCACTGTTGTCTGAAGAGACCCACTTGCTAAGAAATGGAGCACTGACAGCACCTGCACGTCAGGGGGTATTCCAGTCGGATGGCGGATTGGTGACAGCAGGTCAGACTCCAACTGGGTACATAGTTCCCGGATTGTGGCACGGTCAAACCGGTAGGTCACGATGACATGTCGCTCTTCCATTGTCAACAGGTCCACCAGCGGTCGGTACACCGGCGGATTCCGCCATCTTCCAATATGTCCCAACTGACGGTGCCTAAGAAGGACAACAGCGAAAAAACTGTCAGCATTCCTCCAGGTATGTACCCACAGTCATACACAAGACTACACCAGACAATTAACCCATCCGGGAAAGGTTTTGAGTGTAGGCCTCGGTATGTGTGACGCAGTAGTAAATGAAGCCATGTGGGCCCCTGAAATGGCGGCTGCCTGACCTCTAAAATGGGACAATGGAATTGTGGGGTAACTGCGCTGGCGTTGCACATCGTCGCGGTAGGCGGTCGTAGAGCGCGGCGCAATGCTGCATTGGTTAACATTGGACCCTATGGGGCCCAGGAGCCAATGAACAGGTGCGCTGGCGGTGATGATGCGCACCGCCGCGGACGTCACCACCATTTTCTATCTGTTCAATCACTAGATACCTGACCTTCGACAGGAGAGGACCTACACTGCTAGTGCTGCTGTGACCTCGGTCTGGAAGCGACGATGGCTGCTGCGTCTGGGGAAAGGGCCCCTGCCTTCACTGCACAGGAGTTGGAGAAACTTATGGATGGGGTCCTCCCCCAGTATACGCTACTCTACGGTCCTCCAGACCAACAGGTTAGTACACAGGGAGCACGTTGTATGGGCTAGGCCTGGGTGGAGAGGGCTGGGTGGATGAGGTAAGGGGGCAGAGTACATAGAACAGTCATGCATGGGGATGAATGGGCCACAGGGATAGAGTTGGGAGGGGGCCAATTACAACGACGGTGCAGTAGGTAATGACTGTTCCTCTTTCCTTGTGCATGTCATGTAGGTCAGCGCCCACCAGAAGAGGGACATTTGGCGTGCCATCGCCAAGGAGGTCCGGACCCTGGGGGCCCACCATAGACGGGGCACCCACTGCCGGAAGAGATGGGAGGACATTCGCCGCTGCAGCAAGAAGACGGCGGAGGCTCAACTGGGGATGGCCTCCCAACGTGGGAGGGGTGCCCGTCGCACCATGACCCCCCTGATGTTCCGGATCCTGGCGGTGGCCTACCCGGAGTTGGATGGGCGCTTAAGGACATCACAGCAGACACAAGGGGGTGAGTTCAACCTCATGCAATGGACTTTGCGTGCTGTAGAGCTGTCTGGGTGGGGGTGGTGGGCTGTGGGTGTCCCTAGGCCAGGACGAGTTAGGTAGGCAAGGCCCCTCCGTTAAGTAGGCCATGTGGCACTCTACCCCAGCTCAAAAAAAGGCAAATTGATGTATAGTTGCCCCTTTGCCATCCATGTGGGCAGATGTCTACCATTGCCATGTAGGCCATTTCCCAGGAATTGCATGTGCAGAGGGAAGGAGCACGGCGTAATGCAGGGGGCTGCTGCGTTTGTCTTGTCCGCCAACGGTAGCGGTATGCCATGCACTAAAACTCTCTTTCTTCTGTCTCCACCCTTTTTCTGCTCTCCCTGTCCTTCTGTACATCAGCATCATCAGGCAGAGGTACAGTGGCACCGGAGCACGAGGGAGCTGCATCCCACATGGCCATGGAGGGCCACACCACAGACTCTGATTTAACCAGTGGGATGGAGGGCGAGGGGAGCTTCACGTCGGCCACAGGATCACCAAACAGCGACACGGACTCGTCCGCCGATGGGAGCTCCCCTGTGGTGGCGGCACCATCTGTGCGCCCCACTTCTACAGGTACAGCCGCCACCTCCCCTACCAGCACCGCCCTCCCAGCAGCCCCTCAGCGTTCGCCCCGTGCCCGCTCACCCAGGAGGGTGGGTATCACCTTCGCCCCAGGCACCTCAGGCCCTGCCCCTGTCACCCCTGCTGCCCTCAGTGAGGAGGCCATTGACCTCCTCAGGTCACTCACTGTTGGGCAGTCTACCATTGTGAATGCCATCCAGGGTGTAGAACGAGAGTTGAAACACGGTAATGCATTCCTGGAATTGTCCCTGTGTCCAGCCTCCCCACTCCAACTTCCTCCACCCAGACCCAATCCCCAGTACCCCAGCCCATCCCAAGCACACCTACAGACCAGCATGCACACAAGTCAACACCCAAAAGTAGCTCAAGCAAACATAGGCACCACACTCACCACAAGCACTCACACAAGCATCAGACCCATACAGACACAGCAACATCCACTGTCTCCACTGTGTCCCCCTCCTCCTCTTCTCCCTCCTCCCTCCCAGTCTCGTCTACACACACACCTGCATGCACCACATCTACAGGCACTAGGACTCGCACCAGGACACCCAGCACCACAAGCCGCTCACCTGCACTCACCACCTCCACTGCCATATACACATCCCCTGTGTCCTCCCCCAGTGTGTCTGTGACGCTCCCTCCCAAAGTACACAAACGCCGGCAATCACTCACCCAACATCCATCCACCTCACGACAGCCTCCAGTACTGCACCTGCACCCAAAACACCTAAAGTGACACCTCCTACAACCACCTCCTCTTCCTCCACTCCCAGAGCCCCTCCAACTACCCATCCCAGTGTACGTCAGAAACTGTCCCTATGTCAAATTGACCTTTTTGCCCCCACCCCCCCCCTCCAATTCATCAGTCCCGTCGTAGCGCCTCAGCCAAAATGCCTCCAGTACCAGTGGTGCGTGTTCCAGGTTTTTGGAGTGTCCCGTCCACCAGGGCAGGCAGTAGGACCCGGAGCCAAGGCACTGTCAGCCCACCCCCTGTGAAGGCTCCGAAATTGGAGATTGGACGACGGGACCGTGTCAAGACTCCTGGTGGTACAAACAGTGAAATGGGATCCAAGGCAATTGGTGAGTCATCTGTAACTCAAAAGAAGGTGGGGAAGGTCCCGAGGAAGTCTCCCCAACCTGTTGTGAGTGTCACGGCGGAGAAGTGCGCCATCATTTCTGGCGGTCCAGACACAACCGCCAGCACCCTCGTTACTGGTCAGGAGACCACCGCCAGAGTCATAGCCCAGGAGGGCTCAAGTATCGTCACTGGTCCAGAGACCACCGCCAGAGTCATAGCCCAGGAGGGCCCAAGTATCGTCACTGGTCCAGAGACCACCGCCAGAGTCATAGCCCAGGAGGGCTCAAGTATCGTTACTGGTCAGGAGACCACCGCAACCGCCAGAGTCATAGCCCAGGAGGGCTCAAGTATCGTTACTGGTCCAGAGATCACCGCCAGAGTCATAGCCCAGGAGGGCTCAAGTATCGTTACTGGTCCAGAGATCACCGCCAGAGTCATAGCCCAGGAGGGCTCAAGTATCGTTACTGGTCAGGAGACCACCGCAACCGCCGGAGTCATAGCCCAGGAGGGCTCAAGTATCGTTACTGGTCAGGAGACCACCGCAACCGCCGGAGTCACAGCCCAGGAGGGTCCAGAATCTCACAGCCCCGCTGGGCAATGATGGAACGTCATGCCACACACCAATGTCCAGTGTGGAGATCGTCATGCCACACACCAATGTCCAGTGTGGAGATCGTCATGCCACACACCAATGTCCAGTGTGGAGTTCGTCATGCCACACACCAATGTCAGTATCTGAACCGCCATCTTAGGCTACCGCTGAACAGTCCATAGGCAGCCATGGCAAAGCACCGCTGAACAGGGCAAAGACCGCCATGGTGAAGACCGCTGAACAGGGCAAAGACCGCCATGGCAAAGCACCGTTGAAAAGTCCATAGGCAGCCATGGCAAAGCACCGCTGAACAAGGCCAAGACCGCCATGGTGAAGACCGCTGAACAGGGCAAAGACCGCCATGGCAAAGCACCGCTGAACAGTCCATAGGCAGCCATGGCAAAGCACCGCTGAACAAGGCCAAGACCGCCATGGTGAAGACCGCTGAACAGGGCAAAGACCGTGTGGGTATGAATAGTCCGGCACATCAGGCATCGTTCTCCCATGTGCAGCTGGGACAGTGACAGGACAGGTACTTTCACGGGGAGACTCATCCAGTCTGGGCACCAGTCCCCCACCAGAACCAGTGGAGACCTGCATCTACCTGAGAGACTGTGGCTTTGCACTCCCCAGGATATGGCAGTGGGCAATCCACCCACTGTAGAGACTTGAGAGACTGTGGCTTTGCACTCCCCAGGATGGCACAGTGGGCAAACCACCCACTGTAGTGACTTGAGAAACTGTGGCTTTGCACTCCCCAGGATGGCACAGTGGGCAACCCACTCACTGTAGAGACTTGGGAGACTGTGGCTTTGCACTCCCCAGGATGGCACATCAGGCATCGTTCTCCCATGTGCAGCTGGGACAGTGACAGGACAGGTACTTTCACGGGAAGACTCATCCAGTCTGGGCACCAGTCCCCCACCAGAACCAGTGGAGACCTGCATCTACCTGAGAGACTGTGGCTTTGCACTCCCCAGGATATGGCAGTGGGCAATCCACCCACTGTAGAGACTTGAGAGACTGTGGCTTTGCACTCCCCAGGATGGCACAGTGGGCAAACCACCCACTGTAGTGACTTGAGAGACTGTGGCTTAGCACTCCCCAGGATGGCACAGTGGGCAAACCACCCACTGTAGTGACTTGAGAGACTGTGGCTTTGCACTTCCCAGGATGGCACAGTGGGCAAACCACCCACTGTAGTGACTTGAGAGACTGTGGCTTTGCACTCCCCAGAATACATCAATGGGCATGGAGCCCCGTCGTGGATCTGGCTTTGCATTCATGTGGCTGAGGTGCCCCCCCCTTCCCTTCCCCCTGAGGTGCCTGTAGTTTTTCTATCTGATGCCCCGGCAGTGTTCTCTCGGATTTTGGTCAGGTATCTATTGTGGGCGTCGCCCATGCATTTTTGGACTGTTGATGCAAAGACATTGTTGTGTACATATCTGCACTACTTCTTGTTTTGTACATTTATTTTTGACAGATTTCGTGATATATATTGTATATTTTTTAATGAGTAGTATACTGGCTAAATACAAAGTTTGGGCGCTATTCGCTTTGTCATTGCATTCTTCCGGGGGGGTTGTGGGTTGTTACTGTGATTTTTGTGACTGCAATGGTGTGTATGTTGTAATATGCGAGGGTGGGGGTGTTTGGTGAGTGTCCCCGTAACTTTTGCCTCCCCCCTCCCCCGTGTCGTAGGTGCAGTACTCACCGGTATGTTCTGCGCCTACGTCGCTGTTGGTCGTAAATGAGCAGGAATGCAAGGGCAGGTAAGATTTGTAGTTCCGGGTCCATGGAGTCCTCGTTCCTTGTGGGATGTGTTGAGGTGAGCATTTTCCCATAGCAAAAGCTGTTTCCGCCGTGTTTTTATCCACGGTGAATCCGCCCCGGAAAAGGTGGCGGATTGGTGTGTTGTGATAATGTGGGCGGTACATTGTCTTCCGCCTGTCTGTTGGCGGTGACCGCCGTGCTGTTTGTCTGTACCGCCCTGGCGGGCGATGTGTTAAAGTGGCTGTCTTTGTTGGCGGTTTCCGCCAGGGTCGTAATTAAAATTTTTTGTCCGCCGGCCTGTTTGCGGTATTACCGCAGCTTTAACACCTTCCGCCAGGGTTGTAATGACCACCTATGTTTCTAAAAGTTGGAATACTTTTTAAGAATCTAAAACTATCTCTAGAACTTAATTCAAACTTTTAAAAAACTTTAAAACTCTAAAAGAAATGCTAACAGGGACTAACACAAGGCCCTAGCAGGACTTTTAAAATTTTTGAAAAATAGCTCAAATTTCAAAAATCAGTTTCTAATGACAATTTTTGGAATTTAGTTGTGTGATCAGGTATTGGCTGAGTAGTCCAGCAAATGCAAAGTCTTGTACCCCACCGCTGATCCACCAATGTAGGAAGTTGGCTCTGTATGCACTATTTCAAAGTAAGGAATAGTATGCACAGAGTCCAAGGGTTCCCCTTAGAGGTAAGATAGTGGCAAAAAGACATAATAATAATGCTCTATTTTGTGGTAGTGTGGTCGAGCAGTAGGCTTATCAAAGGAGTAGTGTTAAGCATTTGTTGTACACACACAAGCAATAAATGAGGAACACACATTGAGAGACAATTCCAGGCCAATAGGTTTTTGTATAGAAAAATATCTTTTCTTAGTTTATTTTAAGAACCACAGGTTCAAATTTTACATGTAATACTTCAAATGAAAGGTATTGCAGGTAGGTACTTTAGGATCTTTGAATAATCAAAATAGCATACACAGTTTTCAAATAAATCACATATAGCTATTTTAAAACTAGACACAGTGCAATTTTCAACAGTTCCTGGGGGGAGTAAGAGTTAGTTAATTTTTGCAGGTAAGTAAACCACCTACGGGGTTCAAGTTTGGGTCCAAGGTAGCCCACCGTTGGGGGTTCAGAGCAACCCCAAAGTTATCACACCAGCAGCTCAGGGCTGGTCAGGTGCAGAGGTCAAAGTGGTGCCCAAAACGCATAGGCTTCAATGGAGAAGGGGGTGCCCCGGTTCCAGTCTGCCAGCAGGTAAGTACCCGCGTCTTCGGAGGGCAGACCAGGGGGGTTTTGTAGGGCACCGGGGGGACACAAGTCAGCACAGAAAGTACACCCTCAGTGGCACGGGGGCGGCCGGGTGCAGTGTGCAAACAAGCGTCGGGTTTTCAATAGAAAGCAATGGGAGACCAAGGGGTCTCTTCAGCGATGCAGGCCAGGGGGGGGCTCCTCTGGGTAGCCACCACCTGGGCAAGGGAGAGGGCCACCTGGGGGTCGCTCCTGCACTGGAGGTCGGATCCTTCAGGTCCTGGGGGCTGCGGGTGCAGTGTCCCTACCAGGCGTCGGGTTCTTAGAAGCAGGCAGTCGCGGTCAGGGTTGCCTCGGGATTCCCTCTGCAGGCGTCGCTGTGGGGGCTCAGGGGGGTCAACTCTGGCTACTCACGGTCTCGCAGTCGCCAGGGAGTCCTCCCTGAAGTGTTTGTTCTCCACAAGTCGAGCTGGGGGCGTCGGGTGCAGAGTGCCAAGTCTCACGCTTCCGGCGGGAAACCCAAGTTGTTTTAAAGTTGCTCCTTTGTAACAAAGGGTTTTTCAGCTTAGCAGTCCTCTTCTTTTTAGGTTGCAGGAATCTAGTTTCCTAGGTTCTGGGAGCCCCTAAATACTCGATTTAGGGGTGTGTTTAGGTCTGGGGGGTTAGTAGCCATTGGCTACTAGCCCTGAGGGTGGCTACACCCTCTTTGTGCCTCCTCCCTGAGGGGAGGGGGGCACATCCCTAATCCTATTGGGGGAATCCTCCATCTGCAAGATGGAGGACTTCTAAAAGTCAGAGTCACCTCAGCTCAGGACACCTTAGGGGCTGTCCTGACTAGCCAGTGACTCCTCCTTGTTTTTCTCATTATCTCTCCTGGACTTGCCGCCAAAAGTGGGGGCTGTGTCCAGGGGGCGGGCATCTCCACTAGCTGGAGTGCCCTGGGGCATTGTAACACGAAGCCTGAGCCTTTGAGGCTCACTGCTAGGTGTTGCAGTTCCTGCAGGGGGGAGGTGTGAAGCACTTCCACCCAGAGCAGGCTTTTGTTTCTGTCCTCAGAGAGCACAAAGGCTCTCACCACATGGGGTCAGAAACTCGTCTCTCAGCAGCAGGCTGGCACAGACTAGTCAGTCCTGCACTGAACAATTGGGTAAAATACAGGGGGCATCTCTAAGATGCACTCTGTGTGCATTTTTTAATAAATCCAACACTAGCATTAGTGTGGGTTTATTATTCTGAGAAGTGTGATACTAAACTTCCCAGTATTCAGTGTAGCCATTATGGAGCTGTGGAGTTCGTTTTAGACAGACTCCCAGACCATATACTCTTATGGCTACCCTGCACTTACAATGTCTAAGGTTTTGCTTAGACACTGTAGGGGCACAGTGCTCATGCACCTATGCCCTCACCTGTGGTATAGTGCACCCTGCCTTAGGGCTGTAAGGCCTGCTAGAGGGGTGACTTACCTATGCCACAGGCAGTGTGTGATTGGCATGGCACCCTGAGGGGAGTGCCATGTCGACTTAGTCATTTTATCCCCACTAGCACACACAAGCTGGCAAGCAGTGTGTCTGTGCTGAGTGAGGGGTCCCCAGGGTGGCATAAGATATGCTGCAGCCCTTCGAGACCTTCCCTGGCATCAGGGCCCTTGGTACCAGGGGTTCCAGTTACAAGGGACTTACCTGGATGCCAGGGTGTGCCAATTGTGGAAACAATGGTACATTTTAGGTGAAAGAACACTGGTGCTGGGTCCTGGTTAGCAGGGTCCCAGCACACTTCTCAGTCAAGTCAGCATCAGTATCAGGCAAAAAGTGGGGGGTAACTGCAACAGGGAGCCATTTCTTTACACAAGCCCCCCCCCCAGCCCACAGACCAGGAGACTCAGCCAAAGCTGGGAGAGTCTTCCTAGTCTGTCAGGCGAGGAAGAGTAGAGGAAATAGGCTGGTTTGTTGCAGGGCCTACTCTGCCTTACATCCTCCTGTTCAGGTCATTCCCTCTGGGGAACTGACCCATTTCCACAGTGATAGGACCTAATCTGAACTGCCTCTTGTCTGTGCTTTTAATGTCTTTACCCATTCTCTCTATTTTGGGGTTAGAGGTATCCACCTCTGATAATCTTATCTTAGCCAGGGTCACCCCTAGCTTACCCAAAGAGGTTACCCCGAGCTGGAGTAACCCCACCATGACCAACAGGGTCAGGGGGCCTAACTTGTTATTTGGCATGGGGTCAGACCACCATGCCAAGGATAGTGCAGCCATAAAGGCTAACACCCAGCAGAGGCCACTGACAGCTGTCAGTGCCCAGAACCACACCTTTAGCTCTTCACCTACAAGGGAAGGGGCTAAGTTACAGGCTTCTTTGGGTTCAGGGTGCCTGTCTGCTGTATTAGAGTGGGGGGTTACCACATCTTGTAGTAAACACCCTTCTTCCACTCTTTCTTCTGTTAGCTGAGGAGCCACCCACTCAGGCTTAACAGTTGCCTGACAAGCCAGGACTTCTTGTGGGTCAGGTTGGACTTTACCAGTGCCACTTTTGGAGTTCTCCCCTACTGGAGCAGAATCTCCTTGGCTTGCTGGAACCTTGGCTAAAGGTTGTCCACCCTTCCTACACTGTTTTCTTTTCTTTTTCTTCTGGGGCCTGCTTGCAGTTACTGCAGAGGCAGCACCTCCAGAATCCTTGGGAGAGGACTGGCACTGGACCAGTTCCTCTCTTGGGCTCTGACTAACCTCTGGGTAGTCATTTCCAAGGAGACAATCAAGGGGGAGGTCTGTACTGACAACCACCCTTCTCCAGCTAAAAGTCCCACCCACTTCTATGGGCACAAAAGCCACAGGCCTATCAGTGACCCTGTCTGGGCTAACTTTTACTCTGGCAGTCTCACATGGGATGTACTGGTTTGAGAACACCAGCCTGTCATGCACGATAGTGTGACTGGCACAAGTGTCTCTCAGGCCAGTGGCTGGGATTCCATTCACCAGTAGGTGGTGGAAGTGTCTACTTCCCTCTGGAATCTCCAACTCACCTGTTGGGCCCTTTTTCCAGTTGAAGGCTATGAAGACCTCCTCATCTGAGGAGTCATCCCCAATGGCTACACTGGTTACCCCTGGGATTTTGCTAGGGGGTTTGTTTTTGGGACAAGAAGTGTTCTTGGTGTGGTGCCCTGTCTGTCTATAGTTGTGGCACCATGCCTTAGTGGCATCCCAGTTCTTACCCTGGTACCCACCTTTGTTTTGGGTTGTGTCTTGGGGCCCACCCACCTGTTCTGGTTTTTGGGGGCCTACAGAGGACTCTTTTTCTTTGTTTCTAGTGTCACCCACTTTCTCCTGGGGAGGCTTTGTAACCCCTTTCTTTTGGTCACCCCCAGTGGAAGTTTTGGTTACCCTAGTCTTGACCCAGTGGTCTGCCTTCTTTCCCAATTCTTGGGGAGAAATTGGACCTAGGTCTACCAGATACTGATGCAACTTTTCTTTGAAGCGGTTACTTAAAATGTGTTCTTTCATAAACAAATTATAAATCCCAACATAGTCATGCACTTCATTTCCAGTTACCCAACCATCCAGTGTTTTCACTGAGTAGTCAACAAAATCAACCCAGGTCTGGCTCGAGGATTTTTGAGCCCCCCTGAACCTAATCCTGTACTCCTCAGTGGAGAATCCAAAGCCCTCAATCAGGGTAGCCTTCATGAGGTCATAGGATTCTGCATCTTTTCCAGAGAGTGTGAGGAGTCTATCCCTACACTTTCCAGTGAACATTTCCCAAAGGAGAGCACCCCAGTGAGATCTGCTTACTTTTCTGGTTGCACAAGCCTTCTCAAAAGCTGTGAACCATTTGGTGATGTCATCACCATCTTCATATTTAGTTACAATCCCTTTTGGGATTTTCAACATGTCAGGAGAATCTCTGACCCTATTTCTGTTGCTGCCACCATTGATGGGACCAAAACCCATCTCTTGCCTTTCCCTTTCTATGGCTAGGAGCTGTCTCTCTAAAGCCAATCTTTTGACCATCCTGGCTAACAGTAGGTCATCTTCACTGAGGCTATCCTCAGTGATTCCAGAGGTGCTGGACCCTCCTGTGAGAGAAGCAGCATCTCTGACTATCACATTTGGAGTCAGGGTTTGAGGGACCCTGTTCTCCCTAACTAGGACTGGAGGGGGGGAATTCTCCTCCACATCACTAGCTTCTCCCTCTGTGAGGGCATCATCAGAGGGGTTGTTTTTAGCAAACTCTGCCAAGAGCTCCTGGAGCTGTTCTTTGGTAGGGTTTGATCCAGTTTTTATTTTGTTGATTCTGCAGAGAGTTCTTAACTCTGACATCCTAAGACGCAGGTAGGGTGTGAGGTTGAGCTCCACCACTGTCTCTTCTGCAGTAGACATTATGGGGGTCATTCCAACCTTGGCGGTAAAAGCCGCTTACCGCTGTCAGAAGACCGCCAACATACCGCTGCGGCCGCGGTAAACCGCCACGGTCATTCTGACCAACAACAGGCAAACTGCCAAAATGTGGACATCCACAAAAGTCCGCCACACCAAAGGCCAGCAAGAAACTGGCGATGACCAAACCTCCACCGCCACACCAACAGAAATACGCCCACACTATCACGACCTACGAATCCACGCGGCGGTCTTTCAACCGCGGTAATCCATTGGCGGTACACACCGCCGCGCTCAAAATACACACACATTTACAAAACACATCCACATTGGACAAATCGAAAAACACACACCTGATACACATACACACACCACTCCCACACACCCAACACAATATAAAACACACACCCACATCACCCACAAACCCCCACTTCTACAGAATCGGGACCACGCACTGAGAAAAAGAGAACTGAGCACCCAGAAGCGCATTTTACTTTCACCCAGCAATATTTCCACGCACTTCACACAACACACCAATACACATCACCACACAATCCACCCCACACATCACCCACACCACCCCATGGCACCGCAAAGACACCCCAGGTTCTCCGAGGATGAACTCAGGGTCATGGTGGAGGAAATTGTACGGGTAGAGCCACAGCTCTTCGGGACACAGGTGCAGCACACCACCATTGCCAGGAAGACAGAGCTATGGAGCAGAATAGTCGATAGGGTCAACGCTGTGGGACAGCAACCAAGAAATAGGGACGACATCAGGAAGCTGTGGAACGACCTACGGGGGAAGGTGCGTTCAATGGTATCCAGGCACAACATCGCGGTGCAGCGGACTGGCGGCGGACCACCACCTCCTCCCCCAGAATTTACAACATGGGAGGAGCAAGTCTTGGCGATCCTGCGTCCTGAGGGCCTCGCAGGAGTAGGCGGAGGAATGGACTCTGGTAAGTCTCATTTTCACTACTTCATCCCCCCACCCCACCAGCATGCCAACTCATACCCCCACCCTCACCCTCACCCCATCTCATCCTGCTCCTTGCAAATGTCTCCACATCACAGCCCACCCATCCCAACACCAAGCCCTGCATGCGATCACAAAGCATGGACACCCATCACCAAAGCATGCCCACTGCACATACCCATCCCCCACCAAATCACCGTCACAAAAGCCCCCACACGGGAATGCCAGCACTGGGGTACAAGGGCACCCACCCATTACACGCTATGGCACACACAAATGCAATAACCATACTTTTATACCCCTGCAGGACCCGAACGCCACGTCACCGTGCAGGAGGGTCCACAAATGTCCACTCCACCCCCAGAAGAGGCCCACAGTGAGGACAGCACCTCTGTCGACCTGGATCTAGATGACCAGCCCGGCCCATCGGGGACCTTCCCCTCTCTGGCAACACCAGCACAGCACCCACCCAGCGGGCCCATCCCTCAGTCCCCAGGACACGTCAATCAGCGGTGTGTCCACCACTACATGGCACCCAGGTTAACCCCCCACCCCAACAACAACAGGGACCTGGGGGCAGTGGTAGTGGGCACACAGTCCAGGGGACAGAGGCACAGGGAAACAGGGGAACTGGGAGGGCTGCTGTGCGACAGGTGGGGGGGGGGACAGGCCCAGGGAACCCACTCTCCACGAGGCCCTCTCCTCCATCATGGGAGCCTACCACCACTTCCAGGAGACGATGGTGACGGTCCTGGCCAGGTTTCAGGAGATCCAGCTTCTGCAGGAGGAACAGTATTTGGGGTTCAGGGAGGAACTACGAAACATCAGTTCCGCCCTGGCCACCATTGTAGGGGCTCTGAATCAGGTAGTCACCACATTGCGGGACACTGTGGCAGGACAAAGGGCCCCTGACACTAGCATGGACCAAGAACTGCCTACCACCTCCGCCGGCGCTAGTGGACAGGAGGCCCCGCCACAGGACCAACAGGCCACCAGCACCCCACCCCCTGCAGAAGGAGAACCACCCCGCAAGCGGGCCCTGAGATCCAGGAAGAAGACAGAGTAAGATGCCAAGACCGCCGCCAGGAAAGGATACCTCCCTGATTGTCATCCCACTGTCCCACATTGACACCCTGTCCATTCTTATACTGCCCATGCTCCACTTTCCACAGGCATTTGGACATTGCACCTGTGAGACTAATAGTCTGGACTCTGCCATGGACAATCCTCCACCATCACCCCTCACCGACTTGCAACCACCCACCAATATAGGACACTGAAATAAACAGTTATTCGACAAAACAATCAGGAGTCTGGCTGTGATTTTGTACTAATGTATTAGACATTACCGTCCCAAAATGCATATTTACATTGTGATGCCAACATATCACTGTCACACAGCTGTAGTCCATGGGGAAATAAAGCAGATGTCACACAGTATGGCCCACATCTCTGAAATTGGAAGGGAAAGTCACAACTCAGTTACCATACACAGGGGGAAAAGGTCAGACAGTAGAGATGTAGTAGGGGGTTAAGTATATGTAATATGACGGGTTGGACTCTTACCTGTGTGTCATTGAAAATACTGCTGTATTACTGTGTTCCTGTTGTCTATGTCGTCCTCTTCGGCTTCCTCTTCTTCACTCTCCACAGGCTCGACAGCTGCTACAACACCACCATCTGGACCATCCTCCTGCAGAAAAGGCACCTGGCGTCGCAAAGCCAGGTTGTGAAGCATACAGCAGGCCACGATGATCTGGCACACCTTCTTTGGTGAGTACAGTAGGGATCCACCTGTCATATGGAGGCAGCGGAACCTGGCCTTCAAAAGGCCGAAGGTCCGCTCGATCACCCTCCTAGTTCTCCCATGGGCCTCATCCGGGGACCGCCATTTTCTATCTGCTTAATCACTCGATACCTGATCTTCGACAGGAGAGGACCTACGCTGCAAGTGCTCCTGTGACCTCGGTCTGGAAGAGACAATGGCTCATGCGTGACACAGGCAGCTGGGGATGGCCTCCCAACGTGGGAGGGGTGCCAGTCGTACTTTGACCCCCCTGATGTCCCGGATCCTGGCGGTGGCCTACCCCGATTTGGATGGGCGCGTGAGGACATCACAGCAGACACAAGGGGGTGAGTACAACCTCATTCTGCTGACTTTGCGCGCAGTGGAGGTGTCTGGGTGGGGGAGGAGGGCTGTGGGTATCCCTAGGCCAGGGCGATTTCTGTAGGCTAGGCCCCTCCGTAAGGCATGGCCCTGTGCCCCGCCCCCCACCTCTGCAGGGTGCCAAGTACAGTTATCCATGGCCCTGTGTCATCTATGTGTGCATTTGTCGTCCATAGGCTTGTAGGCCATGTCCCACGGATTGAGTAGTGGACCCCAAGTGCGCGGCGTAGTGCAGGGGGCTTCTGTGTCTGTCCTCTCCGCCAACGGTGTCGCCAATGCATGCACTCAACATGTCTTTATTTCCCCCCCCTTTTCTGTGGTCTTCCTGTTCATGTGTGCATTAGCATCGTGAGGCGGAGGAGAAGTGGCATTGGAGCACGAGGGAGCTGCATCCCACATGGCCCTGGAGGGCCATGCAACGGATTCCGAATACACCAGTAGGACGGAGGTCGAGGGGAGCTCCACAGCGGGGACTCGTGCAGACATTAGTGACACGGACTCGTCCTCTGAAGGGAGCTCCCTTGTGGTGGCGGCAACATCCGTCACCCAGCGCACCAGCACCGCCCTCCCAGCAGCCCCTCAGCGTTTGGCCCGTGCCCGCTCACCCAGGAAGGTGGGCATCTCCTTCGCCCCAGGCACCTCAGGCCCTGCCCCTGTCACCCCTGCTGACCTCAGTGAGGAGGTCATTGACCTCCTGAGGACGCTCATTGTTGGGCAGTCTACCCTTTTGAATGCCATCCAGGGTGTAGAAAGGGAGGTGCACGAGAGTAATGCATACCTGGAGGGCATTCATTCTGGTCAGGCTGCCCATCAGCGATCGTTCAACACTCTGGCCTCAGCACTGATGGCAGCAATTGTCCCTGTCTCTAGCCTCCCCCCTCCAACTTCCTCCACCCATACCCTATCACCTGTACCTCTGCCTATCCCAGACACACCATCAGACCAGCCTGCACACACCTCAACACCCAAGGGAAGCTCATCCAGACATAAGCACCACGCATCACACAAGCATTCACACAAGCAACATCCACATACAGACATAGCAACACCCACTGCCTCCACTGTGTCCCCCTCCTCCTCATCTCTCTCCTCCCTCCCTGTCATGTCTCACACCTGCATGCACAACATCTTCAGCCACTACGTCCATCACCAGCACACCCACCAGAACCCCCTGCACACTACCATTTACACGTCCCCTGTGTCCTCTCCCACTGTGTCTGTGACCCCCTCTTCCAAGCTACACAAACGCAGGCAGCCACCCACCCAACAGCCATCCACCTCACGACAGCATCCAGCCCAAGCACCTGCACCCAAATACACCAGACTGAAGACTCCTACAACCACAACCTCTTCCTCCACTCCCATACCCACTACACCTACCCGTCCCTCTGTTCCTAAATTGCTTTTCCTTTCCAAACTTGACCTCTTTCCAACAACTCCCCCACCCCGTCCATCTCATAGGACTCCAGTCAGCACCTCAGCCACCACAAAAGCGGGACCTGTAATGACAGTGTGTCATGGGCTGTGGAGTCCCCCACCCTCAAGGGCAGCCAGTTGAGGAAGGAGCCAAGGCACGGCCAGCCCACCCCCGGTAAAATATCCGAAGATTGTCAGTGGCCGGCGCGAGAGGCCGAAGACACCAGGGACCAAAATCCCTACCATGGCTCCGGCAGGAAGTGTGGTGCCATCTGGCACACCGCCAAAGGTGGGGAAGGGCCAGAGGCGAACAGGGAAGGCTGGGAAGGGCAGCACGCCCGACAAGTCCACCAGCAGCCCAGCTGGCCAGGAGGGCCCCGCCAGCCCCATCCCAGGTGGGCAGGAGGACACCCACAGGCCCGGTACTGCAGCCCAGGAGGGCCCCGCAAGCCCCATCCCAGGTGGGCAGGAGGACACCCACAGGCCCGGTACTGCAGCCCAGGAGGGCCCCGCAAGCCCCATCCCAGGTGGGCAGGAGGACACGCACAGGCCCGGTACTGCAGCCCAGGAGGGCACCGCCAGCCACAGGTCAGGTGGTGAATGACCTCCATGCCATGGCCGGATCCGCTGCACTGGGCACCGCCGTCTCAAGCACCGCTGAACTGGGCACCGCCGTCTCAAGCACCGCTGAACTGGGCCCTTCATCTCAAGCACCGCTGAACAGGGCACCGCCGTCTCAAGCACCCCTGAACTGGGCGCCGCCGTCTCAAGCACTGCTGAACTGGGCACCGCCGTCTCAAGCACCGCTGAACAGGGTACCGCCGTCTCAAGCACCGCTGAACAGGGCACCGCCGTCTCAAGCACCGCTGAACTGGGCACCGCCGTCTCAAGCACCGCTGAACTGGGCCCTTCATCTCAAGCACCGCTGAACTGGGCACCGCGGTCTCAAGCACCGCTGAACAGGGCACCACCGTCTCAAGCACCGCTGAACTGGGCCCTTCATCTCAAGCACCGCTGAACAGGGCACCGCCGTCTCAAGCACCGCTGTACTGGGTCCTTCATCTCAAGCACTGCTGAACTGGGCCCTTCATCTCAGGCACCGCTGAACTGGGCCCTTCATCTCAAGCACCGCTGAACAGGGCACCGCCGTCTCAAGCACCGCTGAACTGGGCCCTTCATCTCAAGCACCGCTGAACAGGGCACCGCCGTCTCAAGCACTGTTGAACTGGGCCCTTCATCTCAAGCACCGCTGAACAGGGCACCGCCGTCTCAAGCACCGCTGAACTGGGCCCTTCATCTCAAGCACCGCTGAACAGGGCACCGCCGTCTCAAGCACCGCTGAACTGGGCACCACCGTTTCAAGCACCGCTGAACTGGGCACTTCATCTCAAGCACCGCTGAACAGGGTACCGCCGTCTCAAGCACCGCTGAACAGGGCACCACCGTCTCAAGCACCGCTGGCCCATTGGCAGAAGGGGCAGGCCCGCCTCTGTGTCGGGTAGGGCTGCACGAAGCACTCTGGGCACCAGTCCCCCTCCAGAACCAGTGGAGACTGTTATCCACTTGTGAGACTGTGGCTTTGCACTCCCCAGGATGTAACAGTGGGCAACCCACCCACTGGAGAGACTTGAGAGACTGTGGCTTTGCACTCCCCAGGATGTAACAGTGGGCAAACCACCCAATGTAGAGACTTGAGAGACTGTGGCTTTGCACTCCCCAGGATGGAACAGTGGCCATGGAGGCCCCTTGTGGATCTGGCGTCGTGGACTCATCTGGCTGAGGTGCTCCCCCTTCCCTTCCCCCTGAGGTGCCTGTAGTTTTGCTATCTGATGCCCCTGCAGTGTTCTCTCCGTTGGAGTCAGGTATCCTGTGTGGGCTTTGCCCATGTGATTTGGGCCCAGTGGTCCACGGACAATGCCTGCTACAATGATCGGACTTTAAAATTTATGTATATAAAGGTTTTAGATGTGTGATATATTTTTAAGCCAGTGATACAATATATTCCAATGTTTAGAATCATTTCCTTTTGTCTTTGCATTCTTCCGGGGGATTTGGGGGTGTAACTCTGAGTTGTTGCTATGCATTGATGTGTGTGTTGTAGTGGGTGAGGGTGGGGGTGGGTGTGTCGCGTATGTGTGTCCCCGTAATTTTTTCCATCCCCCCTCCCCTGTGTCATAGGTGCAGTACTCACCGTTGTCTTCTGCGGCGGCGTTCGTGCTCCTGGTAGAGGAGCAGGAAGACAATCGCTGGGAGGATGTGGAGTTCGGGTTCCATGCTGTCCAGATTCCTCGTGGGGTGTATGGAGGTGAGCGTTTTCCGTTAGAAATGGCTGTTTCCGCCGTGTTTTTATCGGCGGGGCTACCACCCCGGAAAAGGTGGCGGATTGGTAGGTTGTGATGGGGTGGGCGGTACATTGACTCTCGCCTGTCTGTTGGCGGTGATCGCCGCGCTGTTTGTTTGTCCCGCCGTGGCGGGCGGTGTGTTGAAGTGGCGGTCTCTGTTGGCAGTTTCCGCCAGGGTCGGAATTCCATTTTTTTTACCGCCAGACTGTTGGCGGTTTAGCCGCCGCTTTAACACCGACCGCCAAGGTTGGAATGACCCCCTGTGGTTCTAAAAGTTGGAATACTTTTTAAGAATCTAAAACTATCTCTAGAACTTAATTCAAACTTTTACAAAACTTTTAAACTCTAAAAGAAATGCTAACAGGGACTAACACAAGGCCCTAGCAGGACTTTTAAAAATTTAGAAAAATAGCTCAAGTTTCAAAAATCAGTTTCTAATGACAAGTTTTGGAATTTAGTCGTGTGATCAGGTATTGGCTGAGTAGTCCAGCAAATGCAAAGTCTTGTACCCCACCGCTGATCCACCAATGTAGGAAGTTGGCTCTGTATGCACTATTTCAAAGTAAGGAATAGTATGCACAGAGTCCAAGGGTTCCCCTTAGAGGTAAGATAGTGGCAAAAAGAGATAATAATAATGCTCTATTTTGTGGTAGTGTGGTCGAGCAGTAGGCTTATCAAAGGAGTAGTGTTAAGCATTTGTTGTACACACACAAGCAATAAATGAGGAACACACACTCAGAGACAATTCCAGGCCAATAGGTTTTTGTATAGAAAAATATATTTTCTTAGTTTATTTTAAGAACCACAGGTTCAAATTTTACATGTAATACTTCAAATGTAAGGTATTGCAGGTAGGTACTTTAGGAACTTTGAATAATCAAAATAGCATACACAGTTTTCAAATAAATCACATATAGCTATTTTAAAACTAGACAGTGCAATTTTCAACAGTTCCTGGGGAGAGTAAGAGTTAGTTAGTTTTTGCAGGTAAGTAAACCACCTACAGGGCTCAAGTTTGGGTCCAGGTAACCCACCGTTGGGGGTTCTGAGCAACCCCAAAGTTACCACACCAACAGCTCAGGGCCGGTCAGGTGCAGAGGTCAAAGTGGTGCCCAAAACGCATAGGCTTCAATGGAGAAGGGGGTGCCCCGGTTCCAGTCTGCCAGCAGGTAGGTACCCGAGTCTTCGGAGGGCAGACCAGGGGGGTTTTGTAGGGCACCAGGGGGACACAAGTCAGCACAGAAAGTACACCCTCAGCGGCACGGGGGCGGCCGGGTGCAGTGTGCAAACAAGCGTCGGGTTTTCAATAGAAAGCAATGGGAGACCAAGGGGTCTCTTCAGCAATGCAGGCCAGGGGGGGGCTCCTCGGGGTAGCCACCACCTGGGCAAGGGAGAGGGCCACCTGGGGGTCGCTCCTGCACTGGAGGTCGGATCCTTCAGGTCCTGGGGGCTGCGGGTGCAGTGTCCCTACCAGGCGTCGGGTTCTTAGAAGCAGGCAGTCGCGGTCAGGGGAGCCTCGGGATTCCCTCTGCAGGCATCGCTGTGGGGGCTCAGGGGGGTCAACTCTGGCTACTCACGGTCTCGCAGTCGCCGGGGAGTCCTCCCTGAAGTGTTTGTTCTCCACAAGTCGAGCCGGGGCGTCGGGTGCAGAGTGCCAAGTCTCACGCTTCCGGCGGGAAACGCAAGTTGTTTTAAAGATGCTCCTTTGTAACAAAGTTGCAGTCTTGGGTGAACAGAGCCGCTGTCCTCGGGAGTTCTTGGTCCTACTAGAGCAGTGCAGTCCTCTGAGGATTTCAGAGGTTGCTGGTCCCTGGGGAAAGCGTAGCTGGAGCAGTGTCTTCAGAAGAGGGGGAGACAGGCCGGTAGAGCTGGGGCCAAAGCAGTTGGTGTCTCCGTCTTCTCTGCAGGGTTTTTCAGCTTAGCAGTCCTCTTCTTCTTAGGTTGCAGGAATCTAGTTTCCTAGGTTCTGGGAGCCCCTAAATACTCGATTTAGGGGTGTGTTTAGGTCTGGGGGGTTAGTAGCCAATGGCTCCTAGCCCTGAGGGTGGCTACACCCTCTTTGTGCCTCCTCCCTGAGGGGAGGGGGGGCACATCCCTAATCCTATTGGGGGAATCCTCCATCTGCAAGATGGAGGATTTCTAAAAGTCAGAGTCACCTCAGCTCAGGACACCTTAGGGGCTGTCCTGACTGGCCAATGACTCCTCCTTGTTTTTCTCATTATCTCTCCTGGACTTGCCGCCAAAAGTGGGGGCTATGTCCAGGGGGCGGGCATCTCCACTAGCTGAGTGCCCTGGGGCATTGTAACACGAAGCCTGAGCCTTTGAGGCTCACTGCTAGGTGTTACAGTTCCTGCAGGGGGGAGGTGTGAAGCACCTCCACCCAGAGCAGGCTTTGTTTCTGTCCCCAGAGAGCACAAAGGCTCTCACCACATGGGGTCAGAAACTCGTCTCTCAGCAGCAGGCTGGCACAGACTAGTCAGTCCTGCACTGAACAATTGGGTAAAATACAGGGGGCATCTCTAAGATGCACTCTGTGTGCATTTTTTAATAAATCCAACACTGGCATTAGTGTGGGTTTATTATTCTGAGAAGTTTCATACTAAACTTCCCAGTATTCAGTGTAGCCATTATGGAGCTGTGGAGTTTGTTTTTGACAGACTCCCGGACCATATACTCTTATGGCTACCTTGCACTTACAATGTCTAAGGTTTTGCTTAGACACTGTAGGGGCATAGTGCTCATGCACCTAGGCCCTCACCTGTGGTATAGTGCACCCTGCCTTAGGGCTGTAAGGCCTGCTAGAGGGGTGACTTACCTATGCCACAAGCAGTGTGAGGTTGGCATGACACCCTGAGGGGAGTGCCATGTCGACTTAGTCATTTTATCCCCACTAGCACACACAAGCTGGCAAGCAGTGTGTCTGTGCTGAGTGAGGGGTCCTCAGGGTGGCATAAGATATGCTGCAGCCCTTCAAGACCTTCCCTGGCATCAGGGCCCTTGGTACTAGGGGTACCAGTTACAAGGGACTTACCTGGATGCCAGGGTGTGCCAATTGTGGAAACAATGGTACATTTTAGGTGAAAGAACACTGGTGCTGGGTCCTGGTGAGCAGGGTCCCAGCACACTTCTCAGTCAAGTCAGCATCAGTATCAGGCACAAAGTGGGGGGTAACTGCAACAGGGAGCCATTTCTTTACAGCTGCTATGTCCTAACCGGTGTCCAAAGGACACAGTACTCCCCCAGGATTCCACTCTTGGCCAACCCGAAACTTGCCAATATAGCTCCCAAGGTGGGTCTGAGTGGGTGGTACGATAAGGGCATTCGCACAATCGGTGATATATACAATTAAGGTTGTCTCATTACATTCAACGCTCTTTCCGACAAACATAATTTGGGGCAGGGAGGCTTCATAACGTTTGGAGCTGTGCGGCAGGCAATACGCTCTTGCTGGAATAGTGGTAACTTAGAACCCAACATCTCACCTACGCTTCACGACATACTAGGTAACATTACAGCCCCACTAAATGTATCTAGTACATACACGATCCTTGCTTCCCACCTTGAACACAGTCAAGAGCAAGCTAAAAATAAATGGGATAGCGTGTTGGCAACACCCCTGTAACAGCAAGCATGGACTCAGGCCATGAATATGATCAAATCAGTCTCACGAAACCCGCGTTTCCGCTTCACCCAGTTCAATTATTTGCATCAAACATATCTCTCACCTCACCGCATCACGCGCATGTTCCCTCAATCGCCACAGGCGTGCCAGAGATGCTCAAGTCCCGATGCCAACTTTTTTCACATGACCTGAGACTGCCCCCCGATCCGAACGATATGGAATGAAATAATAACACTACTGTCGGAATGGACCGCCGTTGCGCTCCCCACGACACCTGAAATGTGCCTACTGGGTATAGGCCCCTCTCCTAAAAAACAGAAGCATACATTCAGATGCATAGCATTGGCACTGGTCATGTACAGACGCCTCATCGCAATGCACTGGAAAGCCCCGGCCGCCCCAGGGATTGACCTGTGGCGTGCTGAGCTGTTGCGGTGGGCCAGAGCCGAGGCGCAGACGCTGCAGCTCCTGATGGACAAGGGGATCCCAGCTAAGGGCCTAAACACTTGGAACTCCTTTGTGAAAACCATAGAAAGCAAAGATGACGTGCATCCTTCATGAATATCTCACGAAACGTTAACCCCGAGGGTATTGATAACAGTTAAGTTAACATAGCTATACATCAACACAAGAACTACAAGGACGCACCCCGACAAACGAGCTCCCCCCTTCGGTTCCCTGCTGGCCCCGAATCGGCGTGTCGTGCAGCACATCCGCAGTCCTCGGAATGGCCCGCTGGGGAGGTGACGGGAGTCAGAGGCCTATTTTCCTCCGTGCTCCCCCCCGCTCGCCCCTCCCCCCATTCCCCTGCGCGCACTATCTGGGTCTCCGCTCCCCCGTCCCTCGCCCTGGGTCCTCCTAAACCCCCCCCCTGTTCGTAGCTTCCCACTCTATCAAGGCTGATTAGATTAATGCTCCCCCCGGACCCTATCCCTCCGGCCCGGCGCGCGCCCATGGGAAAGCTTTCGCAGATACATGGGCGGGCGCTAGCGACTACACCCGCTCGTAAAAGTTAGAGGTGACGGGCGGGGGCAGTACAGAATATGCCATTATTTGCATTGTAGCATGATCATCTGTATTTCTTTTTTATGTTTACTTGGTGTGTAATATAATAATAAAAACATATTAAAAAAAAAAAAAGAATTGTCTGAGCTCCCAATGGATGGCAAAAGAAATGCTGCAGCCCATAGGGATCTCCTGGAACTCCAATACCCTGGGTACCTAGGTACCATATACTAGGGAATTATAAGGGTGTTCCAGTGTGCCAATCAGAATTGGTGATAATGGTCACTAGCCTGCAGTGACATCTTTAAAGGCAGAGAGAGCATAAGCACTGGCGTTCTGGTTAGCGGAGCCTCAGTGACACAGTTAGGCACCACACAGGGAGCACACATTCAGGCCACAACTATGAGCACTGGGGTCCTGGCTAGCTGGATCTCAGTGAGACAGGCAAAAACAAACTGACACACAAGTAAAAATGGGGTAACATGTCAGGCAAGATGGTACTTTCCTACAATAGGTGCCATCAATGGCACCTACAGAGGTCTCAGACCCCCAAGAGTGAATGAACA
Source organism: Pleurodeles waltl (assembly GCF_031143425.1). Classification (NCBI taxonomy): domain Eukaryota; kingdom Metazoa; phylum Chordata; class Amphibia; order Caudata; family Salamandridae; genus Pleurodeles; species Pleurodeles waltl. Next base: position 19,788,516 of record NC_090440.1, read on the forward strand.
GGTGTGCAGGAACAGGAAGAACGTCCACTCAATGAACATACAATTGGTGTGTACTGCTGACCAGTACATATCACATGTAAATGCCATGTTTCCAGGATCAATTCATGATTCCTTTGTCCTCAGAAACAGCAATGTCCCACACTTGATGCAACAACTACAGGGGGACAGAGCTTTGCTCATAGGTGAGTGTGTATGACACTGGATCAGTACATAGCTGACAGCCAGGCTGTCTGCAAGTAATGGCAGTTTGTTACAGTCCTCTCTCATCCACTATTGCAGGTGATTCTGGCTACCCCAACATGCAATAGCTCCTGACACCTGTGAGAAATCTCAGGACAGATGCAGAGAGGAATTATAATGGGGCACATGGACGTACTAGGAGGGTGATTGAGCGCACTATAGGTCTCTTGAAGGCTAGATTTTGTTGCCTCCATCTCTCTGGGGTTCCCTGTGCTGTGGCCCTGAGAAGGTGTGTAGATTAGTGGTGACCTGCTGCATGCTGTACAACGTAGCTGTGAGGAGAGCTATCCCCCTCGTAGAGAAGGAGGGTGCTGTACGTCCAGACCTGCTTCCTCTGAGAGGGGATGAGAGTGATGGTGAGGAAGAAGAGAGGAAAGATGTCCATTCCAGGAACCAGCTGATCCAACTGTACTTCCAGTGACTATGAGGTACTGTTCACTGATGATGCTGTCTGCACTGCATAATGTTTGTCTGACTCATTTGTTTGTGGATGTGGGGGTCTGTAGTCATTGACACTGTTAGCTGTGGAATTAGGTGACATGTGCCATGGGAACATACATGGTGTACATTTTGGTTTACTCCAGACGATGGTGTGTGTGGGGTACCATTCCTGCAATAAAGGTCTGTTTATGGAATTGACTGGCAAATGCATTCACATTTACAATTGATTCTACAGAATGAGAGGGGACATACGAATTGGTGTACATGTGTTTTATTTGGTGTCACTAATGCATTGGTGCTCTGTACAGTGATAGAGAGTGGGCTAATGGTGGATGTCCATACTAGGTACATGGGCTCAGCGATTGGTGGCAGTGGGTATAGGTCCATATGTCCCTTGCAGGTTGTTAAGTTGCTATTGGCGTGTGAGGATGGTAGCACAGTGGCACACTTGGGAGACAGTTCATGTCACAGTCACTTCTTTGTGGGGGCCTTGGTCTTGGCAGTTGTTCCCGTGCCATATCTGGGTCTGAGGGACCATTTGAGGGTCTGGTGCTGGGCTGCACGATTAGGGGTGCTGGTCTCTTGTGTGTCCTCTGCCAGTGCCACCAGTCTAGTTGCTGCTGCTGATGTAGATGGCTGGTCTGTGTCCTGGGCAGTGGTAGGGGCTTCCAGGTTTGTGGGGGTCTCATGCTGGTTTGGGTAGTGGTGCTGCACCACCCCTGCAATTGTGGCATTGAGTTGTTTCCATTGCTCCATGGTCTCTTGATGTTGGGCTATCTGCAGCCTTTGACTCTGTTCCAGGGTGGCCAGGATCTGGCCCATCCTGTCTTGTGTATGGTGGTATGCTCCCAGGACCTCAGATATCACCTCCTGGGCTTCAGCATCCATTCTTTGGCCTCCCCCCTGGGCCACTGATTCTCTCCCACTGGGCCTAGCCCCCTGGGCTTGTGTTCCCTGCACAGGTCTGGCAGTCCCACTTGCACTGGGGCCATCGTCATCCTGCCTGTTAGTAGGTGGAGACTCTGGCCTCTGTACTTGTGGTCCGCCACCAGTCTGTGACCTGGAGAAACTGATGTTGGTGGCTGGGTGGTATGGGTGTCAGTGGTGACCTGGGTGGGGTTACTGGAGGGTGACAGTCCAGGACTGTGTGATGCGGCCGGGTATTCCTTACTGTCCACCCTTTCCTCTCCAGTCTCCTGAGTGGAGCCTCTGTCTCCATGTGGGGCGCTGGCACTCCTTGGCCTTTTCGTCAGGGTGGCATGGGTAGTGGTGCCTGTGGGGGGGAATGGACATGTATGTTACATGTACTAATTCGAATAAGGATGCACAGCTCTGCCCTATTTTGTGCTGTTTATTCTCCTGTTGGGCCTTGCAGGGACCTATTGTGGGGTTGCCTTAAAATTTTGAATGGGGTGTGGAGGTGCATTGTGGGTGGTGTAATGCCATTGTGATTCCTTGCAGGGGTAGGGGGCTGTGCACAGGGGGAGGGATGTGGGCCTGTTGGTGGAGTGTGGGCATGCAGGGTGACTGGATGTAGTGATTGTGGCATGGGTGGGCTAGTGGTCCTGGTGGTAGTTGGAGGGGTGGGGTGGTACATGCATTACAGGTGTGGTGGATATGAAGTACTTGTAGATGACTTACCCAAGTCCATTCGTCCAGTGGGTCCAGTAAGGCCCTCAGGGTATAGGATGGCCAGTAGCTTTTCCTCCCAGCCGGTGTAGTCGGGGGTGTAGGTGTGGGTCTTCCCCCAGTCTTCTGTACCACAATGTTGTGCCTGGATGCCATCGACCTCACCTTCATGTGCAGGTCGTTCCATCTCTTGCGGATGTCGTCCCTCGTGCGTGGATGGTTTTCCACTGCGTTGACCTTGTTCAGTATTGTCTGCCACAACTTCATCGTCCGGGCGATGGGTGTGTGCTGGACCTGTGCCCCGAAGATCTGCGGCTAGACCTTCCGTATTTCATCCACCATTGTTCTTAGCTCTCTATCTGTGAAGTGGGGGTGCCACGGTGTGTGTTGTGGGTGGTGTGATGTAGGAATATTGGTGAGGGTGCTGTTGTTTGGTTGGGTGTGTGACTTGTGTGATGTTGCGTTCAGTGTATGCGTGTTGTGTTGTCAATCTCAGTTGTCCTATTGGCGATGCAAAGGATTGTGGGGTGTGTATGTGAGTGTTTTATAGTGTTGTGGATGTGTGTCAGGTGTGTGGGTTTCATACTTGCCAATGTGTGCATTTCTTGCTGTTGGGTCCCAAACACCAGATGTACCAGATGGGCCAGATGTAGCAAAGTTGGAAATTGCGACTTGCAATTTGCGAGTCGGAGCGACTCGCAAATTGCAAGTCGCAATTTCCAATGCAGAACAGTGTCTCAGACACTGTCTCCGACTCGCTATGGGGTCGCAATGACCCACCTCATTAATATTCATGAGGTGGGTCACAAATTGCGGCCCCATAGTGAGTCTAGGCACTCGCAAACATGGAGGCCTGCTGTCATCAGCAGACCTCCATGTTCGTGACTGCTTTATCAATAAAGCAGTTTTTTTTTTTAAGTGTAGCCCGTTTTCCTTAAAGGAAAACGAGCTGCACTTAAAAAATAAAACCGAAACCTTTAGTTTCGGTATTTTTTCAGGGAAGGTAGTGGTCCCTTGGACCACTACCTGCCCTGAAAAAATTGTTTTGGGTCCATTCGCAAAGAGGAAGGGGTCCCATGGGGACCCCTTCCAATTTGCGAGTGGGTTACCATCCACTTGAAGTGGATGGTAACTGCGATACCATTTGCGACCGCATATGCGGTCGCAAATGGTATTGCATGCCACTCCAAATCGCAAATAGGAAGGGAACACCCCTTCCTATTTGCGATTCTGAAATGCATATTGCAAGTCGGTCCCGACTCGCAATATGCATTTCTGCATAGCAAAGAGGCATTTGCGCCTCGCAAACGGCGATTTTCGCCGTTTGCGACGCGCAAATCCTTTGCTACATCTGGCCCATAGTGTTGTGGATGTGTGTCAGGTGTGTGGGTTTCATACTTGCCAATGTGTGCATTTCTTGCTGTTGGGTCCCATTGCTGGCCGTGGCGGTCCATACCGCCAATGTTCGATCATCATCCACTATCTGCTGCAGTGATTTGTGCATCATTATTTGGAGGGCTGGGGATTTGTCTGCTTGGCGGTGGCGGGGTGGGATGTGCAGCCTTTCTGCCATCAAGGGCCCTGGCGGTGGCTGTAGGTAGCAGAATTTTTGGAGGTTTCTGTTTTTGTGATCATCATATGGCAGTGTTCTGTTCACCGCCAATGGCGGTCTTCTGTTCAGCGTCACCACGGCGGTCTGCGGTGTTTACAGCCATGTTCATAATGACCGCCTCAGTCTCCTCTCCTGCATGACCTGAAGTATGGCTCACTACAAAGTGCCCGCCATCTCCTCTCCTCCACGCCCTGTATTCTGGCTCACTACAAAGGTCCCTCTGTCTCCTTCACACCCTGGAGTCTGGATCACTACAAAGGACACCCAGTCTCCTCTCCTCCATGCCCTGGAGTCCGGCTCACTACAAAGGACATTCAGGGCCCGATTACAAGTGTAGCAGCCTCTGGACCGCCACACTCACGGTAGCGATCTGGACCACTGCCAATGCAGTGGTCCGACTGCCACATTACAACCCTGGCAGTTGGGCCGCCAGGGAACCGCCGACTCCACCAGGATCTCAGATCCCGGCGGTCTGAAGGTTGGTGGTGGTCCTAATCTGCCAGGACAGTGCTGCAAGCAGCACTGCCCTGGGGTTTACAACCCCCTTCTCCACCAGCAGATTAATTGCGGTAGCACCGCCATGCAAAGGCTGGCACAGAACTGGTGAGGTGCCCCCAGGGGGGCCCCTGCACTGCCCATGCACTTGGCATGGGCAATGCAGTGGTCCTCCTGGCCAGTACCCTTGTAATGTTCATTGTCTGCTTTGCAAACAGTGAAATTTGCAAGGGTGCTAGTGCTCCCTGTGCTCTACAGCATTGCCGCTGGCTCAATTACGAGCTGTAGACAATACTGTAGGCTGTTTCCTGCTAGGCCAGTGGGTGGAAACTAGGGTTCCGCCCGCTGACCTAGCGTGAAACTCTTAATGGGCCTGCCGCTGTCCTGGGGAATAAGAGTCTCCTTTCCGCCAGCCTTTGCATGGCGGTCTCACCGATTACAAGCTGGCATCAATGTTGTGGTGAGTCTTCCGCTGGGCCAGCGGGCAGAAACGCTGTTTTCGCCTGCTAGCTCAGCGGAATACTCCTAATATGGCAGGCAAAAGACCTCCATTACTGGTCGTCTTTTGCCTGCTGCGGCTTCGGCGGTCCATGAGGCCCTTAGTCTCCTCTCCTCCACACCCTGGAGTCCGGCACACTGCAAAGTGGCACAACAGCCTGGCAGTGCTAGTGCAACCCTGGGGATTATGAGTCCCCTCTCTGCCGACTTTGCATGGGCAGTGCAGGGGCCCCCATGGACAGCCCTGTTTTGCTTTTCACTGCCTGAATTACAGGTAGTGAAAAGTGTGAAGAGTGCAGTCGCACCCGACGCACCACAACATTGCCGCCGGCTCGATTATGAGCTGGTGTCAATGTTGTGGCCTGTTTCCCACTGGCCCAGCAGGAAACTCATAACAGGGCCACCGGGCGGAAAACCGGAGTGGCGGTTTTCCATCCTAACGAGTTTGGCGGGTGGCCTCCGCTGCCCGCCAAACTTAAAACTCAGACTCTTCTCCTCCATGCCCTGGAGTCTGGCTCACTACAAACGACACCATCCTTCCCAACAACGCAGTGCAGCAGCCAAAAAATCTGCGCTGCATTGCACGAGAAGGAGGGAGCAGAAGAGCACGATATCTGCAGAGATATGGCTCTCTCCTCCCCTTCCCTTAGCACTGACGCTGATTTCAGCTGCCGTGCACCGTACACACACCTTTGCGCCTTAGTGCAAGGGTGTGTGTGAGGGTCTGGCATAGGTTTTGTACTGGAAAAGTACCCTTCCAGTACAAAACACTATGCCTAGACAACTTCTAAAACTTTTCGTACTTTGTATGTGTGCTGTGCACAGTGCAGCATGCATACAAAGTAGAAAAGGGAAGAAGTTACATTTCTCGTTTTAATGTCTGGTTTAAAAAGCGGTAATTTTTTATACAATACCCTGTCTCACATTTTTGGTAGATAGGGCTTTGCGTTAAAAAGGGTGGGTGGTTGCATGGAATGCCCATGTAATGCCCCCTTGACACAAAGTAATGCAAAGCAGCGCCTTGCCCTACTTTGCGTTACTTTTCGCCATTTTCCAGTGCAATACAGTAAATAATGGAAAAAACACTTTGTACTGGTTTGTGACACTTTCATGATGCAAACCCAGTGCAAAATGTTAGTAGATCTGCCCGTCAGTCTCTTCTCCTCCAGGCCCTAATGTCTGGTGTACAAAGGACACTGAGGGCCTTATTACAATTTAGGCGGATGGAAAAGCCCATCCGCTGAAATTCCGACGGGTAGGTTTCTGCCATTTAGCAGCCTCCCTGCCTGGCCCATTATGAGTTTCCCGCTCGGTCAGAGGTCAGAAACCTGAGTTTCCGCCCACTGGCCCAGCGGGAAACGGCCTACATCACTATCTCTGGCTCATAATAGCGCCGGCAGCAATGCTGTAGTGCGCAGGGTGCACCAGCACGCTCACAATGCAGACAGTGAACATTGCGATGGTGCTGACCAGGGGAGCCCCTGCACTGCCCATGCCAAGTGCATGGGCAGTGCAGTGGTCCCCCTGGGGCCCCCTGCCCCTGTTCTCCACCAGCCTTTTCATGGCAGTGAAACCACCATGAAATCGCTGCCGGAGAAAGTAGTCGTAATCCCCAGGGCAGCGCTGCAGGGCTAGGACCGCCACGACTGCCAGATCGCAGAGACAACTAATCTTGGCAGTGCTGGCGGTCTGACCATGGCACAACCTCTGTGATCATAATGTGGCATTTGGACTGCCACATTTGGCGGCGGTCCATTCACCACCTAGAGTCTGGCGGTCAAGAGACCTCTAGACTCGCAATGAGGCCCTCAGTCTCCTCTCCTCCATGCCTTAATATCTGGCTCACTACAAAGGACACTCAGGTGGTCATTACAACCCTGGCGGACGGTGTTAAAGCTGCGGAAATACCGCAAACAGGGCGGCAGACAAAAAAAGGGAATTATGACCCTGGCGGTAACCGCCAACAAAGACAGCCACTTTAACACACCGCCCGCCACGGCGGTACAGACAAGCAGCGCGGCGGTCACCGCCAACAGACAGGCGGGAGACAATGTACGCCCACTCTATTACAACCCGCTAATCCGCCACCTTTTCCGGGGCGGATTCACCGTGGATAAAAACACGACGGAAACAGCTTTTGCTATGGGAAAACGCTCACCTCAACATACTCCACGAGGAAGGAGGACACCATGGAGGCCGAATTACAAATCCTACCTGCCCTTGTCTTTTTGCTCCTCTACAACCAACAGCTACGTAGGCGCCGAAGACACCGGTGAGTACTGCATCTACGACACGGGGGAGATGGGAGGCAAAAGTTAGGGGGACACCCACCAAACACCCACACCCTCGCATATTACAACATACACACCAATGCATTCACAAAAATCACAGTAACAACCCACAATCCCCCCGGAAGAATGAAAAGACAATGCGAAATTCGGTCAAACATTGTAATGTGCCAATATACATGTCATATAAAAAGTATACAGATATATATATCTCAAAATCACTCTTATTTACACATACAATCCGAGAAGTAGTGCAGATATGTACACAACAATGTCCGTGCACCAACAGTCCAAAAATGCATGGTCGAGGCCCACAAACTATACCTGACCAAAATCGGAGAGAACACTGCCGGGGCATCAGATAGAAACACTACAGGCACCTCAGGGTTAAGGGAAGGGGGGGCACCTCAGCCAGATGAATGCGAAGCCAGATCCACGACGGGGCTCCATGCCCATTGATGTATCCTGGGGAGTGCAAAGCCACAGTCTCTCAAGTCTCACAAGTGGGTGGCTTGCCCACTGTGCCATCCTGGGGAGTGCAAAGCCACAGTCTCTCAAGTCTCTACAGTGGGTGGGTTGCCCACTGTGCCATCCTGGGGAGTGCAAAGCCACAGTCTCTCAAGTCTCTACAGTGGGTGGTTTGCCCACTGCTAAATCATGGGGAGTGCAAAGCCACAGTCTCTCAAGTCTCTACAGTGGGTGGTTTGCCCACTGTGCCATCCTGGGGAGTGCAAGACCACAGTCTCTCAAGTCTCTACAGTGGGTGGCTTGCCCACTGTGCCATCCTGGGGAGTGCAAAGCCACAGTCTCTCAAGTAGATGCAGTTCTCTACTGGTACTGGGGGGGACTGGGGCCCAGACTGAATGAGTCTCCCCGTGAAAGTTCATGTCTGGTCACTGTCCCAGCTGCACATGGGAGAAGGATGCCTGATGTGGCGGCCTTTTCATTCCTACGCGGTGCATGCCCTGTTCAGCGGTGCTTTGCCATGGCGGTCTTTGCCCTGTTCAGCGGTGCTTTGCCATGGCGGTCTTTGCCCTGTTCAGCGGTGCTTTGCCATGGCGGTCTTTGCCCTGTTCAGTGGTGCTTTGCCATGGCGGTCTTTGCCCTGTTCAGCGGTGCTTTGCCATGGCGGTTCTGGTACGGACATTGGTGTGTGGCATGACGATCTCTACACTGGGCATTGGTGTGTCGCATGACGATCTCTACACTGGACATTGGTGTGTGGCATTACGATCTCTACACTGGGCATTGGTGTGTGGCATGACGTTCTCTACAATGAGCATTGGTGGGCGGCATGACGTTCCATCATTGCCCAGCGGGGCTGTGGCATCCGGGCCCCTCCTGGGCTGTGACTCCGGCTGTGGTTTCTGGACCAGTGACGATACTTGGGCCCTCCTGGGCTGTGACTCCGGTGGTGGTTTCTGGACCAGTGACGATACTTGGGCCCTCCTGGGCTGTGACTCTGGCGGTGGTCTCTGGACCAGTGCCGATACTTGGGCCCTCCAGGGCTGTGACTCTGGCGGTGGTCTCTGGACCAGTGACGATACTTGGGCCCTCCTGGGCTGTGACTCCGGCGGTGGCGGGGGTCTCCTGACCAGTGACGATACTTGGACCCTCCTGGGCTGTGACTCTGGCGGTGGTCTCTGGACAAGTGACGATACTTGGGCCCTCCTGGGCTGTGACCCCGGCGGTGGTGAGGGTCTCCTGACCAGTGACGATACTTGGGCCCTCCTGGGCTGTGACTCTGGCGGTGGTCTCTGGACCAGTGACGACGGTGCTGGCGGTTGTGTCTGGACCGCCAGAAATGATGGCGCACTTCTCCGCCGAGACACTTACAACAGGCTGGACAGACTTCCACTGGACCTTCCCCACCTTTGTTGGAGTTACAGCTGACTCACCAATCCCCTTCGAACCCATGTCACTTGTTGTCCCACCAGGAGTCTTAACACGGTCCCGTCGTCCACTCTCCAATTTTAGAGCCTTTACAGGGGGTGGGCTGCCAGTGCCTTGGCTCCGGGTCCTACTGCCTGCCCTGGTGGCCGGTACACTCCACAAACCTTGAACAGGCACCACTGGTATTGGAGGCTTTTTGGCTGAGGCGCTACGACGGGACTGATGAATTGGAGGGGGGGGGGGCAAAAAGGTCAATTTGACATAGGGACAGTTTCTGACGAACACTGGGATGGGTAGCTGGAGGGGGCCTGGGGATGGAGGAAGAGGAGGTGGTTGTAGGAGGTGTCACTTTAGGTGTTTTGGGTGCAGGTGCAGGTACTGGAGGCTGTCGTGAGGTGGATGGATGTTGGGTGAGTGATTGCCGGCGTTTGTGTACTTTGGTAGGGGGCGTCACAGACACAATGGGAGAGGACACAGGGGACGTGTAAATGGCAGTGGAGGTGGTGAGTGCAGGTGAGTGGCTTGTGGTGCTGGGTGTCCTGGTGCGAGTACTAGTGCCTGTAGATGTGGTGCATGCAGGTGTGTGTGTAGACGAGACTGGGAGGGAGGAGGGAGAATAGGAGGAGGGGGACACAGTGGAGACAGTGGATGTTGCTGTGTCTGTATGTGGGTGAGGCTTGCGTGAGTGCCTGTGGTGTGTGTGGTGCCTATGTTTGCCTGAGCTACTTGTGTGTGTTGACTTATGTGCATGCTGGTCTGTAGGTGTGCTTGGGATGGGCTGGGGTACAGGAGATTGGGTCTGGGTGGAGGAAGTTGGAGGGGGGAGGCTGGACACAGGGACAATGGCTGCCATCAGTGCTGAGGCCAGAGATTGCAGGGTTCGCTGAAGGACAGCCTGACCAGAATGAATGCCCTCCAGGAATGCATTACCGTGTTGCAACTCTCGTTCTACACCCTGGATGGCATTCACAATGGTAGACTGCCCAACAGTGAGTGACCTGAGGCAGAGGTGACTGGGGCAGGGCCTGAGGTGCCTGGGGCGAAGGTGATGCCCACCCTCCTGGGTGAGCGGGCACGGGGCGAATGCTGAGGGGCTGCTGGGAGGGCGGTGCTGATAGGGGAGGTGGCGGCTGTACCTGTAGAAGTGGGGCGCACAGATGGTGCCGCCACCACAGGGGAGCTCCCATCGGCGAACGAGTCTGTGTCGCTGGTTGGTGATCCGGTGGCCGACGTGAAGCTCCCCTCGCCCTCCGTCCCACTGGTGCATTCAGAGTCTGTGGTGTGGCCCTCCATGGCCATGTGGGATGCAGCTCCCTCGTGCTCCGGTGCCACTGTACCTCCGCCTGATGATGCTGATGTACAAAAGGACAGGGAGAGCAGGAAAATGGGGGGAGACAGAAGAAAGAGAGTTTTAGTGCCTGCCATTCCGCTACCGTTGGCGGACAAGACAGACGCAGCAGCCCCCTGCATTACGCCGTGCTCCTGCCCTCTGCACATGCAATTTCTGGGATATGGCCTACATGGCAATGGTGGACATCTGCGCACATGGATGCCACAGGGGCAACTATACCTCAACTTGGCACTCTGGTGAGGTGGGGTAGAGTGCCACATGGCTGTAGGAGGCTGGCCTGATTTGTAGTGGTACCAAGGGGTACTTACACTCTGCACCAGGTCCAGTTATCCCTTATTAGTGTAGAAGAGGTGTCTAGCACCTTAGGCTGATAGAAAAGGGTAGCTTAGCAGAACAGCTTAGGCTGAACTAGGAGACGTGTAAAGCTCCTACTATACCACTGGTGTCATATGCACAATATCATAAGAAAACACAATACACAGATATACTAAAAATAAAGGTACTTTATTTTTATGACAATATGCCAAAAGTATCTCAGTGAGTACCCTCAGTATGAGGATAGCAAATATACACAAGATATATGTACACAATACCAGAATTATGCAGTAATAGCAATAGAAAGCAATGCAAGCAATGTACAGTCCCAATAGATTGCAATGAGAGCACATAGGTATTGGGGCAACACAAACCATATACTCCAAAAGTGGAATGCGAATCACGAACGGACCCCAAACCTATGTGACCTTGTAGAGGGTCGCTGGGACTGTAAGAAAACAGTGAGGGTTAGAAAAATAGCCCACCCCAAGACCCTGAAAAGTGGGTGCAAAGTGCACCTAAGTTCCCCAGAGAGCACAGAAGTCGTGATAGGGGAATTCTGCAAGGAAGACCAACACCAGCAATGCAACAACAATGGATTTCCAGACGAGAGTACCTGTGGAACAAGAGGACCAAGTCCAAAAGTCACGATCAAGTCGGGAGTGGGCAAATGCCCAGGAAATGCCAGCTGTGGGTGCAAAGAAGCTGCCACCAGATGATAGAAGCTGTGGATTCTGCAAGAACGCAGAGGAATAGGAACTTCCCCTTTGGAGGATGGATGTCCCACGTCGTGGAGAAGCTTGCAGAGGGGTTTCCGTGCAGAAAGACCGCAAACAAGCCTTGCTAGCTGCTAGGGTCGCGGTTAGGGTTTTTGGATGCTGCTGTGGCCCAGGAGGGACCAGGATGTCGCCAATTGTGTGAGGAGACAGAGGGGGCGCCCAGCAAGACAAGGAGCCCACTCATAAGCAAGCAGCACCCGCAGAAGTGCCGGAATAAGCACTACGAAGAAGAGTGAACCGGAGCTCACCCGAAGTCACAAAGGAAGGTCCCACGATGCCGGAGGACAACTCAGGAGGTCGTGCACTGCAGGTTAGAGTGTCGGGGACCCAGGCTTAGCTGTTCACAAAGGGAATCCTGGGAGAGTGCACAGGAGCCGGAGCAGCTGCAAATTACACGGTACCCAGCAATGCAGTCTAGCGTGGGGAGGCAAGGACTTACCTCCACCAAACTTGGACTGAAGAGTCACTGGACTGTGGGAGTCACTTGGACAGAGTTGCTGAGTTCCAGGGACCACGCTCGTCGTGCTGAGAGGGGACCCAGAGGACCGGTGATGCACTTTTTTGGTGCCTGCGGTTGCAGGGGGAAGATTCCGTCGACCCACGGGAGATTTCTTCGGAGCTTCTAGTGCAGAGAGGAGGCAGACTACCCCCACAGCATGCACCACCAGGAAAGCAGTCGAGAAGGCGGCAGGATCAGTGATACAAGGTTGCAGTAGTCGTCTTTGCTACTTTGTTGCGGTTTTGCAGGCTTCCAGCGCGGTCAGCAGTCGATTCCTTGGCAGAAGGTGAAGAGAGAGATGTAGAGGAACTCTGATGAGCTCTTGAATTCGTTATCTAAAGAATTCCCCAAAGCAGAGACCCTAAATAGCCAGAAAAGGAGGTTTGGCTACTTAGGAAGGAGGATAGGCTAGCAACACAGGTAAGAGCCTATCAGAAGGAGTCTCTGACGTCACCTGCTGGCCCTGGCCATTCAGAGCAGTCCAGTGTGCCAGAAGCACCTCTGTTTCCAAGATGGCAGAGGTCTGGAGCACACTGGAGGAGCTCTGGGCACCTCCCAGGGGAGGTGCAGGTCAAGGGAGTGGTCACTCCCCTTTCCTTTGTCCAGTTTCGCGCCAGAGCAGGGCTGGGGGATCCCTGAACCGGTGTAGACTGGCTTATGCAGAGATGGGCACCATCTGTGCCCATCAAAGCATTTCCAGGGGCTGGGGGAGGCTACTCCTCCCCAGCCCTGACACCTTTTTCCAAAGGGAGAGGGTGTAACACCCTCTCTCTGAGGAAGTCCTTTGTTCTGCCTACCTGGGCCAAGCCTGGCTGGACCCCAGGAGGGCAGAAACCTGTCTGAGGGGTTGGCAGCAGCAGCAGCTGCAGTGAAATCCCGGGAAAGGTAGTTTGGCAGTACCCGGGTCTGTGCTAGAGACCCGGGGTATCATGGGATTGTCTCACCAATGCCAGGATGGCATTGGGGAGGCAATTCCATGATCTTAGACATGTTACATGGCCATATTCGGAGTTACCATTGTGAAGCTATACATAGGTAGTGACCAATGTATAGTGCACGCGTGTAATGGTGTCCCCGCACTCACAAAGTCCGGGGAATTTGCCCTGAACAATGTGGGGGTGTAGGAGGCTGGACTGGCTTGTAGTGAGTACCAAGGGGTACTTGCACCTTGCACCAGGCCCAGTTATCCCTTATTAGTGTATAGGGTGTCTAGCAGCTTAGGCTGATAGATAATGGTAGCTTAGCAGAGCAGCTTAGGCTGAACTAGGAGACGTGTGAAGCTACTACAGTACCACTTAGTGTCATATGCACAATATCATAAGAAAACACAATACACAGTTATACTAAAAATAAAGGTACTTTATTTTTATGACAATATGCCAAAGTATCTTAGAGTGTACCCTCAGTGAGAGGATAGGAAATATACACAAGATATATATACACAATAGCAAAAATATGCAGTATAGTCTTAGAAAACAGTGCAAACAATGTATAGTTACAATAGGATGCAATGGGGAAACATAGGGATAGGGGCAACACAAACCATATACTCCAGAAGTGGAATGCGAACCATGAATGGACCCCAAACCTATGTGACCTTGTAGAGGGTCGCTGGGACTATTAGAAAATAGTGAGAGTTAGCAAAATAACCCTCCCCAAGACCCTGAAAAGTGAGTGCAAAGTGCACTAAAGTTCCCCTAAGGACAAAAAAGTCGTGTTAGAGGAATAATGCAGGAAAGACACAAACCAGCAATGCAACAACTGTGGATTTCCAATCTAGGGTACCTGTGGAACAAGGGGACCAAGTCCAAAAGTCACAAGCAAGTCGGAGATGGGCAGATGCCCAGGAAATGCCAGCTGCGGGTGCAAAGAAGCTTCGACTGGACAGAAGAAGCTAAGGTTTCTGCAGGAACGAAAAGGGCTAGAGACTTCCCCTTTGGTGGACGGATCCCTCTTGCCTTGGAGAGTCGTGCAGAAGTGTTTTCCCGCCGGAAGGACGCCAACAAGCCTTGCTACACGCAAATCGTGCGTTTAGCGTTTTTGGACGCTGCTGGGGCCCAGGAGGGACCAGGACGTCGCAAATTGGACCTGCAGAGAGAGGGGACGTCGAGCAAGACAAAGAGCCCTCACTGAAGCAGGTAGCACCACGAGAAGTGCCAGAAACAGGCACTACGAGGATGCGTGAAACGGTGCTCGCCGAAGTTGCACAAAGGAGTCCCACGTCGCCGGAGACCAACTTAGAAAGTCGTGCAATGCAGGTTCGAGTGCCGTGGACCCAGGCTTGGCTGTGCACGAAGGATTTCCGCCGGAAGTGCACAGGGGCCGGAGCAGCTGCAAAGTCACGGTTCCCAGCAATGCAGCCCAGCGAGGTGAAGCAAGGACTTACCTCCACCAAACTTGGGCTGAAGAGTCACTGGACTGTGGGGGTCACTTGGACAGTGTCGCTGGATTCGAGGGACCTTGCTCGTCGTGCTGAGAGGAGACCCAAGGGACCGGTAATGCAGCTTTTTGGTGCCTGCGGTTGCAGGGGGAAGATTCCGTCGACCCACGGGAGATTTCTTCGGAGCTTCTGGTGCAGAGAGGAGGCAGACTACCCCCACAGCATGCACAAGCAGGAAAACAGTTGAGAAGGCGGCAGGATCAGCGTTACAGAGTTGCAGTAGTCGTCTTTGCTACTATGTTGCAGGTTTGCAGGCTTCCAGCGCGGTCAGCGGTCGATTCCTTATCAGAAGGTGAAGAGGGAGATGCAGAGGAACTCGGCTGAGCTCATGCATTCGTTATCTACAGTTTCCCCAGAGACAGAGACCCTAAATAGCCAGAAAAGAGGGTTTGGCTACCTAGGAGAGAGGAAAGGCTACTAACACCTGAAGGAGCCTATCACAAGGAGTCTCTGACGTCACCTGGTGGCACTGGCCACTCAGAGCAGTCCAGTGTGCCAGCAGCACCTCTGTTTCCAAGATGGCAGAGGTCTGGAGCACACTGGAGGAGCTCTGGACACCTCCCAGGGGAGGTGCAGGTCAGGGGAGTGGTCACTCCCCTTTCCTTTGTCCAGTTTCGCGCCAGAGCAGGGGCTAAGGGGTCCCTGAACCGGTGTAGACTGGCTTATGCAGAATTGGGCACATCTGTGCCCAACAAAGCATTTCCAGAG
The DNA here is from genome assembly GCF_031143425.1 of Pleurodeles waltl. Taxonomy (NCBI): domain Eukaryota; kingdom Metazoa; phylum Chordata; class Amphibia; order Caudata; family Salamandridae; genus Pleurodeles; species Pleurodeles waltl. Next base: position 19,803,704 of record NC_090440.1, read on the forward strand.
GCTGGGGGAGGCTACTCCTCCCCTGCCTTCACACCATTTTCCAAAGGGAGAGGGTGTCACACCCTCTCTCAGAGGAAGTTCTTTGTTCTGCCATCCTGGGCCAGGCCTGGCTGGACCCCAGGAGGGCAGCTGCCTGTCTGAGGGGTTGGCAGCAGCAGCAGCTGCAGTGAAACCCCAGGAAGGGCAGTCTGGCAGTACCAGGGTCTGTGCTACAGACCACTGGGATCATGGAATTGTACCAACAATGCCAGGATGGCATAGAGGGGGTAATTCCATGATCATAGACATGTTACATGGCCATATTCGGAGTTACCATGGTGAAGCTACATATAGGTAGTGACCTATATGTAGTGCACACGTGTAATGGTGTCCCCGCACTCAAAAAGTTCAGTGAATTGGCTCTGAACAATGTGGGGGCACCTTGGCTAGTGCCAGGGTGCCCTCACACTAAGTAACTTTGCACCTAACCTTTACCAGGTAAAGGTTAGACATATAGGTGACTTATAAGTTACTTAAGTGCAGTGTAAAATGGCTGTGAAATAACGTGGACGTTATTTCACTCAGGCTGCAGTGGCAGGCCTGTGTAAGAATTGTCAGAGCTCCCTGTGGGTGGCAAAAGAAATGCTGCAGCCCATAGGGATCTCCTGGAACCCCAATACCCTGGGTACCTCAGTACCATATACTAGGGAATTATAAGGGTGTTCCAGTAAGCCAATGTAAATTGGTAAAATTGGTCACTAGCCTGTTAGTGACAATTTAGAAAGAAATGAGAGAGCATAACCACTGAGGTTCTGATTAGCAGAGCCTCAGTGAGACAGTTAGTCACTACACAGGTAACACATTCAGGCACACTTATGAGCACTGGGGCCCTGGGTTACCAGGGTCCCAGTGACACATACAACTAAAACAACATATATACAGTGAAAAATGGGGGTAACATGCCAGGCAAGATGGTACTTTCCTACACAACCCCCCCCCAAACGAAGGACAATAAGACTAGCCATTACCTGATGAGTCTTCATTGTCTAAGTGGAAATATCTGGAGAGTCCATCTGCATTGGAGTGGCTACTCCCAGGTCTATGTTCCACTGTATAGTCCATTCCCTGTAGGGATATGGACCACCTCAACAATTTAGGATTTTCACCTTTCATTTGTTTTAGCCAAAGTAGAGGTTTGTGGTCTGTCTGAACAATGAAGTGAGTGCCAAACAGGTATGGCCTCAACTTCTTCAGAGCCCAGACCACAGCAAAGGCCTCCCTCTCAATGGCAGACCAACGCTTTTCTCTAGGGGTCAACCTTCTACTAATAAAAGCAACAGGTTGATCCTGGCCCTCAGAGTTAAGTTGTGATAGGACTGCCCCTACTCCTAATTCAGATGCATCAGTTTGGACATAGAATTTTTTAGAGTAACAAGGGCTTTTCAGGACAGGTGCAGAGCACATGGCCTGCTTCAGCTCCTCAAAAGCTTTCTGACAGCTTGCTGTCCATAATACCTTTTTAGGCATTTTCTTGGAAGTGAGGTCATTAAGAGGGGCTGCAATGGAGCCATAGTTCTTAATGAACCTCCTGTAATACCCAGTGAGGCCTAGGAAGGCTCTCACCTGAGTCTGAGTGGTAGGGGGAACCCAATCAATAATAGTTTGGATTTTCCCCTGAAGTGGTGCAATCTGTTCCCCACCAACAAGGTGTCCCAGATAAACCACCTTACCCTGCCCTATCTGGCACTTTGAAGCCTTGATAGTGAGGCCTGCCTTTTGCAGGGCCTCCAAAACTTTCCATAGGTGGACCAGGTGATCATCCCAGCTGGAGCTAAAGACAGCTATATCATCCAAATATGCTGCACTGAAAGCTTCCAGCCCTTGCAGGACTGTGTTCACCAACCTCTGAAAAGTGGCAGGTGCATTTTTCAAACCAAAAGGCATTACAGTAAACTGGTAATGTCCTCCAATGGTAGAAAATGCAGTCTTAGGTTTAGCATCTTCTGACAATTTGATCTGCCAATACCCTGCAGTCAAATCAAAAGTGCTTAGATACTTGGCAGATGCCAGTGTATCTATAAGCTCATCTGCCCTGGGTATAGTGTGAGCATCAGTTTTGGTTACCAAGTTGAGACCTCTATAGTCTACACAAAACCTAATTTCCTTCTTTCCATCTTTAGAATTGGGTTTTGGTACCAGTACCACAGGAGAAGCCCATGGACTGTCAGAGTGCTCAACCACTCCTAGTTCCAACATTTTCTGAACTTCTTGCTTTATGCAGTCTCTGACATGGTCAGGCTGCCTATAGATCTTACTTTTGACAGGTAAACTGTCTCCAGTATCTATAGTGTGCTCACACCAAGAAGTGGTGCCTGGCACAATGGAGAAGAGTTCTGAAAATTGTCCTAGGAGATTTATGCAATTATCTTTCTGCTCAGCAGTAAGACAATCAGCCAAAACTACACCTTCCACAAGAGCATCTTGTTCTGTGGAAGAGAAGAGATCAGGTAGAGGATCACTGTCTTCTTCCTGTCCCTCATCTGTTGCCATGAGCAGGGTGAGATCAGCCCTGTCATAGTAGGGTTTCAGGCGGTTGACATGGAGCACCCTAAGGGGACTCCTGGCAGTGCCTAAGTCAACCAAGTAGGTGACTTCACCCTTCTTTTCAACAATTGTGTGGGGTCCACTCCATTTATCTTGGAGTGCTCTTGGGGCCACAGGCTCCAAGACCCACACTTTCTGCCCTGGTTGGTACTGAACCAAAACAGCCTTCTGATCATGCCATTGCTTCTGGAGCTCTTGGCTGGCCTGAAGGTTTTTACTGGCCTTTTTCATGTACTCAGCCATCCTTGATCTGAGGCCAAGTACATAATCCACAATATCCTGTTTAGGAGCTTTTAAAGGTTGTTCCCAACCCTCCTTTACAAGTGTGAGTGGACCCCTAACAGGGTGTCCAAAAAGAAGTTCAAAGGGGCTGAAGCCCACTCCTTTCTGGGGTACCTCCCTGTAGGCAAAAAGGAGGCATGGTAGAAGGATATCCCATCTCCTGCGGAGTTTTTCAGGGAGTCCCATAATCATGCCTTTGAGAGTTTGATTAAATCTCTCCACCAGTCCATTTGTTTGTGGATGATAGGGTGTTGTGAACTTGTAAGTTACACCACACTCCTTCCACATGGCCTTTAAGTATGCAGACATGAAATTGCTTCCTCTGTCTGATACTACTTCCTTTGGGAAGCCCACCCTGGAAAATATTCCCAGGAGGGCCTTTGCCACTGCAGGTGCTGTAGTGGTCCTTAAAGGAATAGCTTCAGGATATCTTGTGGCATGGTCCACTACCACCAAGATAAACCTATTGCCTGAAGCAGTAGGAGGGGCAAGGGGGCCAACTATGTCAACCCCTACCCTTTCAAAGGGAACCCCAACCACAGGCAGTGGGATAAGGGGTACCTTTGGAGTGCCACCTGTCTTGCCACTGGCTTGACAGGTTTCACAGGACTTACAAAATTCTTTTGTGTCCTCAGACATCCTAGGCCAATGAAACAATGGTACCAATCTGTCCCAAGTTTTCATTTGACCCAGGTGCCCAGCTAAGGGAATGTCATGTGCCAGTGTTAGGAGGAACTTTCTGTACTCCTGAGGAATCACTAATCTCCTGGCAGCTCCAGGTTTAGGATCCCTATGCTCAGTGTACAAGAGGTTGTCCTCCCAGTAAACTCTGTGAGAGTCACTGACATCCCCATTAGCCTGTTTGACAGCTTGCTGTCTGAGACCCTCTAATGTGGGACAGGTTTGCTGTGCCACACTCAGCTCCTCTCTGGCAGGCCCCCCTTCACCCAAAAGCTCAGCAGTGTCTGCTTCCAGCTCCTCTGGTGTAGGTTCTGCACAGGGAGGGAATTCTTTTTCCTCAGAAGTTGAATCCACTGTAGAGGGAGGGATAGTAGGAAGTGGTTTGCTTCTACTAACCCTAGCTTTAGGGAGCACTTGGTCCATTGTTCCAGGATCCAAGCTTCCCTGTCCTTTTTGCTTTTTGGCCTGAGCCCTTGTCAAAGCAAAAATATGCCCTGGGATGCCCAGCATTGCTGCATGGGCCTCCAACTCCACATCTGACCAAGCTGATGTCTCCAAATCATTCCCTAATAGACAGTCTACAGGTAAATCTGAAGCTACCACAACTTTCTTTGGACCAGATACCCCCCCCCCAGTTGAGATTTACAACAGCCATGGGGTGGCTTTGTGTTATGTTGTGAGCATCGGTTACTTGGTACTGGTGTCCAAGTATGTGTTGTTCAGGGTGCACCAGTTTCTCAATCACCATTGTGACACTGGCACCTGTGTCCCTGTAGGCCTGGACCTCAACACCATTTATTAGGGTTAGTTGCTTGTACTTCTCCAAGTTATGGGGGCAAGCAACCAAAGTGGCTACATCAATAGCCCCTTCAGAGACTAAAGTAGCCTCTGTGGTCTCCCTAATCAGACCAACCCCAACTAAATTACCAAAAGTGAGCCCAGCTACTCCCTTGGATTGGCTATTAGTAGGTTTGCTCCCACCACCACTGCTATTAGTAGGGACACTAGGTGTAGCAGTAGGGGTTGTAGTGGTAGGAGCTGTGGTGCCTTTCTTTGGACAACTGGGATCTGTTGTCCAATGGCCTTTTATTTTACATAAATAGCACCATGGTTTCTTTTCCTTGTTCTGATTAAAGGAGGATTTGGACCCACCACCCCCACCAGAGTGTTTTTGTGGGCCTGATGAAGACTCATTTTTAGATTTGTCCCCACCCTTGTCAGAAGACTTACCATCCTTCTTTTTGTTGCCATCTTTGTCACCCCCTGTATGAACTTTTCTGTTCACTCTTGTTCTGACCCATTTGTCTGCCTTCTTTCCCAATTCTTGGGGAGAGGTCAGATCAGAGTCCACCAAGTACTGGTGCAACAAATCAGACACACAATTATTAAGAATATGCTCTCTCAGGATCAAGTTATACAGGCTGTCATAATCAGTAACTTTACTGCCATGTAACCACCCCTCCAAGGCCTTCACTGCCTGGTCAATGAAATCAACCCAGTCTTGTGAAGACTCCTTTTTGGTATCTCTGAACTTTATCCTGTACTGTTCAGTGGTTAAGCCATAACCATCCAGGAGTGCATTCTTAAGAACTTGGAAATTATTAGCATCATTTTCTTTTACAGTAAGGAGCCTATCCCTACCTTTTCCAGTAAATGATAGCCATAGGATAGCAGCCCACTGCTTTTGAGGGACATCCTGTACAACACAGGCCCTCTCAAGTGCAGCAAACCACTTGTTAATGTCATCCCCCTCCTTATAAGGGGGAACTATCTTGTGCAGATTCCTGGAATCATGCTCTTTTGCAGGATGACTATGGGGAATACTGCTGCTGCCACCATGGGTTTCTAAACCCAATTTCTGTCTTTCCCTCTCTACTTCTAAAGACTGTCTATCCAAATCCAGCTGTTGCTTCTTGAGCTTCAGTCTGGTTTGTTCCACTCTCAATCTATTGAGCTCCCTTTCTAACAATCTGTCATCAGGGTGGGTGGGAGGGACATTTCTAGATACAGAGGTATGATGGGAATGAACAGAAGGAGACCTGTCCCTTACAGAGGGCACCCTAATAGCTTGGCTACCAGCATAATGTGAGAGCACATCATCAGTATGATGTGATTCAACCTCTGTACCAACGATGCTAGACTGTCTAGTAATGGGCAGGCTGAGAAGTTTCTTTCCTGAACCTTTTCCTGGGGGAGTCCCTGGATCAGATTGAGAACCATTAGCTACTTTTTCTACAGATTGGGCACTTATGGCCTTATCCTGTACTCTAAGCATATTAATTAACAGTTCTAAAGAAGGATTCTTCCCTACACTCAAACCTCTCTCTATGCAGAGACTCCTTGCTCCTTTCCAGCTAAGGTGATCATATGCAAGTTTGGACAGTTCAACAATTTTTCCTGTGCCAGACATTTTTTAGAGAGAGTTAAAGTGATAGAAAAAGAGAAAAAAGTTTTCAGAACTTTTTGGAAAGACAGAAAAAACTTTTTAAACTTTTAAGAACTTTTTGAAAGTTTAGAAGTACTTTTCAGCACTTAGAAAAGAGTGAAAAGAGGAAATGCAAAACTTTTTGGCTATGTGTATATACACTGACCTTGTTTTGTATATTTTTCTCTTATGAAAAGTACAATGACAAGAGTGGTAAGTAGTCTCAAGCACTTATCCCACCACTGCACAACCAATGTAGGAGGCTGGACTGGCTTGTAGTGAGTACCAAGGGGTACTTGCACCTTGCACCAGGCCCAGTTATCCCTTATTAGTGTATAGGGTGTCTAGCAGCTTAGGCTGATAGATAATGGTAGCTTAGCAGAGCAGCTTAGGCTGAACTAGGAGACGTGTGAAGCTACTACAGTACCACTTAGTGTCATATGCACAATATCATAAGAAAACACAATACACAGTTATACTAAAAATAAAGGTACTTTATTTTTATGACAATATGCCAAAGTATCTTAGAGTGTACCCTCAGTGAGAGGATAGGAAATATACACAAGATATATATACACAATAGCAAAAATATGCAGTATAGTCTTAGAAAACAGAGCAAACAATGTATAGTTACAATAGGATGCAATGGGGAAACATAGGGATAGGGGCAACACAAACCATATACTCCAGAAGTGGAATGCGAACCATGAATGGACCCCAAACCTATGTGACCTTGTAGAGGGTCGCTGGGACTATTAGAAAATAGTGAGAGTTAGCAAAATAACCCTCCCCAAGACCCTGAAAAGTGAGTGCAAAGTGCACTAAAGTTCCCCTAAGGATAAAAGAGTCGTGTTAGAGGAATAATGCAGGAAAGACACAAACCAGCAATGCAACAACTGTGGATTTCCAATCTAGGGTACCTGTGGAACAAGGGGACCAAGTCCAAAAGTCACAAGCAAGTCGGAGATGGGCAGATGCCCAGGAAATGCCAGCTGCGGGTGCAAAGAAGCTTCGACTGGACAGAAGAAGCTAAGGTTTCTGCAGGAACGAAAAGGGCTAGTGACTTCCCCTTTGGTGGACGGATCCCTCTCGCCTTGTAGAGTCGTGCAGAAGTGTTTTCCCGCCGGAAGGACGCCAACAAGCCTTGCTACACGCAAATCGTGCGTTTGGCGTTTTTGGACGCTGCTGGGGCCCAGGAGGGACCAGGAGGTCGCAAATTGGACCTGCAGAGAGAGGGGACGTCGAGCAAGACAAAGAGCCCTCACTGAAGCAGGTAGCTCCCGGAGAAGTGCCAGAAACAGGCACTACGATGATGCGTGAAACGGTGCTCGCCGAAGTTGCACAAAGGAGTCCCACGTCGCCGGAGACCAACTTAGAAAGTCGTGCAATGCAGGTTCGAGTGCCGTGGACCCATGCTTGGCTGTGCACGAAGGATTTCTGCCGGAAGTGCACAGGGGCCGGAGCAGCTGCAAAGTCGCGGTTCCCAGCAATGCAGCCCAGCGAGGTGAGGCAAGGACTTACCTCCACCAAACTTGGGCTGAAGAGTCACTGGACTGTGGGGGTCACTTGGACAGCGTCGCTGGATTCGAGGGACCTCGCTCGTCGTGCTGAGAGGAGACCCAAGGGACCGGTAATGCAGCTTTTTGGTGCCTGCGGTTGCAGGGGGAAGATTCCGTCGACCCACGGGAGATTTCTTCGGAGCTTCTGGTGCAGAGAGGAGGCAGACTACCCCCACAGCATGCACAAGCAGGAAAACAGTCGAGAAGGCGGCAGGATCAGCGTTACAGAGTTGCAGTAGTCGTCTTTGCTACTATGTTGCAGGTTTGCAGGCTTCCAGCGCGGTCAGCGGTCGATTCCTTATCAGAAGGTGAAGAGGGAGATGCAGAGGAACTCGGCTGAGCTCATGCATTCGTTATCTACAGTTTCCCCAGAGACAGAGACCCTAAATAGCCAGAAAAGAGGGTTTGGCTACCTAGGAGAGAGGAAAGGCTACTAACACCTGAAGGAGCCTATCACAAGGAGTCTCTGACGTCACCTGGTGGCACTGGCCACTCAGAGCAGTCCAGTGTGCCAGCAGCACCTCTGTTTCCAAGATGGCAGAGGTCTGGAGCACACTGGAGGAGCTCTGGACACCTCCCAGGGGAGGTGCAGGTCAGGGGAGTGGTCACTCCCCTTTCCTTTGTCCAGTTTCGCGCCAGAGCAGGGGCTAAGGGGTCCCTGAACCGGTGTAGACTGGCTTATGCAGAATTGGGCACATCTGTGCCCAACAAAGCATTTCCAGAGGCTGGGGGAGGCTACTCCTCCCCTGCCTTCACACTATTTTCCAAAGGGAGAGGGTGTCACACCCTCTCTCACAGGAAGTTCTTTGTTCTGCCATCCTGGGCCAGGCCTGGCTGGACCCCAGGAGGGCAGCTGCCTGTCTGAGGGGTTGGCAGCAGCAGCAGCTGCAGTGAAACCCCAGGAAGGGCAGTCTGGCAGTACCAGGGTCTGTGCTACAGACCACTGGGATCATGGAATTGTACCAACAATGCCAGGATGGCATAGAGGGGGTAATTCCATGATCATAGACATGTTACATGGCCATATTCGGAGTTACCATGGTGAAGCTACATATAGGTAGTGACCTATATGTAGTGCACGCGTGTAATGGTGTCCCCGCACTCACAAAGTTCAGTGAATTGGCTCTGAACAATGTGGGGGCACCTTGGCTAGTGCCAGGGTGCCCTCACACTAAGTAACTTAGCACCCAACCTTTACCAGGTAAAGCTTAGACATATAGGTGACTTATAAGTTACTTAAGTACAGTGGTAAATGGCTGTGAAATAACGTGGACTTTATTTCACTCAGGCTGCAGTGGCAGACCTGTGTAAGAATTGTCAGAGCTCCCTATGGGTGGCAAAAGAAATGCTGCAGCCCATAGGGATCTCCTGGAACCCCAATACCCTGGGTACCTCAGTACCATATACTAGGGAATTATAAGGGTGTTCCAGTAAGCCAATGTAAATTGGTAAAATTGGTCACTAGCCTGTTAGTGACAATTTGGAAAGAAATTAGAGAGCATAACCACTGAGGTTCTGGTTAGCAGAGCCTCAGTGAGACAGTTAGTCATCACACAGGGAACACATACAGGGCACACTTATGAGCACTAGGGCCCTGGCTGGCAGGGTCCCAGTGACACATACAACTAAAACAACATATATACAGTGAAAATATGGGCGGTAACATGCCAGGCAAGATGGTACTTTCCTACAATGGCCTACATTACGGAGGGGCTTTGTCTACCGAATTCGCCCTGGCCTAGGGACACCCACAACCCACCTCCCCCACTCAGACCCCTCCACTGCACGCAAAGTCCACAGAATGAGGTTGTACTCACCCCCTTGTGTCTGCTGTGATGTCCTCAAGCGCCCATCCAACTCCGGGTAGGCCACCGCCAGGATCCGGAACATCAGGGGGGTCATGGTGCGACGGGCACCCCTCCCACGTTGGGAGGCCATCCCCAGCTGAGCCGTCTTCTTGCTGCAGCGGCGAATGTCCTCCCATCTCTTATGGCAGTGGGTGCCCCGTCTCTGGTGGGCCCCCAGGGTCCAGACCTACTTGGCGATGGCACGCCAAATGTACCTCTTCTGATGGGCGCTGACCTACATGACATGCACAATGGAAGAGGTACAGTCATTACCAACTGCACCGTCAATGTGAGTGGCCCCCTCCCTACTCTGGCCATGTGGCCCATTCATTCCCATGCATAACTGTTCTATGTACTCTGCCCCCTTTCCTCTTCCACCCAGCCCTCTCCACCCAGGCCTAGCCCATACAACGTGCTCCCTGTGTACTAACTGTTGGTCTGGAGGACGGTAGAGTAGCGTGTACTGGGGGAGGACCCCATCCACAAGTTTCTCCAACTCCTGTGCAGTGAAGGCAGGGGCCCTTACCCCAGACGCAGCAGCCATCGTCGCTTCCAGACCGAGGTCGCAGCAGCACTAGCAGTGTAGGTCCTCTCCTGTCGAAGGTCAGGTATCTAGTGAGTGAACATAATGAACATGGCGGTGACGTCCGCGGCGGTGACGTCCGCGGCGGTGCGCATCATCACCGCCAGCGCACCTGTTCATTGGCTCCTGGGACCCATAGGGTCCAATGTTAACCAATGCAGCATTGCGCCGCGGTCTACGACCGCCTTCCGCGACGGTGTGCAACGCCAGCGCAGTTACCCCTCAATCCCATTGTCCCAGTTTAGAGGTCAGGCAGCCGCCATTTCGGGGGCCCACATGGCTTCATTTACTACTGCGTCACACATAGCTAGGCCTACACTCAACACACATACAGGAAGGGGTTTGTGTCTGGTGTAGTCTTGTGTTTAACAGTGGGTACATACCTGGAGGATTAATGACTGGTTCTTCGCTGTTTTCCTTCGTAGGCACCGTCAGCTGTGACATATGAGAAGATGGTGGAATCCTCCGGTGTACCGACCGCTGGTGGACCTGTTGACAATGGAAGAAAGACATGTCATCGTCGCCTACAGGTTTGACCGTGCCACTATCCAGGAACTCTGTACCCAGTTGGAGCCAGACCTGATGTCACCGATCCGCCATCCGACTGGAATCCCCCCTGACGTGCAGGTGCTGTCAGTGCTCCATTTCCTTGCAAGTGGGTCATTTCAGACAACAGTGGCCATGGCATCAGGGATGTCCCAGCCTATGTTTTCCAACGTCTTGTCCAGCGTGTTGTCTGCCCTGCTGAAACACGTAAGGAGATACTTCATATTCCCTCAGGTGGAGGATTTACCTACAGTGAAAGGTGACTTCTATGCCCTTGGACATATTCCCAACGTCATAGGTGCCATTGATGGGACCCATGTAGCTCTGGTCCCCCCCCGCAGGAGTGAACAGGTGTACAGGAACAGGAAGAGTTATCATTCCATGAATGTCCAGATGGTCTGTTTGGCAGACCAGTACATCTCGCATGTAAATGCTATGTTCCCTGGCTCAGTGCATAACGCCTACATCCTGCGCAATAGCAGCATCCCTGATATGATGGGTCAACTCCAGAGGCACCGTGTATGGCTATTGGGGGACTCTGGTTACCCCAACCTTTCCTGGCTATTGACCCCAGTGAGGAATCCCAGGACCAGGGCAGAGGAACGGTACAATGATGCCCATGGGCGGACTAGGAGGGTTATCGAATGCACCTTCGGCCTCCTTAAGGCCAGGTTTAGGTGCCTCCATATGACAGGTGGATCCCTATTCTACTCACCGAAGAAGGTGTGCGACATCATCGTCGCCTGCTCCATGCTCCATAATTTGGCTTTGCGACGCCAGGTGCCTTTTCTGCAGGAGGATGATCCAGATGACGGTGTTGTAGCAGCTGTGGAGCCTGTGGAGCCTGTGGACAGTGATGAGGATGAAGCTGCGGAAGAAGAAAACGACAACAGGGATTCAGTCATACAGCAATATTTCCAGTGACACACAGGTGAGAACATTTTCTGGTTTAACATTACATTAACTTTCACACGTCTACCTCTATCCTGTACCTCCATTTCACTCACTATTTGTTAATTGAGTGGTACCCTTCCATTTCAGTTTCACAAGTGTGCTAACCTACGTGTCAACTGCTTGCATCCTTCAAGGGCTTGTGATGTGTGACATAGGTATGTTAGCCTTACAATGGGTAACCCATTATGACACTGTGATTGATAATACAAAGTACCAAATCATAGACTGACTCCAGATTTTTTGGTGTTTCAAGGGTGTTTATTTAAGTGCTCAAAAAATGAAGGGGGGTTGTAAAATGGAGATGGGTGATGGTGGAGGAATGTCCATGGCAGAGTCCAGTCTATTAGTCTCACAGGTGCACTGCCCATCTTGGCATAGGAAGTGGAGCTGGGGCAGTTCGAATATGGACAGGGTAACAAAGTGGGACAGTGGGAGGACAATCAGGGTGGTCTTATTTCCTGGCAGGGGTCTTGCCATCTTGCTCTGTCCTTTTCCTGGATCTCAGGGACCGCTTGCGTGGTGGTTGTCCGTCTGCAGGGGGTGGGGTGCTGGTGTGGTGGTCCTGTGGCGGGGCGTCCTGTCCACTAGCTCCGGTGGAGGTGGTGGGCAATTCATCGTCCATGCTAGTGTCAGGGGCCCCTTGGAGTGCCACGGTGTCCCTCAAGGTCTTTTGAATGTCCATCAGCACCCCTACTATGGTGCACAGGGCGGAGCCGATGGTCCTGAGCTCCTCCCTGAACCCCAAATATTGCTCCTCCTGCAGGCGCAGGGCCTCCTGCAACTTGTCCAGGACCGTCGCCATCGTCTCTTGAGAGTGGTGGTATGCTCCCATGATGGAGGAGAGGGCCTCGTGGAGAGTTGGTTCCCTTGGCCTGTCCTCCCTCTGTCGCACAGCAGCCCTCCCAGTTCCCCAGGGTTCCTGTGCCTCCGTCCCCTGGACCGTGTGCCCACTACCACTGCCCCCAGGTCCCTGTTGTTGTTGGGGTGGTGGTTTAGCCTGGGTGCCCTGTAGTGGTGGACACACCGCTGATTGACCTGTCCTGGGTAGGGAGGTTTGGGCCCGCTGGGTGGGTGCTGTGCTGGTGTTACCAGAGGGTGGCAGCTTGGTGTTGGGCTGTGGCTGGGCAAGGGGAACCGACTGTCCGGAGGCCCACGATGGTCCGGGCTGGTCATCAAGATCCAGTGGGGCAGAGCTGCTGTCGTCACTGTGGGCCTCTTCTGGGGGTGGAGTGGTGTTGTCTGGACCCTCTGGTGTGGTGACGGTCCTTCGGGTTCCTGCAGGGGTATGAGAACATGATTATTGCATGTGTGTGTTTCATGGTGTGCAAAGGGTGGGTGTTTGTGTACCCCAGTGCAAGCATTCCTGTGTGGGGGCTTGTGTGATGATGGTTGGGGGGTGTTCTGGGTATGTGCAGTGAGAATGCTTTAGTGAGGGGTGCCCATGCTTAGTTGTGTCATGCAGGGCTTGGTGTTGGGATGGGTGGTTTGTGTTATGGGTACATTAGTGAGGATTTGGGTTGATAGGGGATGGTGTGAGGGTGGGGGTGTGTGATAGCATGCAGGTAGGGTGGGGGATGTGATAGTTAAGATTTGACTTACCAGTGTCCCATCCTCCACCGACTCCTCCGAGGCCCTCGGGATGCATGATGGTCAAGACTTGCTCCTCCCATGTTGTTAGTTGTGGGGGAGGCGGTGGGGGTCCGCCGCCAGTCCGCTGCACCGCGATGTTGTGCCTGGATACCGAGGTCGTTCCTCCTCTTCCTGATGTCCTCCCTATTTCTTGGGTGCTGTCCCACGGCGTTCACCCTGTCCACTATTCTGCGCCATAACTCCATCTTCCTGGCTATGGAGGTGTGCTGTACCTGTGAGCCAAATAGCTGTGGCTCTACCCGTATGATTTCCTCCACCATGACCCTGAGCTCCTCCTCGGAGAAGCGGGGGTGTCTTTGGCGTGACATGGGGTGGTGTGTGTGAGGTGTGGGGTGGTGTATGTGTTGATGAGTGTGGTGAGTGTAGTGGTATGTGGTGTTTTGTGCGTGGATGTTGTGTGGATGATGGTGTTGTGTGCCTCTGTGTGATGGGGTTGTCAATAGCTGTGCTCTCTCTCTGGCCTTCTCTCAGAATTTCTGGTTGTAGGGGTTTGTGGGTGATGTGGGTGTGTGTTTTATATTGTGTTGGGTGTGTGGGAGTGTTGTTTGTATGTGTATCAGTTGTGTGTATTTGTAATTGTCCAATGTGGCGGTGTTTTGGAGATGTGTGTGTATTTTGAGCGCGTCGGTGTGTACCGCCAATGGAATACCGCGGTTGAAACACCGTGGATTCGTGGGTAGTAATAGCATGGGCGTGTTTCTGTTGGCGTGGAGGTGGAGGATTTGTTTCCGCATGTTTATCGCTGACCTTTGGTGTGGCGGTGTTGTGTGGATGTCTGAATTTCGGCGGATTCCGTGATGTGTGTCATAATAGCTGTGGCGGTCTACCGCCGCCGCGGCGGTGTATTGGCGGTCTTCTGCACGGCGGTAAGCGCCTTATACCGCCAATGTTGTAATGACCCCCTCAGTCTCTACTATTCCATGCCCTAGTGTCTGATTGACTACAAAGAACCCAAGGCGTACCTATCCTGCAGTCGGTGTCCCATGGTAGACTAAGGAGAGAGTCAGGGTCCCATGGTACACCCACAGTACGTACAGCCAGCTCCCAAGGTGTACCTATCCTACAGTCAGGGTCCCATGGTACACCAAGTGGAGAGTCAGGACCCCATGGTACACGCACCGTACAGTCAGTGTCTCATAGTGCACCCAGTGTGCAGTCAGGGTCCCATGTTGCACCCACCTTTTAGTCAGGGCCCCATAGTCCCACCCAGCAGTTAGGGTACCATGGTGCACCCAGAGTGCAGTCACGGTCCCATGGTACACCCACCGTGCACTTAGGTTCCTATGGTGCATGCAGCGTGCAGTCAGGGTCCCATGGTGCACCCAGCATGCAGTCAGGGTCTCATGGTGCACCCACCGTGCAGTAAGGGGCCCAGCGCCTTGAGACCCTAGCGGGTGACAGGTTACGCTTTACAAGTGTTATGATTGATTGATTGATTGATGGTACGCCCACCGTGCAGTCAGGGTCCCATACTGTCACCCAGTAATCAGTGGCCCTTGGTACGCCCACTGTACAGTCAGTGTCCCATGGTATGCCCACCGTGAGGTCAGGGTCTCATACGCCCACCCAGCAGTCAATGTCCCTTGGTACACCCATCTTGCAGTCAGGGTTCCATATTCCCACCCAGGGTGCAGTCAAGGCCCCATGGTGTACTCACCGTGCAGTCAAAGTCCCACGGTGTGCCCCAGCAGTAGTCAGGTTATCATGGTACTCCCACCTAGCAGTCAGGGTTCCATGGTGCACCCACTGTGCAGTCAGGGTCCCATACTCCCACCCAGCAGTCAGTGTCTCTTAGTACCCCCACTGTGCAGCCAGGGTCCCATAATACCACAAAGCGGTCAGTGTCCCATGGTATGGCCACCGAGTGATCGGTGTCCCTTGGTACGCCCTGTGCAGTCAGGGCCCCAGGATGCACCCACTGTGCAATCAGAGTCCCATAGTGTGCCAACCTAGCAGTCAGGTTCTCATGATGCACCCAATGTACAGTCAGAGTCCACTGTGTGCCCCAGCAGCAGTCAGGGGTCCCTTGGTGCACCCACCATGCAGCCAGGGTCCCATGGTGCTCCCACCATACAGTCAGTGCCCCTTGGTACACCAACTGTGTAGTCAGGGTCCCATACATTCACCCAGTGTGTAGTAAGGGCCCGATGGTGCACCCACCGTGCAGTCAGGGTCCCACGGTGTGTCCCTGCAGCAGTCAGTATCCCGTGGTATGCCAACCTAGCAGTCAGGGCACCATGGTGCACCCCACCGTGCAGTCAGGGTCCCGTAGTCCCACCCAGCAGTCAGTGTACCATTCCAAACCTCTGCAGTGCTCACACACATCATCGCAGTAGCAGGTGCCTTGGCTTCAGATCTTTATCAGCCTCAGGGTGCCCCACCAGCCACACACACAGATGACATCACTGCTGACACCGGCCCCTTTGTTACCGCAGACTCACCTGGCTTGCGCACACCTGCCAGCGGCAGGTTGCCTTGTGGCTGCTTTCAGGGCTCTCTTTCCATTTGTCTGGCAATGTTTGCTCCCCTATTGTGAGGCCGTGCCAGTGTTTACCCAAACCTCCTCTGCCACACAAAGGTGAGTGGGCGTGCAGGGCTCCAGGCTTCCGCTGGCAGCGGAGCTAGGGCAGAGTCGGGTATGAACCAGTCCAGTGCCTCCGAAAGGCCTGCACGTCTGGGGCTGAATCAGCCACGTGCCACGCTGGTTCCCAGGGACGTCAGTGACGCTGGGTCCGGGTCAGTCACAAGTCCTCTTCCTGCCTCTGAAAAGCTGATCGGGCTGAGGTTGGGTCAGTCACATCCGTTAAGACTTTGCCAAGGAGACGCTTAAGTTCCACAAAGAATTCACTGATCTTCGGCCAAGGTTGGGTAGTTGTGGCTTTAAATATGGGCATTTTGACCCCTCTACTATGCAAATTTGGAAAGATGGTACTTCAAAGTCCTTTCACCTCCTGGTGACCTTCGCCTCTTTTTGGACCAACATTCATAACTCTCCATGGAAGCGAACGAGGCTAATACTTGAAAAAAATGCCTTAAAAATGTATTTAACTAGCCTAATTAGCAGACTTTTTGGTCCCTTTTTACAACGGAAGTGTTAAAATTGGGTAACATTCAACTTATTATTGGAGGTGGCTTTAACCTTATATGTGATCCATTATTGCTGTCAGTTATGCATGATTATTTTTCCTTTGATTCTGTCGATTCTACTTCAGTTGTTAATAGTTGGTATGCATTTAAGCCTATATTAGAGGTGCAGCAATATCTATTATGGCATATAACAATAAATCATTTAACACTAGAATTACACAAATAGCAAAATATTAATGCCCTTTTCTCACATCCAACAACAGCCAATATAAGATACAATTACAAAAACTTTGTTAGGAATTAAATTCTATATTAAGCAGTAGAGCTGGCATACACATTTGTAATAATAAAGCAAAATAAAGATTTGACGATCACTTTGGAAGAAGTACAAGTGGCAGTTAAATCACTTAAATTACTTCCATCTCCAGGTCCAGACTGTATCCCGGCGGAATTTTATAAAGAATGTTCTCCTCATCTTGAATCTCATTTACTCAAGCTATTCACTAACTTCAGTAGTACAGGAACAAATACTGGGTCTTTTACTGAAGCTTTGATTATAGTTCTACCCGAGCCTAACAAGGATTCTAATATTGTTTCAAATTACCGCCCCATTTCCTTAATTAATCAAGATTGCAAAATGTACGCAACATTTCTTGCAACAAGGTTGGCTTCTATCCTTGATACTACTGTGCATAATCCAAAAAGGGAGCGCCCTGTCTTACATTTCAGCTCGAATAGCCCCAAAGCATCATGATCAATGCAGTCATTAGAATGAATTCGAATAATATTTCAAAAAGTCTTTCAGCATAAATGGGTGCAGCAGGTGCTGTAACGTTGTAGAAAGTTTTTCACCATAAGTTGGTGCGGCGAATGCCGTATCTCCGGACACGTGTTTCTGGCTTTCGGCCGTCATCAGCGGAGAGCAAAGTGTGGCAGACGGGGTTGCTTGAAATGCCGCCTAAACATATTCTCAGGTTTTTGTACCACTCAGTAGGCGCACAGGTGCTTCACCAGAACTCGTCAGCTCAAAGGCTCACGGGAGCCGTTAAATACTATTGTGCATGTTGACCAATTTGATTTTATGAAAAATAGACAGTAAATAACGTCAGATTATTATTCCATGCCATCGATCTTGGATCATCATTACCAATACCAGCAGGTGTCTTGAAATTAGATGCATAAAAGGTTTTTGATAAAGTTTATTGGCAATATCTTTTCTGTACCTTAGCTGCATTTAATTTTGGAAATTCATTTATTCACATGATATCAGCTCTCTGTTCTAATTCTTGCACTACATTGCTGCCAATTATCACCTTTAATTTGTCTTCTTGCCATTGAATCTTTACTAATTGCCATCAGAAATTGTATAGACTCTGAATGTCTCAATATAAAAAATCTCCTTATCAAAACCTCAGCATGTGCTGATGATGTTCTTCTGTATATTGGCAACCCTCAATCAATCTAACAAATGTGCTCGTGAATGTCATAAAAAAATTAAAATGTCTAAGGCCAATGGCGGTTTTGATTTAGCAGATTTTCTTAATTATCATAAAGTGTTTATTTTAAAACAAAACTCCCTATGGTTTCATCATACAAAAATTGATAATCGACCTTCATGTCTTCAAATTGAACTCACCATTTCTGCTAACTGCATTGCTCACTATGGATAATTCTACTGCTTTGCTAAAAAGATCAATAATACTGAAATCTACAAAATTAATATTACAAGATTTAGACTTTATTTTCCAATTCCCTATATCACCTACCTCAAAGTTGTCACTATGGTAAAATCCTTAGTTAAAATTAGCACGTCAGACAAAATTTTGGCAATCCTTGATTAAAGTTGGTATTTTTTATTTAAAATATATTTATTATAACAATGCCTTTGTATCTTTTGATGAATTAACCACTTAGCTATCGGGCCTCCCACCTTCCACCCCACACAGCGCTGAGCCCTTTTTTGGCTATTTGGGGTAGTTTGGGCTTCGTCCCCCATAACTTTTTGTCCACATAAACTATCCACACCAAATTTGCATCCTTTTTTTCCCCAACATTCTGGGGATTGTAAAGGTACCCAGAGTTTGTGGGTTCCCCTGGAGGAGACCAAGAAATTAGCCAAAATAAAGCTAAAATTTGTTTTGTTTTTTGAAAAATGGGAAAAAGTGTCTGTTTTTTTCCTTATAATGGCATCAACAAAGGGTTTGTGGTGCTAAAATCACCATCTTCCCAGCTTTCAGGAACAGGCAGACTTGAATCAGAAAAACACATTTTTCAACATAGTTTTGGCCTTTTACTGGGACATATCCCATTTCTACTATTGTTTGTGCTTTCAGCCTCTTTCCAGTTAGTGACAGAAATGGGTGTGAAACCAATGGTGGATCCCTGACAGATAAACATTTCTGAAAAGTAGACAAAATTCTAAATTCAGCAAGTGGTAATTTGTGTAGATCCTTCAAGGTTTTCCTACAGAAAGTAACAGCTGAAATAAAAATAAATATTGAAATTGAGTTGAAAAAAACAGCAACGTCTATCTACGTTTTCTTCTGTAACTTATTTCAGATATGGCAGATTTTTGAAAGCAATATAATGTTACGTCTGCTGGACTCTTCTGGTTGTGGGGATATATAGGGTTTGTAGGTTCATCAGGAACCCTAGGTACCCAGAACCAATAAATGAGCTGCGCCTTGCAATGGATTTTCATTGTACACCGGGTATACAGCAATTCATTTGGTAAAATATAAAGAGTGAAAAATAGGTATCAAGGAAACCTATGTGTAAGGAAATGCCTCCTTGGCATGGTTACCCCCTGACTTTTTGCCTTTGCTGATGCCAAGTTATGATTTGAAAGTGTGCTGGGACCCTGCTAACCAGGCCCCAGCACCAGTGTTCTTTCCCTAAACTGTACCTTTGTCTCCACAATTGGCACAACCCTGGCACCCAGGTAAGTCCCTTGTAACTGGTACCCCTGGTACCAAGGGCCCTGATGCCAGGGAAGGTCTCTAAGGGCTGCAGCCTGTCTTATGCCACCCTAGGGACCCCTCACTCAGCACATACACACTGCTTGCCAGCTTGTGTGTGCTGGTGGGGAGAAAATGACTAAGTCGACATGGCACTCCCCTCAGGGTGCCATGCCAACCTCACACTGCCTGTGGCATAGGTAAGTCACCCCCTAGCAGGCCTTACAGCCCTAAGGCAGGGTGCACTATACCACAGGTGAGGGCATATGTGCATGAGCACTATGCCCCTACAGTGCCTAAGCAAAACCTTAGACATTGTAAGTACAGGGTAGCCATAAGAGTATATGGTCTGGGAGTCTGTCAAACACGAACTCCAAAGCACCATAATGGCTGCACTGAAAACTGGGAAGTTTGGTATCAAACTTCTCAGCACAATAAATGCACACCGATGCCAGGTTGCACTTTATTGTAAAAATACACCCAGAGGGCATCTTAGAGATGCCCCTGAAAACATACCGACTTCCAGTGTGGGCTGACTAGTTTTTGCCAGCCTGCCACACACCAGACATGTTGCTGGCCACATAGGGAGAGTGCCTTTGTCACTCTGTGGCCAGGAACAAAGCCTGTACTGGGTGGAGGTGCTTTTCACCTCCCCTTGCAGGAACTGTAACACCTGGCGGTGAGCCTCAAAGGCTCACCCCCTTTGTTACAGCACCCCAGGGCACTCCAGCTAGTGGAGATGCCCGCCCCGTGGACACTGCCCCCACTTTTGGCAGCAAGGCTGGAGGAGATAATGAGAAAAAAAAGGAGGAGTCACCCCCCAGTCAGGACAGCCCCTAAGGTGTCCTGAGCTGATGTGACTCTTACTTTTAGAAATCCTCCATCTTGTAGAAGGAGGATTCCCCCAATAGGATTAGGGATGTGCCCCCCTCCCCACAGGGAGGAGGCACAAAGAGGGTATAGCCACCCTCAGGGCCAGTAGCCATTGGCTACTGCCCTCCCAGACCTAAACACACCCCTAAATTGAGTATTTAGGGGCTCCCAGAACCGAGGAAGAGAGATTCCTGCAACCTAAAGAAGAAGAAGGGCAACTGATTTTGCCCCAGCCCCACCGGCCTGTCTCCCTACTTCGAAGAAACCTGCAACAGCGACACATCCAACAGGGTCCAGCGACCTCTGAAGCCTCAGAGGACCACCCTGCATCTAAAGGACCAAGAAGCTCCCGAGAACAGCGGCCCTGTTCAAGAAACTGCAACTTTTTGCAAAAACAAGCAACTTTTAAAGGCCACACGTTTCCCGCCTGAAGCGTGAAACTTTCCACTCTGCACCCGACGCCCCCGGCTCGACCTGTGGAAAACCAACACTACAGGGAGGACTCCCCGGCGACTGCGAGCCCGTGAGTAGCCAGGGTTGACCCCCCTGAGCCCCCACAGAAACACCTGCAGAGGAAATCCAGAGGCTCCCCGACTGCTTGCTTCAAGGAACCCGACGCCTGGAAACCACACTACACCCGCAGCCCCTAGGACCTGAAGGAACCGAACTCCAGTGCAGGAGCGACCCCCAGGCGATCCTCTGCCTAGCCCAGGTGGTGGCTACACAGAGGAACCCCCCCTGTGCCTGCCTGCATCGTTGAAGAGACCCCCGGGTCTCCCCATTGATTCCTATTAGAAACCCGACGCCTGTTTGCACCCTGCACCCGGCCGCCCCTGTGCCGCTGAGGGTGTACTTTCTGTGCCTGCTTGTGTCCCCCCCAGTGCCCTACAAAACCCCCCTTGTCTGCCCTCCGAAGACGCGGGTACTTACTTGTTGGCAGACTGGACCCGGGGCACCCCTATTTCCATTGAAGCCTATGTGTTTTGGGCACCACTTTGACCTCTACACCTGACCGGCCCTGAGATGCTGGTGTGGTAACTTTGGGGTTGCCCTGAACCCCCAATGGTGGGCTACCTTGTACACAAATTTGAACCCTGTAAGTGTTTTACTTACCTATGAAACTAACAAATACTTACCTCCCCCAGGAACTGTTGATTTTTGCACTGTGTCCACTTTTAAAATAGCTTATTGCCATTTTTGTCCAAACTGTACATGCTATTGTGGTTATTCAAAGTTCCTAGAATACCTGAGTGAAATACCTTTCATTTAAAGTATTGTTTGTAAATCTTGAACCCGTGGTTCTTAAAATAAACTAAGAAAATATATTTTTCTATATAAAAACCTATTGGCCTGGAATTTGTCTTTGAGTGTGTGTTCCTCATTTATTGCCTGTGTGTGTACAACAAATGCTTAACACTACCCTCTGATAAGCCTACTGCTCGACCACACTACCACAAAATAGAACATTAGAATTCTCTCTTTTTGCCACTGTCTTACCTCTAAGGGGAACCCTTGGACTCTGTGCACACTATTGCTTACTTTGAAATATACAGAGCCAACTTCCTACACTATGTATTTCCAAAATGAGCACAAGATAAGGTGTTAAGAAGCAGTGGTTATTTGTACATCTCTGAATTCTGGGGTCCCCATACTAGCATGTGAATTACAGGGCATTTCTCAAATAGACTTCTTTTTTACACGCTGTCTTACAAATGGAAGGACAAAATGTAGACAAAGACAAGGGACAATAACACTTGTTCTTCTACTATGTGTTCCTCCAAGGAATGCGATCTGCAAAGTGTCGCTCCTGCAGCCTTGCCACATCCTCCAGAACATTTGGGGCCATATTTATACTTTTCGACGCACAACTGCGCCAACGCAGTTGTGCGTCAAAAAATCTAACGCCGGCTAACGCCATTCTGAAGCGCCATGCGGGCGCCGTATTTATTCAATGACGTTAGCCGGCGGAGCTGCCTGGTGTGCGTAAAAAAAAATGACTTACACCAGGCAGCGCCGGCGTAGGTGAATATGGAGCTTGGGCGTCAAAAAATGGGGCAAGTCAGGCTGAGGCAAAATTTTCGCCTCAACCCGATTTGCGCCATTTTTTTTTACTCCCAACCCCCATTGAAATGACTCCTGTCTTAGCAAAGACAGGAGTCATGCCCCCTTGCCCAATGGCCATGCCCAGGGGACTTATGTCTCCTGGGCATGGTCATTGGGCATAGTGGCATGTAGGGGGGCACAAATCAGGCCCCCCTACGCCTTGGGCGTCCTCCTGGGGTGGGCAAGGGTGGCAGGGGGTGTCCCTTGGGGCATGGGAGGGCACCTCTGGGCTCATTCCGAGCCCACTGGTCCCTTAACGCCTGCCCTGACCAGGCGCTATAAAACGACGCAAAAGCGGCTGGACGTCATTTTTTTTTACCCGCCCACTCCCGGGCGTCATTTTTGCCCAGGAGTGTAAATACGGCACACATGCCTCGGAGTCATTTTTTAGAAGGGAACGCCTACCTTGCATATCATTAACGCAAAGTAGGTGTCCACGCAAAAAAATGACGCAAACTCCATGAACTTTGGCGCTAGACGCGTCTAACGCCAGAGTATAAATATGGAGTTCGTTTTGCGTCAAATTTGCGTTAAAAAAAACGACGCAAATCCGGTGCAAACGGAGTATAAATATGGCCCTTGATGTGGAGGCTGCTTCTGTAACAGCAGTGAGGCTTTCAATCACAGATAACTGGAAGTCAAGGAAAGTCATGAGTCTTCCCGTGGTTGTAAACAACATACGCATTGTATGTTGCCATCTGGATCAGGTGGGTAAACAGTTTCTTGTACAAAGTGCGAGTTTTACGACACGCATTGTATGGTTGAAGAACCTGGTTGTTCTTGTCCACTCCGCCCATGTACTTATTGTAAGCAAGTATACAGATGGGCTTGTGGACTACGGCCATCTGACCCCAAACCATGATGGGGAAGTGCTCTCATCATGAATTGTAGTGAGCACGTATACATTACGCCTATCCAAGAACTTGACTGCGAGCAGTTCGTTGGAATGCAGTGCAATACTCTGGGATTTCTGGAGCTTCTTGCAAACAAGCTCCTGTGGAAATCCTTTGCGGTTACAACGAACTCTACCGCAGGCCACAGTGCCAGCTTTGTAGCGCTCACTGAACAGCTCTACTACTGTATAGAAATTGTACACATAAAGGTTGTAATCTTTGTGAAGAAGTGGCTGGACAAGTTCCCATACAATCTTACCTGTGACCCCTAACCCGGGAGGCAACCTACATGGTTTAGGGTAGGGTCAAGCTGTACACATAGCCAGAAGAGCTCTCAGACAGCATGTACAGCTTTATGCCATAGTGAGCTCTTTTGCTCGCAATGTACTGTCTGAACAGCAGCCGTCCTTCGTACAGGATCAAGGACTCATCTTCTGCTATATTCTTTCCAGGAGTATAATGTCTGGAAACCTGGCTGACAAATGTTCCATGTCAGGCCGAATTTCGAACAACCTGTCATGGTCTGGATGGTCCCGGGGCAATGCTGCAGAATTGCCATTGAAATGCAGCATGCACTGCAATAGCAAAAAAACTATCTCTGCTCATGTATGGTGCAAAGATGGGGCTTACCCAAACCGTGCGAGTCGTCCAGTAGGACTGCAAGGTGGGTTTCTGCACTAACCCCTTTTTGAGTGTAAAGCCCAAAAATATCTTCAACTCCACCAGTAAAGTGGGAGTCCACTGGCGTGCCTTAGAATGGGGCCCTAGAGTGCCTCCATGCTCCCTCAGAAATTGAAAACGTTTAAAGGAATGAGAACCCACGTTGATAAGTTTAGTGTTCACAGTCTTTATTTATAAGTTCATGGATCCATTCTGGTGCAGTAGATAAGAATTGAGCCAAAAAGAAACGATCATTGTTGCAAAAATTTATCCAGAGAGTTCAATGAATGTAAGACAGATTGCAGCAGCCGACACGTGTTTCGCCCCCTACGGTAATTCCACCTGGGGCTTTTTCAAGACTGAAAACAATTCAGAGTGAACAAATTAAGCTCACTTATAGACCTATTAAGGATAGTTTTAGTAATAGATAGGATCTGGACATGCAATATAACATGCAGGGCTGTGACCATTCCATTCTTTTCATCAATGGACTATATAAAAGACAGAAAAAAATTAATATAAAGATAAAAGAGTGACTAAGGATCCCTGTTAACCCGGTATATAATGATAAGATAGTTTTATAGTTTCCGTGAAATAAGAAGATAATAAGATATAGTGAACTAGTTCTAGTCCATGGATGACTGATTGTGACTATTTAGTCCTATCGTGAAAAAGATAATTCGTTAAGATCACCTGTGAGGAAAGTACATACTTTAAACTAAAATATTTTTTAAGAATTGCTGGCACTACAAAACAGCCAAAAGTGAGTTTTTTAGTAGGCCATAACCATGGTTAAGTTTTAGTGAGCATTTTGTAAAAAACACAGAGAAAGTAGCGAAAAAACAAATAGTCATACCAGTATAACATTCATGGTTATTCATCAAATCATTATGGTCATTTTTCTGAATTTTGAGAAAAAATTTGACTAATTAAAGATTTCAAGAAAGATAGTCTCCTGAATTAGAGTCAAGTACAACATAAGTAGAAATACCAACCTAGTATTGCAACACGTAAAATATAAAAATATTGAGAGAGAAAATTAAGAGAAAAAATTAAAGGCTAAATTTAAAGAGGTAATTTAACAGTATGTTAAATAACTATTTTAGACTAAAATTATGCATTTGCCCCGATAATAGAGAATTAGCAGATAGCTCCTTAGTTGTTCATAATTGTGGTGAAATCTAGAATACTGGCAAACCAGATATCAGAAAATAACTATTTCTGGGGTCAGGGTAGTAAAGAAGTACCCGAATACCTTGGAATAATAATGTTCGGGGAGAACGGCAGTTAGTTGCCGAATGCGTGTCTTGATCGGACTCCATCTTGAAAAGGTGTCCACCCGTGTGTGCGCGTTTAAAAGGACTATCCTTGACTTGCTTAGTCCTTTTTCACTTTTTTAGCCATCAGAGTAAGAACTCCAGGAAAAAACTGTTGCCATGTTAAGGTGGGCCGAAGAGCCCAGAGTTTTGGGAAAAGATTACTTTAATTTAATCAGTAATGTCGAAAAAAGTTCGGAAAACGGGAAAAATTAGGCAGAAGTGCTAAGGTGATCAAGCACCCTTAATAGAGAGTCACAACACTCGTGTACGTCAGAGTTAAATTAATCCTGAGTGCTGCTCTAAAGTTGTGGAGTTACGAGCATTGTGCTCGAACAAATCAAAAACTCGGATAATTAAGAAAAAGTGATGTATACTCGAAAACTATGAGTTATAATTCAATTCTACATGTTGCTGCAATGAAAGAGAGAAAAATTAAGGCAAAGAAAAAGACAGAAACAAGTAGTAATGAGAATTAAAGACAAGAAATAAAATTATATTGTGGCTATATTGGAGAAAACCATAGACATGTAAGTGGTATGAAGTATAGACCTTATTCAAAATAAAAAAGGAATTCAAAAGACGTTTTGTACAAAACATTATATACCACTATACATGATCTAAAAGATAAAGATGATTATTAAAGCCAATAATGCCATTCCGAGTCTTTATTTAATCCTCTCCGTACGGTGTCATAACGGATTATGAGGCGACTTTCATTCTGACGTAGTTGAAGTTCCAAATTGCCCCCTCTGCGATGGGGTTTCAACTGTTTGAGACCACAGAATGAAAAGGTGCGGTCATTAGGGTGATGTTCCAGATAATGTTCCACCAGCGGATGTTTAGTATCATTTTTCTGTATATTGCGAAAGTGTTCTTGTATCCTGGTCTTCAGTGCTCGGATCGTGCTCCCAATATATGCTTTTTTACAGGGACAAATGATAATGTAGACAGTATTAGTGCTATGACAATTAATGAAATCTCTAATCTTGAATACATGATCGTTAATCAGAACAGTTTTAGATATTGAAAGACCAAGTCTACAGATGGAGCATTTTGTACAGCAATAAAACCATTAGGTCTTGGTAACACACTCTGTATTGAGGGTAAATCCGAGTAGAAAGAAGAACAGATTTTATCCTTAAGATTTGAAGCCCTTCTGAAACCCATTTGCGGATAAGGCAAGAGATGTTGATTAATAGAGGGATTGTTTTGTAAAGGTATTCGGGTCCGTTTTTACTACCCTGACCCCAGAAATAGTTATTTTCTGATATCTGGTTTGCCAGTATTCTAGATTTCACCACAATTATGAACAACTAAGGAGCTATCTGCTAATTCTCTATTATCGGGGCAAATACATAATTTTAGTCTAAAATAGTTATTTAACATACTGTTAAATTACCTCTTTAAATTTAACCTTTACTTTTTTCTCTTAATTTTCTCTCTCAATAGTTTTATATTACTTGTTGCAATACTATGTTGGTATTTCTACATAGGTTGTATTTGACTCTAATTCAGGAGACTGTCTTTCTTGAAGTCTTTAATTAGTCACATTTTTTCTCAAAATTCAGACCAATGACCATAATGATGTGATGAATAACCATGAATGTTATACTGGTATGACTATTTGTTTTTTCACTACTTTCTCAGTGTTTTTTACAAAATGCTCACTAGGAATTAATCATGGTTATGGCCTACTAAAAAAACTCACTTTTGGCTTTTTTGTAGTGCCAGCAATTCTTAAAAAATATTTTAGTTTAAAGTATGTACTTTCCTCACGGGTGATCTTAACGAATTATCTTTTTCACGATAGGACTAAATAGTCACTATCAGTCATCCATGGACTAGAACTAATTCACTATATCTTATTTTCTTCTTATTTCACGGAAACTATAAAACTATCTTATCGTTATATACCGGGTTAACAGGGATCCTTAGTCACTCTTTTATCTTTATCTTAATTTGTTTCTCTCTTTATATAGTCCATTGATGAAAAGAATGGAATGGTCACAGCCCTGCATGTTATATTGCATGCTCAGATCCTATCTATTACTAAAACTATCCTTAATAGGTCTATAAGTGACCTTAATTTGTTCACTCTAAATTGTTTTCAGCCTTGAAAAAGCCCCAGGTGGAATTACCATAGGGGGCGAAACACGTGTCGGCTGCTGCAATCTGTCTTACATTCATTGAACTCTCTGGATAAATTTTTGCAACAATGATCACTTCTTTTTGGCTCAATTCTTATCTACTGCACCAGAATGGATTCATGAACTTATAAATAAAGACTGTGCACACTAAACTTATCAACGTGGGTTCTCATTCCTTTAAAAGTTTTGGATTCCTTTACGAAAGGGGTTATGGTCCATACCCCTTAAAGTTTGAGTTCCCACATAATACTTTTCTCAATTGGGCAATCAATTAGGAAAGGAATTTTGGACCTTCTATACTGGTTAAGAACTCCCTCAGAAATTGGTCTGCACACAAATTTGTTTGCTGCACAATTTCCTGAAGGAAGTCAACATCCAAAAATAGATTGATGCAGTCGACTGTTAAAAAGTTGGTGTTATCGACCTTACATACAGCATCACCATTAAAAGTAATATGGGGCTGAACTAAATCAGGGGGGCTGCCAAGAGAGGACTCTCTCTGTGCTTGCGGCCGCACGCACCTGCTCTCTAGGTTGGGATAACCAGCTGTTGTCTCTCTGCACAGACTGTGCTTGTGAAGGGACGGCACGTCTGTCCTCATCGTCTCCCTCAGAATCACTGGAAGAGGTGTTGTCGGATGGTATTACGACGAATGAAAAATCACTCCCAGATTCTCTGACGTCACCTGCTGGCACTGGCCACTCAGATGCTTCCAGAGTTCCCTGACCATCCTGAAAACAAGATGGCAGAGCCCAGGGAGCCCAGGGACACTCAGGGAGCTCTGGCCACCACCCCTGGGGAGGTGATGGACAGGGGAGTTGTCACTCCCCTTTCCTTTGTGCAGTTTCGTGTCAGAGAAGGGACTGGGGGATCCCTGAACTGGTGTAGACCGGATTATGCAAGGAGGGCACCATCTGTGCCCTTCAAAGCACTTCCAGAGGCTCTGGGAGGCTACCCCTCCCATGCCTATAACACCTATTTCCAAAGGGAGAGGGTGTAACACCCCTCTCCTAAAGGAAATGTATTGTTCTGCCTTCCCAGGATTGAGCTGCTCAAGCCCCAGAAGGGTATAAGCCTGTCTGTAAGATGGCAGCAGCTGGGGCTGCAGTGAAAACCTCAGAAGGCTGGTATGGCAGTACTGGGGGTTCATGGTGGAGCAGCCAGGTTGCATGGAATTGGCTCCCCAATACCAGATTTGGAATTAGGGGTCAATTCCATGATCTTAGACATATTACATGGCCACATTTGGAGTTATTTAGAGGTATTGACCTATATGTAGTGCACGCGTGTAATGAAGCCCCCGCACTCACAAAGTCCGGGAAAATGGCCCCGAACTATGTGGGGGCACCTTTGCTAGTGCAAGGGTGCCCTCACACTTAGTAACTTTGCACCTAACCTTCAGCAAGTGAAGGTTAGACATATAGGTGACTTATAACTTACTTAAGTGCAGTGAAAATGGCTGTGAAATAGTGTGTGCACTATTTCACGCAGGCTGCAATGGCAGTCCTGTGTAAGGGTTTGTCTGAGCTCCCTATGGGTGGCAAAAGAAATGCTGCAGCCCATAGGGATCTCCTGGAACCTCAATACTGGGTACCTAAGTACCATATACTAGGGAATTATAAGGGGGGTCCAGTATGCCAATTGAAATTGGTAAAAGTGGTCACTGGCCTATAGTGACAAATTTAAAAGCAGAGAGAGCATAAGCACTGAGGTTCTGGTTAGCAGAGCCTCAGTGACACAGTTAGTTACTACACAGGTACACACATTAGGCCACAAACTATGAGCACTGGGGTCCTGACCAGCAGGATCCCAGTGAGACAGGCAAAGCACACTGACATACATGTGAAAAATGGGGGTAACATGCCAAGGAAGATGGTACTTTCCTACACTTGGGGACCAGAATGCCCAGGCGGCCGCCGGAGAAGAGGCTAACGCTCCAGAGGATCCTTCCTAGAGACACCCAGAAGCTTCATACCTCCAGATGACTCCGCTGGCGCTTGCTTCACCTGGTGATCCTGCTGCCCAGCGAGAAAGTGTGCCCCCATTTCTGCACCCGGCGACTGAAGGAGGTAGGGGGAGGCCCCTGTTCCACTCTGTATGTGGTGGAGGCAGCCTCCTGCAGGCTCGTGCCACACCTATACTGCTGGCCTGGCAGCAGAGGGACCCGGAGGAGCATGGGTGCCCATGAACGGAGACAAAAGCTTGGCTCTGAGGATGACTTTTAGTAGACTGCAGCGAGGTATCTGCTCTGCTTCTTATGAAAACTGATCCAGAATCAAATTCTCTACAAATGATTTAGCACCGGGTGCTAATAATGAGTGATACTAAGGGTGATGGAGGCAGCCCCTCCCGTCCACGCTCTGGTCCCCGAGCGAGCGGCTCCATGAATTTGCCAAGAGGCCAGCTAGGCCAGGCCAACCAAGGCTCCACAGCACTCCAACATTGTTATGGTTTAAGGGGATTTTGACTTTGAGGCATCCATCTATTACCTATCTTCTATTACCTATCTTCCTATCCTCTCACTCTACCTCTCACCCTCACCCACCTCTACAACCCCCCCTCCCCTATCTTCTCAACCCTACTCCTATCTTTCTCCCTTATCTCCTAAACCTCCTAACACTCACCCCCCTCCACCCTTAAACCCCCCTCCCCCAGCTCTTCTCACTCTACCTGTCCCCCCCTCCCTCGCGCTTTCCCGCCGCGACCTCCTGCACGCCCCCGCCCCCCAGCTCCCATTCGCCCCCACCTGACCCCTCCCCCCCCTCCTACCTCATATGGCGGCTGCTGCGCGACCGCGCCACTCCGGCGCACCAGAGGCAAGCCCGTCTGCGCCCGTCCGCGCCTGGCCCGCGCCCAGCGCCACGACCCCTGGTCCCCAGCTCTCCCAAGCCCCGCTGACCCGCTACGACCCCACCACCCTCCACGCCCTCAACCCAGGACGCTCCAACACCTGCTTCCAAGCTCACCCCAAACGCACCCATGGACCCTTCGCCTGCAACTCCTGCAAACGCACCTTCCACCACGCAACGACCACAAGCCCACGCGCCATCAACCAACTCAAGTGCATCCTAGTCAACGCTCGCTCCGTCCACAAACACGCCATTGAACTCTGGGACCTCCTGGACTCCATAGCACCGGACGTCGCCTTCATCACGGAGACCTGGATGAACTCCTCCTCGGCCCCTGACATCGCCACTGCCATCCCCGAAGGCTACAAGATCTTCAGAAAAGACCGCACCAACCAGATAGGAGGAGGTATCGCCATCGTCTTCAAAGACTCCATCAGCGTCACCACCTCCACCGAAGACACCCCTCTCGCCGCTGAACACCTGCATTTTCAGATTCGCACCGATCCGAGGACCACCCTCAGAGGATCCCTCGTCTACCGTCCTCCCGGGCCATGCGCCCCTTTCAGCGACGCCATCGCCGACTTCATCTCCCCGCACGCCCTCGCCTCGCCGGACTACATCCTCCTAGGTGACCTCAACTTCCATCTGGAACAAAACAACGACCCCAACACCACCACCCTGCTCGACAACCTCGCCAACCTCGGCCTCAAACAACTGGTGAACACCGCCACCCACATCGCCGGACACACGCTTGACCCCATCTTCTCCGCCAGCAAACACGTCTTCTTCAGCCACGCCTCCGCCCTACACTGGACCGACCACAGCTGCGTCCACTTCACATTCCGACACGAGACCTGCCACCTCCGCACCCAACCCATCCCTCGTCGACAGTGGAACAAGATCCCTGAAGAGCAACTCTTCTCCGCACTCGCCGCCAACCAACCCACCCTCACCACCGACCCCAACGACGCAGCCCTCAACCTCACAAACTGGATCTCCAACTGCGCAGACATCCTTGCTCCCCTCAAACGCACGCATCGACACACCAACACCAAAAAACCTCTCTGGTTCTCTGACACCCTCAAAGAATCAAAGAAAACTTGTCGTGCCCTTGAGAAAGCCTGGCGCAAGGACCGCACCGCTGACAACATGACTGCCCTCAAGAACGCTACCCGCGAACACCACCACCTGATCCGTGCTGCCAAAAGGAACTTTTTCACCGACAGACTGGACAAAAACAGACACAACAGCAGAGAACTCTTCAGCATCGTCAAGGAGTTCTCCAACCCCAGCTCCAACGCCGTCACGCCCTCACAGGATCTGTGCGAATCCCTCGCCACTTTCTTCCATCACAAGATTAGCGACCTCCACGACAGCTTCGGACACCAGACCCAACCATACACCACCGAACCGGCATCCACGGCCATCACCCTCAACAACTGGTCCCACATCAACACGGAAGAAACCAAATCCATCATGAACTCTATCCACTCCGGCGCCCATTCGGACCCCTGCCCGCACTTCATCTTTAACAAAGCCGACGACATCATCGCCCGCACCTCCAGACCGTCATCAACTCTTCTTTTTCTTCTGCTACCTACCTTCTGCTACCTACACGCCGAAGTCAACGCCCTACTAAAGAAACCTACGGCTGACCCGAGTGACCTAAAAAACTTCCGCCCCATCTCTCTTCTGCCTTTCCCAGCCAAAGTAATAGAGAAGACCGTCAACAAACAGCTGACCACCTTCCTGGAAGACAACAACCTGCTCGACCCCTCACAAACCGGATTCCGAACCAACCACAGCACTGAAACCGCCCTCATCTCAGTCACTGACGACATCAGAACCCTGATGGACAACGGTGAAACAGTCGCCCTCATTCTGCTCGACCTCTCGGCTGCCTTTGACACCGTCTGTCACCGCACCCTAATCACCCGCCTCCGCTCCACCAGGATCCAAGGCCAGGCCCTGGACTGGATCGCCTCCTTCCTCTCAAACCGTTCCCAAAGAGTTTACCTCCCTCCGTTTCGCTCAGAACCCACCGAGATCATCTGCGGCGTACCCCAAGGCTCATCACTCAGCCCGACACTCTTCAATGTCTACATGAGCCCCCTCGCCAACATCGTACGCAAGCACGACATCATCATCACCTCCTACGCCGACGACACCCAACTTATACTCTCCCTCACCAAGGACCCCGCCAGCGCCAAGACCAACCTACAAGAGGGTATGAAGGACGTCGCAGATTGGATGAGGCTCAGCCGCCTAAAGCTGAACTCTGAAAAAACTGAAGTCCTCATCCTCGGCAACACCCCGTCCGCCTGGGATGACTCCTGGTGGCCCACGACCCTCGGCACCGCACCGACCCCCACAGACCACGCCCGCAACCTCGGCTTCATCTTGGAACCTCTTCTCACCATGACCAAGCAAGTCAACGCCGTGTCCTCCGCCTGCTTCCTCACCCTCCGCATGCTCCGCAAGATCTTCCGCTGGATCCCCGCCGACACCAGAAAAACCGTGACCCACGCCCTCGTCACGAGCCGCCTGGACTACGGCAACACCCTCTACGCCGGGACCACAGCCAAACTCCAAAATCGCCTGCAACGCATTCAAAACGCCTCGGCCCGCCTCATCCTCGACATACCCTGCAGCAGCCACATCTCCGCACACCTGAGACACCTGCATTGGCTCCCTGTCAGCAAAAGGATCACCTTCCGACTTCTCACCCACGCACACAAAGCCCTCTACGACAAGGGACCGGAATACCTCAACAGACGCCTCAGCTTCTACGTCCCCACCCGCCTCCTCTGCTCCTCTGGCCTCGCACTCGCTGCTGTCCCTCGCATCCGCCGCTCCACGGCGGGTGGGAGATCTTTCTCCTTCCTGGCGGCCAAGACCTGGAACTCCCTCCCCACCAGCCTCAGAACCACCCAGGACCACTCCGCTTTCCGGAGACTCCTAAAGACCTGGCTGTTCGAACAGCGATAACCCCCCCCTTTTTCCCCTAGCGCCTTGAGACCCGCACGGGTGAGTAGCGCGCTTTATAAATGTTAATGATTTGATTTGATTTGATTCCATCATAATCCTACAGATGGTCGCTTGGCCCCATTGGCTCCTCAGCCAAGCATATAAACGCAAATGTGTAACCCTGCAGTTCCTCTTGTACTGAGCAGGATTGCTACTGCAACAGCACATCATCAGAAAGGCAAAACTAACCTGTCTCACAACAGCCTAAACCCAGCTAACATTCCCTATTAGTGGGTGAACAACTTAACGCTTGGTGAATTCTGCTTCACAATGGTAAGACAAGTCGACATCGAAGGATCAAAAAAGCGATGTCCCTATCAATGCTTGGTCATCACAAACCAGTTATCCCTATGCTAACGTTTATGACACTATGGGGGTTATTACAACTTTGGAGGAGGTGTTAATCCGTCCCAAAAGTGACGGTAAAGTGACGGATATACCACCAGCCGTATTACGAGTCCATTATGTCCTATGGAACTCGTAATACGGCTGGTGGTATATCCGTCACATTTGGGACGGATTAACACCTCCTCCAAAGTTGTAATAACCCCCTATATCAGGTTTTCTTAATTCACCTCGACTGTTCTTTAAATAAGGTTTCTTTAATGTTAGCCAACCACATCTCTTAGTTCGATCAATGAGTAAATCCAGGATTTTGTTATATCTTGTAATTCTTCTGTCTTTTATTTTAGAGCATGCACCTGATGCAATTGCTTCACATACATCTTTACAATATCTACCAGCAGCAAATTATTGGTCTCTTTTTCTAGATATTGTTTCTCTAATTTTCATGACATTTGCTCTAAGCATATACATGGCTATGTATTAATTTTCTTTTAGTTACATGCATTTCCTAATCTCAAAGATTGAGGTTCGATTATTTTCTAAATATTTTATACCTTCACCATTGTATGGTGAGATTTTTCCATTTTTCAAAATTTGCTTTTCTCCAATCTTAAGATGCTAATAGCTACAAAGTGTAGCCTAGAAATCTGCTGTCTGATAGTTTGAGATTGTGAGCTTTGATAATGTGATCAAATATATTGTTTATATATTTCCTGCTTACATGTAAAAGTGAGCATTGTACTAGTCTGGAATTTCTCTGAGATGCAATAGATTGTTCTCTTTGTTAATGCGTGCAGTTGTACACAACTTTGGTGTACCTAAGCCACCATTTGGCCTGTTTGAGTACAACCGACCATTGCATGGGTAGGTGGAGGTAATTCTTGAGATATTTCTTAATTGTCTGGTCAGGTTCAAAGAGAGGCTTTGCTTCTGTGTCTGCCATTTTCAGTTTGAATGAGAGTTTAGGACCCAGGTATTGACGCAGTATTTCAACCCTCCGTGGTAGAAAGTTGAGTTCTTAGCCTGTTCTGTTAGTACTTTGTTTATTCTGCTGCTTTTAGTATGACTTGTGTGAGGATCAAAGTTCAATCGTAGGTACCACTCACTGTCACCTGGATTTATGTTATTGATATTTTGTTTTTCAAATTGACATGTTTTGCAATTATTCACCATAATGTTGTCTTTGTGATGCTTATGAAAAACCCGCAAATCTATTCAACCTTTAGTTTTAGAGTTGTTGTTTCGCTGAATTTTTCAATCATCTTTAAGTCAGTATTCATGCCAATCCCTGTGTTACTGAGTGCTGTTACTTCGTCAGGAAAGGCTGGAACAATGATTTGTTCAATAAATCCATCAGCTGTCATTTTTCTGAAGATCACATATTTGACGGCCTATGGCAATATTGAACAACAGTGGGCACAGTGAGTCACCTTGTTTGACCCTTAGACTTCATTATTATTTATGGTGTAGATACATTGTTTATGCCTTGAAGTACATAGATGCATCTTTGTATATGTCTTTAATTAGATCTCGTAGAGATGATGGAACTGTCTGCCTTTTGAGTGTCCATCTGATTTGATGATGACGGACGGGGTCAAATGCTTTTAAAACATCTGTGAACACCACTTCAAGTGAATGTTTATACTTATGTGCCCCTTTTGCAATGTTCTATAGGAGTGTCCGTTTTTTGAGAGATCCCCTCAATTTCATAAAAACTAAGGGGGTTATTACAACTTTGGAGGAGGTGTTAATCCGTCCCAAATGTGACAGATATACCACCAGCCGTATTACAAGTTCCATAGGATATAATGGACTCGTAATACGGCTGGTGGTATATCCGTCACTTTACCGTCACTTTTGGGACGGATTAACACCTCCTCCAAAGTTTTACTTGTTTTTTTTTTTTTTTGCTCTTGTTTCTTCTTTTTTTTTTTTTTTACATCTTTTTATTTATATTTATTTAACATTACACACAAAAATGAAAAAGTTAGAGGAGAGAAGAAAAAAAATAAAGGTTATCTTGTAAAAACGTTTAAAGTAAATCAATTATATTTTGCACCAGAGCCAGAAACTCGCAGTTGTAAGCTGCTAGCTTGGAGACAGTTAGGATGGAAGAGCAAGATAGGAGCTGAGTGAGAGATATTAATTCAAATAAGGAGGGAATTAATAGAGGGGGGGCGAGTATGGGGAGGCGATTAGATCGATTCAGATGGTTTCGGCGATATTCTGTTGGCTGCTGTTGGTTGGTGAGTGTGTGGGATATGTTTCATGGTTTGTGTTGGTTATATGCTGCTGTCTGTTTTTATACTTATTTACTTATTCATTAAGTTTATTCTCAGGGGGGGAGCTTGTCGTCTTTGCTTTCCAGAGTTGTTACAAAGGAGTTCCAGGTTTCTGCGCCCTTAACTTTGATCCCTCTGTCCAGCATCGATTGCAGTGTATATGCTTCTGCTTTTGCCCAATGCAAGAGCTCCGCGCACCATTGTTGTATCCCCGGTACCTTGGGCGCCTTCCAATGCGTAGCTATTTGTCGCCTGTACAAGACTAGTGCTAGATCTATGCATTTATGTGTTTGCTTTCTGCTTTTGGGTCTGTCTCTTATTCCCAGCAGGCAGAGTTCCGGGTTGAGTGATAATGGGATGTCTAACCATTCGGTTATTTGGGATATTATGTCGCTCCATGCGTTTAAGACAGGAGGACATTCCCATGTCATGTGAAAGAAGGAGGCGTCAGCGGTTCCGCATCTGGTGCATTTCTGAGATGTTTGGGGGAACATGCGTGTCAGTCGTTGTGGTGATAGATATGTCTGATGTAAGTAGTTAAACTGTGTGTATCGGAGCCTGGGGTTGCGTGACACGGTCTGTGTCAATGTTAGAGTCTGATTCCACGCCTGTTGTGAGAGAGTGGTGCCCAATGTTTGGTCCCATCTGTTTTTAGCTTGTTCTTGGTATTGAGTGAGCTGTGTGGTCAAAGTTCTATACAAACTCGAGATATTCATTGGATCTTGTGTGCCCTTTAGTAGTTCGTGTAAGATTGGGGCCACTGTAGGCTCGTTATTACCACAGTCCCATGTGACGCGCATTAATTGTCGTAGCGCGCCAAACGTGATAAAATCTCCTCGTCCCAAGTTGTGGGCGTTCGCCAATGCTTCGTAAGTTATTATGTGTCCCCCGCTAAACATATCACCCACCTTTTGTATGCCTTTTTCCAGCCAATCTGTTAGGTCTAGTTTTGTGGCTATCTCTTCAACTTTAGGTATATCTAGTAGTGGTATATTGGGGGAGTATTGTGGTTTCTTGTCGCTACCCATCACATAACGGTGCCATATCCGCCGTGCGTTATGGCATAGTGTGTTTTGCGTGCATCGTGATGCATCTCTATCCATTAGATGACGTATTATATTAGTGCGTCCCAGTTCTTAGTGTATGGTTTGTGCTTCTATGTTGGCAGGGTCGCGTAGCCATTTAAGCACCCATTGTAGTTGGGCAGACGCGTAGTACAGTTCTAGACGCGGTGCCCCCATCCCTCCCTGTCCAAGTGGGTGGCATATTTTGGTTAGAGCCACTCTGCGGCGGCACTTGCCCCAGATTAAGTCCGTCAGTATGCTGTTCAGGGTTTTAAAGATAGAGGCTGGTAATGTTAATGGTAGTGCGGGGAAGAAGTACAGCAGGCGCGGCAGAACAATCATCTTTGCTATAGCCACTCTCCCCATTGGAGAGAGAGGGAGCGAGCACCAGAAGGGTAGGGAACCACGAAGGGCTCGGATCGCTCGTCCTAAGTTGCCCTCTTTGAGGTTTTGGGGGGCATGGTAGATGTTAATCCCCAGATACTTAAATGTGGTATAACACCATTTTAACTCACTCGAAGAGTGGTCTATACGGTAGGGTTCTGGGATCGCGCGCATTGGAAATACGCAGGATTTCGTCCAGTTCACCTTCAAACCAGATATGGTGCCAAATTGATCCAGCAATTCAAGTATACCAGGAAGGGAGGTTGCATAGTCGCGCAGGAATATTAATGCATCGTCCGCATATAGAGAGACTATGGGGGTCATTCCAACCCTGGCGGTCGGTGTTAAAGCGGCGGCCAAACCGCCAACAGGCTGGCGGTAAAAAAAATGCAATTCCGACCCTGGCGGAAACCGCCAACAGAGACCGCCACTTTAACACACCGACCGCCACGGCGGGACAAACAAACAGCGCGGCGGTCACCGCCAACAGACAGGCGGGAGACAATGTACCGCCCACCCTATCACAACCCACCAATCTGCCACCTTTTCCGGGGCGGTAGCCCCGCCGATAAAAACACGGCGGAAACAGACATTTCAAACGGAAAACGCTCACCTCCATACACCCCACGAGGAATCTAAACAGCATGGAACCCGAACTACACATCCTACCAGCTATTGTATTCCTGCTCCTCTACCAGGAGCACGAACGCCGGCGCAGAAGACTATGGTGAGTACTGCACCTACGACACAGGGGAGGGAGGAGGAGAAAATATTACGGGCACACATACGCTACACACCCACCACCACCCTCACCCACTACAACACACACATCAATGCATAGCAATACATCACTGTTACAACCCCCAAACCCCCCGGAAGAATGCAAAGACAAAATGAAATGATCATAAACAGTCGAATATATTGTATTATCGGCATATAAAAACATCAGACATTGAAAACTAATATATACATAAATATTAAAAGTCCGATAATTTTAGCAGTCATTGTCCGTGGACCACTGGGCCCAAATCACATGGGCAAGGCCCACACAGGATACCTGACACCAACGGAGAGAACACTGCAGGGGCATCAGATAGAAAAACTACAGGCACCTCAGGGGGAAGGGAAGGGGGGGCACCTCAGCCACATGAGTACACGACGCCAGATCCACGAGGGGCCTCCATGGCCACTGTGCCATCCTGGGGAGTGCAAAGCCACAGTCTCTCAAGTCCATACAGTGGGTGGTTTGCCCACTGTACCATCCTGGGGAGTGCAAAGCCACAGTCTCTCAAGTCCATACAGTGGGTGGTTTGCCCACTGTACCATCCTGGGGAGTGCAAAGCCACAGTTTCTCAAGTCCATACAGTGGGTGGTTTGCCCACTGTACCATCCTGGGGAGTGCAAAGCCACAGTCTCTCAAGTCCATACAGTGGGTGGCTTGCCCACTGTACCATCCTGGGGAGTGCAAAGCCACAGTCTCTCAAGTCCATACAGTGGGTGGTTTGCCCACTGTTACATCCTGGGGAGTGCAAAGCCACAGTCTCTCAAGTGGATGACAGTGTCCACTGGTTCTGGAGGGGGACTGGTGCCCAGAGTGCTTCGTGCAGCCCTGGCCGACACAGATGCGGCACTGCCCCTTCCGCCAATGGGCCAGCGGTGCTTGAGATGAAGGGCCCAGTTCAGCGGTGCTTGAGACGGCGGTGCCCAGCGGAGCGGTGCTTGAGATGAAGGGCCCAGTGCAGCGGTGCTTGAGACGGCAGTGCTCAGCGGAGCGGTGCTTGAGATGAAGGGCCCAGAGCAGCGGTGCTTGAGATGAAGGGCCCAGTTCAGCGGTGCTTGAGATGAAGGGCCGTGTTCAGCGGTGCTTGAGATGAAGGGCCCAGTGCAGCGGTGCTTGAGACGGCGGTGCCCAGCGGAGCGGTGCTTGAGACGGCGGTGCCCAGCGGAGCGGTGCTTGAGATGGCGGTGCCCTGTTCAGCGGTGCTTGAGATGAAGGGCCCAGTTCAGCGGTGCTTGAGACGGCGGTGCCCAGCGGAGCGGTGCTTGAGATGAAGGGCCCAGTGCAGCGGTGCTTGAGATGAAGGGCCCAGTTCAGCGGTGCTTGAGATGAAGGGCCCTGTTCAGCGGTGCTTGAGATGAAGGGCCCAGTGCAGCGGTGCTTGAGATGGCGGTGCCCAGTGCAGCGGTGCTTGAAACGGCGGTGCCCAGCGGAGCGGTGCTTGAGACGGCGGTGCCCTGTTCAGCGGTGCTTGAGATGAAGGGCCCAGTTCAGAGGTGCTTGAGACGGCGGTGCCCAGCGGAGCGGTGCTTGAGATGAAGGGCCCAGTGCAGCGGTGCTTGAGATGAAGGGCCCAGTTCAGCAGTGCTTGAGATGAAGGGCCCAGTTCAGCGGTGCTTAAGATGAAGGGCCCTGTTCAGCGGTGCTTGAGATGAAGGGCCCAGTGCAGCGGTGCTTGAGACGGCGGTGCCCAGAGGAGTGGTGCTTGAGATGAAGGGCCCAGTTCAGCGGTGCTTGAGATGAAGGGCCCAGTTCAGCGGTGCTTGAGATGAAGGGCCCAGTGCAGCAGTGCTTGAGATGAAGGGCCCAGTTCAGCGGTGCTTGAGATGAAGGGCCAAGTTCAGCGGTGCATGCCTTGGCGGTCCTTGCCCTGTTCAGCGGTCCTTGCCCTGTTCAGCGGTGCTTGCCCTGTTCAGCGGTGCTTGCCTTGGGGGTCCTAGCCCTGTTCAGCGGTGCATGCCTTGGCGCTCCTTGCCCTGTTCAGCGGTCCTTGCCCTGTTCAGCGGTGCTTGCCCTGTTCAGCAGTGCTTGCCCTGTTCAGCGGTGCTTGCCTTGGCAGTCCTAGCCCTGTTCAGCAGTGCATGCCTTGGCGGTCCTTGCCCTGTTCAGCGGTGCTTGCCCTGTTCAGCGGTGCTTGCCTTGGCAGTCCTTGCCATGTTCAGCGGTGCTTGAGTTGGCGCTCCTTCATTGCCCAGCTGGGCTGTGGCTGGCGGGGCCCTCCTGGGCAGCTGGGCTGTGGCTGGCGGAGCCCTCCTGGGCAGCTGGGCTGTGGCTGGCGGGGCCCTCCTGGGCAGCTGGGCTGTGGCTGGCGGGGCCCTCCTGGGCTGCCGTACCGGCCCTCTGGGTGTCCTCCTGCACACCTGGGATGGGGCTGGTGGGGCCCTCCTGGGCAGCTGGCCTGCTGCCGGACTTGTCGGGCGTGCTGCCCTTCCCACCCTTCCCTGGTCGTCTGTGGCCCTTTCCCACCTTTGGCGGTGTGCCAGGTGGCACCCCACTTCCAGCCGGAGCCAGGGTAGGGATTTTGGTCCCTGGTGTCCTTGGCCTCTCGCGCCGGGCACTGGTGATCTTTGGGTGTTTTTCCGGGGGTGGGCGGGCCGTGCCTTGGCTCCTAGCAGAACTAGTTGCCCTTGAGGGTGGGGGACTCCACAGTCCTTGGACAACAGTCTTGATAGGTCCTGGTTTGGTGGTGGCTGAGGTGCTGATTGCAGTCTTATGAGATGGACGGGGTGGGGGAGTTGTTGGACAGAGGTCAAGTTTGGAAAGGAAAATCAATTTGGAAAGAGAGGGACAGGTAGGTGTAGTGGGTATGGGAGTGGAGGAAGAGGATGTGGTTGTAGGAGAGTGAAGTCTGGTGTCTTTGGGTGCAGGAGCTTTGGCTGGAGGCTGTCGTGAGGTGGATGGCTGTTGGGTGGGTGGCTGCCTGCGTTTGTGTGGTCTGGAAGAGGGGGTGACAGACACACTGGGAGAGGACACAGGGGACGTGTAAATGGTAGTGGGGGTGGTGACTGCACGTGTGCGGAGTGTTCTGGTGGGTGTGCTGGTGATGGACGTAGTGGCTGAAGATGTTGTGCATGCAAGTGTGAGTGGAGACGTGACAGGGAGGGAGGAGGGAGACGAGGAGGAGGGGGACACAGTGGAGGCAGTGGCTGTTGGTGTGTCTGCATGTGGATGTTGCTTGTGTGAATGCTTGTGTGATGTGTGGTGCTTATGTCTGGATGAGCTTCCCTTGGGTGTTGAGGTGTGTGCAGGCTGGTCTGTAGGTGTGTCTGGGATAGGCAGAGGTACAGGGGATTGGGTCTGGGTGGAGGAAGTTGGAGGGGGGAGGCTAGAGACAGGGACAATTGCTGCCGTCAGTGCTGAGGCCAGAGCGTTGAACGATCGCTGATGGGCAGCCTGACCCGAATGAATGCCCTCCAGGTATGCATTACTTCGGTGCACCTCCCTTTCTACACCCTGGATGGCATTCAAAAGGGTAGACTGCCCAACAATGATGGTCCTCAGGAGGTCAATGACCTCCTCACTGAGGGCAGCAGGGGTGACAGGGGCAGGGCCTGAGGTGCCTGGGGCGAAGGAGATGCCCACCTTCCTGGGTGAGCGGGCACGGGGCAAACGCTGAGGGGCTGCTGGGAGGGCGGTGCTGGTGCGCTGGGTGGCGGCTGTACCTGTTGTTGCGGGGGGCACGGATGTTGCCACCACCACAAGGGAGCTCCCTTCAGAGGACGAGTCGCTGCCACTGATATCAGCACGAGTCCCCACTGTGGAGCTCCCCTCGCCCTCCGTCCTACTGGTGTACTCAGAGTCCGTTGCATGGCCCTCCAGGGCAGTGTGGGATGCAGCTCCCTCGTGCTCCGATGCCACTTCTCCTCCGCCTGGTGATGCTAATGCACACATGAACAGGAAGACCACAAAAAAGGGGGGGGGGGAGAAAGAAAGACATGTTGAGTGCATGGATTACCGCTACCGTTGGCGGAGAGGACAGACACAGAAGCCCCCTGCACTACGCTGTGCACTTGGGGTCCACTACTCAATCAGTGGGACATGGCCTACAAGCCTATGGATGACAACTGCACACATAGATGACACAGGGCCATGAATAGCTGTACTTGGCACCCTACAGAGGTGGGGGGGCGGGGGCACAGGGCCATGCCTTACGGAGGGGCCTAGCCTACAGAAGTCGCCCTGGCCTAGAGATACCCACAGCCCACCTCCCCCACCCAGACACCTCCACTGTACTCACCCCCTTGTGTCTGCTGTGATGTCCTCACGCGCCCTTCCAAATCGGGGTAGGCCACCGCCAGGATCCGGGACATCAGGGGGGTCAATTGACGACTGGCACCCCTCCTACGTTGGGAGGCCATCCCCAGCAGAGCCTCCGCCGTCTTCCTGCTCCCGCGCAGGATATCCTCCCACCTCTTCCGGCAGTGGGTGCCCCGTCTGTTGTGGACCCCCAGGGTCCGGACGTCCTTGGCGATGGCACGCCAAATAGCGATTTTCTGGTGGCCGCTGACCTATGTGACATGTACAGGGGGAGAAAAAAAATCATCACCTTCTGCATGCTTGATGTGAGTGGCCCCCCATCCCCACCCTTGCCATGTGGCCAATGCTCTCATCTGTCGTCTGATGCATGCCTCAATCGCTCCCCTCCCCACCATCTTTCATCCACCCGACTCAACCCAGGCATTGGCCACAAAGCATGGTCCCAGTGTACTTACCTGTTGGTCTGCAGGACCGTAGAGTAGCGTATACTGGGGGAGGACCCCATCCACGAGTTTCTCCAATTCTTCAGAAGTGAAGGCAGGGGCCCTTTCCCCAGTCGCAGCAGCCATTGTCTCTTCCAGACCGAGGTCACAGCAGCACCTGCAGTGTAGGTCCTCTCCTGTTGAAGATCAGGTATCGAGTGATTAAGTAGATAGAAAATGGCGGTCACGCCCGCGGCGGTGCGTACCGCTGCGGTGCTTACCGCGACCGCCGGCGCACATCGTCATTGGCTCGTGAAACCCATAGGGTTCTATATTAACCAATGCGGCTTTGCGCCGCGGTCTTCGACCGCCTACCGCCACGGTGTTCCACGCCAGCGCATTTACCTCACATCCCATTGTCGCACTTTACAGGTCAGGCAGCCGCCATTTCAGGGGCCCACATGGCTTACTTTTTACTGCGTCACACATACCTAGGCCTTGCATCAACACTCATACAAACCATTCAATGGATTGAGAATCGTGTTATGTGCAAGCTGTGGTTACGTACCTGTGGGTTGATTGACTCTGTGCTTGCTGTTGTCCTTCATTGGCACCGTCCGTTGGGACATGTGAGGAGATGGAGGCATCCTCCGGTGTACAGACCGCTGGTGGACCTGTCGACAATGGAGGAAAGACATGTCATACTGACATACAGGCTTGACCGAGCCACTATACAGGTACTGTGTGCCCAGCTGGAGCCAGACCTGATGTCACCCATCCGCCAACCCACAGGGATCCCCCCTGTAGTGCAGGTGCTGTCAGTACTCCATTTCTTAGCAAGTGGGTCATTTCAAACAACAGTGGCCATATCATCAGGGATGTCTCAACCTATGTTTTCCAAGGTGTTGTCCAGAGTGTTGTCTGCCCGGCTGAAACACATGAGGAGCTACATCATTTTCCCTGAGGTGGGGGATTTGCCTACAGTGAAGGGTGATTTCTATGCCCTTGGACATATCCCCAACATCATAGGTGCCATTGATGGGACACATGTTGCTTTGGTACCCCCCAGCAGGAGTGAATAGGTGTACAGGAACAGGAAAAGTTATCATTCGATGAATGTACAGATGGTCTGTTTGGCAGACCAGTACATCTCCCATGTTAATGCCAAGTTCCCTGGGTCAGTGCATGACGCGTACATCCTGCGGAATAGCAGCATCCCGTATGTGATGGGTCAACTACAGAGGCACCGGGTGTGGCTATTAGGGGACTCTGGTTACCCCAACCTGTCCTGGCTACTGACCCCAGTGAGGAATCCCAGGACCAGGGCAGAGGAACGCTACAATGAGGCCCATGGGCGGACTAGGAGGGTGATCGAACGCACCTTTGGCCTCCTGAAGGCCAGGTTCAGGTGCCTCCATATGACAGGTGGATCCCTAATGTACTCACCAAAGAAGGTGTGCCAGATCATCGTGGCCTGCTGTATGCTTCACAACCTGGCTTTGCGACGCCAGGTGCCTTTTCTGCAGGAGGATGGTCCAGATGGTGGTGTTGTAGCAGCTGTGGAGCCTGTGGAGAGTGAAGAAGGGGAAGCCGGAGAGGACGACATAGACAACAGGAACACAGGAAAAGAGCAATATTTTCAGTGACACACAGGTAAGAGTACACACCGGCATATTACATTTACTTAAAGACTCCTCACTCTCTACTGTCTGACTTTTTCCCCCAGTGTATGGTAACTGTGTTGTGACTTTCCCTTCCGTTTTCAGAGCTGTGGGCCCCACTGCGTGACATCTGCTTTGTTTCCCCATGGACTACAGCTGTGTGACAGCGGTTTGTTGGCATCACAATGTGAATAACAATTTGCCACTGTCATGTCTAATACATTTGTTAAAATCACAGACAGACTCCAGATTGTTTATGTGCAATAAGTGTGTTTATTCAAGTGCTCTAATTTGGATGGGTGCTTGCAAATCGGTGAGGGGTGATGGTGGAGAATTGTCCATGGCAGAGTCCAGACTATCAGGTTCACAGGTGCATTGTCCAAATGCCTGTGGGAAGTGGAGCAGGGGCAGTTTAAGGTTGGACAGGGTGACAATGTGGGACAGTGGGATGACAATCAGGACGGTATCCTTTGCTGGCGGGGTCTTGACATGTTACTCTGTCTTCTTCCTGGATCTCAGGGCCCGCTTGCGGGGTGGTTCTCCTTCTGCAGGGGGTGGGGTTCTGGTGGCCTGTTGGTCTTGTGTCGGGGCCTCCTGTCCACTAGCGCCGGCGGAGGTGGTAGCTAGTTCTTGGTCCATGCTAGTGTCAGGGGCCCTTTGAGGTGCCACAGTGGTCCGCAATGTGGTGATTAACTCATTCAGGGCCACTACGATGGTACCCATGGCGGAACTGATGTTTCTTAGTTCCTCCCTGAACCCCATATACTGTTGCT
The DNA here is from genome assembly GCF_031143425.1 of Pleurodeles waltl. NCBI lineage: Eukaryota > Metazoa > Chordata > Amphibia > Caudata > Salamandridae > Pleurodeles > Pleurodeles waltl. The sequence goes on from NC_090440.1 coordinate 19,848,695, forward strand.
CCTGCAGAAGCTGGATTTCCTGAAACCTGGCCAGGACCGTCGCCATCGTCTCCTGGGAGCGGTGGTATGCTCCCATGATGGAGGAGAGGGCCTCGTGGAGAGTGGGTTCCCTGGGCCTGTCCCCCCCTGTCGCACAGCAGCCCTCCCAGTTCCCCTGTTTCCCTGGGCCTCCGTCCCCTGGACAGTGTGCCCACTACCATTGCCCCCAGGTCCCTGTTGTTGTTGGGGTGGTGGGTTATCCTGGGTTCCCTGTAGTGGTGGACACACCGCTGATTGACGTGTCCTGGGGACAGAGGTATGGGCCCGCTGGGTGGGTGCTGTGCTGGTGTTCCCAGAGGGGGGAAGGTCTACTGTGGCCTGTGCCTGTCTGAGGGGAACCGACTGTCCCGAGGTCCCCGATGGACCGGGCTGGTCATCTAGATCCAGGGAGACAGAGCTGCTGTCATCACTGTGGGCCTCTTCCGGGGGTGGAGTGGACATTTGTGGACCCTCCTGCGCGGTGACCTGGCGTTCGGGTCCTGCAGGGGTATAAAAGTATGGTTATTGCTTCTGTGTGTGCCAATGGCGTGGAATGGGTGGGTGCCCGTGTACCGCAGTGCTGGCATTCCTTTGTGGGGGCTGTTGTGACTGTGTTTTGGTGGGGGGGGTGATGGGTATGTGCATTGGGCATGCTTTGGTGATGGGTGTCCATGCTTTGGGGCCGCATGCAGGGCTAAGTTTTGTGATGGGTGGGTTGTGATGGTGAGACATTTGCAAGGGGTAGTTGTGATGGGGGTGAGGGTGAGGGTGGGGGTATGAGTTGGCATGCAGGTTGGGTGGGGGGGATGAAGTAGTGAAGATGAGACTTACCAGAGTCCATTCCTCCAGCTACTCCTGCGAGGCCCTCAGGATGCAGGATTTTCAAGACTTGCTCCTCCTATGTTGTAAAATCTGGGGGAGGAGGTGGGGGTCCGCCGCCAGTCCGCTGTACTGCGATGTTGTGCCCTGATACCATGGAACGCACCTTCCCCCGTAGGTCGTTCCACCGCTTCCTGATGTCGTCCCTATTTCTTGGGTGCTGTCCCACAGCATTGACCCTGTCAACTATTCTGCTCCATAGCTCCATCTTCCTGGCAATGGTGGTGTGCTACACCTGTGTCCCGAACAGCTGGGGCTCTACTCGTACGATTTCCTCCACCATGACCCTGAGTTCAGCATCTGAGAACCTGGGGTGTCTTTGAGGTGCCATGGGGTGGTGTGGAGGATGTGTGGGGTGGAGTGTGTAGTGATAGGTGGGGTGCTATTTAGTGGTGTGTTGTGTGAGGTGCGTGGAAGTTCTGTGGGTATTGGTATTGTGTGCCTGTGGATGCTTGGTAGTTGGCTGTGGTGTCTCTCTCTCGCCTTCTCTCTGAATTTCTGGTCGTAGGGGTTTGCAGGTGATGTGGGTGTGTGTTTTATATTGTATTGGGTGTGTGGGAGTGGTGTGTGTATGTGTATCAGGTGTGTGTATTTCGAATTGTCCAATGTTGTAGTGTTTTGTACGAGTATGTGTATTTCGACCGCAGCGGTGTGTACCGCCAATAGAATACCGCGGTTGAAAGACCGCTGCGTGGATTCGTGGGTCGTAATGGCATGGGTGTATTTCTGTTGGCGTGACGGTGGAGGTTTGGTCATCGCCAGTTTATCGCTGACCTTTGGTGTGGCGGACTTTTGTGGATGTCGGTATTTTGGCGGTTTGCCTGTTGTGGGTCAGAATGACCGTGGCGGTTTACTGCGGCGGTGTTATGGCGGTCTTCTGTCTGGCGGTAAGCGCCTTTTACAGCCGATGTTGGAATGACCGCCTATATGATGCTTGTGACCATCTTGAATGCCCCATGCAGATGCGTGTGTTCGTAATCGAGCGGCCAGGGGGTCGATGGCCAAAGCGAACAGCAGTGCGGATAATGGGCAACCTTGTCTAGTTCCCCTTTCTATTCTGAACTTCTCCGATATGGTTTCTCCTGTTTTGACTCTAGCTGTCGGTTCGGAGTATAGAGTTCTGATCCAGTTCGTGTATGTCTTACCAAACCTCATTAGACTAAGGGGGTCATTCCAACCTCGGCGGTAAAAGGCGCTTACTGCCGTTCAGAAGACCGCCATAACACCGCCGCGGCCACGGTAAACCGCCACGGTCATTCTGACCCACAACAGACAAACCGCCAAAATACAGACATCCACAAAAGTCCCCCACACCAAAGGGCAGCGGGAAACTGGCGATGACCAAACCTCCACCGTCACCCCAACAGAAATACGCCCACACTATCACGACACACGAATCCACACGGCGGTCTTTCAACCACGGTATTCCATTGGCGGTACACACCGCCGCGGTCAAAATACACACACATTTACAAAACACAACCTCATTGGACAATTCAAAATACACACACCTGAGACACATACACACACCACTCCCACACACCCATTACAATATAAAACACACACCCACATCACCCACAAACCTCCACTCCTAGAGATTTGTGAACACGCACCAAGAAAAGACATCCGAGCACCCAGACGCCCAATTCACTGTCACCCAGCAATATTTGCACGCCCTTAACACAACACAACAATACACATCACCACACTTAGCACCACACAATCCACCCCACACATCACCCACACCACCCCATGGCACCGCAAAGACACCCCAGGTTCTCTGATGATGAACTCAGGGTCATGGTGGAGGAAATTGTACGAGTAGAGCCACAGCTGTTCGGGGCACAGGTGCAGCACACCACCATTGCCAGGAAGATGGAGCTATGGCAAAGAATAGTCGACAGGGTCAACGCTGTGGGACAGCACCCAAGAAATCGGGACGACATCAGGAAGAGGTGGAACGACCTACAGGGGAAGGTGCGTTCCATGGTATCCAGGCACAACATCGCGGTGCAGAAGACTGGTGGCGGACCCCCACCTCCTCCCCCAGAATTTACAACATGGGAGGAGCAAGTCTTGAACATCCTGCATCCTGAGGGCCTCGCAGGAGTAGGCGGAGGAATGGACTCTGGTAAGGCAAATCTTAACTACTTCTTCCCCCCACCCCACCTGCATGCCAACTCATACCCCCACCCTCACCCTCACCCCATCACATCCTACTCCTTGCAACTGTCTCACCATCACAACCCACCCATCCCAACACCTAGCCCTGCATGCGTCCACAAAGCATGGACACCCATCACCTAAGCATGCCCACTGCACATACACATACAAACCCTCCCCCACCCCCAACCACCGTCACAACAGCCCCCACAAAGGAATGCCAGCACTGGGGTACACGGGCACCCACCCATTGCACGCTATGACACACACAGAATCAATAACCATGCTTTTATACCCCTGCAGGACCCGAACGCCAAGTCACCGCGCGGGAGGGTCCACAAATGTCCCCTCCACCCCCAGAAGAGGCCCACAGTGAGGACAGCAGCTCTGTCTCCCTGGATCTAGATGACCAGCCCGGTCCATCGGGGACCTCGGGACAGTCGGTTCCCCTCACACAGCCACAGGCCACAGTAGACCGTCCCCCCTCTGGGAACACCAGCACAGCACCCACCCAGCGGGCCCATACCTCTGTCCCCAGCACACGTCAATCAGCGGTGTGTCCACCACTACAGGGAACCCAGACTAACCCAACACCCCAACAACAACAGGGACCTGGGGGCAGTGTTAGTGGGCACACGGTCCAGGGGACAGAGGCCCAGTGAAACAGGGGAACTGGGAGGGCTACTGTGCGACAGGGGGGGGACAGGCCCAGGGAACCCACTCTCCACGAGGCCCTCTCCTCCATCATGGAAGCATACCACCGCTCCCAGGAGACGATGGCGACGGTCCTGGCTAGGTTTCAGGAGATCCAGCTTCTGCAGGAGCAACAGTATATGGGGTTCAGGGAGGAACTAAGAAACATCAGTTCCGCCATGGGTACCATCGTAGTGGCCCTGAATGAGGTAGTCACGACATTGCGGAACACTGTGGCACCTCAAAGGGCCCCTGACAATAGCATGCACCAAGAACTGCCTACCACCTCCGCCGGCGCTAGTGGACAGGAGGCCCCGACACAAGACCAACAGGCCACCAGAACCCCACCCCCTGCAGAAGGAGAACCACCCCGCAAGCGGGCCCTGAGATCCAGGAAGAAGACAGAGGGGGTCATTCTGACCCCGGTGGGCGGCGGTTGCCGCCCGCCAGGCGGGAACCGCCATTCGGCCGCCCCATAGTCAAAAGACCGCTGGGGCCATTCTAACTTTCCTGCTGGGCTGGCGGGCGCTACCTAAGGTAGCGCCCGCTGGCCCAGCAGGAAAGGGGCCTGCAACACAGAAGCCGTCTCCGAATGGAGCCGGCGGTGTTGCAGGTGTGCGACGGGTGCAGTTGCACCCGTCATGCTTTTCAATGTCTGCATAGCAGACAGTGAAAAGCAGGCTGGGGCCCTGTTAGGGGGCAACTGCATTGCCCATGCCAGTGGCATGGGCAGTGCAGGGGCCCCAGGGGCCCCAGGACACCCGTTCCCGCCATCCTGTTCCTGGCGGTAAAAACCGCCAGAAACAGGGTGGCGGGAAGGGGGTCAGAATCCCCATGGTGGCGCTGCTTGCAGCGCCGCCATGGAGGATTCGCCCAGCCGGGGGAAATCCGGCGGGAAACCGCCGGACCCGGTTTTGGGCAATAAAGCACCTCCAGCCTGTTGGCGGTGCTTCCGTTGCCCGCGGCCCTGGCGGGCCAGAGTAAGATGTCAAGACCCCCGCCAGCAAAGGATACCACCCTGATTGTCATCCCACTGCCCCACATTGTCACCCTGTCCAACCTTAAACTGCCCCTGCTCCACTTCCCACAGGCATTTGGACAATGCACCTGTGAAACTGATAGTCTGGACTCTGCCATGGACAATCCTCCACCATCACCCCTCACCGATTTGCAACCACCCATCCAATTTAGAGCACTTGAATAAAAACACTTATTGCACAAAACAATCTGGAGTCTGGCTGTGATTTAGAACAAATGTATTAGACATGACCGTGCCAAAATGTTCATTCACATTGTGATGCTAACAAACCGCTGTCACACAGCTGTAGTCCATGGGGAAACAAAGCAGATGTCACGCAGTGGGGCCCACAGCTCTGAAAACGGAAGGGAAAGTCACAACACAGTTACCATACACTGGGGGAAAAAGTCAGACAGTAGAGAGGTAGGAGTCTTTAAGTAAATGTAATATGCCGGTGTGTACTCTTACCTGTGTGTCACTGAAAATACTGCTGTATTACTGTGTTCCTGTTCTCTATGTCGTCCTCTTCGGCTTCCTCCTCTTCACTCTCCACAGGGTCCACAGCTGCTACAACACCACCATCTCGACCATCCTCCTGCAGAAAAGGCACCTGGCGGCGCAAAGCCAGGTTGTGAAGCATACAGCAGGCCACGATGATCTGGCACACCTTCTTTGGTGAGTACATTAGGGATCCACCTGTCATATGGAGGCACCTGAACCTGACCTTCAGGAGGCCAAAGGTTCGCTCGATCACCCTCCTAGTCCGCCCATGGGCCTCATTGTACCGTTCCTCTGCCCTTGTCCTGGGATTCCTCACTGGGGTCAGTAGCCAGGACAGGTTGGGGTAACCAGAGTCCCCTAATAGCCACACCCGGTGCCTCTGGAGTTGACCCATCACATACGGGATGCTGCTATTCCGCAGGATGTAGGCGTCATGCACTGACCCAGGGAACTTGGCATTAACATGGGAGATGTACTGGTCAGCCAAACACACCATCTGTACATTCATGAAATGATAACTCTTCCGGTTCCTATACACCTGTTCACTCCTGCTGGGGGGGACCAAAGCAACATGGGTACCATCAATGGCACCTATGATGTTGGGGATATGTCCAAGGGCATAGAAATCACCCTTCACTGTAGGCAAATCCCCCACCTCAGGGAAAACGATGTAGCTCCGCATGTGTTTCAGCAGGGCAGACAACACTCTGGACAACACCTTGGAAAACATAGGCTGGGACATCCCTGATGATATAGCCACTGTTGTTTGAAATGACCCACTTGCTAAGAAATGGAGTACTGACAGCACCTGCACTAGAGGGGGGATCCCTGTGGGTTGGCGGATGGGTGACATGAGGTCTGGCTCCAACTGGGCACACAGTTCCTGTATAGTGGCTCGGTCAAGCCTGTATGTCAGTATGACATGTCGTTCCTCCATTGTCGACAGGTCCACCAGCGGTCTGTACACAGGAAGATTCCTCCATCTCCTCGCATGTCCCAGCGGACGGTGCCTATGAAGGACAACAGCGAGCACAGAGTCAAGCAACCCACAGGTACGTAACCACAGCTTGCACATAGCACGATTCCCAATGCATTGAATGGCTTGTATGAGTGTTGGTGCATGGCCTAGGTATGTGTGACGCAGTTGGTAATTAGGCCATGTGGGCCCTTGAAATAGCGGCTGCCTGACCTGTGAAGTGCGACAGTGGGATGTGAGGTCAATGCGCTGGCGTGGCACACCGCGTCGGTAGGCGGTCGAAGACCGCGGCGCTAAGCCGCATTGGTTAACATTGATCCCTATGGGTTTCAGGAGCCAATGACGATGTGCTCCGGCGGTCGGGGTACGCACCGCCGCGGTACGCACCGCCGCGGGCATGACCTCCATTTTCTATCTGCTTAATCACTCGATACCTGATCTTCTACAGGAGAGGACCTACACTGCAAGTGCTGCTGTGACCTCGGTCTGGAAGAGACAATGGCTCATGCGACTGGGGAAAGGGCCCCTGCCTTCACTGCGGAAGAGTTGGAGAAACTCGTGGATGGGGTCCTCCCCCAGTATGCGCTACTCTACGGTCCTCCAGACCAACAGGTAAGTACACTGGGACCATGCTTATTGGGCAATGCCTGGGTTGAGTGGGGTGGATGAAAGATGGTGGGGAGGGGAGCGATTGAGGCATGCATCAAACGACAGATGAGAGCATGTGCCACATGGCAAGGGTGGGGATGGGGGGCCACTCACATTGAGAATGCAGAAGGTGATGACAATTTTTCTCTCCCTGTACATGTCACATAGGTTAGCGCCCACCAGAAAGTCGCGATTTGGCGTGCCATCGCCAAGGACGTCCGGACCCTGGCGGTCCACAACAGAAGGGGCACCCACTGCCGGAAGAGGTGGGAGGACATCCAACGCGGGAGCAGGAAGACGGCGGAGGCTCTGCTGGGGATGGCCTCCCAATGTAGGAGGGGTGCCAGTCGTCAATTGACCCCCCTGATGTCCCGGATCCTGGTGGTGGCCTACCCCGATTTGGATGGGCACGTGAGGACATCACAGCAGACACAAGGGGGTGAGTACACTCTCATTCTGCTGACTTTGCGCGCAGTGGAGGTGTCTGGGTGGGGGAGGAGGGCTGTGGGTATCCCTAGGCCAGGGCGATTTCTGTAGGCTAGGTCCCTCCGTAAGGCATGGCCCTGTGCCCCCGCCCCCCACCTCTGTAGGGTGCCAAGTACAGGTATCCATGGCCCTGTGTCATCTATGTGTGCAGTTGTCGTCCATAGGCTTGTAGTCCATGTCCCACGGATTGCGCAGTGGACCCCAAGTGTGCGGCATAGTGCAGGGGGCTTCTGTGTCTGTCTTGTCCACCAGCGGTAGCAGTAATCCATGCACTCAACATGTCTTTATTTCTCCTCCCCCCCCTTTTTTGTGGTCTTCCTGTTCATGTGTGCATTAGCATCATCAGGCGGAGGAGAAGTGGCATCGGAGCACGAGGGAGCTGCATCTCACATGGCCATGGCGGGCCATGCAACAGAATCGGATTTCACCAGTGAGACGGAGGGCGAGGGGAGCTCCACAGTGGGGACTCGTGCTGATGTCAGTGACAGCGACTCGTCTTCTGAAGGGAGCTTCCTTGTGGTGGCGGCAACATCCGTGCCCCCCACACCAACAGGTACAGCCGCCACCCAGCGCACCAGCACCGCCCTCCCAGCAGCCCCTCAGCGTTTGCCCCGTGCCCGCTCACCCAGGAAGGTGGGCATCTCCTTCACCCCAGGCACCTCAAGCCCTGCCCGTGTCGCCCCTGCTGCCCTCAGTGAGGAGGTCATTGACCTCCTAAGGACCATCATTGTTGGGCAGTCCAACTTCCTCCACCCAGACCCAATCCCCTATACCTCTGCCTATCCCAGACACACCTACAGACCAGCCTGCACACACCTCAACACCCAAGGGAAGCTCATCCAGACATAAGCACCACACATCACACAAGCATTCACACAAGCAACATCCACATGCAGACATACCAACAGCCACTGCCTCCACTGTGTCCCCCTCCTCCTCGTCTCCCTCCTCCCTCCCTGTGACTTCTCCACTCACACTTGCATGCACAACATCTTCAGCCACTACGTCCATCACCAGCACACCAGAACACTCCGCACATGTGAAGTCACCACCCCCACTACCATTTACACGTCCCCTGTGTCCTCTCCAAGTGTGTCTGTCACCCCCTCCTCCAAACTACACAAACGCAGGCAGCCACCCACCCAACAGCCATCCACCTCACGACAGCCTCCAGCCCAAGCACCTGCACCCAAAGACACCAGACTTCACACTCCTACAACCACATCCTCTTCCTCCACTCCCATACCCACTACACCTACCCGTCACTCTCTTGCCAAATTGCTTTTCTTTTCCAAACTTGACCTCTTTCCAACAACTCCCCCACCCCGTCCATCTCATAAGACTCCAATCAGCACCTCAGCCACCACAAACCCGGGACCAGTGAAGACTGTTGTCCATGGACTGTGGAGTCCCCCACCCTCAAGGGCATCCAGTTCAGCTAGGAGCCAAGGCACGGCCAGCCCACCACCGGAAAAGCATCCTAAGATTGCCAGTGCCCAGCGCGAGCGACCAAAGACCCCAGGTACAAAAATCCCTACATTGGCTCCGTCAGGAAGTCAGGTGCCACCTGGCACACCGCCAAAGGTGGGAAAGGACCACAAGCGTGCAGGGAAGGGTGGGAAGGGCAGCACGCCCGACAAGTCCGGCAGCAGGCCAGCTGGCCAGGAGGGCTCCACCAGCCCCATTCCAGGTGTGCAGGAGGACACACACAGCCACAGCTCAGCTGCCCAGGAGGGCCCCGCCAGCCACAGCCCAGCTGCCCAGGAGGGCCCCGCCAGCCACAGCCCAGCTGGGCAATGAAGGACCGCCAACTCAAGCACCGCTGAACATGGCAAGGACCGCCAAGGCAAGCACCGCTGAACATGGCAAGGACCGCCAAGGCAAGCACCGCTGAACAGGGCAAGCACCGCTGAACAGGGCAAGGACCGCCAAGGCAAGCACCGCTGAACATGGCAAGGACCGCCAAGGCAAGCACCACTGAACAGGGCAAGCACCGCTGAACAGGGCAAGGAACGCCAAGGCAAGCACCGCTGAACAGGGCAAGCACCGCTGAACAGGGCAAGGACCGCCAAGGCAAGCACCGCTGAACAGGGCAAGCACCGCTGAACAGGGCAAGGACCGCCAAGGCAAGCACCGCTGAACAGGGCAAAGACCGCCAAGGCAAGCACCGCTGAACAGGGCAAGCACCGCTGAACAGGGCAAGGACCGCTGAACAGGGCAAGGACCGTCAAGGCAAGCACCGCTGAACAGGGCAAGCACCGCTGAACTGGGCCCTTCATCTCAAGCACCGCTGAACTGGGCCTTTCATCTCAAGCACCGCTGAACTGGGCCCTTCATCTCAAGCACCGCTCCGCTGGGCACCGCCGTCTCAAGAACCGCTGCACTGGGCCCTTCATCTCAAGCACCGCTGAATTGGGCCCTTCATCTCAAGCACCGCTGAACTGGGCCCTTCATCTCAAGCACCGCTGAACTGGGCCCTTCATCTCAAGCACCGCTCCGCTGGGCCCTTCATCTCAAGCACCGCTCCGCTGGGCACCGCCGTCTCAAGAACCGCTGAACTGGGCCCTTCATCTCAAGCACCGCTGAACTGGGCCCTTCATCTCAAGCACCGCTGAACTGGGCCCTTCATCTCAAGCACCGCTCCGCTGGGCACTGCCATTTCAAGAACCGCTCCGCTGGGCACCGTCGTCTCAAGAACTGCTGCACTGGGCCCTTCATCTCAAGCACCGCTGAACTGGGCCCTTCATCTCAAGCACCGCTGAACTGGGCCCTTCATCTCAAGCACCGCTGAACTGGGCCCTTCATCTCAAGCACCACTGAACTGGGCCCTTCATCTCAAGAACCGCTCCGCTGGGCCCTTCATCTCAAGCACCGCTGAACAGGGCCCTTCATCTCAAGCACCGCTGAACTGGGCCCTTCATCTCAAGCACCGCTCCGCTGGGCACCGCCGTCTCAAGAACCGCTCCGCTGGGCACCGCCATCTCATGAACCGCTGCACTGGGCCCTTCATCTCAAGCACCGCTGAACTGGGCCCTTCATCTCAAGCACCTCTGAACTGGGCCCTTCATCTCAAGCACCGCTGAACTGGGCCCTTCATCTCAAGCACCGCTCCGCTGGGCCCTTCATCTCAAGCACCGCTGAACTGGGCCCTTCATCTCAAGCACCACTGAACTGGGCCCTTCATCTCAAGCACTGCTCCGCTGGGCACTTCATCTCAAGCACCGCTGTACTGGGCCCTTCATCTCAAGCACCGCTGAACTGGGCCCTTCATCTCAAGCACCGCTCCGCTGGGCCCTTCATCTCAAGCACCGCTCCGCTGGGCCCTTCATCTCAAGCACCGCTGAACTGGGCCCTTCATCTCAAGCACCGCTCCGCTGGGCCCTTCATCTCAAGCACTGCTGAACTGGGCCCTTCATCTCAAGCACCGCTGAACTGGGCCCTTCATCTCAAGCACCGCTCCGCAGTGCCCTTCATCTCAAGCACCACTCCGCTGGGCCCTTCATCTCAAGCACCGCTGAACTGGGCCCTTCATCTCAAGCACCGCTCCGCTGGGCACCGCCGTCTCAAGAACCACTGAACTGGGCACTGCCGTCTCAAGCACCGCTCCGCTGGGCACCGCCGTCTCAAGCACCGCTGAACTGGGCCCTTCATCTCAAGCACCGCTGGCCCATTGGCGGTAGGGGCAGGCCCGCATCTGTGCCGGGCAGGGCTGCACGAAGCACTCTGGGCACTAGTCCCCCTCCAGTACCAGTGGAGACTGTTATCCACTTGAGAGACTGTGGCTTTGCACTCCCCAGGATTGAACAGTGGGCAAACCACCCACTGTAGAGACTTGAGAGACTGTGGCTTTGCACTCCCCAGGATTGAACAGTGGGCAAACCACCCACTGTAGAGACTTGAGAGACTGTGGCTTTGCACTCCCCAGGATTGAACAGTGGGCAAACCACCCACTGTAGAGACTTGAGAGACTGTGGCTTTGCATTCCCCAGGATGGCACAGTGGGCAAACCACCCACTGTAGAGACTTGAGAGACTGTGGCTTTGCACTCCCCAGGATGGCACAGTGGGCAACCCACCCACTGTAGAGACTTGTGAGACTGTGGCTTTGCACTCCCCAGGATGGCACAGTGGCCATGGAGGCCCCTCGTGGATCTGGCGTCGTGGACTCATCTGGCTGAGGTGCCCCCCCTTCCCTTCCCACTGAGGTGCCTGTAGTTTTCCTATCTGATGCCCCTGCAGTGTTCTCTCCGTTGGAGGCAGGTATCCTGTGTGGGTTTTGCCCATGTGTTTTGGCCCAGTGGCCCACGAACAATGGCTGATGGACATATCGGACAGGACAATTTATGTATATAAAGTTATAGATGTGTGATATATTTTATACTCAGTCTTACAATATAATTCTATATTTATAATCATTTCCTTTTGCCTTTGCATTCTTCCGGGGGGTTTGGGGGTGTAACTGTGATGTGTAGCTATGCATTGATGTGTGTGTTGTAGTGGTTGAGGGTGAGGGTGGGTGTGTCGCATATGTGTGTCCCCGTAATTTTTTGCCTCCCCCCTCCCCTGTGTCGTAGGTGCAGTACTCACCGTTGTCTTCTGCGCCGGCGTTCGTGCTCCTGGTAGAGGAGCAGGAAGACAATGGCTGGTAGGATGTGTAGTTCGGGTTCCATGCTGTCCAGATTCCTCGTGGGGTGTATGAAGGTGAGCGTTTTCCGTTTGAAATGTCTGTTTCCGCCGTGTTTTTATCGGCGGGGCTACTGCCCCGGAAAAGGTGGCAGATTGGTGGGTTGTGATAGGGTGGGCGGTACATTGTCTCCCGCCTGTCTGTTGGCGGTGACCGCCGCGCTGTTTGTTTGTCCCGCCGTGGCGGTCGGTGTGTTAAAGTGGCGGTCTCTGTTGGCGGTTTCCGCCAGGGTCGGAATTGCATTTTTTTAACCGCCAGCCTGTTGGCGGTTTGGCCGCAGCTTTAACACCGACCGCCAGGGTTGGAATGAGGGCCTAAGTGTTTCTAGCAGGAAGGGCCAGCCCAGTGTGTCAAATGCCTTTTCAATATCCAGTGACCCTTCCATACTCGTTCTCTGGGGTGTTTGCCATTAGACGTATTAGGTTCCGTATATTGACAAATGTGCTACGGCCTGGTATAAATCCAGACTGGTCATAATGTACCAATTCTGGCATCAGGGGGAGCAGGCGGTTTGCTAATATTTTACCAAGTAGTTTGCAATCTGTGTTTAATAGTGATAACGGCCGGTAGGATCGAACATCCATTGGGTCGCGGCCTGGTTTGGGCAGCACCACTATTACCGCCTCGCGTTGGGATTCAGTTAGCTGGCCTTGTGCTGAAGCTTCGGCCAACATTTCTAAATATGGGGCCAATGTTTGCGTCTTGAAGATGTCATAGTATTCGATGGGGAGACCGCCGCTACCCGGTGCCTTGCCATGTGCCAGCTGACTTGGCGCCTGCTGCACTTCCGCTATATCTATTGGTTTGTCTAATTCCTCCGCTTGTGTTGGTGTGAGGTGATTTATTTGTAATCCACTGAGGAACGTGTGTAACTTTCTAGGTGAGGGAGGGGGGTGCGCTCTATATAGCGTACTGTAATATTCTTTGAAAGTATTGTTTATTTCGGCTTGGGTGTTTATGATTTCCCACGTGCTTAGGCGGATGGCACCATTGGGTGCATTATGACGCTCGCTCTTCAGGAGCCATGCCAGGAGCCTGCCCGGCTTGTCGCCTTCTGATTTCTATAGTCATATCTTTCGCAGGCGCCCGGCCGATACCACAGCGTCCCTCTGGGCCGCCTCCGCGCGACCGCATGTATCCTCTCTGATCCCAATGGCCCCGGTAGTTGCCGCCGCGCTCACCTCGCGTCCAGCGCCGGGTTCCACAGGTCACAGATAGCCGCTCCCGTTCACACACGTGGGGCAGCCCAGCCCAGCTCCTCGATTAGGATCATGTGTGAGGCCGCGCAGCGCTCTATGTGCAGGGCTGGTTTGCGCCTTTAAATACCGTCTTCACTCCGGGCCCCAGGGCTTCACATCTCCATGCGGGGGTTCTGGGGGGACTCCGCAAGCGATTTTGGTGTTAGATTGGCGCTGGTTTCAGGATCATTTTAGGATATTGGTGGGCCGAGAGCGGAGCTTCTCTTTCAAGCGTCTGCTCCGGTCGCCATCTTGGCCACGCCCCCCTCCAAAGTTGTAATAACCCCCTTTATGTCTTTTATTCAAGTCTACAAAAGTAGTGATTCTTTTGGTCAGCATTTGTGTTAGTAACTTCCTGAATGCTGTACCAATTGTAAACATTACTTTTTTGAGGGGGGTAAAACATTCACAAAACTAGTAAGGTGGTAATGATTTGTGGACCAGATAGCACCTCCTTTTACCATCTTAACCAGATGTTTATTATCCAGGAACTACCCCATCTGGAATTGGGATTGTTGGAGTCGCCGTTTCTTGCTATCATTGTCCGACCCAAGATAGATACCTTGTTTAGCCTATCTCTATAGACTTCGCCATATTCAGGGATGAGTGATAGAGAGACAGTTACCAGCAGCACCACTTGGAGGTAAAGGCAACTACAACTGAGAAGAGTTTGAGAGTCATTGTTTCTCCTGCCGTTTACTTGTGCTTCATTGCATTTCTTCACTTTGAGCTCTGAGCAGAAATCACAACATGTCAACACCCGCCTTTCTCATGCTTTGTTTTAATTAAACAGTCAGATTCCCCTTGTCTGCAAGTTTTCTCAGCTGCTAGTTGCCAGCCGAAGCAGAAAGCTGGCTGGAGTCCCAGGAAGGGCATGGGGAGAGGCGACCACCGCAGCTGTGGTGATCCACAAGAAGGGCCCAACTGAGGTCCAGAGGTGCTGCCGCCCCAGAAGGTCACGCCTCGTCCAGCCATAGTGCGCACCCAACCCCACTGGGCTCCTTAACCTAACCAAGCCCTTAGAGCTAATCCTTATTCCGAAGTTATCGATCTGACTAGCTGACTTTGCCTACCTACATTGTTCCAACATGTTAGAGGCTGTTCACCTTGGAGACCTGCTGTGGATTTGGGTACTGCCCAGCATGGAATTTACACCTTCTCTCATGGATTTTTGGGGCAAAACCATTCCAGGACACCCTGCCTTTCAACAAAGAAAGGTATCTCTCACCGGGGCTCCCACTGGCTTTTCTGGGATCATTTGTGCTACTGCACTGGACATCATGAGTGTGCCCATCTCCCCCCATCGGGGTTAAGGGATCGGAACCTAACTCCCTTGTGATGGGCCAATGGCAACAGAGGCCATCATCTGTCCCTTCCAAATGGCATCTCTTAGAGCCGACTGATCTATGTCCCAATGCTCTTCGTACTGAAGCATCCCTGCTTCAGCTTTCAAAGTTTTCATTTGAATATTTGTGGCCACTTCATCTGGGGCCTTGCCCTGGTCTTCCATGAGAACTCCTGCTCATTGCAGCTCAGTCTCTGCAGCTCTCAGTCCTGGCAATAGCAGGGTATGGGCCCAACGGTCCAGCGGCATCCATTCTCAGGGTAACTTCAGCAGGTGAGTTGTTTCACACTCCGTAGCGGATTCCGTATTCCATGGCAAGTGTTCTGCTGCTTATGTCAACCAACGCCTTTTCTGGGGTCTGATGAGCAATGGCATAAGGCGCCCTAACCAGGTGTACGGTTTATCTCACAATGCTAGTTCTGATTACCAAAAAAGGCCCACTAATCACTCACATTTGATGCCTGCTCCTTGCTAGCGAACCGGATTTCTTACCTATTTAAAGTTGGAGAATAGGTTAAGATAATTTCAGCCCCAAGACCTCTACTCATTTGATTTACTAGAACAAACTGGGGTTTCAAAGTACCAGCTATCCTGAGCAAAACTTCAGAGGCCAGCTACCAGATGGTTTGATTAGTATTTTACCCCTATACACAGGGTGGACGACTGATTCGCAAGTACGGACCGTTACAGACCTCTACCAGAATTTCCTCTGGCTTCGCCCTGTCAATACATAGGTCACCATCTTTCAGATGTTATTACACATGTTCATGTTCCACATCTCTGACAGAGAGAGCGAGATGGGTCAGTGGTTTAATGCAAAACCACGGCTGGATTCTGCCTCAGCCAGTGCACACTAATCCTCGCCTTCATTATTTCAACGGCTTTTGATTGGTCTGCACGTTAGACTCCTTGGTCTGTGTTTCGTGACTAATCAGCTTGGGTAACCGACACTGCTGCAGACCCTCGGCACCTGGAGCTGTACACAATCCACCCCAGTCAATAGGCACACTGGGATCAGCGGTTCCCCATCCCCACATTCCTGTCCCAGTGGAACATTAGAGGGGCCAGGGCAGTTGCTGTGGAAGGACACGGAGGCGGTCAATATTCATCAACCCATGGACATGGGGAAGATGCTGCCAGGGAGCTATACTCCGCTCTGCCAGAGCAAAGAACCACCTGTCCCCCTAAAACCTTCCGGGCTGACCTTAAGCCGGTCAGGGAGCATGGCTGCAGTGGAAATGCAACCTGTGGGGGCCAGGGTGCATAGAGGTGGTGGTCCTCCAGAAGCGATCCCCCCTCCCGCATGACTGACCTTCCTGTCATGCTGAATTCTCTGGGTTAACTGCACAGACTCCCCCGTCCGTTTACCTGTCAGTGGTTTCACACCCTTTTGAACCTTCTCTTCAAAATTCTTTTCAACTTTCCCTTACAATTCTTGTTGGCTATTGGTCTTGCACCTGTCTGTAGGGTTAGATGGAGTTCACTACCTTTGCCACACACTTAGGGCTGAATTCCGAAGCAACCCGACTCTAAGAACACCCACTCTTGGTGCACTGAGGCCCGCTACTGGCCTGACACCATCTGTGGCGTGATCGTCGAGAAGAAGGACTTGGGAGTCAGGAAGGAGATGCCATTGAGTCAGTCTTCTGTACTCCACCTTTCTTGCACACGCTGCCAGCAGGGTATCGGAACTGGGCTCTTCCTTCTGCACTCGTTATCACTGAGGGAATCCTGGCTTCTTTTTGTCTGCATAGTAATATGCACAAATTCAGAGGGTCACCATGTCTGATCTGAAATGGATGCTTAAGTATGGGAGAGTCCGATCAATTCCCTGGGTTACAGAAGTCGGGGGTTGCTCTTTTGCATGGGGGAGGTTCATGTTAGCACGCCTTTTCCCAGATCAAAAAACAAGGCCTGTGGGGGCCAGCATGTAAACCTGTGTCCACGGGCAAGCTGAGGGTCCCAGTTCCGAAAAGAAACAAAATAAAAACAGAGTTCTATTCCATCATTTCCAAATGAAGTATTCAGGTGACCGGCCCGCTTTGAGCACTCTAATTTCTAAGTATACATTTTGAACCCCAGGACACTCAGTCAAGAGCACCAATAGCATCAAGGGGCATGGTGAGGCAGGGGCTGAGACTTGTGGTAGCTCATCTAGCAGCAGACTGCCAGCTGAATCCCAAAATCCAACTATGAGCTTTTTAACTGCTGCTTTGTTCAGCCTGGAGCAGACTGGGCACCCACCTGCCCCACCAAGGTGGGAAAGGCACGGCTTGCGGCGGCATCCCTCTGTGTTGGGCCCGGGGGAGGGCCTCTGTGATAGGTGATGAGGGGTTGGAAAGGCCTTGGGAGGAAGAAGGAAACAGAGCCCCTTGGGACATCCCCAGCTGCACCCTGGCCCTGGAATGGGTGACTGGGGTTCAAGTAACCCTCAGAGAGGCGTAACCTCAGGAGTACCCTGGGGCCACATAGAGAGTTCAAAGTGTTGTGATCAATGAGTCCTGCAAATGGCACTAATTCTCACAGCTAGCTGTGTTCTTCATCACTGAGCAAGCTGAGAGAGTCACAGCCATCTTTCGTAACATTGTCCCACCTGCATCTGCAGGAGAGGATGGAGGAAGTCAGTCCCAGCCATCCACGTCTCGTACAGCGAGGCAGTCCATCACCCTATCAGGCTTCCCCTCTGGAAGTTGGCCTTCATGATTTAAAGAGTGTATCCAGGTACTTGGCCCGGGAGCCTCACCAAACCGTCACAGCAGGAAGGAAAGCTTCACTACCGGACACAGCTGCATGAGTCTTAAAAACTCTAGTCTGGCCACACGAGACCAGGCTGCCAGGTACCTGCCAACAAGGAAGGGGTGCCCTACCTACACATCAAAGATCCGCCATCCAATGGGGCAGGTAAGAGCCAGGACTTGGCCCCTGCGTGTCTAGAATCCCCAGCTTAGGCGGAAGCCCCAAGTCATGCCGGCGGGTTGGGGTATGCTTTGCCCTGGTGGGAGGCATTGAGGGGAGAAGAGACAGGTTTTCCCACACCGTCAAAGTAACTTGCCAGCTTCCGGAATGCATGTGGATGCTCAAGCAGCTGAGGGTGGCTTCTCTTCCCATCACTTGAAGCAAATCGAACTTCCTTTGAGGGGCTCAACATCTCCACCGAGAAGACTCTGGGTTCACTTGTGGCCCCCAACTCCTTCTCTTCAAGGCTGCCCTGCCGCCCAAGACAGAACTCTTGTGGCATGGCCATTAGTGGCTCCTAACCTGGGGAGGTACTGCAATTCGGTTACCCCTAGCTGTGTAAACATGGGTTCCATCTCGGGAGGGTTGTCTCTTGCAATGTGCCCCACCAGAAGGGAGCAGGGCATCACTCTCTCTGGTCCCTCGCGTGTTCGTTGGGTCCTCCATGGTGGAAGAGCCCACCCTGTGCCCAGTCCTCAGTCCAGTGGCTGTAGACTGCTCCGCTGGCCAGGATGCATGAGGGGATGGTAGGGCCCTGTGCATTGGGTTCCATCTGGGAGGTGGTTTACGGGTCAGACTGGCACAATCAGTTGCTCAGGCCACTCCCCCATTAATGATCCGTTTACAGCTTCACCCATGGAAAGCTTGTTACCTATTTTGCTTCCAATAGGTAGTTAAGTTTGATTGCCTTTTTGCTGATCTGCCAGGGGTGTTGCCGACCCTGGGGAGGCCAAACTACTAAACCATCCGATTGGTAATAGTGACAGCCAGTATGCACAAAAGACAGGAACTTAGGGCCTGATTTAGAGTTTGGATTACGGATATTCCGTCCGCTATATTGAGAATTCCATAGGGTATTATGGAATCGTAATAGAGCAGATGGGATATCCGTCATGTTTGTGATGGAGTAACCCCTCCGCCAAATTCTAAATAAGGCCCTTTATCAGCACAAGCTTATGACTCGCACATGCTAGAGTTTCTTGTTCATGGAAAATATTTTAATTCCCCTACCCCTATCACAAACAAGGTTCAGCAGGTTACCTGCAGCTGTTGGCAAAGGGTAGACCCACCTTGATCCATTCAGTGCAGTGCATGTGCAGGTCAGGACTTTTAAGGGAATCATAGGCCTGTTATTGCTCAATCTTGTGTGTCTGAACGCCACTTATCATGTAACATGTTGAATGCCGACCACTGGGGGTCATGTAACTAGTTAGCATGGAGGAGGCTAGTTTATTATTGGAATTAACCAGACCAAATCACGCCTCCAACCAAGAAGGACCATGCACCACCACCCACAGAATCAAAAAAGAGATATTAGTCTGTTAATAACTTCTGTTTCCAGGCCGGGTGAGGTTTCCCCTGCTGAGTCAAATTATGCTGCAGGCTTCACTCCTGGTGGTACTTTTCCTTCAATTCCTTTAAGTTTCAACTTTACAACCATACTCCCCCCGGAACCCAAAGACTTTGGTTTCACAGAATCTGCTTGGTGGGTGTAAGGAAATGCCTCCTTGGCATGGTTACCCCCTGAATTTTTGCCCTTGCTGATGCCAAGTTATGATTTGAAAGTGTGCGGGGACCCTGCTAACCAGGCCCCAGCACCAGTGTTCTTTCCCTAACCTGTACCTTTGTCTCCACAATTGGCACACCCTGGCATCCAGGTAAGTCCCTTGTAACTGGTACCCTTGGTGCCAAGGGCCCTGATGCCAGGGACGGCCTCTAAGGGCTGCAGCATGTCTTATGCCACCCTGGAGACCCCTCACTCAGCACAGACACACTGCTTGCCAGCTTGTGTATGCAGGTGGGGAGAAAATTACTAAGTCGACATGGCACTCCCCTCAGGGTGCCATGCCAACCTCACACTGCCTATGGCATAGATAAGTCACCCCTCTAGCAGGCCTTACAGCCCTAAGGCAGGGTGCACTATACCACATGTGAGGGCCTAGGTGCATGAGCACTATGCGCCTGCAGTGTCTAAGCAAAACCTTAGACATTGTAAGTGCAGGGTAGCCATAAGAGTATATGGTCTGGGAGTCTGTCAAACACGAACTCCACAGCACCATAATGGCTACACTGAAAACTGGGAAGTCTGGTATCAAACTTCTCAGCACAATAAATGCACACTGATGCCAGTGTACATTTTATTGTGAAATACACCCAGAGGGCATCTTAGAGATGCCCCCTGAAAACATACCCGACTTCCAGTGTGGGCTGATTAGTTTTACCAGCCTGCCACACACCAGACATGTTGCTGGCCACATGGGGAGAGTGCCTTTGTCACTCTGTGGCCAGGAATAATGCCTGTACTGGGTGGAGGTGCTTCTCACCTCCCCCTGCTGAACTGTAACACCTGGCGGTGAGCCTCAAAGGCTCACCCCCTTTGTTACAGCGCCACAGGGAATCCCAGCTAGTGGAGATGCCCGCCCCATCCGGCCACGGCCCCACTGTTGGCGGCAAGGCCAGAGGAGATAATGAGAAAAACAAGGAGGAGTCACTGGCCAGTCAGGACAACCCCTAAGGTGTCCTGAGCTGAGGTGACTCTGACTTTTAGAAATCCTCCATCTTGCAGATGGAGGATTCCCCCAATAGGATTAGGGATGTGACCCCCCTCCCCACCGGGAGGAGGCACAAAGAGGGTATAGCCACCCTCAGGGCTAGTAGCCATTGGCTACCATCCTCCCAGACCTAAACACACCCCTAAATCGAGTATTTAGGGGCCCCCAGAACCTAGGAAGATAGATTCCTGCAACATGAAGACGAAGAAGGACTGCTGACCTGAAGCCCTGCAGAGAAGACGGAGACACCAACTGCTTTGGCCCCAGCCCTACCAGCCTGTCTCCCCACTTCGACAAAAACTGCAACAGCGACGCGTCCCCCAGGGTCCAGCGACCTCTGAAGCCTCAGAGGACTACTCTGCATCTAAAAGGACCAAGAACTCCTGAGGACAGCGGCCCTGTTCCACAAAGACTGAAACTTGCAACAAAGAAACAACTTTTATAGACCACACTTTTCCCGCCGGAAGCGTGAGACTTTCCACTCTGCACCCGATGCCCCCGGCTCGACCTGCGGAAAACCAACATTACAGGGAGGACTCCCCGACCACTGCGAGCCGTGAGTAGCCAGAGTTGACCCTCCTGAGCCCACACAGCGACGCCTGCAGAGCGAATCCAGAGGCTCCCCCTGACCGCGACTGCCTGCTTCAAAGAACCTGATGCCTGGTAAACACACTGCACCCGCAGCACCCAGAACCTGAAGGATCCGACCTCCAGTGCAGGAGCGACCCCTAGGTGGCCCTCTCCCTAGCCCAGGTGGTGGCTACCCCGAGGAGCCCCCCCCCCCCTTGCCTGCCTGCATCGCTGAAGAGACCCCTGGGTCTCCCATTGAAACCTATTGTGAACCTGCAAGGCCTTCACTGCCTGGTCAATGAAATCAACCCAGTCTTGTGAAGACTCCTTTTTGGTCTCTCTGAACTTTATCCTGTACTGTTCAGTGGTTAAGCCATAACCATCCAGGAGTGCATTCTTAAGAACTTGGAAATTATTAGCATCATTTTCTTTTACAGTAAGGAGCCTATCCCTACCTTTTCCAGTGAATGATAGCCATAGGATAGCAGCCCACTGCCTTTGAGGGACATCCTGTACAGCACAGGCCCTCTCAAGTGCAGCAAACCACTTGTTAATGTCATCCCCCTCCTTGTAAGGGGGAACTATCTTGTGCAGATTCCTGGAATCATGCTCTTTTGCAGGATGACTATGGGGAATACTGCTGCTGCCACCATGGGTATCTAAACCCAACTTCTGTCTTTCCTTCTCTAATTCTAAAGACTGTCTATCCAAATCCAGCTGTTGCTTCTTGAGCTTCAGTCTGGTTTGTTCCACTCTCAATCTATTGAGCTCCCTTTCTAACAATCTGTCATCAGGGTGGGTGGGAGGGACATTTCTAGATACAGAGGTATGATGGGAATGAACAGAAGGAGACCTGTCCCTTACAGAGGGCACCCTAACAGCTTGGCTACCAGTATAATGTGAGAGCACACCATTAGTATGGTGTGATTCAACCTCTGTACCAACTATGCTAGACTGTCTAGTAATGGGCAGGCTGAGAAGTTTCTTTCCTGAACCTTTTCCTGGGGGAGTCCCTGGATCAGATTGAGAACCATTAGCTACTTTTTCTACAGATTGGGCATTTATGGCCTTATCCTGTACTCTAAGCATATTAATTAACAGTTCTAAGGAAGGATTCTTCCCTACACTCAAACCTCTCTCTATGCAGAGACTCCTTGCTCCTTTCCAGCTAAGGTGATCATATGCAAGTTTGGACAGTTCAACATTTTGGCCTGTGCCAGACATTTTTTTGAGAGAGTTAAAGTGCTAGAAAAAGAGAAAAAAGTTTTCAGAACTTTTTGGAAAGACAGAAAAAAAACTTTTTAAACTTTTAAGAACTTTTTGAAAGTTTAGAAGTACTTTTCAGCACTTAGAAAAGAGTGAAAAGAGGAAATGCAAAACTTTTTGGCTATGTGTATATACACTGACCTTGTTTTGTATATTTTTCTCTTATGAAAAGTACAATGACAAGAGTGGTAAGTAGCCTCAAGCACTTATCCCACCGCTGCACAACCAATGTAGGAGGCTGGACTGGCTTGTAGTGAGTACCAAGGGGTACTTGCACCTTGCACCAGGCCCAGTTATCCCTTATTAGTGTATAGGGTGTCTAGCAGCTTAGGCTGATAGATAATGGTAGCTTAGCAGAGCAGCTTAGGCTGAACTAGGAGACGTGTGAAGCTACTACAGTACCACCTAGTGTCATATGCACAATATCATAAGAAAACACAATACACAGTTATACTAAAAATAAAGGTACTTTATTTTTATGACAATATGCCAAAGTATCTTAGAGTGTACCCTCAGTGAGAGGATAGGAAATATACACAAGATATATATACACAATAGCAAAAATATGCAGTATAGTCTTAGAAAACAGTGCAAACAATGTATAGTTACAATAGTATGCAATGGGGAAACATAGGGATAGGGGCAACACAAACCATATACTCCAAAAGTGGAATGCGAACCACGAATGGACCCCAAACCTATGTGACCTTGTAGAGGGTCGCTGGGACTATTAGAAAATAGTGAGAGTTAGAAAAATAACCCTCCCCCAGACCCTGAAAAGTGAGTGCAAAGTGCACTAAAGTTCCCCTAAGGACAAAATAGTCGTGTTAGAGGGAAAATGCAAGGAAAACACAAATCAGCAATGCAACAACGATGGATTCCTGACTGAGGGTACCTGTGGAACAAGGGGACCAAGTCCAAAAGTCACCAGCAACTCGGAGATGGGCAGATGCCCAAGAAATGCCAGTGGTTGGTGCAAAGAAGCTCTTACTAGACTGAAGAACTGTGAATACTGCAGGAACGACAAGGGCTAGAGACTTCCCCTTTGGAGGATGGATCCCCCACGCCTTGGAGAGTCGTGCAGAAGTGTTTTCCCGCTGGATGGACGCCAACAAGCCTTGCTACACGCAAATCATGCGTTTGGCGTTTTTGGACGCTGCTGGGGCCCAGGAGGGACCAGGAGGTCGCAAATTGGACCTGCAGAGAGAGGGGACGTCGAGCAAGACAAAGAGCCCTCACTGAAGCAGGTAGCACCCGGAGAAGTGCCAGAAACAGGCACTACGAGGATGCGTGAAACGGTGCTCGCCGAAGTTGCACAAAGGAGTCCCACGTCGCCGGAGACCAACTTAGAAAGTCGTGCAATGCAGGTTAGAGTGCCGTGGACCCAGGCTTGGCTGTGCATGAAGGATTTCCGCCGGAAGTGCACAGGGGCCGGAGTAGCTTGCAAAGTCGCGGTTCCCAGCAATGCAGCCCAGCGAGGTGAGGCAAGGACTTACCTCCACCAAACTTGGGCTGAAGAGTCACTGGACTGTGGGGGTCACTTGGACGGTGTCGCTGGATTCGAGGGACCTCGCTCGTCGTGCTGAGAGGAGACCCAAGGGACCGGTAATGCAGCTTTTTGGTGCCTGCGGTTGCAGGGGGAAGATTCCGTCGACCCACGGGAGATTTCTTCGGAGCTTCTGGTGCAGAGAGGAGGCAGACTACCCCCACAGCGTGCACAAGCAGGAAAACAGTCGAGAAGGCGGCAGGATCAGCGTTACAGAGTTGCAGTAGTCGTCTTTGCTACTATGTTGCAGGTTTGCAGGCTTCCAGCGCGGTCAGCGGTCGATTCCTTATCAGAAGGTGAAGAGGGAGATGCAGAGGAACTCGGCTGAGCTCATGCATTCGTTATCTAAAGTTTCCCAAGAGACAGAGACCCTAAATAGCCAGAAAAGAGGGTTTGGCTACCTAGGAGAGAGGAAAGGCTACTAACACCTGAAGGAGCCTATCAGCAGGAGTCTCTGACGTCACCTGGTGGCACTGGCCACTCAGAGCAGTCCAGTGTGCCAGCAGCACCTCTGTTTCCAAGATGGCAGAGGTCTGGAGCACACTGGAGGAGCTCTGGACACCTCCCAGGGGAGGTGCAGGTCAGGGGAGTGGTCACTCCCCTTTCCTTTGTCCAGTTTCGCGCCAGAGCAGGGGCTAAGGGGTCCCTGAACCGGTGTAGACTGGCTTATGCAGAATTGGGCACATCTGTGCCCAACAAAGCATTTCCAGAGGCTGGGGGAGGCTACTCCTCCCCTGCCTTCACACCATTTTCCAAAGGGAGAGGGTGACACACCCTCTCTCAGAGGAAGTTCTTTGTTCTGCCATCCTGGGCCAGGCCTGGCTGGACCCCAGGAGGGCAGCTGCCTGTCTGAGGGGTTGGCAGCAGCAGCAGCTGCAGAGAAACCCCAGGAAGGGCAGTCTGGCAGTACCAGGGTCTGTGCTACAGACCACTGGGATCATGGAATTGTACCAACAATGCCAGGATGGCATAGAGGGGGCAATTCCATGATCATAGACATGTTACATGGCCATATTCGGAGTTACCATGGTGAAGCTACATATAGGTAGTGACCTATATGTAGTGCACGCGTGTAATGGTGTCCCCGAACTCACAAAGTTCAGTGAATTGGCTCTGAACAATGTGGGGGCACCTTGGCTAGTGCCAGGGTGCCCTCACACTAAGTAACTTTGCACCTAACCTTTACCAGGTAAAGGTTAGACATATAGGTGACTTATAAGTTACTTAAGTGCAGTGTAAAATGGCTGTGAAATAACGTGGACGTTATTTCACTCAGGCTGCAGTGGCAGGCCTGTGTAAGAATTGTCAGAGCTCCCTATGGGTGGCAAAAGAAATGCTGCAGCCCATAGGGATCTCCTGGAACCCCAATACCCTGGGTACCTCAGTACCATATACTAGGGAATTATAAGGGTGTTCCAGTAAGCCAATGTAAATTGGTAAAATTGGTCACTAGCCTGTTAGTGACAATTTGAAAGTAATGAGAGAGCATAACCACTGAGGTTCTGGTTAGCAGAGCCTCAGTGAGACAGTTAGGCACCACACAGGGAACATATACATGCACACCTATGAGCACTGGGGCCCTGTGTGACAGGGTCCCAGTGACACATACATATAGGCCACAAACCTATGAGCACTGGGGTCCTGACCAGCAGGATCCCAGTGACACATAACAACCATACTGAAAACATAGTGTTTTCACTATGAGCACTGAGGCCTGGCTATCAGGATCCCAGTGAGACAGTGAAAACAGTGACAAACACCCTGACATACACTCACAAACAGGCCAAAAGTGGGGGTAACAAGGCTAGAAAGAGGCTACCTTCTCACACTGTTTGCACTCTGCACCCGGCCGCCCCTGTGCCGCTGAGGGTGTACTTTCTGTGCTGACTTGTGTCCCCCCCGGTGCCCTACAAAACCACCCTGGTCTGCCCTCCGAAGTCACGGGTACCTACCTGCTGGCAGACTAGAACTGGGGCACCCCTATCTCCATTGGAGCCTATGCGATTTGGGCACCACTTTGACCTCTGCACCTGAGTTGCTGGTGTGGTAACTTTGGGGTTGCCCTGAACCCCCCAACGGTCGCTACTTTGGACCCAACTTTGAACCCTGTAAGTGCTTTACTTACCTGCAAAACTAACCAATACTTACCTCCCCCAGGAACTGTTGAATTTTGCAGTGTCCAATTTTAAAATAGCTTATTGCCATTTTTGCCGAAACTGTACATGCTATTGTGATGATTCAAAGTTCCTAAGATACCTGAGTGAAATACCTTTCATTTAAAGTATTGTTTGTAAATCTTGTACCTGTGGTTCTTAAAATAAACTAAGAAAATATATTTTTCTATATAAAAACCTATTGGCCTGGAATTGTCTTTGAGTGTGTGTTCCTCATTTATTGCCTGTGTGTGTACAACAAATGCTTAACACTACCCTCTGATAAGCCTATTGCTCGACCACACTACCACAAAATAGAGCATTAGAATTATCTCTTTTTGCCACTATCTTACCTCTAAGGGGAACCCTTGGACTCTGTGCATGCTATTTCTTACTTTGAAATAGTACATACAGAGCCAACTACCTACATTGGTGGATCAGCTGTGGGGTACAAGACTTTGCATTTGCTGGACTACTCAGCCAATACCTGATCACACGACTAAATTCCAAAAATTGTCATTAGAAACTGATTTTTGAAATTTGAGCTATTTTTCTAAATTTTAAGTCCTGCTAGGGTCTTGTGTTAGTCCCTGTTATCATTTCATTTAGAGTTTAAGAGTTTTGTAAAAGTTTGAATTAAGTTCTAGAGATAGTTTTAGATTCTTAAAAAGTATTCCAACTTTTAGAAACAAAGGGGGTCATTCTGACCCTGGCGGTCATGGACCGCCAGGGCCAACGACCGCGGAAGCACCGCCAACTGGCTGGCGGTGCTTCCATGGGCATTCTGACCGCGGCAGTACAGCCGCGGTCAGAAACGGGAAACCGGCGGAGTCCCGCCGGTTTCCCGCTGCCCCAGGGAATCCTCCACGGCGGCGCTGCAAGCAGCGCCGCCGTGGGGATTCCGACCCCCTTCCCGCCAGCCTGATTCTGGCGGTTTTCACCGCCAGAACCTGGCTGGCGGGAACGGGTGTCGTGGGACCCCTGGGTGCCCCTGCAGTGCCCATGCCATTGGCATGGGCACTGCAGGGGCCCCCTAACAGGGCCCCACGTAGATTTTCAGTGTCTGCGTGGCAGACACTGAAAATCGCGACGGGTGCAGCTGCACCCGTCGCACCCCTTCCACTCCGCCGGTTCCATTCAGAGCCGGCATCCTCGTGGAAGGGGGTTTCCCGCTGGGCGGGCGGGCGGCCTTCTGGTGGTCGCCCGCCAGCCCAGCGGGAAACTCAGAATGACCGCCGCGGTCATTTGACCGCGGTGCGGTCATTCGGCGGCTCCCGCCGGGCGTGCGGTTACCGCCGCCGGCGGGAGTCAGAATGACCCCCAAAATGTCTGCTGCAGAAGAGATTGTGATGGAACTCAACCTCACCCCTTACCTGCATCTTAGGATGTCAGAGTTAAGGTCTCTCTGCAAAATCAAAAAGATAAAGACTGGTTCAAACCCTACCAAAGTACAGCTCCAGGAGCTTTTGGCAGAGTTTGCTAAAAACAACCCCTCTGATGATGGCCTCACGGAGGGGGATGCTAGTGATATGGAGGAAGTCCCACCTCCAGTTCTAGTTAGGGAGCCCAGGGTTTCTCCAACCCTGACTCCAGAAGTGGTAGTCAGAGATGTTGCTTCTCTCACAGGAGAGTCCAACAGCTCTGGAAGCATTGAGGGTAGCCTCAATGAAGATGACCTCCTGTTAGCCAGGATGGCCAAAAGATTGGCTTTGGAGAGACAGCTCCTAGCCGTAGAAAGGGAAAGACAAGAGATGGGCTTAGGTCCCATCGATGGTGGCAGCAACTTAAATAGGGTAAGAGATTCTCCTGACATGCTAAAAATCCCCAAAGGGATTGTAACTAAATATGAAGATGGTGATGACATCACCAAATGGTTCACAGCTTTTGAGAGGGCTTGTGCAACCAGAAAAGTAAACAGATCTCACTGGGGTTCTCTCCTTTTAGAAATGTTCACTGGAAAGTGTAGGGATGGACTCCTCACACTCTCTGGAAAAGATGCAGAATCCTATGACCTCATGAAGGCTACCCTGATTGAGGGCTTTGGATTCTCAACTGAGGAGTACAGGATTAGGTTCAGGGGGGCTCAAAAATCCTCGAGCCAGACCTGGGTTGATTTTGTTGACCTCTCAGTCAAAAAACTGGATGGTTGGATTAATGGCAGTGATGTAAATGATTATGATGGGCTGTACAATCTGTTTATGAAAGAACACATTTTAAGTAATTGTTTCAGTGATAAACTGCATCAGCATCTGGTAGACCTAGGACCAATTTCTCCCCAAGAATTGGGAAAGAAGGCGGGCCATTGGGTCAAGACTAGGGTGACCAAGTCTTCCACAGGGGGTGACCAAAAGAAAGGGGTCACAAAGACTCCCCAGGGGAAGAGTGTTGAGACATCCAAGGGTAAAAGTAAAGAGTCTTCTACTGTTCCCCAAAAACCTGCTCAGGAGGGAGGGTCCAAAGCCTCTTCACAACCCAATTTTGGGTACAAGGGTAAAAACTTTGATCCCAAAAAGGCCTGGTGTCGTAGCTGTAATCAGCAGGGACACCAAACTGGAGACAAGGCCTGTCCCAAGAAAGGTTCCACTTCAAACTCTACTCCAGTTAGCACTGGAATGGCCAGTCTCCAGGTGGGATCAAAAGTGTGCCCAGAGCAAATCAGGGTTCACACTGAAGCTACATTAGTTTCTGAGGGTGGGGTGGACTTAGCCACACTGGCTGCCTGGCCCCCTAATATGCAAAAATACAGGCATCAACTCTTAATTTATGGGACTAGTGTAGAAGGCCTGAGGGATACAGGTGCCAGTGTCACCATGGTGACAGAGAAACTGGTTTCCCCAGGACAATACCTGACTGGACAAACTTATCAAGTCACCAACGCTGACAATCAGACTAAAGTACATCCCATGGCTATGGTAACTTTAGAATGGGGAGGGGTCAATGGCCTGAAACAGGTGGTGGTCTCCTCAAATATCCCAGTAGACTGTTTGCTTGGAAATGACCTGGAGTCTTCAGCATGGGCTGAGGTAGAATTGAAAACCCATGCAGCCATGCTGGGTATCCCTGAACTGGTGTGTGTCAAGACAAGGGCACAGTGCAAGGCTCAGGGTGAAAAAGTGGTGTTGGAGCCTGGAATAATGGCCCAACCCTCCAAGAGAAAAGGAAAGAAGACTGGGGAACCAGCTTCAACACAACAAAAGAAAAATAACCTCTCTTCCCAGGAAGAAGTTCTGTCCTCTGAGGGAACTGAGCCCATGGAGTTGGAACCTTATCAGGTTGAACTCTTAGGCCCAGGGGGACCCACAAGGGAACAGTTGTGTAAGGGGCAAAAAACCTGGCCCTCTCTTGAAGGCCTTAGGCAGCAAGCTGCTGAAGAGACCAAAGGAAAAATCACTGGAACACATAGAGTCTATTGGGAAGATGGACTCCTCTACACCGAGGCAAGAGATCCAAAACCTGGTGCCACTAGGAGAGTGGTAGGGCCTCAGGAATTTAGGAAGTTCATTCTGACCTTAGCTCATGATATTCCACTTGCTGGGCATTTGGGACAAACCAAGACTTTGGAAAGGTTAGTCAACCATTTCTATTGGCCCAACATGTCCCAGAAAGTAAATGAGTTTTGTGTCTCTTGTGCCACCTGTCAAGCCAGTGGTAAGACAGGTGGCCATCCAAAGGCCCCCCTCATTCCACTTCCAGTGGTGGGGGTCCCCTTTGAAAGAGTGGGTGTGTACATAGTGGGTCCACTGGAACCTCCCACAGCCTCAGGGAACCAATACATACTAGTAGTAGTGGATCATGCTACTAGATACCCTGAAGCAATTCCCCTTAGGTCCACTACTGCCCCTGCAGTAGCCAAAGCACTCATTGGTATCTTTACCAGAGTGGGATTTCCTAAGGAGGTGGTGTCTGACAGGGGTACCAACTTCATGTCAGCATACCTGAAGCACATGTGGAATGAGTGTGGGGTGACTTACAAATTCACCACACCATACCATCCACAAACCAATGGTCTTGTGGAAAGATTTAACAAGAAATTGAAGGGCATGATCATAGGGCTCCCTGAAAAACTCAAAAGGAGATGGGATGTCCTCTTGCCGTGTCTGCTTTTCACCTACAGAGAGGTGCCTCAGATGGGAGTAGGGTTTTCCCCCTTTGAACTTCTGTTTGGCCATCCTGTAAGGGGACCACTAGCTCTTGTAAAACAAGGCTGGGAGAGACCTCTTCATGAGCCTAAACAAGATATAGTGGACTATGTACTAGGCCTACGTTCCAGAATGGCAGAGTACATGGAAAAGGCAAGTAAAAACCTTGAGGCCAGCCAACAACTCCAGAAGATGTGGTATGACCAAAAGGCTGCTATGGTTGAATTTCAGCCAGGGCGGAAAGTCTGGGTTCTGGAGCCTGTGGCTCCCAGGGCACTTCAGGACAGATGGAGTGGCCCTTACCCAGTGCTAGAGAGAAAGAGTCAGGTCACCTACCTGGTAGACCTAGGCACTAGCAGGACCCCCAAAAGGGTGATCCATGTGAACCGCCTCAAACTCTTTCATGACAGGGCAGATGTGAATCTGTTGATGGTGACAGATGAGGACCAGGAAGCTGAGAGTGAACCTCTCCCTGATCTCCTCTCCACTGACCCTAAAGATGGCTCAGTAGATGGAGTGATCTATTCAGACACCCTCTCTGGCCAACAGCAATCTGACTGTAGGAAAGTCTTACGACAGTTTGCGAGCTGTTTTCTCTAACCCTTGGTCAGACACACCTGTGTACCCATGATGTGGACACAGGAGACAGCATGCCTGTCAAAAACAAAGTTTTCAGACAGTCTGACCAAGTTAAGGAAAGCATCGAAGTGGAAGTCCACAAGATGCTGGAATTGGGAGTCATTGAGCACTCTGACAGCCCCTGGGCTAGCCCAGTAGTCTTAGTCCCCAAACCTCACACAAAAGATGGTAAGAGAGAGATGAGGTTTTGTGTGGACTACAGAGGACTTAATTCTGTCACCAAGACAGATGCCCATCCCATTCCAAGGGCAGATGAATTAATTGACAAACTAGGTGCTGCCAGATACTTAAGTACCTTTGACTTGACAGCAGGGTACTGGCAAATCAAAATGACACCAGGAGCAAAAGAAAAGACAGCATTCTCCACACCTGATGGGCATTATCAGTTTACTCTGATGCCCTTTGGCTTATAGAATGCCCCTGCCACCTTCCAAAGGTTGGTGTGCAAGTCCTTGCTGGCTTGGAGTCCTTTAGTGCAGCTTATCTTGACAATATTGCTGACTTTACCTCCAGCTGGCAGGATCACCTGGTCCACCTGAAGAAGGTTTTAAGGCCCTGCAAGCAGCAGGCCTCTCTATCAAGGCATCCGAATGTCACATAGGGCAGGGAACTGTGGTTTACTTGGGACACCTTGTAGGTGGAGGCCAAGTTCAGCCACTTCAGCCCAATATCCAGACTATTTTGGACTGGGTAGCTCCAAAAACCCAGACTCAAGTCAGGGCATTCCTTGGCTTAACTGGCTACTACAGGAGGTTTGTGAAGGGATATGGATCAATAGTGACACCCCTCACAGAACTTACCTCCAAGACAATGCCTAAGAAGGTAAACTGGACTATAGAATGCCAACAGGCCTTTGACACCCTGAAACAAGCTATGTGCACAGCACCAGTTCTAAAAGCTCCAGATTACTCCAAGCAGTTCATTGTGCAGACTGATGCCTCTGAACATGGGATAGGGGCAGTTTTGTCCCAGACAAATGATGATGACCTTGACCAGCCTGTTGCTTTCATTAGCAGGAGGTTACTCCCCAGGGAGCAGCGTTGGAGTGCCATTGAGAGGGAGGCCTTTGCTGTGGTTTGGTCTCTGAAGAAGCTGAGACCATACCTCTTTGGTACTCACTTCTTAGTTCAAACTGACCACAGACCTCTCAGATGGCTAATGCAAATGAAAGGTGAAAATCCAAAACTGTTGAGGTGGTCCATCTCCCTACAGGGAATGGACTTTATAGTGGAACTCAGACTTGGGACTGCCCATGCAAATGCAGATGGCCTTTCCAGGTTCTTCCACTTAGAAAACAAAGACTCTCTTGGGAAAGGTTAGTTTCATCCTCTTTCGTTTGGGGGTGGGGGGGTTGTGTAAGGAAATGCCTCCTTGGCATGGTTACCCCCTGACTTTTTTCCTTTGCTGATGCCAAGTTATGATTTGAAAGTGTGCTGAGGCCTGCTAACCAGGCCCCAGCACCAGTGTTCTTTCCCTAACCTGTACCTTTGTTTCCACAATTGGCACACCCTGGCATCCAGGTAAGTCCCTTGTAACTGGTACCCCTGGTACCAAGGGCCCTGATGCCAGGGAAGGTCTCTAAGGGCTGCAGCATGTCTTATGCCACCCTGGAGACCCCTCACTCAGCACAGACACGCTGCTTGCCAGCTTGTGTGTGCTGGTGGGGAGAAAATGACTAAGTCGACATGGCACTCCCCTCAGGGTGCCATGCCAACCTCACACTGCCTATGGCATAGATAAGTCACCCCTCTAGCAGGCCTTACAGCCCTAAGGCAGGGTGCACTATACCACAGGTGAGGGCATAGGTGCATGAGCACTATGCCCCTGCAGTGTCTAAGCAAAACCTTAGACATTGTAAGTGCAGGGTAGCCATAAGAGTATATGGTCTGGGAGTCTGTCAAACACAAACTCCACAGCACCATAATGGCTATACTGAAAACTGGGAAGTTTGGTATCAAACTTCTCAGCACAATAAATGCACACTGATGCCAGTACAAAATATTTTATTTTATTAGAGATGCCCCCTGAAAACATACCCGACTTCCAGTATGAGCTGACTAGTTTTACCAGCCTGCCACACACCAGACATGTTGCTGGCCACATGGGGAGAGTGCCTTTGTCAATCTGTGGCCAGGAACAAAGCCTGTACTGGGTGGAGGTGCTTCTCACCTCCCCCTGCAGGAACTGTAACACCTGGCGGTGAGCCTCAAAGGCTCACCCCCTTTGTTACAGCACCACAGGGCATCCCAGCTAGTGGAGATGCCCGCCCCCTCCGGCCACGGCCCCACTTTTGGCGGCAAGGCCGGAGGAGATAATGAGAAAAACAAGAAGGAGTCACTGGCCAGTCAGGGCAACCCCTAAGGTGTCCTGAGCTGAGGTGACTCTGACTTTTAGAAATCTTCCATCTTGCAGATGGAGGATTCCCCCAATAGGATTAGGGATGTAATTGTAATTGTAATCGTATTTATATAGCGCTTACTACCCCTGACGAGGCGTCGAAGCGCTTTTCGATGAGTAGCACGCTACTCCGGTACCCAACAAGAATTAGTTGTAAATCCACCGGGAGGAGGCAAAAAGAGGGTATAGCCACCCTCAGGGCTAGTAGCCATTGGCTACTATCCTCCCAGACCTAAACACACCCCTAAATCGAGTATTTAGGGGCCCCCAGAACCTAGGAAGATAGATTCCTGCAACCTGAAGAAGAAGAAGGACTGCTGACCTGAAGCCCTGCAGAGAAGACAGAGACACCAACTGCTTTGGCCCCAGCCCTACCGGCCTGTCTCCCCACTTCGAGAAAAACTGCAACAGCGACGCGTCCCCCAGGGCCCAGCGACCTCTGAAGCCTCAGAGGACTACTCTGCATCTAAAAGGACCAAGAACTCCAGAGGACAGCAGCCCTGTTCCACAAAGACTGAAACTTGCAACAAAGAAACAACTTTTAAAGACCACACGTTTCCCGCCGGAAGTGTGAGACTTTCCACTCTGCACCCGACGCCCCAAGCTCGACCTACGGAAAACCAACACTACAGGGAGGACTCGAGCCCGTGAGTAGCCAGAGTTGACCCCCCTGAACCCCCACAGCGACGCCTGCAGAGCAAATCCAGAGGCTCCCCCTGACCGCGACTGCCTGCTTCAAAGAACCCGACGCCTGGTAAACACACTGCACCCGCAGCCCCCAGAACCTGAAGGATCCGACCTCCAGTGCAGGAGCGACCCCCAGGTGGCCCTCTCCCTAGCCCAGGTGGTGGCTACCCCGAGGAGCCCCTCCCTTGCCTGCCTGCATCGCTGAAGAGACCCCTGGGTCTCTCATTGAAACCTATTGCGAACCCGACGCCTGTTTGCACTCTGCACCCGGCCGCCCCTGTGCCGCTGAGGGTGTATTTTCTGTGCTGACTTGTGTCCCCCCCGGTGCCCTACAAAACCACCCTGGTCTGCCCTCCGAAGTCAAGGGGACCTACCTGCTGGCAGACTAGAACCGGGGCACCCCTATCTCCATTGGAGCCTATGCGTTTTGGGCACCACTTTGACCTCTGCACCTGACCGGCCCTGAGCTGCTGGTGTGGTAACTTTGGGGTTGCCCTGAACCCCCAACGGTGGGCTACTTTGGACCCAACTTTGAACCTTGTAAGTGCTTTACTTACCTGCAAAACTAACCAATACTTACCTCCCCCAGGAATTGTTGAATTTTGCAGTGTCAAATTTTAAAATAGCTTGTTGCCATTTTTGCCAAAACTGTACATACTATTGTGATGATTCAAAGTTCCTAAGATACCTGAGTGAAATACCTTTCATTTAAAGTATTGTTTGTAAATCTTGAACCTGTGGTTCTTAAAATAAACTAAAAAAAATATTTTTCTATATAAAAACCTATTGGCCTGGAATTGTCTTTGAATGTGTGTTCCTCATTTATTGCCTGTGTGTGTACAACAAATGCTTAACACTACCCTCTGATAAGCCTACTGCTCGACCACACTACCACAAAACAGAGCATTAGAATTATCTCTCTTTTGCCACTATCTTACCTCTAAGGGGAACCCTTGGACTCTGTGCATGCTATTTCTTACTTTGAAATAGTACATGCAGAGCCAACTTCCTACAGTGGGTATTGGGAATAATGCTGCTAGATTACGTTTATGGGACTACAATGGTATCTGTTCATCTTTGAGCCTTGGAATTTCATACTTTATTAATGAAAACATTTGGGCAAATGCTTTCACTTTGGTTCACCTTGCATTGGTTCATACTTTTCACATCTGGCAGCACAGTACCGCCCTCAGCTATCCCTCACTAATCCCTCAGCTATCCCTCTTAATCATAGCCCCAGTTCCAAAAACAAAAATAAATAGACCCAGAGTCCTATTCCATTATTCCTAACTGAAGTATTCAGGCGACCGGCCCACTTTGAGCATGCTAAGTACCCATTTCAAACCCCAGGACGCTCAGTCAAGAGGATTAGGGGGGCACCGAGAGGCAGGGGTTGGGACTAGCGGTAGCTCACCTAAAAGTAGACTGCCAGCTCCATCCCAAAATCCAAAAATGATCTTTTTAACTGCAGCAACTTTAACATATGATATTGGTGCTAGAATTGCCCTACAGTTGCCCTCCAATTGATCTTCAGGAAAGGATTTAAAGTGTGCTTGAAAGAGTTGTTTACTGAGAGTAGGTAATTTGCGAGCCTGCTGCCATCCTTGGATGTGGTAGCCATTTCTCAGGCTCCCTCTCTGGAACTGAACTCCGATTCCCCATAACCCATGGTCACCATGGTAGGCACAGAAAGCTGTTGGGGCAGATATCTGTATGTATCATCACTATCACAGATAAATACAATCTGCCTGAGGTTTTCTAGAGTCACCAAAGCGGCAGGCGAGCCTTATTGGTCTCAGTCTAATAAATGCACGCATCCTGGGAGGTCAGCACTCGCATGTATTAACTCTAGAATTACCAAAGTTATCCAAGTAAACGATGGAGCAATCAAAGGAACATAACTGATTTAATGAGCCATTTGCAGTTTTGCTGCACTAGCTGTGCACATGTGCATGGCTTAATTTTTGAGACAAGCATATGCTACTAGCAGGATAAACCTGGTAGCTGCATCTGCTGGATGGGAGGAGGACCCGCATTCCTGTCCCAAACCGACCTTTGCACCCCTTAGGAGCCTGCTGCAGGAGCTCCTGCTTGTCTGTATGGGGTTGGGATGGACAGGGCAGTCACACAGGAACAGGCGGGTACATCCTGCTACGTGATAACTTGAGGAAGAGTTGGACTGAGGTGCAGCCTGAGCAAGACACAGAGCTGCCGGCATGGGCAGACACCCCACAGAACAGTTGTTTCGAGGTGCTGCAGAACCGTACTGGGTGGAGGGGGGGAAATGTACAGACACATGGGGCCCAGACCGCCAGATGGGATCCAGGACTAGCGCCATCTGACCCTATCCACTCTTGCCACACCACTGGGTTGACACAAGCCGCTAGGCTGCTTGGCCTTATCCCTGCTGGGTGGACACTTAAGTTGGACAGTCCAGGCAGGGTGGAACCTCTTTGCTTTAAACAACAGCCAAGGCTGGCCAAGCAGTCCATCCCTAAAGGGACCAAGTGTGCCCAATCAATCAGACTACAGTGCTGACTAAACCAACCTCGAGAAGGGAGCACTGCACTGGAATGTCAGCTTTGCATCCCTGCCTGCTCTCCAGGAACATAGGTCCATTGGCCGGGGCTGGAAGGTACCTGCAGACCAAGCCCCTGGAGGTCTGGGTCAGGCCAGACTGAGGGCCTCATTCTGACCCTGGCGGCCGGTGACCGCCAGGGTCACCGGCCACGGGAGCACCGCCGACAGGCTGGCGGTGCTCCGAAGGGCATTCTGACCGCGGCGGTTCAGCCGCGGTCAGAAAGGGTAAACCGGCGGTCACCCGCCGGTTTACCGCTGCCCTTCTGAATCCTCCATGGCGGCGGAGCGCGCTCCGGCGCCATGGGGATTCAGACACCCCCTACCGCCATCCTGTTCATGGCGGGAAACCCAGGATGGCGGTAGGGGGTGCCGCGGGGCCCCTGGGGGCCCCTGCAGTGCCCATGCCCGTAAGAGGGCCCCGCAAAGTATTTCAGTGTCTGCTATGCAGACACTGAAATACGCGACGGGTGCCACTGCACCCGTCGCACCTTCCCACTACGCCGGCTCAATTCTGAGCCGGCGTCCTCGTGGGAAGGTTGATTTGCCCTGGGCTGGCGGGCGGCCTTTTGGCGGCCGCCCGCCAGCCCAGGGCAAATCTCAGAATCACCGCAGCGGTCTTTCGACCGCGGTGCGGTGTTCTGACGGGGTTACTTTGGCGGGCGGCCTCCGCCGCCCGCCAAAGTAAGAATGACCCCCTGAGTTCCTTACAGCACCAGGGGAGAACAACCGGATGACAAGATGGCACCTTGTCTATACTAATCCTATGGAGGAAGGCTACCTGCCTTTCTTCTAATCAGTGCAGAAATAGTGACAGAGGGTGACATATAAGAAAATGTGTCTGACTTCCTGGAACCCTGGCTGGGCTTGATGAGTCAAATGAGCTCTCATCGGGACTTCCAGGGCAGCCTGGCCATCCCCGCTCACCATTCATTCCTATGGTATGTTCAACAAGATGGGCAAGCCTAGAGCACTCAAATGGCTGGATCTGAAGGATGGTCGCACCATGTCTTATGAATCATTTTCTGCTCATCTTTGGAAGAGCTAGGGGCTCCATGAGCCAAGTTCCTGGGCCTCAGGCATGGGGCTGTTGGGAGGTCTGTCCAAGGGCCCAATCAAAGCTTTTTCTCCCAGGCAGGTCTGCAGGACCACCTAATGGGCACTTTGTGTCATGGTGGGCTGGGGAAGAGAGAGCAGAGTTTGGGATTCAACCCCCAGGGGCCACCGGAGCTCTGACCCAGGACCTGGTCAGAGCTTCTTAACATTGGCAGGCAGAGGAGACCTTACCAGACCAGTATGACCCCGTCCCAGGCACTTTGTGACATAGAGGACTGGGGAAGGGAGCCCAAGGCTGGGGAATTCAACCCCTAGGACACACCAGTGCTCTCACTCAGGACCTGGTCAGAACTTCTTATGCCAGGCAGGCAGGGGAGGCTTTCCGGGGTCATCAGGATCTCATCCCTTACACTTTGAACCATGGCAGTCCAGGGAAAGAAGCCGAGGATTGGATGATTCCACCCCCAGGGCCCAGAGGAGGTCTGTTACGAGGCCCGACCATGGCAGGGTGGCAGGACCCTATCCCAAGCACTTTAGGATATGTGGCAGGCTGGGAAAAGGAGCCCAGGGATGGGGGCTTCCACCCACAGGCCTGCTGGAGCTCTGACTTGTGTCCCGGTCAGAGTTTCTTAATCCTGGCAGGCAGGGTAGGCTTTCCGGAGTCTGCGGGTCCCTGTCCTGGGTACATGACGCACAGTGGGTTGGGGAAGGGAGCCCGGGGCAGCGGGCTTCCAAGTCCAGGTATACTAGAGCTCTGACCCTGGGGCTGGTCAGAGCTTCTTAACTCCAGCATGCAGAGGAGACCTTCTAGGGCTGGCGGGACCCCATACCAGGAAGACAACAGCATGGCCGGCCAGGAAATGAAGTCTAGGGTCAGGGAGTCACACCCCTCGGCTTGCCGGATCTCTGACACAGGGGCCAGTTACAGTTTCATAACTTGGGTAGACAGGAGAGGAATTCCCGGGCCTCCGGGACCTTGTCCCCGGCACTTTGCCACATGAAGGGTGGGAACAGGAGCCCAAGGCTGAGGGCTCCCAGTGCCCGGTCACAGCTTCATCACCCAGGCAGGCAGGGGAGGCCTTCCTTGGCCTTCGGGACCCCAGCCCGGGTGCTTTGAAACATGGCATCCGTGGAAGGGATTCCAGGGCTGGAGGCTTCTACCCCGAGGGCCTGCTGGAGCTCTGACCCAGGGCCGGATGGGAGCTTTGTAGCTTGGGCCGATAGGGGAGGCTTTCCCGGGCCGGTGCCCTATTCCAGGCACTTTCTGACATGGCCAACTGGTTGATGGAGCTAGTGTGGAGACTTCCAGTCCTCCAGAGTTCTGACCCACGGCCTGGTCAAAGCTTCTTCTACGGTCAGGCATGGGTGGCCTTCCTGGGCTGGCAAACCCTGTCCCGAGCACTTTGTGAGATGATATGCCAGAGAATGGAGCCCAGGGCTGGGGACCTCAACCTCCAGGTCCACTAGAGCTCCAGCACTGGGCTTAGTCAGAGGTTCCTAACCTAGGTGGGCTGAAAAGGACTCTCTGGGCCTCCTGGACATCATTCCACACACTTTGGGAGATGATAAGCTAGAGAACTGTGTAGGAAAGTACCATCTTGCCTGGCATGTTACCCCCATTTTACTTGTGTGCATGTTTGTTTTTGTCTATGTCACTGGGATCCTGCTAGCCAGGACCGCAGTGCTCATAAAGTGTGCCCTGTATGTGTTCCCTGTGTGGTGCCTAACTGTATCACTGAGGCTCTGCTAACCACAACCTCAGTGTTTATGCTCTCTCTGCTTTTAAAATTGTCACTGCAGGCTAGTGACTGATTTTACCAATTCTCATTGGCACACTGGAACACCCTTATAATTCCCTAGTATATGGTACTGAGGCACCCAGGGTATTGGGGTTCCAGGAGATCCCTATGGGCTGCAGCATTTATTTTGCCACCCATAGGGAGCTCAGACAATTCTTACACAGGACTGCCACTGCAGCCTGAGTGAAATAACGTCCACGTTATTTCACAGCCATTTTCACTGCACTTAAGTAACTTATAAGTCACCTATATGTCTAACCCTCACTTGGTGAAGGTTAGGTGCAAAGTTACTAGGTGTGGGGGCACCCTGGCACTAGCCAAGATGCCCCCACCTTGTTCACTGCAATTTCCCCGGACTTTGTGAGTGCGGGGACACCATTACACACGTGCACTACATATAGGTCAATACCTATGTGTAGCGTCACAATGGTAACTCCGAACAGGGCCATGTAACACCTCTAGGATCATGGTATTGGGGGAACAATCCCCTGCATCGCCGGGGCTCTAGCATAGAACCCGGGTACTGCCAAACTAGCTCTCTGGGGTTTTCCTGGCAGACAGGGTTCTGCCCTCCTTGGGTCTGGGCCGCCCAGTCCCAGGAAGGCAGAACAAAGAACTTCCTCTGAGAGAGGGTGTTACACCCTCTCCCTTTGGAAATAGATGTTAAGGGCCTGAGAGGAGTAGCCTCTTCTGGCCTCTGGAAATGCTTTGATGGGCACAGATAGTGCCCTCCTTGCATAAGCCAGTCTACACCGTTTCAGGGATCCCCCCAGCCCTGCTCGGGCGCGAAACTGGACAAAGGAAAGGGGAGTGACCACTCCCCTAACCAGCACCTCCCAGAGCTCCTCCAGTGTGTCCCAGACCTCTGCCATCTTGGATGCAGAGGTGTGAGGGCAAAATGGACACCTCTGAGTGGCCAGTGCCAGCAGGTGACGTCAGAGACCCCTCCTGATAGGTGCTTACCTCTCTCTGTAGCCAATCCTCCTCTGAGGGCTATTCAGGGTCTCTCCTGAGGGTTTCTCTTCAGATAACGAATGCAAGAGCTCACCAGAGTTCCTCTGCACTTCCCTCTTCGACTTCTGCCAAAGATCGACCGCTGACTGCTTCAGGACGTCTGCAAAACCGCAACAAAGTAGCAAGAAGACTACCAGCAACATTGTAGTGCCTAATCCTGCTGGCTTTCTCGACTGCTTCCTGGTGGTGCATGCTCTGAGGGCTGTCTGCCTTCACCCTGCACTGGAAATCCCGAAGAAATCTCACGTGGGTTGATTGAGTCTTCCCCCTGCTACCGCAGGCACCAAACTTCTGCTTCACCAGTCCTCTGGGTCGCCTGAGCGCAGTCCCTGGAACACAGGAGCTGGATCCAAGTGACCCCGACAGTCCAGTGGTCCTTCTGTCCATGTTTGGTGGAGGTAAGTCCTTGCCTCCCCATGCCAGACAGTAATCCTGGGTACTGCGTGAACTGCAGCTGCTAGGGCTTCTGTGCACTCTTGCAAGGATTCCTTTGTGCACAGCACAGCCCAGGTCCCCAGCACTCCGTCCTGCATTGCCCAACTCGCTGAGTTGACCTCCGGCTTTGTGGGACCCTCTTTTGTGTTGCTGAGTCGACCGTCGTGCTCAGATTTCTTGAACGCCTGTTCAAGTGCTTCTGCTGCTGCTGCCTGCTTCTGCGTGGGCTCCCTGTGTTGCTGAGCGCCCTCTCAGTCTCCTCTTCTAAGTGGCGACCTCCTGGTCCTTCCTGGGCCCGGGCAGCATCCTTTATCCTCAACCGCGACTCTTGCAGCTAGCAAGGCTTGTTTGTGGTCTTTGTGCGTGGAAACAACTCTGAATCCTCCAGCACGCCGTGAGACATCTTCTGACCACAGGAGAAGTTTCTGGCACCTTCTGTCGTTGCAGAATCTTCGGCTTCTTCCACCCAGAGGCAGCCCTTTTGCACCTTCATCCGGGGTTTAGTGGGCTCCTGCCCCCCCCCCCGGACACTTTTGTGACTCTTGGACTTGATCCCCTTCCTTTACAGGTCCTCAGGTCCAGCAATCCGTCTTCAGTGCTTTGCAGTCAGTTGTTGTCTTTGCAGAATCCCCTATCTCGACTTTACTGTCTTTCTTGGGTAGTAGGGTAACTTTACTCCTACTTTTCAGGGTCTTGGGGTGGGGTATCTTGGACACCCTTAGTGTTTTCTTACCCTCCCAGTGACCCTCTACACACTACACTAGGCCTGGGGTCTCTTTGTGGTTTGCATTCCACTTTCAGAGTATATGGTTTGTGTTGCCCCTAGACCTATTGTCTCCTATTGCATTCTATTGTGTTCTACAGTGTTTGCACTACTTTTCTAAGTGTTTTACTTACCGGATTTTGGTTTGTGTATATATTTTGTGTATTTTACTTACCTCCTAAGGGAGTATATCCTCTGAGATACTTTTGGCATATTGTCACTAAAATAAAGTACCTTTATTTTTAGTAACTCTGAGTATTGTGTTTCTTATGATATAGTGCTATATGATATAAGTGGTATAGTAGGAGCTTTGCATGTCTCCTAGTTCAGCCTAAGCTGCTATGGTATAGCTACCTCTATCAGCCTAAGCTGCTAGAACACTACTAATCTACTAATACGGGATAACTGGACCTGGCACAAGGTGTAAGTACCTCTTGGTACCCACTGTAAGCCAGGCCAGCCTCCTACAAACTGAGACCAGGGGCTTTCTCCTCAGGCCTGCCTGTGCTCTGACCCCAGGCCTGGTCAGAACTTGTTAACCCAGACAGGCAGGGGAGTTTGCAACATGACAGGCCGAGGGCTTCCACACCATGGACCACAGGAGCTCTGACTAATGGCCCTGTCAGAGCTCTAAACCCAGGCAGGCAGAGGAGGCCTTCTCCAGCCAGTGGGACCCCGTCCGGTCACTTTGCAACACACTGGGGCGGGGAAGGGAGCACAGGGCTGGGAGCTTTTACCCTGGGGCCTGCGTGAGCTCTGACCCGGATTCCAAGCAGAGCTTCTTAACCCTGACAGGCAGAGGATGCCTTCCTGGGCCGGCAGGACCCTGTCGCTGCACACTGGCACTTTGTGACATAGCAGTTGTGGGATGGAGCCCATGGCCGAAGGCTTCCACCCCCAGGGTCCGCCAGAGCTCTGACCCAGGGGCTGGTCAGAGCTTTTGAAGCTGGGTGGGCAGAGGAGGCCTTCCTAGGCTGGAAAGACCTTGTCACCGGCACTTTGCAAAATAGCAGGCTGGAGAAGGAAGCTCAGGGCTGGGAATTTTACCCCTGGGTCCAGTGGAGCTCTAACCCATGGCCAAGTCATAGTTTCTTAACCCAGCCAGGCAGGAGAGGCCCCCCAGGCAATTTCACTAAGAGAAAATGTTTGTTGGCCATCAAACTACATTCATGCTTCCTCTTGTTACAGCCTGTGGTGGCCGCTCGTTCCTCCTCCCGTCTGGGCATTGCATCCTTAGTGTTTTTTTGGTTGTCAATATCAATGTGCTGACACCAGAGAAAACACAGTGTTTAGAAAGGCACCAATGGTTTCAGGTTTGGTTTGTTCTTGCGCCTTTGCTCTGGTATACTTAACTGATGTTTTCCAAGCCACTTTTCCCTCCACCGCTGTTTTAGAAATAATTGGCTCTGTGTGCGTGTTTTGCACCCGGCAGACACACACTCATCCACTTCCAGTCCTCATTCTAAACTCCTCTAGACAGTGCTGCTAGCTGCTTCTCTGGTCCCAGTGGTAATTCCTCATTCTAAACTCCTCTAGACAGCGCTGCATCTGCTTCTCTGGTCCCAGCGGTAATTCCTCATTATTAGACCCGTAGACATTGCTGCAGCTGCTTCTCTGGTCCCAGTGGTAATTCCTCATTCTTAGTCCCGCAGACAATGCTGCAGCTGCTTCTCTGGTCCCACTGGTAATTCCTCATTCTTAGTCCTGTAGACCGTGCTGCAGCTGCTGGTAATTCCTCATTCTTAGTCCTGTAGACAGTGCTGCAGCTGCTTCTCTGGTCCCAGTGGTAATTCCTCATTCTTAGCCCCGCAGACAATGCTGCAGCTGCTTCTCTGGTCCCACTGGTAATTCCTCATTCTTAGTCCTGTAGACAATGCTGCAGCTGCTTCTTTGGCACCAGTGGTAAATCTTCATTCTTAGTCCCGTAGACTGTGCTGCAGCTGCTTCTCTGGTCCCACTGGTAATTCCTCATTCTAAGTCCTCTAGACAGTGCTGCAGCTGCTTCTCTGGTCCCAGTGGTAATTCTGCATTCTTAGTCCTCTGGACAGTGCTGCTAGCTGCCTCTCTGATCCCAGTGGTAATTCCTCATTCTTAGTCCTGTAGTCAGTGCTGCAGCTGCTTCTCTGGTCCCAGTGGTAGTTTCTCATTCTAAGTCCTCTAGACATCGCTGCTAGCTGCTTCTCTGTTCCAGTGGTAATTCCTCATTCTAAGTTCTCTAGACAGTGCTGCAGCTGCTTCTCTGGTCTCAATGGTAATTCCTCATTCTAAGCCCTCTAGATGGTGTTGCAAGCTGCTTCTCTGGTCCTGTTGGTAATTCTTATCCTAAGTCCTTTAAGAAGTGCTGGTAGCTGCTTTTCAGGTCCCAGTGGTAATTCCTCATTCTAAGTCCTCTAGGAAGTGCTGCTAGCTGCTTCTCTGGTCCGGTCTGTAATTCCTCATTCTAAGTCCTCTAGGAAGTGCTGCTAGCTGCTTCTCTGGTCCGGTCGGTAATTCCTCAGGGCCGCGGTGGCGGTCTAACGGCCGAAGGGCCGGCGGTGAAGACTGCCACATTACGAGTGTGGCGCTTTGGCCTCTGCCAAACCGCCACATCTCCGCTGGTACCGCCAGGGCGGTAGGTCTGCTGGGCAGAGGACAGCACCTCCGGGCCAGCGGTCCTCTGAAGGCCACCGGCGGTAGTACGAGTCGCCTTTCCACCAGGGTTTCGGCGGCGGTAGCATCGCCACGAAAACCCCAGCGGAAAGCCTGCCTGAGACAGGAAATTCCTTCCCTTCCACCGGCAGACGACTCCCCCAAACCTCCCCTTCATTTACATGAACCCACCTTCTATGACAGCACCCTCCTTCTGCATACACGCACACACACACCCACACGCAGCCCGCATACACGCATTCACCAACACTTACATACATGCATTCACTCACACACATACATACACTCATTCACTCGCACCAACAGACACGCATTCACACAAACATATCAACACGCACTCACTTCAACAATCACACACACATACACACTTACATTCACACATGCAGACATACACCCACTCACACACACAACACCCCCTACCCTCCCACCGCCCCTCCCCTGCCAGACGATCGATTTACCTTGTCCGGCGAGGAGGTCACCT
The DNA here is from genome assembly GCF_031143425.1 of Pleurodeles waltl. Classification (NCBI taxonomy): domain Eukaryota; kingdom Metazoa; phylum Chordata; class Amphibia; order Caudata; family Salamandridae; genus Pleurodeles; species Pleurodeles waltl. The sequence continues at coordinate 19,893,021 of NC_090440.1, forward strand.
GCAAAGGAACAGGACCCGACGCTTCCACGGCCGGCAGCACCCCACCATCAGGACACCACCCTGCCGTATTACTGCTCGTAATACGGCGGGCAGAGTCCTTTTCTCATGTCGGTAACGGTTGTGTGACCGCCTCAGCGCCGACAACCGCTAGCACGACTGCTGATAGATTTCCACCCAAATTGTGGCGGAAATCCTTCAGTAGTCGTAATATGGTGGTCATCTGGCACCTGCAGCGGTATTTGTATTAGACCACTGAAGTCGTAATGAGGGACATAATCTTCTAGACAACACTGCAAGCTGCTTCTCTGGATCTATCAGTAATTACACATTCTAAGTCCTCTAGGCAGTGCTGCCAGTTGCTTCTCTGGTCCCAGTGGTAATTCCTCAATCTAATTCCTGTATACAGTGCTGCTAGCTGCTTCTCAGGTCCCAGTGGTAATTCCATATTCTTAGTCCTGTAGACAATGCTTCAGCTGCTTCTCTGGTCCCAGTCGTAATTCCTCATTCTAAGTCTTCCAGACAGTGCTGCAAACTGCTTCGCTGGTCCTACTGGTAATTCCTCATTCTAACTCCTGTAGACAATGTTGCGGCTGCTTCTTTCGTTCCACTGGTAATTCTTCATTCTTAGTCCAGTAGACAATGCTTCAGGTGCTCCTCTGGTCCCAGTGGTAATTCCTCATTCTAGGTCCTCTAGACAGTGCTGCAAACTGATTATCTGGTCCTACCGGTAATTCCTCATTCTCAGTCCTCTAGGCAGTGCTGCAGTTGCTTCTCTGGTCCCAGTGGTAATTCCTCATCCTTAGTCCCGCAGACAGTGCTGCAGCTGCTTCTCTGGTCCCAGTGGTAATTCCTCATTCTAACTCCTGTAGACAGTGCTGCAGCTGCTTCTTTCGTTCCAGTGGTAATTCCTCATTCTAAATCCTCTAGACAATGCTGCAAGCTGCTTCTCTGCTCCTGTCTGTAATTCCTCAAGGGTTACCATTAAAAACATATGCTCTAATGAAGTGAAGGTGCAAAAAAACCCATAAGTGATGGATTGCAAATTGTTCCACATGCCTTAGGGTGCATGCCTCTTAGGCCCCGGAGAAAGCCATTCTGACCCCTAGGTGCAGCAGAGAGGTTTTTGGCTGAAACCTGTCTGTTTGTTTTATGTACCATTTCCTGACAAGTTCAACAGCTGTGGAGTTGGGGCGAAAGGGGGTGGTGGGCAGGACAAATAGAGCTCACGCACAGACTTCATCTGGTGCCCCTCTACAGGCACCAGTGGGGAGCCTATTGACTTTTGGGAGGCTGAAGAGAAGTGATTTACCAGAATCCAGTATGCAAAAAACAAGCAAAATGTTTATAGGTGTTAAATATTATTCCGAAATAAATACAGATGTTAGAAATGGGGTCTCTAGTTGACAGAGGTATAAACCATTGTCCATATAGTGTCCACAATTCTAGTCAGGGTAAGATGCAACACAATCCAAATTATCCTGTGCCCAACCTATGGTAGCTTGGCTCTGAGCAGTCAGGCTTATCATAGAAGGCAATATGTAAAGTATTTGTTTAGAACTTTATATAACACAGTGAAAATATCACAAAAATACACCACACATGTTTAGAAAAATAGAGAATATTTATCTGAATAAAATACTGTGAAACGATGAAAATCCAATGTATACAAACAAAGTTATGAATTTTTAAAAGGTTAAATCCAACTAAAGCGCCTAGAAAACACAACCCTCCAACTGGGGCTATCACGGAATCATTGAAGGAGTCGTTCTCAACAATCCAACACCACCGGTGCCAGTCACGGAGTCCCACAGACCCACAGGTACAGTGCCTTTTGAAAACGAAGAACAGGGATGTCGCACGGAGTCGGAAAGAGGCGTCGATGGAGTCGGTGCAGCGTCAGGCCCTTACGAATTCTGTTACGCTCTGCAAAGTAGGTGGAGGTAAGGCATCGGTTCCATCAGGATGGAGGGGGAGATGATGCGTCGTCGTCCACGATGCGTCGATTCCTTGTGACCCGGTGGGGTTGCTGGTTCCGGTCCGGCAGGGTGTGATTCGTCGACTTTGCAGTGTTGCAAAGTCCCTGAGTGACGTCACCGGAGTCATGGCAACGTCAGACTTGCACTGCATACCGCGGTCCACAGAGCAGGAGCAGGCTGCGGCATCACTGGCGTCGCTGAAGTCGTTGCGGAGTCTCTGAAGTCTGGTACTAGCAAAAAGCCAGTAGTTGAAGTCTTTGCTGTCCCTGAGACTTCAGAACAGGAGGCAAGCTCAATCCAAGCCCTTGGAGAGCCCTTCTGGAGGAAAGCAGAGTCCTTCCAGACCAGCAGGGCAACAGGAGGGCAGCAGTCCTTCTCAGCAAAGCAGTCCAGAGAGTCCTTTGGGAAGCCAGGCAGGTCTTCTGACAGAGTTCAGTTGCAGGTCCAGAAGTGTCTGAGTTGGTGGGGCAGAGACACAGTTAATATACCCAAAATGCCTTTGAAGTCGAGGGGACTTTAAAGAGTGGTTTTGAAGTGCACAAGTTCCCCTTTCAGTACAATCCTGTCTGCCAGGGTCCCAGTAGGGGGTTTGGCAGTCCTTTGTGTGAGTTCAGGCCACTAGCCTTTGAAATGTAAGTCAGGCGCCCCCACCATTCCAGCCCAGGAAGACCCATTCAGTATGCAGATGTGACTGAGTGTCCTGTGTTTGTGGTTATCTGGGTGAAATGCACAAGGGAGCTGTCAACCAGCCCAGCCCAGATGCTGATTGGAGATAGGCTGTGAGGCACAGATGGTTTTAAGTGCAGAGAAATGTTCACATTTTAAAAGTGGCATTTCTAAAATAGGAATATAAAATCCAACCTCACCAATAAGCAGGATTTTCTATTACCATCCTGGCCATACTAAATATAACCTGCTTACCCCTTTCAGATCAGAATCTACCACTCAAACAGTATATGAGGGTAGTCCTAATGCTAGTCTATGAAGGGAGCAGGCCTCACAGTAGTGGAAAACGAATTTAGGAGTTTTCCACTACTAGTACATATAAAACACATATGTATATTTCCTGCCTTTTATCTACATAGCACCCTGCCCTATGGGTTACCTAGGGCCTACCATAGGGGTGACATATGTACAAAAAGGGGAGTTTAAGGCTTGGCAAGTAATGCCAAGTCGAAGTGGCAGTTAAACTGCACCCACAGGCCTTGCAACGGCAGGCCTGAGGCATTGTTAAGGGGCTACTTATGTGGGTGGCACACTCAGTGCTACATGCCCACTAGTAGCATTTAATTTACAGGCCCTGGGCACATGTAGTGCACTTTACTAGGGACTTATAAATAAATCAGATAAACCAATAGGGGATGAACCAATCACCATGTTTAGGAGAGAGAGCATATGCACTTTAGCACTGGTTAGCAGTGGTAAAGTGCACAGGGTCCTAAAACCAGCAGAAATAGTGTCCGAAAAGTGAAGGGAGTAAGGCAAAAGGTTGGGGGATGGCCACCCTAAGGCTGTCAGGTCTAACATGTATCCCCCCAGCTGAAAGTGGGGAGAGCTACCCAACCTCCCGGGAGCTCTCATCACTAAGATGGAAAAATCTGAAGAGACTATCAGCACTGGCGTGGGCAGTCCCCGGGCAATGCTCCACCATAAAGCCCATTCCCTGTAGGGAGATAGACCATTTTAAGAGTTTAGGATTTTCACCCCTCATCTGCATGAGCCATTTGAGGGGTCTGTCTGAACCCGGAAATGAGTTGCAAACAGGTATGGGCTCAGCTTATTTAGTGCCCAGACCACAGCAAATGCTTCTCTCTCAATAGCACTCCATCTCTGTTCCCGTGGTAATAGCCTCCTGCTAATAAAGGCTACTAGTTGGTCTAGGTCCTCCTCATTCAGCTGTGGTACAACCTCCCTATGCCATGCTCTGAAGTGTCTGTCTGCATGATGAACTCCTTGGATTAGTCAGGGGCCCTGAGCACAGGTGCTGTGCACATGGCTTTCTTTAGGGAGTCAAAGGCTTTTGGACAAGCCTCTGTCCAAATCAACAACCTAGGCTGCTTTTTTGAAGTTAGTTCTGTTAAGGGGGCCACCATGGTGCCATAACCCTTAACAACCCTACAGTAGTACCCAGTGAGGCCTAGGAAGGCTCTCATCTCTGTTTGGGTTCTAGGTGGTTGCCAGGTCGTGATTGTCTCAATCTTTGCCTGAGGAGCTGCACCTTGCCACCACCTACTAGGTGTCCCAGGTACACCACTGAACCCTGCCCAATCTGGTACTTACTGGCCTTGTTGGTCAGGCCTGCCTGTGGAAGGGCCTGGAGCACCTCTTAGAGGTGGAGCAGGTGTTCCTCCCAGCTGGCACTGTAGATGGCAACGTCGTCTAGATAGGTGGCGCAGAATGCATCCTTACTAGCCAGGACCCTGTTAACCAACCGCTGGAAGGTAGCAGGGGCATTTTTCAAACCAAAGGGCATCACTCCGAACTGGTAATGTCCCTAAGGAGTTGAAAAAGCAGATCTCCCTTTGGCCTCCTCAGTCAAGGCAATCTGCCAGTACCCTGATGTGCGATCAAAAGTATTGAGGAATTTGGCAGCGCCTAGCCTGTCTATGAGCTTATCAGCTCGGGGGTGGGGTAAGCATCAGTTTCAGTGACTGAATTGAGACCCTGGTAATCCACACAGAACCTAAGTTCTGGCTTGGCACTGGGTGGGGCAGCCTTTGGTACCAGCACCACCGGGCTGGACTAGGGACTGCTGGATTTCTCATTACCCCTAGAGCGAGCATCTTGGCAACTTCATCCTTGATACTGGCCTTCACCCTATCTGACAACCTGTACATTTTATTCTTTACAGGGGGACTGTCTCCCGTGTCAATATCATGGATACACAAGTGTGTAAGTCCATGGTTAAGGGAAAACAGGGAGGAGTACTTCTCCAGAAGCTAGTAGCAGCCCCCTGCTGGTCCAGGGTCAGGGAGTCAGAGAGATTGACACCCTCCACTGACCCATCACCTTCTTGGGCAGAGAGGAGGTCGGGTAGAAGTTCACGCTCCTCCTCCATACTCTTATCTGTCACCAGAAGCATGCTGACTTCAGTCCTCTCAAAATGAGGCTTCAGTCTATTCAGATGTAGCACCCTTATGGTGTTCCTAAGGGACTGAAGGTCCACTAAGTAAGTGGCCTCCCCTTTATGCTCCTTTATCTCATATGGGCCAGTCCAGTGGCCCTGGAGAGTTCTAGGCTCTACTGGCCCCATCACCAAAACTTTGTCTCCAGGCAGAAACTCCACCAGGGTGGTCTTCTGGTCATACCGGCATTTCATAACCTCTTGACTGGCCTCGAGGTTGCTCTTGGCCTTCTTCCAGAAGCGGTGCATCCAGTGGCAGAGGGCCAGCATGTAGCTGACCACATCCTGAGGGGGTGCCTTGGGAGCTTTCTCCCAGCCCTCTTTCACGAAGCTTAGGGGTCCCCTTACAGGGTATCCATAGAGAAACTCAAAGGGACTGAACCCTACCCCCTTCTGGGGTACCTCTCTATTAGCAAAAAGAAGGCATGGCAAGAGGACGTCCCACTTACGGCTCATGGCCTCAGGGAGGCCTGTGATCATGCCCTTAAAGGTCTTGTTGAATCTCTCCACAAGACCACTGGATTGAGGATGATAGGGTGTGGTGAACTTGTAGGTCACCCCACAACAGTATAGTGCGCTTTTCACTATAGCCACAATTTGTCCTTGTAACCTGAGTTTATTATCGAGGATGAAACCAAGGGAGTTTGCGTTATCAATGATAGCCAATTGACAGTCCTGGAGAGTGCAGAAATCAATTCACCAGAGAATGGGTTTGTTAGATTTTTTGTGGTGATCAGAAAAAGCTCCGTTTTTTTCAGTTGCACTTTTTTATTGGACAATATAACAAATAAATCATGTCATATGCCAAAATTCCAAAACTTAAAATTATTATCTCCTGAATATGAAGTATTTAGTAGTATATGAAAAATAATAGTGAAATACATTTATGTTGATACTTATTAATATATGAAAAGTTAATAGTAAAACACATTTGTATTAAAAGTCAACTAATATACTATGGGCCATATGTATAAAATTCCTGTTTTGCGCTTCCCAAATAGCGAATCCATAGAAATTACTCTTTGGGAGTCAGAAAACTGTATGGACAGACCCTCTGATTCCCCTAATAGTTATTTCTATGGATTTGCATTTGCTATGAAATGGCAGAACTGCAGTTTCCTATTAGGAAATTGAAAATTAGGAAAAGTTGCATTATTGTTGTAGAATTATGATGTCAGACCAGGAAGTTTACAAATTTAGGGTGTGTTCACTACTCTGAAGCCTTGCATGGTGGTTGAAGGAAGGCGTGCTCCTGGCTCACTGGCTGAAGTGGTGTTTTGCAAGTCATCTACAACACCATGTCCAAGTGAGATGGGGAATATGATTCAGGGAGCAGGAAGCGAAAGGTGAGGGTCTCTGAGAGGGAGCTTTAGGTCCTAACTGAGGAATGTGTCTCCCAGTTGGACCAACTCTTCAGGAAGGCCTCCTTCACAGTACCTGAGGCTCAAAAAACCCAGATCTGGACCAGCAACCTGGTGAAGTTCACCTCCCTAGGAGTCGCCCAGAGGACCAGCCCGTAGATCTGCAAGTGGTGGTACAACCTCAGGTCCAGTACAAAGGAGAAGGTGGCCAGCAAGATGGCAGAGGGACGTGGCACTGGCTGAGGACCCTCACAACAACCCCCTCTAGCTACCATAGAGAGGGCCCTAGAACCCAAGAGTGTGGCAGTCCTCCAGTCCAGCAGGCATCAGCCAGGGTAAGTCATCTTCCCTTTACGTACCATACATAACATAATGTAAGCAAAGCCACATATCTTACGTCATAGCATGAATTACTCCATGGAGATGCTCGGTCAACCCAGGCACTGCATCATGGGAGTTGTAGTACATATCATTACCATGCTGTATTGAGTGCTAATGACCACACCAAGCATATCTTTACAACACAAACAGGTGACAGACACATGCAGCAGAGTCACAACAATACTGTGACAAAATATTAAAGATTTTACACTAACTATATAAAATCTTATAGCCTGGAGGTTTCAGGACCTGTGGCAGCCAAAGGGGCTACTAACAGTGAGGTGGTCCCTGAGGTCACAATACCTCACATCCCCTCAGCCCATCACCCCAACTACAACTGGCAGGAGAGCCGCCATCTCACCACTGCCAGAGTTTCAGGCCAGCGATGAGGGACAGCAACAAAGCAGGGACCCCATAACTTCTGAGAACAGGCAACAGTGAAAGTGCAGAGACGAAACCACAGAAGACTGTCCAGAGACTGTGTCAGACAACATGTTCAATGCACATCCTGTGTACGGTGGCCTGGACAGGTCAATCTTCTCTACACAGCACTTACAGACAAAGCAAATACGCAGTCAGTATCACATGCAGGAGATGTCCAAGTCGCTGTAGAACATAGGGAAAGGGCAGGAACGGTGGTCAGCAGCAAAGGAGAGGGAGCACCATGTGGAACCTCAGAGGCACAGGCAGTACCTGGCACAGTTTGACACAGTCACCCGACATCTTCTGGCTGGCAGCCTCAGCATCAGTGCTGGCACGGTGGATTGTCAATATCCAGATGGACATGACGCACTGCTGCCAGGACGTCGCATGTGTGCTGGTGCAGGTCACCACCGCACTGGAGAACATCCAGACCCACAACCTCTACATCCCTAAAATCCCCGCCTCACCTGCGAGCGAGGAGGGCTCTAGCCTCAGTGGCATATCCATTCTCGAGACATGCAGTACCAGGCGTTCATGCCACCACATGTCTGACAATGACTTGCTGTCAGTCCCACAACCTAGTGCTGCTGACAAAGCACCCACCCCAAGAAGCTGTAAGAAGTGACTCTCTGGACACTCAGTGGGATGAGTTGTCTTTGTTTTTTTCACCTTATTTACTTTATTGTTCCTAAGTTAACAGTGTATCATCCACAAGTATGCAGTTGATCCTTCTTTACAACAGTGTTGTGGCCACCTGAATAAAAAGTGGTCACTCAGTTGTGCACCAAGCACTACCATCATGTATCATGTCTCATTTTTAGGAGGTTTTAAAATCTCTTACCTCAGAAATAGTTGTAGGTTGTCTCTGTGCGTTGTGCATGCCCCTCTGCTGCACGTGTACCCTCCTGCTGCACGTGTTGGTGGTAAGTCATCCCCAGAGTCGGACTCAGGCTCTATGGGGATGTTGTGCAGACCCTTCCTTATTGCGATACTGTGCAGTATGGCACACGTGGTGATGATCTTGCAGCATGTACCCGGTCTGTAGTAGTGGCCCGTCTGTCTTGCGGAGGCATCGAAAGCGGGACCTCAGGATCTTAAAGGTCCTCTCTATGATGGAGCTCGTTGACCCGTGTGCCCTGTTGTAGCTATCTTTCACTTCTTGTTCATGGACTCAGGTATGCTGTGAGTATCCAGAGACGCAAGGCATGTGCACTGCCACCTTAAGGGCATAAGAAGGTACACCATTAGGTCACATTACACACACCGTACTGGCCACGGCATGCATTGTGTTTGAGATTCTCCTACCTACTAGGAAGCCATCAGGTGTTCCACTGTGGTGGATCATGAATGAGTTGTGTGTGCTTCCTGGGAATCTGGCCACAAGGTCTGTTATGATACAGAAGGCATCACACATTGCCTGCACATTGAGTGAATGTCAGCTTTTCCTGTTCCTGTAAATGAATTCTTCTGGTGGGGGTGGCATATGGCAATATGTGTACCATCAACATAACATATAACATTGGGGAACTGTGCTACCCTGTGGATTGGAGGGGGCTTGTAAAATGATACATAATGGTTGATTTTGCTCACCATGATGTCCAGGAACCCATGAAAGAGCCTGGGCATGGCACATTGCAACACCTCCCATCACTGCTATGACCCCCTGGTAATGCCCAGAGGATAAGAGGTGTAGGTAACCCAATACCCGCACATGTGGTGGGATTGTGCTGTTTCAGAGTATTCGGGCTTGTAGATGATGTTGTAGCTCAGCAATTTAATCAAATATCACCTGACTATGAGCCTGTACCGCTCATGAATTTCCTCCTCTGTCTGTCCAAACAGGGTGACCCTCACTCTGAATATCCTCTCCTGTCTCCTCCTCCCTCTCTGCCTCACTGTCAAACTCCTCATCCTCCTCGCCAGAGCATACAAAGCTACCATTGTGAAAGAGCCTAATGGATTTTTTGTGCCTTTTTATATTTTGCACCTGGTTACCAGCAGATCTGAATCAATGATAATTGCATTTCCTAAATGGCCATTTTCCACCTAATCTCAATTAGGAAATACTTTTTATATGCGGTTAGCAAATCGCAGTTAGAAACTCCCTATTTGCGATTTCCTATTTAGCGATTTCCAAATATGCAATTTCTACTAGGTAGAAATCTCATTTTGCATCTGCGCAAATGCCTTTCGTGCACACCATAATGGCATTTTGCGTTTAACGGCCCAAAATAGCAAAATGCAACATGCCTTTGTACAAATGGGCCTTCATCCCTCTACATAGCGATTTACAAAATAGGCAATTATGATTAAATAATATTTTATAATCATAGAAAGAAAGAGTGTGAAGAGAGAGTAGAGTGAATTTTGACCCAAATTGTTTCTCGAATGGACACAGACCATTTATATTAAGGATCAGATTCCCTCCTATCCCCCACTGTGGTTTTAACCTCTTCGATTACAGGTAATCACATCAAGCTATATAACGCAGGCTTTGCAGGTGCAATGTTTGAAATGGATTAATAAATCTGACATGTTTGACAACACTGGAAGAGGCGGAATTGAGAAGGTCAGTGAGCACATTGTATTGATTAATAAAATTGTTAGGTAGCTTACATTAAATCGACAGAAAGGGAAAGGTATGATTGCGTTGTCCAAAGGTATGACTGCCTTGTACAAAGGTATGATTGTGTTGTCCAGAGGTATGATTGTGTTGGGTATGATTGCTCTGTGAAAACATAAAAAAATACCTTAACTGTTCTGCTTTCCCAAAATAAGGCCTTTACCTTGTTCTTAATCAATTTGTTACACAAAATAGGACTACTGTAAAAGTCCTCTGTTGTGGACAAATTAGAAACTAAATATGGCTTCAACCAAGGACAAGAGTCAAAAGAAACCAAACTTTAGGGGACTTAGTTATAAAAAGTTTTGTGAGAGAAAGGAAAGAAGGAAGATTAAACCACAATTTATCTATATTTGAATTTGGGCCAGTTAAGAGACTTTGAATTTGTTTGATACTAAACACTTTATGATAGTTAGTGAAACTGGAAGATTAACACCACCATTCACTGTGGGTAGTTTCACTTTTCCCATGAATGTCCTAGCTCTTTCCCCAGTCCATAGACATTTGGAAAGCAGACTATCAATTTTAGTATAAACCTTTTAGAATTTTTTAAAGGATAACACCCCAAGGAAAACATTAAACTAGGAAGAATCAACATCTTTATTGTATCCAGGCAACCCTACCAAAATAAAAAAGTACTAATTAGCGAAATTGTCATACCCAATTATATAAATTTTATAATTTAATAAAGAGTTATTGAATCTCATTTAGAGTTTTTGGTCTTAATGGGAAGACTATCCAAATTAAACCAAACTGGACTGTGATCTGATATCAGACTAGAGCCGGCTGTGAATTAAGCAAGTTTTGAACCATATTGTTGCTTAAAAATAAATAATCCATTCTAGTCCGGGAATGAAGAGTTTGAGAATAAAAGGAGTATGCTTTAAAATCTGTTGAACAATCTCCATGAATCTGAGAGAGCCCTTTAAGAGATAGTACTTAAAGGTTTGTAAGAATTATTGGTAACACATTTAACTGAAGAGTGTTTATCAAGGCAGGCATGCAATAATTGATTGCAATCACCCCCTGGAGAGTTGTAATCTTTTACTTTGTAATATTTTATTGGAGAGTATTTTCCAGAGGTTGTGGTCTCGGTGAGTGGGAACATTTACATTCATAGTACACATATTTCTATCATCAATTTGCAGTTTAATAATTTACCGTCTAAGTCAGAAACTCTGTTTTTAGCGATTGAGTCTTATGAGATGGTTGGGCATCCATCTTTAAACACTATCAAGGGTGTTAGACGGCAGAGACATGTCATTTGGATATGAAACCTGAGGACGGATCTGTGTGTCTCCTGCATATTGATGATGCAGTATCCCAGAGTTCCTCAGGATAGTCCAGGCAGGCTCCAGATAATGACTGAAAGCATCCTAGACAGGCTGGAACCCCTGGGAACCACTTGTAGGATGGCATGACTGAATACATGAGTTAAATGTTTTAACTGCTTGGGTCTGGTTTGATAAGTAGGAAGGGAACCAGTTATTCATTACACTTTTATACAAATGTTTGACAGTTTTAGTTGAGGCTGATAGGTCATGAAACACCATTAAGCAGGAATTTCTGGAGTCAAGGAAGAGGGGGTCATGAAAAACTTGCAGGAGAATACTCTCCATGCCGCAGCCCTGTTTGAAGATTGAGAGAAAATTGCCAATGAGATTATTTGACTGATTGTGGTGAGAAAGTTGGGAGGTTATACAACTTTCGGTCACCTTCCCTAGGAAAAGTAATGGTGAAAAGGGTGGAAATTCTTACGGTCACTGGTGTCAGCTGAGAGTTTCATCAAACGGGGGAGACCTGACCGATTTTTTTTAGATGGCAAATACTCTTTGAGTAAGCGACAAATTTACCAGAGCATTCCAGGAGAGGGGCAGATGTCTGATCAGTTCCTTCCAAATCCTTCTGGGAATCATGTAGGTAGTAAAAGTAGTCAGACGCCTTTACTTTGGAGATGAAGAGTTCAGTACAATTATTGCTGGACCTAAAGGTTTAACTTACAAATGGACGGATGTTTGGATGTTGGGAAACTGAGAGTTCAATGGACTTTACTTTCTCAGCAAGGAATGTTACAAAGTCTTCACAAATAACAAACCTCAACGCCCTGCGGTAATGGCACTTCTGGCTGCACAGGTCTGTTGTCCGGGATTTCATTTCCCCATTGCTCACTCCCACGCTTTTGAATGCCAGAAAAACCCACCTTAATATAAACCACTCCAGGGGACGGCAACTATTAGCTACAATTTGTACTTTACTTTTTTTAACTTCCTGGGACATCAAAAATTTACAAACTGCCAGTGGTCGTTTTTCATAGTCAGTCGTCTAACATGTCTCAATCCCAATAAAGGAAAGATTTTTTTCAACATTCTCTAGGTATTATCAATCTTTATTTGCAATTCTCAATTAACGTAGACCCAGCCAACACGTTTCGTTTCTATCCAGAGACTTCATCAGGGCATCTCTTATTTCATTATCATTTTTCTGTTTCATGACCCCAACATTCTGAAATCTGTTTAATTTCTCATCACCAATTTACTTTTTTATTTCTAAGTCATTGTATTCTATCGAACGTCAGGCAACCTATAACTCATTCTTCTCATGCCATACGTGTACGACACGTATGGATTCTGCATAGCACTTTGATGTGAGTTCACCCTGGTAGACCTGCCTTTTGTAGATCCTTCTGCCGGGGGTTCAGGGTTCTGCAGTATTCTGAAGTTGGGAGGTAGATTCCTCACACACTTGTGCTGCTCCGCAGGCACTGTGTTTTCTTCTTTGTCGATGGCTGAAGGGAACATTCAGACTCAGGAGCAGCATGGAACTGGGCCAGGGCATTTTCTTCTGCTCAGTGGATTTATACATCCTCAGAACAGATCTGTGACATAATGAGCTCTGTTGAGTTGGGTCAGAAAATGATATTTTAGCACCAAGAAGCCCGTTTGGTGTTGAATGAGCACTTCAAGTAAAGTCAGACTTTTGTTCTAAGTTTATACTCTTGGTCTAAGTTTACCTTTGTAAATCGGGTCCAATAATCGAGAAGTGAGCAAAACTTAGATTGCCTAATAAAAACTTTCCACACCTTTCACATCAACATAAGGCAACATGTATCCATTCCTCACATGGCTACTCAGAGAAATTAAAAACTTAAGTAAACATTTTCTCACAGCTAAGAAAACAATAAGAACCAAGCAAAAGGAAGAAACAAACAGTTACACAGAAGATAGTTACATATTTGAACTTTTAAAGTAAGATTCAAAGGCACAATTGTTGCTTAAATGTCAATCATTCGCCATCACCTTGATGGACCGCAGAGCAGTAAGAATAAGCCCCATTAGGGGGTGAATGGTACCTTAGTACTTGTCTAGGCATGCCCTGGTTCCTTACCAGTAACCTTCATTACTCCAAATCCAGGTCTTCCTCTTCACAGTATAGCTTTCCATCCCTCCCAGCCTCGGACAGTTGGGTTCATTGTTTGGTGGTGGCTTTTGGAAACAGAATGCGGGTGGGGCCAACCTCCCTTTTATAAGGCTATTAAGGGAAGAGGAAGTCGGCCATCTTGGATGGATAGGAAGCTAGAAGGCTGATTATATCTTTGTAGACTTCTGTATGGAGGCTAAACCTCATACTGTAAATACTGGGGTGAGGAAGACGGACGAGGAGGTATTGCAAAGGTCTTTGGGACTACATAGCACCCTTAGAACGTATGGTCACAGTTTCCAACGTATTTGTCTAACAATCCGATCACCACTGAGCAAAATAGGGTTTCGGAGCTGTTAAAAGTTTGCCAACTTCTGAATCTTTATTCGACTTGCCAAGAGAATACTAAAACCATATTCCAATATGAGGGGTGTGAATATTGGAACTGAAAGAATTACAAGTAAACCTTCTAGAAGGCGCACCCCATGCATGCTTGCAAGGCATGTGCCTCCTCCTATTTCCCTTGGATGTAAAAGAGGTGCCCAAATAAGGAGTATATAATGTTGCAATGTATTTTTTTTCTCTCACCTTCATCAAAACATATTTAAAACTTTCCAATGTCCAAGTACTATGTTAAGGTGCCAAAGTTTAATAAAAACATAAAAGGTGAAAAAAAAAACTAGGCCGAGGTGGAACACCTGGAGTTTCACTCCGTGGAATTCTGTGGAGTTACACTAAAGTTCTACGAGATTCCATGGAGTTCAGCGAGCACCTGGAATTTGGACATGTCGTGGTGCTCGTGCAGATTTTTACCATCGGGAACTTATTCCATGCTGTAAAATCAGAGCACGCAGCACGACTCAGTGCGCCAGAGGACGCTGCTTTTTTCTGTCACTTGAGTAGATTTTCTACTTGGGCGGCAGCTTTCTCATCCCAAACGGTTGTGACATGCTGCAACCGCCCGCATTGAGAAATCTCACCAGGGTGCATACTAGCACCCTAAAATCACGCTAAGGGATGCAAATTCTCACTCACGCAGCGGTTTGCGGAGTTTTGACGGAACTCTATGCTCCAAGCGGAGCTCAAAGTGGGCAAAACTCTGCAAACTCCACCAGTGGAGCTGAATTTTTCGCCCATCCCTAAAAATAAACTTCAGCTAAAAGTATCCTGTTAAGAGGAAAATTCCAATGCAATTTGTGAGAAAATGGTTGCACCAAAACATTTTATTTGGTTTTATTGTGCAAAGTAGGGAAACTTCTTATCCCTGGCCCAAACCACTCTATTAAAAATCAAATATGTTCATTGAGCTATATTCACAACCTCAATACCATTAACACATTTTCTTTCATTTTGTGCCACACAGGGAGGCGGCAGTCTCCACATTTGGACATATAATATTTGTGTAATCCCACACAAATTATTATATGAACTGTTGCAATATAAGGGACCACCGTTGCTACTATCCAGCAAACTGTATTTGCTTTTCTCACTTCTTTGTTTGCTCCTTACCTTAACTTCAACAAATATTCAACTACCAGTTTAGGGAAAGATTTTAACACCTTGTTAGAAATGGGGTCTTTTGTTGGCAGTCAGGTTAGCCCCTGTCCAAACAAGGACCCTCACTCTAGTCAGGGTAAATCACACATAATCCAAATTATCCTGTGCCCACCACCTGTGCGTCGACTTTTGCCGCACAAGGAGTCCTTCTTGTAGAGATGAAGGCCCATATTTATACTTTTTGACGCTAAACTGCGCTAACGCAGTTTAGCGTCAAAAAGTTTTGCGCCGGCTAACGCCATTCTGAAGCGCCATGCGGGCGCCGTATTTATTGAATGGCGTTAGCCGGCGCAAGCAGACCGGCGCTGCCTGGTGTGCGCGAGAAAAACCATGTACACCAGGCAGCGCCGGCGTAGGGGGAAAATGGCGCATGGGCGTCTTAAAATGGGGCAAGTCAGGTTACGTCGAAAAAATCGTCGTAACCCGACTTGCGCCATTTATTTTCGACGCCCATCCCCCATCAACATGACTCCTATCATTGTAAAGATAGGAGTCATGCCCCCTTGCCCAATGGCCATGCCCAGGGGACTTCTGTCCCCTGGGCATGGTCATTGGGCATAGTGGCATGTAGGGGGGCACAAATCAGGCCCCCCTAAGCCACAAAAAATTATTTAAAAAAAATAAAAAAATACTTACCTGAATGTCCCTGGGGTGGGTCCCTCCAGCCTTGGGTGTCCTCCTGGGGTGGGCAAGGGTGGCAGGGGGGGTCCCTGGGGGCAGGGGAGGGCACTCTGGGCTCATTTTGAGCCCACTTGTCCCTTAACGCCATGCCTGACCCAGGCGTTAAAAAGCGGCGCAAATGCGCCGTTTTTAGCCACGCCCACTCCCGGGCGTCTCTTTTGCCCGGGAGTATAAATACCACGTAAAGGCCTGGGAGTCATTTTTTAGACGGGAACGCCTCCCTTGCATATCATTAACGCAAGGAAGGGGTTCACGCTAAAAAATGACGCACATTCCGGGAACTTTGGCGCTATTCGCCTCTAACGCCATAGTATAAATATGGCGTTAGTTGGCGTTAGTTTAGCGTCGAATTTGCGTCGAAAAAAACGACGCAAATTCGGCGCAAACGGAGTATAAATACGGCCCGAAGTCTTTTTGGTCCTGAGACTTCAGGGAACAGGAGGTAAGCTCTATCCAAGCCCTTGGAGAGCACTTCTCAGCACAGCTAGAGAGCAGCAAGGCAGCAGGGCAACATCAAGGCAGCAGTCCTTCACTGAAAGCAGACAGGTGAGTCCTTTAGGCAGCCAGGCAGTTCTTCTTGGCAGGATGCAGGTTCTGGTTCCAGTTTCTTCTCCAGCAAGTGTCTGATGAGGTAGGGCAGAGGCCCTGTTTATATACCCAAATGTGCCTTTGAAGTGGGGGAGACTTCAAAGAGTGGCTTTGAAGTGCACAAGGTCCCCTTTCAGTTCAATACTGTCTGTCAGGGTCCCAGTAGGGGGTGTGGCAGTCCTTTGTGTGAGGGCAGGCTACTGTCCATTGTCATGTAAGTGTCAGGCCCTCCACCCTCCCATCATAGGAAGACCCATTCAAAATGCAGATGCATGCAAGTGAGGCTGAGTATCCTGTGTTTGGGGTGTGTCTGGGTAAATGCACAAGGGAGCTGTCAACTGAACCCAGCCAGCTGTGGATTGTAAGGCACAGAAAGATTTAAGGTGGTCATTACAACCCTGGCGGATGGTGTTAAAGGTGCGGCGATACCGCAAACAGCCCGGCGGACAAAAAAAGGGAATTATGACCCTGGCGGAAGCCGCCAACAAAGACAGCCACTTTAACACACCGCCCGCCACGGCGGTACAGACAACCAGCGCGGTGGTTACCGCCAACAGACATGCGGAAGACAATGTACCGCCCATAGTATCACAACCTACCAATCCGCCACCTTTTCCGGGGCGGATTCACCGTGGATAAAAACACGGCGGAAACAGTTACTGCAATGGGAAAATGCTCACCTGAACACATCCCACGAGGAAGGAGGACTCCATGGAGCCAGAATTACAAATTCTACCAGTCCTTGTATTCCTACTCATCTACGAAGAGCAACGGTGAGTACTGCACCTACGACATAGGGTAGGGGGGAGGCAAAAGTTAGGGGGAGACACACGAAACACCCCCACCCTCGCAAATTACAACACACACACCAATGCATTTATAAAAATCACAGTAACAACCCACAATCCCCCCGGAAGAATGCAAAGACAAAACAAAATCAGTTCAAACATTGTAATGTATCAATATACATGTTTCAAAAATATATAGATATATCATAAAATCATTCAAAAATATATACATTACGAGAAGTAGTGCAGATATGCACATATCAATGTCCATGCACCACTAGTCCAAAAATGCATGGGCAAGGCCCACAATAGATACCTGTCCACAATCGGAGAGAACACTGCCGGGGCATCAGATAGAAATACAACAGGCACCTCAGGGGGAAGGGAAGGGGGGGCACCTCAGCCGGATGAGTGCTAAGCCAGATCCACGATGGGGCTCCATGCCCATTGATGTATCCTGGGGAGTGCAAAGCCACAGTCTCTCAAGTCTCTACAGTGGGTGGGTTGCCCACTGTACCATCCTGGGGAGTGCAAAGCCACAGTCTCTCAAAACTCTACAGTGGGTGGGTTGCCCACTGTACCATCCTGGGGAGTGCAAAGCCACAGTCTCTCAAGTCTCTACAGTGGGTGGGTTGCCCACTGTACCATCCTGGGGAGTGCAAAGGCACAGTTTCGCAAGTAGATAACAGCCTCCACTGGCTCTGGAGGGGGACTAGTGCCCAGACTGGATTGGTCTCCCCGTGAAAGTTCCTGTTCCATCACTGTCCCAGCTGCACATGGGATGACGATGCTTGATGTGACGGTCTTTTCATTCTTCCCCGGTGCATGCCCTGTTCAGCGGTACTTAGCCATGCTGGTCTCTGGACTGTTCAGCGGTGCTTTGCCATGGCGGTTCTGGACTGTTCAGCGGTGCTTTGCCATGGCGGTCTCTGGACTGTTCAGCAGTGCTTTGCCATGGCGGTCTCTGGACTGTTCAGCGGTGCTTAGCCATGGCGGTCTCTGGACTGTTCAGCGGTGCTTAGCAATGGCGGTGTCTGGACTGTTCCGCGGTGCTTTGCCATGGTGGTTCTGGAACTGTTCAGCAGTGCTTTGCCATGGCGGTCTCTGGATTGTTCAGCGGTGCTTAGCCATGGCGGTTCTGGAACAGGCATTGGTGTGTGGCATGACGTTCCCTGGACTGGGCATTGGTGTGTGGCATGACGTTCCCTCATTGCCCAGTGGGGCTGTGGCAGCCGGGGCCCTCCTGGGCACTGACTCCGGTGGTGGTCTCCTGACCAGTGACGATACTTGGGCCCTCCTGGGCACTGACTCTGGCGGTGGCGTGGTCTCCTGACCAGTGACGATACTTGTGCCCTCCTGGGCACTGACTCCGGCGGTGGTCTCTGGACCAGTGACGATACTTGGGCCCTCCTGGGCAATGACTGGCGGTGGTCTCCGGACCAGTGACGATACTTGGGCCCTCCTGGGCAATGACTCTGGCGGTGGCAGTGGTCTCCTGACCAGTGACGATAATTGGGCCCTCCTGGGCACTGACTCTGGTGGTGGCGGTGGTCTCCTGACCAGTGACGATACTTGGGCCCTCGTTGGCACTGACTGGCGGTGGTCTCTGGACCAGTGACGATACTTGGGCCCTCCTGGGCAATGACTCTGGCGGTGGTCTCCGGACCAGTGACGATACTTGGGTCCTCCTGGGCAATGACTCTGGCGGTGGTCTCTGGACCAGTGACGATAATTGGGCCCTCCTGGGCACTGACTCTGGCGGTGGCGGTGGTCTCCTGACCAGTGATTATACTTGGGCCCTCCTGGGCACTGACTCTGGCGGTGGTCTCTGGACCAGTGACGATACTTGGGCCCTCCTGGGCAATGACTCTGGCGGTGGTCTCCGGACCAGTGACGATACTTGGGCCCTCCTGGGCAATGACTCTGGCGGTGGTCTCCGGACCAGTGACGATACTTGGGCCCTCCTGGGCAATGACTCTGGCGGTGGTCTCCGGACCAGTGACAATGGTGCTGGCGGTGGCGTCCCGACCGCCGGGAAGGATGCCGCCCTTCTCCGCCGTGATGCTCACACCAGGCTGTGCAGACTTCCTTTGGCCCTTCCCCACCTTTGGAGGAGTCACAGCTGACTCAGCAATCCCCCTGGGACCTCTGTGAGTTGTTTTGACTCCAGGAGTCTTCATAGGGTCCCGTCTGCCACTTTCCAATTTCAGAGCCTTTACAGGGGGTGGGCTGCCAGTGCCTTGGCTCCGGGTCACACTGCCTGCCCTGGTGGCCGGTGCACTCCACACACCTTGAACAGGCACCACTGGTATTGGAGGCTTTATGGCTGAGGCGCTACAATGGGACTGATGAATTGGAGGGGGGGGGGCAAAAAGGTCAACTTTACAGAGGGACAGTTTCTGACAAACACTGGGATGGGTAGTTTGAGGGGGCCTGGGAGTGGAGGAAGAGGAGGTGGTTGTAGGAGGTGTCACTTTAGGTGTTTTGGGTGCAGGTGCAGGTACTGGAGGCTGTTGTGAGGTGGATGGATGTTGGTTGTGTGGGTGCCCGCGTTTGTGTACTTTGGGAAGGGGCGTCACAGAAACACTGGGAGAGGACACAAGGGACGTGTAAATGGGAGTGGAGGTGGTGAGTGCAGGTGAGCGGGGTGTGGTGCTGGGTGTTCTGGTGCGAGTCCTGGTGCCTGTAGATGTAGTGCATGCAGGTGAGAGTGTAGACGACACTGGGAGGGAGGAGGGAGAAGAGGAGGAGGGGGACACAGTGGAGGCAGTGGATGTTGCTGTGTCTGCATGTGGGTGATGCTTGCATGTGTGCCTGTGGGTTGTGTGGTGCCTATGTTTGCCTGAGCTACTTTTGTGTGTTGAGGTGTGTGCATGCTGGTCTGTAGGTGTGCTTGGGATAGGCTGGGGTACAGGGGATTGGGTCTGGGTGGAGGAAGTTGGAGGGGGGAGGCTAGACACAGGGACAATGGCTGCCATCAGTGCTGAGGCCAGAGATTTCAGGGTTCGCTGAAGGACAGCCTGACCAGAATGAATGCCCTCCAGGAATGCATTACCGTGTTGCAACTCCCTTTCTACACCCTGGATGGCATTCACAATGGTAGACTGCCCAACAGTGAGTGACCTGAGGAGGTCAATGGCCTCCTCACTGAGGGCAGCAGGGGTGACTGGGGCAGGGCCTGAGGTGCCTGGGGCAAAGGTGATGCCCACCCTCCTGGGTGAGCGGGCACGGGGCGAACGCTGAGGGGCTGCTGGGAGGGCGGTGCTGGCAGGGGAGGTCCCATCGGCGGATGAGTCCATGCCGCTGCTTGGTGATCTGGTGGCCGACGTGAAGCTCCCCTCGCCCTCCGTCCCACTGGTGCATTCTGAGTCCGTGGTGTGGCCCTCCATGGCCATGTGGGATGCAGCTCCCTCGTGCTCCGGTGCCACTGTACCTCCGCCTGATGATGCTGATGCACAAAAGAACAGGAAGAGCACAAAAAGAGGGGGGGGGGGAAGACAGAAGAAAGACAGGTTGAGTGCATGGCATACCGCTACCGTTGGCGGACAATACAGACACAGCAGCCCCCTGCACTACGCCGTGCTCCTGGCCTCTGCAGATGCAATTTCTGGGATCTGGCCTACATGGCTATGGTGGACATCTGCACACATGGATGCCACAGGGGCATCTATACCTGTACTTGGCACTCTACTGCGGTGGGGTGGAGTGCCACATGGCCTGCATTACGGAGGCGCCTAGTCTACGTTTTTCTGCCTGGCCTAGGTACACCCACAGGCCTCCTCCCCCACCCAGACCCCTCCACTGCGCGCAAAGTCCACTGAATGATGTTGTACTCACCCCCTTGTGTCTGCTGTGATGCCCTCAAGCGCCCATCCAACTCCAGGTATGCCACCGCCAGGATCCTGAACATCAGGGGGGTCATGGGGCGACGGGCACCCCTCCCACATTGGGAGGCCATCCCCAGCTGAGCCTCCGCCTTCTTCTTGCTCCAGTGGCGAATGTCCCCCCATCTTTTCCGGCAGTGGGTGCTCTGTCTCTGGTGGACCCCCAGGGTCCGGACGTCCTTGGTGATGGCACGCCAAATGTCCTTCTTCTGGTGGGCGCTGACCTACATGACATGCACAAGGGAAGAAGAGAAGTCATTACCAACTGCACCGTCGATGTGAGTGGCCCCCCTCACTACTCTAGCCATGTGGCCCATTCATTCACATGCATTCATGTTCCCTGAACTCTGCCCCCTTCCCTCTTACAACCAGCCTTTTCCACCCAGGCCCAGCCCATACAACGTGCTCCATGTGTACTAACCTGTTGGTCTGGAGGACCGTAGAGTAGCGTGTACTGGGGGAGGACCCCATCTACCAGTTTCTCCAACTCCTGAGCAGTGAAGGCAGGGGCCCTTTCCCCAGACGCAGCAGCCATTGTCTCTTCCATACCGAGGTCATAGCAGCACTTGCAGTGTAGGTCCTCTGTCGAAGATCAGGTATCTTGTGATTGAACAGATAGAAAATGGCGATCACGTCCGCGGCGGTGACGTCCGTGGTGGTGCGTATCATCACCGCCTGCGCACCTGTTCATTGGCTCCTGGGACCCATAGGGTCCTATGTTAACCAATGCAGCATTGCCCCACGGTCTACGACCGCCGACCGCGACGGTGTGCAACACCAACGCAGTTACCCCACAATCCTATTGTCCCAGTTTAGAGGTCAGGCAGCCGCCATTTCAGGGGCCCACATGGCTTCATTTACTTCTGCGTCACACATAGCTAGGCCTACACTCAACACACATACAGGAAGGGTTTTGTGTTTGGTGTCGTCTTCTGTGTAACTGTGGGTACATCCCTGGAAACAAAATGACTTGATCGTCGCTGTTGTCCTTCCTAGGCGCCGTCAGCTGGGACATTTGAGAAGATGGCGCAATCCTCCAGTGTACCGACCGCTGGTGGACCTGTTGCCAAGGGAGGAGCAACATTTAATCGTCACCTACAGGTTTGACCGTGCCACAATCCAGGAACTATGTACCCAGTTGGAGCCAGACCTGATGTCACCAATCCGCCATCCCACTGGAATCCCCCCTGACGTGCAGGTGCTGTCAGTGCTCCATTTCCTTGCAAGTGGGTCATTTCAGACAACAGTGGCCATGGCATCAGGGATGTCCCAGCCTATGTTTTCCAACGTGTTGTCCAGAGTGTTGTCTGCCCTGCTGAAACACGTAAGGAGATCCATAATTTTCCCTGAGGTGGAAGATTTGGCTACAGTGAAAGGTGACTTCTATGCCCTTGGACATATCCCCAACGTCATAGGTGCCATTGATGGGACCCATGTAGCTCTGGTCCCCCCCACAGGAGTGAACAGGTGTACAGGAACAGGAAGAGTTATCATTCAATTAATGTACAGATGGTCTGTTTGGCAGACCAGTACATCTTTCAGGTTAATGCTATGTTCCCTGGCTCAGTGCATGACGCCTACCTCCTGCGGAATAGCAGCATCCCTGATATGATCGGTCAACTCCAGAGGCACTGTGTGTGGCTATTAGGGGGACTCTGGTTACTCCAACCTGTCATGGCTACTGACCCCAGTGAGGAATCCCAGGACCAGGGCAGAGGAACGCTATAATAAGGCCCATGGGCAGACTAGGAGGGTGATCGAACGCACCTTCGGCCTCCTTAAGGCCAGGTTCAGGTGCCTCCATATGACAGGTGGTTCCCTATTCTACTCACCGAAGAAGGTGTGCCAGATCATCATCGCCTGCTCAATGCTTCACAATCTTGCTTTGCGACGCCAGGTGCCTTTTCTGCAGGAGGATGGTCCAGATGACGGTGTTGTGGCAGCTGTGGAGCCTGTGGAGCCTGTGGACAGTGATGAGGAGGAAGCTGAGGAAGAAGACAACGACAACAGGGAGTCAGTCATACAGCAATATTTCCAGTGATACACAGGTGAGAACATTTTCATTTTTACCATTACATTCACTGTCACACGTCCTCCTCTATCCTGTGTGTAATTTCATGGGATTATTTGGTAACTGAGTTGTTTCTTTCCATTTCGGTTTCACAGGTGTGGTTACCAACGTGTGTCATCTGCATGCATCCTTGAGGGACATGTGATGTGTGACATTGGTATGTTGCCTTTACAGCTAATACCGCTTTTTGACGCTGTCATAGATATTACATTTTACCAATTCATAGACTGACTCCAGATTGCTTTGTGTTTCAAGGGTGTTTATTGAAGTGCTCAAAAATGGAGGGGTGTTGTAAAATGGTGATGGGTGATGGCGGAGCAATGTTCATGGCAGAGTCCAGTCTATTAGTCTCACAGGTGCACTGCCCATATGGCCATAGGAAGTGGAGCTTGGGCAGTTTAAGTATGGACAGGGTAACAAAGTGGGACAGTGGGGGGACAATCAGGGTGGTCTCATTTCCTGGCGGTGGTCTTGCCATCTTGCTCTGTCGTGTTCCTGGATCTCAGGGACCGCTTGCGTGGTGGTTGTCCGCCTGCAGGGGGTGGGGTGCTGGTGTAGTGGTCCTGTGGCGGGGCGTCCTGTCCACTAGCACCGGCGGAGGTGGTGGGCAGTTCATCGTCCATGCTAGTGTCAGGGGCCACTTGGAGTGCCACGGTGTCCCTCATGGTCTGCTGTATGTCCTTCAGCACCCCTACGATGGTGCCCAAGGCGGAGCTGATGATCCTGAGCTCCTCCCTGAACCCCAAATACTGTTACTGCAGGCGCTGGGTCTCCTGAAACTTGACCAGGAGCGTCGCCATCTTCTCCTGGGAGTGGTGGTATGCTCCCATGATGGAGGATAGGGCCTCGTGGAGAGTAGGTTCCCTTGGCCTGTCCGCCCCCTGTCGCACAGCAGCCCTCCCAGTTCCCCTGTGTTCCTGCGCCTCCGTCCCCTGGACCGTGTGCCCAGTACCACTGCCCCCAGGTCCCTGTTGTTGTTGGGGTGGTGGGTTATCCTGGGTTCCCAGTAGTGGTGGACACACAGCTGATTGACCTGTCCTGGGTAGGGAGGTTTGGGCCCGCTGGTTGGGTGCTGTGCTGGTGTTACCAGAGGGTGGAAGGTCAGTGTTGAGCTGTGCCTGTGCAAGGGGAACCGACTGTCCCGAGGCACACGATGGTCCGGGCTGGTCATCAGGCTCCAGTAGGGCAGAGCTGCTATCGTCACTGTGGGCCTCTTCTGTGGGTGGAATGGAGTTGTCTGGACCCTCCGGTGTGGTGACGGTCCTTCGTGATCCTGCAGGGGCATAAGAGCATGATTATTGCATGTGTGTGTGTGATGGTGTGCAATGGGTGGGTGTGCGTGTACCCCAGTGCAAGCATTCCTGTGTGGGGGCTTGTGTGATGATGGTTAGGGGGTTGTTCTGGGTATGTGCAGTGGGCATGCTTTCGTGATGGGTATCCATGCTTAGTTGTGTCATGCAGGGTTTGGTGTTGGGATGTGTAGTTTGTGTTATTAGTACGTTAGTGAGGAGTTGGGGTGATAGGGGAGGGTGTGAGGGTGGGGGTGTGTGATAGCATGCAGTTAGGGTGGGGGATATGATAGTTAAGAATTGACTTATCAGTGTCCATTCCTCCACCGACTCCTCCGAGGCCCTCTGGATGCATGATGGTCAAGATTTGCTCCTCCCCTGTTGTTAGTTGTGGGGGAGGAGGTGGGGGTCCGCCGCCAGTCCGCTGAACCGCGATGTTGTGCCTGGAGACCGTTGAACGCACCTTCCCCCGTAGGTCGTTCCACTTCTTCCTGATGTCCTCCCGATTTCTTGGGTGCTGTCCCACAGCGTTGACCCTGTCCACTATTCTGCACCATAGCTCCATCTTCCTGGCTATGGATGTGTGCTGCACCTGTGAGCCAAATAGCTGTGGCTCTACCTGGACAATTTCCTCCACCATGACCCGGAGCTCCTCCTCTGAAAAGCGGGGGTGTCTTTGGCGTGCCATGGGGTGGTGTGTGTGATGTGTGGGGCGGTGTGAGTGTTGATGTGTGTGGTGATATGAAGTGGTGTGTGGTGTTTTGTGCGTGGATGTTGTGTGGGTGATGATGTTGTGTGCCTCTGTATGGTGGGGTTGTCTTAGCTGTGTTGTCTCTCTGGCCTTCGTCTAAATTTCTGGTCGTAAGGGTTTGTGGGTGATGTGGGTGTGTGTTTTATATTGTGTTGGGTGTGTGGGAGTGTTGTTTGAATGTGTATCAGGTGTGTGTATTTGGAATTGTCCAATGTGGCGGTGTTTTGGAGATGTGTGTGTATTTTGAGAGCGGCGGTGTGTACCGCCAATGGAATACCGCGGTTGAAAGACCGCCCGTGGATTCGTGGGTCGTAATAGCATGGGCGTGTTTCTGTTGGCGTGGAGGTGGAGGTTTTGTTTTCGCCAGTTTATCACTGACCTTTGATGTGGCGGACTTGTGTGGGTGTCTGGATTTCAGCGGATTCCAAGATGTGTGTCATAATACCTGTGGCGGGATTCCGCGGCCGCGGCGGTGTATTGGTGGGCTTCTGCACGGCGGTAAGCGCATTTTACCGCCAATGTTGTAATGACCCCCTAAGTACAGAGAAAAGTGGCATTTCTAAAATAGTAATATAACCTACAACTTCACCAGTCAGCAGGATTTTGTATCACCATTCTGGCCATACTAAATATGACCTTCCTACTCCTTTCAGATCAGCAGCTACCACTCAAATAAGGTATGAGGGCAGCCCAAATGCTAGCGTATGAAGGGAGCAGGCCTCACAGAAGTGTAAAAACGAATTTAGGAGTTTTACACTACCAGGACATGTAAATACACAGGTACATGTCTGCGTTTTACCCACACAGCACCCTGCTCTATGGGTTACCTAGGGCATACCTTAGCGATGACTTATATGTAGAAAAAGGGGAGTTTTAGGCTTGGCAAGTACTTTTAAATGCCAAGTCGAATTGGCAGTGAAACTGCACACACAGGCCTTGCCATGGCAGGCCTGAGGCATGGTTAAGGGGCTACGTATGTGGGAGGCACACTCAGTGCTTCAGGCCCACTAGTAGTATTTAATCTACAGGCCCTGGGCACATATAGGTGGTCATTCTGACCCTGGCGGTCTTTGACCGCCAGGGCGGAGGACCGCGGGAGCACTGCCGACAGGCCGGCGGTGCTCCAATGGGGATTCCGACCGCGGCGGTAAAGCCGCGGTCGGACCGGCACCACTGGCGGGGTCCCGCCAGTGTACCGCGGCCCCATTGAATCCTCCGCGGCGGCGCAGCTTGCTGCACCGCCGCGGGGATTCCGACCCCCCCTACCGCCATCCAGATCCCGGCGGTCGGACCGCCGAGATCCGGATGGCGGTAGGGGGGGTCGCGGGGCCCCTGGGGGCCCCTGCAGTGCCCATGCCACTGGCATGGGCATTGCAGGGGCCCCCGTAAGAGGGCCCCTACATGTATTTCACTGTCTGCTGAGCAGACAGTGAAATACGCGACGGGTGCAACTGCACCCGTCGCACAGCTTCCACTCCGCCGGCTCGATTCCGAGCCGGCTTCATCGTGGAAGCCTCTTTCCCGCTGGGCTGGCTGGCGGTCTGAAGGCGACCGCCCGCCAGCCCAGCGGGAAAGTCAGAATTACCGCCGCGGTCTTTCGACCGCGGAACGGTAATCTGACGGCGGGACTTTGGCGGGCGGCCTCCGCCGCCCGCCAAGGTCAGAATGAGGGCCATAGTGTACTTTACTAGGGAATTATAAGTAAATTAAATAACCCAATTGGGTATGATCCAATGTTATCATGTTTAAAGGGAGAGAGCATATGCACTTTAGCACTGGTTAGCAGTGGTAAAGTGCGCAGAGTCTTAAAACCAGCAAAAACAGTATCCAAAAAGTGGAGGTAAGCAGGCAAAAAATTAGGGGTGACCACCTTAAGGTTGTTAGGTCTAACATTTGTCCCCCCCAGCTGAAAGTGGGGAGAGCTACCCAACCTCCTGGGAGCTCTCATCGCTAAGGCGGAAGTATCTGGAGAGACCATCAGCGTTTGCGTGGTCAATCCCTGGGTGATGCTCAACCGTAAAGCCCATCCACTGTAGGGAAATGGACCCCCTCAAGAATTTAGGATTCTCACCCCTCCTCTGCATGAGCCATCTGAGGGGCCTGTGGTCTGTCCGAACCCGGAAGTGAGTCCCAAACAGGTATGGTCTCAGCTTCTTCAGTGCCCAGACCACAGCAAATGTTTCTCTCTCAATAGCACCCCACCTCTGTTCCCATGGTAATAGCCTCCTGCTAATAAAGACTACTGGTTGGTCTAGGCCCTCCTCATTTAGCTGTGCTAGAACAGTCCCTATGCCATGCTCTGAAGCGTCTGTCTGCACAATAAATTCCTTGGAGTAGTCAGGGGCCATGAGCACGGGGCAGTGCACATGGCTTCCTTCAGGGAGTCAAAGGCTTTCTGACAAGCCTCTGTCCAATTCACTAACCTAGGTTCCTTTTTGGAAGTAAGTTCTGTCAAGGGTGTCACAATGGATCCATAGCCTTTGACGAACCTCCGGTAGTATCCAGTGGGTCCTAAGAAGGCTTTCACCTCTGTCTGTGTTCAAGGTGGTTGCCAAGCCTTGATAGTTTCAATCTTGGCCTGGAGTGGCTGCACCTTGTCACCCCCTACTTGGTGTCCCAAGTACACCACAGAACCCTGCCCAATTTGGCACTTACTAGTCTTGATGGTCAGGCCTGCCTGTTGCAGAGCTTGAAGAACCTCTTTGAGGTGGAGCAGGTGTTCCTCCCAGCTGGAACTATAGACGGCTATGTCGTCTAGGTAGGCTGCACAGAAGGCATCCATGCCAGCTAGGACCCCGTTGACCAAGCGTTGGAAGGTAGCGGAGCATTTTTCAATCCAAAAGGCATCACCCGGAACTGCTAATGGCCCTCAGGTGTGGAAAATGCAGATCTCTCTTTAGCCCCCTCAGTCAAGGTGATCTGCCAGTACCCTGATGTGAGATCAAAAGTACTGAGGAATTTGGCAGTCTGTCTACGAGCTCATCAGCTCGGGATGGGGTGAGTGTCAGTCAGTGTGACTGAGTTGAGACCCCGGTAGTCCACACAGAACCGGAGTTCTGGCTTGGCACCGGGTGCAGCAGCCTTGTGTACCAGCACCACAGGGCTGGCCCAGGGACCTCTGGACTTCTCAATAACCCCTAGGGCCAGCATCTTGGCAACTTCCTCCTTGATGCTGGCCTTCACCTTATCTGACAACCTATACATTCTGGCCCTCATTCTGACCTTGGCGGGCGGCGGAGGCCGCCCGCCAAAGTCCCGCCGTCAGGTTACCGTTCCGCGGTCGAAAGACCGCGGCGGTAATTCTGACTTTCCCGCTGGGCTGGCGGGCGGTCGCCTTCAGACCGCCAGCCAGCCCAGCGGGAAAGAGGCTTCCACGATGAAGCCGGCTCGGAATCGAGCCGGCGGAGTGGAAGCTGTGCGACGGGTGCAGTTGCACCCGTCGCGTATTTCACTGTCTGCGCAGCAGACAGTGAAATACATGTAGGGGCCCTCTTATGGGGGCCCCGCGACCCCCCCTACCGCCATCCGGATCTCGGCGGTCCGACCGCCGGGATCTGGATGGCGGTAGGGGGGGTCGGAATCCCCGCGGCGGTGCAGCAAGCTGCGCCGCCGCGGAGGATTCAATGGGGCCGCGGTACACTGGCGGGACCCCGCCAGTGGTGCCGGTCCGACCGCGGCTTTACCGCCGCGGTCGGAATCCCCATTGGAGCACCGCCGGCCTGTCGGCGGTGCTCCCGCGGTCCTCCGCCCTGGCGGTCAAAGACCGCCAGGGTCAGAATGACCACCTCTGTTCTTTACAGGGGTACTGTCTCCCGTGTCAATATCATGGACACACAAGTGGGTGAGTCCAGGAGTAAGGTAAAACAGGGAAGAGAACTGCTCCAACAACTTGTGGCAGTCCCCTCTCTGATCTGGGAGTCAGAGAGATTGACACCCTCCACTGATCCATCACCTTCTTTGGCAGAGTGGAGGTCGGGGAGAGGTTCACTCTCCTCTTCCATGCCCTCATCTGTCACAAGGAGCATACTGACCTCAGACTTCTCAAAATGAGGCTTAAGTCTGTTGTGGTGGAGAAACCTTAGGGTGTGTGTTCGTGCCTTGAGGTCCACTAAGTAAGTGGCCTCCCTCTTGATCTCAAATGGGCCAGTCCAGTGGTCCTGGAGAGCTCTAGGCTCTACTGGCTCCATTACCCAAACCTTGTCTCCAGGTGAGAATTCAACAAGAGTGGCCTTCCGGTCATACCACTCCTTCATCAGCTCTTGACTGGCCTCAAGGTTACTCTTGGCCTATTTCCAGAAGTGTTGGGTGTGGTTGTGGAGGGCCAGCATGTAGCTGACCACATCCTGGGAGGTGTCTTGGGAGCTTTCTCCTAGCCCTCTTTCACTATGCTTAGTGGTCCCCTGACAGGGTGACCACATAGAGAAGCTCAAAGGGGCTGAACCCCACTCCTTTCTGGGGCACCTTCCTATAAGCAAAGAGAAGGCATGGCAAGAGGATGTCCCACTTATGCCTCATGGCCTCAGGTAGGCCAGTGATCATGCCTTTGAGGGTCTTGTAGAATCTCTCAACAAGCCCATTGGATTGAGGATGATAAGGGGTTGTAAACCTGTAGATCACCCCTCACTCATCCCACATGTACTTCATGTACGCTGACATGAAGTTTGTGCCTCGGTCAGATACAACCTCCTTTGGGAACCCCACACAGGTAAATAATCCCACCAGGGCTCTAGTCACCACCGGTGCAGTCACTGTTCACAGAGGGATTGCCTCTAGATAGCGGGTGGCATGGTCCACCAAAACCAGGATAAACCTGTTGCCCAAGGCAGTTTTGGGGTCCAAGGGACCAATGACATCAATGCCCACACTTTCAAAGGGGGTGCCAATAACGGGGAGTGAGATCAGGGGGGCCTTAAGCCTTTTCCATGTCTTCCCACTAGCCTGGCAGGTGGGGCAGGCCCTGTAGAAACTATCTGAGGCTAACCGCATTCTAGGCCAATGGAAGTGGGTGCCAAGCCCGGCAAAGGTCTTGTCTTGGCCCAAATGTCCTGCCAGGGGGACGTCATGAGCCAGACCCAGTAGGAAGGCCCGGTAACACTGGGGGGCCACCAGCACATGTGCTACCCCAATGGCCGGAGCCTTAGGCTCACTGTAAAGGAGATCATTCTCCCAGTAGTTATGGTGATCGCCAGAGGCTTTACCAGATGCTTGGGCTGCGGCCTGTTGCCCCAGACTCTCAAGGGTGGGACATTCTTTCTGTGCCTCGCAGAAGTCTGCCCTGTTTGACCCAACCTCTACTTGCCAGCCAGCAAGTTCAGGAAGGTTGCCCAGGTCAGGAATATCCTCTCCAGTTGGCTCAGGGGCCTCCTCCTCTGGGACCCCGTCCACCACCATGGGAATATCTGAGGCAGATTTCCTGCGCCTCTTGCCCTTCCTCTGTGCAGCTGTCTGGGCCATTGTTCCAGGCTCCAGACTCCCTTGACTCCCTTCCCGGGCAGCCATGGACCTTGTGGTCATGCAGACCCACTCAGGCAAACCTAACATCTCCAGGTGGGATCTGAGCTCTACCTCTTTCCAGGCAGTATGCTCAAGATCATTGCCTAACAGACAATCTACAGGCATGGCAGGACTCACAGCTACCTTTAGAGTACAAGAGACCCCCCCACACTCAAAGGGAACCAGAGCCACTGGTCAATTGTCAGTGACTATGACCTGGTGGAATGTATTAGGGACTATCTGCTCCGCTGACACCTGCTGACCCTTGACAGTATTCATACTGGCTCCTGTGTCACACAGAGCCTCCACCTTTTGCCCATCAATGGTGACCCACTGCCTATACTTGGAAGTATTGGCAGGCATGTGGGCTTTTGGCACCATCTCCTTATCTCCCAGGGATACTAGGGACACCTCTATCTGCCCACAAAGCTAACTGGGACCGTCTCCCCCAAGTGCTACACTAGCCAACCTAGGTGTCTGCCTTCCAGTGGTGGGCTGTGCTCTCTTGGAACATGGGGAGTCCATGCTGGTAGCACTCTAAGCATTTGGGGATGAACTTCCCTATCTTCTAATTGAAGTACCCTGTTTTCTTCCCAAACTTAGATGAGGAATGGTTACCACCCCCTGCCCCCCCACTTGGGAATTGTTTTCAGGGCCTTTTGAGAGTTCCTTATCTTTAGGTTATTCTCCCCCCTCTTTCTTCTGGTGGGAACCCTGACCACCTTTGTGGGTGTCCCCCCCAGGTACCTTTCTGGACACTCTGTTATTAACCCAGAGGTCTGGCTCCTCAGCAAGCTTCCTGGGATCAGTCAGCTTACTATCTACCAAGTGCTGCCGCAACTCTGTAAAAGAAATACTGAGCATATGCTCTCTCAGAATCAAATCATATAATCCTTTGTAATCATTTACTTTGCTGCCCGCACACATCCATCCAGTGCCTTATTGGAGAAATCAAAACAATCTACCCAAGTCTGTGTGGAAAGTTTGGTGCTGTCCCTAAACCTCTGATGGTATTTTTCAGGAGCCAGCCCAAACTTAGCCAGTAAAGTGGCTTTCATGGGTGCATAGACATTCTGATCATGTGGATCTAGTGTAAGGAGCGTGTCCCTCCCCACTGCTGGCACATAAAACCATGAGGCCGCCCCCATTGCTCCTCAGAGGTCCCATGGCCCCTTAGTGCAACTTCATAGGCAGCCAACCATTATCAATGTCATCTCCCACCACATAACTGGGCACCACACTTTTGGGTATACAAACCTTTTTCTTCCCAACAGGTCCTGCTTGTATGCTGCCACCATCACTGCTGGACTACGACTGTCTTGCCTTGATCTCCAGCTCCTTGAGACTCAGTTCATGAGCCAACAAAAGTTTATTTTCAGCCAAGGCTCTCTCAGCTGCTTTTGCTTCTCTCTCTGCCCTCCTCTCCTCCTGTTGAGCTTCAATTTTTTACCTTGCAATTTGCAATTGGTATTCTCTTTCCTCTATCCTTTCCTCAGCGGTCAGGCCCAGATCCGAGACACTGCTCCCTGGTTTGGCAGGGGGCACAATTACAGTGGTAACATCCTCCACTGATGGCAAAAATCCTCTGAGGGGTCCTCCTCTGGACCTTCCTCCTCAACATTCTCATCAGAATGGTCTTCTGCCTAGGCCTTCAGCACCATTTGGAATTCCTCCTTTCTGGAAGCTTTTTGGCTAGGTACTCCCATATCCCTACAGAACCCCTTCAGCTGTTTAACAGTGTAGGTCTCCAGCATGGCCAGATCAAAATCTTCATCTCCTGCTTGAGACCCAGCCAGAGACATGTTGAATAAGGATTTTAGTTAAAAAATGTCAGGCAGAGAAACGAAATTGCAGAAAAAGATAAAAAATCAAGTTGACCTTCAACTGTGGGTAGGTAGTGAACACTTAGCTATTGTATGTCACTGCACAAATACAAGTCCTATCCCACCGCTGCCACCAATGTTAGAAATGGGGTCTTTGGTTGGCAGTCAGGTTACCCCCTGTCCAGGCAAGGACCCTCACTCTACTCTGGGTAAGTCACACATAATCCAAATTAACCTGTGCCCACCCTCTGGTAGCTTGGCACTGAGCAGTCAGGCTTAACTTAGAAGGCAATATGTGAAGTATGTGTGCAATAAATCATGCAATAACACAGTATAGCATCACAAAAATACACCACACAGTGTATTAGGATAATGCGTGGATTTCTGGCGCTGACAGGATGAAGTTACAGGGGCTGCGTCGATCTGGTGGGCGTTGTGTGGAAATTCCTACCGCACCGCAGGCGCTGCGTTGATTCCTCTCTGGAAGTCAGGCTGCGTCATTCGGCTCAGCTGTGCATTGATCCAGTGGGCCAGGCGTTGAATTTCCGGTTGCTACACAGGTGCTGCATTGATCTCCTCATTGCGAAGTCAGGGCTGCATCGTTCCGGTTCGGTGTGCAGTGATTTTCTCACCGCGATGCAGGCTTTACGCCGTTTCTGGCAGGCTGTGCGTCGATTTTCGCCGCACAAGGAGTCCTTCTTGTAGAGATGAAGTCTTTTTGGTCCTGAGACTTCAGGGAACAGGAGGCAAGCTCTATCCAAGTACTTGGAGAGCACTTCGCACCACAGCCAGAGAGCAGCAAGGCAGCAGGACAACAGCAAGGCAGCAGTCCTTCACAGAAAGCAGACAGGTGAGTCCTTTGGGCAGCTAGGCAGTTCTTCTTGGCAGGATGCAGGTTCTGGTTCAGGTTCTCTTCTCCAGGAAGTGTCTTGTCAGTTAGAGTATCTACCTCAGAAGTGTCTGATTTGGTAGGGGCAGAGGCCCTGTTTAAATACCCAAATGTGCCTTTGAAGTGGGGGAGACTTCAACGAGTGGCTTAGAAGTGCATTAGGGCCCCTTTCAGTTCAATCCTGTCTGCCTGGGTCCCAGTAGGGGGTGTGGCAGTCCTTTGTGTAAGGGCAGCTACTATCCTTTGACATGTAAGTGTCAAGCCCTCCACCCTCCCAGCCCAGAAAGACCCATTCAAAATGCAGATGTATGCAAGTGAGGCTGAGTATCATGTGTTTGGGGTGTGTCTGAGTGAATGCACAAGGAGCTGTCAACTAAACGCAGCCAGACCTGGATTGTAAGGCACAGAAAGATTTAAGTGCAGAGAAAAGCTCACTTTCTAAAAGTGCCATTTCTAAAATAGTAATATTAAAATCAAACTTCACCGGTCAGCAGGATTTTGTATCACCATTCTGGCCATACTAAATATGACCTTCCTACTCCTTTCAGATCAGCAGCTACCACTCAAACAATGTATGAGGGCAGCCCCAATGTTAGCCTACCAAGGGAGCAGGCCTCACAGCAGCGCAAAAATGAATTTAGGAGTTTTACACTACCAGGACATGTAACTACACAGGTACATGTCCTGCCTTTTGTCTACACAGCACCTTGCCCTATGGGTTACCTAGGGCCCACTTTAGGGGTGACTTATATGTAGAAAAAGGGGAGTTTTAGTCTTGGCAAGTACTTTTAAATGCCAAGTCGAATTGGCAGTGAAACTGCACACACAGGCCTTGTAATGGCGGGCCTGAGACAAGGTTAAGGAGCTACTTAAGTGGGTGGCACAACCAGTGCTGCAGCCCACTAGTAGCATTTAATCTACAGGCCCTGGGCACATATAGTGCACTTTACTAGGGACTTATAAGTAAATTAAATAATCCAAATGGGTATGATCCAATGTTATCATGTTTAAAGGGAGAGAGCATATGCACTATAGCACTGGTTAGCAGTGGTAAAGTGTGCAGAGTCTTAAAACCAGCAAAAACAGTATCTAAAAAGTGGAGGTAGGCAGGCAAAAAGTTAGGGGTGACCACCCTAAGGCTGTCAGGTCTAACACCCCTTATGAGCAAAATAAATTGGTTTGCCTTCCACATGCCCATCCCCTGCCCTAATCACTTTCAGGATCTTCCGCCAGGTTAGTGTTGTAGTTTAGAGATTTATACCCAAGCTTACACTTTTTATTACATCATGTTGACTTCCTAAGTAATGGATGAAAAATTGACAGATGTCTTGCATATATTTTATTTGCATAACTATCAGGATTGGGATGTATGCAAAGCTGCTCGTTTGAAACAGTGACAGATGCTTGCAATGGGATTAGAGAAATGCAGTCTCGCTCCAATAAGAGCCAAGTCTTTTTATCTCCTGAGACGTGATCAGAAAGGCTTTGGGCTATTCACACCATCTATGTCTCTAAGCTGTTCTAAATTCGCTAGATCTACCCAAGCCTCAGAAAGGGAAGTGGAAACAGTATCACAGGGTGGACTCACAGGTTTTATTACCTTGAAGTAACCCACTGCATTAGACTCAAGGGTGACCACCTCTCCACTGTGGGGCTCAACCTGAAGTGATTGATCCTCAAAGTTTAGAGAAGGAACTAGAGAGTAAGATGCAGAGATACTTGAAGCAGCCCTCTCTTTGAAACACCTGCTGCTGGGGTAGCTCCCATAGACCATCCGTTGAATGACAGACCCAGAGATAGAACAAACCTGGATTTAATTTTAGGGATTGCCTGGTGTAGGAGCCTAAAATCAAGTGACAGAAATAGTCTGTATGTGTGTATGGGTGGAAGGTGTTTATTGTATGCACGTATGTGTGGAAGGTGTTTACCGGATGTGTGTATGGGTGTAAGGTGTTTGCGGTGCACACACCCGATTATGGGGCAATGAAATGCCGAAGAGTGGGCAAAGCCCAGGGGTACAATTCAAGACCGCTCCAGGGTGGTGGGTAAAAGTAGAAAACTGCCTTCATCAAGAATTATTTAATATCCTTTGGTGTCAGATATCATGGCTGTGTTTGGCCAAAATACAATTTTAAATATTTAATTTGCTACACACCTTCTCGAAAGCTAATAAGTGGTGGTTGCGGTCCCCTGTTCAGTTCATGGGATACTGTTTATCGCTTTCCAAAGTGGGCTATCAATCAGTCAATCAATCAGTAGATTTGTAGATAGCTTCTTGTCACCAATGGGGGTATACAGGCACTGTAGAGCTTACAATTCATCACAACATTTGTAACAAATTCATTGGAAAAGAACAACAAC
The DNA here is from genome assembly GCF_031143425.1 of Pleurodeles waltl. Taxonomy (NCBI): domain Eukaryota; kingdom Metazoa; phylum Chordata; class Amphibia; order Caudata; family Salamandridae; genus Pleurodeles; species Pleurodeles waltl. The sequence goes on from NC_090440.1 coordinate 19,928,501, forward strand.
TCACAGTCAACTGGCTTGATATCTCATTCCTAATAGTTTTTATCTGGGCTTACCCAATGTGCTTATAAATGTGCCATTTGCTGCAGGGTTTCCAAAAAGAAGGTTGGAACGATCCAGTCACATGCTACAAAGCTACCTGGTGCCACTACTCACTGTATCAGAAAGGCACAAATGGATCCAGTACCTTCACAGGTACAAAACCTGTTGGGTAGCCTGATGGATCCAGTCACCTCACAGACACTGTGCCCATCAGGTAGCCCTATGGTTCCAGTCATCTCATGGGCACTGTGCTGCTCAGGCAGCCCAGTGGATTTTGTCCTCTCGCAGGGACAGTGCTCCTCAGGCAGCCCAAAGGATTAAGGACCTGATTTAGAGTTTGGTGGAGGGGTTACTCTGTCACAAATGTGACGGATACCCCGTCCACCGCGTCACAATTCCATTACAGCCTATGGAACCTGTAATACTGCGGGCGGGATATCCGTAACGTTTGTGACGGAGTAACTCCTCCGTCAAACTTTAAATCAGGCCCTACGTTTCCTCACAGGCATCGTGCCTCTCAGGCAGGCTGATGGATCGAATTCTCTCGGGTACCATGCCCCCAGCAGACTGACACTTCCAGTCCTTTCACAACACCATGCCCAATAGCAGCCCAGTGTAGTCTGCCCTCTCCCTGGCAGACGTACTGTGTGCGTTGCTGCTTGGCCATCATTTAGGAGCAGCTAGGATTAGCAGATGTGTAGGAAAGTACCATCTTGCCTGGCATGTTACCCCCATATTTCACTGTATATATGTTGTTTTAGTTGTATGTGTCACTGGGACCCTGCCAGCTAGGGCCCCAGTGCTCATAAGTGTGCCCTGTATGTGTTACCTGTGTTATGACTAACTGTCTCACTGAGGCTCTGCTAATCAGAACCTCAGTGGTTATGCTCTCTCTTTGCTTTCCAAATTGTCACTAACAGGCTAGAGACCAATTTCACCAATTCACATTGGCATACTGGAACACCCTTATAATTCCCTAGTATATGGTACTGAGGTACCCAGGGTATTGGGGTTCCAGGAGATCCCTATGGGCTGCAGCATTTCTTTTGCCACCCATAGGGAGCTCTGACAATTCTTACACAGGCCTGCCAGTGCAGCCTGCGTGAAATAACGTCCACGTTATTTCACAGCCATTTACCACTGCACTTAAGTAACTTATAAGTCACCTATATGTCTAACCTTCACCTGGTGAAGGTTGGGTGCTAAGTTACTTAGTGTGTGGGCACCCTGGCACTAGCCAAGGTGCCCCCACATTGTTCAGGGCCAATTCCCCGGACTTTGTGAGTGCGGGGACACCATTACACGCGTTCACTGGACATAGGTCACTACCTATGTACAGCGTCACAATGGTAACTCCGAACATGGCCATGTAACATGTCTAAGATCATGGAATTGTCACCCCAATGCCATTATGGCATTGGGGAGACAATTCCATGATCCCCCGAGTCTCTAGCACAGACCTGGGTACTGCCAAACTGCCTTTCCCGGGGTTTCACTGCAGCTGCTGCTGCTGAGAACCCCTCAGACAGGTTTCTGCCCTCCTGGGGTCCAGCCAGGCTTAGCCCACGAAGGCAGAAAAAGGTGTCAGGGCTGGGGAGGAGTAGCCTCCCCCAGCCTCTGGAAATGCTTTGATGGGCACAGATGGTGCCCATCTCTGCATAAGCAAGTCTACACCGGTTCAGGGATCCCCCAGCCCTGCTCTGGTGTGAAACTGGACAAAGGAAAGGGGAGTGACCACTCCCCTGACCTGCACCTCCCAGGGGAGGTGCCCAGAGCTCCTCCAGTGTGCTCCAGACCTCTGCCATCTTGGAAACAGAGGTGCTGCTGGCACACTGGACTGCTCTGAGTGGCCAGTGCCAGCAGGTGACATCAGAGACCCCTTCTGATAGGCTCTTACCTATGTTGCTATCCTATCCTCCTTCCTAGGTACTCAAACCTCCTTTTCTGGCTATTTAGGGTCTCTGCTTTGGGCAATTCTTTAGATAATGAATGCAAGTGCTCATCAGAGTTCCTCTGCATCTCTCTCTTCACCTTCTGCCAAGGAATCGACCGCTGACTGCTCAGGACGCCTGCAAAACCGCAACAAAGTAGCAAAGACGACTACTGCAAGCTTGTATCACTGATCCTGCCGCCTTCTCAACTGTTTTCCTGGTGGTGCATGCTGTGGGGGTAGTCTGCCTCCTCTCTGCACTAGAAGCTCCGAAGAAATCTCCCGTGGGACGACGGAATCCTCCCCCTGCAACCGCAGGCACCAAAAGAACTGCATCACCGGTCCTCTGGGTCCCCTCTCAGCCCGACGAGCGTGGTCCCTGGAACTCAGCAACTCTGTCCAAGTGACTCCCACAGTCCAGTGACTCTTCAGTCTAAGTTTGATGGAGGTAAGTCCTTGCCTCCCCACGCTAGACTGCATTGCTGGGTACTGCGTGATTTGCAGCTGCTCCGGCTCCTGTGCACTCTTCCAGGATTTCCTTTGTGCACAGCCAAGCCTGGGTCCCCGACACTCTAACCTGCAGTGCACAACCTCCTGAGTTGTCCTCCGGCATCGTGGGATCTCCTTTTGTGACTTCGGGTGAGCTCCGGTTCACTCCTCTTTGTAGTGCCTGTTTCGGCACTTCAGCGGATGCTGCCTGCTTCTGTGAGGGCTTCCTATCTTGCTGGGCGCCCCCTCTGTCTCCTCACGTAATTGGCGACATCCTGGTCCCTCCTGAGCCACAGCAGCATCCAAAAACCCTAACCGCAACCCTTGCAGCTAGCAAGGCTTGTTTGCGGTCTTACTGCGTGGGAACACCTCTGCTAGCTTCTTCACGACGTGGGACATCCATCCTCCAAAGGGGAAGTTCCTAGTCCTCTTCGTTCTTGCAGAATCCACAACTTCTACCATCCGGTGGCAGCTTCTTTGCATCCTTAGCTGGCATTTCCTGGGCATCTGCCCAATCTCGACTTTGTCGCGACTCCTGGACTTGGTCCCCTTGTTCCACAGGTACTCTCGTCTGGAAATCCACTGTTGTTGCATTGCTGGTGTTTGTTCTTCCTGCAGAATCCCCCTATCACGACTTCTGTGCTCTCTGGGGAATATAGGTGCACTTCACACCTACTTTTCAGGGTCTTGGGGTGGGCTATTTTTCTAACCCTCACTGTTTTCTTACAGTCCCAGCGACCCTCTACAAGCTCACATAGGTTTGGGGTCCATTCGTGGTTCGCATTCCACTTTTGGAGTATATGGTTTGTGATGCCCCTATACCTATGTGCTCTCATTGTAATCTATTGTGACTGTACATTGCTTGCACTGTTTTCTATTGCTATTACTGCATAATTTTGGTATTGTGTACATATATCTTGTGTATATTTGGCATCCTCATACTGAGGGTACTCACTGAGATACTTTTGGCATATTGTCATAAAAATAAAGTACCTTTATTTTTAGTATATCTGTGTGTTGTGTTTTCTTATGATATTGTGCATATGACACCAGTGGTATAGTAGGAGCTTTGCATGTCTGCTAGTTGAGCCTAAGCTGCTCTGCTATAGCTACCTTCTATCAGCCTAAGCTGCTAAAAACACCTCTTCTACACTAATAAGGGATAACTGGACCTGGCACAGAGTGTAAGTACCCCTTGGTACCCACTACAAACCAGGCCAGCCTCCTACAAGATGCCAATGGTTATCCTGGTACCACCCTGGGCTCCCTGTTACAAGGGAAATGTCAGGCTCCCTGAGGACTGTTTGCTCTTTGTATCAGCTGCTGACAGGCAAAGGCTGAAACAAGGGGTCAACCCTGTGATATCAAAAGGGCAAGGCGCCATTCTTCCGCTATCCCGGGTATTGTGATGAATTTATATCTTTGTTAATTAGAACTCTTTCCTCGCTGGTCTGAACCACAGAGGCAAGTGGCGCGCTGAAGGTTTTAGTGTGTCTAAACCCACCTTGTACACTCCATCGACTATGAGCCACCACTTGGTTAACACTCGTAGAACCCTGAAGTACAGCTGAGTAGGCAACTTTCCCGTCCTGATTCACCTTTAAAGGGAATCTAAATTAAATCTATTCACAATCCCAAGCTGTCGTTAGCCAGATCACAGGTTCCCTTTAACACAACAATACATTGTCTTTAGCCCAATCACAGGTTGTCTTTAGTCTTATCAAAGGCTGCCTTTTGTCCAATCACAGCCTGCCTTTAGCCTTATAACAGGATGTCTTAGCATGATTGCAGCCTCTCTTTTGCCCAGTCACAGACCGCATTCATCCTGACTACAGACTTGCTTCAGACCAATCACAGTTTGTGTTTAGCCCGAACACGGGATGTGTTTAGTCTAAAGACAGATTATCTTCAGCGTCATCACAAACTGTCTTCAGCCTGATCACAGGTTTCCTCAGTCCAATCATAGGTTATCTTTAGGCCAGTCACAGGTTTCTGTAATCAATCATAGGGAGCCTTTAGTCCAATCACTGACAGTCTTTAGTCCAATCACTGGCAGTCTTTAGCCTAAACACAGACAGTCTTTAGTCCAATCACTGGCAGTCTTTAGTCCAATCACAGGCAGACTTTAGTCCAATCACTGGCAGTCTTTAGTCCAATCACAGGCAGTCTTTAGTCCAATCACAGACAGTCTTTAGTACAATCACTGGCAGTCTTTAGTCCAATCACAGACTGTCTTTAGTCCAATCACTGGCAGTCTTTAGTCCAATCACAGACAGTCTTTAGTCCAATCACTGGCAGTCTTTAGTCCAATCACAGACAGTCTTTAGTCCAATCACTGGCAGTCTTTAGTCCAATCACACGCAGTCTTTAGTCCAATCACAGACAGTCTTTAGTCCAATCACTGGCAGTCTTTAGTCCAATCACAGACTGTCTTTAGTCCAATCACTGGCAGTCTTTAGTCCAATCACAGACAGTCTTTAGTCCAATCACTGGCAGTCTTTAGTCCAATCACTGACAGTCTTTAGTCCAATCACAGACAGTCTTTAGTCCAATCACTGGCAGTCTTTAGTCCAATCACAGACTGTCTTTAGTCCAATCACTGGCAGTCTTTAGTACAATCACAGACATTCTTTAGTCCAATCACTGGCAGTCTTTAGTCCAATCACAGACAGTCTTTAGTCCAATCACTGGCAGTCTTTAGTCCAATCACAGACAGTCTTTAGTCCAATCACTGGCAGTCTTTAGTCCAATCACAGACAGTCTTTAGTCCAATCACAGACAGTCTTTAGTCCAATCACTGGCAGTCTTTAGTACAATCACAGACAGTCTTTAGTCCAATCACTGGCAGTCTTTAGTCCAATCACAGACAGTCTTTAGTCCAATCACTGGCAGTCTTTAGTCCAATCACAGACAGTCTTTAGTCCAATCACACACAGTCTTTAGTCCAATCACAGACAGTCTTTAGTCCAATCACACACAGTCTTTAGTCCAATCACAGACAGTCTTTAGTCCAATCACACACAGTCTTTAGTCCAATCACTGGCAGTCTTTAGTACAATCACAGACAGTCTTTAGTCCAATCACTGGCAGTCTTTAGTACAATCACAGACAGTCTTTAGTCCAATCACTGGCAGTCTTTAGTCCAATCACAGACAGTCTTTAGTCCAATCACTGGCAGTCTTTAGTCCAATCACAGACAGTCTTTAGTCCAATCACTGGCAGTCTTTAGTCCAATCACAGACAGTCTTTAGTCCAATCACTGGCAGTCTTTAGTCCAATCACAGACAGTCTTTAGTCCAATCACACACAGTCTTTAGTCCAATCACTGGCAGTCTTTAGTACAATCACAGACAGTCTTTAGTCCAATCACAGACAGTCGTTAGTCCAATCACAGACAGTCTTTAGTCCAATCACAGACAGTCTTTAGTACAATCACTGGCAGTCTTTGATCCAATCACAGACAGTCGTTAGTCCAATCACAGACAGTCTTTAGTCCAATCACTGGCAGTCTTTGATCCAATCACAGACAGTCTTTAGTCCAATCACAGACAGTCTTTAGTCCAATCACAGGCATTCTTTAATCCAATCACAGACAGTCTTTAGTCCAATCACAGACAGTCTTTAGTACAATCACTGGCAGTCTTTGATCCAATCACAGACAGTCGTTAGTCCAATCACAGACAGTCTTTAGTCCAATCACTGGCAGTCTTTGATCCAATCACAGACAGTCTTTAGTCCAATCACAGACAGTCTTTAATCCAATCACAGACAGTCTTTAGTCCAATCACAGGCAGTCTTTAATCCAATCACAGACAGTCTTCAGTCCAATCACAGACAGTCTTTAGCCTAAACACAGTGGGGCATATTTATGAGAGGCTTGCACTACTGTTGCGTCACTTTTTGTGATGCAATGTTGGCACAACCCTCTCAACCATATCTTTGAGAGCACGTGAAGCCAGTTTGCTTGGCTTCTCAGGGCCTCACAGATATGGAGTAAGGCAAGGCAGCGCAAGTCGCTGAGTTGCCTTTCTCTGCGCCAGGGACTCATTCCCATGCAATGCCCATGGATTTTGACACATCCCCAGATTACAAGAGCTTGTAAACCAGGGGATGCGTCAAAACCTTACGCCACTCGAGTTGAGGCGTAATGAGGAGAAATATTTGTATTTCTATTTGTTTTCTTCTCTTTATATGTCTACTGCACTCGGCAGCACACGTAGAAAGAGGGAAACAGCTCTCAGGATTGTTTTTGTGCAGGAAGGTGCCCCTTCCTGCACAAAAGCAATCCTGCTGACAACAATCCATGGTGCAAGGGTGCTTGCGTTGGCGCTAGGTTGCCGAAACAGCACAAGTGCAGGGTGAAAGGACAGGAATGCACCTTATTGCATCAATATGGCACATTCCTGCACTTTCACTTTGGCGCAGGACAGCGCTCAAGGTAACTTACAGCGCTGCCCGGAGCCATAGATAGATAGTTTATTCCTACCCTTTCACGGAGGGCAGCGCACAAGCCAACTACCACCCCCCTCCTGCACTCCAGATATGACTTCTGAAGATGTCCTCACCCACCATTCCCTTCAGCATATCTCCAGAGAACACCACCCGTTGACCCTCTTTGTATGAAAGTGTCATGCACCCAGCCTAGGGCCCTGAGATACATCCAGGCTCTCTGACAGGGTCAGAGGAACACATGGCATAGCCTCCTAGAGTCCTTCAAGGCACGCTCCTCCCCATTGGTCTCTAGAGCAGTGGTTCCCAACCTGTGGTCCGGGCACCCCTGGGGATCCGCAAAACCTCCTCAGGGGTGCGAGACTGCTTAGAAAATTAAGTGATATTAATAGATTATGGCCCTCATTACAACATTGGCGGTATTGACTGCCTACCACCACGGCGACGGCTGCCAACATACCGCCGCCATGGCTACCAGCCGGCAATGCGTATTATGACCGCCAACAGTATTCCGCCAGGAATCTGGTGGAACACCGCCGACGGTCATGGCAGCGGACGGCAGTAAGGCGGCGCTGCTGACAGCAGCACTGCCACGGCAGCAAAACACCGCCGAGACTATCATGAGCAATGATACGGCCTGGCGGTGTTCTGCTGGCGGATGCTGCTGCTGCCAGCAGCACCGCGGACCGTCTCCAGCCGGAGGACCCCCAGCAAGCAGGTAAGTCGGGTTCTCCGACCGGAGAGGGTGGTGGGGGATGTTGTGTGTATGTGGGGGGGGGCTGTATGTTTTGGTATACGTGCATTCGGGTGTGAGTTGCGTTGGATGCATGCGTGAATGAGTGATTGTGAGTGTTGTGTGTTGTGAATGCATGTGTGTGACAAGGTATGTTGGTGTGTGTTGCGGTGTGTGGGTATGTATGTGTGCATGCGTGGGTGGTGGTGGGTATGCGTGTGTGCATGTGTGTATATGGGTGTGTATATGTGCGGGGGCAGAAGAGGGAGGAGGAGGGTGGGGGCGGACTCTGGGGAGGGTGAGGGGGGCAGGGGAGACCCCTATCAGTGCCAGGGAAGGGATTCCCTGGCACTGATAGTGCCTACAGCCATGGTTTTCGTGGCTGTCAGTTTTGCTGGGTCGTAATCCCAAGGGTGGGATTGTGGCCGCCGCCGGGCTGGAGACCAAAGTCTCCAGCCCAGCGGCCGTTACCGCCCTGGCGGTCGGTGTGTTAAAGTGGTGGTCTTGGTTGGCGGTTACCGCCAGGGTCAAAATCCTTTTTTTTTTTACCGCTGGCCTGTTGGCGGAATTACCGCCGCTTTAACACCGACCGTCAGGGTTGTAATGAAGGCCTATGTCCTTTAGCTTTCACTAATGACTCAGTGGGGGGGTCCCTGGATTCCAATAATAATTCAGTGGGGGGCCCCGGGTTCCAGTAATGATAAAGTGGGGGTCCACAGAAGTCAAAACGTTTGAACCACTGCTCTAGAGGGCTGACTTTTAATGTATCTCCGCCCATACAAGGACCTTACTCAAGCTGTGGCCTCAGCATCTCCCCCACAATGCACTGAAGACTATTTACTGCTACAGAAATACTAATGCTGCTAAGAGACGCTCAGACCTACACCTCCCTCCCAGGGTTCGTTTTTATCTGCTATGATTTTCAAAGACAAAATGGCGCCCTGTACTAGGGGCCTTCCCTTCCTGGTTCACAAATTTGCATTTTAAACATTGGTTTTTTGCAACTCTTTATCTCTGAAGCCTCAAATAAGATCGGAGACCCCATCACTGAACATATTTGACTGGGGCTATTTAATGTCTTTGGTGGTAAATAAGGCACTGCTTGCCCCACACACTCTGGAGGGGTCATGTGTGACAAGAATATTTGTGCATATTTGTTTTGTTATGTTTTATTGTGCTGGTGATGAGTTCTGTTGTTTTTTACACTGCTTTTTGTGGCTGCATTTACTTCAGATTTGTCAACACTGGCTGCTACATTTCCAACCACAAGCAGCGCTTTACTTTAAAATTCCCCTGATGAGCAATTGTTTACTCCTGCCTAAAGTGGTAAAATAACACTGCACCAGCTCTTCAACTACTTGTGAGACCAGTTAGTGTGGCAAAGACTGGTTTAGAGTTTGGCAGAGCGGTTACTTCATCACAAATGTGACGGATATTCTGTCCTCCGTATTATGATTCCATTATTTCCTATGGGGAGCGTAACGGGGTGTCCGTCACGTTGTTTGTGACAGAGTATTCCATCCACCAAACTCTAAATCAGACCTTTGTCTTAACTTAGCGCACCGAGTGCTCACTTCACGGCACACTGTGGCTGTTCCTAAACAAACACAGTTTCCACTCTCTACCCCCTCATTTGAAGAATGCGGCAGTGTGAGAAGGTAGCCTCTTTCTAGCCTTGTCACCCCCACTTTTGGCCTGTTTGTGAGTGTATGTCAGGGTGTTTGTCACTGTTTTCACTGTCTCACTGGGATCCTGATAGCCAGGCCTCAGTGCTCATAGTGAAAACACCATGTTTTCAGTATGGTTGTTATGTGTCACTGGGATCCTGCTAGTCAGGACCCCAGTGCTCATAGGTTTGTGGCCTATATGTATGTGTCACTGGGACCCTGTCACACAGGGCCCCAGTGCTCATAGGTGTGCATGTATATGTTCCCTGTGTGGTGCCTAACTGTCTCACTGAGGCTCTGCTAACCAGAACCTCAGTGGTTATGCTCTCTCATTACTTTCAAATTGTCACTGACAGGCTAGTGACCATTTTTACCAATTTACATTGGCTTACTGGAACACCCTTATAATTCCCTAGTATATGGTACTGAGGTACCCAGGGTATTGGGGTTCCAGGAGATCCCTATGGGCTGCAGCATTTCTTTTGCCACCCATAGGGAGCTCTGACAATTCTTACACAGGCCTGCCACTGCAGCCTGAGTGAAATAACGTCCACGTTATTTCACAGCCATTTTTCACTGCACTTAAGTAACTTATAAGTCACCTATATGTCTAACCTTTACCTGGTAAAGGTTAGGTGCAAAGTTACTTAGTGTGAGGGCACCCTGGCACTAGCCAAGGTGCCCCCACATTGTTCAGAGCCAATTCACTGAACTTTGTGAGTGCGGGGACACCATTACACGCGTGCACTACATATAGGTCACTACCTATATGTAGCTTCACCATGGTAACTCCGAATATGGCCATGTAACATGTCTATGATCATGGAATTGCCCCCTCTATGCCATCCTGGCATTGTTGGTACAATTCCATGATCCCAGGGGTCTGTAGCACAGACCCTGGTACTGCCAGACTGACCTTCCTGGGGTTTCACTGCACCTGCTGCTGCTGCCAACCCCTCAGACAGGCAGCTGCCCTCCTGGGGTCCAGCCAGGCCTGGCCCAGGATGGCAGAACAAAGAACTTCCTCTGAGAGAGGGTGTGACACCCTCTCCCTTTGGAAAATGGTGTGAAGGCAGGGGAGGAGTAGCCTCCCCCAGCCTCTGGAAATGCTTTGTTGGGCACAGATGTGCCCAATTCTGCATAAGCCAGTCTACACCGGTTCAGGGACCCCTTAGCCCCTGCTCTGGCGCGAAACTGGACAAAGGAAAGGGGAGTGACCACTCCCCTGACCTGCACCTCCCCTGGGAGGTGTCCAGAGCTCCTCCAGTGTGCTCCAGACCTCTGCCATCTTGGAAACAGAGGTGCTGCTGGCACACTGGACTGCTCTGAGTGGCCAGTGCCACCAGGTGACGTCAGAGACTCCTTGTGATAGGCTCCTTCAGGTGTTAGTAGCCTTTCCTCTCTCCTAGGTAGCCAAACCCTCTTTTCTGGCTATTTAGGGTCTCTGTCTCTGGGGAAACTTTAGATAACGAATGCATGAGCTCAGCCGAGTTCCTCTGCATCTCCCTCTTCACCTTCTGATAAGGAATCGACCGCTGACCGCGCTGGAAGCCTGCAAACCTGCAACATAGTAGCAAAGACGACTACTGCAACTCTGTAACGCTGATCCTGCCGCCTTCTCGACTGTTTTCCTGCTTGTGCATGCTGTGGGGGTAGTCTGCCTCCTCTCTGCACCAGAAAGCTCCGAAGAAATCTCCCGTGGGTCGACGGAATCTTCCCCCTGCAACCGCAGGCACCAAAAAGCTGCATTACCGGTCCCTTGGGTCTCCTCTCAGCACGACGAGCGAGGTCCCTCGAATCCAGTGACACCGTCCAAGTGACCCCCACAGTCCAGTGACTCTTCAGCCCAAGTTTGGTGGAGGTAAGTCCTTGCCTCACCTCGCTGGGCTGCATTGCTGGGAACCGCGACTTTGCAAGCTTCTCCGGCCCCTGTGCACTTCCGGCGGAAATCCTTCGTGCACAGCCAAGCCTGGGTCCACGGCACTCTAACCTGCATTGCACGACTTTCTAAGTTGGTCTCCGGCGACGTGGGACTCCTTTGTGCAACTTCGGCGAGCACCGTTTCACGCATCCTCGTAGTGCCTGTTTCTGGCACTTCTCCGGGTGCTACCTGCTTCAGTGAGGGCTCCTTGTCTTGCTCGACGTCCCCTCTCTCTGCAGGTCCAATTTGCGACCTCCTGGTCCCTCCTGGGCCCCAGCAGCGTCCAAAAACGCCAAACGCACGATTTGCGTGTAGCAAGGCTTGTTGGCGTCCATCCGGCGGGAAAACACTTCTGCACGACTCTCCAAGGCGTGGGGGATCCATCCTCCAAAGGGGAAGTCTCTAGCCCTTGTCGTTCCTGCAGTATTCACAGTTCTTCAGCCTAGTAAGAGCTTCTTTGCACCAACCGCTGGCATTTCTTGGGCATCTGCCCATCTCCGAGCTGCTTGTGACTTTTGGACTTGGTCCCCTTGTTCCACAGGTACCTTCAGACAGGAATCCATCGTTGTTGCATTGCTGATTTGTGTTTTCCTTGCATTCTCCCTCTAACACAACTATTTTGTCCTTAGGGGAACTTTAGTGCACTTTGCACTCACTTTTCAGGGTCTTGGGGAGGGTTATTTTTCTAACTCTCACTATTTTCTAATAGTCCCAGCGACCCTCTACAAGGTCACATAGGTTTGGGGTCCATTCGTGGTTCGCATTCCACTTCTGGAGTATATGGTTTGTGTTGCCCCTATCCCTATGTTTCCCCATTGCATCCTATTGTAACTATACATTGTTTGCACTGTTTTCTAAGACTATACTGCATATTTTTGCTATTGTGTATATATATCTTGTGTATATTTCCTATCCTCTCACTGAGGGTACACTCTAAGATACTTTGGCATATTGTCATAAAAATAAAGTACCTTTATTTTTAGTATAACTGTGTATTGTGTTTTCTTATGATATTGTGCATATGACACTAAGTGGTACTGTAGTAGCTTCACACGTCTCCTAGTTCAGCCTGAGCTGCTTTGCTAAGCTACCATTATCTATCAGCCTAAGCTGCTAGACACCCTATACACTAATAAGGGATAACTGGGCCTGGTGCAAGGTGCAAGTACCCCTTGGTACTCACTACAAGCCAGTCCAGCCTCCTACATTGGTTGTGCAGCGGTGGGATAAGTGCTTTGAGACTACTTACCACTCTTGTCATTGTACTTTTCATAAGAGAAAAATATACAAAACAAGGTCAGTGTATATACACATAGCCAAAAAGTTTTGCATTTCCTCTTTTCACTCTTTTCTAAGTGCTGAAAAGTACTTCTAAACTTTCAAAAAGTTCTTAAAAGTTTAAAAAGTTTTTTTTTCTGTCTTTCCAAAAAGTTCTGAAAAGTTTTTTCTCTTTTGCTATCACTTTAACTCTCTCTAAAAAAATGTCTGGCACAGGAAAAAATGTTGAACTGTCCAAACTTGCATATGATCACCTTAGCTGGAAAGGAGCAAGGAGTCTCTGCATAGAGAGAGGTTTGAGTGTAGGGAAGAATCCTTCCTTAGAACTGTTAATTAACATGCTTAGAGTCCAGGATAAGGCCATAAGTGCCCAATCTGGTGAAAAAGTAGCTAATGGTTCTCAATCTGATCCAGGGACTCCCCCAGGAAAAGGTTCAGGAAAGAAACTTCTCAGCCTGCCCATTACTAGACAGTCTAGCATAGTTGGTACAGAGGTTGAATCACACCATACTAATGGTGTGCTCTCACATTATACTGGTAGCCAAGCTGTTAGGGTGCCCTCTGTAAGGGACAGGTCTCCTTCTGTTCATTCCCATCATACCTCTGTATCTAGAAATGTCCCTCCCACCCACCCTGATGACAGATTGTTAGAAAGGGAGCTCAATAGATTGAGAGTGGAACAAACCAGACTGAAGCTCAAGAAGCAACAGCTGGATTTGGATAGACAGTCTTTAGAAATAGAGAGGGAAAGACAGAAGTTGGGTTTAGATACCCATGGTGGCAGCAGCAGTATTCCCCATAGTCATCCTGCAAAAGAGCATGATTCCAGGAATCTGCACAAGATAGTTCCCCCTTATAAGGAGGGGGATGACATTAACAAGTGGTTTGCTGCACTTGAGAGGGCCTGTGCTGTACAGGATGTCCCTCAAAAGCAGTGGGCTGCTATCCTATGGCTATCATTTAGTGGAAAAGGTAGGGATAGGCTCCTTACTGTGAAAGAAAATGATGTCAATAATTTTACAGTTCTTAAGAATGCACTCCTGGATGGTTATGGCTTAACCACTGAACAGTACAGGATAAAGTTCAGAGAGACCAAAAAGGAGTCTTCACAAGACTGGGTTGATTTCATTGACCAGGCAGTGAAGGCCTTGGAGGGGTGGTTACATGGCAGAAAAGTTACTGATTATGAAAGCCTGTATAACACAATCCTGAGAGAGCATATACTTAATAATTGTGTGTCTGATTTGTTGCACCAGTACCTGGTAGACTCTGATCTGACCTCTCCCCAAGAATTGGGAAAGAAGGCAGACAAATGGGTCAGAACAAGGGTGAACAGAAAAGTTCATACAGGGGGTGACAAAGATGGCAATAAGAAGAAAGATGGTGAAAAATCTCAAGATAAGCATGGGGATAAGGGTAAAACCAAAGATCCCACTTCAAATCTTAAACACTCTTCAGAGGGTGGGGATAAAACAAATTCTTCCTCTTCTTCCCAACCTGCACACATTAAAAAGCCTTGGTGCTTTGTGTGTAAAAATAGAGGCCATAGGCCAGGGGATAAGTCCTGTCCAGGTAAACCCCCTGAGCCTACCACCACTAATACATCAAGCTCTAGTGCCCCTAGCAGTAGTGGTACTAGTGGTGGGACTGCTGGCAACAGTCAAGCAAAGGGTGTAGTTGGGTTCACTTATGGGTCCATAGTGGAAACTGATGTAATCAGTCCCAAGACAGTTTCTGTCACACCTAGTGGCATTGGCCTTGCCACACTGGCTGCTTGTCCCCTTACAATGGATAAGTACAGGCAGACAGTTTCAATAAATGGTGTTGAGGCCTTGGCCTACAGGGACACAGGTGCCAGTTTCACTTTGGTGACTGAAAACCTAGTGCCTCCTGAACAACACATCATTGGACAACAGTATAAGATTATTGATGTCCATAACTCCACTAAGTTTCTTCCCTTAGCTATAATTCAGTTTAGTTGGGGTGGAGTTACTGGCCCTAAGCAGGTGGTGGTATCACCTAGCTTACCTGTAGACTGTCTCTTAGGTAATGACCTAGAGGCCTCAGGTTGGGCTGATGTAGAGTTTTATGCCCATGCAGCCATGCTGGGCATCCCTGAGGAATTGTTCCCTCTCATTTCAAGTGAAATGAAAAAGCAAAGGAGAGAAGGCCTGAAAACTCAGGATCCCTCTCCATCAACAGGTAAAAAGGGTATCACAGTATCCCCTAACCACCCTACCATTCAGGATACCATTCCTGTGGTGGGAGAAACCTCTCCTGGGGTGGTACCTGTTCCAAGGGAATCATCAGCTGGCAAAGCTGGACTCCCTGAGGTGGAAGTACCTCTCTGTGGGATAACTAACATTGGTGAGAAAAAGAGCACCATTTTAGTTAACATGGAGCATCCCTCCAACCCTCCCAGAGAAACTTTAGTGCAGAAACCCTGCACTGCCTCACAACACTTAGGACAGCATCCCTGCCCTAGTGTGGAGCTCATAGGACAGCATCCCTGCCCTGCTCCAACCCAAGAGAAACAGCATCCCTGTTCTCTCTTCCAGCCACATGGACAAAGTTTTTGCCCAGCTATGGCTTTTCTGAGACAGCATCCCTGTCTGGCATTTCCATCACTACAAATAGGTTCAGTGGACAATTCCCACTGCTCTAAACTAAAACTTACTGATAGAAACTCTGAAAATACATCTTCACATTGTTGCTTAGCTAAAAAACTTCAAACAGGG
This sequence comes from Pleurodeles waltl, assembly GCF_031143425.1. NCBI lineage: Eukaryota > Metazoa > Chordata > Amphibia > Caudata > Salamandridae > Pleurodeles > Pleurodeles waltl. Next base: position 19,943,745 of record NC_090440.1, read on the forward strand.
TGGTTTACATCCCCACAGGGAAGTAACCATATAGTGGATGATAAATGGAGTAACCAGTCTATTGCAGAGCTACTCTCTACTTATCACCACTTAGACAATAAAGTCTCAACTGGCCAAGGTTAGCCTTATTGTCCTTCGTTTGGGGGGGGGTTTTGTGAGAAGGTAGCCTCTTTCTAGCCTTGTCACCCCCACTTTTGGCCTGTTTGTGAGTGTATGTCAGGGTGTTTGTCACTGTTTTCACTGTCTCACTGGGATCCTGATAGCCAGGCCTCAGTGCTCATAGTGAAAACACCATGTTTTCAGTATGGTTGTTATGTGTCACTGGGATCCTGCTAGTCAGGACCCCAGTGCTCATAGGTTTGTGGCCTATATGTATGTGTCACTGGGACCCTGTCACACAGGGCCCCAGTGCTCATAGGTGTGCATGTATATGTTCCCTGTGTGGTGCCTAACTGTCTCACTGAGGCTCTGCTAACCAGAACCTCAGTGGTTATGCTCTCTCATTACTTTCAAATTGTCACTGACAGGCTAGTGACCATTTTTACCAATTTACATTGGCTTACTGGAACACCCTTATAATTCCCTAGTATATGGTACTGAGGTACCCAGGGTATTGGGGTTCCAGGAGATCCCTATGGGCTGCAGCATTTCTTTTGCCACCCATAGGGAGCTCTGACAATTCTTACACAGGCCTGCCACTGCAGCCTGAGTGAAATAACGTCCACGTTATTTCACAGCCATTTTTCACTGCACTTAAGTAACTTATAAGTCACCTATATGTCTAACCTTTACCTGGTAAAGGTTAGGTGCAAAGTTACTTAGTGTGAGGGCACCCTGGCACTAGCCAAGGTGCCCCCACATTGTTCAGAGCCAATTCACTGAACTTTGTGAGTGCGGGGACACCATTACACGCGTGCACTACATATAGGTCACTACCTATATGTAGCTTCACCATGGTAACTCTGAATATGGCCATGTAACATGTCTATGATCATGGAATTGCCCCCTCTATGCCATCCTGGCATTGTTGGTACAATTCCATGATCCCAGGGGTCTGTAGCACAGACCCTGGTACTGCCAGACTGACCTTCCTGGGGTTTCACTGCACCTGCTGCTGCTGCCAACCCCTCAGACAGGCAGCTGCCCTCCTGGGGTCCAGCCAGGCCTGGCCCAGGATGGCAGAACAAAGAACTTCCTCTGAGAGAGGGTGTGACACCCTCTCCCTTTGGAAAATGGTGTGAAGGCAGGGGAGGAGTAGCCTCCCCCAGCCTCTGGAAATGCTTTGTTGGGCACAGATGTGCCCAATTCTGCATAAGCCAGTCTACACCGGTTCAGGGACCCCTTAGCCCCTGCTCTGGCGCGAAACTGGACAAAGGAAAGGGGAGTGACCACTCCCCTGACCTGCACCTCCCCTGGGAGGTGTCCAGAGCTCCTCCAGTGTGCTCCAGACCTCTGCCATCTTGGAAACAGAGGTGCTGCTGGCACACTGGACTGCTCTGAGTGGCCAGTGCCACCAGGTGACGTCAGAGACTCCTTGTGATAGGCTCCTTCAGGTGTTAGTAGCCTTTCCTCTCTCCTAGGTAGCCAAACCCTCTTTTCTGGCTATTTAGGGTCTCTGTCTCTGGGGAAACTTTAGATAACGAATGCATGAGCTCAGCCGAGTTCCTCTGCATCTCCCTCTTCACCTTCTGATAAGGAATCGACCGCTGACCGCGCTGGAAGCCTGCAAACCTGCAACATAGTAGCAAAGACGACTACTGCAACTCTGTAACGCTGATCCTGCCGCCTTCTCGACTGTTTTCCTGCTTGTGCATGCTGTGGGGGTAGTCTGCCTCCTCTCTGCACCAGAAAGCTCCGAAGAAATCTCCCGTGGGTCGACGGAATCTTCCCCCTGCAACCGCAGGCACCAAAAAGCTGCATTACCGGTCCCTTGGGTCTCCTCTCAGCACGACGAGCGAGGTCCCTCGAATCCAGTGACACCGTCCAAGTGACCCCCACAGTCCAGTGACTCTTCAGCCCAAGTTTGGTGGAGGTAAGTCCTTGCCTCACCTCGCTGGGCTGCATTGCTGGGAACCGCGACTTTGCAAGCTTCTCCGGCCCCTGTGCACTTCCGGCGGAAATCCTTCGTGCACAGCCAAGCCTGGGTCCACGGCACTCTAACCTGCATTGCACGACTTTCTAAGTTGGTCTCCGGCGACGTGGGACTCCTTTGTGCAACTTCGGCGAGCACCGTTTCACGCATCCTCGTAGTGCCTGTTTCTGGCACTTCTCCGGGTGCTACCTGCTTCAGTGAGGGCTCCTTGTCTTGCTCGACGTCCCCTCTCTCTGCAGGTCCAATTTGCGACCTCCTGGTCCCTCCTGGGCCCCAGCAGCGTCCAAAAACGCCAAACGCACGATTTGCGTGTAGCAAGGCTTGTTGGCGTCCATCCGGCGGGAAAACACTTCTGCACGACTCTCCAAGGCGTGGGGGATCCATCCTCCAAAGGGGAAGTCTCTAGCCCTTGTCGTTCCTGCAGTATTCACAGTTCTTCAGCCTAGTAAGAGCTTCTTTGCACCAACCGCTGGCATTTCTTGGGCATCTGCCCATCTCCGAGCTGCTTGTGACTTTTGGACTTGGTCCCCTTGTTCCACAGGTACCTTCAGACAGGAATCCATCGTTGTTGCATTGCTGATTTGTGTTTTCCTTGCATTCTCCCTCTAACACAACTATTTTGTCCTTAGGGGAACTTTAGTGCACTTTGCACTCACTTTTCAGGGTCTTGGGGAGGGTTATTTTTCTAACTCTCACTATTTTCTAATAGTCCCAGCGACCCTCTACAAGGTCACATAGGTTTGGGGTCCATTCGTGGTTCGCATTCCACTTCTGGAGTATATGGTTTGTGTTGCCCCTATCCCTATGTTTCCCCATTGCATCCTATTGTAACTATACATTGTTTGCACTGTTTTCTAAGACTATACTGCATATTTTTGCTATTGTGTATATATATCTTGTGTATATTTCCTATCCTCTCACTGAGGGTACACTCTAAGATACTTTGGCATATTGTCATAAAAATAAAGTACCTTTATTTTTAGTATAACTGTGTATTGTGTTTTCTTATGATATTGTGCATATGACACTAAGTGGTACTGTAGTAGCTTCACACGTCTCCTAGTTCAGCCTGAGCTGCTTTGCTAAGCTACCATTATCTATCAGCCTAAGCTGCTAGACACCCTATACACTAATAAGGGATAACTGGGCCTGGTGCAAGGTGCAAGTACCCCTTGGTACTCACTACAAGCCAGTCCAGCCTCCTACAGGCAGTGGGCCCCACCCCCAGCGAACACCAGTGACAGACTCAGCAACTCACTCACAACATTGTTTTTTAATTCTGCTGATGCAGAGAACAAATGAAACTCCATTTACAAATGACAAAAATGGTGGAAATGCAGTAGTCAGGCGTTTCCCTGTCCTGACAGATTCTTTTCCAATCCCCCTGGCTGGGCCGCTAGCAGTGGCTCCCAACAGAAGCAGCAATTCATTTAGGTTGTCAATCCTGGGACACAGAAGTGCATCAGGCTGACCTCATTAGAAGTGCATTAAACTGTCCCTGCATAAGACTGATCTCAGCAGAAGTGCACTAGACTGCCCTCAGCAGAAGTGCATTAAACTGTCCCTGCGTAAGACTGACCTCAGCAGAAGTGCACTAGACTGCCCTCAGCAGAAGTGCATTAAACTGTCCCTGCGTAAGACTGACCTCGGCAGAAGTGCACTAGACTGTCCTCAGCAGGAGTGCATTAAACTGTCCCTGCATAAGACTGACCTTAGCAGAAGTGCATAGACTGCCCTCAGCTGAAGAGCGTCACGCAGTCCTCAGCAGAAGTGCATAAAACTGTCCCTGCATCAGACTATCCTCAGCAGTCGTGTGTGTTGGACAGCAGAAGTGCGTCTGACTGTCCTCAGCAGAAGTGCACCAGACTGTCCTTAGCAGAAGTGCGTCAGATTGTCTTCATCAGAAGTGCGTCAGATTGTCTTCATCAGAAGTGCATCTGACTGTCCTCAGTAGATGTTTATCAGACTGTCCTCAGCAGAAGTGCATCAGACTATGCTCAGCAGAAGTGCGTCAGACAGTTCTCAGCAGAAGTGCACCAGACTGTCCTCAGCAGAAGTGCAGCAGACTGTCCTCAGCAGAAGTGCAGTAGACTGTTCTCAGCAGAAGTGCATCAGACTGTTCTCAGCAGAAATGCATCAGACTGTTCTCAGAAGAAGCGCATGAGACTTTTCTCAGCAGGAGTCTGTATAACTGTCTTCAGCAGAAGTGCATCAAACAGTCCTCAGCAGATGTTCATCAGATTGTCCTCAGCAGAAGTGCATCAGACTGTCCTCAGCAGAAGTGCATCAGACTGTTCTCAGCAGAAGCGCATCAGACTGTCCTTAGCAGAAGTGCGTCAGATTATCCTCAGCAGAAGTGAGTCAGACAGTTCTCAGTAGAAGTAGATCAGACTGTCCTCAGGAGAAGTGCATTAGACTGTTTTCGGCAGAAGTGCATGAGACTTTTCTCAGCAGGAGTCTGTATAACTGTCTTCAGCAGAAGTGCATCAAACTGTCCTCAGCAGATGTTCATCAGACTGTCCTCAGCAGAAGTGCATCAGACTCTTCTCAGCAGAAGTGCATCAGACTGTCCTCAGCAGACGTTCGCCAGACTTTCCTTAGCAGAAGTGTGTCAGACTGTCCTCAGCAGACATGCAGCAGAAGTGTGCATCAGACTGTCCTCAGCAGGAGTGCTAATATTACACACAAAGGAGAGTCCCCCCCCCAGACCTGAGGCAAATTGCCTTTTCTCCTAGGGCCTTCCTGACTGTTTCCATGAACAGGTAGGCCCGGTGTGCATGCTAACGAATGTGCTCACTCTTTAGCTTAGCCGGCCACCCCCATTTTTAAAAGGGATTGTAGGAAAGTACCATCTTGCCTGGCATGTTACCCCCATTTTTCACTGTATATATGTTGTTTTAGTTGTAGTTGTCACTGGGACCCTGTTCACCAGGGCCCCAGTGCTCATAAGTGTGCCTGAATGTGTTACCTGTGTAGTGACTCAGGGCCGTATTTATACTCCGTTTGCGCCGAATTTGCGTCGTTTTTTTCGACGCAAATTCGACGCTAAACTAACGCCAACTAACGCCATATTTATACTATGGCGTTAGAGGCGTATAGCGCCAAAGTTCCCGGAATGTGCGTCATTTTTTAGCGTGAACCCCTTCCTTGCGTTAATGATATGCAAGGGAGGCGTTCCCGTCTAAAAAATGACTCCCAGGCCTTTACGTGGTATTTATACTCCCGGGCAAAAGAGACGCCCGGGAGTGGGCGTGGCTAAAAACGGCGCATTTGCGCCGCTTTTTAACGCCTGGGTCAGGCATGGCGTTAAGGGACAAGTGGGCTCAAAATGAGCCCAGAGTGCCCTCCCCTGCCCCCAGGGACCCCCCCTGCCACCCTTGCCCACCCCAGGAGGACACCCAAGGCTGGAGGGACCCACCCCAGGGACATTCAGGTAAGTTCAGGTAAGTATTATTTTTTTTTTTTTTAATTATTTTTTTTGGCATAGGGGGGCCTGATTTGTGCCCCCCTACATGCCACTATGCCCAATGACCATGCCCAGGGGACAGAAGTCCCCTGGGCATGGCCATTGGGCAAGGGGGCATGACTCCTATCTTTACAATGATAGGAGTCATGTTGATGGGGGATGGGCGTCGTTAAAAAATGGCGCAAGTCGGGTTAAGACGATTTTTTTGCCTCAACCTGACTTGCCCCATTTTAAGACGCCCTAACGTCATTTTTGCCCAACGCCGGCGCTGCCTGGTCTACGTGGTTTTTTTCCACGCACACCAGGCAGCGCCGGTCTGCTTGCGCCGGCTAACGCCATTCCATAAATACGGCGCCCGCATGGCGCTTCAGAATGGCGTTAGACGGCGCAAAATTTTTTGACGCTAAACTGTGTTAGCGCAGTTTAGCGTCAAAAAGTATAAATATGGGCCTAACTGTCTCACTGAGGCTCTGCTAATCAGAACCTCAGTGGTTATGCTCTCTCATTTCTTTCTAAATTGTCACTAACAGGCTAGTGACCAATTTTAACAATTTACATTGGCTTACTGGAACACCCTTATAATTCCCTAGTATATGGTACTGAGGTACCCAGGGTATTGGGGTTCCAGGAGATCCCTATGGGCTGCAGCATTTCTTTTGCCACCCATAGGGAGCTCTGACAATTCTTACACAGGCCTGCCACTGCAGCCTGAGTGAAATAACGTCCACGTTATTTCACAGCCATTTTACACTGCACTTAAGTAACTTATAAGTCACCTATATGTCTAACCTTTACCTGGTAAAGGTTAGGTGCAAAGTTACTTAGTGTGAGGGCACCCTGGCACTAGCCAAGGTGCCCCCACATTGTTCAGGGCCAATTCCCCGGACTTTGTGAGTGCGGGGACACCATTACACGCGTGCACTACATATAGGTCACTACCTATATGTAGCTTCACAATGGTAACTCCGAATATGGCCATGTAACATGTCTATGATCATGGAATTGCCCCCTCTATGCCATCCTGGCATAGTTGGCACAATCCCATGATCCCAGTGGTCTGTAGCACAGACCCTGGTACTGCCAAACTGCCTTTCCTGGGGTTTCACTGCAGCTGCTGCTGCTGCCAACCCCTCAGACAGGCATCTGCCCTCATGGGGTCCAGCCAGGCCTGGCCCAGGATGGCAGAACAAAGAACTTCCTCTGAGAGAGGGTGTTACACCCTCTCCCTTTGGAAAATGGTGTGAAGGCAGGGGAGGAGTAGCCTCCCCCAGCCTCTGGAAATGCTTTCTTGGGCACAGATGTGCCCAATTCTGCATAAGCCAGTCTACACCGGTTCAGGGGACCCCTTAGCCCTGCTCTGGCGCGAAACTGGACAAAGGAAAGGGGAGTGACCACTCCCCTGACCTGCACCTCCCCTGGGAGGTGTCCAGAGCTCCTTCAGTGTGCTCCAGACCTCTGCCATCTTGGAAACAGAGGTGCTGCTGGCACACTGGACTGCTCTGAGTGGCCAGTGCCACCAGGTGATGTCAGAGACTCCTTGTGATAGGCTCCTTCAGGTGTTGCTAGCCTATCCTCTCTCCTAGGTAGCCAAACCCTCTTTTCTGGCTATTTAGGGTCTCTGTCTCTGGGGAAACTTTAGATAACGAATGCAAGAGCTCATCAGAGTTCTTCTGCATCTCTCTCTTCACCTTCTGCCAAGGAATCGACTGCTGACCGCGCTGGAAGCCTGCAAAACTGCAACAAAGTAGCTAAGACGACTATTGCAACTCTGTAACGCTGATCCTGCCGCCTTCTCGACTGTTTTCCTGGTGGTGCATGCTGTGGGGGTAGTCTGCCTCCTCTCTGCACTAGAAGCTCCAAAGAATCTCCCGTGGGTCGACGGAATCTTACCCCTGCAACCGCAGGCACCAAAAAGCTGCATTACCGGTCCCTTGGGTCTCCTCTCAGCACGACGAGCGAGGTCCCTCGAATCCAGCAAGTCTGTCCAAGTGACCCCCACAGTCCAGTGACTCTTCAGTCCAAGTTTGGTGGAGGTAAGTCCTTGCCTCACCTCGCTAGACTGCATTGCTGGGAACCACGACTTTTGCAGCTACTCCGGCCCCTGTGCACTTCCGGCGGAAATCCTTCATGCACAGCCAAGTCTGGGTCCACGGCACTCTAACCTGCATTGCACGACTTTCTAAGTTGGTCTCCGGCGACGTGGGACTCCTTTGTGTAACTTCGGGTGAGCACCGTTTCACACATCCTCGTAGTGCCTGTTTCTGGCACTTCTCCGGGTGCTACCTGCTGCTAAGAGGGCTCCTTGTCTTGCTCGACGTCCCCTCTACCTCCTGGTCCAATTTGAGACCTCCTGGTCCCTCCTGGGCCACAGCAGCATCCAAAAACGCTAACTGCACGATTTGCAGCTAGCAAGGCTTGTTGGCGTTCTTTCGGCGGGAAAACACTTCTGCACGACTCTCCACGGCGAGAGGGATCCGTCCACCAAAGGGGAAGTCTCTAGCCCTTTTCGTTCCTGCAGAAACCTCAGCTTCTTCTGTCCAGTAGAAGCTTCTTTGCATCCACAGCTGGCATTTCCTGGGCATATGCCCATCTCCGACTTGCTTGTGACTTTTGGACTTGGTCCGCTTGTTCCACAGGTACCCTAGATTAGAAATCCATCGTTGTTGCATTGTTGGTTTGTGTCTTTCCTGCATTATTCCTCTATCACGACTTCTTTGTCCTTGGGGGAACTTTAGTGCACTTTGCACTCACTTTTCAGGGTCTTGGGGAGGGTTATTTTTCTAACTCTCACTATTTTCTAATAGTCCCAGCGACCCTCTACAAGGTCACATAGGTTTGGGGTCCATTCGTGGTTCGCATTCCACTTTTGGAGTATATGGTTTGTGTTGCCCCTATCCCTATGTGTCCCCATTGCATCCTATTGTAACTATACATTGTTTGCACTGTTTTCTAAGACTATACTTCATATTTTTGCTATTGTGTATATATATCTTGTGTATATTTCCTATCCTCTCACTGAGGGTACACTCTAAGATACTTTGGCATATTGTCATAAAAATAAAGTACCTTTTATTTTTAGTATAACTGTGTATTGTGTTTTCTTATGATATTGTGCAAGTGACACTTGTGGTACTGTAGTAGCTTCACACATCTCCTAGTTCAGCCTAAGCTGCTCTGCTAAGCTACCATTATCTATCAGCCTAAGCTGCTAGACACCCTATACACTAATAAGGGATAACTGGGCCTGGTGCAAGGTGCAAGTACCCCTTGGTACTCACTACAAGCCAGTCCAGCCTCCTACATTGGTTGTGCAGCGGTGGGATAATTGCTTTGAGACTACTTACCACTCTTGTCATTGTACTTTTCATAAGAGAAAAATATACAAAACAAGGTCAGTGTATATACACATAGCCAAAAAGTTTTACATTTCCTCTTTTCACTCTTTTCTAAGTGCTGAAAAGTACTTCTAAACTTTCTAAAAAGTTCTAAAAAGTTTAAAAAGTTTTTTTTCTCTGTCTTTCTAAAAGCTCTGACAAACTTGTTTCTCTTTTTCTATCACTTTAACTCTCTCTAAAAATGTCTGGCACAGGCCAAAATGTTGACCTGTCTAACATTGCATATGATCACCTTAGCTGGAAAGGAGCAAGGAGTCTCTGCATAGAGAGAGGTTTGAGTGTAGGGAAGAATCCTTCCTTGGAACTGTTACTTAACATGCTTAGAGAACAAGATAAGGCTAAAAGTGCCCCATCTGTTGAAAAAGTAGCTAATGGTTCTCAATCTGATCCAGGGACTCCCCCAGGAAAAGGTTCAGGAAAGAAACTTCTTAGCCTTCCCATTACAAGACAATCTAGCATAGTTGTTACTGAGGTGGAGTCACATCATACAGATGATGTGCTCTCACATTACACTGTCAGCCAAGCTGTTAGGGTGCCCTCTGTAAGGGACAGGTCTCCTTCTATTCATTCCCATCATACCTCTGTATCTAGAAATGTCCCTCCCACCAACCATGATGACAGATTGTTAGAAAGGGAACTCAATAAGTTGAGGGTGGAACAAACCAGATTGAAGCTGAAAAAGCAACAGCTGGATTTGGATAGACAGTCTTTAGAATTAGAGAAGGAAAGACAGAAGTTGGGTTTAGAAACCCATGGTGGCAGCAGCAGTATTCCCAATAGTCATCCTGCAAAAGAGCATGATTCCAGGAATCTGCACAAGATAGTTCCCCCTTATAAGGAGGGGGATGACATTAACAAGTGGTTTTCTGCACTTGAGAGGGCCTGTGTTGTACAGGATGTCCCTCAAAGGCAGTGGGCTGCTATCCTATGGCTATCATTTAGTGGAAAAGGTAGGGATAGGCTCCTTACTGTGAAAGAAAATGATGCCAATAATTTTACAGTACTTAAGAATGCACTCCTGGATGGTTATGGCTTAACCACTGAACAGTACAGGATAAAGTTCAGAGAGACCAAAAAGGAGTCTTCACAAGACTGGGTTGATTTCATTGACCATTCAGTGAAGGCCTTGGAGGGGTGGTTACATGGCAGTAAAGTTACTGATTATGACAGCCTGTATAACTTGATCCTGAGAGAGCATATTCTTAATAATTGTGTGTCTGATTTGTTGCACCAGTACTTGATGGACTCTGATCTGACCTCTCCCCAAGAATTGGGAAAGAAGGCAGACAAATGGGTCAGAACAAGGGTGAACAGAAAAGTTCATACAGGGGGTGACAAAGATGGCAACAAAAAGAAGGATGGTAAGTCTTCTGACAAGGGTGGGGACAAATCAAAAAACGAGTCTTCATCAGGCCCACAAAAACACTCTGGTGGGGGTGGTGGGTCCAAATCCTCCTTTAATCAAAACAAAGAAAAGAAACCATGGTGCTATTTATGTAAAGTAAAAGGCCATTGGACAACAGATCCCAGTTGTCCAAAGAAAAGCACCAAGCCTCCTACCACTACAACCCCTACTGCTACCCCTAGATTCCCTACTAATAGCAGTGGTGGTGGGAGCAAACCTACTAATAGCCAATCCAAGGGAGTAGCTGGGCTCACTATTGGTAATTTAGTTGGGGTTGGCCTTGTTAGGGAGGCTACAGAGGCTGTGTTAGTCTCTGAGGGGGCTATTGATTTAGCCACCTTAGTTGCTTGTCCCCTTAATATGGATAAGTACAAGCAGCTACCCCTAATAAATGGTGTTGAGGTTCAGGCCTACAGGGACACTGGTGCCAGTGTGACTATGGTCATAGAGAAACTGGTCCACCCTGAACAACACCTACTTGGTCACCAGTACCAAGTAACCGATGCTCACAACAACACACTTAGCCACCCCATGGCTGTTGTTAATCTCAACTGGGGGGGGGCTTACTGGTCCAAAGAAAGTTGTGGTAGCCACAGATTTACCTGTAGACTGTCTACTAGGAAATGATTTGGAGACATCAGCTTGGTCAGATGTGGAGTTGGAGGCCCATGCAGCAATGCTGGGCATCCCAGGGCATATTTTTGCTTTAACCAGGGCTCAGGCCAAAAAGCAAAAAGGACAGGGAAGCTTGGATCCTGGAACAATGGACCAAGTGCTCCCTAAAGCTAGGGCTAGTAGAAGCAAACCACTTCCTACTATCCCTCCCTCTACAGTGGATTCTAATTCTGAGGAAGAAGAATTCCCTCCATGTGCAGAACCTACACCAGAGGAGCTTTTGGGTGAAGGGGGGCCTGCCAGGGAGGAGCTGAGTGTGGCACAGCAAACCTGTCCCACATTAGAGGGTCTCAGACAGCAAGCTGTCAAACAAGCTAATGGGGATGTCAGCGACTCTCACAGAGTTTACTGGGAGGACAACCTCTTGTACACTGAGCATAGGGATCCTAAACCTGGAGCTGCCAGGAGATTAGTGATTCCTCAGGAGTACAGAAAGTTCCTCCTAACTCTTGCCCACGACATTCCCCTAGCTGGGCATCTGGGACAAATGAAAACTTGGGACAGACTTGTTCCCTTGTTTCATTGGCCTAGGATGTCTGAGGACACAAAGGAATTTTGTAAGTCCTGTGAAACCTGTCAAGCCAGTGGCAAGACAGGTGGCACTCCAAAGGCACCCCTTATTCCACTGCCTGTGGTTGGGGTTCCCTTTGAAAGGGTAGGGGTTGACATAGTTGGCCCCCTTGACCTTCCTACTGCTTCAGGCAATAGATTCATCTTGGTGGTAGTGGACCATGCCACAAGATATCCTGAAGCTATTCCTTTAAGGACCACTACAGCTCCTGCAGTGGCAAAGGCCCTCCTGGGAATATTTTCCAGGGTGGGCTTCCCAAAGGAAGAAGTATCAGACAGGGGAAGCAATTTCATGTCTGCATACTTAAAGGCCATGTGGAAGGAGTGTGGTGTAACTTACAAGTTCACTACACCCTATCATCCACAAACAAATGGACTGGTGGAGAGATTTAACAAAACTCTCAAAGGCATGATTATGGGTCTCCCTGAAAAACTCTGCAGGAGATGGGATATCCTGTTACCATGCCTCCTTTTTGCCTACAGGGAGGTACCCCAGAAAGGAGTGGGCTTCAGCCCCTTTGAACTTCTTTTTGGACACCCTGTTAGGGGTCCACTCACACTTGTAAAGGAGGGTTGGGAACAACCTTTAAAAGCTCCTAGCAGGATATTGTGGACTATGTACTTGGCCTCAGATCAAGGATGGCTGAGTATATGAAAAAGGCCAGTAAAAACCTTCAGGCCAGCCAAGAGCTCCAGAAGCAATGGCATGATCAGAAGGCTGTTTTCATTCAGTATCAACCAGGGCAGAAAGTGTGGGTCTTGGAGCCTGTGGCCCCAAGAGCACTCCAAGATAAATGGAGTGGTCCCCACACAATTGTTGAGAAAAAGGGTGAAGTCACCTATTTAGTTGACTTAGGCACTGCAAGGAGTCCCCTTAGGGTACTCCATGTAAACCGCCTGAAACCCTACTATGACAGGGCTGATCTCACCCTGCTCATGGCAACTGATGAGGGACAGGAAGAAGACAGTGATCCTCTACCTGATATCTTCTCTTCCACAGAACAAGATGCTCTTGTGGAAGGTGTAGTTTTGGCTGATTGTCTTACTGCTGAGCAGAAAGACCATTGCATAAATCTCCTAGATCAATTCTCTGAACTCTTCTCTACTGTGCCAGGTACCACTTCTTGGTGTGAGCACACTATAGATACTGGAGACAGTTTACCTGTCAAAAGTAAGATCTATAGGCAGCCTGACCATGTCAGGGACTGCATAAAGCAAGAGGTGCAGAAAATATTAGAACTAGGAGTGGTTGAGCACTCTGAAAGTCCATGGGCTTCTCCTGTGGTACTTGTACCAAAACCCCATTCAAAAGATGGAAAGAAGGAAATGTGGTTTTGTGTAGACTATGGAGGTCTCAACTTGGTAACCAAAACTGATGCTCACCCTATACCCAGGGCAGATGAGCTCATAGATACACTGGCATCTGCCAAGTATCTAAGCACTTTTGACTTGACTGCAGGGTATTGGCAGATCAAATTGTCAGAAGATGCTAAACCTAAAACTGCATTTTCAACCATTGGAGGCCATTACCAGTTTACTGTAATGCCTTTTGGTTTGAAAAATGCACCTGCCACTTTTCAGAGGTTCGTGAATACAGTCCTGCAAGGGCTGGAAGCTTTCAGTGCAGCATATTTGGATGATATAGCTGTATTTAGCTCCAGCTGGGATGACCACCTGGTCCACCTATGGAAAGTTTTGGAGGCCCTGCAAAAGGCAGGCCTCACTATCAAGGCTTCAAAGTGCCAGATAGGGCAGGGTAAGGTGGTTTATCTGGGACACCTTGTTGGTGGGGAACAGATTGCACCACTTCAGGGGAAAATCCAAACAATTATTGATTGGGTTCCCCCTACCACTCAGACTCAGGTGAGAGCCTTCCTAGGCCTCACTGGGTATTACAGGAGGTTCATTAAGAACTATGGCTCCATTGCAGCCCCTCTTAATGACCTCACATCCAAGGAAATGCCTAAAAAGGTATTATGGACAGCAAACTGTCAGAAAGCTTTTGAGGAGCTGAAGCAGGCCATGTGCTCTGCACCTGTCCTGAAAAGCCCTTGTTACTCTAAAAAATTCTATGTCCAAACTGATGCATCTGAATTAGGAGTAGGGGCAGTCCTATCACAACTTAATTCTGAGGGCCAGGATCAACCTGTTGCTTTTATTAGTAGGAGGTTGACTCCTAGAGAAAAGCGTTGGTCTGCCATAGAGAGGGAGGCCTTTGCTGTGGTCTGGGCTCTGAAGAAGTTGAGGCCATACCTGTTTGGCACTCACTTCATTTTTCAGACAGACCACAAACCTCTACTTTGGCTAAAACAAATGAAAGGTGAAAATCCTAAATTGTTGAGGTGGTCCATATCCCTACAGGGAATGGACTATACAGTGGAACATAGACCTGGGAGTAGCCACTCCAATGCAGATGGACTCTCCTGATATTTTCACTTAGACAATGAAGACTCATCAGGTCATGGCTAGTCTTATTGTCCTTCGTTTGGGGGGGGGGTTGTGTAGGAAAGTACCATCTTGCCTGGCATGTTACCCCCATTTTTCACTGTATATATGTTGTTTTAGTTGTATGTGTCACTGGGACCCTGTTCACCAGGGCCCCAGTGCTCATAAGTGTGCCTGAATGTGTTAACTGTGTAGTGACTAACTGTCTCACTGAGGCTCTGCTAATCAGAACCTCAGTGGTTATGCTCTCTCATTTCTTTCTAAATTGTCACTAACAGGCTAGTGACCAATTTTACCAATTTACATTGGCTTACTGGAACACCCTTATAATTCCCTAGTATATGGTACTGAGGTACCCAGGGTATTGGGGTTCCAGGAGATCCCTATGGGCTGCAGCATTTCTTTTGCCACCCATAGGGAGCTCTGACAATTCTTACACAGGCCTGCCACTGCAGCCTGAGTGAAATAACGTCCACGTTATTTCACAGCCATTTTACACTGCACTTAAGTAACTTATAAGTCTTATATGTCTACCTGTCATGTCTTTACCTGGTAAAGGTTAGGTGCAAAGTTACTTAGTGTGAGGGCACCCTGGCACTAGCCAAGGTGCCCCCACATTGTTCAGGGCCAATTCCCCGGACTTTGTGAGTGCGGGGACACCATTACACGCGTGCACTACATATAGGTCACTACCTATATGTAGCTTCACAATGGTAACTCCGAATATGGCCATGTAACATGTCTATGATCATGGAATTGCCCCCTCTATGCCATCCTGGCATAGTTGGCACAATCCCATGATCCCAGTGGTCTGTAGCACAGACCCTGGTACTGCCAAACTGCCTTTCCTGGGGTTTCACTGCAGCTGCTGCTGCTGCCAACCCCTCAGACAGGCATCTGCCCTCCTGGGGTCCAGCCAGGCCTGGCCCAGGATGGCAGAACAAAGAACTTCCTCTGAGAGAGGGTGTTACACCCTCTCCCTTTGGAAAATGGTGTGAAGGCAGGGGAGGAGTAGCCTCCCCCAGCCTCTGGAAATGCTTTCTTGGGCACAGATGTGCCCAATTCTGCATAAGCCAGTCTACACCGGTTCAGGGGACCCCTTAGCCCTGCTCTGGCGCGAAACTGGACAAAGGAAAGGGGAGTGACCACTCCCCTGACCTGCACCTCCCATGGGAGGTGTCCAGAGCTCCTCCAGTGTGCTCCAGACCTCTGCCATCTTGGAAACAGAGGTGCTGCTGGCACACTGGACTGCTCTGAGTGGCCAGTGCCACCAGGTGACGTCAGAGACTCCTTGTGATAGGCTCCTTCAGGTGTTGCTAGCCTATCCTCTCTCCTAGGTAGCCAAACCCTCTTTTCTGGCTATTTAGGGTCTCTGTCTCTGGGGAAACTTTAGATAACGAATGCAAGAGCTCATCAGAGTTCCTCTGCATCTCTCTCTTCACCTTCTGCCAAGGAATCGACTGCTGACCGCGCTGGAAGCCTGCAAAACTGCAACAAAGTAGCTAAGACGACTATTGCAACTCTGTAACGCTGATCCTGCCGCCTTCTCGACTGTTTTCCTGGTGGTGCATGCTGTGGGGGTAGTCTGCCTCCTCTCTGCACTAGAAGCTCCGAAGAAATCTCCCGTGGGTCGACGGAATCTTCCCCCTGCAACCGCAGGCACCAAAAAGCTGCATTACCGGTCCCTTTGGTCTCCTCTCAGCATGACGAGCGAGGTCCCTCGAATCCAGCAACTCTGTCCAAGTGACCCCCACAGTCCAGTGACTCTTCAGTCCAAGTTTGGTGGAGGTAAGTCATTGCCTCACCTCGCTAGACTGCATTGCTGGGAACCGCGACTTTTGCAGCTACTCCGGCCCCTGTGCACTTCCGGCGGAAATCCTTTGTGCACAGCCAAGCCTGGGTCCACGGCACTCTAACCTGCATTGCACGACTTTCAAAGTTGGTCTCCGGCGACGTGGGACTCCTTTGTGTAACTTCGGGTGAGCACCGTTTCACGCATCCTCGTAGTGCCTGTTTCTGGCACTTCTCCGGGTGCTACCTGCTGCTAAGAGGGCTCCTTGTCTTGCTCGACGTCCCCTCTACCTCCTGGTCCAATTTGCGACCTCCTGGTCCCTCCTGGGCCACAGCAGCATCCAAAAACGCTAACTGCACGATTTGCAGCTAGCAAGGCTTGTTGTCGTTCTTTCGGCGGGAAAACACTTCTGCACGACTCTCCACAGCGAGTGGGATCCGTCCACCAAAGGGGAAGTCTCTAGCCCTTTTCGTTCCTGCAGAAACCTCAGCTTCTTCTGTCCAGTAGAAGCTTCTTTGCATCCACAGCTGGCATTTCCTGGGCATATGCCCATCTCCGACTTGCTTGTGACTTTTGGACTTGGTCCCCTTGTTCCACAGGTACCCTAGATTGGAAATCCATCGTTGTTGCATTGTTGGTTTGTGTCTTTCCTGCATTATTCCTCTAACACGACTTCTTTGTCCTTGGGGGAACTTTAGTGCACTTTGCACTCACTTTTCAGGGTCTTGGGGAGGGTTATTTTTCTAACTCTCACTATTTTCTAATAGTCCCAGCGACCCTCTACAAGGTCACATAGGTTTGGGGTCCATTCGTGGTTCGCATTCCACTTTTGGAGTATATGGTTTGTGTTGCCCCTATCCCTATGTGTCCCCATTGCATCCTATTGTAACTATACATTGTTTGCACTGTTTTCTAAGACTATACTGCATATTTTTGCTATTGTGTATATATATCTTGTGTATATTTCCTATCCTCTCACTGAGGGTACATTCTAAGATACTTTGGCATATTGTCATAAAAATAAAGTACCTTTTATTTTTAGTATAACTGTGTATTGTGTTTTCTTATGATATTGTGCAAGTGACACTTGTGGTACTGTAGACGCTTCACACGTCTCCTAGTTCAGCCTAAGCTGCTCTGCTAAACTACCATTATCTATCAGCCTAAGCTGCTAGACACCCTATACACTAATAAGGGATAACTGGGCCTGGTGCAAGGTGCAAGTACCCCTTGGTACTCACTACAAGCCAGTCCAGCCTCCTACAGGGATCCTAGGCCCTGATGGTTTATACTAGATGGTTTTGAGGTGCAAAGGTCACCAGGAAGTGATATCAGCACTAGTCACGTATAAAAGGACCATGGAGGGCGGAGCTAGTGTCTCCATCCATTCTCTGGAAGTGGGTTCAGCTGGACAGAGGTATCAGTGCTCCATTCTGCATTCTGCAGTATTTGGTGTTTTGGGTGATGGCTTAAGAGTTTTTCCAATGATGTCCGAGCCTGAGGAGGTGCGAGATTGAATCTCCATAGAGAGCCTACATACAATATCCTTTTAATGGGGATCATTTAGGACTGAGTGATAATGGGCCACCTGTCTTAGGTCAGGAGATTTCCCAAGCAGCCCAGCTCTCTAGTATCAGCCTCATTTAGAAGGTGCAATAGAGAAGCCTTGACCAGTTCCACCATCAGAAACGGAGAAGGCTCGGTCGGCTCCACCATCAGAAACGGAGAAGCCTCAGTCGGCTCCACCATCAGAAACGGAGAGGCCTCGGCCGGCTCCACCATCAGAACATAGAAGCCTTGGCTGGCTTCACCATCAGAAATGGAGATGCTTCGGCTGCCCCCACCATCAGAAACGGAGAAGCCTCAGACGGCTCCACCAACAGAAATAGAAAAGCCCGGTCAGCTCTACCATCAGAAATGGAGAAGTCTTAGTTGGCTCCACCATCAGAAATGAAGAAGACTCGGCCGGCTCCACCATCAGAAACGGAGAAGCCTCGGTCGGCTCCACCATCAGAAACGGAGAAGCCTTGGTCGGCTCCACCATCGGAAACGGAGAAGCCTTGGTCGGCTCCACCATCAGAAACGAAGAAACCTCGGTCGGCTCCACCATCAGAAACGGAGAAGCCTCGGTCGGCTCCACCATCAGAAGCAAAGAAGCCTCAGTCGGCTCCACCATCAGAAATGGAGAAGCCTTGGTTGGCTCCACCATCAGAAACGGAGAGGCCTCGGTCGGCTCCATCATCACAAATGAAGAACCCCGGTCAGGTACACCATCAGAAATGGAGAAGTCTCAGTTGGCTCCACCATCAGAACATAGAAGCCTTGGCCGGCTTCACCATCAGAAATGGAGATGCTTCGGCTGCCCCGACCATCAGAAACAGAGAAGCCTCAGCCGGCGTCACCATCAGAAACTCCTTAGTGGGGGCTGCCACCTGAGGATCTTTGCAAGTCCATGCCTTGTTGGATTGGAGTTTGCAACACTGCTCCTTCCTGTCTATCATTCCTTGAATGGCCTGGAGGTTGTAAAGAGGTTCAATGCTTTGGGGGTTTGTTTCTAAAAAATAAAAACAACAATGACTGAGCTGCCAAACTGGGTGAAGAGCAAAGTTTCCCAAATTCACTGAGGTTTTTCCCTGCCCCAAGCCGCAACGCTGCTTTGTGGTCAGAGTGACCTGGCAGGTATCTTCTTGTGGTGCTTCTTCCTTTGTAGGTGTGGTTAATAATGTCATTAACAGTGCTTGTCCCCCACCCATAACTGTTTAAATGTACCTCTTGGGCTCTGTACATTTTGTACTTTAGAACTGCAGTTTTATTTGTGCTTGTGACTGTGTGAATTTGCTTCCTAGTTCTGCCCTGTGCTGCGCCAGCCTCCCCAGTAAGGTAAACATGCACAATATACCTCAGTGGCTAACCAGAGGGTGTTTAAGGGATTGCTAACTCTACTTTGTGGCTTCAACTGTTTTTGGAAAGTGTATGCAGCACTCGTTTTTGGCTTGAAAACTGTATTTTTTTAAAGTGCGGGAAAAGCAGTATTTTTGTGGCTTTAGAATTGGGCCTTACCTGAAAAGGTGAATGTAGGAGCCTGTAAGTGTGGACTGAGCCTGTAAGTGTGGATTCTGAATAGAGTGGCACCTCCCTGCCCCCTGCACCAGCAGCCTATGCTTATGGCCTCTTGCCCCATATACTTTTCACTTGTTGCATCTTGTGCTCTGGTTGCTAGGGCTAGGGTTTCTGTTGGACTGAGGGCTTGGGGTTTCAGTTCTGATTGGCAGATTGGGCTAGGGTTTCTATTGAACTAAGGGTTTAGGGTTTGAGTTCTGATTGGCTGTTGGGCTAGGGTTTCTATTGGACCTAGGGCTTAGGGCTTGGGTGTTGATGGCTAGTAGGGCTAGGGCTGTGATTGGTTAATAGGGCCAGGTTTCCTATTGTCTCTAGGGTTCAGGGTTTGGGTTCTGATTAGTTAGGGTTAGGAATAGGGTTCCATTGGTCCATAGGGCAATTTAAACATTCAGGTCAGTGCGTCTCAGCCCGGGCGTCGAGGTTAAGAGTGAAGAGGACATGGGCAGTTGCCTGTTTGGGCCTTTTTGGGCCTACAGCCAGAAATGATGCCCAATTATTCATTTAGCAACTACTACCTCAAACCTTCCACATCTGCAAAGATCCGAACACAATATCAGCAAAGGCGTTCTACTCGTACCACAAACAAACCTCATGCAGTTTACAGTGTCTCAACAACCACTGCAAAACCCCACAAACCACACCTATTCACCCTTCTGCCCCAACTACATCATTAGTGCACCTTCTCTATCACACAAAACACAACTCTGTCCTATAGCACTAACAAATCCACACATCTCCAACACAAAAAAAAAGCCACATTATATATAACTTTAATTCATCCTGGCACACAGTTCCTGCTCATACAAAACACCAGCTCTATCCTCTACGTGCTCCCAACAGACCCCTTTTTATCACGACGAAACCTATACTCAGCTTTCCATCACCCCATCCACCAACACCCTCCTCAAGTATTTGTTAAGTGAGCTGCTCACCCGCAGGGGTATCCAGGCGCTTGAAGTAGGGCTCATTTGAAGATCCAGGTCTTGAGCCCCTTCCTGAATTCGATCAGCGAGGGGGAGGTGCGGAGGTGGAGGGCGTTCCAGATGTTTGTGGTGAGAGGGGAGATGAAGCGATCCCTGGTGCGGCAACAGCGTGTGTGAGGAATCTGTGTGAGGGCTCTGTGTGCGGAGCGGAGGTTCCAGCTGGGGAGGTGGAAGAGCTGGCGCTGGTTCAGGTAGGCGGGTCCCTGGTCGTGGAGGGATTTTAGGTGTGGGTCAGGAGCTTGAAGTGGCACCGCTTCTGGAACGGCAGCCAGTAGAGGTCTTTTAGGTGCTGAGTGATGTGGGCGCTCTTGGGCAGATTAAGGATCAGTCGGGCGGCTGCGTTCTGTATTGATTGGAGCCTGTGCATGAGTTCGGTGGTGAGTGCGTTGCCGTAGTCCAGTCGGCTGGTTATGAGGGCATGTGCTACTGTCTTTCTGCTGTTGATGGGGAGTCATCTGAAGAATCTGGGGAACAAGCAGAGCATGTGGAAGCCGGCTGAGGAGACGGCGTTCACCGGATATTTCTGCACTGTACTTTCCGGCGCGGGCCCTGACTTGACTTGCACCAGACCATCCCGATCGCACACACAAAGTTACCAATGCAGTACCTCCCTGAAATGAGGTACAACATCTGGTGCACGATGACTTGAGTTGCACAACACAATTCTGAACACACACAAAGTGTTCTAATCCCGTCCCACCTTGGAATGAGGCACAATGGCTGGTGCGTGATGACTTGAGCTGCACCAGACAAATCCAGTCACACACACAGAGACACAAGTTCAGCGGTGCCGCACAAGGAAAAATTCTGCACCGGGTCTGCCCCCACCTCTGAGGATTGCAACCGTACATGATGAGCATGAAATCAGATGTCACATGAGAGAAATGCAGCATGCTTGACAAAAGTGGGTCACTCGGGGTCCCACAACAATTGAATCAGCTTCCTACCAACAAGACACTTATGCATGTTGTGACCCCACGATGAAGGGCCACACTCCTTGAATGTGGACAGTACTTTGAAGGCTCTGCACCTGGCAAATCCGGTCTCCAGGTGCAATACCTAGTTCTACGCTCACACCCCCGCTACCCGGTGGAGTCTAGCAGATGATGTAGGTGCGTAGGAGGGAACCGCTTTCCGTATGACACAGGTAGAAGGTGTTTGTCCCTCGCAGAAGGTCTTTATGTCCCTGAGACCTCCGCAAGAGAAAGGGGCAAGCCAACAAGCCCTTGGAGAGCACACTCAAGTGACCAGCCACGGTGCACAGTCCCTTCCCAGGGTAGTAATTACTCCTTTGGCACAGCACATTCTTCTGCCAGTAAACACCATGCAGTCCAGGGTCTCCACCCCACATTCCTGCAAGTGTATCTCTAAGTTGCTGAAGAGTGGCACCAGTAATTATACTGAAGCGAGCCTTTGAATTTGGGGGTCGGTCCCCTTTGAACCACAGATGTTTCCATTAAATGTCAGCCCTGTCTGCCATGGGGCTGTGGAATGCAAATTTTAATCTTTACTGGAGGCAACGTCTGGCTCCGAGAGGCCAAGTGTTAAAACCTCTCCCTCGAAATTATCCAGCCATTCCCTCAAATGGCCGAGGTCTGTCGCTCCAGTTGCCCAAGTTTTATAGCTGTCACTGGGGAGTGCACAGTTTTTCCCTAGCCTCCAGTGGAATGAAGATGAATTAAAAAGGCAAACACAAAGAGCTTTCGAACATAGAAATGCCCACTTTCCAGAAATGGCATTTCCAAGGTATTATTGACAAAACAACTTTCACCATAGAAAGGGGTTTGTTATTTGTGAATCCAGTGATAGTAAACACCATGACGCTTCTCCACTGCAATCCACTAGTGCAGCGGATTCATTGTAAACCTCCCCCATGTTAACCTATAGGCAAAGCAGCTCTCCGTGGTAGTGGAAACAGACATGGCTATTCTTCACTCCTTGGCCACATGTGGCCTGTGCATGACTAAGCCTGCAGGGGTCGGCTGGACAGAAGTTTAAGAAGACCACAAAGGAGCAAGTGAGCCCACACGGGCCTGCGTTGACAGGCTCAGTATATATGAAAACACCATTGCGCAAGTGTGCACACACTGGCCTGTGGTGGCAGGTCCAGCACACACTGGTTGGCGCTACTTCCGAACATATGTAGGAAGTGCGCATGCCCATTCACACTCTACTTACAGTAGGAAAGTGCCCAGGGCCCTAAGGCCACTCAAAGAGAATCAGAAAAACCTCGGGGGAGAGCCAATCTCCTTAGTAGGAAATCCCATGTGGGGGTTCTCCCCTACCAGAGCGTGGAACACCCCGGTGTACCTGCCTTGACTTCTGCCTGCCATCTGTTCTGGCCTTTGGGGGGTTCCCTCAGGTAGCGTAAGGCCTACTCAGGGTTGGCCAAGGCGGGGGGATGCCCTCCTGAGCACTGGCGCACCTGCGCCTCCACATGCCTGGACTGTCAGGCCTAATACATGTTGGTCAAGCTGTGCTGGTGGGTGGCACACTCTTTGCAGAGTCCCACTAGCGGCCAGGCCCGTACCCGCCCCAGGAATGTGGTCCTCCTGGGTACATCACCTCAACCAATCATGTAAGGGCCCTTTCCTGGCGTGTGTAGGAAGGGGCACACACTTTCCCACTGCAGTACAGTGGAAAAGTACCCAGAGTCCTAAGGTCACGTAAGGAGAGTCAGCAAAAAAACGGAAGGAAAAAGCTAAAAGTTTCAGGGAAATCCCCTAAGAAGGGCCATGTGCAACAACAAAACAGTGCAAAAGGAAACAAGCACCTTGGAGAAATACAGAACTAAAAAAGTTAAAACAACAAACCTGGCTGCAACAAACAGCATTCAAGACAAACATCACTATGGAAAAATAACTGAATATACAAATCAACAAGCGAAAAAAGCAAAAAAGGTAGTACTCAGGCAGAATTTAAAATGCTAAATCTGCAAATAAGGAATTTTATAAAATTCTCACCACGTTTCGAAAACCTAAATGCACAGAAGGAACTCATCCAATTACTCAAGAATCCACAGACAAACTGACAAATCATTACACAACCAAGGCAAAGACATTGGACTCCTATTAACAAACGAAAACCACCAGCACCAAATTGTTTCCAAAAATCACCTCCAAGAGTAAGCCAACCCAGCATCTGCACTCCTTTAAACTAATATCACGAAGTGAATTTATGGATTTGGTCAAAGCAAGCAGGCCTTCCCGGCAGCCCCTCCGACCCTTGTCCACCACACATCTTCAAGAACATTCTTTTATCTACCTCTGCTGCCACGCCTGTAAGAAGAATCATCAACAACTCTTTAACTACAGGAACTTTTCCTGAAGACCTTATTAAAGAAAACAAACCTAGGTCCACAGGACCCCATCTACTAAAGACCAATCTCAAATGGACCTTTCCTGGCCAAACTGATAGAAAGAGCAGCATTCGCCCAGATGTCGCAATTCATTGAAGGTAACTCCATACTTTCAGACTTCCAAACTGGATTCCACCCTGGAAGAGGCACTAAATCGACAGTCATAGCAACCAAGGATGATTTTAAAAATACAGTTGACTGCAACGGAGTTGCTGAACTACGTCTCTTGGACCTCTCAGCTGCCTTTGACACTGTTGACCAGGACACCCTAATTCAAAGACTCCACGAAGCCGGCATAGAAGGGACTGCCCTCGATTGGATCACATCCTACGTGCAAAACAGAACAAATCTCATCCATACTCCTCCTTTCTCGTCCAAACCGTAGTTCATAAAAGCTGGGACACCTCAGGGCTCAGTCATCTCACTCGCTACCTATACCATATTGCCAACTATCTATCCCATGAAGTGGGTTCCAATTTAGATGTTAGAAGAACCCCCTTTTTTTTAGTTTAGAAGGACTTTATTAAGTTCAAGCAAACACAGATAGAATAATGCATTAAAATGAATCAGAATGTTACAAAGTAAGGGGAGGAGCAGGAGGGAGAAGGAATAAATATACAATATAGTGACTGTTAGACGAAGCCTCACAAACCAAACTTAGTTGGTTGCATGTGTCATCATGGGGTTCCAGCACTCGACGCCTAGCGCATCTGGGTGTGCTG
The DNA here is from genome assembly GCF_031143425.1 of Pleurodeles waltl. Lineage (NCBI taxonomy): Eukaryota > Metazoa > Chordata > Amphibia > Caudata > Salamandridae > Pleurodeles > Pleurodeles waltl. Next base: position 19,967,768 of record NC_090440.1, read on the forward strand.
AGACACCTGTGTTACAGCGGAGCAGGTTACTGATAGTTTGTATTTTAGGGATCTCAATGATTAAAATTACCTTGAGGTAGCTCTGTCTTCAGGAGTAATTTTTAATATTGACAACGAATATTATGGTCTCCCCCATCTGCGGTCTACATGTTTCAGTCAAACTCTATGCTGCCGCTCTGCGTCAAGACTGTGATCCCTAAGTTATCTGCTAAATACCCTATTGGTGTACATGGGCGTCTTGCTAATTTTGTGAATTTGTGCTGCACTCGTAATTTAGAAGTCCAGTACACTCTCCCACAGGACAAGTTCCTGCGTAGAGACGACCGCCCACAGCACCCTGATCTACAGACAATCCGGACCATGCCCAGGGGTCAGCGACGCCATTGTCGACCTCATTGCCCCCCACGCATTAGCCTCCAGGAACTACATTCTCCTTGGTGACCTCAACTTCCACTTCATCGATCTCAGCGACCACAACAGCTCAGCACTGCTCAAGAACCTGGACACAATCCGGCTCAAGCAACTGGTCCCCTCACTGATGCACACTGCGGGAGACACTCTCGACCCCATTTCTCAGCCAGCAGGAACATCATCATCAACTATGTGACCCCGCTACACTGGACCGACCACCACTGCATCTATTTTTCCATTTCAATGCCCACAGCGCAAACCCACTCAACACACCCCCTACAGAAAATGGAACCAGATCTCAGAGGAGCAACTGCCCACCCCCTGATACAACAGACACCAACACCTCAGCCCGCAATCTCCACGAATGGATCACCAACTGTGCCAACACCCTAGCCCCTCTCTGGACGACTACAGGGAAACACTCATCCAGGAAAGCCAGTTGGTTCACCCCTGCACTCCAGGAATCAAAGCGTTCATGCAGGAGGCTAGAGAAGAAGTGGAGGAACAGCAAATCCCTGCAAGACCTGGCCACCTTCAAAGCCGCAACAAGATCCCACCACAGCCTCATCAGGTCCTCCAGGAAATCTGCCCTACAGGAACGCATCAACTCCACCACCCACAACACCAAAGAACTCTTCAACGTCATCAAAGAATGCGCCAAACCAGAAGCCGAGACCACGGACATCCCTCCATCGCAGGATCTCTGCGACAGACTGGCCATCTCTTCCACTGGAAGATCCAAGATGTCTATGACAATTTCAGACCCCAAGACCCTCCGAGCCCACCAACAACAGCCCTGCCAGGAGCAGCCGAACCTCCCTGACTCCTGCACGCCTGGACCCCCTCACGACGAAGGATACCTACTCCATCATGAGCAGCATCCACTCGGGAGCCCTGACCGACTCCTGCCCACACTACACCTTCAACAAGGCGAGCGCCTCGATCGCGCCCCTCCTAGACATCCACCACCAAGAACACATCACAGAACACCTGAAGAACCTCCACTGGTTCACCGTCGAGAAGAGGATCAACTTCAAACTCCTCATACACACCTACAGAGCCCTCCACGGCAGCGGACCCATCTACCTCAACCACTGCATCACTTGGTATCCCCTTCCAGACCGCTTCCCTCGCCCCAGCAGTCGCTCGCCAACGTACCCCACATAAAGAAGTCCTCGGCTGGAGGAAGATCATTCTCATACCTGGCAGCTAAAGGTTGGAACACCTTACCACCGCCCCTCAGACAGTTGGCATCGCTGCTTCAGTTCAAGAAGGACCTCAAGACCTGGCTCTTCAACTAATCTCTGAGGACCCCCCTAGCGCCTTGAGACCCTATGGGTGAGTAGTGCGCTCTAGAAATGATTGATTGATTTGATTGATTGATAGATTGAGCTTGTTCCTTGCTGTCTGGATACCTAGAGGTCCCGCCTGTGCTTCACCTACTTGGTTCCTCTAAGGTCGTGGATGTTTCCCACCCTAAGCGCTTGGCATCGAGGGTGAGACATCCATGATGAAGCATGGATCAAGCTAAGGTTGGTGGGTGAGGGCTCTTGCAACATCTAAATAGAAACCCCTCCGTGGGATAGAGAGTTGCCAACAGGGTATAAGTATAGGGTCTCTCTATTTTGATCGTCTATATATAATGTATAAGCATACACTGGCAGCAAGCAGTGCCTGTGACTGACTGCACACGAGCACATTGGCAGTAAGCAGTGCCTATGACTGACTGTACACACACACACACACACTGGGAGCAAGCAGTGCCTATGACTGACTGCACACGCATACCCTGGCTGCAAGCAGTGCCTGTGACTGACTGTACACACATGTACTGTCAGCAAGCAGCATCTATGACTGTTCATGCATACACTGGCATCAAGCAGTGCCTATGACTGACTGCACACACACATACACTGGCAGCAAGCAGTGCCTATGACTGACTGTACATATGCACACTGGCAGCAAGCAGTGCCTATGGCTGACTGCACATGCATACACTGGCAGCAAGCAGTGCCTGTGACTGACTGTACACACATGTACTGTCAGCAAGCAGCATCTATGACTGTTCATGCATACACTGGCAGCAAGCAGTGCCTATGACTGACTGTACACATGCACACTGGCAGCAAGCAGTGCCTATGGCTGACTGCACACGTATACACTGGCAGCAAGCAGTGCCTATGACTGACTGTACATGCGCACATTGGCAGCAAGCAGTGCCTATGACTGACTGCATACGCATACACTGGCAGCAAGCAGTGCCTTTGACTGACTGCGCACAATTACACTGGCAGCAAGCAGTGCCTATGACTGACTGTACACACGCACACTGGCAACAAGCAGTGCCTATGACTGACAGCACACGCATACACTGGAGGCAAGTAGTGCCTATGACTGACTGTACACGTGCACACTGGCAGCAAGCAGTTCCTATGACTGACTACACACACATACACTGGCAGCAAGCAGTGCCTATGACTGACTGTACACACACACACTGGCAGCCAGCAGTGTCTATGACTGACTGTACACGCATGTACTGTCAGCAAGCAATGCCTCTGACTGACTGTACATGCATACACTGGCAGCAAGCAGTGCCTGTGACTGGCTGTACACACATGTACTGTCAGCAACCAGCACCTATGACTGACTGTACATGCATACACTGGCAACAAGTAGTGCATATGACTGATTATACACGGATAAACTGCAGCAAGCAGTGCCTCTGACTGTAGATGCATACACTTGCAGCAGGCAGTGCCTCTGACTAACTGTACATGCATACACTGACAGCAAGCAGTGCCTGTGACTGACTGGACACACCTGTACTGACAGCAACCAGCACCTATGACTGACTGTACATGCATACACTGGCATCAAGCAGTGCCTATGACTGACTATACACGCATACACTGGCAGCAAGCAGTGCCTGGGACTGACTGGACACACCTGTACTGTCAGCAACCAGCACCTATGACTGACTGTACATGCATACACTGGCATCAAGCAGTGCCTATGACTGACTATACACGCATACACTGGCAGCAAGCAGTGCCTATGACTGACTGTACACGCATACAATGGCAGCCAGCAGGTCATATGACGAATTTATATACGTTAATGCCGACAGCAAGCCACGCCTCTGAGTAACTAAGGATGTGTGCACAATTTGACTGTCACATTTACACTTGTAAGGCCTTGTGCAACAGGTGCAAAAAGCCAACCGCAGTGGGCGTTCCACTGATGACCTGATCAGCATGTGGGTGTGCTTTGGGGAAGGTGTGATTAAAGCGGGCTCAGGGTCTAAACCTCACAGCTGGTCTGTCTTTGAGGATAAGAAGATTACATTGATGTATTAACGTGAAAACGTGACCTGTGCACATTTCTGGGAAGCACCTGGATGGCATTAAAAGATGCTCTAACTCTCGAAGGTTGACAGGGGTTGGGTCAGAGCTGGCAAAGTTCAGGATTGTGGCTTCTGTGCAAGGATCAACCCTATGCCGCCCCCCTGCCCTAGTGACAGCCCATTTGTTGCAATCCGGCGCCCTCTTGTGGCCAGTTATGGGACGCCACAAGGCAGCTGCCTACAATGGCCTTGAAGCATCGGCGCAGGTCGGAGGCTGGCAGAGGCACGGCCCTGTCCAGGAGTCTGCGGACACTCACCTGTGCCTGAAGGTCACCCGGACACACCTGGGCCCTGGCTCCTTCCGCTGCCATCAATCTTCCTTTAGCGCTGCGTGCGCCTCTTGTCTTCTCAGGAGCTATTCCTGTGTGTTTGTCCCCGTCAGAGCACGCAGCGGGGCCCGATGCGCCGCCCTTAAGTAAGACGTATGGCGTCTAGGTGCTTATTACGGAAAAAAGCAATTTGATCTGCAAATCTTCATTTCTCAGCTTTTCCCGCCAAATGAACAGCGGGGGCCCTGTGCGGATGAGCACATGGAGGGCGCATTGCCAGAGTCATCCGTCTCCGCGCGCCCCTGGCCAATCACCGCCCTTGGACCACCCGCCCCTTCCCCAACTTCCAGGAAGACAGACACCAGCAGCATCAACAGACAACTCTGGCTTCCCAGAAATCCCAAGAAGACCCGAGCTAGCGGGGTGGGCGTGCCCTACAAGCAGGGCCGCTGGAATTATGCGATTGTGCGGCAATTTTCGCATAATTATAGAGTTGCCGCATTTGCCACATAATCTTTATTTGCTGCATAATATGCAGAATTTAACAAAAAAATTGTTTCTAGCTCAAGCAGTTCAAAAGTTAGTAAGAATGCGACAACACGTGTTGCTGCGCAGTGCGAGGCCCTTTCAAAGCTGGACTGCTCACCTTTCTGTGGTTATTGCTGCAATTTGATGTTAAACTGACTCTATTAAGTTGCAAACAATGGCCATAGAATGTTACCAAGTTTAAAAACAAGCATTTGCAATGCAACGGGTCTCGCATTTCTACGAGTTAGAGCTATTAGCAGTTGTAAACTCCCAACCAGACTTTTCTTGCCTCATGAAACGGAAAAAAAACGAGCGCCATCGCGCTGCTAAACAAGCGAGATCGCGCTGCGAAAAAAGAGAAAAAGTAGTCCACAAACCGGATGGAAAACGTGGAGCCTCGTATGTTTTCAGTACTTGGTCGCTGCGCTCGAAGAGGGCTAAACACCAGAAAAGGCATGACGTATGCACGCCTTCAACTAATGAAACAAGCAGATTTTAAAAGGCAAGCCCACGAACCAACGAAAGACACTGATGTGACATGGATGGGGCTCCGAGCCCTTTTCTAACTACTACAGCATCCCGCAAGTGATACGCATGCCCAAGCACATGCTACGCAGGCTCGACCCTAATGATGAAATAATGAATTAATACTATTACAAAATGTGGCGCATTATGCCGCATAATTGGGCTTTTCTTGCTGCATAATTTACTCAATGCTGCAGCATAATTTAGCCCTATCCTGCCGTATAATTCCAGTGGCCATTCCAATAGGTCAATCAGGCTGTGCCGGAGGGTGGTCTGTTAGGCCAGTGTGTGCCAGTGGCTTTAGGATCTGCTGGTTCGGGTTTTAGTCTTGATTTATCTTGTGTTAAAATAAACATTGGCTGCAGCAAGTACAAATCTATGCATCCTTTCATACCTTGCACAACACTTAGACACAGGGCCTTTTAGCGCTGGTGGTGCCCGTGCAACACTCTTTTTTGGCATCCCCAACCTCCTTCTCTAATAATTCCCTCCCTGCCATCCTCCACCAGTGCCCTCATCCCTCCATAGCCCCCCTCTGACTTGCATTTAATTTTTTATAGCGCTACTCATAGTTCACTCACACATCGGGGCTCATTTACAAACCCCTTGAGCCACCGTAGCATCATTTTTTTTCCACTATGGTGGCACAAACAGTCCCTAACGCAGTGCTGTATTTACAAATTAACGCAATGGTACCATTGCGCCAGTTTGTAAAGCCTTGTGCCACATTATACCTGCTGCATGGATAATGTATGCAAGGTAGGCGTTCCCCTGCAAAAAGCGCTGCAGGAATGGCGCAGTGAAATCTACAAAATTTCACTGCATTGTCACAGCGTCATTTTTTTATCGCCTGCTCAGAGCAGGCGTAAAACTGACGCTGTGCTGTTTTCAATGGGGGCCCCCATCAAATTTTTGAAACTAGTCCAGCAATGCTATGGATTAGTGCCAAAACTGTGTAAAGATTTCTGATGCAGCTTCGGACACTGTGTGCATGAGCTGTAAATAAACCGCTCCCATGGCGTTGTTCGGGAGGTGCAGGGCAGCGCTAGAAAACTGGTGCATCGATCATGATGCACCAGTCTCTTGCAAATGAGGCCCTTAGTTCTGTGATCTGCGTAGTACGCCTCTGAGCTACTATGATGAGTCAATACTGCCACTAGAGAAACTTCCATCCCTCTGACAGTAGCAACATTAATCAGCATAGTTATGTGACATTTTTATTGCTGCCTGAAAACTGCTGGACCCTGCTTTTAAGCCCATGTTATTTTTAAACACAGCGCCCCCACCAAAGTCAGTGCCAGGTGCGACTGCACCGGTTGCACCGCCCCAAAGCCTGCCCTGCTTACACAGCTCGTCTTTCCAAGTTAAAACTGCCACAGGTTGCAGACATGGGACACCTTTTAA